>NW_026521843.1:14008750-15345000 GCF_021234435.1 Artibeus jamaicensis | reverse complement strand
TGTGGTACATATACACAATGGAATTCTATGCTGCAGAGAGAAAGAAGGAGCTACTACCTTTTGCAACAACATGGATGGAACTGGAAAGCATTATGCTGAGTGAAATAGGCCAGGTGCTGAAAGACAAATACATATGATCTCACCTTTAACAGGAAGCTAAACAACAAAACAAACAAGCAAGCAGAAAAAAAAAAACAAAGACACTGAAATAGAGAACAAGGGGATAGTGACCAGAGGGGAGAAGGAAGGGAAGTTAAGGGGGAGGGGAGGATTTGGAGGAACAAATAGGAAGGACACAGGGACGAGAACTAAGGGGGGTAGAAATGGGAGGGAGGTGGGGAGCAAGGGGGGGGGGAGGCTGGGATGGGAAAAATAGACAAAAAACTGTACTTGAAAAATAACTAAATAAAATTAATTATTAAAGAAAAAAAGAAATTCGATTTTTATATATTGATCTTGTATTCTGTAACATTACAAAATTCACTTATTAGTTCTAGAAGCTTTCTTGAGGATTCCTTAAGCTATTCTACAAAAAATAAGCACATCATTAATGAATAAAGATGGTTTTGCTTCTTCCTTTCTATTGAGAGTATCTTTTATTCTTTTTTCTCACATTATTGCACTGGCTATAACCTCCAGTAGTAGGCAGATTTGGTGAGAGTAAACACGTTTCCCTTGCTTTTAACCTCAGGAGAACATTGACATTTGGTCTTTCATCATTACATAAGTATAATATTACTTATATGACTTTCATAGATGCACTTTATCAGGTTGAAGAAGGTCCTTTCTGTTCCTAGAATGCTGAGAATATTTTTATCAGGAAAAGATGTTCAGTTTTGTCAAAAATTTTTCTGTATCTATTAAAATGATCATATGGGCTTTATTAGTTTGTTAATGTGGTGAATTACACTATTGATTTTTAAATTTTCAGCCTACCTTACAGGCCTGCGATAGACACCACTTGGATATAATCATCCTTTGTACATATTATTGAGGTAAATTTCTTAATATTTTGTTTTGAATTTTACATCTATATTACATTCTTGTCTGCTTTTTATTCAGTTAACATTATCCTCATAGAATCATAGAAAGTATTCCCTCCTTTTCAAGGAATCTGTATAGAATCTGTGTATTATTTCTTCCTTAAATGACTGGCAAGAATTACCAGTGAAGTCATCTGTCCCTGGAGTTTTCTTTATAGAAAGGTATTTAACTATTTAACTATGATAGACATAAGGCTATTCAAGTTATGTTCCTTCTTGAATATTCTTTGGTAAAAAATGAAATTTTATAAATATAAGAACACACAAGCAAACACACCTTTTGGCCATGAGAGTAATGATAACATGCTAACATACCATGTAGCCTATGCAAAACTCCACTATTCATTCATGAAGTAAATAAATTTTTAACCTTCTTTAGAAAATAGTACCTCTTTTCTCTTTGAATAGGTCTTGGGGATACCAGAAGTTCCAGGACCACACTTTGTGAAGTGCTGGTCTGTGGAATAGAAATTAAGAATACCGTCATCACCAGCATCCCCAGATTTTATGCTAAAGGCATTTTTGTGAATACCCACTTACACACGGCATTATAGACTATCTTCCAGAGTTAGCATAAAGTTTGATAAACTAAATCACCATCCCATCCCGCTTCATGAGAGCCAAACCCTTGTATAAGCACCTGGAACAGAAACATGATGCCCGCGCTGCTTCCGGATATCACCTATACTGACCGACAGGGCGGTCAGCATATGAAAACAGAGCTGCATTCAAGGGGCTCAAGAAAGAAAATGGGTCTTTAAGAAAATGGTAGGAAGATGGTGAATATCTTTGTGATATCATTTTATCATGAAACTAGATCAAAATATCATTAAAATGTTAAAAATTATTTTAAAACAGAATTTCCCTCTCTTTCAGCTCTTTATTAAACACTATTCTAACCAATAGCTGCAGGTTCCTTCTCCCACTCGGATTCCTAGGGACGCATTTTTAAAGAAAAGGGGTGGGGGTGCCTTGAGTAACAGTGGGTACTGTTCAGCTCAGCAGAAAGCTGAGAAATCTGGAGCAGAAAGCTGAGTATCTGGAAAACCCCAGGATACTTAGAAGACCGTTGAGTACAAGGACAGGGGAGGCAGCGGCAGCCAGGGGCCACAGGGGACTGAGTGTGGGCCAGAAAGTGATTCTCAAACCATCCACAGTGAAGGCACAGTGAGCATTTGGTTTGCTTTGTTTTTTCCTAATTCTTCACAGATTGATGGCTTCATAAAATACATTAAGAAGTTATTAGAAAAAGAAAAATTTAAAACACCATAATGCAAACCCAATGTTTTTATCATTAGTGAACAGATATATGATTATTCTATCAAACTGCTGTAAATGTTTCTAAAAACTCCCAATTTTCTATTTATCTCATCGTGAACCATATAGATATACTTTGGCTACCACTGACTAGAAGGTTCTTACCGTACCCTTTCCTTGCCCTCGTTTTCCGGGGTTGGTCCCGGGGCAAGGTGGGCAAGTTCCACAGCTATGTGTGTGAAAACTTCAACAGGGTCTGAAGCATGGGTCAGTGCCGCCTCCCTTGATCCCAGACTATCAGCCTAACTTCCCTCCTCCTCCTCCCCAATCATTCTGTGTATTATTACCTGGCAGGTTTCTCTTCTTAAACACAGTTCTAATCATTAGTACTATTCGAGGCAATCACTATGGTTTTACCTATATCGTTGCATTCAATACCCTTAAAATTCGTTTCCTTTTCTTATCTCTTACTACTTCGTACGTCATTTAATGACTTAGCCAAATTGGACTGTTCCGTTCTCCAAGTGTGCCATTTTGCCACCTGAAATCTTGCTCGGTCATTCTCTCTAGCATCTCTCTATCAACACTGACCATTTTCCAGAGCCCATCCTAAATGGCGCCTCCTTCATAAAGATCTTTCCCAACCAAAAGTAATCTCGCAACCCACTAAAGAACTCCGTACTTCCATGTAAATTCCGACCTGCACTACTATTGTTATACAGTCATACCCCCAACCACATTCCACTTTTGAGCTGTAGGTCTGGCTGATGAAAATGGTTTAATGATAACATGAGAGAGAGAGACTGGCACTACCTGTTAGGTGCCAGCTGGTGCCTTTATTATGCGGACAGAGAGAATGTTACCACAGAGAAAAGTAGCTACAGATTTTATTTTTAAAAAGTCACCTATAATGATTACATCCTATAATTCCTATCCGCACCCCCCCCGCCCCCACAACACTACTCGGTTCTAATATGTACTCCCCTTCCTGGATTGTAGGTGTCAAAACCTTTCCCATCAACAGGCTGAAAAAGGGGGCAAATCCACACAGGCAGTATGATGGGATTAGCCTGTGCTATTGTAAAAGAGCAGCTGTATAAAACAGGATTGGGAAAACAAGGGTTCTTTACAAGCTCACTAATAAGCACTCGTCAGTGATGGGGTCCAGCGCTCTGATGAACACTGACCTGACCCATTCTTTCTGAGGTGTTGTGCTTGCTCTGGTGCCACAGTGTGAGAGAGACACGGACAATCCAGACTGCGTCCTGAAGAGGAGTGTGAAGATACAAAAGGACCTCACAACTCGCACATATATTGAGAGCATAAGGGACTAAGGATGCCTGAGCGAGAAAAGAAGAGATTTTTGTGGTCGTTTTAAAATGCAAGTGTTTCTGCCACAATATGATGTATACATTGCTTTAAAAATGCATTCTAGTGAATTTTACATTAAGAATAAGAGGCTGGCCCTGGCTGGTGTAGCTCAGTGGATTGAGCGCAGGCCTGCAAACCAAAGGATGGAGGTTCAATTCCCAGTCAGGGCACTTGCCTGGGTTGCAGGCCAGTTCCCATGGGGACACACGAGAGGCAACCATACATTGATATTTGTCTCCCTCTCTCCTTCCCTTCCCCTCTAAATATAAATGAATAAAATCTTTAAAAAAAAAAAGAATAAGAGGCTAATGAGGAAAATACAGGAAGGCCAGACAGTTGCTGTACAACTCTATGACTACAGCATTGACAAAAACTGAAGTAATTACAATAAAAACACTAACATACTTAAAATAACATGCCATATCCCCAATAAATAAAGAATTACTTTAGTAAATATAGGGCTTTTTAAAAGGTAAAGGTAAGACTGAAACTGCTATGGCTGAAGTTCTGTGAATCCACTAAAACCACTGAACTGCACATATTAAATGTGTGAATTGCTTGGTATCCAATATGTGAATTACATCTCAGTAAAGCTGATACAGAGAGATCTGATCTGATCACTAGGGAGGAGCAGGAAGGAGCTGAAGGAGGAGGCTGCCCAGGGCAATGGTAAACAACCTAGGACATGACTGGCGGAGAAGCTCAGTGCCTCCAGAGCACATGGAATTATGGGCAAGAAGATGTGAAATCAAAGGAGGGCTCAGAATCTCAGATGGGGTTAGCTCTGGTTTTTCTCAAGGATGGCTGAATGATCGTGCTGCAGCTGCCTGTGTTTTCCAACGGATGGTATTTTGGGTGGGAAGGAACTCTGGGTGCAGCCTCGGAGGCTGGCCTGGCTGAGGGTGGCTGGGTTATATTCTTCTTTGGGTGTTCTAGAGGGAACTAGCTTGGAGACAGAAGCCTGCCATTCTTCCAAAGTTATATAGCTTTTGTATCTTATGTTGTTCTAGTTTGTAAACTAACCCTATGGAAATAAGATAATTAAAACAGGGGGAATGACAAGAGAACCCACGTGTTAAAGAGTGTAGCCTTAATGGATAGGCTTAAGTGAATAATGTATATGGAAAGCTGTTATTCCAAAATTGTGAAGATTTGAATAAGGACTCCTTTCCTCCATCACCAAAATTCTGCCTCTAGAATTTTACCTTAGAGGGTGGTAGCAGGCAGCAGGGCCCAATTGCTGTTCAGTAACAAAGCTATTAAAAAAAAACAAGTAAAAAAGATCGAAACTGCTGCATTATGTAAATGAGTAGAGAGACACCATCATTAGAAGTACAGTGAAGAAGCAGGTTTTGGACAAAATGTAATGATGCAGGACAGAGCTCGTTCTGGCTTGTGTTATTTTTTCTACAAAGATAGGCGAAACCACCCAATAAATGAATACAGAAAGTGTCAAACTGAGCCAAGTGGAATGATATGGCATAAATGGACAAAGAGTGCATTTGCATTTAGCTGCTATTACTTAGTGGTCAAAATATTAATGTGCTATGACCCGGCCGGTGGGGTTCAGTTGACTGAAGTGTCATCCTGTAATCAAAAGGTTGAGAGTCTGATCCCCACTCGGGGCACGTATGATAGGCAACCAATCAAAGCTTGTCTCTCACATCAATGCTTCTCTCTCTCCCTTTCTCCCTTCCTCTCTCTCTAAAAAGCAATGAAAAAATGTCCTCTAATCATAACTTATAAAAGCATAAAAATAATATTTTATAATTATTATAAAAATAATCGTAGTAAATATTAATGTGCTAGAAAAAAATCAACTATAAACCATGGCAACTTTCACATTATACTCACTTGCTTCCAGTATTTATCAATCACGTATGAACCAATTTATGTTATTAAAGCATGCTCTATAGCAGAACAGACTGTACTTAAAAGATTATCACTACATATGAGGACAGGGCAGCAAAACAAGTGTACTGATAATCATCTAAGATACAGCTATATCCTAAAACTCTAATTTAGAAAACAAAAACACAAGCACACCATAAAAAAAGCAAAATAAAACTAAAAAAACACAGAAGCTACCTGTGACTGTTTGTTTTTAGTAGAAATTATATTATTGTCAGAATTAACAGAAATTATATCTAGAAATGAGGTACAAGTGAAAATTCTTGTTTTGAATTGTAGACAGAGGAAATCAAGAGAGAGGAAAAGAGTAGTGTAAGTGTAACTCTATCTAAATCTCAATGAAATACTTTCTTCCTAGTCCACAATAAATTCAAGACTCTGAAATATATAATCAAAACCATTTCTCTTTGGCATCTACTTGAAGTTCAGAAGTGCCATCATATTCATTATCTTATTAATAGTCTCAAAACAATCTGATGTGGTGTGTAATACAGCCTGACTTTTTTTTTTTAAGTGTCCTCATCTGAGGACATTTTTTCATCGCTTTTTTAGAAAGGAAGGGAGAAAGGAAGGGAAAGACAGAAACATCAATGATAGAGAGAGAAACATTGATCAGTTGCCTCCCATGCACACCCAGACTGGGGATTGTACGTACCTGGACTGGAGATTGAACCCACGACCCAGGCATGTGCTCTGACCAGGAATCAAACCCACAACCTTTGGGTTACGAGTCCATGCCCCAACCAAAAGAGCCACACCAGCCAGGACCAGCCTGACAACATTTTAACACTTAGGGAAACAAAGAAACTAAGACTTGGAAGAGAATTTAGTAAATTATATGTTACCAACAAATTATTTTAAAGTGAGAGAGAAGGTAGAATTTTTTTAAAGGGAGAAAACAGGAAGGAAAGGAAAAAAGGAGGAAGGAAAAGAGGGAGGAGGAATTCACTTAAGTTGAAGGTGCTAGTAACACATCAGCTGAGAGAGCATAGTATTAAAATCCACTCCCACTCCTTAAACCAAACCTGTTCACTTGTCTTCCTGTGCCACCCCAGGTGCCTGTGTGAAGAGATATGCCCCTCTGTAATCTAAAAAAGGGATGGGCAAACAAGTGCCCACAGGCCAAATCTAGCTCTATACCTGTTTTCGAAAATAAAGTTTTATTGGAACTCAGCCACATGCATTCATTTACATATTGTCTATAGCTGCTTTCATGCTCCGACAGCAGAGCTGAGTAGTGACAGAGACCATCTGGCCTGCAAGCCTAAAATTTTACTATCCTGCCCTTTAGAGAAGACGTCTGGGGGCCTCTGATTGGAGTGCATTTTTCTTTAAGCTCTGCTTCTGTCTCTAGAGAAAGAAGGCAGGACAAGAACAATAAACTGAGAGCAGGTGAACGAAGAATGGGAAGTTCCCTGCAGAGTAAGTTTTTAGACCACCTCACTACTTTCTTTGTGCTTAAGTCTCAAATGCAAATTTTGGCTCAAACTGAGCCATGATAAGTCTGGAATAAAGAGTACCCTACTTTTATGGCACTTTCTTCCAGGTACACATTCCTCCTTGTATAAAAGTATGCCCACTCCTATTTGGTTAGACACAAACTATTTCCTTTAAGATAAGATGAGGGTTCTCTGTGAATTCTTTATGGTCTTTAAAGAAACAGACAACTGTTTTGTTTTAAAACCAGATTTCACAAGAGTGTGTTAAAGCAGTCTGTATTTCCAAAAGCTGCTTATTAAGTGTGACTTTATTGGATCCAAAAAATTCCCTCAACTTTAAATGGTCTCAAATTTGGAAGCATCATGTAATCTGTGGTTTAGAGGAAAATCTTTATGAGGTCAGCCTTTGAATTTATACTCATTTATCAGGATCAGGGGACTTTTTAATGTTTGTTATCTTATGCTTGCTGAGAAACAACTATATTCAATACACAACACCCTAAAAAACTTGCTGCATTTTAATAAAGAGAATATTTGGGGAAAATTATCAGTTTCCTTCCTAGTAAATATGTAGAAGTAAATGAACTTTTAAACAGTCCCAAATAATTAAGGACAATGCAACAATCCAGCCAAAAAAAGTTCTAGGAACATTAGTTAGCCGAATTCTCTTCTTCTGGGTACACAGAATGCAAAACCCTCCTGTCCCTAAGGAAAGGTGAAAGAAATGAGAAAGTTCAAACTGCAAATTTATTAAAATTCAATCTTTAATGACAAAGTCATGTGCATTTGTAACTCAACATCATTATCTACTCTCTCCAAGTAGATGAAAGAATGATAGCACCACTTGGAATGCTCTTTCCCCAGCAGCATTTCCTTTCAACTTTTCAGAGAGAACATCAGTTAGATTATCATAGTCAAGTATACCAATTAAAACTTTCTTGAAAAGGCTTCTCTAGGATTACTTCAGCCAGTATGTTACCACTTTAGTTGTTTCTTAATGATTACATGTGATCATTTCAGATTTTCAAGTTTCCACTCCATTTTCACAACTCATTTTGTTTAATACCCATGGAGTATTAGACAAAAATTCCTATTCATTCACACATTTCAGATTTTCAAGTTTCCACTCCATTTTCACAACTCATTTTGTCTAATACCCATGCAGTATTCGACAAAATTTCCAATTCATTCACATCTTCATTAAAACCAATAATCTGTTCTCTATTTGGCCATTACTATGAAGTGTTCTCTCTAGTCTCAATATCCCCTGTGCCCTGGCCAAATCAATTGCCTTTTCTTGAGTGCAGCCTTGTTTATTTGATGGCACATGAGCATTCCCTTCTTAACTGACATTTTAAAGCCTCTGGCTTATACAACTCTGGGCTTCTGTAGACCTTCTACCTATACAGTTCTCTTCCATTAGGTCTTCCAAGGTCAGGCCTTGGCTTCCCCATACATAGTTGGATGTTACACTTCTTCTTTCAAAAGGCTCACTTTAATTTCATGATCCCTTTTTCCTCCACCTTGAACTCTTAGCTCCTCTCTAGTTTCTGGTGCAATAATCAAAACTAAATATTCTGTCAACAGCCTCAAATAAACACTTAGGGTCTTAGACAAGTAAGTTGAATTTCTCTGGACTTCACTTTATTCTTAAGTCAATTAAGTAAATTCTCTGGGAAAAGATGAAAGAGGAGGGGCGTCAGAGCTGGGAGGGAGAGCAAGAGCAAAGTGACAGCACTGGGAATTCTCACAGCACTGGCAGGATAGGGAGGAGAGGTGCTTGTTTCAGACACAGGCTGGGAAACAACATATAAAACGGCACTGCCTGGACAGGCAGGCTGTGGAAGTGACTGTTTGTTTCAAGAGGAACCATTATTTGTTTTAAGAGGAGATTAAAGTAGTCTACTCTGGAAGTAATATTGCAGAGAAATTGGGCGTGGGAGGGAATGAGACCAGGGAAATAAAATAGGAAGTTAATCCAGGGAAAAAGAAGTTAAGACTACCTGCTTAATGAAATCTGAAATCATTCCTCAAGCATTCGAGGTCTTTCCGACAACTTTTTCCAGCTTTATCTCTCATTATTCTCTTACAAAAACAAAAAAACTCTTCCAGCCTAGATTATTATCTGCTCCTCAATTTTAGTCTGCCCACAAAGTCCCACTACTAATGACTTGAGTGAAATATATTTTAAAATCCCTAATCTTTTCTATGGTTTACACTTCATATTCCACCAGACCATACTTCCGATCATTGTGAAGATTAATATCTAGTATTATTTACTGACCACCACAATATGCAGGAAAACCTGTACAAGGATTCCATCTTCTCTCTAGACTGTTAGAAATACTTTAAACTTTTTAAACAACATCAAATTAGGAAAGTAGACATTTTTCTTGCATTAAATATATAATCATGGTCGAAATATGGAACCCAGGGCAGCCACAACCAAAATCCGCATCTACGAGCCTAGGCTGCTGACTTATGGCTTCCTGTTCAGAACCTGCTTCCTGGTCCACTTAGTTTGTTTCCCATGAACCACAGCCTACTCACACACCTGCTACCTTTTCTCCACAAAGCATCTGCAGGTGGCTTCCCAAGCCACATCTCGCCTGCATCACATTTTCAAGAATGACAAATACACTGGCCTAACTCCATCCTCAATCCGCGGGACAGGCCAACTATGAAGGTGCCTGAGAACAACTGCTAATATAAATAACAAAAATAAAATGCCCTTTGGCAAAGCATAGTTAATATGTAATCTGATTTAAAGACAATGCATATTAGGCAATTTCTAAAAGAGCCTTTCATCCCAAAAAGGTTATTAACTAAAGGTATTTTTTTCCCCAAAGTGTAATTTATACTCATTTTACCTTATAAAAAAGTCATTTCAAAATTACTTTTAGGCTTACTCTTTTAGCTTTTAGGTAACAAAAGAACTTAATGAATTTTCATGCAATTAATATTTTAATAGAATTCATCATCTGCATGAAAGCTGGTAAACCAATGATGCAAATGTTCAGAGTTAAATAATTACTTAAAGGTTCATTTATATTCTCACATTGACAATTATATATTTTTACCTTGAGAAGGTATGTGGGAATATTACTGAAATCCACCGGCAACTTCAAAAGGAAACGAGCTGAAAATTCACCAGTCTATACAAAGAAAGGCACAAAAATAAGATCATAATCAGAAATAGATTGTGATGTGACAATTACAGCCAAGACCACAAATTCAACCTGTTTCAAATGTAGGCATCTTCAGTTTGGGTAAAGCAACATGGAACAAGAAGAGAAGGATGAAAAAAGTAAGGGAGGGTCAAAAAAAGTATTAAATTATTAGCTACTAAAAAGTATAAAGTAGAATTTTTTAATGTGTATTATAAGTACAATAAAATCAAATGCAGCAGTACTATCTTTTGTTTTTTAAGTACAAAAAAATACCTTAATGTATGATTTTTTAAACATTTCAAACAACAGAGAGAGACTTGCCTCTTTGACTTTTGTTTGTACTTAAGCATTCAGATCAGTTTACTAATACAGAGTGGACAAAAGTAGGCTAATAGTAATAATAAATAATAGTACAATAACTGATACATAAATAATAGTACAAGAATAAACTATCCCACATGCTCACAACTGTAACCCTACTTTTGCCCACCCCTGTATTTAGAGCCCACAGGGTCATGACATGTATCACAAGCCTTTACTGTCTGTCTGAATGTACACACGAAGGTCAGACTTCTACCCAGATAAAGTAGGACATCAGTGGATACTCCAAATAAGATGTAATTCCCTGACAATCTGTTAACATTATCACCAATTCATATTTTTCAGTAATTCTATCTATAAACCAGTATTCATAGTAAAAATGTACAGAGGCTCAGCAATTTAAAACATTTAACTAAGTCCTGGGCGGTGTGGCTCAGTTGGCTGGAGAGTCATCCTGTACACAGAAAGGTAACAGGTTCAATTTCCGGTCAGGGCACAAACCCGAGTTTCAGATTTGATCCCTGGTCAGGGTGCATACGGGAGGTAACTGATCGATGTTTCTCCTTCACATCAATGTTTCTCTATCTCTCTCACAAACATACACACACAAAGACACACAGACATTCTCTCTCTCTCCCCATCTCCCCCTCCTCTGGAATCAATAAATATATCCTCAGGTAAGGATTAAAAACAATACAATTAAAATTTTAAAAGTAAAACATTTAGGCTATAAATAATACCTTGTATTTTTTTAGAAGAGAAAACTCATGTAAAAGAAAAAAGTTCCTCAATTTTTACAATGGGAAAGGCTAAGGAATCACATTTTTTAAAATTTTTGTCATAATCTAGAGGAGGAGTTCTATAATTGGGCCATGCAGAAACCTAGAGGTTCCAAGGGAAGACTTGCAAAGGCAACCAAAATGGGTGCTGAGCTCAGGGGATCCTGGATCTTTCTAGCCTCTCTTACTGCAAGTCTGCAGCTCAGCTTGGGATGTTGGCATGCTGGGTTTCACTATGACAGGCTGTTCAGCCAAAGAACTCCAGGGATAATCGAGAACTACTCTAAAGAGTGGATCCCTTGGTGATGATGAACTCCTTGATCTTGACCTTATCTGAGAAGCACTCAGATAAAGTGCTCAGAAGCACTTTATCTGCCCTTCCATTCTAAATGAAAGCTTTGCTGGGTAGAGCAATCTTGGATGTAGGTCTTTGGATTTCATGAGTTGGAATACTTCTTTCCAGCCCCTTCTTGCCTGTAAGGTCTCTTTTGAGAAATCAGCTGACAGTCTCTTATTATATGAAATGTTAAAAGGACTTATCTAAGAAAAAGAAGATAAAAAATACAAACAGTGAAAGGACAGCAAACTCACAGTTACTAACAACCACACCTAAAATAAAAGCACACTAAGCGACAGCTAGATCAGGAGCAGAACCATAGAAATAGAGATCACATGGAGGGTTAGCAACAGGGGAGTGGGAGGAGGAGAAGGGGGGAGAAGATACAAAGAATAAATAGCATAGACAGTAGGTAGAAAATAGACAGGGGGAGGGTAAGAATAGTATGGGAAATGTAGAAGCTAAAGAACTTGTGAAACATGGACATGAACTAAAGGGGGGGAATGTGGGTGAGAGGGGGTGTGCAGGGTGGAGGGGAATGAAGGGGGGAAATGGGACAACTGTAATAGCATAATCAATAAAATATATTTTAAAAAAAAAAGTGGATCCCTATCCTTTCCATAGTGTGACTAGTAAAGAGCTCCCAATACCTCCACTCCCTTCTCCCCAAAGCATATCTTCCCCCACACAGTATGCATTTACAGGTTGTTTTATGGATGAGTGGATGAACACACATAAGTGCACACACACACTTCTTACAGTTGATTCCACACATGTATCATTCTTTTCTACAAACACCCTGGCAACTGGCTTCAAGGTCTTGGCCCTAATTTTAAAACTCTGACCTAACACCTTGAAAATGCAAACAGCAATATAAACCTTGAGTTCAGAGATCACAATGGTAACTACCATTTGCATAGTTGTTTGCTGTTTGTTTTATTGCTTACATCTTTTTTTTTGTTAAAGATTTTATTTTTATTTCTATTTAGAGAGAGAGGAAGAGAAGGAGAGAAACATCAATGTGTGGTTGCCTCTTGTGTGCCCCCAAGTGGGGACATGGCCTGCAACCCAGGCATGTGCCCTGACTGGGAATCAAACCAGCAGCACTTTGGTTCACAGCCCGTGCTCAATCTACTGAGCTACGCCAGTCAGGGCTGCTTACATCTTTTAACTTACATCAACCTCTGGCTAAGGACAGAGTACTTTTTCATGCCCACAGGCCTAACCCTGGGACAGATAAGACAGACTGAGGGAACTGAATGAACAGAATCAAAGTGGAACACGCCAGACGGAGGCACAGCAGGCGCCACGCCACCAGGAATGCCAATGGTAAGAAACAGGGCTCCTTGAGCCAAGCAGCTGGACTCAGTGTGAGACAACAGTGCACAGGGCTCCTCAAAACCAACACCTGAGAGAGTAGCTGGGAACCGCTCAGAGACACGCAAACAACTCACAGTGGGTGGCTGGGAAGGAGAAAGATCCTAATAAAATTCTCACCTTCTGTTATATTCCAAGATGACTAAAATGGCATGCTCCTAGAACTCTAGAACTAACATACCCTGTCAGGTATGATTCCGTGGACCTAAAAGAATCTGTCTTTAAGTATATACAAGAGTCTTACTTTAAACGGAGTAAGTGTAGGGGCAACATAAAAAGTATGGAATTAAATGGAGCTAATAAGAGGGGCACCTAGCCCAGTGGGAGTTTGGTGGGGGGGCTGGAAGAAGAACAGAAAAGTATTCCTTATCTACTGACCCAAATAAACAAACAAGCAACAAACCAGCAGAATAGAAGAGACTCACAGATACAGAGAACAGACTGACAGCTTTGGTGGGGGGAGCACTGAAGGACTGGGTGAAAAGGGTGAAGAGATCAAGCAAAACAAACACAACAACAAAAAAGAACCTCGCAGACACAGACAACAGTATGGTGGTGACCAGAGGGAAAGAGGGTTGGAGCAGGTGCAAAAGGGTACAGTGGGGGGATAAGTGGTGACCGAGGGAGCCTTGACTCGGGGCAACAAGCATACAATGGGGTATACGGATGATGTGTTGCAGAACTGTGCACTTGAAGCCTGCAGTTTTATTAACCAAAGTCACCCCAGTAAAGTCAGTAAAAATTAAGAAACAAAAAATCTTCCTTTAGTTCTGTGTATGGTGCTATAGAGCAAGGAACACGCATAAAAGAATACACGTCCCAACAACTGTCCCCTTCTCTTTCCTTGTCACCCACTCACTCCCAACAGCAAGCACACATCACTTAAAAGTCTTTCTTGACTTCATATCTCTCTTCAGGTGTCATCTCATTTGTCTGTCATACTCTACAGAATAATCTCCTATAAAGAATTTAGCTGTATTTGAAGTCTACGATTCCTCTTTTATTATTCTCTCTTGAATCCTCTCCAGTCAGCTTTTCCTCCCCACCACAGTACCAGAACAGCTAATCAAAGACTTCCCCACTGCCAATCCCAATGTCATTTCCCAGTCCTCATTTATTACATCTTCTATCAGTAGCATTTCCACACAGCTAAGCACTCCTTCCCTGGAACATTCTTCACTTGGTTTCCAGGACCCCACCCTCTTGGTTCCCCTCTATTTCACTGGCTTTCCCTCTGCTTTCTCCAACCTCCGGACACTGGAGTGCACCGGGGCTTAACCCCAAGGCTTCACTCCTTTCTTTTCTACACTTCCTACTAGATCTTATCCAGGCTCAGAACATTATATACCATGTACATGCTAATGATTCCTAAATATTGTATCTCCATCCCAGACCTCCTACTGATGCAAGTTTCATTTTTCCAACTACCAGGACTAAAGCCAAACTTGTTCTTCCTTGGATATTTGTCCATTTTGATAAATGGCAATTCCATTCTTTCAGTATCTCAGGCCAAAAACCTCAGAAGCAGCCTTGACTCCTGGAATTTTTCTCTCGTTCCACATTCAAGGTGGCAGCAAATCCTATTGACTCTACCTTCAATTTATATCCTCAGACTCACCTTCAATTTATGTCACTTCTCACCACCTCCACAACCACCAGATCTGAGCCATGACTGTTTCTACCCATGGTAGAAACCACCCTCACCTGCAGTTCAGTCTCATCACCACAGGCAAAAGGACACTTTCAACATATTAGTCAAATTATGACCCTCCTTTGCTCAAAACTCTTAAATGGTAGCAGGGGTGTCTAACCCATGGCCCACAGGGCTGCATGTGGCCCAGGATGCCTATGAACATGGCCCAACACAAAACTGTAAATTTACTTAAAACATTTTTTTTTTTGCTCATCAGCTATTTAACGTGTGCCCCAAGACAACTCTTCTTCTTCCAGTGTGGCCCAGAGACGCCAAAAGGCTGGACACCCCTGTTAGGGAGTTAGCTCCTTTGTAGAGTAATCTGACAATGTAATAACTAAGGGAATGAGTGAAAGAGGCAAGGAAGCAACCCATGGGAAGCGTGTGGGAAAATATCGCAGGCAAAAAGAGCAGCAAGTATTTTTTTAAAAAGGGCCGATGATGTAGGAACATGCCTGGATGTTCACAAAAGAGCAAGGTCAGTGTCCCTGGAGCAAACAAGCACCAACGCTGATCCAAGGTCACCCGGAAACACTCTTCCCACCATGTGAGCGATTTCCAAGCCCCTGAAGGATGTGCATCAGTCATCCATAAAACTAGTGAGCACTACAATGGTTACTACATCTATGCTGAACATTTGTTACGTCACTCCTGTGGATGTTGAGACAGGTTTTTTAAAAAGTATCAAGGGATAAGAAGAGGTTGGTTAGTCAGATAATACTAACTCAAACTCAATTCATTTCTTTTTCATTTTCGAATTTTAGAGGCAAACCACCTCTAAATCAATAAATAGTCATTTCTAACTAACAGTCTAAAATGTCAACCTCAAAACTTTTGAGTTTCTTAGACACAATGATTCTTATATTTTTTAATGACAAAGGGAGTGAAATATGTGATTTAAAACTTAAAAGAATTCGCCCTAAACGCATGGCTCAGTTGGATGGAGAGGTATGCTGTATACCTAAAGGTTGCAGGTTCGATGCCCAGTTAGGGTGCACATGCAAGGCAACAGACAATGTTTTTTTCTCTGTTTCTCTCTCTCTCTCTCTCCCCTCCCCCCCACCCCTTCCTCTCTATCTAAAAATTCAATGGAAACATCTCCTCAGGTCAGGATTTTAAAAATAATTAAAAGAACTCTTGTACATATAAGGTAAATCAGAAAAACAATTGCATATTTAGCACTTGGACTCATCTGAACTGGTAGTTATTTTAGTTCATGCGCTGAATTTTAGCTCTTTTGCCCTTTTTTAGTTTGTACAATATATTTTTATTCTACCAGCTATTTTAGATCAACATTCTTTTATAAATGCTCAGATGATCCTACTTTATCCATTCTCAAAATGTTGATCCTAGAGCTAGTATAAATTTATGTTTACTGGCAACAGACTGATTTATACTTTACCACTAAATTTATAAATGAAACTTAACACCAAAAAAATTTGATTTAATAGAAACCATAAGAAGTGCTTTATGATTTCCAACTTTCGAGCCTACTATATACATTCTTTATTTTGCCATTGAGAGACTAGAGAAAATTTAGCACTTGTTTCTAATTGTACTGGAAACATCAGAAAATAGACAAGAGTTTGGTCTGCAGTTCTACCTCTGCTTTTCCTTTTCACCTGTAAGCTAATCTTCCTCTGTGGAACTGAGTAAAGGGTAATTTAAAACATATCTTACTGTAAAATATGAGCTATAAACATGACATCAGGAGCAAAACCCAAGTAGAGAAATCCTGAGTTCTAGAGCCTCAGACAATGACTTTTCTTGTGTTTTTATATTTGAAGTTCCAACATTATTCAAGCAATTTATGGGTGCTCTGTTGGAATGTCAAAGATTGCTTCCATAGCAATCGTTCCTGTGAGCTGAAAATGAGACATTTAGACGCAGCCAGACGAACGGAAAAAATTGATTTTTTTTCTGTCAATACTTGGTCAAATCTTTTCTTGGATAGATGTTGAAAATTATCTGACCTATGACTGTCAAAATGTCAGCCATTCTGCCAACTGCCTTCAATGGTAATTTCCCTAGCATTAGCAACAAATATATACTTCCTTCCTTTGTTCGAGTTATGGTACATGGTGGGCAAGCAACTTAAAATTAACAAGACTCAGTTTGGACAATTTATTAAACCTACACTTTTCATCTGGTAACAGCTGCTGTGTCATAGTTCTGTCCTCCTTTTGGAAGTAAAAGGTAGGCATCTTATCCAGAATGGATTCCAAACCCAGGCTGCTCTGTGAAGGGAAATTTTATTTTCTTTCTTAGAGCCTATTCCCTTTCAACAAACAAGCTTTCATCTGAAATCAACTCTTACCACACAGATAGCTAAAAGCTACGAAATTCTCAAGAGCGACTATAATTTTAGCCAGGTGATAGCCTAGCAGGAGTGACTCTTCAAATGGACTTTGACAACTAACAGTCAAAGTCTGGAGACTTTCCCTTGGCAAAGCATAATTATCTACTATACGTGAAAAGGAGAGCCAAAATTAGACTAATCAGAACATCGCATACCTTACAAAAAGGTTTTCTAAGATACACTCCTTAATTATCCCCAAAACCCTGTTCAGTGGATCTAATTCATTTATACTTATTTTAGAAATGAGAAAGCCAAGGCTTAGAATAGTCAAGAAACTTGCCTACAGTGATTGAGAGGGCAATAAAGAGTCGGAGCTCAGGCTACGGCTCCAGATGTTCTCATCCATTCACTACTATAGGTTAAGAGGCTAAAATGTTTAGGGCTCTATAGCAGCTCCGCAAACATAAGGAGTAAAATGGAAATGATACCGTCAACATGAAGAAAGGGTAAAAGGAACAGTTAAGAATACTCTACCCAGGAAGGTTATCATTTGGAACTGAATATCTCAGACAGCGAAAGCCACAGAAGGCCGTCACCACTATACTGGCATTACAAGAAATGTTAAAGAAAATTCTGTAAGTGGAAAAGAAAAGGCCAAAACTTATTCTTAGTAATAAGAAAATATATGAAAGAAAAAATCTCACTAGTAAAGGCAAACATATACAAAAGTAGTAGACCATTTATAAAGCTAGTATGAAAACAATTATAATGGTTACACACACATACCTACCAACAATTACTTTAAATGTAAATGAACTGAGTGCTCCACTCAAGGACAGAGGGTTTATGAATAGATTAAAAAACACAGGACCCTTACACAGGCTGCCCACATGAGACTCACTCCAGATTGAAAGACACACACTAACTGAAAGTAAACACATAGAAAAGATATTTCATGAAAATGGAAATTTGAAAAAAGCTGACACAGCAATACTTAGAGACAAAATAGACTTTAAAACAAAAATCTATAGCAAGAGACAAAAAAGGATCTAGAAATTCTGCCTCTGGGTGCTTACCCAGAGAAGATAAAACACTAATTCAAACAATGCAAACACCTCTATATTCCCTGCAGCATTATTTATAGCAACCATAATATGGAAGCAACCCAGGTGTCCGCTGATAGATGAATGGACAGAAAAAAGGTGTTGTGTGCGTGTGCACACATGTGTGCATGTGCACACCTGCACTGGCGTGTTTACTCAGCCATGAAAAAAAAAATCTTGCCATCTGCAATAACAGGGATGGACTTAGAGGGTATTATAGTAAGTAAAATAAGTCAGAAAAAGACAAATACTGTATCATTTCACTTATATCTGGAATCTAAAAAACTAAACAAATGGACATACAAAAAACAAATAGACTCGTAGCAGAGAACTGATAGATGGCAGAGATTTAGGCGTGGGGGTTTTGGGGGATGCCAGGGAAAGGGCAAACCTGATGAGATGTCACTCCTGAGATTAGGGCAGACAGGCTGTGCCTTCTGTCTTGCTCACACACTCGCACTCTCCTGACGGACTGATCTGATAGGGCCGCTGCCATCTTGTCAGCTGCTGCAGGAAAGGCCCCGTGAAGAGGCAAGGAACTCAGGGCAGCCTGCAGCCAGCATGGAACGGACACCCTCAGTTCAACAGCCCACATCGAACTGCGTCATACCACAACCACACGAATGTGCTTAGAGTTGAGTCTTGGGCTGACTGCAGTCCGGCCAGTGCCTCCAGTGCAGCCTGGGAGAAATCCTGACGCAGAGCCTATGTACGCAGATTAGTGACAAACAAAACCTATGATAACAAATGTTGTTTTAAACCACTAATTTCTGGAATAATTATTTTATGCAGCAACATATAACAAGTTAATCATATGGTATGTTAAAAAAAGATGCCAGACAGGCACAGCAGGGTAAAGGTGGGGGTACACCAGTTACAGTTTTAAAAAGGGGTGTTACAAACACCTGCAAGTGAATGTTTATAGCAGCAATATTCTTAACAGTCACAGTGAAAGCCCAAATGCCAATGGACTGGTGAATGGATAAACAAAATGTGGTACGTCTATCCAATGGAGCACCAGCCACAAAGGGGAATGAAGTACCAAGACAGGCTACAACATGGGCGAACCTCAAACACACCATGCTGAGTAAAAGAAGCCAGTCACGGAAGGCCACATGTCACATGGCTGCACTACATTGAAGTGTTCGGGAAGAAAAATCTACGCAGCAGAAAGCAGTGTAGTGGCTACCCACTACACTGTGGTAGGTCTGGAGATGGCGACAGGATGAACTGCAAATGGCAGGTGGGACCTTACTGAGTGATGAAATCATCCTCGAACTGGACTGTGGTGGTAGCTGTTCAACTCAGCAAATGTATTAAAAATCATTGCACTGCACACTTACAACAGGTAAATTTAAGATATGTAAATCATACCTCAAAAAAAGTTTTTTTAAAAAACCAGGCATGTTAACACAAGCATTGCTAAGAATGTGAGAAGTGAAAACTTTAAGGAAGAAGGGTATTTAGGCATGCAAATACTTAGGGAAAGGGGTCGCCAATTTGATTCCCAGTCAAGGCACATGCCTGGGTTGTGGGCCAGGTCCCTAGTAGAGCGCATGTGAAAGACAACCACGCACTGATGTTTCTCTCCCTCTCTTTCTCCTTCCCTTCCCCTTTCTCTAAAAATAAATAAATGAATTTTAAAAATACTTAGGGGAAATATACCAGACAACAGGAAAGCCATTTACAAAACCTAGGGCACAAGCATCCCTGGGGCATCTGCAGTACAGCAAGGTGCTAATGGGCTAGAGCTGAGTATTTTTTAAATAGAAAGGTAGGAGATGACGTGAGAGAAGTAATGATGGATAAAGGATGGTGGTGACAGAAACCACATGAAACATTTTATGCCACCGGCTTTTCCCGTGACAGTAAAAGAGACGTACACTGAAGTTCTGGGCTGAGGAGTGATTTGTATTCTAAAAGGATCACATAGTACAAAGAAACTATAAAAAGAAATTATAAAAGGCTCCACATAAACCAGCTACCTCCAGAGTTAGCCTCTCTCATCTGACGGGATACTGAAGAAAGTCTTCCTTGAAAAGAAGGAGAAACTTCTCAGTGTCTCAAAATGTTGCCTCTAAGCCACCTGCATCAAAACTCGACTTCTGACTACTCGGGGCTGGGGATGTGAGACTCCAGATTTTACAAACCTCCTGGGTGACACCTTTGAGAAACACAATGAGCCAGATAAACATTAAGGGCCCTCAAACTGTAAGTTATGAGAAAGCATGAAGGCAACCTGGACCACATTTAAGGAAATGGCTAGGGTTTATTTTAAGTAGACATCTGAACTGATTATTTTATTTTATAGATAAAGTGGCTTTCTTCCCCATTCTCAAAAAAAATCTTACCCAGTTGTTTTTCTTCCCAGCATAAATTTCCATGTTCTCTCCATACTGTGGCTCTTCCAGTAATGTCTGGTATTCAAACATGAGACGGGAGCTCTCACGGAGACGGCTGCATTGAAATTGGTGATATTGTTGCACAAGTTCCTTCACCACAAGTAAGAGACATTCGGGATTTGAAGGATTCCAGGAAGCAAGGTTCTGTAAAAGCCGTAAATAAAAGACCAGTTAAAAACGAATGTTCATGCAAATCCAGCATCACACCAGCACATCAATACAGGGAGAGAGGAGGATGAAACTCTAAAGAGGAGCAGACTACTCTTAGTGACAAACTCAGAATTGAAGTTAGAAGAGTCTTTCAAGCTTGCTGATTTCTCCTCCATTCCAAAAAATCCCTGCAAAAAAGCACCAGAAACTCCATCATGAGTAGCCAGAAACAGTAAAGTGTAGAGCAGGGTAGTAATAAACAAGAAACCTAAATATCCTAGAAAAGCATAATTTTAGCTCTGGAAGACTTCATTTATTTCTTACTCTAATAATTTTAATTTTTTTTCATCTGCTCCTAAATTCAGCATTATATGCTAATGTCATCGACTGGGATCCACAGACCACCTGCATCTGTAATACCAGATATAAATAAATGCTCTATAAACACTAGAGTCCCAAAGAAATATAAGCACAATGGTGATGGTTCAGCCTGGAAAAGACAGGAATGGAGTAGAGAGGAGAGAAAATACAATTAGGAAATGCAAGGTTCAGAGAAAAAGAGGAAGAAAATGGTTGTGAGAGTCTGTGGCCAGGAAAGGAGCTAGGAATTAGGGAAGAGCTGTTAAGTATATACTAGCTTTTATGTGCACATTCATTCACTGAACAGTTACCAAGCACCTATGATGTACATGCCATCATTCTTGGCAGTGATGAGAACAAGCCAAGCCCTTGCTCTCAAGGAGTTTACACTTCAGAGGACCAAAATAAATAATAAACAATTAAATATATTAGAGAGTGATGAATGCTACTCAGAAAAATGGAGCATGCATCCCAGAAGCCTAGTGAAGGAAGAACCCCAAGGAAAAAGAAGGGATCAGCTACATCAAATGATGCTGCCAAGTAAGACAAGGCCTCAGAATTGACTGCTGGGTCCGGAGACATACAGATTAATCACGTCCTCAACAAGTGCAATTTGGTGACGTAAAGCCTGACTGACGAGGGTTTAGAAGAGAATGGGCAGAAAGAAACAGCAGATAGCTACACTGACAATTCAACTGCCTAGAGGCAGACGTGGGGTCAAGGGAAAATTTTGCTCAGATATCTGAAGCCTAATGGAATGTCAGTGTAGAGAGGGATAAACATGATGACGTAGGCGTGGAGTGGGAGGGGAGGCACAATACCAGGAGACAAGAAAATAAATAGGCAGCTAGAAGTGGGACCTCACAGAGGGTTGGCCTGAGAAATGAGCAGGGAGTCCATGCAAAGGAACAAGGGGAAAGTAAAACTAAATGAGAATGAATGTAGGCAGGTCAGTCCACATGGTAAGAGGAGCTTGTGGCGGTTCTCTCCTGAGAGCTTGTACATTTTCCTCCAAGTAGGGTGGAAGGGCATCAGCTGATTGATAGTAAGGAAGAAGAAACGGATATTGGAAGTCTGAAACGTCTGAAACAGTCATTTAGAAAAATAAACGGACTGAGGAAATGAAGGAGGAATTCCTCACAGCACTAAAAGCTCCTCTAAGGTTGAAGGTATGACTGTTAAGTGAGACTAATTAGCATAAACTCCACTGTCTGTATGCAATGTGGAGTGGGAGGAATTTGAATTTAACAAAAGTTGGGATTTTGCCAGACAAGTACAGTAGACAGAAAGAGGGATTAAGAAATCTTAGAAAGTTTACAAAATGATTATAATTATAAACCATGCACTTTAAGCCAGGAAAAAGCCACATTCGTAAGGGAAGTGAGAGTTAGTAAAAAAAAAAGTGGTGGGACCAGCAGTCCTGGTGAGCTGGAAGGATTGCTGGGGTTGAGATATAAGAAGATGAATTGGACAGACAGGAGGTGTGGTCAGAGAACTGGAGTTTGCAACTGAGATGAGGGGGTGATCAGTAGCTACTTTGATAAGGCCTTGCGAAGAGTGCACCTGGCTCAGGTAGACAGGGGGACGAGGTCACTGAGGGAAAAGAATCAGGGGCTTACTGAGAGACCAGGATGTTGGAAGGGTTGGTTATTCACAGGAATATTAAATACCTGGAACCACGACAGGAGCAGTAAGTAATGCAGAGTGAGTAACAGCAAGCCTAAAACTTTCCATGAAGGTAGACAAGGAGGGACTGGGGGGTCCTACATTCTGCAGGTATGAGTTTCAAAGAGGGGGATGGGGATTAAAGAAAAGGGACTGACATTTTTCTAGGTTGCAGCATGGAAGAAAAAGGAGAACAACTACCACACCTCCACATATTATCATATCAATTTATAGATGAGGAATCTGCGGCAAAAGTAGTTCAGTATCTTGTCCACGGTCACAGAAGAATTAAACAATAAAGCTGGATTCTGACAAGCAATTTGGCTTCAAGTTCCTCCTTAAGCACTACACCAGATGCTCTTATACATTTTGGTCTCAGGAACCTTTACCATTCTTTAAAAAGTCTGAGGATCCTGAAGAGCTTCTGTATATATAAACTGTATAGTTAAATTTACTATAGTAAAATGAAAACAAATTTTTTATAATTTTATTATTAATTTGAAAATAACCTACTACAGGTTAATATAGAAATATTTTTAATGAGATTAACTGTATTTTCTGAAAAACAGTGAGAAGCATGACATTGTTGCAGATTCTTGAAAATCCCTTGTCTGTTTTTTTTTTTAAAGCTGGATTCCCTTATATGCTTTTACAAAATTCAGTGTTGCAATATGTTGTTTTGGCTGAAGTATATAAAGAAAATCCAGCCTCATTCAAATATGTACTTTGAAAGAGAGGAGTATTCTTAAGAGCCTTTTCAAATAATTCTGAATATTCTTTGATACTACACCAAAACTCAACAAGTGATAGCTGAACTTGAAGCTATATTAATAAACATTCCATATTCTTACATTAAATTCCATTTGTCTATGCTGTACTTTAACAATTTTTCAATTATAGTTGACATACAACATATTAGTTTCAGCTGTACAACATAATTATTAGACAGTTATATAACTTTCAAAGTGATCACCCCAACAAGCCTAGTGCCCACCTGGCACCATACGTAGTTATTACAATATTGTTGACTGTGGTCCCTGGGCTGTACTTTACATCCCACAACCATTTAAATAACCGCCACTATGTACTTCGTAGTCAGCCTTCCCCTTTCTTACCCAGTCCCCCGCCTGCCTCCCATCTGGCATCCATCAGTTTGCTCTCTTCATCTACAAATTTTTGTGTTTGTTTACTTTGTCTTTTAGACTCCATGTATAAGTGAAATCATATGATGTCTGCCTTTCTCTGACTTATTTCACTTAGACTTTAAATTAGTCTTTCCCCCTTGTGTGATTTTGTACCATCATGCAGTTGCCATTTGAAAATACTCATTCACTGAGTTATGCAGATCTTCCACTGTTGATACGTTTCATTTATATAATATCAAAAAAATCCACATTCATTAATATCATGACCAACTCACCAGAAAGTCATCCATCCAAAGAAAGCAAACAAAAGTTAAAGAAATGCATCCTTAGAAGGAAAATAATTACTTTGCTCTACAGAGTGCATGGATGTAAAGGGACTAAATAGCAATGGGGAAATCATTACCTGTTCTTTTATTTATAGGTAAAATAGGTCTTAAGGGCTGTTCAACTAAAGACTTGATGAATGGAGACAAAGTATGAGCTTCAGCATTATACGGTGATTGAAAGAGGCCTCTTGCTATGAAGTAATGGGATAAAGAGTACAAAGTCCTGTCCTCACTGGCAAACTTCTTGACCTCAAGAGCCTGAAAATTCCTTTTGAGCTACTCAAAGCATTAACAGGATAATATCAACATGGTATAAAACTTAAAATGATCGGACTTCCGCCAAGATGGAGGCATAGGTGGATGTGCCGTACCTTCTCACACAACCAAGTTTAGAGACAACTAAATATTAGCAACAGAAAACACAGCCAGAACATGGAAAATTGAACTCTTCGGAAGTCCGTTAACAACAAATTCTTCAGCCTGACCGGTAAGGGGCGAAACCAGCGGCTGGTGAAGCGGGGTTGCACAGGAACACTCGGCCAGATGGACTCAGACGCGCGGAATCCAGGCGCAGGGTTGGACCTAGTGAGCAACCGAGCGAGCGACCAAGCAAACGACCACGGGGGAAACAGCGGGGCAGCGGGGCTGCGGGTTGACTGTGGTCGCGCATTTGTGCGCAGGTGGACAGGCGAGGGAGTGAGCGGTTGGACCGGGGCCCGGCGGGTCCCCGCGGCAAGCGGCAGTGGAGGGCTCCGCCATTTCCCCGCTCTGACCCCACCTCCACGTACAGCGTCATAACCCAGCGACTCTGAGTGGCCCGGCCCAGGTGAACCACCTAAGCCTCTGCTCCCCACCCAGCGGTGAGAAACAGCAGAGGGGGTCACCATTTCCCCGCTCTGACCACGCCCCCACATACAGCATCACAACCCAGCAACCTGGGAGTCCAAGGCTCTGCTCCTCACACTTAAAAGGCGCGAACAGACCAAAAATGGCTCAAGAAGATCTCAAAGCACCAGAGCCTATAAATCTAAGCGATGAAGAAATAGCAAAACTCTCAGACGCACAGTTTAAAACATTGGTGATCAGGATCCTCACAGAACTGGTTGATTATAGCCACAAAGTAGACAAATATATGAAGGCGAAACTAATTGAAATGAATGGAATTGCACAGGAAACCAACAGTGATGAAAAGGAAACTGGGACTCAAATCAATGGAGTGGACCAGAAGAAAGCAAATAATGGCCAAACAGAAAAGAGTCAAGAAGCAAGAATTCAAAGAAATGAGGAGAGTTTTAGGATCCTCCAGGACATCTTTAAACGCTCCAACATCCAAATTATAGGGGTACCAGAAGGGGGAAAGGCACAGCCACCAGTGGAAAACTTATTTGAACAAATAATAAAGGAGAATTTCCCCATTCTGGCAAAGGAAATAGACTTCCAGGAAATCCAGGAATCTCAGAGAGTCCCAAACAAGTTGGACCCAAGAAGGAACACACCAAGGCACATCATCATTACATTAACCAAGATTCAAATGAAGGAGAGAATCCTAGAAGCAGCAAGAGATAAGGGGACAGTCACCTACAAAGGAGTTCCCATCAGACTGTCAGCAGATTTCTCAAAAGAGACCTTACAGGCAAGAAGGGGCTGGAAAGAGGTATTCCAAGTCATGAAATCCAAAGATCTACAACCAAGACTGCTCTATCCAGCAAAACTTTCATTTAGAATGGAAGGGCAGATAAAGAGCTTCTCAGATAAGATCAAATTCAAGGAGTTCCTCATCACCAAGCCCTTATTATATGAAATGTTAAAGGGACTTATCGAAGAAAAAGAAGTTAAAAAAACATGAACAGTGAAAGGCCAGCAAACTCACAGTTATTAATAACCACACCTAAAACAAAAGCAAACTAAAAGGACAGCTAGATCAGGAGTGGAAACATAGAAATAAAGATCTCAAGGAGGGTTAGCAACAGGGGAGTGAGAGGAGGAGAAGGGGGGAGAAGGTACAGAAAATAAGTAGCATAGACAGTAGATAGAAAATAGATGGGGGGGCAAGAATAGCATGGGAAATATAGAATCTAAAGGACTTGAGACACATGGTCATAAACTAAAGGGGGGTAATGGTGGGGATGGGGGGGTAGGGTGGAGGGGAATGAAAGGGGGAATAGAACAACTGTAACAGCATAATCAATAAAAAAATTAAAAAATAAAAAAACTTAAAATGATCATTAGATAGCTTACTACGCATTTCCTTTAGAGATCAAGCAAATGGTAGTAAATAGAAAAACTATACAATACTCTGTTTCTTAGTTAAGTACTCCTTTTAAGTCCTTGCTCCAGTAAAAAAATTAAAAAGCTTTAGTTGCTTCATTAAAAAAAGAAAAAGCTTTTTTTATTCTATCATTTCTCTTTAGCTATTTGCAAGTTACAAGCCTATTATCTATACACACACATACCCCCAAAATTATTAAAGTATATAAGCTGGCAAACATCTCTTAACAATTTGAATTCATTTCAACTGATTCAACCTAATTGTTAAACGCATAGTAAAGACAGATCAACCAGTCCCTTTCCATTAAAATACAATCTCCCAATACGTGGGAATGCATCCAGCCTCTTTGGCCATTACACGCACACCTTCCTGGGCAATGACCTAGCTGAAAAACATCCCCACCAAGGAAGATGCAGACCTGCTTGACAAGATAAAATTTCCTCTACTGTTGCTACATGACTACTTTCACTCATTAGATCATTTGTGATCTGAACCACTTTGCCTAGAAAAAAACACAGAAGGTACACAAGGTCTTGGTCACTTCCTCAGCCTAGAGAGTATTTTAAAAACAGGTCTAGCAATGCAGGATGTTGGAACTTGCCACTCTCTTGAGAAGGAAAGAGAAATGCCCAAAGCTTCTTTTAGAAAATAGGGCATGGGCATAAACTAAATATGAAAAAGAGAAAAATAAGTGTTTTTCTACTCACAAAGCTCTTACTGTACTTATTTTTGGTAGTGCATGAAAGGAGAAATCTGAAATGAGGACAACTGTGAAGAGCAGGCTTAGGGCTCACATATATTAACAAAGAAACTTCAAAAATGAGTAATTAAAAATGTATTAAGAGAAAGTGATAAAATACAGTAAAATAGACCAAACCAAAGGAATTAACTGCTATTATGAAACCTTGCTCCTTCCGACTACATACCCACGAAGCAGCTCAGGGGTGGTGTCGTGCCAGTCGGTTCTGAAGCCTGGTTAATCAGAGAGGCTGGGTAACTGCTGACAATCGGGCATGGGAAAGTGACAGTGCCGAAGTAGGTCTGTCACCCCTCCCCCACTCGGTACACTAACTATCACTTTCTAACCAAAGAATTGGCACTTGCCCCTTGGCAGGCACGACCTGTCTCATGTCTGGTGATAATTCTGACTCCACAGAATTATGTTCCCCTGTCCAGGATGCCTGACTTGAGGGATGCTGTTGCTGATGTAACCTCCAACCTTCTCACACTTCTCTCTCATAAACACACTCCACCACACATAACAATCCCAAATCACTGACCCCACAGACTTGAAAAAGCCCACCCAATCCTTAGCGCCTACTGAGCCTCCTTAGGTCAAAAACACAGTGAAGGACAATGTTTTCAGACGTCTAGCTTCCCCCCATTCACGTCCCACTTATTCAAAACACGGCTTCACAGTCATGCTGAAGTGAATTGATGCACAAGGACACCAACAGAGTTGGAAAACCACACACTAGGTTTGTGTCTTCGAGGAGGAGGAGAAGAAAAGCAACTTAGCCAATGAGTCCTGAGACCATCGCTGTCTAACAGTGCACAGGGAAAATCTTCAACAGGAAAAATATTTCTTCTGAACAATGAAAGCTTATAGTAAAAGTTTTCAATTAATTAAAGGATAAAGTACATAACTAAAATACATCTAGAAATATTACTAAAAAGTTATCAAAAACTCTTGCTACAAAATTTGGCACAGCAATCTAGCACTGTGCAAGACTCACAATACTGTATTATACATTTCAAAGTTGCTAAAAGAATAAATCTTAGAAGTTCTCATTACAAAAAAATTTAGATGTGTGATGACAGAGGTCAATGGAACTTACTGTGGTAAGAATTTCCCAATATATACATATATCAAATCAAAACATTGTACACCCAAAACTAATACAATGCTATATGTCAATTACATCTCAATAAAAGTTTTTAAAACAATACATAAAATGTATGTAATCTTATTGATAAAGACATGTAATTTTCCTGTTTTTTTCTTTTCATAAGCTAATGTTTCCTTAAAAAGTAATATATGCACATGGTCAGAGAATTTTTTCCCAATAGCATAAAAGAGTATGAAGAACAGATTCAAGTCTCCCCATCAAACTGTACTATCGGATATCCCCACTACCCAAGAACACTACCCTTATTCCACAGAAGAAGCTACACTAAGATCCCGTAAGGTACCAGCACTTGACCCTACTTAACCCTACAGAGCGCCCGTGGCTTTGCTCCCTCTAAGCCTGACTTTTACTGCAACACTGGGCCTCAGCCCCACAGACTGCTTCTTGTTTTCATGGGATGCACTGATCTGGCCTGGCCCTCACCCAGCATTCCTCAGAAGAGAAGAAAAGTGGGCAATAATTAGGAGAAACAAAGTTTATTATTTTAAACTAGCCAAGTTCTTCTTTTAGGAAAAAAGCTAATGCTGGTGTAGATGTAGTTTACTTTTTTAATATTTTTTATTTTTACTTTGTATTGTATTTTTCCATTACCATTTATCCCCTCTATACCTTCTGCCACCTCCCTCCACCCGCAATCACTACACTGTTGTCTGTGTCCATGAGTTCTTTCTCTTGGTGTGGATGTAGTTTAATGGACACCTTTACACATTGGAGTATATTTTGGTTCAAACAGTTTATTTTTATTTTTTCAAGAATCTTTTTTCCAAAAATCATTCTCAATACCCCCTAGAAATCCTTTTCTAGGAATCTAAATAAACAAAACTGAGTCATTTATAACATCATGAAACTGCAAATAACCTAAATTCATGATGAAAAATAGCTGAAAAACTGTTCGAAAGTCACTAAAAGGAATAATAAGCAGCCAATATGTTTATACACTGGATTCCTAGAAGTCCTATTTCTAGGAATCTAAGAAAACAACAAAAATTAGAGTCATTTATAGCATCACAAAACTGCATATAACCTAAATGCCTGATAAGAAATAGTTGAAAAAACTAATACAATCATTAAAAGGAATAATATATAGCCAATATGTTTACAAATACTGTGTAATGGCATAGAAAATATTAAAGAAGGCAAATTTAAAAACCCCTATGTATACATAATGATCTTAACTGTGATTATCCCCATACTCTCCCAAACCTCCACAGCAAAATTTATCTATGCTTAGAAAAATTACTAGCAGGAATATTAACAACTGATGTTGGTTAGGAGTTACTTAGAAGAGGATTTTCCCTTTTATATTTTCTATATTTCCCAAATTTTCTGAGTTTATGTTCTTATACACACGTGTATATGTGCACATACACAACACATGCATGTACTTTCATAAGGAAAATACAGATTAAAAAAACAGAATAGCATACTTCAGATATTTCATTGCAAACTGTTTCTCAATCTCAAAGTTTAAGAAATTCCACTTGCCATTTACATATTTTATGAAGTCAGACTTCAATTGTGCCTTTTGCTCAACAAAAAGTTAGCCAATTCCAGAGCCTTGGAGAAGAAGTCTTGCATCACTTAACCCTAACTAAATATGCTTCAAGTAGCCTTGAACTCACTGTTCTTAAATTCTAAGCCTCACAGAACATTTCCAGAAAGCTAACGCAATATGCTGCAATGTCAGAGTCACAGTTGTAGGAATTTATTATGTTTCTCTCAACCAAAACTCTTTCGTGTTTCACTCCTCTGATTGGCAGTCTTAGGAAATGACCGATGAGATCATTCATTTCTAACAGAGATGTGACTAGACAGTGTGAACTTTTCTTAATGCCACTTCATCTGGAGAATACAAAAGACAACAGAAACAAATGCGCTATCTTACCTATTTGTAAGAGGACCAAGTATTAACAGAAATGTCTACACTCTACATGAGGACAGAGAGGGAGATGTAAAACACCTGTAACACATTATCTAAAATAATTTAAATAAAAATTATCTGATATTTTTATACTTCCTTAAAATATAGCAACTTCTTAACTTCTCAAAATAGAGGTAACAAAACATGAATTCGGGGGTGGCTGAGAGGGAAGGTGGAGAAACTAACTTTGGGACTACACAGAGCAAGCCTACTCCTATCTCCATATAACTCTCCTTCATGTATATGCATATGGCTAGCAAACAAGACAATACAGCCCTCCCAATAGCATAAAAGGGTATAAAAATATATACCTTAAAGTTACAGCTAATTTTTAGTTAATGTTTGCGGTTTTTATTTTTGAGAAGATTCAACTATTATTGAAAGTGGGACACTCGGAAAGGGAGAGAACACCACAGCTGAATTCTGCTGCACTACAATTTGTAGGATTTATTTCTCACAGAAATAAATCTTGGTAAGACAAAAATTTAAACAAGGTCACTGTGCAACCCTCAGTGGCTTTGTTTTCAAATATACTAATAATTCTCTTTATCCTCAACAGCAGAGCCTACTGAGCCTGAGATGTACAACTGTTGCCACGATGTTTGAAGCTGTTGTTAATTACAGTCTTTGGAAACTCGGTGGATTCTGGGAAGCACAAAAGCTAACTCTGACAGCCAAATGAATAGCTCAGGAGACAACCAACATGCAGGCATTTCTTGGATTAATATGAGCTAGTAAAGGCACTCCCACTTAGGAACTGCATCTGACAAGTACCCTGAATGTACTCTGATGAAAGGTGGCAACGTGTGACCTGTGGTTGGTGGCTGCTGCTGGAACCATGTGCAATCTGAAAAGAAGGCACTCCAGGCCTCTGAAACCTGCCTTTAACTGCAAGGCCTCTGCCATTCATTTTTGGTTTCATTTCGTTTAAGTTTCACCTAAGATGTCATTTCAAAAAAAATTTTTTTAATGGACCTCATCTAACACATATAGTGATTACTTCGGTGAAATCTTATATTCCTTCTGCCCTTCCTATTTGTGACCAGCTTCACCTCAGTGTCAGAAGTCCTACTAAGAAAAATCCAGAATCATAAAATGGCCTAGAGGACCTTTAAGACATGCGCTGAAATTTTCTCTAGTTTTTAAGACATTTGCCCCAAGTTCACTAAAATAGTATATAAATACACAGTTCATGCTTGGAGTAAAGGGATTTGTCTCCTTAAATCACACATATCTTGTCAATAACAAAGTGGAACTGGCATCTCCTCAAAATATCCAACATGTTTAGGTCCAGCCATAGAAGCTTCCTCTGGCTGTGGTTCTGCCCAGGTTTCTATAGAGCTCTCCAAGGTTCTGACTTGCCTCATAACCAACAACCAAATTCCCTGGATTAAAAAAAAAAAAAGTGACCTATGATCTTTCTAAAACAGATTTTTTCACTGCCCTGCAGGATACTGGTAATATGATCCTGCATCTATGCCAACACAGAACATGCCAATTACATATCCTTAAGAAGAACAAAGATAATGTCTTGGCAAAATATACAAACACCTTAGTAGCTTAAAATCACTTTTCCATGTGATTTAATGATAGAACTGACAGACTCATAATAGAAAAAAAGCAAAACAGGGAATCTTAAATCTGAACTTTTTGAAATGCTTCACCCAGTTGCTAGGTAAACAAAACTTCCAATTAACAGAGGAGTTCTGGGAAATCTTCAAATACCTACCAAGAGATGACCTACTGGTGTATCACACCAAAACTTCTCCATCATCCTAATTTTGTGCTAGGGTGTCAGAATCACCAGAATTGGTACACTTTACTTATTTAGTTTCTTCCACAGGAGGCATGCTTTTAATCTGAAATACTACACATAAGTATCTCAAAATTATACCTTTGGCTCCATTTAAAAAAATTTTTTTTAAATGTTTATCTCTTCTTGCCCATCAGAGGCTGCTATAAGATGACCTTCCGGTTCCTCTTAAAGTGACCAGCATGAAGTCCCATGTCATGTTGAACTGCCCCTTTGAATAGTCTCAAGGATCACATTTCTAACTTCTGTTTCTTTCTTTGGAATTAGGAGTCCAGAGGTGGGAGGAAACATGGATGACAGGGAACAGGGGAAGGAAAAAACCTCAAAGCACACCCACTGGTCCAGACTTCCTTGCTTATATTACTTTATTTTTTATTCTCACCCGAGGACATGCTTATTGATTTTTTAGAGAGATGGGAAGGAAGGAGTGGGGACGTCCCACTTAGGCACATGCTCACTGAGAATTGAACCCACAGCCCTTCAGTTTATAGGACAACACTCTACCCAACTGAGCCACACCGGCCAAGATAGTCCTTGTTTATTAAGGGGAAGAAAGAGAACAGATACCTTTCTATCTTGGAAACCTCCTCAAGTGGAACAACTATGAGAAGAAAGAAAATATCCTCCACAGGACCTTTACTAGTCTTTCTTCTCTTAACACTATAACCACTTGGAGAATAGAAATGGTATCTTTTCCACAACATTTATAAAAGAACTAAGACTGGGAAAACTAAAATCACTGAATATAAACATGAATATAGAAAAACAGAGTAGATTTAGTTATTATTAAATAATATTATTCAACTCTTTGGAAAATGTTGAATTGAATAATAACTAAATCTACTCTATTTTATCTATATAATCTTTCTTTATCCATACAACTTTAAGGTGCTATCTTTTAAATAAATATCAAGTCTATTTGAGGTTAAAATTTTCAAGTTCTATAACTCTGATTTCTCAGAAAAAATAAATAATATTCTTATTAAGTTCAATTTTGGATAAAATGTCAGTACAGACTAAAATTTGATTAATAAGATCTATACATTGAAAAAAGTATTTTGGAGACTTCCGCCAAGATGGAGGCATAGGTGGAGACGCCGTGCCTTCTCTCACAACCAAGTTTAGAGACAACTAAATATTAGCAACAGAAAACACAACCGGAACACAGAAAATTGAACTTTTCGGAAGTCTGATAACAAATTCTTCAGCCTGACCGGTAAGAGGGGCAAAACCAGCAGCAGTCAGAGGGGTTGCACGGAAAAACTCAGTTAGACGGACTCGGGCAAGTGGAACCCAGGCGCAGGGTTGGACCTAGTGAGCGACCCAGAGAACGACTGCGGGGAAACAGCGAGGGAGCAGGGCTGCGGGTTCACTGTGGTCGCGCTTTCGTGCGCAGATAGACAAGCAAGGGAGTGGGGGTGAGACTACCGGACTGAGCAAGCCCCACTGCGAGCAACAGCACAGGGCACCATTTCCCCGCTCTGACCCCACCTCTACGCCTCTACGTACAGCGTCATAACCCAGCGACTCTGAGTGGCCCCGCCCTGGTGAACCACCTAAGCCTCTGCTCCTCACCCAGTGGCGAGAAACAGCAGAGGGGGTCACCATTTCCCCGCTCTGACCACGCCCCCACATACAGCATCACAACCCAGCAACCTGGGAGTCCAAGGCTCTGCTCCTCACACTTAAAAGGCGCGAACAGACCAAAAATGGCTCAAGAAGATCTCAAAGCACCAGAGCCTATAAATCTAAGCGATGAAGAAATAGCAAAACTCTCAGACGCAGTTTAAAACACTGGTGATCAGGATCCTCACAGAACTGGTTGATGATAGCCACAAATTAGACAAACATAAGAAGGCGAAACTAATTGAAATGAATGGAATTGCACAGGAAACCAACAGTGATGAAAAGGAAACTGGGACTCAAATCAATGGAGTGGACCAGAAGAAAGCAAATAATGGCCAAATAGAAAAGAGCCAAGAAGCAAGAATTCAAAAAAAAAATGAGGAGAGTCTTAGGATCCTCCAGGACATCTTTAAATGCTCCAACATCCAAATTATAGGGGTACCAGAAGGGGGAAAGGCACAGCCACCAGTGGAAAACTTATTTGAACAAATAATAAAGGAGAATTTCCCCAATCTGGCAAAGGAAATAGACTTCCAGGAAATCCAGGAATCTCAGAGAGTCCCAAACAAGTTGGACCCAAGAAGGAACACACCAAGGCACATCATCATTACATTAACCAAGATTCAAATGAAGGAGAGAATCCTAGAAGCAGCAAGAGCTAAGGGGACAGTCACCTACAAAGGAGTTCCCATCAGACTGTCAGCAGATTTCTCAAAAGAGACCTTACAGGCAAGAAGGGGCTGGAAAGAGGTATTCCAAGTCATGAAATCCAAAGACCTACAACCAAGACTGCTCTATCCAGCAAAACTTTCATTTAGAATGGAAGGGCAGATAAAGTGCTTCTCAGATAAGATCAAATTCAAGGAGTTCCTCATCACCAAGCCCTTATTATATGAAATGTTAAAGGGACTTATCGAAGAAAAAGAAGTTAAAAAAACATGAACAGTGAAAGGCCAGCAAACTCACAGTTATTAATAACCACACCTAAAACAAAAGCAAACTAAAAGGACAGCTAGATCAGGAGTGGAAACACAGAAATGAAGATCTCAAGGAGGGTTAGCAACAGGGGAGTGGGAGAAGGAGAAGGGGAGAGAAGGTACAGAAAATAAGTAGCATAGACAGTAGATAGAAAATTGATGGGGGGCAAGAATAGTATGGGAAATACAGAATCTAAAGAACTTGAGACACATGGTCATAAACTAAAGGGGGGTAATGGTGGGGACGGGGGGGTAGGGTGGAGGGGAATGAAGGGGGGAATAGAACAACTGTAATGGCATAATCAATAAAAAATAAATTAAAAAAAAGAAAAAGTATTTTGTCTATGCAACAAAGTGTTCTAAAAATTTTTTAAACAAATTACTTTAAGCTGAGCATCCACCAAATTCACCAAGACCACAACAATTACCCCCCAATAAAATCCTTTTGTGGCTCCAGATCAGCTGGGGCTCTGAAGTGACTGTTGCTATTGATCTGGATCACTGCTGCCACACACCTTCTCAAATCAGTGCTGCTAAGACTCTGAGAGTAAAAGGCAACACTGCAATGGCAGAAAATAAATTAGCAAATATGATTTCTAACTTAATTCAAATTGTTTTTCCTGGGGATGTATTTAAATTGTCCAGGTTGCTCGAATATCATCCAGGGATGTGATTATGAAGGAGACAGCTTGTTACTGGTTTTCCTGGCTGTACTACAAGAAACAACAGTGTGAGCTTATTTTAAGTTAATGTGTGCTTCTGTGTTTCTTTACAAGAAATTAACTGCAGTCATTTACTTAGAGCAAACACTTTGTTCGGGTTTCATGGTTCATTAGAAAATGTCTTAAGGAGTCTTTTAAAATTAGAAGGTTAAGAATCCCAATTTCTGCCCATAGATTTTTAAGTTTGGAGCAAATTCTTTAAATCGTGATGACAGAGAGCTCAAGTTCAGTGACCCTTTGCTGCCAGTGAGTGTTTTCTAGCCGTGGGTGAGTCCCACGTCGTAAGAGCCCTATCCATTCCCCTGTATCAAGACAACTCTTTTCCTGCCTCAGTCAGGACCAGATCTCAGAGTAGATTCTCATTTCTTTCGACTATGATAATCACAAAGAGACCCGTAGGAATGAACAGTATGGAATGAGACAGAGAACAAACAGCTCCAACCAAGTTGTTAGTTTTAACTAGGGAAACACCTGCAGGCTCTGACACCTGCTTTCTGACCCCTGCCTGGATGACTTCCCTAGCTAGACTTGGCCCCTGCGCCACAGTGATTTGCACCATACAACTGCCTCCCCTGACCTTAGCTGAGCTCCCTGGACTTAATTCCAGACCTGTAGCTCTTGCCAGACCTTCTTCTAAAAAATATCCCAGTCTTGGACCGTCAGGGCCAGTGGTCTTAAAGCCGACAATGTCCTAGAAACGCAATTTGTGTGTAAATAATTAGGGAAACTCCAACTGAAAAGGAGGCATCCCCAAGCTCTTCCTGTTATACAAGCCACATGCAGCTACAAGAGCAAGAAAAGAAAAGCCACACAAAGTAGGCCATCAACTAAAGGAAAAGATACCCACAAAATTCAACACACAGTGTCTTTGTTGTTCTCCCTAAAAACTGTACCTCCCAGCCCCAGGTTCATAGTAAACATCTATTGTTTGATATCTATTTCCCCACTTTGAGTAACACGAACCCATATTTCCTTGGGAAAACCACTCCTCCCCCTCTCAGGCATGGGTTTAGAGTAGGAACCTCCAGTTCGAGTTCTGCAGGCTCTGACTGCCTATCTCCATCATTATTTTCATGTACCTATCATGGACAACTGATCCAACACACACCTAACCAAACCCAAGGAGACAAATGAACCATCAGCCGGGACTTCTGAAAATGAAAGTGTTCCTTCTTCTCAGGGTAGGAGAATGGAAAATTCTGAACTGGAATAACAATTCTATATTTGCAAGGGACGAGGCTTAAGGTCCTGGGTGAATATGGAGACTGAGAATAAAGTCAGCACAGTGGGAGGCCATGCAGAGAAGGAAGAGAAAGAAACCAGGGCCTTAAATGACATTATTTCAGCACTAGACCAAGCTTTATCTGAAGCCCTTTTAAGTTCTGTAAGCCAATGAATTCTCCTTTTTGTCTAAGCTTCAATCAGGTTTTCTTCACTTAAAATAAAAAATGGGGAGGGGGAGAGGGAGAAGAAAGAGGAAAGGAAAAGAAAAGGGGAGAAGGAGAGGTAGAGGAAGAGGAAGAAGACGAAGAGGAAGGGGGAGGAAGAGAAGAAATAATAAAAGAGGGCCAATAACACCAAAGCACCACATCACCTTTTCACCTCCTCTAAAAGAAAGAATAGAGGGAGAGGTGCATGAACTCTTACTAGGCCACAAAACTATTCAAGAACCCTTTGCAACAACATGGATGGAACTGGAAAGCATTATGCTGAGTAAAATAAGCCAGGTGTTGAAAGACAAATACCATATGATCTCACCTTTAACAGGAAGCTAAACAACAAAACAAACAAAGCAAGCAAAATAAAAACAAAGACACTGAAACAGAGAACAGGGGGACAGCGACCAGAGGGGAGAGGGGAGGGAATTTAAGGGGGAAAAGGGGGAGGGATTTAGAGGAACAAGGATAAAGGACACAGGGTCAATAACTAAGGGGGGTGGAAATGGGAGGGAGGTGGGGAGCATGGGGTGGGGTGGGGTGGGCTAGGATGGAAGAAATAGGCAGAAAACTGTACTTGAAAAATAACTAAATAAAAAATTTTTAAAAAGGACCCTTTAATCCAAAGTGGAGCTAAAATTTGGAACCTTATATTTCCTGCCAGATTAAAAAGTTAAAGTAGCTCCATACCTTATCTGCAGGAAAATCTACATAGAGGATTAACCTATTCCCACTAATCCAACAATGATTACAATCATTCTTCTTAAGGAAAAAATAAATAAAAAGGAAGGAAAGATCAGAGACTATACGCTTGTATATTAAAACTCACTCAATGGACTTAAGTTAAAAAGGATCTGAAATGGGTATCTAAGATGTTCCCTATCCCAGAGCTTTCTAAACATCAGTAAGGTGTTTGATTCAGTAGGCAATAAAGCCAGACTTCTATAAAAGCCAAGAGTCCTGTGAAAAAACAAGGAGTCATGTTGAAGAATGCAAAGGAGAAAAGTAAACAACCGTTCCAGACCAGCAAGGATACTTTGATTACGGACATGTGTCTTGGGGCTAGAAAAGAGGTCTTCACTGGCTTCATGGTCCTGTAAACAGGAGATATTTTTAACTTTCCTCCACCCGACTGCAACCTAATCAGCACTACCAATTGTACTGTGGTAGCTTATGAATGCTGGCTCCATGCCAAACTTGAAATGAATACTTTGACTAGTAAACTTTTTAAACCTTTTGCACACATTCTCTCTCCAGAGAGACTGAAAACTGGGCCACCACAAAGCAGCCAGAACCACTGCCTTCCAACCATTTGTCAGCTTAGCAATACCTAGTGATTACAGAGTTTCATCAATTCTCATTTCCTAAACTCGACATCCCTTTACAGCCCCCAAGCCCACTTCCCACCAGACTCTTTAACTGTGGTGCTCCTCACAGTTAAGTGTCTATTTCACACTGTGCCATCCAAACAGCCTTCCCTGGGTTTCAGGGTAAAGGATCGAGAATGCAGACCCCTCCAAATAATACAGGCCCCTCCAATGAATACAGACCCCTCCAAAGAATACAGACCCCTCCAATGAATACAGACCCCCTCCAATGAAATGCCTCAAGAACCTCAACAAAGCCCTGGTATCCTAAGCTTCAAATTTCTATTTCCTTCAACTCACTATCCTCAGACAGAATGGGGTTCTATCGATAAACACCACTTTAAAAAAAAATCCTTCATAGAAGGCTGTGAATACACCATCTTCAATGACCAAGGAAGCCTACTATCTTGTAGCAAGTATGTGGAACCTTTTCAGCCTACAGCTCTAGTTCCCATCAGGGCAAATATCAGATAACTGTGAAAGCATTTTAAAGAGACGAATTCTCAGGTGCTGCCCTCTTAGGCACTGATTTGGCACACCTGGAGTGATACCTGCTCCTGCGCCCTAGAAAATCTGTTTTGTGATTTGGGGTGTCATGCTCAGGCATTCAGATGGCAAGGTGGAAACCCAGAAAATGTGATCATCTTCCTGATGAATTTTCTCATTGTAATGAAAGGCCCACATGATGGCTATAGGCTCCATCCACTAGAACTTTACATCAAGTTGCCCCCTCCCACATTTCCCAGGAAGTAACAGACTGTGTCTCCAGACCTCAGATCTACTTATAATCCAGGCTACACATACCCAGAAAAAAATAATCAACAACGGTGAGTCAACATCATTCTCGCTATTTCCTACTTCTCCTATAGTAGTGAGAAGATTCTACTAAACTTGATCCCCTCATCTGCCTAGATCTAAAATATCTTTCAGGTTCCTCCTGGGATCCCATCATTCTTAATTTAAATGTCACCTATGGCCCGGGGCGGGGGGGGGGGAAGCACCAAATCACTTACTAAATTGTGTGATCATTCTTAAATTGGATTACTTACTTGAGTTTAATTTTAAATCACCATTTTTCCCTCTCAATGGTTTTTGTAGTGGTTCCATTAAGATTAAGGAATTATGAAGGGGTCCGAAGTTGGCAGCCTCGGCCTGCAGTCCTGCTTTCTTTGACCCACAAAATAATTTTACTTGAAAAACTTGAGACAAAGCATACACAGTGCAGTAGGTCACAATCCTTATCAATCACAATTGTTTTGTACCTGTCTTTTCCATTCATTTGTATTACTTGGCTGGCTCTTTTAGGCACCTGAGTTTGCAACACCAGAATGAGTATTTCAGAGCATTTCCTGAAGGTGTGCTGTAGTTCCTTCTGTGTTTCTTTCCCTTATGGTAGATACATAAGGTGTGTCCTGGTATTGCGTAAGCAAAATGCAGCAGAACAAATAGCTAAAGTTCCTCAGGACTAGAAATTAAAGATAAAAAGAAAGTTCTCTTATTCAGTGTAGCCACTAATGTCCATAGAGAATGACACTGTATGGATGATACACTTACTTCATATTATTGTCCCTCTATTAACCATAAATTATCTGAGAACAGGGACAGTGTCTTATTCATCTCTGTGGAAGGGCTGTGCTAGACATCATGTGCTATTCAAAGTGGGCACTCTTTATTTGTCAAGTGAATAATCACTATTATTCAATTAATTATAAACTAAATTAAATATAATATGTTAAAGGATCCACTTTTTTTCAGGGTCAATAGAAATATTGACTACTAGAAGCCAAGCTAATCTGTGGTTATAAACAGAAGTAGACAGCAATTCTGAAGATAAATATATTGCAATATGACTAATTACAGTGATCAGTCATTAACAGAGAGACTTGACTGGGTAGTGAGTGCACGATACAACATGCAGATGTGTGTTACTAAGTTGAACATGTGAAACCTGTGTGGTTTTATGAACCAATGTCACCCCAATAAATTCAACAAAAAATAAATAAAAATAAAATGCTAAAAAAGTTTGAGCAGCCTAAAAAATATTATCTTAAAAGTATTTTAAGATATAATTTCTTTCCAAAGGCTAACAAAGTTAAAAATAGGAATGTAAAAGAAAAAGTCAATACAAACAAAAATCAAATTATCATCGCTCAATAGATAAGGACTAAGGAGGACAAAATAGCATATTAAATCAGTTCTCAGTTCAAAAAAAAACAAAAACGCATGAGATGTTGATCTTCCTGTTTTTCATAAACCTTATAATTGCGCTTCCAGAAAACCACTGAGCATCTGCCTCCATGGAGCTAGTTCTTTTCATCTCAAGCTCTCACAAGGAAATACAGAGCACACTGTGCCAGGATCACTATCTTCTCCAGCCAAAATCAGTCTGCCTTGGAGCCAATTTCCTCTTGGTAAATTCTGATCAAATTCCTTCCATTTACAGCTTCCTTAGTACTAGCAATGGCTGCACGTGTCACATGTTGGTATACGTGTGTATATGTTTAACAATTACATTACCAACTTAACAGTGACACGTACACATATGCAGACAGGTAAACATCCATCTCTGTACTCAGCTGCACATACATGTCCTGCATATCAGTTCCTGTAAGTTTCTGTCCGACTCTCCTGTGAATTCCAGCCACGAAGTCTGCCTGGGCTTTCTTGATTCAGTGCTAATTCTCTGATAACTAACAGTATTTTGGAACTCTGCATTAATCAAGTCTACAACACAGCTACAATTTAATGATAATCAAGGCTAATCACAGTAATTCTGTAAAGCTGTACACTTGAAATTTATATAATGTTATTAACCAATATTACTCCATAAAATTTAGTTAAAAAAAATAATTCTGAAGCAATAAACACTCCCTCAGAAGTTTCTGAATCATTAAAGAACGATCAAATTATGTTCTACCTTTAGTGTAAGGGGTATTTTATCAAAAATCAATTATTTTAAAAGAACTAGTGATCTGTATATAGTCAATACATCAAATTTTATAAGCATGAATATTTGATTAACCAGAATGCCTTACTTATTCATATGAAGAATTTCTATAATTTATATATATGACTATTTTTAATATACACATATCATACATGTACTTACAGGGATTTCAGATTAACCACAAAGTCATATTTTTTACATAATTCCAACAGGGGTGACTGAGCTATAGTTCTTGTTAACCTTGCAAACATCTCCAAGTTTAGCAAATAAATAAATCCTTTAAAAGTGTACCTTTAAACACCCAGATTATATATAATCATTACATTAATCAGTATTCTTACCAATACATTTTTTCCACTCCTGAAGGACCCCCTTGATTAAGAAACGCGACTAACAATCTCTGGTAGACTATTTCAGACACTGCAAGTAATCAGTTGCCCTTCTTTTATAAAATCTACAATAATCCAGACATTTTACTTCTTAATTTGACTTCTGCATAAATGTTCCTAAAATGTATTCAAGAAACTACATTAAATGTGTTGAATGTTTTGCTTATAATAATATTGTGCTTCTATGGTATTTTCATAATCCTAACAACTTAACATTTTTTAATTGTTTACAAGGTCTCCTGAGCCATTGTTCATTCAAGGCTACAAACCACTGTGTGGTTAAAAGACTCCATCAGACCAGAGTAAAGGCTGAGCTGGCACTTTACTTTGCAGGTTTCAATTTCTTGGCTCTCCAAAGCTTGTGTGGGGGCTGCAGCTTGGCATAAAATTCTCAGCAGGATGCAGATAATTTCTCTGAAAAATGTTTTTAAATGGCTAAGGTTTTTTGCTTTTTAAAAATGTTGGAGAAAGCATACATTAGAATCAGGTTCAAAATTTACAAGATTTTTTCATTTTAATATGCCCATCCCTGTAGATAACCCAAGAACAGCAAAATAATCCCAAACCTAAAGACTTTCAACAAGTACAAAACCTCACTTCTATATCAGTTTAAATGTAAACTCAAACATGTAAACAAGCTGTTTTAAATCATAAAGGGACACCCGAGGACTACTCTGAAAACACAACCATTTGCTAAACCCTCTGTAGGTATGATTACAGACTGTCCTTGGTCATTCTGGCTTTCACACCTTCAGTTTCATTTCCATTTATCCATTTGAATGTTACGGTTTTTATCCCTCATAACAGCCTTGTGAGGTAAATACTAATATAAGCAGTTTTATCAAAAATAAATGGGTAAATATTAGGGACCTTGGCCAACATAACCTGCCTTATAGTCAACAGAGCTGAGACTAGAATTCAGATCTCTCTCACCCATACCTGTTTTCAGAACCTATCATCTCAGTCCTGGTCACACATTAGAACTGACTTTCTAAAACCACCGACGCCAAGGCTCCACCTCAGACTAAATAACTAAACTAGAAGCTTTGAGAGACAGGACCCAGACTCAGATATTTCCCGTTATCCCCATTAAAGAATCCCAGCAAACACACAGCAACACAAGGGGAGAAGAGCAGAACGAAGGGTGGCAGACATGGTCAGCATAAAGCTCTTTACCTGCAATGCCAAGCTTTAATGCCACTTGCTTTGTCACCTGTAGGCACCCACCCCTCACTCCCAAATCGGCAAACACCAAGAAAAAGTTACTTCACTTTAATATATTTGTCGAGATGACTTGTACTGGGAACATACATCCTAACACCCATCTAAATGCATGACTCTAGTTAAAACACCCTCCAGATGATTTACAGTTTTATAACTCTTTACTGCTATCTCCCATTGCTTTCTATGTCCGATCTTCAAACAGGGAATTTTTCTCCCCCCCTAAACAATTAGTAAAGTTAAATTTTAAATGGTGCTTGTTTTCTTTTATCATATTAAAGATATCACTAAACTGTCTTCTACCTTCCATTGTGGCTATAAGAAGTCAGCTAATAGTCTAACGATTGCTGTTTTGTTTTCTCTGGCTGTTTTTAGACTTTTCTCATTGTTTTTGGTTTCCTGTAATTTTGCCATATGTCTAGAGTGGATTTCTTTATTTTTACCTGCTTAGAATTTACTGGACTTCCTGAATCCAAGGAATTACACTGATTAATTTTTATATGCTGGATATAGTCAGTTGTTTCAAAGAAACTTATTATAAAATATAACAAATATATAGACAGGTTCACAAAACAAAAATGTATAGCTCAATTAATAATCACAAAGCCACCCTGGCTGGTGGACTGAGCATCGGCCTGCAATTCGAAGGGTCCTCAATTGGATTCCCAGTCAGGGGCACGTGCCTGGGTTGCAAGCCAGGTCCTTGGATGGGAGCACACAAGAGGCAACCACACACTGGTGTTTCTCTCCCTTTCTTTCTCCCTCCCTTCCCCTCTCCCTAGAAACAAATAAATAAAAATTTTAAAAAGAAACCAAAGCTTTAAAAAGCATCACAAAGCCAACACCTGGGAAAGGATGCAACACGTGTACAGAGCTCAGCTGACCAGCACAGTCCATCCCCCAGGACTCATGGACATGACGACCCAAGTGAGGCTAACAGGTCTGATTCTAAGACTCGAGTTCACGATGTCAGACTTCCTCTTCTTCTGCTATGGATGTTGGTCTGGAGGAACTGGGAGATACTAAGAAGGCCTGAGAACAATGCCAGCAGAGCGGGAGGCAAAGCAAAGTCCCAATGACATCATCTGAGCTCTAAATACAGTACTGTCCCAAGTTACCTTTACCCCTGGTCTTTTCTGTTCTGTGACCCAATAAATTCTCTTTTTACTTGAGCCAGTTTGATTACTTTCCTGTCGCTTGAATGCTACCAGGTTCTAACTGCTACAATTCATCATGTGATTTCCCTTCCTGAAGAATTTCTCCTTCATTTGAGTTTTATTATTTTTCCTTTGGACCAGCCTGTGAAACAGGTGGAGAATGTGAAATAATTTAGAGATTTTGAGGAAGTATAATCAACAATCAACTGCACACTTTTAAATGTATAATATAAATCTGACTCCTCTAAAAAAATTAATGTACACACTTAAAGTTTACAACTATTCTAGAAGTGTACTTAACAGCACGTGGCTAAAAAGTAAAGGCATCAAAAATTTCTGAAATCCTTAATACCAAAGGAAAAAATTATTCAAATCATAAACACCTCACAGAAGCTTAAATGTCTTTGTAAACCATGTATTTAAAGAAAAAAAAACCTAAGGCTGCAGCATTTCTTAAAATCATAGCCTAAAGTACTAATGAACAACATTTAGCTTTGCATTCTGAACCCCTTACTACTCTGTCTCAATCTATCTCTGTAACTGTGTTTTCTGCTTTTTGCCAATGCAAACGCTCCTCCAAGAAAACTGGTGCGCTCAGTGTTTCCGATGTGCCACCCTTGGTGTGTGAGGACCCTCTGCAGCTTCGTCTCCCTGCCCACAGTGCCATCCTTCTGTCCATCTTCTAAATCCTACTCCTGCTTGAAAACCCAGCTAAAACCCTCTCTCCTCCATAAAACCTCAGACCACCACAGGCTTAAGAATCACTACTTTATAAGAACTACTGTTCTTATAATGTGGTGCGGGGCAGAGTCATTCATTTAAAAAAAAAGTATACACTTACTATGTACCTGAACCTCAAATAATAATAAAATTACATTCTCATAACTTAAAAACCCAACCCTTTGAGGACAGTGGAAAGAACAGGAAGCAATAAAGGATGACAATGAGAGATGACCAACCAAAGACAATAAATAACCTTAAAAACTAACCATTAAATAACTCCTCTGGATAAGCAAATTCTTTAAAAAATTTTTTTTTAATTTTTTTCAGAGAGAGGGGAAGGGAGGGAGAAAGAGGAAGACAAACACTGATGTGAGAGAAACATTGGTCAGTTGCCTCTCATATGCACCCCAGGGACCTAACCCACAACCCAGGCATGTGTCCCAACCAGGAATCAAACTGGCAACCTCTCCTTTCACTTTGCTGGATGACGCCCAACCCACTGAGCCATATCTGCAAGGGCTGGATAAGCAAATTCTTGAGCTACAATATTTCATACTCGACTCAGTACCTCATTTTCCCCAAAGCATTTTTACATATTCAATGGAGTAAATCAAAATTAGCAACACCTGCTAAATGTTGTATTTGCCATTGGGTTTGAAAAAATAACTCAGGTTGCCTTTTTTTCACTTGTCTCATGAGACTGAACATTGTAAATGTACCTTGTTTGTACTTATGGACACTCTGTTTTTCTACAGCTGTGTGTGAAAGCCTTGTTTATAACACATGCCTTCAAAACTGTGTGTATTGCGTATGTATATGTATTAATATTTTGTTCCTTAATCCAAAATTGATTATAACAGCAACACCTTTGGAAAAACAGGTGAAACCCACTTCTCCAAATAAATCACCATTTTTAAACCAGTGCCTTTCCACTGTGTCCCTTACAAAGGGCATTTTACAAAGAACAACAGGAAAACCTGCTTCATGAAATGTTTCCTTGGCTGATGCATAAAAATGGATAATGATAGAAGTGCAAACAGAGTTTTTCATTCATCTGCACATAAACCAATTTTGCACTGAAATCTCTCATAATTTTCTCAAATTTACCTGGATCACACATTGAAGCATCCGTTGAATACAAGATGCATTCAACTTGAGAGAGCCAGAGATGCCATCCCTAAATAATGTTTACCTTTTTTTTACCTTAAGAAGATACACTGAAACTTAAAGCCTTGGTTTTCATAAAAAAGGATATACACTGTTTCCCAGCATTTATTAATTTTTATTAACTAATGTTATTGAACACATTTATTAACATTAAACATTTTTATTAATTATTAATAATTAACTTTCATTAAGTCTGTATTTCTGCCAAACAGATCAGTGATATTTCATGGTCCACTAAAGCTTTTTTTGTTCTTTTGCTTTGAAAGTAAAGGGTAAAAATTATATATTCAAAAATGTACGACAAGCAACTTGTACTTCCAGGTAGGATGAGGTAGCTTTGGACAGAGCAGTACTCTCTGTGAAAGCAATTCTGGAAGGCTAGACAACATAGAGACACCTATCTGAAGGCATTCAATATTTGTTGAAGTAATGAGAACTGGAAAGAGTTGAGAATTCACAAAACGGGGGAACATCAAGGAGAAAAGCTGATTCCTGCTTTTACAGTGGGGGCCGGAGGGTGGGGGGTGGAGTTTGCAAATTCTAAGCATTGCAGGAAGGCTGAAAATCCAGGATTTGCATAATAACAAAGCTGCTGCTGGACTCAGAAAAATCATCAGAGGTTTCGGCAGTCTTGAAAGACCTCAAATATGCAGACTTCCCCTTAAGACATCTGATGATTTCTGGGGCAGCTCAAGGATTAAGAGATTACCATATTTTGCTATATAATGTGCTTCAGTGTATAATGCACACCCACGTATTGGGCCCCAACTTTCAGGGGAAAAAGCCTTCCTTTTTAATTTTTAATTCAATTATTTTTATTTATATTTAGAGACAAAACCGATTATCATGTTCCAGGGTATTATTTTACATATGTATATCATTATTGCTTTCTAGAGTTACACTTTTAACACATAAGTATAAATAAAAGAACTAAAACTATTTCTATAGATACGAAATTAGTACTACCTATATATAACACACATCTTTATTTCTCCCTCAAAATATTGGAAAAAAGTGTGTATTATACATGGCAAAATGCAGTACCTCTGAAAAGCAGAATGGAGTTATCAGCAGCCTTACAAGACAAAATTTAGAATTTGGGATCCATAACAGCAAAGATCCACACTGTCCAGGAGATTTAACATTGGACAAATGACAGGACATTCTATTTCAAAATATTTTAAAGGCCAAGGCACTTAAAAGTGTCTAGGAACACTGACTGCTCCACACCTAAAAAGCTCCACCTCAGGAACAATAGTGAGCCCAGAGGTGGACAGTCCCTTACCAAAGCCACAAACCAGCCAAACTCAGCAGAGTACCCATCTGGATTAAGGTAACTGGTCAACTCTTACCTGTATGGAGAGAGGGGACTATCTGATGTTCACTCAAATCTATTAAAAACACCCAATACAGTACCGCATGGTTGATAACCAAAGTAAAAAGCTGGCAAAACAAAGAGACTCAGTGATATTCTAGGATACTAGAATTTACTCATAAGAACTTAAAAATAGCCCTGGCTGGTGCAATTCAGTGGATTGAGCACGGGCCTGCAAACCAAACAACTGCGATTCGATTCCCAGTCAGGGCACATGTCTGGATTTCGAGCCAGTTCCCAGCAGGGGATGCACGAGAGGCAACCATACATTGATGTTTCTCTCCCTCTCTCCTTCCCTTCCCCTCTAAAGATAAATAAATAAAATCTTTTAAAAAAAGAAGAGATTAAAAAAAAGAACTTAAAAATAAGTATGATTAGCATGTGCAAGAAAATGGTGAAAAATATAGATGAAAAGATAAATTCACCAATGAATTTATGGAAAGTAATCAAATAGAATTGAAAAAATCTATACTTACCTGGCAGGGGAGATACCATGATCACCAAGGTGGTTTTCCCAGGGTGAGGCTTATCCATTGCACTCCGGATGTGCTGACCCCTGAGATTTCCCCAAATGCGAACAGACCAAAACATGGCTCAAGAATAACTCAGAGCCCCAGAGCCAATAAATCTAAGCAATGAAGAAATAGCCAAACTTTCAGATGCACAGTTCAAAACACTGGTGATCAGGATGCTCACAGAACTGGTTGATTTTAGTCACAAATTAGAGGAACATATGAAGGCTAAACTAATTGAAATGAAGGGAAATGCACAGGAAACCAATAGTGATGAAGAGGAAACTGGGACTCAAATCAAAGGAGTGGACCAGAAGGAGGAAAAAAATGACCAAACAGAAAAGGATGAAGAAACAAGAATGCAAAAAAATGAGGAGAGACATAGGAACCTCCAGGACATTTTTAAACGCTCCAATATCCGAATTATAGGGGTACCAGAAGGGGAAGAGGAACAGCCACCAGTGGAAAACTTATTTGAACAAATAATAAAGGAGAACTTCCCCAATCTGGCAAAGGAAATAGACTTCCGGGAAATCCAGGAAGCTCAGAGAGTACCAAAGAAGTTGGGCCCAAGAAGGAACACACCAAGGCACATCATCATTACATTAGCCAAGATTCAGATGAAGGAGAGAATCCTAGAAGCAGCAAGAGATAAGGGGACAGTCACCTACAAAGGAGTTCCCATCAGACTGTCAGCAGATTTCTCAAAAGAGACCTTACAGGCAAGAAGGGGCTGGAAAGAGGTATTCCAAGTCATGAAATCCAAAGACCTACAACCAAGATTGCTCTGTCCAGCAAAGCTTTCATTTAGAATGGAAGGGCAGATAAAGTGCTTCTCAGATAAGATCAAATTCAAGGAGTTCCTCATCACCAAGCCCTTATTATATGAAATGTTAAAAGGACTTACCTAAGAAAAAGAAGTTAAAAAAAATGAACAGTGAAAGGCCAGCAAACTCACAGTGATTAACAACCACACCTAAAACAAAAGCAGACTAAGAGAACAGTTAGATCAGGAGCAGAACCATAGAAATGAAGATCACATGGAGGGTTAGCAACCGGGGAGTGGGAGAAGGAGAAGGGGGGAGAAGGTACAGAAAATAAGTAGCATAGATGGTAGGCAGAAAATAGGAGGGAGGGCAAGAATAGTATGGAAGTATAGAATCTAAAGAACTTGAGACACGTGGTCATAAACTAAAGGGGGGGAACGGTGGGGGTGCAGGGTGGAGGGGAATGAAGGGGGGAATAGAACAACTGTAATGGCATAATTAATAAAATATATTTTTAAAAATTAAAAAAAAAATCTCTTACCTAAAATGAAAAACTCATTAGATGGGTTTAACAGCAGGTTTGACACAGCAGAAAACAATGTACTGGAAGATAAATTAGGCATTATCTACTTGTACTAGTTATTTATTTATTGCCTCTTATCTCCCCCAAATCTGCTCTTCCTTGTCCTATTTATGAAACTGGGGCTAAATCTTTTAACCCTTTTTTCCTGTGCCAGCTGGTGCTTAGCCTGTCAATAGAAGTGAGGAAGGGACAGTATGCTTAGCAAGGCTTCTTGCCCTGGTCTGGCATACTCTTTATAGCCGTTCCTACAGTGCAGCCGCCAGAAACATGCAGAAGACCCAGCCGTGCTCACCCTTCGGCCCATTTAACTGGCATCCAGCCCATCTCTACCAGTCAGCCCCACCCAACCAGAACCCAGCAGGCCACACACCAGTGCTGGCCTGCAGCGTCCCAAGTGAGGGTCTCCATCATCCAGTGGGCTCCAGCCACACCCTCTCCAACTCAGAGGCCAGAGTCTCAGCCTTAGGGGTAGGGGAAGATGTGAGGAAAAGCTCTCCCAAGTTTGTTCCTTCTGGGTATTCTCCCTCACCCCTGGAGGAGCTACTCTATACAACTGCCACTGCACCCTTTAGCATTCTCTTTTTACTCCTTTAAGTAGTACATAATTCTCTATATTCAATTTTCCTATTAAAATTACCGGTATGGCTTCTCCTAACTGAACTCTAACTGATAAACTGATCAAGTTTCATTTTAATTGTACCTTCCAGATGTTCTGTTCTCCTATAACTGCTTTTAAAGCCATGTTTGTAGCACACACCTTCGAAATTTTATGTGTGCATATATAAATACAGTAACAGTCCTCTCCTTAATTCTCTACACCACGTGACCCAGCAAGTCCACAATCCAGGGTGTGCCCATTAGAAATGCACACACACATTCACTGAGACATGTACTAGAACACTCACAGAAGCACTCCTCACAACAGCAAAACCCCGAAATAATCCAAACGTCAATCGGTAAGAACGGATAAATAAACTGCAGTACGTTCGGTTTATTTGTGGAATACTATGAGCAATGAGCACACAACCAACTACATGGGTGAAGCTCACAAATAAATGTTGCCTGAAACAAATCAGGCATACAAGTCTATACTTGATTCCATTTGTAGAAAGATCAGAAAGAAGCAAAATTAGTAATGGTGATAAAAGTCAGCACAGTGTTTACTCTTTGGCAAAATGGTCACAGTGACAGAAGGGGCATGAACAGGGCTTCTCGGTGCTGGAAATATTCTGTTTCTTGATCTAAGTGCTGGTTACGTGGCGTTACTTACTTTTAGAAATTGGCCGTGCTATGCACTTGTAATTTGTACACTCTTCTGTAGGTATATTGTTCTTCAGTAAGTTACACCAAAATATTGAGTACTTACAAACAACCAAACATCTGAAGATGTCCCTGACACCTACCATGTGTGGGTCTGGTAAACTGCTCAGCCTACCTGTCCCCACAGCACCCTGTGCGCATGCTGGTACCTCCAACCCTGCTTGTGTCCACCATGGCTGCAAATCTACATACTCATCTGTCTGGAGCGCTATGTCCAGTTTAAAGGCTAAAGATGAATTATATAGAGATCTCAAATGAGGCATTAAGTAGGCATGTGAAAAATGACAGACCACCCTATTTTAAAAGATGGTGCAGGCCATGGCACGTGGAAGTGTCTAGGAACAGGAGCGCCACACATCTGGATAACAGTTGTCAACAGTGGGCCATGCAGTCCCTATCAGCTTTGTGCATTCTTCACACATACTTCATGTGTACAGGTCAGGAGCACTGTTTTGCAAGGACACATTCAAAAGATGTCTTTCTGTAGGTGGCACAGTGAAGAGCAGAGGAAAGGAAGTGACAAGGTGTCAGTGCGACACTTCTTCCTACACTTACATTCCCCATGAGCAGCGCAGACTCAAGGAAAAAATCCCACCGCCAGCGCGCAGTGCCTGCAGGGGCGGTGCGTGCCCACCCTGAAGAGGACTGCCTCACACAGAGCTGCCCTCACCTTCTTCAAACTAGGAAGTCAGATTTCAGTAGTTTCCAATCTTGCTGTGATTACAACATGTTCTTTTCATTTAAATGTATGATCCACCCTTCCTCCTTTATGCAACTTTATTTTAAATTAAAGTGAACTATCATTATTATTTTGGGGTGAATAATTTCACAATACCCTTTGAGGCAGCCAAATATACCACAAGGTGTTGCAAAAGCAAGGCTGAAAATCACTGCTTCAGAGCTTCTGTTAACTGATTTTCATCCCTCATACTTCTCTAAAACCAAATCTTTTTCTCTATTTTGAAATTTTCTCTCAAAACATATTTCCTAGTTTCAGAAACCAACAAGTCCCTTAAGAAATACAGAACCTTAAAAGCAACCTGTGTGCCTAACAAACACGTATTTGTACGCCTCGAGGCACCAGGCACTCTCCTAGGGACCAGGATACAGCGTGAACAAAACAAACCCCATCCTCTCTCGGAGCCTCCCTTCCAGAGAAGGACCCAGGGTGACCCTCTGCCCCAGTCTGCCCAAGACTCAGCCCCGAAGGTGCTGCATCCCAGCCCCAGGCAGGTGGTCACCCTGGCAAAGACAGACACCAAACAAATAAGGAACCAAAAACGTATCCAATGTGAAAAGTGTAATGAAGAAAATGAAGCATGATAAAGATACGAGACAGTAATGTGAAGGTTGTCATTACAGCTTTATATAGGCCTCTCTGATATAATGACTTTTGGCGACAAGACGGAGCAAGCCCTTCAGAAAAATGAAGAAGAGAGTTCCATGCAGAGGTGAATGAAAATGATGAACAGTGAATAAAGGTCCTAAGGGGAGAGTGTACTTAAATGTTTAAGGAAGAGCAAAGAGGCCCAAGTGGCTGAAGAGAGGCAAGCAAGGAACGGACTGAACGGAGACAAAATTAGGGAAGCGACTGAGTGATAGCTATAGTTTAACAGCCACAGCATAGCCATCACTTGGGGTTCGGTACAAGTTCCAGCTTTTTCCTGATCATTTTAATCCCACATTTTCAACCTATAATAATTTACTTTTTTCATTATAATGGAGCGTGTCTTAGTTTATTGATCATCCTCTCTTCTCACCTTAGTGTATACGAAACACTATCTCATTATCCCACGGCATTCTAGCATATACTGCCTGTGTCTATTTGTGTTCATGCAGCTGTGTCCCCCTGAAATTTAGCCTCCTTGAGGTCAAGTTCCATAGGGTACACTGTTGGACACTTAGTGCACAACCAATAAACACCCAGATAGGATTCCCCTGATTTGTCTTTTGTTGACGTCTATGTTTTTTCATCAGTAACAGAGGGCACCAGCATGTCAGCACTTTATTCATAATATGACATGTGATATGGTACAAACACATAGAACAGAATACGGTAAAAGTACAGCCACTGACTAACTTACACTGCAGGGACACTTTAATCAGAAAATGCTTATGACTTGAGGCTCAGAGCAAAGGTGCAAACAGCAAAAAGCTCTACAAATAACAACCACTCAAATCAAGAACAACTCTTCTAAATGTTCCTGGAAAATACTTACGGACCCAGTTTATCTGGATGATGATGATGTTGTTGTGGTGTAAGTAACTTTCCATGACTACCCTCAAACCAAATTATCTGCTCCCTCTTGCTATGTAGTACTATGCTTTATTTATATAATCATCTCACGCCATCTATTAATTAAGGCATATGTCTGTCTTCAGGGAATTCATCTAGAATAGAACTCAGCCTTTATATATATTGGCTAGATACTAGGTCATAACTTCGATTAATGTTGACTTCAGTGGTTTGGTGAATGAATTATTAGCATATACGATGCAAAGAACTGAAGCGAAATTTTAACAAACCTACTAGAATTTGTGAGTATTGACCTTAAAGGCAGATCTCAGAAATACTATAAGCTTCTTGCAATAGTGTTTCCCTCTCTATCTTATAAAATGCTGTAAGTTCAATTTATGAGAGCAAAGGAAAAACAAAGTTACTGTTTTATAATCATATCCCGATACCAAAATCTGTCATCCTCCAGCTTCCACAACAAACTGATTTATCTCAAAATAGAGAAAGATAAGTCTGTAGAGATTTTTAGCTCATTAGAAAGACAAACGTTATAGAAAAGAAAAGAAAGGCCCGTGAAATTGCAGGATACAACATCAATATTCAAAAATCAATTGTGCCCTGGCTGGCATAGCTCAGTGGATTGAGCTCGGGCTGCAAACCAAAGGGTCGCAGGTTCAATTCCCAGTCAGGGCATATGCCTGGGTTGTGGGCCAGGTCTCCAGTGGGGCAACCACACATTGATGTTTCTCTCTCTCTCTCTCTCTCTCTTTCTCCCTCCCTTCCCCTCTCTAAAAATAAATAAATAAAATCTTTTAAAAAATCAATTGTATTTCTAGACAGCAACAATGTGAAACTAAAACTGAAATTAACAAACAATTGCATTTACAATAGCATCAAAAAATACTTAGGAACAAACTTAACAAGAAATGCAAAACTTCTACCCTGAAAAAAACAAAACATTATTGAAAGATATTAAATGACTAAAAAAATGAAAAGACATTTCACATTCCTGGATAGGAAGACTTAATATTAAGACAGCAATAATTTCTAGCAATTCATCTAGAGATTCAATGCAATCCCTATCAAGATCCCAGTTGGATTCTTTGCAAAAATTGACAAACTGATTCTAAAATTAGTATGTAATATATAAATGTACATTTGACTCATAATAGTCAAAGCTAGCAAAGCAATCTTGGAAAAGAAAAACAAAGTTGGAAAACTCATACTTCCCAATCTTGAAACTTATTACAAAGTCACAACAACCAAGACAAAGTGGAACTGGCAAAAGGTTAAAATATGAGCCAGTGGAAAAGAACTGAGAACCCAGAAATAAACCCTCATATTTATGGTAATTAAATTTCAACAAGAATGTAAAGATAATTCAGTAAGGAAAAAATAGTCTTTCTAATAAATTGTGCTGGGAGATCTTGCTCTCCACTTGTAAAACATAAAGCAAAGCCCCTACTTCGCAAAAATTAAAAGTATCAAAAACCTAAATGTAAGAGCAAAAATTATAAAACTCTTCAATGAAAACCTAATAGTAGGTATTTTTTATACCTTGGACTAAACAATGGTTTCTTAGACCAGAAGCGCAAGCAACAAACAAAAAAAAAGATAAATTAGACTTCATAAAAAATATGAAACTTTTCTCCTTCAAACAATACTATCTAGAAAATAAAAAGACAATCCACAGAATGGGAGAAAATTTTGGTCAGTCATGTATCTGACAAAAAGAACTTATACGTAGAACATAAAAAGAAAGAAAAAAAGAAGAACCCTACTGCTCAACAATAAAAAGGCAAATAATCCAATTTTAAAACTAGCAAAGGATTTAAATTGACATTTCTCCAGAGAAGACATACAAATGGCCAAGAACACATAAAGATATCATTTTGATGCACAGCCATCAGGGAAATACAAACCACAATGAGGTAGCACTTCATACCCCCTAGGACGGCTACAATCACAGGCAGAAAATAAAAAGTGCTGATGAGAAAGCAGAGAACTTGGAATACTTCTACACTGCTTGCTGGGTATGTAAAATGGTACAGGCATTTTAGAAAACAGTCTGGGAGTTCCTCAAAAATTAAACACAGTTACTATTTGACCCTTCAATTCCACTCCTAGGGATATAACCAAAGGAAATAAAAATATATCCACATAACAGCAATATTTATAATAGCCAAATGTGGAAACAGCCCAAATATCCATCAACTGACAATGTATAAATAATAGGTGGTATATGAATGCAATGGGATATTATTTGACAATAAAAAAATAGTGACATATGCTACATTAAAAAGAGTACAATAAGCCCTGGCTGGTATAGCTCAGTGGATTGAGCGCAGGCCTGCGAACCAAAGGATTATGGTTCAATTCCCAGTTGGGGCACATATGCCTGAGTTGCAGGCCAGTTCCCAGCAGGAGACGCATGAAAGGCAACCATACATTGATATTTCTCTTCCTCTCTCCTTCCCTTCCCCTCTAAAGATAAATAAATAAGATCTTTAAAAAAAAAGAGTATAATAAGTGAAAGTCTATCACAAAATCCACATGTTGTATGATTTTATTTATAAGAAACGTCTGAAACAGGCAAGTCCATGTAGACCAAATACGGATCAGTCACTGCCTAGAGTGGACAATGCGAAGTTCCCGCTAACGGGTTTGCGGTTTCTTTTAGGGGTGACAACAAAATTCTAAATTTAACTGACGATAGTTGCACAACTCAATGAATAACTGAGAACCATTCAATTATACACTTTAAATGAGTAAATTACATGGCATATAAATTATGTCTCAGTAATGCTGTTGTTAAAAAAAATTAGAACTGTCCCCAAAATGGAAAATGATACATCACTGGAAATAATGTTAAGCAAAGGCAAATGGCCTTCTGTTGGAAATATTACTGTAAAAGATGGATTTAATTATAATAGTCCAATAGCAGTTCAAACTAATATATGAAAATCCCCCAGGGAATTTAATGACACTAACTCCCTAAAGTATCTAATTTAGCCCTGGCCAGTGTGGCTCGGTTGGAGCGTAATCCCATAACAGAGGGGTTGTAGGTTCCATTTCCAGTCAGGGCACACGACTAGGTTGCAGGTTCAATCCCAGGTCCAGGCGCATACAGGAGATAACTGATAGATGCCTGTCTCTCACATCCATGTTTCTAGAGAGAAACTCCCTTTTCCTCTTTGAAAAAACATCCTTGGATAAGGAATTTTTTAAAAACCTAATTCGGTATGTCCACTAGAGTCCAGGAATCTGTATTTTTAACTGGCTCCCTAAATTATTCTAATGCACACCAGAAGTGGGAGTCACTAGACCACTAAGACCCTAACTCCAGCAATATGACAGCAGTCCCCAACCCTTTTCACACCAACACCCAGTTTTACAGAAGACAATTTTTCCACAGGCCAAGAGGGTGCAGTGGGGAGATGATTTCAGGATAATTCCAGTGCATTACACTCAAGCTCACCTCCTGCTGTGCAGCCTGGCTCCTAACAGGCCCGAACCAGTACAGGCCAGTGGCTCAGAGGTTGGGGATGCCGAATTGATGGTTTTCTGGTACCTGTGAGAGACCTAGCTCTAGCTCTGGTATCTATCTAGTATTTTCCACTCACCTAAGAATCTCAAAGTCCTTAATGGCACTCACCTCTCTGAATTATAAAGGTTTGAGTTTAGAAAGAGGTAGTTCTACTGGATATGCAATCTTTCTTCTAGACATAGTGCTTTAATTTTTTTTAGCTGTTCTTTTTCATATAATTTCTCAAAACATTTGTGGTAACTTCTCTCAGGGACAAAATATCAGAAGAGTAAATTTATAATATCAAGTCTGACACAACCGTATAAATCAATATCCTCCATACTAACATAGAAAAGTGGAATAAAATAAGTCTTAATGTCTTTCTAGCTTTTAAATTCTACTTCTCTCAATACTTAATATTGAAAATATGCTTTGCAAATTTTAAAGTCGATTCCGAAACAAGAGGTTGCAAATATGCATTTCTTATCCTTTACATGCTAGTGTTCCTTCTTGTATCATCCCAACCCCAAACCCTTTGGGTCTGCTCTTGGGTGTTTGCAACTCTTCTCAGCTCTGGTCCTCAATGTCTTCCTAATCCATGACACTGACCGCACTGCTGCTAGATGCCTGTCCAGTCATTTCCTCCCATGGCTCTCAACCCAGCGTTTAAGGCACTTACCTTTCCAACCCTTTCTAGCCCTTCCTGTATTAACTTACATTTCTACAATCTACTACACATAAGTTCTTCAAACGGATGTCCTTCCCCCTACTTGAAATACTCTCTGCTATATTCCCTACTTTTCTCCTTTTCTTCAAGAATGAGTATAAGTCTCAACTCCACTACAGGGCTTTTCTGACAACCTTCTTTAAATTCCTGAAGCACCTGGCCTGAAATACATCTCTGGCATTTAACACATGCTACCCTCCACTGGGCAGATTTAATACACAGGAGGTCTATAGGGAAACTTCTGCCTCATTTTCTCCAGGGAAGCCCTTGAGCTTCAATACGGAGTGAATGTCTAACAGACAGCATCTAAAGGGGCCATACTTAAACTACAATTTTATTTAAAAATCTGCCAAAAGTTGTGTAATTATCACAAGTATAGCAACAAAACCACCCCACTCTTGCCAACCATATTTTTACAGCTGCATTACAGAACATACAAGAATTCTTTAGATGGAGCCCTGGCCAGGCTGCTTGGTTGGTTGGAGCAACATCCAGATGCACCAAGGTTGAAGGTTTGAGGTCCCATCAGGGCACATAAAAGAGCAACTACTGAATACGTGAATAAGTGGAACAATAAATCTCTCTTTCTCTCTCTCTCTCGTCTCTCAAATCAATACATTTTTAAAAAATTTAAATAAGTTCATTAGGTTTAAAATGTCCTGGTTAATACTCCCCTTTTTAAAAAGGGAATGGGGCAAGATTTCAAAGTAAGTTACCGAAACTTTAAATTACAAAACTTAAAGGAAACAAAACATATCCAGAAAAAAAGCAAAGAACATAGTTTTGAACAACAATAAAACTTACAGTATAGGCATCATAGCAAAATTGAGTGGGGAAGGAAAGAGTTGTTTTGGTCTGGTCAGACTTTGAAACAAAATGGCACGTTTTTCTCCACCAGTCATGCAAAACACACAATTTTTATACAAACCACATGTGCCCTGACAAGTACCACCACCTCTTTACCTTAATTACAGACACACTGTGCTTCAACTGCAAATTTTCGGGTCTAGCTTGATAAAGTGCACTTCACCTGGCCTTTACCCTTCTGATAATCACGCTGAAATAATGGGGACACAACTCCACATTTGCCACTTTCACTTCTAGTACCAAAAAAGGCCGCTTGAAAGGCCCAAAACCACTCCCCTAACAAGCCTGTGATGAAGTGTTAGTAAACATGAGAAAATTGATTGCAGGCATGAAATATTAAGTTAAAACAAAGAAAATGCTTTCAACATGTCTCCTTAAGCTGAAGTAAAAATATTTTAACCAATATGCTAGAGACTTTCATTATTTCAAATGGTCTGAAAGTAAAACTGCAATAAAAAAACCTCTTATTTAAACTATTTCAGAACATGAAGAACACTTCTCTGTTATTTTACAGAACAGAGAAAAAAGGGATGGGAAAAAGTCCACGTTTGGCAAATTCATCTATTAAGCAACTGTCAAAAGTTAACTTTACTTTCTTTCAACAAAGAACATCCAAATGAACTGGCAGTTACTCACATGCAGAGCAGAGGGGTCTGGCAGAAATTCAGCATCTTCTCCGAAGATAAAATCGGGGGGCAGCTCTGGGTATTGGGCATTGAAGATGATATCCCCTGAAATAAAAGACAATATCAGGCCCCTCTTACTTCCTTGTTAGCACGTGAATGTTCTGAAGAATGCATTTTTTTTACTACTCAGTAAAAAAAATCTGAAAAACACTTTCTAAATGATTAATTCTCCAAACAAAAGAACTGATATCCTCTTTTAAATTAACATCCATAACATGCAATCAAAAAATTTTGATCTCCTAACACAGTCTAAATATAAATACCCAAGCAGAAAAGTATAAGCAGCCACAAATAAAACACATGGAGGCCTAGCTGGCGTAGCTCAGTGGATTGAGCGCGGGCCTGCGAACCAGAGTATGGCGGTTCGATTCCCAGTCAGGGCACATCCCTGGGTTGCAGGCCAGTTCCCAGCAGGGGATGCATGAGAGGCAACCATACATTGATATTTCTCTCCCACTCTCTTTCCCTTCCCCTCTCAAAAAATAAATAAATAAAATATTTTTAAAAAAAACACATGGAGATATTTGTTAATTAACAGGCCTTTATTGAGAACCGATTCTCTAAAGATGCAGTCCTTTACTTGAATAAATTAAACATCAAGCCTCTGGTATAATAGAAAGAACATTTGGCTTGGAGTAAAAAAAAAAAAAGCCTGGTTTATGTCCACAAGGTCTCCGAATCATTTATTACTCAGGTGATCTTGAGCAAACTCTAACTTCTTTAGAATCCAGTTTCCTCATCAGTGAAAGGGGGATGTAACATTACTAACATCACAGATTGGCTGTGAGGATAAAAGAAACCACGGTGTCGTAGCATGGTGTCTGGTACACAGCAGTAAGTGACACAGAATACTACTGTTGTTATTACTACTATTATTTTAATACATACGACAAATTACCAAGTCTCCTTGGCAAATTTGTGTTGTAAACTCTTCTCCCTCTCTGTTTCTTTCCTGTCTCCTTCTTGAGCTCCCTTTTTTGCTCCTTCACTCACCTGAAGGATCAATTCCCATAATTCTGCTAATATAAACAAACAAATTAGTATACCAGTAATCTAACACACATATATTGGGTTCTAGTATATAAAGGTATGTACACTTTATGTACATGAAGACCACAATACTCATGCACGCACATACATCACTCTAACTGCACAAACAATAACACCTTCACGGTGATATCCAAATTTGAACATTGAGACTTCAGTTCTCATTTGAGCCTGTTCCTATGTACTATGCACATCTTTCAATGTCAAACTCAACAAATCTAAACACATGTTCCTTAGTATCCCTTTTTTCATTCCTCTCTCATCTAGATGACTTCCCTGTTTCTAGGGATGGCGCTGCTATTCCTTAATCACCATGCTGAAAATTCAATATCACCTTACCCATACCCCTCATTCTCACAGAAACAAATGTTTCTCACATGGGCATTTCCTACTGCAAAAGGCTCTATCCAGGCCCAGATGATCTAGTCCACACATTCATGCCAGTGCACAAACATTTGAATTCTGCTCTAGGCATTATGCTAGGTGCTGAAGATCAAGCCAAAAACTACGTTCTTGAAGAGTTGGCAAGACTAAAGGAATTCAGCTATTGCTATATCCTCCTAAATCATCACCTATTACCAGTTTCCCTCCAGCCCACAATATACACTAACAATAAGGTACAACTTCTTGAAGGGCTGCTTCGTCCCCAAAACTCCCTGGCTCAAAAAACTTAAGTTATTCTCTAATATCAAACAGAGTAAGGGCCAACTTTTCCAACTGTCATTTAAGGCCTCCAAAATACTATGTTCCTACTTATTTATCCATCCTTCTCTCTATCTACAAGGCAATACCAATCTTCCATTCCAGTCAATGTGACCCACTCACTGACCTCCAAATACTATGATACACAGTTAAAATGCTCCTTCCCCTTGCTCAGTTCTTACCCACTTTATAAACTTACTTAATGACCTTTTCTTGTATGAAGACTTCCCTAATAAATCAGAACAAACTGATCACTGTTACTTCTGAAATTCAACAATACTAACTGGTTATGCCATTCACTTGGGTACTGAAATGTAGTCATATTATTTCATTGTTTCATTAATATAATTTTTTAAATTTATTTATTATTGTTCAAGTACAGTTTTTTGGTTTTTACTTCCATCCCAGCCCACCCCCCCCAGTGCTCCCCACCTCCCTCCCATTTCCACCCCATTTCATTAATTTTTAAATTTTGTAATAAACACATGGTACAGCATGAGGTACTGTGATACACACTGTGTCAACTCCAAGGTGGTTATCATCAAGGAGCTTACATTTAGTGAGAGAGACAAGGCGCACACACAAAATCAGTAATACACAGCAGCCCAAGCTAAGTACATGTACTTGATCCTCCTAGATATTTGTAAGCATTCACAAAGTAAACATGCTCTTTCACTTATTTCATGTCTTCAACAAGGCAAAATGCCACACGCATAGAACAGATTTAAGAAATACTCAATACATGAAATAAATTCCATTCCCCACATTGAATATCTAAGCACTGACGACATCTACAGCAATAAATAAAGTGTGAAAGAGTTATTACTTCTGCCACTTTCTATAGGGAATAGATTGGAACACAAATATATCCTTCAGAAGTTGCATGGAGAATTAAATTATCAAAAGTTAGTACAATCACACCCTTCACCCTATCCACTCTCATCTCTGGTTTTCAACTAAATCTATTACAAATTATAAAATTTCTCCAAACCTGCCAACTATAAAGCATTAACCTAAGCCAAGACAAAGAAGAACTAGTGAAGACAATATGAATGCTTTGATTACTCGTTCCTATTCAACTACACCATCATGCACAATTCCTCAGGACAACATGGACATTACAGATAATGTTCTTAAAAGTCCCATATTTAGCTTACCTTAGTGACTTTCAGGAAAAAATTCATAAATTTAATAAAGCAAAGGCATTAAAGTTTTAGAAAAAGCCAAGCTAGAATCTATTGTGCCTTGATGCTTGAAAAATAAATAGCATGCTGAATTCCAAAGAAGAAATTTTATTATTTTTGTTTCTACTGAGGACACAAAGCTGGATTTTCAAGTTCTCAAAGGAACATTGTCAGTAATACATATTTCCAAACCACTAAACATTAAAAATCTGAGCCAAAGATCTTCACTCTTGCCAATTCTATTCAACATTGTACTGGAATTTCTAGCCAGGGCACTTAGGCAAGAAAAAGAAATGAATGGTATCTATTGCATTGGCCAAAAAGTTCATTTGGTTTTGTTCTGTAAGATGGCTCTAGTAGCACTTAGTTGTCTTTAACTTTCTTCAAAACAACTTAGATTGTATTGTGACAGCTGTCACATCAGTATGCATTGAAAAAAGTATCAAAATGGATGAATTTTTGTGTAGCCATTTGAATATTGAAAATGGAAAAATGTGCAACATTTTTTGGCATACTATGCTTTGTTTCAAAAAAGGTAAAGATACAACTGAAACACACAAAAAGGAGCTGTGCAGTGTATGGAAAAGGGGCTGTGACTGATTGAACAAGTCAAAAGTGGTTTGTGAAGTTTTATGCTAGAGATTTCTCAAGCACAAATGCTCCACAGTTGGGTAGACCAGCTGAAGTTGAAAATGATCAAATTGAAACATTAATTGAGAATAATCAATGTTATACTACACAGGAGATAGCTGACATACTCAAAATATCCAAATCAAATGAAATTATTGTTGAAAATGAAAAATGCGTTTTTTATTTTTCAGAAAAGAAACATACAGACTTTTTGGCCAACCCCATAGATTGGATTTTAAAAAACACTATGAGAACTGTTAAGATTAGCAAGGTTACAAGATAAATGTATATACTCAATTGCATTGCTATATATTATCAATGAACAATCTATTTCATTTACAACAGCATCAATCAAAAGACTAAAAATAAACTTAACAAAAGAAATGTAGATACATTTACTTAAAAACTACAAAACATTGCTGAAAAACATTAAAGAAGGCCTACAAAAATGGGAAGCTAGCTCATATCCAATGACCAGCAGACTTAATATTGTTAGGATGTCAATGCTACTTAAATTAATCAACAGATTTCAACAATCCCTATAAAAATCCCTGCTTTTTATTTTTTCCATAAATTGACCAGCCAATCATAAAAGTCACATGGAAATGCAAGGAATCCAGAATGGCCAAAAAGCAATCTTGGAAAAGCAAAATTGGAGAATTCACACTTTCCAGTTCAAAGCCACAGTAATCAAGACAGTGTGGTGCTGGCAAAAAGAAAGACATTCTGATCAACGGAATGTAACTCAAAGTCTAGGAATAAACTTTCACATTTACAGTCGATTGATTTTGACAAGGGTACCAAGGTAATCCATAATGGGGCAAAAAAAAGAGAGAGAAGGAGAATAACAGGGCTGACGAGGTCGTGGAGAAACTGGAACCCCTGTGAACCATTCATTGGTGGGAATGTGAAATGGTGCACCATGTAAAATGGAAAACAATAAGGCAGCTCCTCTAAAATGTTTAAAGAGTATTACCATATAATTCAGCAATTCCACCCTTAGTGTGTACTCAAAAGAAGGGAAATCGGTGTTTCAAAGACATTTGTATACCCGTGTCCATAGCAGCATTATTCACAATAGCCTAATGAAAGCAACCCAAGTGTCCATCAACAGTTAAACAGATAAACATAAACATGTACATTCTGGCACATGCTATAACATGAAGAAACCTTGAGAATGTTACGGTAAGCTTACAAAAAGGCAAATACTGTGTGGTTCCACATACATGAGGTATCTAGAGTAGCCAAATTCATAGAGACAAAAAAAAATGGTGGCTGGCAAGGGTTGGGGGGAGGGGAGATGGGGGTTGTTTAATGGGTATGAAATTTTAGTCTTGCAAGATAAAAAACAGAGTTGGGGGACTGGTTGCAGAACAATGGGAATGCACTTAACGCCACCGAAATATGCACTTGAAAAGTATTAAGATGTTAAATTTTATGTTATGCATATTTTACCACAATTAGATTTTTTTAAATAAAAGAGTCTGCTATAGACTACTGAATGTTTGTGTCCCCTTAAAATTCACATGTGGAAACCTAATCCTCAATGTAATAGTATTTGGAGGTACGGCCTTTGCAAGGTGATTATGTCACAAGAGCAGAGCCCTCATGATTGGGGTTAGTGCCCTTAAAGAAAAACCCGGGAGAGCTCCTTTGCCCCCTCTGCCATGTAGGGTTACAACAAAAAAACACTGAACTGGGAAGCAGACCCTCACCAGACACTGAATCTGCCAGCATCCTGACTTCATGCCCACCACCAGAACTACGAAAAGCAAACATTTGTTGTTTAGGCCATTCAAGGCATAATACTTTGTTACAGCAGCCCAGACAGACTAGGACAGAGTCTTCTCAACAAATGGTGCTGAAATAATTGGATACCTTCATGATAAAGAATAAAGCTGAGTCCCTAACTTACAACATATATCAAAATTAACTCGAAATGAATCAAATATCTAAGTGTAAGAGCAAAAACTATAGAACTCTTTGAGGAAAACATAAGAGTAGATCTTTATAATAAGGCATATTACATATGAAATCAAAAGCACAAGCATTTATGAACTGGACAACATAAAAATTTTAAATTTTTGTCCCTCAATGACACAGTCTAGGAATTAAAGACAACTCACAGAATGGGAGAAAATATGAGATATGCAAATCACATATCTGATAAAGAACTTGTACCCAGAATATATATAACGCACGATTATACCTCAACAATAAAAAGACAAAAAACCCAACTTAAAAATGGATGGATTTGGATATTTCTTCAAAGGAGATACAGAAACACCTAACAAGCATATAAAATGATGCTCAACATCATTAATCATTGAGGAAACCAAAGTCAAAATCACAATGAGGTCCAGCACTTCATGCCCACTAGGATGGCTACAATCAAAGTGACATGTAGTAGCAGGACTCGGTAAGGATGCAGAGAAACTGAAACCCGCACACAATGCTGCTGGGACTGGAATGGTGCCACCACTTTGGAAAACCCTGGCAGTTCCTCCAAATGTTAAACACGGAGTTGCCTTATGACCCATGAATTCCACCCCTAGGTAAGTACTCAAGAAAAGTGAAAACATGCTCACACAAAAACTAGCAGCATTATTTATAATAGACAGAACGTAGAAACAGCCCAATGTCCATCAACTCAAGAACAAATAAATAAAATGGGAGGAATATATAAATAATGGAGTATCATTCAGCTATTTTTTAAAAAGGTAGTTATGTGTTACAATGTAGATGAACCTTGAAAACTTTAAGCTAAGTGAGTACAGCCAGACACAAAAGGCCATCTACGAGTAATGTATGGTTACTGTATAATTTCGTTTACATGAAATGTACAGAATATGTAAATCCGAGAGACAGGAAGTAGATAAATGGTTGCCAGGAGCCGGAAAGGGGAAAATGGGAAGTGACCAGTAACAAGTACAAGGCTTATTTCCATGGTGATGAAAATGCTCTGGAATGGTGATGGCGGTTGCACAACTCTGCAAATGTATTAAAACCACTGAACTGAACACTTCAAAGCGTGGTGTGTAAATTATATCTCAATAAAGCTGTTATTGTTTTAATGTGATGCAAAAATCTGTCCCACTTTAATCTTAAATAAATTAGAAAGTATTTACTCAACAATTATGAGTAAATGTATTTTTTATAAATAAAATTATCTTGAAAATGCACTTAGGGAGTTCTCCACTTAAAAAAACAACTGTGCAATGAACTCTTTTTAAAAACAAAGAATGTTTTTATAAAATGAATACTTATAAAGACCTTTCATTTTCAAGAAGTTCCCATGTGGATCCTTTTAAAGGAGAATACTAGGGAAGTTCATTTTTTTAATTTTAGTTGATATTTTTTAAATTTTAAAGCAGCCAAAAGTATTTGAATATACAATATTTTTTTAAATAAAAATGTATATCAAATTATCCAAATCATCACACCCTCAACTGAGAGGATCTTTTTAGAAAGAGAGAGAGAAGTTACGTGAGGTAAAAAACATCACACGAGTATTTTTCGAAACAAAGAAGTACATTTAAATACCTTTCAGAATCTCACACTCTCACATTTCAGAATTCTGAAACCCTTCCCTTCGACTTCAAAGATCTCCTGAAACACTGTACTCAGTACTCTGTAGCCTCTTTGGGATAAAATAAGGCGTTGTTTTCTTGCTATGGAGAAAAGTCAGTAAATCAGTCGAGACCGTTTATTAAAAACCCACCATGCACAGACGCACATATTGGACACCTGGGGAGTTCTGTGGGAAGCAGAAAACACAGTACCTGACCTCGCGGTGGAGAAAAAGATCAACACGTCATACAGAAGAGCAATAGCCTTGCATTTCCTTTATTTCACCCTGGAGAAGATGAAACAAGCACAGAGTACAGACTCCTTGGATACTGCTTATTTCAACTTTTCATAAAAATGAAGAGCGAGCAAGAGAACAAAAAATAAAAATAGGATCAGAGGTGACATAAGGTGAGCTTAAAAAAAAAGTGAAGAAATGAAACACCTAGAATGGCTAGCAGTTGTGACTGCCTAAAAAACAAAATGGCAGTTTTAAGTTTTACTTTTCATCACTCTCTAAAAATTTCCAGGCTGTAGTATTGGGACCACTGGGGCAGGAATTCCTCTCTTAGAAAATACACATTTACAATGCTTCATAATATGACACATACATGAAATGGCAGAATTCCCAGGCACAGCTACGATCTGTTATGTGCACACTTGCGCCTCGGGAGCTAATGATCTTTACAGGACATGCCCCATCCCAGGCAGGCCCAGTCACCAGACCTGCAGAGTGAACCATACATCCTGCACCCCGGGCTACAGAAGGAACACAGCTGGGCCAAAAGGACTCTTCAGTCTTACCACTGAAACTGCATCATGCTATGTCATCTATCTGAAAGTTTAAATAACCGCTAGGAAAATGCAGTTTCAAAGAAACAACTCAAATGGTTTTGACAATGATGAAAGAATTATTCCTGTCAGTTGCTACATAAAATGATTATTTACTAAAACTTCAAGTAGGGGAAGCAAAGGTCAGGCAAGAATCTTGTGGAAATGCCAGGCTGAAGGAGATTCTCAATGGGCAAGTAGATTCAATCAATAATTTGACAAAAAGACTTTGTTGAAGTGGCTCATTTCCAAGAGTTAGTTCTAACCCTTGAGTGTTTTCTTACACTGAAATTTAATCTCTCTCTTAAAATTTCACCCATTTATGGAATTGTTCTTAGGAATTTATGGAACAATTCTAGTTTCACTTTAATAGCACTGCCCTTCTACAGCCTTTACAGGCAGTTCTTGTGACCTCTTTTTCAACTCCACCATGAGTCACCTCCTGACCAGACTAAATACCCCAGTTTCTTTCACTATTCCTCTTGTGACTGGTCTCAGTTTCCTTTATCATTCATCCCTCTCTCTTCTCTGCAGGTGTACCAGTCTGTCTATAATCCTCTTAGAACTAACCTGTAAGAGTCCAGGTGTGCTCTAAAAAGCACACAGTCAAGTTCAAAATTCCATGCCTTCATTTCAGATACTAAACTTCTACTAATAAATACCACTGCAAATTGAAATAGCTTGCTTTTTGGGGGGCAGGTACATCAGTGTTGACTTATATTATGCTTCCTATAAACTAAAAGCCCCAAAACTTTTATATACATATATTATATGTGCATAATATATATAATATATACATATATATGCATGTGTAATATATATAAAATATATACACACACACATACACACACTATTGTTAAGCCACACAGTCTTCATTCTTAATTTAGACAGCCAAATTTCAGAATCTATTCAGGACTTTAAATTTATCCCTATTATATTTTGATCTTGTTAGATTCACCTCTCTATTTACATCCCATCAAAGTATTCTCAGATGCTATTCCAATTCTCAGTTGGCACTCCCAGTTCAAGTTATACACAGTAAAGTTCACCTTTTTTGAGTACAGTTATGAGTTCTGTCGCATGGGTAGATTCACATGTATAGATTTGTGTGAGCACCACCGAAGGTAGGTTATAGAACAATTCTATCACCTTCTCAAATTTTCTCTTGCTATCCCTTTATAGTTAAACATCCCCACCATCCCTGGCAACCTCTGACTGGCTCTGTCCCTTCGGTTTCACATTTTCCACAATGTCACAAGAAGGGAATCATATAGTATATATAACCTTTTGAAACTGGCTTCTTTCACTTAGCATAAGGTATTTAAGAATCAGCCAAATGTATCAACACATCTCAGTGCATGTATCAATAGTTGGTTCCTTTTTATAGCTGACTAGTATTCCATTGTATGAATATAGCACTATTTGTTTACCCATGTACCCAATGAAGCCAGTTCTGGTTTCTGATTATGAATAATGCTGCTACAAACATCCACATACAAGCTTTTCTGTAAACATAAAACTTCCATTTCTAGAAAAATGATTACCATTGCTAGATAAATACCTAAGAGTGGAATCACTAGGTCATATGAAGAAGTATATCTATCACCTTAAAACAAACTGCCAAACTGTTTTCCAGAATAGCTGTTTCATTTAACAGTCACCCAAGCCACACAGGAGAGTTCCAATTCCCACACATTCCCACCAATACTTGATATGGTCCATCTGTGGTTGTCATTGTTTTTACTGTTTTAGTCTTTCAAATAGCTGTGTCATGACATCTCATTGTGGCTTTAATTTACATTTCCCTAATGACCAGTGAAACTGAGCATCTTTCCCCGTTTATTTGCTATCCGTATATTTTCTCTGGTGGAATGTCTGTTCAAATCTACTGCCTATTGGTTTTTGTTCAGTTGCTTCTTTTCTTATTGTTGACTTTTGAGAGCTCTTTATATGTTCTGGAAATCTGTCCTCTTTGCAAGTATTTCTCCCACTATGCCGTATCTTTTCACTTTCTTAACAGTATCTTCAGCAGAACAAAAGTTTTTCAATTGGAGAAATCCAATTTATTATATTTTTTCTTTCATGAATTGTTTCTGATGCTGTATCTGAGAATTCACAGCCCAACTGAAGTTACAAAGACTCCCTCCTATGTTGTCTCTTGTCTTCTCAGTTTTATAGCTTGAAATTTTATATTTGGGTCATTTTTTTGTACATGGTTTAAGATAAAGGTCAAGATCTTTTTTTTGGCAAATGGATGTCCAGTGTTCTAACACCATTTGCCAAGAAGACTATCCTTTTTCATCAAAGTGTTTTTGCATAATCATGAAAAATCAATTAATCACATTTACATGGTTCCATTTTCTACCTTTCAATTTAGTTTTATTGATGTATCCATCCTTTTGCCAATACTGCACTGCCCTTGAAATAAGTCTTAAAATTTAGTAGTCTGACTCACGCAACTTTGTGCTTCTTTTCAAAATTATTTTGGTTATTCTAATTCCTTTGCCTTTCCAAATAAATTTTAAAATCATCTTGTCAATATCTACAAAATCCTGCTAGCATTTTGATGGTGACTGCAATAAAACCATAGATTAACAAAAAGAATATTGACCTCTTAACTATATTCAGTCTTCTAATCCATGAATACAATATGTTTCCATTTACTGAGGTTTTTTATTCCTTACATCTAATACAGATCCTGAACAGATCTTACTGGATTTATAACTACATTTTTCTTTCTTCTTTTTTTCCAGAGGGCAGCTATTATAATGGCACTATCTGTAAAGTTTCTCTTTCCAACCATTCTTGCTAGTATAAAAAAATACGATACATTTTCATATGTTGACCTATATCCTCCAACCCTGGAAAACCCATTTACTATAAGTTTTTTAGAAATTTCCTGGGATTTTCTACATAGACAGTCATGTCATAACTGAACAGAGGCAGTTTTAATTCTTTCTTTCCAATCTGTATTGGAATGGCCCTTTATTTCTTTTTCCTGCTTTATTACAATGTCTATGATTTTCAGTACAATGTTATATTGGAATTGGGAAAGTGAAAATCCTTGCCTTTTTCTCAATCTTAAGAAGAAAACATTTAGTCTTTTACCACGAATGATGTTAGTTGTAGCTTTTATGTAGATGTCCTTTATCAGGTTCAGGTTCAAGAAATCCCCCTAGTCTGCTAAGAGGTTTTATCATGAACAGATTTTGAATATCGTTAGTGTTTTTTCTGCAACTATTGATATGATATGTGGTTTCTCTTGTTGTATTAATCTGTAAATATGGAGAGTAACATTGATTTTCAAATGTTGAATCTGTCATTTATTCCCAGAATAAAACCTACATGGTCATGATGCATTTTACATTTTTTTCTGCTGTATTCAATTTGCTAATTTTTTTTAGTAGTTTTGCTTCTCTCTTCAAATGAGGGATATTGGTCTATGGTTTGTTTTGTACAAAAAGTACTTTCTTTAACTGATGTTGGTATTAGAAAAATGTTGGCCTTACAAAATGAACTGGGAAATTTGGTGTCCACTTCAATTTCTAGAAGAAATTGCGTGGAACTAGTGCTACTTAAATATTTGATAAAATTCACTCCAAACAATCTGGGCCTGGAGTTTTACTTTTGAAAGGTTATTTTCTTAACTATGAATTCAATCGTCTTAACAGATATGGGACTATTCACAGTATCTATTTCTTCTTGAGTTTTTAAGTGTGTCTTACAAGGAATTTCTCATTTCATTTAAGTTGCCAAATGGATTGCCACAAAGTTAGGCTCAGATTGAAAGTGTTAAACCACTGTCTGTGGACTTGGTTCAAATGTCAGTATAGTTTCCAAAGCCTTATAATGCTATTCTTGTTTTCGCCAAGTATGTGTTACTGAGAAAGCAGTCTGGGATCTGGTCACTGAACTACACTACAGTTCAATTCTCAAAGCCTTTGCTATATTGACTCTGATCAGTTGCATACTCATGCAACTCAAGAATAAGCCTGAGACTTCATACACAAATTGGAGAATCCTCTTCTCCAGCTTCCTCCTCTCCCCTATACTTTCTGACACCTTTTCCTGGTGCTCTGGCTAGAACATGGGAATTTTAGCCTCCACATATTCTGGTGCACTTCCCATGACTGTATCCACCTGGAGGTGAAGCAACAAAAGAGAGTAGGATGCTGCGGCAGGAGCTGAGCTTCATAACTGGGGCTTGTCTGATTTAAGGCCACTAGAGTCAAACAAGCTCCATACCAAAGGGCCCTCTTTCGTGTCTTCTAACCCAAAACAGAGGATTTCCATTGGAACTTTTACTGCCCATGCCCATGGCATAGTTCCACCATCCAGGGTGCCCTAGGACCTAAACCAGGAAATAATGCACGAAAGAAAAAGCTGCGGGTGGCAGGAGGGAGTGGCAGGACACAAAGGAAACTAATATCTCTATGGGTCATTCTCTGAATTTTGGCTTCTCTTCCTAGTATGTCTGCTATTATTTACTTTGGAGAGTCTTCAAGTACTTGCTGTATGTATTCTTTAGATGCAACCACTGAAAGAGATAGGGTAAAGAGTTTTTACTCCTTATCTGGAATTAATAATTAATCTTAATAAATATTTAACAAATAATCATAAACAAAATGACTAATCTTAATATCTTTACCCAACAGATACAAAATAGTGTCATGTATGCAATCAATATGAAATCAATTAGAGAGATATTTTAGAAATCGGATGTGTCACACTTATAGCACATCTCAATTCAGGCTAGCCATATTGCAAGTATTCCATAGCCACATGTGGCCAGTAGCAACTGTACTGAACAGCAGAGATCTACAGGACAAAAAGAAACGAAAGAAGAGAACAAAGAGAATGAAGAAAAGGTAAGAAGAAGAGGTCGTCCATTTCCCATGACCACGTCTAGGTAACATGTGCTCACCACGTCATTAGGCAACACACTCTGTTGCTGGGCAGTTATCAATTGCTGGAAAAAGTTCATGCTTATATCTGAAAAATATATGCTTCTAAATCACTTTAAGTTATTAATGCTAGTTCTACCTTAAGCATTATTCTACATGGCAGCCCCTGATTTAAGAAATCATCTGCAAATGACCTCTCCTTTTAGTCTTGCCTTCTCCAAGTTAAGCATGCCCAGTTATTGCAGTGTTTACAATAAAAGTCCTCTGGAAAGTGAGCCACGAGATTCTTATGTATATCAGAGGGAATCTGCTATGCTGCTTATCTACAGAAACTTAGACTAATTTGGAAAGGGGTATAATGCCCTACCTTCAGATGTTATAGTGTTTTAAATGCACCTTTAACCTTGTACTTCTGTATATTTATTTCAGTGAATAAAATAACAATATTTTAAGTCAAATGCTATGAATTAGCATTACTTTATTGAGTAATAAACATTCCACTGTAGGAATTTTTAATCTTAATAATTTTCTAATGCAGATTCATAAACTGTTTCATTAATACAATTTATTACCAATTTATTTTTAACAATTACAATGCATTTGACCCCATAAAAAGAAAGTAAGCTTTCTCAACTTTTCTATGATTTTGTTTATAGTTTTTAAAAGTAGCTAGGACTTAAATATAATTTTAAAACAAATCAGTAATGATGAGTATCATGAAACAGTAAACAAAAAACTGAAAAAAACAATAATAAAAACCTTAGCACATAAGCTTGATTTTTATCTACACACACAAACCACTAATTTAGATATAGCCTCTACCCTACAATGTATTCACATTTCGCTCCCTCTGAACTGAACATCATAGTGAGATGGTTTTAAAGTTTGGTCCCAATGTACAGAGTACATAGCTCTACATTTACAGAGAAGAAAAAAAGACATTGTCATTTGGTAGACATTATGGAAAAAATCCTGAAATATGAAGCAACATTAAAAAATCACAACCGATTACTCCATACTAGAGGAAGCTTAAGAAAGAGAGTATGAGAACCTAAAGATGTGGGTAAAACTGGAAGGATATAAAGACATTTTCGCATTTTCTAAAAAGAGAATCTTCACTTCTTAATTCACTCAATACCTCAAAAAATATAAGTAGTATCACTAGCAGAAGAAGAATTTAGAGATTCTGCCGCAATAAAGCTTGCAATCTAGGATATACAATCTTGGAGGTAAGACATTTATAAAAGTAACTATAAACACTAATCCATTATTGATCCTACTGATAGGATCAACAATGGATACTAAAACCATTAGGTAAAGAGTTTTTTTCCCCAAAAAGTTTTTTGGGAAAAAGATACAGTCTCAAAGTATAACTCCACTGATTACTGATAAATTACAAAGGGAAAAAATAAATTTTATGATACCGATATCTGGTGGATGCCAACTTCATTTAACCACACGGTCAGATTCAGCAGGACCAGCAAGGGAGCATATGGACATCATGGACCTTTGATGACTGCACTGAGAAGACAGTTTTGCCTACTTAGAAAGTTCGGCAGAAGTGTATAAGCTAAACACAATCATGAGGAGCTAATCAGACATACCAAGTGTTAGGGCATTCTACAGGACAACAAGCCTAGATCCTCAAAACCACTGACGGCATGAATGACAAACATGAAGGGATAAAGTTAAAAGAAGTAGTCTAGATTATGTATCAACCGGGGAATTTACATACTGGCTGGTAATAAAAGATTTAAGAAAGAGTGCTGACTTTTTAAAGTGTAACAATATTAAAATTATGTTTTAAAAGAGCTGTTATCTCAGCAATACATACTAAAATACTAATGAATGATACGACACTTTGAATTTACTTCAAAATCATCTGGGAAAAAGCTGATGGAGGGAGGACACATAAAACATGGCTGACCACAAGCTGGTAATTGTAAAGCTGGGTAAGAGGTTCCTAGGAATTCATTATACCACTCACTCTACCTACTTATATGTTTGAAATTTTACACATAAAAAAATTATGTGACTTTCTCAAAGATTTCACATACTGTCATCATGACTTGATCTCAGATGATGTAATTTTCATTCAGCAGACTTATCAAGTTAGAAGAGACTTTACAATGAAGGTAATCATATAACTTATCATCTAAGCTGGGATAGCCTAGAGTGGGAAAGAGGGAATTATTAAGAATTAATCAGGACAAGAGACATGGAGGAATATGGTCGGTTGCCCTCCACGTATGATATCAAAGTCAGTTTCTGAGAGCTCAAAATCATCCCTTAAAACATACAACATCTCCAGGAAAGAGGTTGTATGGTATCTATTACAATTCTTCCAATAACAATTCATTATTTCCCAAAGCAATTTCTGATATTAGAGGACAACACCAATTACTAAAAACTCTTGTGCAGAGTCAAAATCTGACTCCTAATAACTTCTGCCTAGTAGGACTGGTTTTACTCTGTGGAAGAACAGAATGTAATGAGTAGAATGAACCCTGAACTAACAGCAGAGAACTCGGTCTGTCATTAACTAATGATACCATCTTGAACAATTTACTAAACCTCGCTCAGCCTCACTTTCTAGTCCTTTCTACCTTTAAAAACTAGCACTCCTCATTCCTTCAAGCAATGTCTATGTGTCATGATTTTTGTCAAGCACACACTAGTTTCATGTTTTTTCTATACTGTGACACCCAAATATCAACACAGCACTCGGGTAAGAACTACTATGGCACAGGCAGAACACAAGAACCTCATTCCAAGCTGAGGACCCAATGCTTCTGTTAATACAGCACAAGTCTGTGTTAGCTTTTTTCAGCGGTCATGTCACATCACTGGTTTATTCTGTACATGTCCCAGATTGTTTTTCATGTAACTGCTCTCCGGTACCTATACAACTACTTTTTTAATCTCATCCTGTTGTTAAATCTCATCCTGTTGTTTCTGAACCAATGTACTAGCCTACTAGGATAAATTTAATTTTGTCTGTCACACATAACAGTATCCATCTCTTTAAATCTGTCTCCTCCACAGGCTGAACAAGTATGTCCATATCATTCACAAAAATGTTGAACAAAACAGAGAGAGTATAGTAACTCATTAGACTTCCCAATCAATTGTTCAATTTAGTGCAAATCTACTTAACCATTTTTTGGTTTAATAACACAAAACGCCCAGAAAGATATCATGGGGAAGTGGTCAAATTTCTATTGAAATAATTTTCTAGATTAGGTGATCTACCATCAAAAAAGAAATGAGGTTAGTTTGCATAATTTGTTTCTAAGCAACCCTCTGTTGGTTTGTACAGCTATAACATGTTTTAAATCTTCTGAAACCATTTATTTAATAATCAGCTCTTGAATCTTACCCAACATCAATGTAAAAATTAAACTGTAATTTTAAGACTCTTTCCTTCTTTTTCTTTCAATACTGGCATGTTTTTCTTCATCTGTAGTCCACTGTCATTACCCACAATTTCTCCACCCTGATAAGTGAACATTCTAGTAATTCTAATTTTGAAAAAAAAGATCACTGTTATAGAAGCAATATTGGTGTGCTTAATTCAAAACAAGTGTGCTCAGTGCCCCTTTCAGCACCATGAAACTGTCATGTGGATGAGGAATAACGTTGTTTTGTGCCTAGGACAAAAATATTTTTGAGGGAGCACTATAATGTAGTCTCATAAATAATGGGATTCCTATTAATGACAATAGGTCTATATTGTCAACTGATGGTCGCCGGTGCCAATTCAACACTGACAGCAATTTCCAATGTGGGGTGCAGTGAAGAAGGAAACTTTATTCAGTGCCAACAGCTCAGCTGTGACACAGCACAGCCGTGAAAACAACACTGCAGTTAGGAGGCCCTGGGGAGAGGCTCCTCTCCAGCTAGACGGCTCTGCTCCACTCCATGCCTGTCTGCTCTGCCCAGCACTGGTCTGCTCTGGCAAGGCATCTTCAGTGTTTCATCATCAGTGTTTCAGCTCCAGCCAGGGAAACACTCTTCCATCTTCAGTGGAAAGGGAAAATATACTCCCAGAGTCAGAGGAAATCTGACTTATATAAACAGAAGTCCCTGCCCCTGGCCCCTGATTGCTTGTCTTCATGCAAATGAGGGCTCCAAATCCCTCACAGTGTGACTAGTCCAAAAGACACGCTCCTGATTGGTCAGAAGAGAGCTGCTCTGATTGGTTGGTGAAGAAGCTGATGGGGATATAGCTGTACAGCTCTGAGGAGATGAAGAAAACCTCAGTTCTACTGGTTGAAACAGGATTCCAGAAACTGCTTTAAAAGGGTTGGCTCAGATGGCAGAAACACAGTGCAGGCAGCTTAATGCAAGCTTCTCCCTGAAGTGCACCCAGTAGCATGAGAGGCCCTTGTGTAGAAATGGCTGCTAGGCTCTGTTGTTTAAATTTGAGTCCAGTTAGCCACCAGGAGTCCTTCTTAGTATCTTCTTGCTCAGGGTCCACAGTATCCACTTACCAAAGATACAACTAAAGAAACTGCTGCGATCAGGAGTAGATCAGATGACATCAAAGGGTCTTTAGCTCTAAAAATAAAGTTCTTCCACTTCAGTTAATTAGTAGGATGACATAAATTCTGACAAATCCATGTCTCTTAAGAGGAACCAATACTAATAGGTTGAGGGAAGAATATTCTACTTGAATCAAATTTGCTTTTGATCATATCTAATTTCTTTCAGATTCTTTCTGATCATAAAATAAAATAAATCGGGTACTTGATATTTAAAATATATGCTAAGGTTAAAATAATTGATAGCTGAATTTCCAAATGAATTTTAAGTGCATTTTAAAATGAAAACCCAATTTTTTTCATTCACAGATACCCAGAGTTTAGCTGTACATATCTGGTCCATGTTATTATCTGGATCTTTAGTTGTCTTGACCTTTAAGTTTTGTTCCTTCATCTTTCCCACCTTAAAGAAAATGATCCAATTGATTTTAGAAAGTGACTCAAAACTGTTTTAATTTACAATCTGATCACAAAATAAACCATTTTTTTATTATACCAAAAAGACAGAATTAAGACAATTAAAGATGTATCAGCACACATGATAGACCTAAATCATAAAGCCATGTTACTAGGTCAGGGTCTACAAGATAACTTGAGATCACAGATTAACTAGTCTTAAAGATACATACAGTAAAACACAGCATTTAACACTATTCTCTATATCTCATAGCTGAAACCGAGCCATTCTCTCTCATCAACCTGATTAACTTCTCACCCTGTTTTCAGCAAATTCTGCTTGTGATTTATACCCTCAGAAAGAAGCAAAACAAAAATAACCACACATTATTACTCTTCAAATGTCCAAGATAATTCCACATACAAGTGGAAATTTGTCAGTTAATTTCCCAATCAGGTATTTGTCAAATGGCCACACCTTTTCTAGCTGATGTACAGCAGGTGTCGTTACAATTTGATGTTGTGTTTACCTATTCAGCAGTGCCACTGCTTGTTCTCATTTCTTGTATAACTTTCGCACCATGAGTAACTGATTCTTCACCCTGATTTGCTTCTATCTGTTTCTACCAAGAAACAAATTGTTACTGTGTGGTAATAAAAACAATATTTCTGCCCTGGCTGGTACAGCTCAGTGGATTGAGCATGGGCCTGTGACGCAAAGGGCTGCCGGTTCAAATCCCAGTCAGGGCACATTCCTGGGTTGCAGGCCAGGTCCCCAGTATGGGACACATGAGATGCAACCACACATAGATGTTTCTCTCCCACTCTTTCTCCTTCCCTTCACCTCTCTCTAAAAATAAATAAATAAAATAATTTTTAAAAAACAATATTTATTTCCCAGCACATCACAGTGGGCAAAGCATTGAGCTTGTACTTGGAAGCCTTGCATTTGACTTTTGGATCCCTGACTTCCTGGTTAAGTGACCTCAAACTAGTCACTTAGCCCCTATGAACCCTCGCTTACACATAACGCAGGGTAACTGGCCTATCGAAAGCTCTTGGGAGATTAGAGTGAGATCATCAGAGTAAAAATACATTGGAAAACATGGAATGCTATACAACTGTAAATCTTTCTAACTCCTAGCTGAACTATACAAAGCAGAAAGTTAAGGCTGATGTGGCACAAACTTGACACAGACAAGCAACACTTGCCAAAAAATCAGGAGAAATAACCACAGAATACTAGATGGGGAAGCAGGGGAAGAACCATACCAATCTTGCTTACAATTCTGAGTTCACTGTTAAACAATATGTCTTTTGCTGACTGCATCCACAGGCACAAACCAGAACGCTAGCAGCAGAACCAAACTAGCACACAAAGAACAGTATCAGATTGGACCTTGTACTTCAGCTCCCACAAAACCGAGCTTGGAAGATCATGCAAAAAACCCCACTCATAAATGCTCAGAAATGCTGTGCAAACAAACTAAGCATGAGCCTTTGGAATTCATGGAGGAAAAAAACTGAATAATACTCTCTACTGTCAAATAACTCTGAAATGCCCAGCAACTGGACCAAAAAAAAAATGTGAAAAAAAAATAGTATGAAGGATCCTTTGAGTTCACACACGACAGAGCTAAACAACAAGTCTAACAATGAACAAAAGCCAGTCTGGTAATCCACAGAAGTTAAGTGGGGGAAATCTATTGAAATGAATGAAAATTTAGGATGCTGAAAAACAAAGATGAATAAATTCAAATTCTCCAAGAGTAGATAGAAGAAATGCTTTTTAGAAACAATGAATAAATAAAAATAAAACTACTCTCAGAGTAAAAATGGTTAAAGGTATAAAAGCTCTAGCCAACAGCTGCTGAAAATAGGAAAAAATAAAAAATAATCAAGCAACAGAAAATGAGCAGTTTTTTATAAGCAATGGTATCACGGTGATAGTTTTTCTGTTTGATAATTTAAAGTTGAGGAAAACAAAGGACAAAAACAATCACACTCCTGCCAGGAAAATTATGCAAGTCAGAAAGAAATCAAGCAGGGTCTGTAAAAGCAAGTTATCTACATGGGCCACAATTTCCAGGGGAGGGGGTGGAGAAATAAGCAAAACACAAGCCACAACATCTCAGAAGTGCCAAGGTCACTCCAACGCAGTAGGGAGAAATTGTGAAATAAAAGCATCCAACAGAGACCAACGGAAATATAGCAGACTCTGATAACACCGGGGCAAATTCTATCTCCTAACTATAATGCATGAAGCAAAGGTTTGATAACACCGTGTTACCCTGTCATGAAAGTAGTGTTATCTGGTAATAATACTCCAGTGAGATTCTACATCATCTCTCTTTGTACAACATTAAAATCAGATATTTTACTAAGGAAAACTAAAGCTTGCGGGATTCACAGACTCTTAAGAGTGCATGTAGACATGAATTATGTCGTCCTTCACAGAAAAAAAACGACTTGCATGTGGCTGGTGGCCAGACTGCGGGATGCTACAGAAAACAATTCTGTTGGAGAATAAACCCCCCCACTCAATTAACGACACTGGCTGAGTCCTCATTGTGGACAAAGGCCCTACGAAGCTCCAGAACTAAAACTAGATTTGTTTCCTCTCCTCTCAAGAAAGCTGCTACTTAAAATCAAAGTCCCCACTCTAAAAGGCGGACCTCCTTTCCTTCCCCAAGACCACAAGAAGCTTTGGGTCATTCAAAATCCTAAAAGAGTCAAGTTCAGAACTTATACACAGAGCCACAGTGGTCCAAGGATCTCCTCAGGGGAGACTCACCTTGACCTCTTCTAAGGGCTCAGGTACTTCGCACTTACAGTATTCACTATACACACCACTCTCTTGAGAAAGGCAGAGCAGAATGATAGAAGGCCCAGTCTCCATCCTTCCTCACATGAGTATGTGTTCAAGGCAAGGAGCTGAAGCCAATAAACCTTGACCAGGCAGCCAAGGCCCTCTCTAGACCTTCCACCTCTTGGTTAGGTAACTCCAACTTTATCCAAATATAAACATACATAAATATATACCTATATATTCATATAGTGAATTGCCCACACTTTCTCCTCAATATTTACCCATTTCTTTCCTAACTTTTTGTCTTTTCCTCCTCCCTCTGAAGACTTACCCTCTGTATCTCAGCTCCTAGTCTGATCTCTTCCACCTCCTACAGGCTCTTGTTCTGCTCCTGTTTGACAGTGTCTCTGTTCCAAACACTAATGCCACCTACCCACTACCCCAAAACTCAGAGGCTTAAAACAACCACCACTGTACTGTGCTCACAGATTCTGTGGGTCAGAAATGTGGGCGAATGTAGATGGGGGGTTCTTTTGCCCCTGACAGTGTTGGGAGAGACCTCTCAGTTGTGCACAGCTGGTATAGAGGCTGGTTCCACTCGCACATCTGGTGCCTGGGCTGGGACAACTCCGAGACGAGAACATCCAGCTTCGGGGCCAACAGGTGGCCTGGCTACCTGACAGCACAGCACGTCACAGCAGTGGCTCAGGGCTCCACGCGCAAGTGCCCCTGCTAACAAGATGGAAGTTATACTGCCATTTAAGACCCAGCCTCAAAGTCATACAACATTATTTTATCTTACTCTATTGGTCCAAACAGTCACAAATCCACCCATATTCAAGGGGAGCAACATTATACTCCAATTCTTGAAGAAGGAGTGGCAAGATCACACCCAGTGTAGAAGAGCACATGGGACAGGAGATACTGTTGGGCCTCCTTTGGACAATCTGCCACAGTTTCCAAGTTCACTGATGATTTCCTTTCATTCTAAAATCAGGCTCAGTCTAATCCATTCTTTTTTTAAATGCCCACTCTTAGTGCTGTCCATCATCGGCTGAGGTAAAAAAATATAAGAAGGTAATTATAGGCAGGCAAGGGTAAAGAATTAGAAAAATTTAAGAAGTAGAAAGCAAATTATATGCCCCTTAGAACAGACAACACTGGGAGAAACAAGATATTCAAAGGGAGAGCAACAGATGGAGCTGGAAATGAAAGCTGGGGACAGGCTGTCAAAGCAATCAGGCTTAGCAGGGAAGGGAGAAAGGGAAGAGAGGACGCTGGAGACGCTCTGATGGTGCCACACGAGGGAGGCCCTGGAACACCGTGCTTCCAGACGGGACTGAGCATGTGCTCACTAATGACTGGGTAAGGGTGGGGTGGAAGCACTCTGAGATTTGTGGGGTCCTTCTTTTCCTTCTAGAGGAAATGGTCAACCCTGTCAAACTAGATAAAAAATCTGATGTTTGAGTGATTGGCTCAAACTTATCTTACCCAAGTGTAGTGAAATTACACTCAAATACAGAAAAAGGGGAAACAAGAAGATAGGAACAATAGAAAACATTAACCGGAGAAGAAACAATTTTGCAATATGTTCTATGTTAAAATGACCCAACTGTCTTCTTTCAACATTAGGCAGCATTCACTCTTTACCGTGACAGGCTCTAGGCACACGGTCAAGCAACACATGTTATGTCTAACTAATCATCTCAATGGTCTGCTTATCAGATCCAACCCAAGGACAGAAGCAAAGGCCCTGCTACTCTTGGGATAAATTCAATTCATTTTTTTCTTCCCAATGTGCTATACTCATCATTCTATAATGAGATCGACCTATCAACAGTTGTTCTTTACAAAGTAAAATTAGTCTGATTCTAGCCCAAGTAGTTGGCAGACTACTTTTGCACATTTTTTTTCTAAGGTTCCTCCTAAATATGCCTGTAAACCAGGTAGGTCTATACAACCTTTCATGGTTCTTATCCCTTTCTTCAATGCAGAAACTATAGTGCTCTTTCTCAAATCCTGAGATATACCCTTGTCCATTTAAAGGTCCCCCAAATTAGTATCCTTCCAATTAAGACTTTCTGTGTAAGACATAATCATTTAGTTCCCTGGTTTTACTCATTTAACGAACAAACACTTCCCGATCAGCTACTATGTGAGTCATACAAACCTTAAAGATCACAGAGGTTCTTACCCCTGAGTTTATCAACATACTATTTCGGGAACTACAGGTTTGATTTGACATAATCTTGTTATCGACTTCTCCCATGTCCTAAACCCAAAATTTCTTCTTTCGTGCCATCCTGAGTACACCGCCAGGATCTGGGCTACCTCTATGACAGCACTGCCTGACATCCACGCATCTGACATAAAGTCCACTGTCAGAAACTTTGCTTTTTCTCTCTGTAAAGCAACACAATTTATCTTTCCTTTCCCTTCTTTCATCTAAAGAACCAGAACATGAAAGAAACTAAGAGCTATGCTAATGATGTTGTTGAACCTCACAGAGAATGGAGGTTTTATAAAGGTGAAAAGAAGAAGAATCGTAAGTAGAAATGATCTGCACCATGATGGGCTGTTAGGAATAATATTTAAAATAATTCATGCACGAGTTTGTATTCTTTAGAAATAGGTTCTTCTCTTAGATGAACTGGGCTAAAGGTAATTCCTATTCTACATAAATAAAATCAACTTGCCAAAATGAGAATTCTGAGTCATAAGAGAGGAGGAGAATTGCTCACTTTTCTAAATTCCACAACATAGTTCACCCATTATGGCATAAATTGAAACAACTCAAAAGATACATTTATCTTAACATTAAACAGTGAAGAAATGTGCTTTAAATATCCCTGTATTCCATAGAGTTTGAAAATTCAATGCAAATACTCAAGTCCTATCCAAAGTGAATAGTCTTAATGGCTGCTGGAACAGGAATAGAAAAATCCCACTGTTAAGGGAAAGAAACAGAGAAAAACTAACCAGGCAACAACATGGCCTAAGTAATTAGACTATTCATGAAAATCAAATCCCCAAAACAAAACATCTTGATGTGACTGATGACTCAAGCATGACTTCATCTGCAATGAGTGGGGGAAAAGGGTCTTTCACGCTGCACATACACATATTACGGAAGAAACAGACAGGATTTCAAAATGATGTCCAAGATCACTCAAGTTTTTGCCTTTTTGCCCTAGATCAACAAAATGCAAAGGGCAATTTCAAATTACTACCCAGCACTTTTCAAATTTGCCAAAGTTCTAAGATTTTTGTTCTTTCAAAGGAAGAAAGCAGCGATGGAAAACAATAGTGTACTTCCTGGCCTGAGGAAGAGAGAGACAGAAGCTTTCCAGCTGCACTTCCTACAGAAGTATACCAGCTGCCTTCTGCAAACTGAGATCAAATTGCCAAGAATTTACAGGATGGCAGTTATGACAGATGACCTAAAATGCTGATATACAGCAAAGAGGATATACTGCAAACCACACAGGAACTGACAGAAAATCAGCCTTCGGGCTGGCATTTACACATTCAAGAAGGCTAGGAATCCTGGACCTTAGACAGCCAAATTGCATCATCTTCCTTTGTAGGAAGAGGTAGCCTTCAGAGAGAACAGTGAAAAAAATCGTGTACAAAGATTTCTGGTGCCTGTTCCTATTTAATAGCACTGCGCCTGCCCAAGCCAGTGGTTTCCTCACATGTGTTAAAAGTCCATCTAGAGCCCTACAGCATTACTTGCCCAAAAATCACATGTTTGCTGGCACACACCTTCATTCTCTCAGCCTTGAGCCCACTGAATGCCATAAATGATTCACAGGCTGTGATGATAGTAAGAAGAAAAACTAATATTTGGAGTTCACCGAATAATGAGTCATACTCCTGGAAAAAAAGGAAGCATCATATTGGCAGCCCAGTGGGATAAAATTTTAAAAGTTGTTTTTAAGATTAATATTCCTTCCACAAAAGTTGGCTAAAGGAAAACAATTGAGAAGCATGTGATATCTGGTTTGCTTGTGCCTTATAAAAGTCTAGTTCATGCTCCAAGAATAAGAATGAGTAGGTATCTATTAACTATTCCTAGACTTGCCTTCTGGATTCACTGCTGCCAAGTTACTCACTCTCCCACACAACGCTTCCCATACTAATTCTGACCCTTAAGAATCAAAAAAATATCTTGCCTTCTTTGCACCCAAATGCCAAAATGGAATCTTTTAGTATCTCACCTTTATAAATGGAATGTTTGAAAACAGGCCTCGCTGGCTGTGACATCAGCGAGTGCCTGAGGCCTCCCAGGGCCGAGGAAGCATTCCCAGCCCCTCACAGCGTTGCCGCACTCCTACGGTGCAATCTGGCAATGGCCAGGGACCAAGTCTTTAAAGCTGTTTTATGGTATTTAACATATGGTCATAAATTGCTCAGTGCTCTAAAGAGGGGCTAAATTTGCCACCCCTATTGATGAGAAATGTTCTTATTTATTTAAATTTAGTGGCAAACTGGCACCTCTCCAGATGGAGAGGTTTAGACAGAAGTACAAAGGAAGAACTACTCGAGATGAGTTGTAACTTTTCTGTACGCTGAATGCAACCACATCCTCTTAGGCTTGTAGCGCCACTATCAAATGGGGTGACCGATTAGGATGAAAAGATTCTAATTTCTAAAGCCCAAGGAAAGGGGAAGCATAATTTTTATTCAGACTGCATAAGAACTTTAAAAAAAATTCTTTGTTTTAATCTCCAGGCTAACTCTATCCCCACCATTTCTCTCTTCCCTTGTCCCTTCATACCCCCCACTAGTTAAATGTATCTCGTGTTTGTTTGAAATTCTGCATCTACAAAACTCCCTGGAACTTCCCAGATCCTCTAGCATCCACTTGTCTATTTTGCTATATTTTTGGTTAAGCTGTTTATTTTTTAATGGCTCTAATTCCCCATCACTAAAAATGATCCTATTAAAACATTTTGTTCTCTTCCTTTTACAACCTAGCCCTGTAGCCAAAGGCAGGAGAAAAACAAGGATTTATTCTTTTGGTGGGGTTGTTACTAATGATGTTAGTGTGACTGGTATCAAAAGGGAAATGTGAGGGGTGAAGCCCTCCTGGTTTTCTTTTCTATATGCTGATATGTATCTGGCTGAAGACTCAAAAGATGATTATCTTACCTAACTCTAGAAACCTGGAGAAAAATTTCAGTAAATTAAAAATTTGATAGCAGCCTGGGAACAGTATTAAAAGAACTGCTCTATGGAGATTTAATAGGCTGGTTACATCAGGCAAAAGGCTCACTTTTCAATTTCAATAGAATCAAAGAGTCATATCTGCCACATAAATAAATACATATAAAAAGATAAGATAGATTTATTAAAAATCAGTATACAGAAGTTAATGTGAATGACATCATGCACTAGAAATTAAGACATGGTTCATATCTTTTGGGAGAATGGAAATATGAAAATCTCTATTATTTCCGCTAAAGCAGACTAATGACCCAGTGAAAATCAATGGGGACCAACTGCTAGGCAGCACCACGTAGAGCCTGCCATGCAACAGCCTGAAGTGGCTGGAGTGCCTGTGCCAACTGGAATGGCCACCAAATGTCCCCAAAGGTCTTATGCCAACTTCTGCCTGAAATGTCCTAGAGATGAAGGCAATTCAATGTTCTTACAGGCCAAAATAATTTTTACAGAGGGACTAATTCAAAACAAACAGAAGCACATTGGGCTTCCCTTAAAACCTAGTTTCCTAAGTACTCTTCGTTCTTAAATCAGACCAGAACTTTAAAATCTCTGCTTTACCTCCTCTGAGAAAGTATTAGATTCTCTTTTCTGATCTGAAGGCACTATTGCCAGTGCCATTATCTTGCAAAAAAAAAAAAAAGGGATCGCCCTAAATACAAAGATAATCAATAGACATATAGACATTTGTTGGCACCAACTTTGTACCTCACAAGATGCTATACATTTACTGAAATAGTCCACATCCTAGGCCATAAAACAAGTCTCAATATATTAAAAAAGATGTAAAATATACAAAGCATTTTTTGAATCATAATGGAATTAAATTCAAAATCAATAAAAGAAAGATTCCTGAAAAATCCAGAAATGCTGCACATTTCCAAATAACCCATGAGACTAAGAAGAAATCAAAAGGGAAATTAACAATATAATGAATTAAAATAAAATACAGCATATCCAGACCAGTGGGATACAGCTAAAGCAGTAGTTAAAAATTTATAGCATTAAACACCAGTATTAGAAAAGAAGAAAGTTCTCAAGTCAATGACCAGAGCTTCTGCCTCAACACACTAGAGAAAGAAGAACAAGTAAACCCAAAGTAAGAGAAGATCAGAAAGGAAATTCAACCCCAGCTGGTATAGCTCAGTGGATTAAGCGCGGGCCTGCGAAGCAGACGACTGTGGTTTGATTCCCAGGCAGGGCACATGCCTGGGTTGCAAGCCAGTTCCCTGCAGGCCAGTTCCCAGTAGGGGACACACGAGAGGCAACCATACATTGATATTTCTCTCCCTCTCTCCTTCCCTTCCCCTCTAAAAATAAATGAATAAAATCTATTTTTTAAAAAAAAAGGAAATTCATGTAAAGGAAAACACAAGAACAGAAAAGATGGATAAAACCAAAAGCTGGTTCTCTGAGAAGATGAATAAAATTGAAAAATTAGCCAGACTGGTAAAAAAAGGGGTGGGGGTAGAAGAAAAGAAATTACCAATATCAGGAAAAACAGATGTGAATCATTACAGATTTTACATATATTTTTTTAAATGAGTACTATGAAAAACTTTATGCCAATAAGTTCAACAACTTAGATGAAATGGACAAACTTCTTTCAAGATATGAACTGCTAACACTCACCTAAGCAGACAACCTGACTGGTTCTACCAAGGAAATTGAATGTGTACTTTAAAGCCTTTCCATAAAGAAAACTCCAGGCCCAGATGGTTCCACTAACAAATCACACCGAACAGCTAAGGAAGAAGTAATATGACTTCCTCACAGACCATACCCCAAAAAATGAAGAAGAGAGTTTTCATCACAACACATTCTTTCTCAAAGTCAGCTTTGTTATGATGCCAAAACCAGAAAAAAAAAGGGTTCAATGAAAACTACTGTACAAACCTATTACCACCCATAAACGTAACTGCAAAATTCTAAACAAAGTTTTAGAAAATTGAATCCAAAAGTATACAAAAAAGGTAATAATACATCATGACCAACTAAACTTTATATGAGAGATGCAAGGTAAGTTGATATTCAAAAATCAATCTGTGAAATCCATCATATTAGTAATGTAAAAAATCAATAATACATGATATTCATAATAGATGAAGGAATGTATTTGTCAAAATCCAACCACAATTTCTGATTTTGAAACAAAGAAACAAATTTTAAAAACCTCTCAATTAAGTAGGAATAGAAAGAAACTTCCTCAAACTGATAAAGAGTATCAGTGAAAAATACACAGCCAAATTGTAGTTAATGGTGAAAGACTAAATGCTTCTCTGATAAAATCTGGAATGAGGCACAAACGTTTGCTCTCAACACTCATATTCAACATGAAGTAGGAGATTCTAGTCAATGCACCAAGGCAAGATAAATAAAAGACATTCAGATTGGATAGGAAGAAATAAAACTGTCAAATTTTCACAGCTGACAGCTCATGTATGAGTTGTAGTAGCTTATATGTGGAAAATCCTATAAAATCTACATACGAGCTACTACAACTCATACATGAGCTTACCAAGGCTGCAGGAGCTAATGTCAATAGACTAAAAAATCAATTGTATCTCTATATACCAGCAATGAACAATCAGAATCTGAAATCCCCAAAAAACACAATTTACAATAACATCAAAATAAACATGACAAAAAAAGTACAAGATCTATACATGGAATAGATGATTCCATGTTTTATATGAAAATGCAAAAAGATCTAGAATTTCCAAATCCATTAAAAAAGAAACAATAAAATTGTGGAGTATTTAGACTACTTAATTTTAAGACTTTATACAAACTACAGTAATCAAAACATAAAATTAGACATAAAGTCAACAGAACAGACTAGAAAGTCCAGAAACAGCCTCATACATATAAAGACAATTAATTTTTGACCTTGAACCATATACAAAAATAAACTTAAAATGGATCACAGACTTAAATGTAAAACCTAACCCTATGAAATGTCTAGAAGAAAGCATATGATGAAAACCTTTGTGTTTTGGGTTAGTCAAAGTTCTTACATGGGACACCAAAAGCATAATTAAAAAAAAAAAGATACAGCCCTGGCTGGTGTAGCTCAGTAGATTGAGCACGGGCCTGCGAACCAAAAGATCTCGGTTCAATTCCCAGTCAGGGCACATGCCCGGGTTGCAGGCCAGTTCCCAGAAGGGGCCAGTTCCCAGCAGGGGATGCACCAGAAGCAACCATACATTGATAAAATAAATAAATAAATAAATTGAACTTCATCAAAATTTCTGAGTTGGTAAGACAATGAAAAGATAAGCACAGGAGAAAATATCTGTAAATCATACATCTGATAAAGGGCTTGTATTTAAAATATATAAAGAATTTTCAAAACTGAATTATAGAAAAAAAATAGTTTAGAAAAAATATGGGTAAAGATTTCAAAAGACATTTTACTAAAGACAAAGCCCATAAGCTTTATAATATATGAAGATATAAAATGTATGACAACAATAGCACAGAACAATTGGGGATGGAGGAAAGAGAACTATAAACTTTTGTTAGGTTCTTACACTATAAATGAAAACTTACAATATTTTTAATAGCAGGCCGTGAAAAGTTAAAGATGCATACTCTAAACACTGGACCAGTCATGGAAAAGACTAATAAAATTGTGAATCCCCTAGCTAAACTAACAAGAAAAGCAGAGAAAAGACAGGCATCGGGAAAGACAAAAGGGGTCACCAGTACAGATTATACAGGCAGTAAAAAGATACGAAGGGGAGCACTAGAAATCACAATATGCTAATACATTCAACAACTTAGATGAAATGCACAAATTCCCTGAAAGACAAGACTATAAAACCTCACTTAAAAACAATTAACCTGCTAGCATTATTTATATCTGTTAAATTGCATTTGTAATTTTTAAAAAGGCTATCCATACACTCTCACACGCGCACACTCCAGGCCTAGATGGCTTTACTAGTGAACCTGACCAAACATTTAAGAAATAAATAAAATCAATGCTTCACAAATGCAGAAAACAGAAGAGCACTGAATGCTTCCCAACTCACTTTATGAGGCCAGCATTAACTCTGATACTAAAACCAAGCAAAGAACTACAAGAAAGTACAGAATTACAGAATCAAATATAAATGCAAACATCCTTAAAAGAATGGAAGTTAATCAAACCCAGCAATATATAAAAAGGATAATACATAATGATCAAGTGGGATGAATTCCAGAAACGAAATACTGGCTCAACATTTGAAAATCAGAATGAAAGAAGCCATATACAAAACCCATATAGTACATGATTCAATTTATAAGAAATTCTAAAACAGAAAAAACTTTTTTAATTTCAAAGAGGATAAAAGCTTGGAGGGTGAGGAGATGGTGACGTACAGAAGGAAGGAAATGCTCTAAATCTTTGGGGGATTAAAATATTATATATTTGGCTATGGTATAGTAATTAATATAGGTGCTTACATGTGCCACATTTTTATGTAACTGTACAACTAAAATAGGTACATTGTATTATATATAAATTATACCTCAATAAAGTTAATATTAAAAAATGGGATACAAATCTGTGTCTCAGAATTACTGTGTGATTAAATGAAATATAATGTATATAAATAAACCTAACTATCAAATAAATGCTCAGTTATTTTAGCGATTTACCAGTCATATTTTAATAAATTATAATCAACATCAAAGCCAGATTTATTCATTTATTTTTATATATAGTCAGCTATACTGGCTCACTTTAATATTAACTGCTATTCTTAAAAAATTTTTCAAACATTCCATGAATTCCAAGAAAATAAAATACTCTGAAACACCAGAACAAAGGAATCCTCAAAATCTAAGGCAGAGGTAATGTCTAATCCACAAAATTAGCACTTCTTACTTGCCTTTCAATGAGCATTTTTTTAGAACATTCACTAAATCAAAGGTGACCGGCCTCCCTAATTAACCTCTAAAAATACTCTGAATGCTACATAATAATCTTTAAGTAAATGAATCCTTTGAAAAGATAAAAATAAAGTAAAATGAACTATGCTACCAAGGAAATTATAATGCCTCTCAGCATGATGCAAAACACTAAGTCCACTGACAGTATCCAACTTTTTACTTAACTGTTACAAGTCACAGGAAAAATGGTCAATTCCTGCTCTCCCTGCATATGACCTGGGAGACAAAAAGAGTGGTGGCCAAAGAGCCCCTGAGAACACATCCATGATTAGAGCGCAGATTTGTGAGTGCAAATGAGGAACCCAATGTGACAGAACAAAATGAGCTGTGTTATTACTTCCTGGTTGGTCCAACTGAAGCCGAAACACTGTGGACAAAAGCAGAAACAGAAAAAGCAGGGAATTTGACAAGTACAACTTGCAAATCACTTGTGTGTCTTGGATGGTGTGTTGTGAGCTCCCATGTAGGAGGGGGAATGAGAGGCCGAAATGGCAGGTGGTGGACATTAGGCTGAGGGACTCAGTCAGTAAATGACAAAGGTATGGGAGAAAGGGTTTAAGCAAAACAATCAGTTGGTTAACATTTTCCAAACACATCATTTATTTTAAACAATACAGGGAGAATTCCGCCAAGATGGAGGCGTAGGTGGAAGCACTGCGCCTTCTCACACAACTAAGTTTAAAAACAACAAAGTTTTAGCAACAAAAACACAGCCAAACCACAGAAAATTGAACTACACGAAAGTCTGACAACAACTAACCCTTCAGCCAAACCGGTAAGGGGGTGAAGCCAACAGCAGAGCGCAGTCAGGCAGGAAAGATCCACCCGACCCAGCGGGCGTGCAACCCAGGTGTGCCAGCAGCTGTGGGCGGATCCCAGGTGTGGAGAAGCTGGCAGACCCACTGAGGGCTGATTGCAGTCACACTTTCGCGTGCAGATAAACCGGTGAAGGAGCGAGCAGTGAGACAGACCTCGCAGGCCCCCGCGGCGGGAAGCGGCAGAGGGGACCGTCATTGTCCCTCTCTGACCCCACCCCCACACTCAGCGTCACAAACCAGCCACCTGAGTGGCCCCACCCTGGTAAACAACTAAGGCTCCACTCCTCATACGTAACAGGCGCGAACAGAACAAAACATGGCTCAGGAACAACTCAGAGCCCCAGAGCCCATAAATCTAAGCAATGAAGAAATAGCCAAACTTTCAGATGCACAATTCAAAATACTGGTGATCAGGATGCTCACAGAACTGGTTGATTTTAGTCACAAATTAGAGAAACATATGAAGGCTAAACTAATTGAAATGAAGGGAAATACACGAGAAACCAATAGTAATGGAAAGGAAACTGGGGCTCAAATCAAAGGAGCAGACCAGAAGGAGGAAAAAAATGACCAAACAGAAAAGGATGAAGAAACAAGAATTCAAAAAAATGAGGAGAGACATAGGAACCTCCAGGACATATTTAAACATTCCAACATCCGAATTATAGGGATACCAGAAGGGGAAGAGGAACAGTCACCAGTGGAAAACTTATTTGAACAAATAATAAAGGAGAACTTCCCCAATCTGGCAAAGGAAATAGACTTCCGGGAAATCCAGGAAGCTCAGAGAGTCCCAAAGAAGTTGGACCCAAGAAGGAACACACCAAGGCACATCATCATTACATTAGCCAAGATTCAAATGAAGGAGAGAATCCTAGAAGCAGCAAGAGATAAGGGGACAGTCACCTACAAAGGAGTTCCCATCAGACTGTCAGCGGATTTCTCAAAAGAGACCTTACAGGCAAGAAGGGGCTGGAAAGAAGTATTCCAAGTCATGAAATCCAAAGACCTACATCCAAGATCGATCTATCCAGCAAAGCTTTCATTTAGAATGGAAGGGCAGATAAAATGCTTCTCAGATAAGATCAAATTCAAGAAGTTCATCATCACCAAGCCCTTATTATATGAAATGTTAAAGGGACTTACCTAAGAAAAAGAAGATAAAAAAGATGAACAGTGAAAGGACAGCAAACTCACAGTGATTAACAACCACACCTAAAACAAAAGCAAACTAAGAGTACAGCTAGATCAGGAGCAGAACCATAGAAATGAAGATCACATGGAGGGTTAGCAATAGGGGAGTGGGAGGAGGAGAAGGGGGGAGAAGGTACAGAAAATAAATAGCATAGATGGTAGGTAGAAAACAGATAGGGGGGAGGGCAAGAATAGTATGGGAAATATAGAATCTAAAGAACTTGAGACACGTGGTCATAAACTAAAGGGGGGAAATGGGGGGGGAGTGTGCAGGGTGGAGGGGAATGAAGGGGGAAATAGAACAACTGTAATGGCATAATTAATAAAATATATTTTAAATAAAAAATATGAATAATAAAATGGCAATTAAAAATAAATAATAAATACAAGGAATTTTTCATAAAATAACACTGTCATCCCAACAAAACTGCCAACAGCTAGAGCAGCAGCAGCCAGCTTTTGAACTATTGGCCAAAGTTCAAGATAAAAGATATCATAATACACCAAACAAAGTGCAAAGTTACTCTCACTTTGATAAGAGTAACTCAACAGAGCTTCAACATCTCTTCCAGCTGATGCAACAAACTTCTCCACTGGGCCCTTCAGGTACTACCAGTGTGGCGAGTTCAGTCTGCCTGCCAGCCATCAGTGTCGAGCCCTTGAGTGTGCCTACACAGAGCTACTGAGTAAGTTTTTAGAGTGATAGACAAAGTGTGATCGACAAAGTGCGATCAGAGTTTACTACACTGACTGGCTCAGACGGAGCACTGAGTAAGAGACCTGAGATGCGAGGAGCACTGCGCTAATGCACACGCACCGGGAGCAGCCAAACCACCTGGGAGGATCAAAATGAAAGTGATTTCAAGATTCGGTAAAGCAGAAGTTCTTGAACACTATTTATAACATGTCTACAAAAACCTTTGTATATGTTTGACCATCGTTTAATTGAATGGTGAGTTCCATTTAAACAGCATTTCAAAAATGGGTTTCATTTTGTTGTAATCATTCTTGAAAAATTTTTTAATTCATTGATGTATTATCAGAGCCTCGGAAATGAACAGTAATTGTACACTGCTCTTCTGAGACCATGGGCGAAAATGTATTACCCAAATCATAACTTTTTTTTTTTTTCAGTTTTTCCTCTGAATGAAGGCTTTTCCTCAGGAATAGTCAACTTCAGAACCTTTGGAGGTAATTTTTTGGTATGACTTCTCAGTCTGCTACAAATGGCTTTGAAATATTCATCATTCCTCTCAGATGATAAAATGTTATCATATCTATTATTAAAGACAAAATGAAAAATGTCTATAGTTTCTTTTGGAAGCTCTCTAGAAATAATTCCTGCAACAATGGAATAGAAGCCTCTCTGGGTCCCTGCCCAAAGTCCATGCTGATCTTGTGCTGAACTGGCCTCTAGGAACCAGGCTGATACCCAGAACTCCTGGATCACAAACGGACACCCAGCTCAAGCTGCCAATCAGGCCAGACCCCCTCTCCCAGCAATTTAGATTCCAAGACCACAGGCAATCTCTAGTGGCCCTGAACTGAGTCACCCCTTAAAGGACTCAGGTAATCGGGGTGGGGAGCGTGTGGAATAAAGTGAATATAATGGCAGTAGAATAAGATGGAGGAGAAAGATGCAGACAAAGACAAAAACACAGACTGGTTTCAAAGGTGTCTTCCATCCAGAGTCCCTGATTCCAGTGTGTATGAGGAATGGCTACACTTCCCACCCTTGGGCACCATGGGATTCACTTAATTTCTTATAAAGACTAACAAAAACCTCTTTAATTTATGTTTGTTCCATTGGGTTTCTCATAACCAAATAGTCCCTGATTAAAGTAAATTGTTAGTATAAAAAAACAGAAATTTTAAACAAAAGATCATTTTAATTTTGAAACCTAGGTCAGCAAACCATATGTTTTACCAGCTATAGACTTGCTTGATATAACTTACAGTCATTTAATAACCTCTCTTTATAGTTATATAGTGTTAGCCAACAAACTCAAAATACTGAGAATACTTCAGAGTTCTGAACCTCATCAGACCTCATCACTGCCAGATCCGAAGAGTGAACGTAGTTCACTCGTCCCACAAACACGCGTAAGGCCCCTCTGGATGCAGGGCAGTGCAACACAGACTGGAAGTAAAATATGAGCAAAACAGCCTATTCCCTGCCCTAGTTCAACAGGGTACACAAAAACCCAAATACAGTTTCCTCAAGAATTAAGTGCTGTAGTCCTGACTGGTGTGGCTCAGTGGATTGAGTGCCAGCCTGAGAACCAAAGGGTTACCAATTCAATTCCCAGTCAGGGCACATGCCTGGGTTGTGGGTCAGATCCCCAGTTGGGGAACATGAGAGAAGCAAATGACTGATGTATCTCTCGCATATCACATTTCTTTCCCTCTTGTTCTCCCTCCCTTCCCTTCTCTCTAAATATAAATTAAATTAAATCTTAAAAGAAAAGAATTAAGTGCTGTACATCATGACTAGGGTAGTTATTTTAACAAATATGCATTTATATGAAGCTCAATGATCTTCCTCTGTGCATTTTGCTATAACTGGTAAATTTTCACTCACTTTAGTGGCACCATCCTGGACTTTAACATACATTTTATTTAAATCAAACTGGATCACTGAATTTGCACTTTTTCAATCCTCTTTAAGTAAGTACCAGTTGTCTCTTCTATAAAATTCAAGGACTTCTCTTAAATTCAAATATCCTTTGATGATTTTCCGTAAGACTCTTACACAAATTAGTAACTTGAATTTCACTGTGCCAACACTGAAGGACTATCTCTTCACGTTAAAAGAGCTGAGGAAACAACATCATTCCTGAGGTACTACAATTTACTGGTCCTTCTTATTTCAATTATTTCATTTTGAATGTGGGTAATTTTGTAGGAATCAATTCATGAATTCGTGGGTAGAAATATACTCTCCCCTTTGTCTTTCAGTCTCACTACCATGACCTGCACAAAAGTTCCTTTATGTACAGATAAAACATTTGTAGAAGAACTGTTTTCTAATATATAAAATATTCTGAAATATAAAATTGAGTTACATACTATTTTCACTAATCTGCTTTGAACAAGTAGAGTAAAATATATACAGACAAATTTGATACAGACTCCAAATCTGTACAGTACTGTATGTCCTTCCTGTTTTCTGAACTGTTAAGAGCAATGTTCCAATTACAAATTCCTTGTATAATAAATAACTTCTAAAAACTGAATTTCTTTTGGCAACAGACTGATACATCTAACAGAATGTCACATTCTCTATAACGGTATATTTCAACTAACAAAAATTCCTATGCTAAAATTCATTAATTTATGCATGAATTCATTTCATTTCTTCAACAAATACTTAATTGAATATCTTAACTGTGTTAGGGACTGAAGATATAATTTAATAAACAAAACAGCCTCCTTCTCTAACTTCATTGAGTTTAAAAGTAGGAAATTTAATTACCATAAGCTCCCAATAGTTTGAATTCAACATTGGTTGAAATTATAATTTAAACCATACAATGGAAGTTAATGAAAAACTTTATAAAGTTGTATACTATGATTAATGCTAGACCCAACCTCCCATTAAATGATTAAGTGAAGAAACAGGAAGATAAAAATCCAAAACAACAGGGGAATGAAGAGGAAGAGGAGAGAGTAGCAATCGGTAGATGAGACATTTCAACAAATTCCTGGAAGGCAGAATGCAGTCGGAACAGCAGTATTGATAAGACTGGGCAGAGAAAGCTCTGGCTGCAATAATGTGAGGAAGAGGCTACTGATGAGGAGGAAGCCATCTGTCCTGGTAAATCCATAAAAATTTGCAGTCATCCGGGGTAAGGAAAGACAAGAATGAGACACAAGGCTAAGAACGTGGAAATTTATAATTAAAAGCTCCATAGGGAACTATCTATTTACTGTCAACATAAGAAACAGCCAAACCTGTAGAGAATTTTTATGAGTTTATTTGAGCCAAAGTGACAATATATGCCAGGGAGCAAGAACTCAAATGCTTCTGCAGAATAACGGTTTTGCAGCCTCTTTCATGCATTTGAAATTTTCCGTACATAAGGAGGGTACATAAGGAAGACTGAAGAAAGCAAGAAGAAGACTGGATTACTGGATACTTAATACAATTATGTGCTCTCTTGAGGGTTAATACCCAAATAGAGGTATTTCAAAGGTGTGTTAACCTAGATGCACAAGAACAACAGACAAGGCTGGCTTAAAACCTTTCAATAAAGAAGTTATAGGCCTAAATGGCACTTAAGACTGGATTACTCTAATTAATATTTTTAGAGCATTTCACCCCAAAGCTACAGAATATATATTCTTTTCAAGTGCACATGGAACTAGCATTATTTACAAAAGCCAAAATATGGAAGCAACCAAAGTGCCCATCGATGGATGATAAAGGAGAGGCAATACATAGATATCACAGTGGAATATTACTCAGCCATGAAGAAGAATGAAATCTAACTATTTGTGACAACATGAGAATGTTATAGGCTTGGGGCATGACTAAGTGAAGTAAGTCAAACAGAATAATACAAATACCATATGGTTTCACTTGTATGTGAACAAAATAAATGAACAAACAAAACAGAAACAGTCACCGATTCACAGAAAAGACTGATAGAAGGGAGAAAGGTTGGGGAGCTGGGTGAAAAAGGATTAAGAAGTGCCAATTGGTAGTTACAAAATAGTCATGGGAATGTAAAGTACAGCATAGGGCAAGTAGTCAATAACTATGTTGAAAATAGTTGTAATAACTATGTATGGTGCCAGGTGGATACTAGACTTGGGGAGGAGTCACTTCATAAATTGTATAAATGTCTAACCACAATTCTATATACCTGAAACTAATATAAAATAATAGTGTATGTCAATTATAACTGAAATTTTTAAAAAATAATTGAAACAGAAATTACAGGCCTGCCAAATTAGGAAGTTATGATCAGATCACCCTATGAAGTCACTTTCCATAGGGTGGAATCCGGTTTTTTCATCTGTAATACCCATTCACCCCTCAAAATGCCATGGTGGCCAGATGTGTAGCCCCAGAAAAAAAACACAGAGGATTTCCTAAAGAAATAGAACAAACTCTTCAAGGGAAAGCTACAACAGTTAAGCTCTAAACTGTGACACATAGGGGTCCCTCGTACTCACCCTTAGCCCATATACTCAGTAAGCCTGGTCTATACAGAAGTCCTGGTCAGAGTTTTATTGTCTGTCTTAATTATAAATGAACAAGCCAAAACCACCTTTTACTTGAGGAAAGGCTATAGAATAAGAGAGAGAAAAAAAGATGATAAAGAAAAACAAAAATATAGCCCAAGGGAGAAATTAAGATAATTCAGAAAACAGAAAAAAAATCCATATCCTTTGCAAACTTTTAAGATACTGTATTCATAAAACAAGAACAAGATGTTGTGAAAAAGAAACAGAGAGCAAGAGCAAGAAAGAGCTCTTGGAAATTAAGATGCCTGATTATGACTGAGGTAATAAAAAAGTATGAGAAGAGCTACAAGAAAGGTGGGAGCAGGAAAGGTGGAAGGGTGGACAGAGATGTGGAATCCGAGCAAGTTATTTGAGAGTATGTTCCAGCAAGACAAGGGTTAACCTACTTACCACGCTGCAATTCTACACAACATTTCTCAATACACAGATTCTACAAAACAAGGTCAAATCCAAGAGAATAACAAAGGAAATCCCATAGTGATAACTGCACAGGAGCCAGCCTGCAGAGCAATCACTCAAGCAATTTATAAACAAAGGCCAAAAGACAATTACAGATTTAGAATCTATAGTAAGTTACCAATCTTGACAATGCAAAAGGAAAACAACAGAAAACAAAAGTCGGGAGGTGAAGGGAGAGGGATGGAAGGAAGAGCAGGGGCTAAAATCTTCATCTTATAAAGTGGGGGGCCAAAAGACACTATGGTTAACGGCAAACTAAAGAAAAGCATCGTCGGTGTTCATCGTCATTGCATAGAGACTGTGCTTAAGTATAACTGTGCTAACTCTGCCAGGCACTCACTAAGAATTTTACGTGCTGTTCATTTAGCTGTACAACACAGTGCTTAAAATGATCCTTTCAAAAAATTTTAAAGCTACAGGACAACCAACACAGGAACCAATACTGGTGATACAGTTACGTTAAAGAGGAGGAGAAGGGAGAGATAAAGGATGCAGCGAAAATAGGCTGATGCCTCACATATCAGAGCAGGAACTCAAAAGATACTAAAAGTCATCGGTAAGTCAAGAAATAGAAGCATAAACTTATTACTTAAATACAGGGATCATTCGCAGAATAACTGAACACTCAAAACGATTTCTGTAATCTACATTTTCAGTAAAATAGTCATCATTTACTTACATTTTAATGTCTCTCCAGCATAGGGTATGTGCAGTTTAAATCGGTCACAGTTGGGTCCAGGAGTCAATGACGTGCAGCTTTTAAAAAAAGGAAAAGGTTTTTTTAATCTCACATATTAAGATATTTAATAGAGTAAATAAAACATGATCTTATAAATAGAAGAGTAAAACACTGGCTTACAGAGCAAAATAAAAGCCCATAGTGGTCATGAAGGCCAAGACAGTAAGACCTGCCCTAAACCAAATAATTCATTTATCTCGCCTTCTAAGAACAAACACCAACACTGCTTCAACTATTTCTCTCCAAGAAGCGTATCCCTCTTTCCATATAGGTATATCACCCAAAAAAGGTCTGCAGTCTTTGATGCCAAGGATGGTAAAACAAGAATAATGTTATGGTCATATTTTAAATATAGACTATTAGCTTTCACTCAGTTAGTATTAAAAGAGCCCACTCCTGGCCTTTTCCTGGTACCAGGGGGTTTTCTCTCCTTCCAGGAAGGCACGCACAGCACTTCCTCCAGAATTGGCACCACAGTTACCTCTGCAGGAGAGCACAGTGCGCTGCACTCAGGCTCAGATATAATACAAATTTAAAAGGGCGTCGAGTTAGTCACCCAGGTCTTGACAGCTTGGTATTTTTTTTAATCTATTACTTCACAAAGTTATACAATGTCTTTCGTTCTTTATACAGATTTACTTTCATGAGATATCTTCACGAGCTTACAAGCCGTAACTTCTTCAACTGTTTAACAGCAGTATTGACTTCATAAAGTAACAAAATATTGATATGAAGATTGAGGAAGTTACTAAATGTCATCATTTAGTTTTCTACAGTGAGGTTTTTAATTTATAAAATAAAGCAAGAAAGCTAATTTTCTTTCATAATTCTAAAACGTGCTACGAAACATTTCTGAAACAGAGCCTACAAAAGCAGGCAATGGAACGGCAGCACTGCTGGGGAAGGCACAACGTCCCCAGACGGCCACTGGAAGGGCAACGGCCATCTGGAAAAAATTTCAAGAAATGCTGGCTTTAAAAATATCTAACTCAGACCTCACATTAAATTGACTACTTTCCCCAAAAACTACCTGAATGTGAAAGAGGAAAGAACGAGACAGAAACATTAACTCAGATGTATTTAATATAAATCACTAGGCTGGCTGTTCCTCTTTATCTCTACCAGCCGACAGAGACACCAGTTCATAAACTACACGGTGAAGCTGCACTAGTAATTGCATACTAATGTATTTTCGTTTTTCACAAGTTTTAAGAACATATTCTCCTTTATCCATCAATATTAAACATTCTGCGGAATACATTTTATTAAGTAAAATACTTCCTCTATAGTATAATCTTGTCTAGCCCATAGCATAGTAGTTACTTGAAAACACAGAAAATAATTATGGCATTACAAAATGTAAAGTATAATCAAATGAAAGAAATGAGATTTTTTTCTTATATTCAATCAATGCTTTAATATAATTTTAATAAAAATATCATAATCAAGTATCTTTTGGGGATTGAAGATCAAATTATTTATCTCAAGTTATTCATAGTACAGATAATCCTCAGGATTAATCTGATTATAGTTTGTTTGAACAAGTCACTGTTCTTCAATGTGAAATTAGTTTCTGAACTGTTACTTTCACTGTTGAGCAGCATTTTATACTATTTACTTTAGGCTTTAACCAGGCCTGGGAAAGTGTTCTGGTGCTGTGACCCTTCGCCCTCCTGTCTTACTATTCGTAATGCTGGTTCCAGACACCCCAGGGTGTAAAAGGGTTCATCTCTCCCTGAGTGACTCATTCACTGATTTTTTTTCACTTCAATAAAATTTATTGAGCATTGTCCTAACTGTCAGGAATACAGGGTAGATAAGACAGACAAGATCTACAGTCTAATGGAACTGTAATTCTGGCAAGGGAAGAAAAAAACAATACACAAGAGACAAATAAATAAAGATGGTTTGAGATTGCTAAATGCTATGAAGAAAATAAAACAGGTGCTGCAATAAAACAATAGTTACACTGAGTGACTGGGGAAAACCTCTGAGGTGAAATCCAAAACCCCAAGTAACACAGAGGGGCCAACTATGTTCCCGGGAAGAACATTCCAGGCAGAGGAAAAGGCTGGTGCAAAGGCGTGAGGGCAGGATCAAGTCTGATATTCAGGGAAAGAAATCTTGATCTGTCTGGGGACAGAGTGAATGAGGGAGAGAACAGCAGAGGACTAGGACAACTGGTAAGGAAGGGACATACCTGAAGAGCCTTGTAGGTAATGGCAATTATTCCAAGTGCAAAGGTTTTAAGAATAGTAATCTTATCTGCTTCTATGCTTTTGAGGGATCACTCTATCTACTCTGAGGGAAAGGGACTGTAAAGAGTTAAATGGAAGTGGGGAGACCAGACAGCAGTCCATTTCTGGCAAGATAGATGATGGATACTTTGACTAGGGGAACAGCAGTGGCAACAGAGATAAGTACAGTTACTCAATAGGGTGACCAGGAGAGGGGTAAGTTTAGGGACAAGGAAAATCAGAAGTGTAAAGCTGCGATTTTCAATCTTTTTCATCTCATGGCACTCATTAACTAATTACTAAAATCTGCAGCACACCAAAAACATATTTTTTGCCAATCTGACAAAAAAAAAGTATAATTTTGATTCATTCATACCAGATGGTTATTGTGTTATTTGACAACCTAAGGGGAAAGAGGTCAGTGCCCCTGTTTAGTCAGGTTTTGCATGTTTTAAAAATTCTTGCCTGGTAGATCTACCAAGAAGGTAGATCAGTTGGTTAAAGCATCAAAATGACACACCAAGGTTGGTTTGATCCCTGGGGCACGAAAGATAATCAACCAATGAATGCATGAATAATTGGAACAAATAAATGAGCATGTGCTAGCTCTCTCTCACTCTCTCCACCCACTGCCCTCTCATCCCTCCTCTCCTCTTCCTGTCTTAAAAAAAAAAGAAATAAGAAAAATTCTTAGGGGGAAATGGTGGGGGAGGGGGTATGCAGGGTGGAGGAGAACGGAGGGGGGGAATAGAACAAATGTAATGGCATAATCAATAAAAAAGTTTAAAAAAAATAAAATAAAATCACAAAAAAAAAAAAGAAAAATTCTTGTGGCACACAGGTTGAAAACCACTGGTATAAAGTGTGAGATGATAACCAAATCTTATATGGAAGCAGAGCCAGATTAATGGTGGGCTAGCCAAAATACATACTTGTTGGTAAGGTCACTCACTTGGAGTGGGGATGGGGATGAAGGTAATACTCCCCAAAGAGCATAACCAAATTAAAATATTAAAATTAGAAGAATTACAAATTTGGGACCAAAAGCTAAACTGTTCAAGGCAACAGAGGAAAGGCCAAGATTCCATCTGCAGGACTCTCTCTCCTACAGAGCACCAGCCTCTGCTCCAATAAAATATGGAGCAAATTATTTAAAAGATTTGGTAAGCGCTATCCTCCATAGTACACAGGACAAGTAGGTTTATGGGGCAAAAGTCAATGTCGTGGTACCTAAAGGTTCTTTTAAGATTAAACTAAAATGTTTCTTCTTTAATTACCTCTATCTAAAATTGGTTTTGGTCATGTTATTTAACTTACTGTGAAATCTCAAATCACACTGAAGGAGGGCACAACTTTTTCTGTTAACCAAAAAAGGGCATGGGTTAAAAAAAGACTGAAAAACACACACAAATAGTGTGGTGTGCATTCATGGAAAAGATGATCTATGCATGTACATTCTTGTGTACGTAAACAGATTTCAGAAGAATCACCAAAATGTAGCAGAATTTGGGGTGATTTTTACAACTTTCTTCGATTGCCTTTCTGCATTGTTTTGATTTTCATGATTAAAAAACTATTTTGTAATTATATAAACATTTTAAAGCTAAATACATCCTTTCCATATCTGACTAAGGAAATGTGGCTACAACTGCTTGATTTCTCTTTCTCCAAAAGTGCTCTGCTCCTTTTCAGAAGGAAAGAATGCAGGCGATGCACTGATAAAGAGCCGTCAGTATGTAAGTCTTCATATTGCGGTATCAGAGACTTCACATTTCTAGCACTCATTGTGCCTCCCAGTTTCTCTGTGTCAGAATTCTGGCAATGGCTTGGCTGAGCAGTGTGGTGTGAAGTTGCCCTCAGATGTCAGTAACAGGTAACTAACAAAATGGGAAAGTTCACTCATCCAGAAAGTCATTTCCTTATACAAGTATGAAAATGCTACTAAGTAAAAAGTTACTAACTTCAGTAAAACTTTATCTGTATTGTGGCAACGGTCCTACCAAAGAGTTAGATTTATGGCTTAAAAAACCAGTATTACCAATTGAGTAACTTTTAATAATCAGTTTTCAGTGACTTAAAATTGCTGGTAATTAAAGTGATTTCAAATTTGTCCCTCTACTGTTTGCTGAGTGCTTACTATATGTTAGGCACTGTGCTAGGCGCTGAGACTACAGCAATGACAAGAACAAAAAACATATCTTGGCATTACAATGAAAAAGGTTTTTGGATGAAGAACTAGTCTCTAAAAAATCATCTTTTACTAAATTCTAATTGCCTCAATATACTGGAAATGCACTATTTTAAAGTGGGAGAACAAAAGGAGCTAAGCCGTCACTACAGATCATCCAAATGGAAAGTATCAAGTGGAAATTCTTGACAGCATCAAATCAGGCAGTTTAACCTTGTACTTCACAACAAAAACTGCAGCTCACCATCGATAAAATAAAATGCTAAATAAAATAACCTCACATACTCTCATCCATTTGGTTTCTTACCTCACATCTAATCACACAACTGCCAATATTATTACCTATCTGGTAACTGTAGTCTGTTTCCCCAACCAGATCATAAGATTCTTGGTGCCAAGAACTATTTTATACTTTTTTAAATGTCTTAGTATAGCATTTAGTGAGTGCTAAGCACCCGGCACTGATGAAATTTTAGTGTATATTTAGAATTATAAACTAAACCTAAAAAGTATCATTTTACAGATGACGACAGTGAAGCACAGAGGGTCTCACAGGCACTCGGTGAGAACACTGGGAATGGAAATCAGGGCTCTGGCCACATCTTAGTGTCCCAGACCCAGACATCTTTAAAGCATCTTTAAATCTCCGACATCTAGCAACAGTGTCCAGGATGCAGATATCCAACCACTGTGTGTGGAGATAAAGATTTGCTGAATGAATGCAGACACCCTGACTCCCAGTCCTGTGCACTTTTTGTGCCAAAAATTTATGATTTAACCACAACTGGGAAGATGCTCTCATTCTCCCCTCTGAGAAAGGTAAATGTGTAATTATTTATGAAAGGTCATCCCTTTGAAGAGCTGTACATGTGATCCCAAATTTAAATTCATTACCTGAAATTACTCTTTTTACAATAAATAATAACAACAAACAGCTAGTATTTGTTGAGCACTTACTATGTGGCAGGCACTATTCTAAGTTCTTTAATTAAATTAAATTGTTTAAGTCCACAGTAACCTTCACAGATAGGTGCTATTATTACCTCCATTTAACAGATGAGGAAACTGAGGCACATAGAAGATATGTGCTAGTAAGTGACAAAATTGGAATCCAAACCCAGGATGTCTGGCGCTGGGTCCATTTCCTTAACCACTATACTAAATCATTTCTTAGTAACTAAAGGTGAAACCTAGTAAAAAATGTGAATTATGATTTTTTCAACAAAAGCTATTTTATTAAGTACCTATAATAATGAAAAGTAAAAGGGAGCAAATACTGCCAAAAAAAGGTGCTCTACCACATGCATTTTAATGAAAAGAAAATGATTTAACAGTAATGTGTGTAACACCTCTATACATGTAAATCAATGATGCAAAAGAAGGAACAAGGCTCTCATAATTTAATTAAATAGTCTCTACAATACTGACACTATTGATTTATTTAGCAAACTCTTTAAATAGTGACAGGTAAATTTGGATTTGAATCCTTTTTCAAACATCAGTTGGGTGGTGTAGCTCAGAGGATTGAGTGCAGGCCTGTGAACCAAAGGAGTGCAAATCTCAGGACTGCAAATTACCAGCCTGATTCCCAGTGAGGGAATATACCTGGGTTTTGGGCCAGGGTCCCAGTTGGGGGCATGGGAGGGGCAACAACACACTGATGTTTCTCTCCCTCTCTTCTTTCTCCTTCCCCTCCCCTTTCTCTAAAAAATAAATAAATAAAATCTTTAAGAAAAAACAAACATTACTTGGTCCTAGTTACTGATATCTGACTCAGTTTATTAAAATACAAATATAAAGGGAAAAGCTGGCAATTTAACTACGCTTTACATGATTTTAATGACAACCAAGGATTAATCTGGATTAACACAGCTAAAAAAGATAGAATACAACCTTTAAGACATTAGCATTTTTAAGACAACGCAAAATACAAGCAAAATATGTTCTTTCTAACTTAATGCTAAACCAATCATTTGATGTATTTTCTGGAAAATTATATTTTAAACCATATCTATTCCTCAAGCCATCAAAAAAGAACAAAGTAGATTAGTGCAGGGTTCCTTCCCTGAGTCTACGTCAGTTTCCTTTCCCCTGAGAATTAATTTACCATTTGGCTTGTTCTCCTACACAACTTCCTGTTTTCTTGATAATGACGTTTGTGCTTAACTAACAATATTCAACATCAGCTGAGAAGGAAGTCTTAGGCTTTGGCAACCTAAAGCAGCAGGTGTCTGTGGAAAAAAAACAGGCTCTACGACCAATAACTGCCTGTTAAATAACTATTAGGTCACAAATTGGAGTGAATTATTGTTACCTGATAGTCACCACAATTTTCATTTTACAGAATTAATTCACTTTTCCTAAATTAAATCTATCATTAATGATTCCACTCAGATTAAATCAGTTTTAAAATTATCACGGTTTCTATACTGAAACGCAGCCATAAAGAAGCTAGAAGACTGATATGGGCTATCCTAACAGCTATCTAAGTAATGTATAAAATGGGCAGCGCAATTGCACTACGGCAGTTTCTCCAGGGGAGTGGAACTACCCACTTGATGGCATATGTTTCTGATATACCAAATATATCCTCTAAGCCTGAAATCTATTTCTAGGCCCTTACTAGAAAGTGATGGTTCAATACTTAGCATAAGATTTCAAAATGCCATTACCAAAATAAGTGACTAAGCCAAGAATGTTTTTAAAATTATAGAAATAAAATATTTTTTAAATGTGTTTGTCAGTTCACGTGGCATCAACTGTTATACCCAGTTTGTATGCTGTATCTCCATTTAGAGATGATAGATCCCCAATCTACTTTAGAGTAAGGAGTATTTTTAAATGTTAGCAAGTGTTCCTACACCAAATATGTGGTTTAGATTAAGCACTAATTCAGTAGGAATGATGGGCTATTAACAGTTAACTAGGAGAAGGATAATCTTTTAATTTTTTGAGACAGATGCTTAGGTCATTAATGTTTAAGTTTTCTTTTTTAATATATGCATTGAATTCATTCTGTTAACAGAATAAAAGAAAAAATTAATAGTATTATCTCAATAAATATAAGTGTTTGATAAAATTACACATCCATTCATGATTTTAAAAACTCTTTGCAAACGAGGATAAAAAAAGAACTTCCTTAGTACATTAAAAACCATCTACAAAAAACCTATGGCAACATTAAACTAAATAACAAAAGGTAAAAATTTTCCCTTTGGGATAAAAAAATGAGACAAAGATACTGTGGGCCCTGAGGAAGAAGACACCTACTATTTGGTGTCTAACCTACTAAGAAGGGCTCCTGGTGGCTAACTGGGCTCAAATTTTAACAGAGCCCAGCAGCTATTTCTAGAAAGGGGACTCTCTTTCAAATTGTACTTCATGGAGAAGCCTGCACAGAACTACCTGCCACTGCACTGAACTGCCTGCCTTGTACTGTCTTTCTGTCATCTCAGCTAGCCCTTATAAAAGAGTTCCTACTTCAACTAATAGAACTAAAGCTTTCCCCATCCAAATGGAGCTGTACAGCTATATCTCCATCAACATCTTCACTGACCAATCAGTGCAGCTCCATTCTGGCCAATCAGGAAAGTCCACTTTGGAATAATCCAACTGTGGATTTGCAGTCCTCATTTGCATGACAGCAGACCAATCAGGGACCAGAGCAGGTACCTCTGTCTATAAAAGCAATCTTCCCTCTGGATCCCCCAGCACTTTTTCCCTTTCCACTGAGGACTGACTACTGTGTTTCCCTGGCTGAGCTGAAACATCAAAGCTGTCTCCTCAGAGCAGAGCAGAACAGACCAGCAAGAAGCAGAGCACTGCTGTCTAGATAGAGAGGGGCCTAGCCCCAGGGCTGCCGCACAACATTTGACACCCGTGCTGTAGCACAACTGAGGTTCCACAGCTGTGCTGAATTTCAATTGAGCAGTTTTGCACTGTTGATGTTGAAAGACCATTAGTTGACAATACTGTCTACCAGCTTTTACCAGTTTGATTCATCATTGTATTGCACGTCCTAACAAGTAAAGTAACATGTGGAAATAAGGGCATAAATATTGAAAAGAAAGAACTAAAACAGTACTTTTTTGCAACTAAAATGACTGTGCATGTAGAATTTTTTCAATCTTTAGATGCATTATTGGAAATAATATGTTTCTAGAAACTTGGCAAAGTTTACAGAAAAGGAACATCAAAAATCAACAGTATACTATATGTATATCTACATGCCATCAATAATTGGTTGAAAAAAACTTTTAGAAAGATGCCATTGAAAATAACAGCAAATGAGTAAATCCATGTCACAAAATATGCACAAGATATCTCTAAGGAAAGCAACAGATATTTATTCTTTATTTATTCTTTAAAAAGAAAATAAAGAATAAATGAAGACAGACCTATGTTCATAGATTAAAAGACAGATAATGAAAAGATACCAGTGCTGCTTAAATTGACCTGGAAACTAAAAGACAGATTTAGTTTTCTTTCTTTCTTTCTTTCTTTCTTTTCTTTCTTTCTTTCTTTTCTTTCTCCCTTCCTTCCTTCCTTTCTTCCTTCCTTCATTTTATTTTTGTTCAAGTACAGTTGTCTCCATTTTCATCCCACCGCACCCCTCTGTCCTATACATCCCCACCTCCTACCCTCGAACCTACCTCCCTTTGGCTTTGTCCATGTGTCCTTTATACACGTTCCTTGATGCCCCTTCCCCTATATTCCCCCATTATCCTTCTCCCCTCTGGTTACTGTCAATTTGTTCTTTATTTCAATGTCTTTGGTTATATTTTGCTTGCTTGTTTGTTTCGCTGATTAGATTCCACTTACAGGTGAGATCCTATTGTATTTGTCTTTCACCGCTTGATATTTAGCTTACTTCACTTAGCATAATGCTCTCCAGTTCTATCCATGCTGTCGTGAAGGGTAAGAGCTCCTTCTTTTTGCTGCATAGTATTCCACTGTGTAAATGTACCACAGCTTTTTTATCCACTCATTTACTCGTAGGCACTTAGGTTGCTTCCAGCACTTGGCTATTGTGAATTGTGCTGCTATGAACATTGGGGTGCATAGATTCTTTTGAATTGGTGTTTCAGGATTCTTAGGGTATAAAAGACAGATTCTTAAAATGTTGTAACAGTAGCATTCTTGGAAATAGTCCCAAACTGGGCAATTAAAATATAATTTCTAACTGAATGCCCAAATGCCCATCAGCTACAGGATAGAGAAATAAATTAGGATACAATCATAAAATGAAATATATAGTCATGGAATAAATAACCTACATCCTCATTCAACAACATAGATGAATCCCACAAACATACTGATAAATGAAAAGACTAAATAATGTACGAGTCCATTTGTTTAAAGTTCAAAGCCAGAAAACACTACAGTGTTTGTGTGCTGATAAAAATGCACAGAGAAGCAGGAAAGTACAAGCAATGGTTTATCTGCAGGGAAAGAAGAGGGTGGTGACTGGGAGAAGACACGCAGGGGCTCCAGAGGCACTGGCAACATGTGATGCCTTGATCTAGGTAGTGGTAACACAGATGTTCACATTGCGATATTTATTGAGATGCAAGAATATGTTTGCTCTCTGTGTTTTAGCAAGCACTCCAGGTGACTCTGATGCACACTCAAGTTTGAGGACCACTGCTTTACCTATACACTATGTCTGGGCCTAGTAATAACCGTAGTAGTAATTTCAGTTGCATTTTCTAATGCTGTGGATCCACATGGCCATATGCATATGCACGTTCATATTTTCCTTTCTGTGAGGGGTTGATGGTGGTTCTCTCAATCATTCAGCTGCCTTCAGCATAGTGTGATATGCTACATGGATGTAAGGAATCCACTATCTAGTTTTAATAATACTAAAGCCCTAAAGAAATGAACAAGTGGCTTACGCTGATTCTTACAAGGAATCTGTGGGTAGAAAAATAATGCCAACAAGCCCTGGCTGGTGTAGCTCAGTGAACTGAGCGCAGGCTGTGAACCAAAGAGTCACCAGTTCGATTCCCAGTCAGGGCACATGCCTGGGTTGTGGTCCAGGTCCCCAGTGGGGGCCACGTGAGAGGCAACCACACATTGATGTTTCTGTCTCTCTTTCTCCCTCCCTTCCCCTCTGTCTAAAAATAAATAAATAAAATCTTTAAAAAAAGAAAAATGATGCCAACAAGTAAGGACAGGCAATCTTCAGGTGAGTGAGGTTGGGAAATAGTCTTATCAGCACAGTGTATGCAGCCAACATTGCATTTCTGCCGTTAATATCCATATATTTTCTAAGATCTTTTTCAGGTCTGACAGGTGAAAATATCATATTATAAGTAACATTTTTACAGTATCACTTATTTTATCTTACATCATTCTTTTTAACTTACATTTAAAAAATATAAATATAGTTATAATTAAAGAAGTATGCATGTATGGGGGTTCATAATCAAATTATTTGAGGTACATAATCAAAAAAGTTTATAGAGATTGCTGCTATGAATTAAAGAAAGGAGTTTATTCTCAGAAAACTGGAACTGCAATCAGAAGATGAAACCAGGCCCTGGCCCAGTAGCTCAGTTGGTTAGAGCATCATCCTGCTACTCCAAGGTTGCAGGTTCATCCCAGGTCAGGACACATACAAGAATCAGTCAATGAATGCGTAAAAAAATGGAACAACAAATTGATGTTTCTCTGTTTCTCTCTGTCTCTCTCTCTCTCCCACTCTCTCTCTCACACACACACACACACACACACACACACACACACACACACCCAATAAATGGAAATTTTTCAACAGGTAAAAAAAAGACAAAAATCAAACTTGTGAAAGTCAAACCGAGCACAATTTACATTAACAATTCAAGACAACAATAGATACAAGTCACAAAGCAATTAGCATGATTAATTGCCAAATTAGTGGTAAAGGAAATAAGCACAATAGAAGTTGAGAGAGCAGAGAAACCGCTTTGAGCTGGGATAATCGAGGAAAGTTCATTGGAATATGAGTGGCCTCTAAGAATAAGTTGGATCTGGTCAAGCTAGGCGAAAGTAAAATATTTACCCACAGTTGTCCTTAAATAGGGGTAAAACCAAGGAGACATACTCTGCTAGACTCAAAGCGCTATAAAGAAAGAGAGTTCATTAAGCTTTGAATCCCTCCGTGCTCCAAAGCACACCTGCTGGAGCACAGGAAGCACCCATCAACTCAAGCATAAAGAGTGCAGGTGAGCAAGTGGAACCGGAGAGGACAGCACACTCCAAGGTCAGGTCCAAGTCAAAGCAAATTGCATAAATGTCCTGGACTGATTACTGTTCCAACTGTGGGAATGCTGGTAATTCTTACATTAATAAATATCTTAAGAACTCCTCAGGGACAAGGCCAACTTACATACCATTTCTATACATTAAATGTACAACATCATTTTATAAAAGTAATTTTTATACCAAACAATATATTCAATAAATACACTCCTGTAACTGATTTAGGACACCACTTTCATTCCTTGACTCAAAACATGTAGTAAATGGATGTATTTCCTAATCTCTAAATTTTGGGACCTTATGTTTTATATCATTTGTATACAGTTGGCCTTTGAACAACTCCAGTTTGAACCATGCAAATTTTTTCAATCAATACTGTAAAAGTATTTTCTGTTCCTTATTCTTTTCTTAATAACATTTTCTCTTCTCCAGCTTAGTTAATATTAGACTATGGTACATACTACATGTAACATACAAAATACAGGTTAATCAACCGTTCACGGTATCAGTAAGGCTTCCAGTCAAAGGTAGGCTGTTAGTAGTTAAGTCTGGGAGAAGTCAAAAGTTATATATGGGTTTTTGACTGTGCAGGGGGTGGGGGATTTTGAGCCCCTAAGCCCTGCATTGTTCTTTACAGGGAAGGAATGGAGCACATCTTGGCATGTAACTCACATTCTCAGGGGAATCAACTAGCAGAGCTTAGATCTCTTCCCACTTTTGGCTTTCGTGATATTTGCTTTATTTATGTTTGTATCTCCACATCACCTCACACTTACTAGGTGCTCAATAAATGCTTTTTTAAAATAATAGTAATAAATTTGAATGAACATGAATAGCACAAAGGCAGGGTACCGGAAAGAATGGAAAACCAGTAGGAAGCAGAGTGGAGGTGGAGAGGACAGGGAGAAGAAAAACAAGAAGTAGATGAGTGACCTGTGGTGGAAACAGACAGCAAAGCGAAGGTAAACACGAAGAATGAGAGATGGAATGGAAGCGTGGAGAAGAGGGAGAATGAACAGATTCCACGGTGTCTTTAAAGGATCCCCTTTCCTGTTGGTACAGGTGATTTCTAACATGGAAGAAAAGTTTTTTAAATCCCCATATTCTTCTACTTAAAAGGTTAAGAAAAGACTTAGCATCTGCTACATGAGCATATCCAGAACTACAAAGTAATGAGATAAATATACCCTCCATGTATTTACAGTTGTTACATGGTTTTCGAGGATTTTTATTTCTTAGATTGCTGCTTGAGATGCTACTGTCATACACTATGAATTGTGTAAGTTAAATAACCTGCCTCTTCATTGGTTTCCTCATCTGTAAAACAGAGCTAATAGCCACACTCCATGGAGTTGTTACGAGGATCCACTGACCCGGTAATATAAAGTATGCAGAACAGTGCCTAGCACCCAGTAAGTCCCTACCCTTATGTGTATTCAAAACCATTAACTGCAAACCCAAAAATATAGAAAAGAAACTCTATGTCAATCACTGTTTTCAATAAATCCTTCATTTTGCTTGGGTAATAATATTCAGGATTAAAAACTTCAGTTGACCCCCTCACCTTATACTTCCTCCATTTCATATACAAAATTTCTCAGAAGGGGTCCAACGGTGAAGAGATTGAATCAGAGCAGTAAAACAATTTTCCCAGGTCCTAAAGCAAAGCTAATGGAGCCTATGAAGCCACTCGGGCTGCACAGCAGGGACCCACAGGGGAACAGAGACCCTACCAAGACAGGATACCTCGGTGGTCAGGGGAGCAAGAAGAGAATGAAAGGAGCTGTCAGAGAAAAACAGGGAGGGGAGCCTCAAGTCCCAACCCAAGGCTTTCAAACTTTTCTGACACAGAGTAAGTTTTAAATCACCATTTTATATCACTACTAGGTACGCATGTATTTACTGAGTATGTATGTGCATATACCCTGTACTTGTATAGAGATATGTGTGTATCTATGAATTGAAACAGTTTTCATACAAAGGTACTTAGCTATATTACATGAAATACACTGATATTTTTGTTCTTTTCTATTTCATATTTCTTAAATGTGAATTGGCACCCACTAAAATGATTTCTTAACACACCAATGGGTCACATCCTACCAATGGTTTGCAACATAAAGCTCTGTCCAATATAACCTCAGGGAATTAGCTTCCAGAAAAATGAAGATATCAGTACTCTGCTCCACACTGGTCCAAACCATCCCTCAAACACTTCATACATTCTAGTTTTACACTTTAAGAAGGATGGAGAGTAATTGGATCACATTCAAAAGAAGTCAATAAGGATGGTGCAAGGTCGCAAATCACAGGGTAAACTTAGCAGCAAGGCGTGATGGCTGTCCTCACGTATGTGAGGTGTTGCCTCATGGAGGGCTGATCAAGCCTCTTGTGCACAGCACCGAGAGCAACACAAGAAAGGGCTTCGGGTAAACACAGGGAGCACTTCCTAACAGTGTTAGCTGCCAAGTGAGCCTCAGGGAGATTCCCTGGGGCATGAGATGCTGTTCTTGGACTCAGACTGGACAGTCATTTGTCAGAGAGGTGTGAGGAGGGGCTCACATATCACACAGTGGCCACGGGGGTGCAATGCCCTCCCATCCTGAAACTCTGTCAGTCTAGACTAAGTTAAGACAATGTTACACAACGATACGACTTTCAACACCAGTTCTTCAAGTTTTTTAAGAGAAATAAATTCTGCCATGAGCCACATGGCAGAAATGGTAAATGATAATATTTTAACACAAGCAATGTAATAAAAATAGCACAGTCATTAAAAACCTTCACCAGTTACAATTATATTTTCTAAGTTGACAAGTATCCATATAAAACTTTAACAAGCAAATAGCAAAAAAATGTTTGATCATAAAAATGTGCAGGAATAAAGGAAAAGTGTTTACAAAAAAAGAGTGTATTATAAACATTTTCTCCTTACTTAAAAGCCACGCATCCTAAGTACACCATAGGAAACAGAGCCAATAACATGGTAATAACCGTACATGGTGTCAGGTGGGGTACTAGGCATATGGAGGGACCACCTTGTAGTTATATAAATGTCTAACCACTATGCTGTATACCTCAAAGTAATATAATAGTGAGTGTCAACTGTAACTGAAGTAAAACTATAAATAAATAAATGTCATGCTTCTTTGACATACATGCAGAATACATAAATGAAGTAATGATGCTGAGTTTTTACTGACCCAACTAACTGAAAATTTTCATAATTTTCAGAGATGTCTCATTCTTATAACCATCCATCATATTTGTTCTACTTATTTATTTAAAAAGAAAAAAAGACACTATCTCAGATCACCCAAAGTGCAGTTAGGAATCACTTATTACTAATGCACTACTGTCTAAACTTTGAGACAGACTTCTAAAAGGCCAGCTCCTGGACTGCTGGAATCCAGAAACCCTTCCAGCACAGGGCTGCTCCGAGGTGGGACCACGGAGCAGTGCTGCACCGTCTACAGTTACTGACCTGCTAATGACATAAGCACAGAAACTGAGTAATAATTTAAAACTTTTATAGCAATATGTAAGAGCAGTTTTGTCCTAAGAATCCAATATTTAAAAACCCGACCTTGTATGTCATATGTGGTTTTTTCGTCAGCTCCCAAAATAGTTAATTTTTATTTTATCTTTTGTTATATCTTTTTTTAAAGATTTTTTTTAATTTTATTTATCTTTAGAGGGGAAGGGAAGGAGAGAAGGAGAGAAATATCAATGTATGGTTGCCTCTTGTGGGTCCCTTGCTGGGAACTGGCCTGCAACCCAGGCATGTAACCTGACTGGGAATCGAACCGCGATCCTTTGGTTCACAGGCCTGCACTCAATCCACTAAGCTACACCAACCAGGGCTCTTTTAAAAGTTGTATCTTATTGATTATGCAATTACAGTTGTCCTGATTTTCCCCCTCTGTCAATCTCCACCCAGCACCCCTCACTCCCTCAGGCAATCCACACACCACTGTTCATGCCCATGAGTCGTAAGTGTAAGTTCTTTGGCTCCTCCATTTCTTACTCTATACTTGACATGCCCACGGCTATTCTGTGACTACCTACTTGTACTTCTTAATCCCCTCACCTCTTCACCCATCCCCCTACCCACCCATTCCATCCAGCAACCATCAAGATGCTCTCCATATCCATGATTCTGTCTCTGTTCTTATTTGCTGAGTTTGGTTTTTAGATTCGCTTGGGTTTTTTGTTTGTTTGTTTGTTTTAATTTTAACTTTTTTATTGATTATGCCATTACATTTGTTCTATTCCCCCCTCCACCCTGCATGCCCCTCCCCCACCATTTCCCCCTTTAGTTCATGAACACGTGTCTCAAATTCTTTAGATTCTGTATTTCCCCTACTATTCTTACCCTCCCCCCTATTTTCTATCTACTGTCTATGCTACTTATTTTCTGTACCTTCTCCCCCCTTCTCCTTCTCCCACTCCCCAGTTGCTAATCCTCCACGTGATCTTCATTTCTATGGTTCACTCCTGATCCAGCTGTCCTCTTAATTTGCTTTTGTTTTAGGTGTGGTTGTTGATAACTGTGAGTTTGCTGTCCTTTCACTGTTCAACTTTTTTATCTTCTTTTTCTTAGGTAAATCCCTTTAACATTTCATATAATAAGGACTTGGTGATGATGAACTCCTTGAATTTGGTCTTATCTGAGAAGCACTTTATCTGTCCTTCCATTCTAAATGAAAGTTTTGCTGGATAGAGTAATCTTGGTTGTAGGTCTTTGGATTTCATGACTTGGAATACTTCTTTCCAGCCCCTTCTTGACTGTAAGGTCTCTTTTGAGAAATCAGCCGACAGTCATATGGGAACTCCTTTGTAGGTGACTGTCCCCTTATCTCTTGCTGCTTCTAGAATTCTCTCCTTCATTTTCATCTTGGCTAATATAATGATGATGTGCCTCAGTGTGTTTCTTCTTGGGTCCAACTTGTTTGGGACTCTCTGAGCTTCCTGGATTTCCTGGAAGTCTATTTCCTCTGCCAGAATGGGGAAGTTCTCTTTCATTATTTGTTCAAATAAGGTTTCCACTCATGACTCTTCCCATTCTGGTACCCCTATAATTCAAATGTTGGAGCGTTTAAAGATGTCCTGGAGGTTCCTAAGTCTCTCCTCATTTTTCTGAAGTCTTGTTTCTTCATCCTTTTCTGTTTGGCCAGTATTTGCTTTCTTCTGGTCCACTCCTTTGATTTGAGCCCCAGTTTCCTTTCCATTGCTATCGGTATCCTTTGCATTACCACTCATTTCAATTAGTTTAGCTTTCATATGTTTCTCTAATTTGTGACTAAAATCAACCAGTTCTGTGAGGATCCTGATCACCAGTGTTTTGAACTGTGCATCTGAAAGTTTGGCTATTTCCACATCGCTTAGATTTATTGGCTCTGGGGCTCTGAGTTGTTCTTGAGCCATTTTTGGTCTGTGTGCGCCGGTAAGTAAGTAAGAGGGGCGAAGGCTTAGTTGTTTACCAGGGTGGGGTCCCCCAGGTCGCTGGTTTGTGATGCTGTGTGTGTGGGCGGGGTCAGAGAGGGAGCAATGGCGGTCCTCTCCGCTAGCCCAGTCTGTCCTGTCCCACCACTCGCCCCAGCCTGTTTATCCAAGCAGAATTGTGGGAGCCTGCTGCCCTGCGCCATGCGGTCTCAATGCTCGCCTCTTCACTGGTTTATCTGCATGCAAATGCGTGACCTACCCCAGACCGCCAGCCGCGCCTCTTCCCAGTGTGCGCCCGTAGCTAGCCAGCAATCCACGCCTTCGGATGCTTGCGTGCCACCAGGTCAGGGATCTTTTCGGTCAACCGGCTTCGCTGCTGGCTTACCCGTTTAGCCGAGCATTTCGTCCTTTTTTTCAGACTCCGTATTGTCGATTTTCTGTGTGGTCTGGTTGTGTTTATCGTTGTTAAAAATAGTTGTTCTTAGATTTGGTTGTGCACAGAAGCAAGGTGGGTCCACCTACGCATCCATCTTGGCGGAAGTCCCTTGATTGGGGTTTTTTGTTTTGTTTTGTTTGGGGGAGGTTTTTTTGTTTGTTTTTTAACCAAGCAAAGAACTTTATTAACCTTGGTTTCAAACTTCATTCCCAGGCTTCTTCAGCTTAATTAGCTGCAAAAAAATGATTTGTGTAGAAGCAAAAACTGAAAAGAGCTGCGGTGTCCGAGGGGCTAGGGCTTAAAAATATTAGAGATCTAGATTTTATCAGATCCATAAACAAAATTTGTGAAAGCAGTCATAATATAAAACAGCAGCTCCCAGTAACTTCTTCAAGTTCATCGTCTTCAGAAGTTGACTCAATTCAGTTTGCTTCATTCTTGGAAGCCTCATCAAAATTCTCCATGAGATCTGGAACTTCATCATCATCATCCTCTCCTGCAGCAGGTGGTGCTTTTCCATCCACAGATTGTTTGGGCAGAGCTTCAGCGAGTCTCCTTAAACTAGTCAGACTGTCTGCACCAAGCTGATTTAAGATGCTGGGTAGCATTTCTGTCAGCTGCTTTGTCTCAGCGTGGCCTGTGATGGTGAAAGTGTTCACAGCCAGAGATGCCTGAACTTTAGGGTTGTTAAAGTGGATCATTGTTCCTTGGTTTGTGAACATGTTTACCTCTTCAATACCAGAGATATTGTTCACCCCTAACTTCTTTAAGGAGAACTGAAGATTTTTATCATCTGCTGTAGCTGTTCTGTGAACCACCTTCTTTCTATGAGCAGTGCCTTTCCCACCAATGGGCACCTGTCCCTGCAGTTTGGCAAGTGTCTCTTGGTTCATGATAGTTTCTTTCATCTTGTTGGAGAGAAAACAGGGCCATACGGGGGACTAGGGTGGGCACTCAAAGGGTCTTTGGCAGACCAGCTGAGAATAAGTGCCTACACGCGGAGACACAAGACGGCAGCTACAGGGCTAGATTCAGTTGTTAATAGAGATGTATTTGTTGCCATTTTATTGTTCAGAGTTTTGATCTTTTCCTTAAATAAGTCCCTTTGACATTTCATATAATAATGGTTGGATGATGATGAGCTCCTTTAGTTTTTTCGTATCTGTGAAGCTCTTTATCTGCCCTTCAATTCTAAATTTTATTGCTCTTTCAGCCAAGAGCAATCTTGGCTGTAGGTCCCTGCTTTTCAAGATTTTGGATATTTCTTTCCAATCCCTTCTAGCCTGCAAAGTTTCTTTTGAGAAATCAGCTCACAGTCTTATGGGAACTCCTCTGCAGGTAACTAACTTCTCTTGCTACTTTAAAGATTCTTTTATCTTTAACCTTTGGCATTTTAACTATGATGTGTCTTGGAGTGGGCCTCTTTGCATAATCTTCTTTGGGACTCTCTGTGCTTCCTGGACTTGCATGTCTAATTAAGGGAGTTTTAATTTAGGGGTGCCTTCACCAAATTAAGGGAGTTTTCTTTCATTATTTTTCTAATTAATTTCCAATTTCCTACTCTTTCTATTCTCCTTCTGGCACCCCTATGATGAGAATGTTGGACCTCTTGGAGTTGTTCCAGAGGCTGCTTACACTAGTATTTTTTTTATTCTTTATTCTTCTCGTTGTTCTAATTGGTTGTGTTTTTTGTTTTGTTTTGTTTTGTTTTTTTGCTTCCTGATGTTCCAAATACTGATTTGATTCTCAGCTTCATCCACTCTACTGTTGTTTCCTTGTAAATTGTTCTTTATTTCAATTAGTGTCTCCTTTGTTTCTTACTGGGTCTTTTTTATGCTGAAGTCCTCAAAAATTTTTAGGAACATCCCTAGAACCACAGTTTTGAACTCTGCATCTGATAGATTGCTTATCTCCATTTTGTTTAGCTCTTTTTCTGGGGTCATGATCTGCTCTTTGATTTGGGCTCTGTTTTTTTTTTTTGTCTCATTTTGGCAGCCTCCCTGTGTTTCTTTCTATGTATTAGGTAGAGCTGCTTTGACTCCATGTCTTGGTAGCATGGCCTAATATAGTAGGTGTCCTTTAGGGTCCAGTGGCACCGCCTCTGTTATCACCTAGGCTGGGTACTCAAGGTGAGCCCACTGTGTGTGCTGTGTACACCCTCCTCTTGTAGTTGAGTCTTGGTTGCTGTTGACATTCAGTAGAAGGGATTTACCCAAACCAGTCAGCTGCAAGGATTGGCCGTGACCAGTTACTACCAACCTCTGCCCACCAAGGAGGATCAGCTGTGTAGGAACAGGGTGGTGGTGCTCCAACATGGCCTGCAGCTGTCCACAGGCTGCATTGGCCCTGAGGTTTCCCAGGTGGTACAGGCCAAAGTCAGCCCACACCTGTGTTTTGCCCAGAACCTCCCTGCCTGAGCTATAAAGCAATCTGAGATAGCTGCTACGTGTGCTAGGCTTGGAGATTCTCAGATGTTCAAACTGTAAATCTAGGCTGGCTGCTGCTAGTGCTGGACCTGGGGCTCACTGAAGCCAGCTGCTGCTTATTTGAGAGGATTTAGGAATTGCGAAGCATAAACCAAGACCAGCCATTCATATGGAAAAGCAGCTCCAATGGGTCAGTAAGTTGGGTAGGGTGGAGTCTCTGGGGATCTTCAGGGAGGGTCAAATGGTGTTGGACAGGTTGTGGGGAAAGGGTTTAGAAAAGGTACAATGGCCTTGCTCACCTTCATACCAGACACTTCAGTTTCTCACTGTATAACACTGGTGTCTTTCAAGCTGCTGTCCCTTTGCTGGAGTGAATCTGAATAGGTAAGTCTGTATGGGCTCCTTAAGAGGAACTGCTTGGGGCTCTAGCAGTTACTTCTACCAACTCAATCTCTGCTGGTTTTTACAGCCAGAAGTTGTGGGGACTTATCTTCCTGGCACTGGAACCCTGGGCTAGGGGCCTGGTGTGGCACTGGGACTTCTCACTCCTGATATATCCCTCCCAAATTTTTATCCATCATTCATGGGTAAGAGACTAGCCCCCTTCCACATCTGCACCCCTCCTACAGTCTGGATGGATGTGGTTTCTTTAATTCCATAGTTGTCGAACTTCCATTCAACTTGATTTCTGACGGTTCTGAGGGATAGTTGTTTTATATTTTAGTTGTAATTTTGGTGTGGTGTGTGAAGAGGCGAGCCATGGCTGTCTATGCCACCATCTTGACCAGAAGTCCATATGTGTTTTTAATATCATTTTTCTAATAATTCATTTTTATTGTATTTTATAAAAAGTTATCACTTGGTGGCAGATTGGAAATTTTTTAAAACATGTTTAAAATTCTGGGGTTTCACCAGTGACAGTTTGAGAAACATGTCTCTAAAGATCCTTTAAATGCTCTAGGTCCTTGGATACAAAGATAAACTGCTTTACTTTTATGTCCCTCAATCTCCTATTCACCTTGGTTTGTCTACTGCGGTAACAAACGCTATGAATTTATTCCGTACCAAAGTTTCTTTTGATATCTCTGCTAAGTTGATAGTAATCAATATAGTTCACTGCTTAAAATTTATCATTAGATTATCTTTCTGGCTGCTTAGAATTTGTAACACTACTTCATTTGTATTCAGATGTAGCTCCAACAAATTATTGCATTCATTCATTATAAGAAAACATTAACTAATTTGATGAACCAGTTTGTAAGGGTCACCCAATCTTGCCACATGACCACCGGCATAACCCATGGCAGTCAGTCATAATTTTTTAAGAAAGTCCCAAAGATATTACATTCCAGCTCAGTTTTCAATCCCAGACATCCACACCTAAAGGGCAGGCCTGCAGAACCCTAAACTCGTGCTGGAAGACCTGCTATCTCTTCAATTTTGCCCATCTTCCTCAACTCTCAATTTTCCATTTGAGCTATTTTTGTCCCCAGAATCCTTTTCTGACTTAAATATTCTTTTATTTCTTATATACATATGTACAGCGATGGATTTAGTAAGTGTATTTATAAAAACCTGCCAATAAAAAATTCCTAATGGTATTTTTATTACACAAAAATGTCATTAGCACTACCCCTGGGATACACTGAGTAAGTACACAGTGTTGTGCTATGAGAAACTATTCCACAATGACAACATTACATATGTTTAGGTAAGATTTACAGCATCATTCAACTGTCCAACTCTTCAGTAATTCAGATAACGGGAAAAAACAACCCAACAATAAAACACCTACTTGAATTTAACTTCTGCACCAGTACCAACTATGAAATTGTATTCCCTCCCCATAGTCTTTAATTTGTAGATACCTACAAACTCTTGTCAAAGCATCTGTTACTCTGAGATCCAGCCCATTTGTAGTAAACTATTGCCTAGAAAATATTTACTCTTTTAGATAGCTACTTTTTCTGAATTTCTCATACTGAACTATTCCTAATGTTTAAGTTTTAGTCCAATTACCTAACAAATTTCAGGATTCTAATGAGTAGTTTTTTTCATGTTCATATCTAAAGATAGCTCATAAATGCAGATGGCTGGAAAATCCATTCCACAGTATAATATATAAAAAAGTGATTCCATTCTTTTCCTGGCCAGTGCTTTCTTGGAAAAAAATCATAATATCTAGTAGAGAAGACCTAGGGTCGAGGCCTGGCCTCCCACCACTTAATACCCAGAATGAGAGTTTCTACCCTCTCAGAGACATATCCTCACGTGTTAAAAAAAATGTCTTTTTAAGGAAAGTTACAAAAACATTCCTCATAGATCTACTGAGGGCAAAGACAGCCTATGGGGGGGAAAATTTTACACTACTCACAAATACTAAATTCATCTATTGCTCATTTCTTCAGAGAAATATATATAAATCTATGTATGTAGCCATTGTCTACTACAGCTCTGAATCTACCATTGGCCTTGGTTAGTATCCACTATGGGATCCCCAGTAAAATCAATTTTAAATTCTTTCCAAGAATGCTACTGAGAGTTTTCTCATTTCTACTCAAACGAAGAGTCCTGATGATAAACCTATACTGGGAATAGCATAGAAAAGTGCCAAAGCTGCTTTCCTTTGCATTCCACTCTTCCTCCAGTCCACTTCTTTTGCCTTCTTTCCCAATGTCTAGCTTTATTCCTAATACCAATGCAAATTTCTCTTCTGCCATCTCACGCTGCTGGGGTCCTAAGCAGAAATTAAGCCATATTCACTTTTTCTTTTTTTTACAAATTACGTTTCTACGTTCACTGTAGAAAATGCTAATAATACAGAAATGAAAGTATCAAGTACCCCCCTCCACTGTTCATCCCTCTTCCTGTTCCTGAGTTCACTGCACTGAATTTGTCAAAATAGCCCTGGCCAGGTGGCAAACTTGGTTGGAGCATCCATCTGTGCATCAAAAAGGATGCGGATTCAATCCCTGTTCAGATCACATACCTAGGTTGTGAGTTTCGTCCTGGGTTAGGGCATGCACAGGAGGCAAACTGTTTGGTTTCTCTCTCTTTCTCTCTCTCTCCCTCCCTTCCTTCCTTCTCTCTAAAATTAATAAACAGCCCTGGCTGGTGTGACTCAGTGGATTGAGTGCAAGCCTGCAAAATGAAGGGTCGCTGGACTGATTCTCAGTCAGGGCACATGCCTGGGTTGAGGGCAGGCCACCAGCTGGGGATGTGTGAGAGGCAACCAATGGATGTCTTCCTTATACACAAGTGTTTCTCTACCTCTCTTTCTTCCTCACTTCTCCTCTCTCCAAAAATAAATAAAATCTTTTTTAAAAAATGTAAAATTAACAAACATATCTTGGAATGAGGATTTAACAAAAGGAGTGTGATAACAGCATTAAGAAAGACAAAAAGACTAACTGTAAACAGAATAGAGAGCACAGAAATAAACCCTCACATATATGGTTGAATGATTTTCACCAAGGGTACCAAAATCATTAAACAGGAAAAAGACTGTCTTTTCAACAAAGAACGTTGGGAAAACTGAATATCCACACGAAGTTGGATCCTTATTGTACACCACACACAAAAATTCTGAATTAAAAATTCAAAATGGATCAAAGACCTAACTAACCACAAGAGCTAAAATGATAAAGCTCTTAGAAAAAAACCTAAGAGGAAAGCTTCATGACACTGAATTTGGCAATGATTTCTTGGGTATGACACCAAAAGGCCAGGCAACAAAAGAAAAAACAGGTAAGTTAGACTTCATCAAAAGAAAAAAACTTGGTGCATCCAAAGACACTATCAACAGAGTAACAAGGCAACCTATGGAATGGAAGAAGGTATTCACAAATCACGCATCTGACAACGGACTGGGACCCACAATATACAGGGTCTGGCAAAAGCAACACCTGCCGGAGTGTGTTTGATAGGGCAATAATATGGTGTGATCATTTATACTTTTAATTTGAACATTTCACCTAAAATGTCACATTGTGTGCTTGAGTACGGTATTGTTATGTCACAGAATTGTGCTTATGATTTTATTATAAAACGGGTGCAATTTATGCCATACTCTGTATTTAGAACTCCTACAATTCAACAATGACAAAAAACAGTTAAAAAATGGGCAAGGGTCTTGAATAGACAATTCTCCAAAGAAGACATACAAATGACCAATCAGAATATGAAAAGATGCTGAATATCACTAATCATTAGGGAAATGCAAATAAAAACCACGATCTGATACCACTTCACATCCATTAGGATGGCTGTTAGTAAAAAAATTTTTTTAACCAAGAAAGAAATAACAAGTGTTGGTGAGGATGTAGAAAACTGGAACCTTTGTGCTTTGCTGGTGGCAATGTAAAATTGTACAGCCACAATGGAAAACAGTATGGAGATTTCCTCCAAGAAATTACACACAGAAGTACCATGTGATCCAGCAATTCCACAGTGCGGAACTGAAAACAGATGCTTGTACACCCAGACTCATAGCAGCAGTATTCACAGTAGGCAAAAGGTAGACGCAATGCAAGTGTCCATTAGTGGATGAATGGATAAACGGAATGTGCTACATTTATACAATGGAATATTTATTCAGCCTTAAAAAGGAAGGAAATTTTAATACACGCTGTAACATAAGTAAACCTTATAGACATTATGCTAAACAACATAAGCTAGTCACAAAAGTACACACACTGCATGATTCCACTTAGTTGAGACATCCGAAGTAGTCAACTCCATAGACAAACACTAAGACAGCGAGTGCCTAGGGCTGAGGGAGAGTGGAAGGAGGAGGTGCTGTTAATGGGCACAGAGTTTCAGTTCTGCAAGACTGAAGGGTTCTGGAGACGGAGGGCGGCAACAGCTGCACGACAGTGTGAATGTGTTTCATGCCACTGAACTGTGCACTGGAACACGGCTAAAGTGGTAAGTTTATGTTATGTCCATTTACCATGTTAAAAAGTACATGCCAAGCCTCCAACTGAACGTGTTAATAATGTAATGAACCACAAAAAAATAGTAAATAATGTCTTTTAAGTGAAGAGTGTCAGGAGTCTGTAGATGAAAAAAAACAATTGTTCTGAGGACATCATACCCACCTAACAGTGGAACATTGAAATGTTCTCCAAAACTACCACTTGATTCAAAATCTCTTATCAATAAGTTTGCAAGAGCAAAGGTTGAGATAAAAACCTTTTCAGAAAACAAAAAGAATATATTTTCAAACAGTCAAGAGAAGCAAGGTCAATGGGAAAAACTACTTTCATAACAAGCCATTAGAAAGATAACCAAATTACTCAGGAAGTGTGGCCCTGAAAAGGAAGATTACAAAATTATTTCTCAAGAATGTGGCACCACAAAACAAGAGCAGTCAAGTAACATGGATGCTGAAGAGGAGCCTGGTCTGCAAGGGGATAAGGTGTATGTGGGCACTTTAACAGTGATGACGTGGGAATCATTCGTTTGGAACCTTAAAACATGTACTAAATGAGCCTCACTTATCTTCTAACCTTAAAGGACTTGGTAAACTTTGTGTTCTAAGGCAACAAAGCTAGTCAAAAACTACCACCTTAAAACTGTACAGAATAAAGGGGACAAAGATAATAGCAGGAGTTTTTGTTTCCTTGAACAATGCAAAGCAGAGCTAGAAATAGACTAAGTGAATCTTCTATGCCCTCTCCTTTACACAGTAAACTGGGTACTTCCCTTTGCCTCTTCCCCTACCCCAACCTCCAGACCAAATGAAGTCACCCAGAAATTCTTTTTCTAGGAGGCATGAAAAGCCCAAAATTCACAACCACCTGAAACTCCAGACCCAGACTTCTTCTAGCACTTACCATCCAGACTCTGTGGGAACACTGTGGAATCCTAGCAAAAGTTCCCAAAGCCAGCAATTTCACAGTTCATGCTAACTTTTTCCACAAAAATACAAAGTACAAAATACAAGTGACAGCACTTTGAAATGTTAAAAGATCCATAAACTGTTTAAGTAACCAAATTACATTATTATAATTAAAAGAAAACCGAACAGGCAGCTACCAGGTTAAAGATCTAAGAGTAGAAAAAAGTATGAGCTGAGGCATGAGGAATAGGGGAACTCTGTTTCTTTTGGGTAAAAAAGCCCAAGAAATAATTCCCAAACAACAAGCTGGACTCAGTAATAGCACTCAAAATATCGACACCCTACACTTGTCCACTGAGTGTCTGGATGCTCTGGCACCCAGATAAGCATCCAAACCCAAGCAAAAGTTCTGCCGTGTAACACTCCAACCCCACCCACTCACTGCCCACAGCAGGTCTCCACCCTCCACCAAAACGCCTACTGTAGTCTGCACGCCTTCTTGAGAGGCCTTCTGTCAAGAACTGTTCCATGTCTCTCCTCAGGACAACTAATGTTCAGTCTTTACTAACTATCGAAAACTGCCACATCTATCTGCTAAAAAAAATTGGTATCCCTAACCCATTCATCCTTCAATCTAGTCAATATTCATAACATATAAAAAGTTTTGCAAATCAGTAAGAAAAAGACAAATATTCCACCAGAAAAATGGACAAATGTCATGGTTTGGTCATTTTTACATGCACATATGTGTGCATGCCAACAAATAAAGTAAAATAAAAGAGCAATTCAATATAATTTCCATCTACTGCATTAGCAAATAATACTATAAAATTTATAATACTGATATTACTAAAACTATAAAGGTACTGGCTCCTCATATACTGCTAGTAGGAGTATAAACTGATTATATATTTCTGGAGAGAAATATAACATGCATGTTTATATGTCTTTACATACATAGTTCAACATACTAAATATATCAAAATTCTTAACATTTACATACTCTTTAGCCTGAAAATTGGAAGTTCACTGACACATAGGAATAGATGCATCCATTTAGGCACTTTTATTTTTTATAGCCCCAGAGCAGATCTCCAGGTAATGAATCTGACAATCACCTAATGAAAGGCCAGGCTGCTGAGGCTCAGTAACTGACAAGCCCACCTAGGCACAGAGCTTCAATTCACATTCTAAAGCCCCACTCCTTCACAGACATGGACAGCCAAGAATCATCAGTTGGGGGGCAGCCACCAACATGAAAGACAGCACAAACCACAGATAATGCAAGGTATGGGGGGAGGCTTTTTTTATACTGGAATTAGTCGAGTGTACCTTGATTTTTACAAAAACCATAATTAATATCCTTACAGAGAAGAGATGACATTGCATCCATGAAACTACAATGTGCGTTGAGGGTCTCCACAATTACAGATCAAGGCTTCCAAAATTCGAAGGGAAGATAAGTTGCAACCTAGACTTCTGTACCTGCCCAAATTATCAACCAAGTTTAAAAATAAAGACATTTTCTGCCCTGGCTGGTGTAGCTCAGTGGATTGAGCACAGGTCTGAGAACCAGAGGATCGCGGTTCAATTCCCAGTCAGGGCACATGCCTGGGTTGCAAGCCAGTTTCCTGCAGGCCAGTTCCCAGCAGGGGATGCACTAGAGGCAACCATACATTGATGTTTCTCTCCCTCTCTCCTTCCCCTCTAAAGATAAATAAATAAATAAATATTTAAAAAGTAAAATAAAGACATTTTCAGACTTCCAGAAACTCCAAAAATGAACCTCCCCCTCTCCCTTTCATAGGATGCTGTTGGAGTACATGCTCCAACACAGAAAGAGGGCACCAGAAATACATGAGATTCAACACAGGAAACAGGCAAAGGGAAATCTACCATGAGAGCTGCAGGGCACAGGCAGACTACAGTCATTCCAGACTAAAGACGTGCTCCCACCAATCTTCCCACCTTAGCAGATGGCATGACCATCTACCCACTCTCTCAAGCTCTCTCAAACCCCAAATTCAACATTCTTATGGTTTTACCTTCGAAATAGCTTACAATCCATCTGCTCCCTTCTTGCCATCTCTATTGCCACCACCCTATTCTAAGACTCCATCACCTCTCACCTGATCTATTGTAATGGACTGGCTAACTAGTCTGCCTTATCCTGTATAAGCTATTTCCCCTATAACAGAGATTTTTTAATATAAATAAGATCATGTGACTCTGCTTAAAATCCTCTAGTATCTCCTCATTCCATCCAGAATTAAACTCAAATTTCCAAATACAGCTCACAGACCTCTGCATAATCTGGCCCCTGACTATCTTTAGAGTCTCATGTCCCTCCCAGCCCCTCTCACTACATTCCAGCCACAGTGGCCTACAATCCTTGACTATGTGAAGCTCCACCCCACATGTGCACACTGTATCCTTTTCCCATCCACTTCCCCAACTCTTCACACTGAATTACTCTCATCTTTCGTGATTCAACTTAAATGTCACTTCCTCAGAACTTTCCTGACCATCAGCTCTCAATTAGTCCCTCACCGGGTCAGTTTCCCTTCATTTCCTTTTCTCAGTGAGTTAAAAACAAAAAAAGGGGAGCAGGCTTATTAACTGGATTATGGTATGTCCTAGTAGAACAGTATGCAACTATTTAAATGAGGCTATCAAAAAGTATGCAGAATATATGGCTCAGCAAGACAATTTTTAAAAATTAGAAGAAGATGGAAAAGGAGAATTTTTCCTACCAGCTACCACATGGCACTCTATAAAGTTGTAATAGTTAAGACAGTATAGAACTGGCACAAGGGCAATGAGGCTGACATGTCGGGACAGGAAGCCTGGAAACAGATCACATGTGATGTAAACTTGACCTAACAGCAGCAGCATCACAGATCCATGGGCAAAGGATGGCCTTCTCAATAAACGACGCTGGGGTAACCAGTTACCTAGATGGGGGGGGGGGGGGCGGGGGAGAATATAGCCCTATCTCACAACATATTTTATAGAAAATATAAATTTCTATTTAAAGACCAAAAAGGAAAGCAGGTAAACTTTAAAATTCTTAGAAGAAGATTTATTACTTTGGGGTAGGTCAGAATTTCTTGAAATTGTCACTTCCTCTCTCTTACAAACACACACACGAGCACAAATCTAAAAATTATATACAGGGTCCAGCAGAAGTAACACCTCCTTGAGTGTGGTTGGTAGGATAATAATTTACAGTTTTAATTTGAACATTTCACCTAAAATGTCATATGGAGTGCTTGAGTGTGATATTGTCATGTTACAGAATTACATGCTTTTGATTTTGTAATAAAAGATTTTGTAATAAAAAGGGGTATTATTTGTGACGGACCCTATATCTTAATAAATGTGATTTCATGAAAATTAAAACTTCTGGATATCAGCAGCACCAAATGAAGAATAGAAACCGCAGATTGAATGTAGACACTTATAATACATACAACTGCCGAAAGATCAGTATCCAAAATGTTTAGAGAATGTTTTAAAATCTATACAAAAATATAAATAATCACTAAAAAGATAGACAAAGGATATTACCCCCCAAAAGAAATCTGAATTGGTAATAAAGATATGAAAAGACATTTCACTACACTAGTAATCAGGGAAATACAAATTAAAACCATGAGATACTATTTCACACCCATTAACTTGGCAAAAATTTAAGCCTGACAACACAGAGTATTGTTGAGGCTGTGAAATAAAGGGAGCTCTCATTTCTGGTAGAAAAAAATTGATACAACCAGGCAATATCTAATAAGATAGAAGATGCCTATACTCCAAGAGCCAAAAATTCTACTTCTAGAACTACTCTCTAGAGGGGCACCTTTCAAACTTTTTTGATCATCACAAACATATTCTGCCTTGTGACCCAGTGCACACATATTTATTTAACTGAAACAAAAATTCACAAGAGTTTATTTTTATTACATGTCATACAATCTAACAGTTTCCATTGTATTTTCATTCATTTTTTAAATGTTGGAGTGACTCACTTCATTGATTTTGGAACCACTAAGTATAAACATACCCAGTTCAAAAAAACTCTGCCCAAGAAAATATTCTCATATATATCTTCCTGCACAAAAGTAGAAGCTTCATTATGACATTCTTTGTCAAAATAAACTTAAAAGAACATAAAAGTCAATCCATAGGAGAGTAAATAGAAAACTGAGGACATATTCATTCAACAAAGAAGAACTAGGACCTGAAGTATTAATAAAGATAAATTTCGTGAACTTAATACTAAGCAAAACAAGCAGGTTGCAGAAGACTACATGTAGTATGATATGATTTGTTTGAACTTATTAAACATGTGAAACAAGACTATATATTGTTCAGAGACACATTTTTCCACATTGAATATATAGTATATAAAGCTATGCACAGAGAAAAAGAAAAGAGATCCCAGAAAAGAAGGTGAAAGGAAAAAGTCAAGTGAAAAATTAGATATTAAACTGTTAATTAAGAGTTTCCCATCTTAAAATTAAAGTTGCCTCCTAGGTCAGCAGCTTCCTTCCAAGCACCAGACTAATAAAGAAAGGTTCAACTGCCCTCTAGAGAGCTATATTGAGACCAGTCTTCAAAGCTCACAACACTCGTCTTTTAACACTGTTCTACTGAGTAGTCAAGTACCCTGAGTATCTATTTTTAACTAGCTAATGAAATTCAGAACATGGACAAAAAACGAACAGGTACTTGTGGGCGGATGAAATGTCACAGCAGATGCCCCAAACACAGCTATGCGCCAATGAGGTTGAGTCACTGTGATATGCTGAAAAAAGATATTAAGGCTCAGCTGCCACAGGTTGCAGTGAGCCCTCTCTGCTTTCCTGTTATATTTGCCAGGCATCATTCCAGAATGCTGGGCACTCAGACATCTTCGAGAATAGTAAATCACTAAAAATGACAAAATATGGCATCTTACAAACAGCATATGCTCATGATCAAATTAACACAGAACAGAGAGCTAATAAACATTCAGTGGGCTCATGGAATAATTCCCTAAAATTAAAAATCTGGCCCCTCTAGGTCTCACTATGTATTCCGCCTAAAAGAGTAAACCCAGCTCTGTAATTTCAAACATGTCAATTCATTTGTCAGGCAATGTTATTTAAAAGGATTACGTGTAACAGAATTTAAGCAATAAGCTACCAGACCAATAAACATGCTTCTGAGCAAGTCCAAACCACTCTGATCTCCAAACCAAGCAGCTTCCCTAGGAAAACATCTAACCCATTCATTGATTCAACCCTTACTTACTGTACTACATGTCAAAGTATACCTGAAGGAGGCATAAAAATATACTAAACAAGAACCCTGCCCTTAGCATACTGAAAGCCTAGCAATGGAGTTTGAAAACATACAGTCTTAAGACAAGGTAGGAAGGTTTGGGTGCCACAAGGGAAATTATAGATGAACTGCTTTTTTAAAAACCTATTGTGAATAGATTCTTGCCTATCTATTCCTCTTGTAAGCCAGATCTAAAATATAGATACTTAGACCTCATCTCTCCAAGATCAGGTAGGTATATACTGTATAATAACAAGACTGGTTCTCATGACTCTTAAAATTCAGTCCTCATTTTACACCTTCTATGTATGCTGTGTCCTACAGGGTGTGTCCTTGGAGTTAACAGAAGTCACAAATGTGCATCCCAATTCTTATAACTATCTCTCTCTATCATCAATAAATAAAAAAATTAAAAGAAAGGGAAATGCTAAAAGTGACACCAAAAAGAAACCATTCTTGTCCCTAATTCTGCCATGGTTTGGCTACAGGAACTTGAGAAATTCACACTTGAGGAAAGAAAGACTAAAGAAAGAACTGTTAATGAACTTCTAAAATCATTCCTAAATCTTTCACATAAGTACTATATAAAAGGCATCAATAATGGTTTAAATTAATAAGTCTTTTCATATCGTTGTATACATAGCAACTTTATTAATGCAGGTAGAGGTATTTTTATTCCTTTTTTAAATCTGAATAAAATAAATTCCATAAATACTAAACATCATCAAATGCCATTTCAAATATTTTTCACAGAACTAGTCCAGACAGGGGCAGGTCTGGCAGACTCATTTCAAAGTTATCATCAGATCCACTATTTACACTTAAACATTCAACTAAACATTCAGAACCTAGGAGCACCAGAGAGAGAGTTTGCAGAAAAGAAGTGAAATGACTTTATATCAACGAACCCAACTCTTCTCTTAGGATACATATAAAGAAGCAAGAAGTTCAGATTTATATCATCTTACATAAACCAGTCCCCAGTCTTCTGACATCAGTCCCCTGCATGTCTTCAATATCTCTGAAAAGAATGTGTGTGACAACTAGAGAATAAAGACCTATTTTTGTGTCCTATCCATTCAGACCAAGAACCATCCCTGGTTCACAGGTGTGTTTGCTTTTCAATGACAACTCTACTGAGATATAATTCTCATGCCATAAAATTCACCCTGATAAGTGCACACTTCAGTCATTTTTAGTATATTTACAGAGTTGTATAACCAACACCACTACCTAATTTTAAACATTTTCTTCACCCCAAAAAGAAACCCCATACCTATTAATTAAATTGAAGACAATACCATATCTTTTAAAAAGAACCCTACTATTCCAATGACATGTCCAACCAACTATCTTACTACTAAAGAATGTCACTCTCTATCCTTATATCCACGTCTTCAGCTAAGTCAAAAAATAGCAAGATTTGTAGAAGGCAAAAGGCAAAGAGCTTAAAAAGAAAAGCTATAGAGAATCAGGAATGTAACATTTCTAGTCAGAAAGTGCTCAAAAAATGATGGAGTTGTCAAAAGGACACAAAAGCCAGCTCCCATTGATGAGCTCCCAATGACAAAGGCTAAACCAACTGAGTAATAAAATAAAAGAAGATAGTGTCTGGATATTAACCCACCAGGCAAGATAAATACATAAAAATTCATACTGATATGAATAAATAAATAATCTTGGGGGAAGGGATAGCACTTCTTTATAGCAGAACTGAAATTAATACATGTGGAAGGAATAAGGGAAACAGAAAATCACTCTTAGGCAAGCACCAAAGCAAAGACAGTTGCAGGTAAGAACAGTCTGTAGATGCTGAAATCAATGGTCAGAGGTACAGTGAGAAACAGAACATGTACACAGTCTCAATGCATCATTCTACAAGATGCTTACTACTTACAAAGGGAAAATCACTTAACCTTAGAGAGAAGACACCTGGGATTCACAATCTAAGCATACCAGTAACAAGATATATGAATGTTGTGCACATGTGACACACTGAAGAGGTACAACACTACTTCTGTAATATTCTTGCAAAAAGTGTATTTATTTTTTTTTGTACTTTGCATTTCTCACTCTAATAAAGAGAAAACACTAGACGAACCCATACTGAGTGATACTTTACAAAGTCACTAACCAGTGCTATCTTTAAAATTGTAAAAAACAAAGTCAGGTACTGTCATAGGCTGGGGAGACTAAGAAGACATGACAGCTAACACAGTTTATATCCTGGAGGTCCTGGACCAAAACAGGGCATTAATGGGAAAACTGGCAAAATTCAAATAAGGCTTGTAGAAAAACTGACCGTATGGTAACAATATTAATTTTCTTTAGAATTTTTGTATATCTTATGTCAATCTAAATTTATTTCAAAATAAAAAGTTCAGTTTTTTTTAATGCCACTTCTGTAGGCATAAGATCTCACAATTTCAACCCCATTATGAAAAATGACTCATTTTCATTACCTATTATAATTTTCCTATTAGGAAAGACTATCAAATGATGTCAAATTCAGAATCTCAAAACCCAATTCTTATAGTGCATACTGGATTACAGAAGACATAACTAGAAGACAAATCAGTGAATGAAAAATACACTTGCCAAATTCAACATAGCATACTGTTTGTTAACAAAGATATACACCCCCCCACCAAAGGACACAAAGCAATGATCATAAAGGAATGGCCCACAACACAAAAAAACAACTTAAAACATAAAAGGTCAAGAACTGGACAAAACCAACTGAATCATGTGATAAAATCATGACGTGATGGACTTCTGTGGCCAATTTTCATGAGTCTGGCACAAAAGACTTTCCATTAGGTAAAGGTTGGATTGGTTCTGTTACATACCCAGATTTCAAGTCAGTTATCCTCAAACAGTTTGTAGCATCCAGTCCCACCTTTCCATTGCGGACCACACTAGATATGAATGGGGAAAGCATTGGAGAAATTCGGTTCAAGGCCACTTCTGGGGACATTTTAACTGGACTTGTAAATCACCACTGAAAGCAGAAAGAAAGAATGGTGATCAGAGTATCCAGAAGAACTCCATATAACAAGCTTCCTGAAAACTGGCCCAGCATGAAGAAGTTTCTCTTGCAGGAATAAATACAGTGCCTCATTTCCTGTCTTAAGCAGCTTCTCCCAATGAAACCATCTCCCTGCTACTTACCTAGTTGGGACACAGACTACACCACTGCTTTTTGGGAACAGTGGAAACCCTTGAAATCCAATTCCCTCCTCCTTTCCAAAGCTGATTTCTACACTGCCATGCTCCACTTAGTGCTTGCTGCCCCATTCTGTTTTACAACTGGCAGGTTCCACTTTAGTTGAGGCCTTAAGGGGCCTTCACTGACGACCCTCTCCCTCTCCTTCTCCCTCTCCCTCTAACGTGCAAAACCCACCTACCACTAGGTTAGGAATCCTCTTCCTGTGAGCAAGAACATTGCTGATCACACTATATAAAAACCTAGAACAAGCATAACTTGCTTGCAATTGGAACTTACTAGAAATTACTTTCTTCTGATAGACATCTCTTCTTAACTGTTCCTGCACAGGGTATTATAACTACCTGCTTAGTGACCTCTTCCCTGGAGAGATCTCAAATTAAACACCCAATAAACACTTTAAAATAAATACATGAATAAGGAGACAAAAGCTAGAGAAATACTTATGCGTGGAGAGAATATGCCCTCAAAAAATTTGGTAGAGAACAGAATATCTGAAGAATAGATGTAGCAAAAATCTACTTAAATCATGAAAACATATACCCATCCAGATACTTGGCAACACAAACACAGATCAAAAAGTCTTTGTAAAGCACTAAGAAGTTCTTAAACTTGAAAATACAAAAATAAAACCAAATAAACCATATCTAAATTACTTGGAAACCCACGGGGGTGGCGGAGGGAGTACATGAATTCCTCTGAATAGATTTCTAAATGAAAGCCTCTACTTTCAGAGGTGATTAAGTCAGCTTAGATGATCATTTTCTTCCTCAATCTCAAAGGATAACCCCACATCAAAAGCAGTTAATTTCCTGCAAGTTACAAGTAAATAATGTTCTGGTTCTAGTTTCCATGTATTATATACCATATGAGAACTTACATGTTCCTGCTGAAATAAATGCTGAAAACTAGTACCTCTTTTAATCATTTCAGACAGTAATGAAGGAAAGAACTGCAGTGATCTTTCAAGAGATAATAATACTGTGACCCTTCTGGGTGATGACACACAGAGGTATCTTTGAGTCAGTAAAAGCCTTATACTTTAAAGCCGAAGTCATCCTCTCTGTAAATATAAAACAAGCTCCTCTCCCGAACACTCAACAGACAACCTTCTTCCACCATTCCAATATGTCATCATAGAGTAAGAATAAACATTTAATGCATGGTAGTATCCACTTCATAGATAAGAAAACTAATACTTAGCAAGAATATCTAACTTGTTCCAAGTCACCAACCTAGCAAGCAGGAGGAACAGAATTCAAATCCAGGTCTCTCTCGAAGTACACTATTGTCATCTTCCTCTCAAATAAACACAACTTTAATCACTAAACAGAAAAGTATCAAAGTGAAATTTTTAAGTAAACATCTTGTAAAATTTTGACAAAATGGCATGAATTTAAAGTCATGGTTGCTTTACAACTAGAAACAAATTAGACTACTGCTGAAGTTGGCCTGATCAATGGCACTAGTCAAATGCTAAAGGGAACCAACCTGCACCAGAGGCCAAACTATACTTAAGGTGCCTACAACCCATTCATTCTATTTCAGCAACTGTCATGACCTTAGAATGACACCTGAAGGAATGAATTTCTTTGTTTCTAGAAGAGCCAAAATACAACTTTTTGACAGTTCAAGGTTTCATGCAGTGTTAAAATCCGTTTCAAGTGTGAGGTGCTGTGACTTCTCTAAAGGAGAAGGAAAAAATACTCCAAAATCCGAGGTCACAGAATAGATGATGCTCCTTTGGTGCAGTCGCTCTGAGCCAGGGGTGTGGCTGGAGGGATCATCCCCCAGTAGTAGCTTTTACAATTCTCAACACTGTAATACATGTCAGACAGGCAAAAATGTATGGTGGCCAGCCTCCTTTGAACGCCAGTCAGGAATTTGTATTTCCTGATTTTGACATATTACAGAAGGAAAATGCAGAAATACAATTTTTACAGGTGTCTGCTGACTCAAAATAAGGTCACATAAGATCTTTTGATAGGCCTCCTGGGGAATACAAAGACGTCTACAGCGTCGTCCAGTTTCTTGCAATTAAGATGGGATGACAAACACGGAAACATGTGCCCTGTTGACGTCATGGAACGGAAAGGGGTAGCGTCCAGCTGCGTCACGTTAACGTCATGCAACGCACGAGGGAAGTTACACCGAAGAATTTTTCAAAGGGGGAGCATTTAAGCAAAACAAGCCAGCTGAGACCCAAAGAATGACCACCCCTCTCTAGGAGACATTTAAAAGGGGCACCCTCCCTTCTCCTAAATTGTAGGAGTCCACTAAACCGGAAGGAGGAGGTCAGGTTAATCCGGGACCAGGGGGCGGGCTAGGTGAGGAGAAAGAGTAACTCCTGGCCTTGGGGTCTCCGTCTTGAGGGAACCAGCGTGAGGGGATGAGCAGGGCATCTTTGGAACAGGGGCCTTCTCCACAGGAAAGGGAGGCGAGCTCTGGGCATATTTAAACCACGGTCCTCAGCACCACCTGTGCGACTCGGGATCCAACCTCCCCACACCAGCCCCAGTCTAGGTACCTGGAACTTAATCCGTTCGGTAACCGGCGACTACTTGGGGTACAGGTTACCCGAGCGCGCCCCCGAACGACGCACAGACCAGCGCGCGCACCGCGGGCCAGTGCGTGCGCGCCCCCGGACGTCCGCCCCGCCCCGCCTGCGGCCCAGCCTGGCGGCGTGCGCGTCCCAGGCCGCACGGAGCTGCTGTTCAGGAAGGCGTCCCCGTACTGCCTGAAAGATCCTTCCTCGGCACCTTCCTCGAGCGTGGCGAACAGCGCGGAGGCTAGAACTATCGCAAGGGCCTTATAAGGAGAGGCCGTGCAGGGAGACAATTCCTGGAAGAACTGGGGACAGTTGGGGGGCGGAGTTATTCGGGCATTCAGGTGGGCGACCCGCCTAGACGTCTGGAAGGCCCGGGTAGTTAGGGAGCGTAGGACTGGAGTCTCTGGTTACGGGGTCGGACAAAGGGTAAAGGTTACCCTCCAGATTGGAGAGCGCCACCTTAGAGCCATGGCCGCGTCTGGGGAACCCGGGAAGCAGTGGCAGGAGGAGATGGCGGCGGTAGTGGTGGTGGGCTCCTGCATGACAGACCTGGTCAGGTTAGTCTGGGGCCAGGTTGAGTCGGGCTGGGGGAGAGAGCGAAGTGTGTGCTCTTCTCTCTGCCTGGAGACTGGGGCGTTGGAGATGGAGAGGGCCCCCTTTTGGAGTGCGCTACAGGTTTCCCCAGCACGCAGCGTGCATTGATGGGGTGGAGGAGGTGGGATAAGTTTGTCAGGTGAAGGAACATAAAGGCCAGGATATAGTGAATGCCCTAATGGTACCAGAAGCGCCTGCTCCTGTTTTCTTGACCAGGTTTCAAAGCCTCTGCCCTGGCGAGCTGAGTGAGTTTGGCCAAGTCATTTTTACCCCCAAGAATGGGTTGTGCCTGCCTCTGCGCTGTTGTGAGGACTAATGAAATAAAGGGTTTTGTGGCCCCGAATACTATCCAGGTTGGGTATTCTTCGTCTGAACTTGTATAAAGGAGTGGAGCAGAGGTCAATAAGGCGATGATCGGTCACCTTTCACCGTACTGATTGTTGACAGTCCTCAGTATTTCATACTTGCACTTATTTTACATTATTCTAATAACCATGGGCTACCCATGGCAACCCAAGTGTGAGTCAAAAAAAATGGTAAACAAATATTTACAACCACTTTTAAAAGTGATCAAATAATGAAAGAAAATATGCTCAATGGAAATAATTGAGTTAGATTGGTGAGATTATCTAGAGATCCTTTCAGTTCTTTTTTTAATGAAAATGGCTTTTCTGATTATAAAAGTATTCATTATTTTTTTTAAAGATTCCAAGAAAATCCTACCACTGATACAGCTTCAGTTTAATATTTCCATGAGTAGCATTTCAGATACAGTGCTATTTTTATATTAAAAAAATTGAAAAATTGGTCAGGCCGTACTGCCCCAAGACCTCATCTGCCCCAAGACCTCACTTTTTCGAAGGATGGCAGAGAACCTAGAAATAAAAAGGACTTGAGACAATCAAAATAAGTCACCAAATCCCTGCACTAAACCTGGGTTTTACTTGGAAAATAGTTCTAGGATCTTCACCTCCTCACCTTAATGTTTCATAGCTTAAAATGTTTCTAAGTTCATATATCCAGGCCAAAATTGGGGAAGTGAGAGTAGAAAGGGGAGGGACTGCTAGGGGCAGATACAGTGATTGTTAGAAACCTGAAAGCGACTGGGAGTGTGTAACAACAAGTAACAAAGAGTTTTAAATGCCAGTGGCCTTTGTTTTTCCACAAATATTTGAGCTACCTGTCAGACACTGCCAAGACAGATGTGCTTCCTTTGGTGAGAGAGCATAATGTTCAGTCTAGCAAAGAGGCTACACATCCTTTTGTAGAGCAAGAGTCAACAAAACTCTGTAAAGGGCCAGATAGTAAATACTTAGGGTCTCTAGGTCACATCTGTTTTTTTAACAACCCTTTTAAGATGTAAAAACTATTTGTATCCCCCAAACCTTGCAGAAACAGCCTTCAGGCCACAGTTTGCTGGGAGCCCACTATAGTAATTAAGTTAGTAATAGGACTCTTTTCAAGAAAAGATAATATGGTACTCATTAATTTTTCATAGTAGTATAAAGGGCATGTGTTTCTTTTTAGTAATAGTTTCATCAAATATATTGAAAGTTTGTTACCTAAAGGAATAAACCTGCAATAAACCTTTAGACATCTAAAATAATTCATTCCCTAGAAAATCCATCTAGCTGAATGTTTACCATAGGTGAAGTGGCAGAAGAGTAAGAGAGCTAAACAGTTTTCCCAAGTAACCTCCGTAAGCAAGAGTGTCAGGGTTAATATTCAGGGCCACTTCCTTGTTCATCTTAAATCAGAGTTTTCTGTGAAGCTTGACCACCAGACATTAAAGGTAATTACAATACTTCCTAAAATCAATACACTTGCCCTGACCCATGTGGCTCATTTGGTTGGGTGTTGTCCAGCAAAGCAAAAGGTCACTGATTCAATTCCTAGTCAGGGCACATACTTGGGTTACAGGTTCCATCATCCCAGTGGGTCCCTGGTTGGGGCATGTGTGAGAGGCAACTGATTAATGTTTCTCACCCTCTCTATCTCCCTCCCTCCCCCTCTCTAAAGATAAATAAAATCTTTACTCTTTAACTTTGGGGATGGTGGAGTGTTAGAAACCCATGTTAGCATCTGTCAGGGTTTTACTATCTCATGTCAGAGCTGGAGGAGTTTAGAAATGATTTATCCCAGCCCTTCAGTTTATAGGTAAGTAAACTGTACCACCTCTCTAGTGTCTCCTCTCTTGCTGTCATCTTTCCTGAATAAGAGGTGTCTACTCTTCACATGAAAATTTTATTCCCGTAGACTCTTTCACATGACATTTCTACAAACTTCTCATGGTATCTGACTACTTCTGCCTCTGAAGCTCTTACACAAAATACTTGAATATTGTATTTTTAGTTAAAACCCTGCATCAGTGATAAACTTGAGTCCTGCTTTACTAGTTATGATACATATCACAATTGTATTAGTTCCCTATTGCTGCTGTAACAAATAGTCACAAACTTAATGGCTTAAACAATACAAATTTGGTACAGTTCTGGAGGTCAGAGGTCTGACACAGATCTCACTGGGCCAAAATCAAGGTGTCTGTGGGACTGTGTTCCTCTCTAAAGGCCCTAGGGGAAAGCTGTTTTCTTGCCCCTTCCAACCTGTGGCGGCTGCATACATTCCTTGACTCATGGCCCCTTCCTCCATCTTCAGAGCCAGCAACTGGTCAGTCCGGTCTCTGTCATGGCATCACTCTGGCACTCCCACTTCCGCCTCCCTCTTCTACATCGTAAGGACTCTTTGTGATTATATTCGGCCCAAACACATAATTTAGGGCAGTCTCCTTATTTTAAGGCATCTTATTAGCAATCTTAATTACCGTTGCCTTGTAACAACATATATGCAAGTTCCAGGGACTACAATGTGGACATCTTTGGGGCAGGGGGAGGGGTGGGGAGGCATTATTACAGTGGTTAAGCTTAAAGTCAAAAAGATTTGTAATTCTTAGAGGACCACTGAAGCCTATCAGTCCACCCACATTTTACAGCCAAGGTACCCAAGAGAAGTTAAATTACTCACCCCACATTACTCAGCCAACAGGGGCTTAGAGAAAGCTGCAATCCAGGTTTCCTGACCTTTCTTTCCATTATATCATACTCCCTCCACCTCTATCTAGTATTTAGTGCCCTTTTCATCCACAGTTCATTTGAGAGCTTGTAGTCTGTACATTTATTAACTGTTTGCTGTGTAAGTTAATAAGGAATAACAACTGAGGATTTTTAATTCTCACATCTAAAGATAATATCTTCATTACTTTTCATTTTACTTCTAAGTTTATCTGTACCTAACTGGATACCTACGCCTATGCTGTAGAATCACTAGAAATGAAACTACTTCCGTAACTCAGCCCTCTTGGATGGCATCCAAGTCTAACTCACTTTATATATTACATTACTGTGTGCCAGACACAGCTAATTCAATCAATGAGCAACGTTTTTTTATTCGTTTCTAATTTTAGTTTTCTATGAATAGTAAGCTCCATACTAATAATTTTTTAAATCATTAACTTACCTAACATGGCAAACAGTGAACATTATTTAATACCTACCTGTATTTGTCATTATTCTCTTCCTTCCTTTTGAACACTCATCTCTGAAATTCCACGTTGCTAAAATAAATCAAGCCTGTCATTGTGGAAAATTAAGTCAGTTCCTCCAAAGACAGATGACCATGAAAACCCAATAACAAATGAATTTTTTCAACATTAGGCTCACACGCCTTGGTTAGTCATGCTTTCGCTAGTAACCTTTATTTCTTATGACATGCATCACACATTTTTCAATTATTCATTCAACAAGTATGTGTTGACTTTATACTGTGTGCCAGGCACTCTTCTTAGGTGCAAAGGATACAGCGAAGAAAAGCACAGCCAAAAATCCCTGCCTTGTGGAGCTTACATCCTTCTGTGGAAGAAGACAGTATCAGTAGGAATAAGTAAAGTACCCAGTATGTTAGATAAATGCTAAGGAGGAAAATAAAGCACAAAAGGGAGGTGGGGTGGCAGTGGCAATTTTAGATCACTGGCCAGAGAAAGCCTGAGAAGCTGATTTTGAGTAAAGATGTGAAGGAGGAAAAGAAGAAAGCCGTGCAGATACGGGTCTTCCCCACGTGCAAAAGCCCGGAGGTGGGAGCATGCTGTTATGATCAGTGTACGACAAGGAGTTCGGTGTGGCTGAGGAACACTGATGATTAAAGGATGTTAGGTCAGAACCTGAATGAGATGGAAATCCGTTGGCAAATTTGAGTGGAGAAGTGACATAATCTGACTTACATTTTAATATAATCCCCCTGGGAGCAATGTGTGAGGGTGGATTGAAGGTAGGCAAGGGCAGAAGTAGGGGGACCAGTTCAGATGATCACAGTAACCTAGGCGAGAAGAACCTAGCTCCAAAGCAGTGCAGGTGGGAAGAAGCGAGCATCTTTTGAGTGTATTTTGAAAGCAGAGCTGGCAAGATTTGCTGAGTACAAGATAGGCCAAGGATTACTCCAAATTCCACGCCTCCGCAGGCGGAAGGGGACATTACCTCTGCTGAGATACAGGAGATTGTGAGCAGAGCAAGGTGGGTAGGGGGAGGGCGCTGTCAGGAGCGGAGGGTAGACGTGTGAGATCCGAGGTGCCTGTTAGACATCCAGCTGAAGGGTCAGCAAGGCTGGTGTATGAGTTTAGATTTTAGAGGACAGGTCCAGCTGCGGATGTAAATTGGAGAGTCCTCCATGCATAGTCGGTATTTAGAGCCGTGGGGCAGGATGAGATCACTGAGGGTCTGAGCTCCTAGGGCACTCCAGCATTTAGAGGACGCATCTCTTAACATAATTTGTCTTCTGCGTCCCAGGCTCTCTGTACCACTGACATTTGCTTTGAGACAAGTCTAGTAGAAAACCATGTTTACATTTCCACGGCAATAGACTGTGATGTCAACTCAAACCCTACGTTATCCCTTTCCATGCTCCAATTAAAAGTGATAGCTTGAGAGATAAGACTCCTGCTCAACCAAGCATCCAAATTTAATCCTTGGCAAGTCAGGAAATGATTGCTTAGTTCTCAGAAGATTTTAATTGCATAGTGGAATAAGTGAATTTAGAAGCTTTTCGATCCAAAGCAGATGAAACATTGAACCTATGTTACTAAAGAAGAGAAAAATCAGCCAAAATTTTATACTGTACCAAGAATGTGTTTGACATAGTTACCCTGTAACCTGCATTCACCAGAAGCCTCTTGACTTGTCATATTTAGAATATAAAAATCTTTTGCAGTCACAATTTCAGAAAAGCAAGAGCCAAAGGAATATTGGTTCAAAAAGTATCATGCCTTCCCAGTGTTAGAGGAATATAATATCCTTTATTGTTCTTTCTACCACTTACATTGGCCTTGAAAGTTGCTTATCGGTTACCAATCAGTATTTAAATTACCGTACTTTGCTGTGTGTAATGCGCTTCTGTGTATAGTGTGCGTCCACATTTGTGGCCCAAACTTTCAGGAAAAAGATCTTTCATTTTAATTTTGTAATTTAATTTATTTATTTATTTATATTTAGAAACAAAAACGATTATTGTATTCCAGGGCATTATTTTGCTTATGGATATCGTTATTGCTTTTCTAGAGTTGCACTTTTAATGCATAAGCATCAATAAAAGAATTAAAAACATATATGGATAGTGCTCATTACCTATATATAATGCCCATCCTTATTTTTCCCTCGAAAATTTGGGCAAAAGTATGGCCATTATACATGGAAAATATGGTAGTATTTTATTAAACCGGTTTCTACCCCCTGAATTCACTAGTATCAAAAGAAACCATCGTGGACCATTTGCCAAATTGGCCCCTTCAAAGGAAATATGTTCGAAAGTAATTCCATGTGACAGAGCCCACGCACTGTGTGGTATCACCGAGCAGTCCCTTTGTAATCCGGTCCTTCACCAGCTCTTTGTGTCCTGGTCTCTCTCTGTTCCTGGGGGAGAGAGGTGAGGAGGGCTTTGGGGTACAAGTTGCCCTAGTATTGTGATTACTTGCATGTAATATTGAAATACCGGCACCGCACAGATTCTGGGATGCCGCAGTCAGTAACACATGGGCACTGTTCCCGAGGAACTTGCAATTGGAAAAACAGATCATAGTAGTCTGATGTTGCAAGTGCCTGCAGGTTCTGTGGGAACACGGGAAAATTCCTGGATGGAACACCTCCCCAGTCAGCTCTTGAAAGCTAAGCAGATACTAGCCCAGCAAAAAAGAGGAGGGAGTCACAGATGTGGGTGGCATGAGGTGTGCTGGGGACAGCAACCACTGGGTCTGTGGCGCATCGGATGTAAGGTGTTGGTGAAAGGCACTGCCAGCCATGCTGCAGGGAGCCAGCAATGGGCTCAGGGTACAGGAGTGATGTGGTCTGTTTGTACTTCACATAGCTCGGTCAGTGCCAAAGGCAGACTTAACAGAAGGCGATGTTTTGAAGGTACCGAAAGCATTCTTTTTCATCTTTATTTTACTTTTTACATTACATTTTATTGTATCTTCTCCATTACCATTTATCCCTTCTATAACCTATTCCACCACCACGCAATCCCCACTCCCACAATCACCACACTGTTGTCCGTGTCCACAGGTTCTTTTTCTTTTTTCTTTTATTCAATCCCTCCAACCAACCACCCCCACCCCTGAGCTGTCAACCTGCTCTCTGTGTCATTCTTGAAGACAGGGTGTCCCATCTGAAAGGTAAAGCACTAGTCTTCACAAGAGGTGATGAAGGCCAGAACTAGGACCAGAGCAATGGGGGCAAAGAAGAGGAAAGGGGTTAAATATTTAGAGGATAAAATAGTTGAAAACATCTGTTAAGTACAAATGTCATGAATCAAGTATTACTTTCCTGGTCCTTTATGAGCAAACCCTGGCACTGACAGCTTTCCCAAAGTTAACAAGACCTAGAAAGTGGAGTTCTTGGAAAGAATCTCATCTTGCAGAACAAAAGTGTTCTATGCCTCATGCTTTTTTTTTGGCAGGGGTGGGGGCGAGGGACCACTATGTTATAATTTAGTTTCACTCCTTAAATACCATTATTATGTCTTCTTTGACGCATCAGTTATTTAGAAGCATTTTTAATCTCCTAAATATTGAGGTTTTTAATACATCTTTTTATTATTAGATAAAAAGTCTATTTAGATATAAAGCCTAAAAGCACCAATGAAAATCCTTGTGGGGGCTGAGGTGCCAGGAGAAACTCCCAACCTCTCAGGAGAGTTCATTGGAGAAGCCCACAGGGTCCTAGAACATACACAAGCCCACCTACCCAGGAACCAGCACCAGAAGGGCCCAGTTTGCTTGTGGGAAGTGGCAGAAGGGACTGAAATCCAAGAGAGCAGAGCAAGTACCATTGCTCTCTCTCTGACCCCGCCCCCCACATACAGCATCACAACCCAGGGACTGGGTTGCCCCGCCCTGGCGAACACCTAAGGCTCCACCACTTGTATGTAACGGGCGAACAGACCAAAAGAAATAATAATAAAAATGGCTGAAATGGAAGAACAGATCAAAGACCCAGAGCAAAGACATGTAAGCAATCAAGAGATAGCCAACCTATCAGATGCACAGTTCAAAGCACTGGTAATCAGGATGCTCACAGAACTGGTCGATTCTGGTCGCAAATTAAATGAAAAAATGAAGGCTATGATAAGTGAAATGAAGAAAAATGTACAGGGAATCAATAGTGATGGGAAGAAAACTGGGACTCAAATCAAGGGAGTGGACCAGAAGGAAGAAAAAAATGACCAAACAGAAAAGAATGAAGAAACAAGAATTCAAAAAAATGAGGAGAGGTTTAGGAACCTCCAGGAAATAACATTCCAACATCCAAATTATAGGGGTACCAGAAGGGGAAGAAGAAGACCAACAAGTGGAAAACTTATTTGAACAAATAATAAAAGAGAACGTCCCCAATCTAGCAAAGGAAATAGACTTCCAGGAAGCTCAGAGAGTCCCAAAGAAGGTGGACCCAAGGAAGAACACACCAAGGCACATCATAATTACAGTAGCCAAGATTAAAATGAAGGAGAGAATTCTACAAGCAGCAAGAGATAAGGGGACAGTCACCTGCAAAGGAGTTCCCATCAGACTGTCAGTTGATTTCTCAAAAGACACCTTACAGGCAAGAAGGGGCTGGAAAGAAGTATTCCAAGTCATGAAATCCAAAGACCTACATCCAAGATCGATCTATCCAGCAAAGCTTTCATTAGAATGGAAGGGCAGATAAAGTGCTTCTCAGATAAGATCAAATTCAAGAAGTTCATCATCACCAAGCCCTTATATGAAATGTTAAAGGGACTTAGCTAAGAAAAAGATAAAAATATGAACAGTGAAAGGACAGCAAACTCACAGTTGTTAACCACACCTACAACAAAAGCAAACTAAGGAACAGCTAGATCAGGAGCGGAACCATAGAAATGAAGATCACATGGAGGGTTAGCAACAGAGGGATGGGAGGAGGAGAGCGGCAGAAAAGGTACAGAGAATAAGTAGCATAGACAGTAGATAGAAAATAGGGGGTAGGGCTAGTATAGTATGGGAAATGTAGAAGCTAAAGAACTTATGACACATGGACAGGAACTAAAGGGAATGTGGGTGGGAGGGGTGTGCAAGGTGGAGGAGAATGAAGGGGGGATGGGACAACTGTAATAGCATAATCAATAAAATATATTTTAAAAAAATTTTTTATTCGATAGATGTTAGCCATGGTATTTTCTGTATGTTCATTAGGCCACCCTGACTCTTTGATTCATCTGTTGATTACCTAAGGAATTGTGTTAAAAATTACCAAACATGATGGTAAATTTGTCAGATTTTCATAGGGGGGTGTGTGTGTGTGAAATATATACACACACACATATAGATACTATTTTTTAAAGATTTTTTGTATTTATTTTTAGAGAGATGGCAAGGAAGGGAGAAAAGCATTGATCGGTTGCGTCCTGTATGTGCTCCAACAGGGGACTAAACCCACAACCCAGGCACGTGTCCTGACCAGGAATCAAAGTGCTGGCCTTTCGCTCGGACACCCAACTGACTGAGCCACACCGGTCAGGGCTATCTGTACTATTTTATTAGTTGTATTAGAATTAGAACCTTTTGCTGCTCAGTTTGATCCTTGGGTAAAGTTAATAATCATCTTTATCTCTTTTTACTCTGAGCTTCTACTTTGGATGATATTGATAAAACTATCTGGATTTACCTTGGTTGATATTTGCCACCTGTACCTTTTCCCATCTTTTTATTTTAGACTTTCTCTGTTCTTACGTTTTAGGTGCGAGTCTTACAAAGAGCACGTAACAAGATTTGTCTTTTTGTTGGTTCTGTTTCTTTTTTACGACTGTAATTTGTTTCGTTCTGTTTATCTGAAGAATGCAATCCATGCACATTTAGTGTGAATTCTGATGTATCTGGATCCATTTCAACTGCTCTTTCGAACGCAGTTTATCGCACTCGTTGGCGTTTACAGCACAAGGAAGCCAGGACGTTTTTGTGGACTGTAATAGAATATTATGCTTAAGTTAACTATATTCATATTTCTCACAGAATTACATCTTCTCTTCCATTAAATTATACTTGCATGGTAGTGAGCCCAAGGGTTCAACAAGAAAAGTTAAATTAGAGAACATTTTGTTCATCAACTTAATTTCTTCTGAACTCGACGGAAAGGAGCATCTTATTTGGTCTCTTCGTCTTAGCCTCTTGGTTCAGCCGGCGAAACCCCGGTGTTCTTCAGGAGCACAGCTACCAGAGATTACACGAGGAGTTATAAAAACATGAAATACAGGCGGGTCTAAGGGGCTTTCGGGACTTGTGTGGGCAATGAACTACAGTGGGTGTTGAGTCAGACCAAACTTGGTTTGCATCCTGCCTCTTCTATATTCTACTCAGTGAACTTGGGTATTTTTTTCCAAGATTTTATTTTTACTTATTTTCAGACAGAGGGGAAAGGAGAGAGAAAGAGAGGGAAAGGAACATCGATGTATGAGAGGTACATCAATCAGTTGCCTCTCACACACCCCCAACTGGGGACCTGGCCTGGAACCCAGGCACGTGCCATGACTGGGAATTGAACCAGCAACCTCTTGGTTCGCAGGCCAGCACTCAGTCCACTGAGCCACACCAGCCAGGGCTTGAGTATGTTTTTATTCTAATTTTCATTCTCCTTATCTGTAAAATAGAGACAGAAATAATTACTTTCTTATGGAGTTATTGTAAGGATAAGTGATTTATTGGTCATAAAGTGCTTAGTGCAGTATTTCTCTTATGATACACACTCAAGAAATGGTATCTGGCACAATCGATGTATTATATATTTAACAGAGGTTTATTGGGCACACAGTGTATGTAGGCACAGTCTTAGGCCACCGCAGTACAGACGTGAGTGTGGTACATGCTGTGAGAGAAACAAGCGTAGATCGCTGGAACGCGGCAGCAGAGCAGCCAGCCCACACGGTTACGTTAGGACTCCTGGAAGAGGGGACATCTGAGTTGAATTTTAAAGAATGCATATGGATAAGCTCAGCACAGAAGCAGGGAAAGAACTTTCCAGGCACAGGAAATCAACTATAAAAAGAGATTTGAAATGCTAATAAGACTTTATGTATTTATTTTTAGAGAGGGGGGAGGGAGGAAGAAAAACACTGATGTGTGAGAGAAACACTGACTGGTTGCCATTTGCATGCCCCCCAACGAGGGACCTGGGCTGCAGCCCAGGCATGTGCCTGGACCAGGAATCAAACGAGCAACCTCTTGGTTTGTAGTCTGACACTCAGTCCACTGAGCCACACCAGCCAGGGCTGAAATACTATTAAGATTTTAAGAATGAACACTAATCTAACATGACATCACAGTGGAGTCCACACCCTCTCCACTGTAGCATCACTTAGTACCACAGCCAAAAGCAGAGGAATGCAATGAACTATATAGTTCTTTTTAAATAAAGAGTTGTTACTTTTTTTGCTCATATTAATAATGTTAAACAAATACTTGTCTGTTATATCTGATTGTCCAACATTTTAGTCAAAACTGAGAGGAGGAAAAAATCCAAAATATAGAAAGAATTAATGCAACTCAATGGCAAAAAAAAAAGGAAACAATCTGATTTTAAGATGGGCAGAAAATGTGAAGACATTTTTCCAAAGAAGATGTACAGATGCCCAAAAGTTACTCAACATCAACAGTTAGGGAAATGCAGATCAAAGCCATAATGTGCCGTTATGCCATACCTGTCAGAGTGACGACCAGAAAGCAGTAAGTGTTGGTGAGGATGTGGAGAAAGGGGAACCCTGTGTACTGTTGGCGGGAATGCACTGTGTTTTTCGGACCATAAGATGCACCTAGGTTTTAGAGAAGGAATATAGGGGGAAAATTTTTGAAGCAAAAAATGTGGTAAAATATTTAATAATACAAATAACAATATTTCACCAGTGTAAATGTAAACAGAATTCAACAGCAGCATTAACATTATTCCTCCCAAATATTCCTCCCAAATTTTTTTTGGGGGGGTGCGTCTTATGGTCCTAAAAATATGGAAAATTGGCATAGCCACTATGGAAAACACTGGCGTTTCCTCAAAAAATTAAAAGAACTACCAAATGCTCTAACAGTGCCTCTCTGGGTATTTATCCAAAGAAAACAAAAACATTAACTAAAAAAGATATTCAGCCCTATGTTCATGGCAGTATTAGTTTCAGTAAGCAAGATACGGAAATAACCTAAGTGTTCATCGGGTGGGTGGATGGATGGGTGGACGGTCGGACAGACAGACAAAGAAAATGTGATACACATACATAATGGAGTATTATTTAGCCATAAAAGAGAAGGATATCTTGCCATTTGCAACAATATGGATGGACCCTGTGGGCATTATGCTCCATGGAATAAGTCAGACAGAGAACAGATTAGTAGTTGCCAGAGACAGGTGGTGGGAGTGTGGGCGAAATAGGTAAAAGGAGGTCAAAAGGTACTATTTTATAACTTCCAGTTATAGAATAAATGTCATGGGGATGTATTATACAGCAGGAATACTATAGTTAATAATACTGTATTGCATATTTGAAAGTTGCTAGGGAGGTAAATCTTTAAAAGTTCTCATTAAAAAATTGAGAGAAAGCTGACTGTCAGAAAGTAGCATAGCATGGTTTAAAGACTCTAGCCATGGAATCCTGAGAGCTGAATTAAAATTAGGCTCAACCACCTAACAGCCAACGTGCATTTTGGTAAGCCACTACTGTTTTAAATTCTCACTTTCTCCCTAAAATAGAGATGATAAGGCCCATGCTAACGCATCTTACAAATGTATTGTAAAGCTCAGATAAATTGGTTCTTGATTATTCACGATGATGGGAATGCAAAAGAAGCATAAGCCCCAAAAACCAAAAATAGTAAATTAAAACTTATAATAATTGGTTCCAGAATACATTTTTGTATGCTGATTTATCCCTCTAATTATATTTGCTTAGGATAAAATCAGTTCCATTTGTATTTCTTTAACCTACACCAGCAGATGGCAGGAAGAAGTAGCCTAGATAATTACAGCATGGTGCCAGAAGTCATTTTGGAATTTTAAAATTACTAAATTAATTGTCAAAATAGAAAATGAAATATCGATTTTGTAGTTATTTATCACTTCATACTTCGCTTGTCTTCAGTGAATTAAGGTTTTCACTGGCAACTTTGATAAACGCTTTATTCTCACCGTTTCCCTATCTGCTCTATATTTCTGCATCCTGATTTCCCCACACACCTTATATGCCGATCCTTTCTCCCTAAACCCCCATGTACATATATATATATACACACATATTTCTTCTTCCCTCTCCTATCACAGCTTCTAGTTCTGAAATTAGCTCATTCTGTACCCCGCTGTGCAAGTCTCTATCCTTTCTTGGGATTTTTCTCAGCTGGGCATAAGGATATACATATACACACACATATACATAAATACAATTATTCAGAAATTAGTTGACATTAGATGATATTTTCATTTTTAAATATCCCTTTAATATTTTGACATTTATGCCTCTCCTTGGCACCTTCTGTTCTCAGGCCTCCACCCCACATATTAAGGAGGAAGAAAGATGTGGCTATTTTGTCCCCGTAGTCTGACCATATTCTTGTTTAATAACTGGCTTACTCTTCTCCTTGGGCTGCAGTCGAACGCTGCACGTTTTACCCTGCTCTCACTGTATCATATGATTTACCGTGTCCATAGGCATATGTCACCCCAACTATCTAAATAAGTGTCCTTTAAAGTAGCCCGGGATGTCCAGCCTTTTGGTGTCTCTGGGCCACACTAGAAGAAGAAGAGCTGTCTTGAGCCACACATTAAATATACAAACACCAGTAAAAACAAACAAAAATCTCATAGTGTTTTAAGTAAATTTACGACTTTGCAATGGGCCACATCCAGAGCCATCCTAGGCTGCCTGTGGGCCACGGCCATGGGTTGGACATCCCTGGTAGACCATTCATTTAAAAAACTTTACTGCTGACCACACCAGAGTAACTAACTAGTACCAGAACTACCTTCCCACCATAAACAACTAAAAAACGGGACATACATGAAATAAAATACATGAAGCAGCTCTGTCAGATGTTGAACAACAGATGTGTTATCCAGAAGAGAAAGGAAACAAGTCAGGTGATTCTTGGAGGCATGTTACTGACTGTGGCCCAGAGAGGAAGAACGCAAGGAAATCATGGCAATATCAGTGAGGGGAGAAAACTGCCTGTGTAGCTCATGGAGACTGAGGAGGCCAGAATTTATGGGCACGTGTACTGGAGAGGAAGGAGCTACTCAGGGAAAGGTCCAGAAATCTGCAAAGAAGTCCCCTTAAGTCTGTTACTAAATACTAAATGGAAGCACATGGAGAGAAACTCCACGAAGCTGAGCAACTACTTGGGAGTTCTAGGCTGAACATTCCTTGGAAATCCTACTGGAATGGGAGGTGCTGGGTTCTAACCAGCCAGAGACATTTGGAGCATTTGGTAGAGATCCCAGAAGAAAACCATGAATATAGGAAGGAGAAAAGTGGAAGATGTAAAAAGAACCAAATAGAGGTTTAAGAAATGAAAAATACAGTATCTGAAATGAAAGATTCACTTGATGTATTTGTCAGTAGACACTACAGAAGACAGGATCATTGTGGTTGAAGACAGGAATTATCTAAATTGAAGCACAGAGGGAAAAATGACTGAGCAGGATACACAGTGGTCTACCATATGTGTAACTGGAGTCTAAGAAGAAAAGAGTAGGAAAGACAAAATTTGAAGAAATAATAGGAAATTTTTCAAATGTTATGAAAACTAAATGTCTACATCTAAGAACTTCAATGAGCCCCACTCAGGATAAGCATTAAAAAAAAAAGCACATCAAAGTACATGGTAGTCAAGTTTCTGAAAACCAGTTATAAGTAGGAACTTATAATCATCCAGAGGAAAAGAATACACATTACATATAGGGGAATGAAGATTTATTACAGACTTCTCATCAGAAACAATGCAAGCCAGAAAAAATTAAATCTTTAAAGTACTTGAAACATAAACTATCAACATAGAATTTTATATCCTTCAAAAATGAAGGGGAAATAGAGAAACAAAAGGTGAAAGAACTTATCACCAGACACCTGCACAACAGTAAACACTGAAGGAAGTTCCGTAGGTGGGACCACAAGGACACCAGGTGGAAACTCGGATCCACCCAAAGGCATGAAGAGCCCCAGAAATGGGAAATACATGGGTGAATACAAAGACTTTTTTTCTTAATTTCTTTAAAAGGCAGCTGATGCCCTCACCGGGTGGCTCAGTAGATTGGAGAGTCATCCTGTACTCCAAAAGTTAGTGGATGTGATCCCTGGTCACGGGGCATGTGTGAGAGGCAACCAGTCGATGTTTCTCTCTTGCTTGCTGTCTCTCTCTCAAGTGAACACACACACAAGCACTCACACACACACTAATACATATATATATATATATATATATATATATATATATATATATATACTACACACACACACATACATACATATCCCCTCAGGTAAAGATTAAAAAATGCACAAAGGCAGTGACAGTTTAAATAACAATAACACCATATCGTATGGTTTACATCATGCAGGAGTAGAATGCATGACAATAATAGCGCAAAGGTCAGGAAGGGGAGTTGGAAGAATGCAGTTGTAAAATAAATTACTTTTATAGGTAAAGTGGCATGTTTGAAAATAACCTGATTAAGTTAAAGATGTATATAGTAAACCCTTAATCAATTACTTCTAAAAAATACAAAAAAGTGATACAGTTAATAACACACCAAAGTGAAGATGAAATACAGTTATCCAAAAGCAACTAGGGAAAGAGGAAAGAAGTGAATATTGTAATGTTGGATAGAGGGATTGCTGTGAAGAAAGATGTTGGCAAGCAAAGCTCCATGAATGCTCTCCCATTTCTGCGTGGTAGGACTTTCTGAGCACAGATTGCTAGCACCTGGATTAAAGAATGTTTGAATGACAGACTCCGAAGTTGGAGACCTCTAGAGAGATTGGACTTCTCCTCCAAACACATTGATTTACATTCTAGGATTGTAAACCTAGAGACCTACCCCTCCTCTCCCCAGGAGGGTTTATTTGTATTACAAAGCGAAGGTCAGTAGGTCTTCCCCCTTCCCCCTTCCCCCTTCCCCCTTCCCCCTTCCCCCTTCCCCCTTCCCCCTTCCCCCTTCCCTCCTTCCTCACCTTCCCAGTCCCCACCCCAGAGGGAAGGAGGAGCAGCAGCTGTCAGCTGTCCTATATAAATTCCAAAACTTTATTATTTTGAAGTTTCTCTCATCATGTCACCTGGCACGATTGGAACATAGAGAACTAATGTAACTATGAGCAATTAAAAGGCTGTCTGTGATCCAGAAACCTAGTGTTTCTGGCCAGAATGAATGAATGAATGAATGCTTAACAGAAATTAAAATAGGGGGTTATCTCCTATAAGGTGGCTGGGAAGGCCCGAGGAGGTAACATTTGAGCAGAGATGTGAATGAAGTAAGTCATGGGAGAAGACCATAACATACTCATGTTATTGGCTCTCCTGGAGCCTAGCACAGTTATTCACACATAAGCAAAATTTAGATAAATAAAAGTCAAGGATATGACACTCTGAAAGGCTGGCCCCCTCTGGCTAGAGTATTGTTTTTCTGTTCTACAAATTCAAGAGTAGCTATGTCTTCAGAGTGACTCTTTAGCCATAGACTTGTTATGTTAGCTAGGAAAAGATGAGCTAGACATCAAACTCAGTTAAGAACTGTTTCCAGCATAATTCATGTTTCATTTCCTTGAATAAATCTGGGTTAGGAAGCCCAGAATGAAGTTAGTTGGGAGGCTAAGTTCTTTGTACAGAGGCAGCAATAAATACTAACTTGGTTGGAAATTACTATCATCCTTGTAAATGTGACATACAAATGCGAGAAGAACAGATATGGGTGAAGAGCACAGGCAGGAGGAATACTAAATGAGTGTGATGAATTTTAATTGGGTCATAACTAATAGTACAATCCTTATTTTAGTTGTACAGTGTGTCAGAAGCTCACAGCTAGAAGAAAGCATGCAATGCAAAAGACAAAGGGCAGCATAGTCCTTGACTTTGGGCTGGAGCCAGTAGTAGTATGACCTTTTCGTTCGAAACCCTTCTCACCACTGTTTCACCAGGTCATTCCTTCCGTTGCTATGAATCATCTCTGGGAATCTGTAACAAGCACATCATTGTCAAGAAGTTGAAAGCAATGATAAGTTGTTCTGCTAACACCTGTCAGTGAAATAACTCAGAGCACAAAACCCAGGCATTTAAGGAGTTGACAAGTATTATTAAACCTGTTTTGTAAGAGAAGAAGCTGGTTCAAAGAGGGAAAAGCTGTCAAAGGCAATACAATCAGAAAATGGCTCAGGCCTCCTGCCTCACACAGCCAGGCCCTCACATCGAGAGGCCCTCACCTCCTGCCCTCGTGGCCCAGGAGACTGTGGGGCCATCCCTGAGCAAGTGGTGGTGTTTCCTGCTGTCCAACTTAAAAATGTTGTGACCGTTTTCAAGCTTTGACTATGTCTTAAATTCAAATATATTTCTTATGACTGATTTTCTCTGGGTTTTTGCCCTCATTCGGAAATGTACACTATTTAAAATTTTTAAACGCAACAGCATGGTATTTCTACCAGTAGCGCCTTCCTTTTTTCCTTTGAGCACTTTAATCCGTCAGTCTTCGGCACCTTGCTAAACCTCCTATTTGAATTAGGACAAGTCACAGTAATGCTTTCATCCGGGGATGGCGCTTCATGCCAGTCCTCGAACTGGACCTTAATTTCGTGATTTCATTAGAGAAAAAAAGATAGGAAAGCCTAATTTAAAGTAAATTAGGATTTATAATTGGGAAATGCTTCTACCTGTTTGTGACTAACTTTCTCATTGCTCTCCACTCCATTTTCCACTCTCCATTTACTTTTATTAAAAAAATACATAAGGAAGAAACTGCCTTAGTGTGGGTCTAACAGAAAGCAGAGTATGAGACAAAGACTTAAGTGCACACTCTATTCAGGACTCCAATCCAGGGAGCAAGAGCAAGGGACAGGGACAGTGAAGCAGAGGAGCGGGAGGCACCCATACGAAGATGTTCGGGTTGGCCACCTGTACGGGCAACTGATCGCTCAATCCTGCAGGACGGCCTGAAGAACCATAGCAAAGAAACAGAAACCCGGGAGGGGAAAGAGAGTGGCATCAGGCAAGGCGCTGTTAGGCTGCACCTGCAGGAAGCCAGCGGGAGCCCGGGAAGAACCAGTGACTGGAAAAAGATGCAGGGAGGACAGAAGTAGTAACATGTGGTCTCCCATCACACACAACTCTATTGTTGCATGTACTTCCGTGCATAAGTATATGAAGTAAAACATGAATTTCTGCTCCCCACTCCCACCTTCTCATGGACACTTGTCATAACATTTTGTTGTCTATGAATTTACATATAATCTGAGAACGCACACATACAAGGTCTGTCGGGAAAAGGTCCAGCCATTGTTAATATAACAAGAATGGTTTGCAAGACATCTATGTAACTGGCAGCCAAGGAGAGTGGACTGGAAAGCACAAGCATGAACAATGATGACTTCACTGTACTAGTCAGTGGGGAAGGTAGATGCCTTTGAGTGAGCATGTGTACTGTGTGGTCATTACATTCAAAATGAATGAGCAAGTAGAGCAACGAATCTGCCTCAAATTTTGCTTTAAGCTTGACTGTTCCTCCACAGAAACTATTCAGACCATTGATGAGATTCAGGAAAATACAATGGGGCAGCTGATGACGATTAGAACTGTGTGAGGTCCCAGGGTGCCTGTTTGAAGGGAACTGAGGCATCGTTATCCTGTGTACAATGTTTCTTGTATCTTGTTCAATAAATGTTTCTATTTTTCATAATACATGGCTGGATACCTTCTGGACAGACCTCATATACCTTTTCCTTTTAAAAAACATGAGTCGGAAATACTGATCTCTTCTGACAGGTTTTTCTTTTTTAATTCATGTGTTACTCGCATTGTGGTTGGTTTTACCCATTGTCAGCAAGTCGATTTTGCCCCATAGGAGGCTCGGCGGAAAGCACTGACTTGACACTTGCTGAGTCGGTGCACTGGTGAAGGAACGGTAGTGTGAGTTCCAGTGGAGCTCTTGCCGACAGAGGAGGAGTGCGCGCACTTGGGGATGCAGTGGGCACAGTCCGGCAAAACACGGAATGGTACTGCCGGACGATGGAACAGCCATCCCTGCCCGTCTGCGCCTCCTTCCCGCCATCAACACTTCCCCAGCCTCAGTCCAGAAAAATGGAGACTACGCAAAGGAGGCATGGAAAAGAGATGGAGAAGAAAATAATTTTCCCTCTACCCTTCTGAGTTCTTTGACTGAGACCCCTAAGAGAAAAGCAAAGAAAAGTCTATTAACATGTATCCCTCGGGTATACATGGGAGAAGCCTAGGAAAAAATGGGTTACTCCTCAAGGTGACTTTAAATTCAGGATTAAATTCCATCTTAATAGGGAAAGGGGAAGTGGGCCTATTAGGGGACAGTCAGTGACTTTTGGGAAAGGCGAATTGCAATGCAGGTCTGGTGGTTTGTGACCAGGTGTGTCTCAGTGGGGTGTCGACTTCGGGTCTCCTCTCCTGCAGCAGCGTCAGTCTTCCCTGGTTGATGAAACTCCCAGGGATGCGGCTGATGACGCTCAGATTCCTTTTGGAGGATCCGCCTTTAGGAAGATATTGGGCGCACAGAGAAACTCTGTGCTGTTTCTCAAGTGCCTACAGCTCAAAATCATCATTGCGCCAGAGCAACGTATTTCAGGGTGGCAGGCCCTGATCTCCTACCGTCATGTTTGGGGTGGCAAACAATGCTGCCCTTGAGAGGTTAGGGAGGACGCTTATAAAGACCTGTTCCGCCAGCAAATGTTGACCCCATGTTAAGTGACAAGCACTAACGGTAAAGTGGGGAACACGACAGACTCGGTCCTTGTCCTCACGCAGGGGAAGTCCACAACTGAGAGAAGAAAGAGGGAAGAGTAGGGCAAAGAAGCAGAAGGGGGAAAAAAGAAAGCAGAATTCTAAAGGACTGAGGAATTTCTGTAGTGGCTAAATCAGTGCGGTGCCTGTGTTACTAATACACGTTCTTTAAGCCCAGCCCTCTGCTCCCGCATCAAACACGTAGGCACTGCACCCAATTTCACTCGTCCCCCACACCCCAGTGATAAGGTGGTGATACGTTTTCCCTCAGCTGGTGACAGAAATACACTGGATTCAAACCAGCGAGTGGTGACCCAGATCTAAGTGTACTGGAAATGTGGTGGAAGTCAGAGCTTTCTTTAGCGAGTCTTACTAATTAAATTATTTGGACTGTTTTTAGCCACCTTGGATATTTTTTCTTTTTAAAGTCGTTATGAATGTTGTTTGTAGCTGTATCAATAAGCCAAGAATTCACATAGTTACTCAACCACGCAGATTACTCATCATCGCCTGTTCATAACAGAATCCTAAAATGTTTAAGATTTCTGATGCAAATCAAAATCTCATCATCACTTGTCATTGCTAAATTAAGTGACAGGATAATAACATTACATTAAAACCATTTTTCTCTTGATTGAGTACCATTTTCAGAAGTGAACCTTGTAGATGTATATTTTTTTCATCAGTACTATAAATGCATTTAGAATCTGAGCTAAAAATAGAATAAAAAGGGGAGGAGTGGAGGGGATGTTTTCAAATTATTGATGAATCTCTCAAATCTCAAGCAACCATATTTGACAGTGCGGTGCTGGGGAATGGAGCCGTTTAGCTCGATTTACTGAGACTTAGAACTGCATGAAGGAGGTCACAGGTCAAACCTGGCCTTTATTGACACGGCCGAGTGTCCCTGTCACCAGTTGTACGGATCCCACTGCACACAGGCGGTTAGTGACCTGCAGGAACCAGCACCGCTCCGTTCCTCTAATGTGCTAAGGCACCGGTTGCAGATGGATCACAGCCTATGTGGGAAATGAATGTAAGTTCCGAATATGCCAAACAAAGTAGGTGCTCAGTTGACTTACCATCTCTCTCAGCGTTTCTTTTCTGCCTAAAGCTAATTAACCTTTCTGGTCACACTTCCCATCTCTCCTCCTGCCCCATCGGGCCCTTGGCCCACTTCTGTGTGGCCAGTCTTCCTGCCCCCGGACCCTCCACCCAGCACCCCTTTTCCATCTGAAAGTCTGCTGTCCTCCAAAGGTGTTGTCTCCTCACATCTTCCACCTTTGGTGTTGCGGGGATCATACATGGAGCACACCTTTTACTTTTGGCCTCATTTAATACTGTCTTCGTTAGGCAGTAACATGTCAGTAATAAATAACCTGTCGGTAAGAACCCTCAGTGCTTGGAGAAGCCAATGAAGGTATAGACGGAAACAAGACTGGCTATGAGTCTGGGCGACAGGTGGAGGAGAAATCAGTATACTCTTTTCTCTAGTTTTGTATGTTTGGGGTTTTCCACAGTAAAAATTTAAAACCAAACTTAGCTCTTTCAAATTCATTTTTTAAAACAGGTGCTTTTTTTTTTTTTAGTCAGTGAATGAAATGGGTCCTATACAGGGTGGGTTAGGATGGAAACCTGAACCCATCAGCTAATAGCCCACTCCCAGCCCACCCTCCAGGAAGCAAAGAAGATTCTTTGTTGCCTGGAACTGCAACTTCTCTCTCCTCCCTGGGTCCTGGACATGCTTGCCAGACCCCTGCCACCCTTCCTGCTTCGTATCAAAGTGACCAGATAAACCTGGACAGAAACACAAGTTATCTTGGCCCCGTTTATTAAGCCCCGCTATGAACAGGCTGCATGCTGGGCGTTGAGAGGGGGGATGTGGAGTTACTGCGCCCTGCGGGTTCCCCAGGGTTGAACACAGGCACCATGAACGACCTGATGCCGCCCGGACACTAGGACCTGTCACCTGGAGTAGCGCTGCGGTAGCGCAGGGCAGTGGGGGAGAGAGCAGGTCTGCCCGGCAGGTGCGTTCTCAGCAGTGACGCAAACTACTGAGTGTTCCCAGAAGGAAGAGGCTCCCTTTTCTGCTGCTGCTCCCAGCTCTGATCACTTAGAGCTCCCTCCGCTAACCCTCTGTCTCTTTTCTGAAGAACTTAAATTGATTGCAGTTACCAATGTTGGGTGTTTTTTTTTCTGTTTCCTTTTAAATTACTGTAGTCTTACTTCTCGATTGCCAAAAACCGGAGAAACTATCCATGGACATAAGTTCTTTATTGGCTTTGGAGGAAAAGGCGCCAACCAGTGTGTCCAAGCTGCCAGGCTCGGAGCAAAGGCGTCCATGGTGTGCAAGGTGAGTGTGAAGCACAGCGGGGAGTGTCCCAGGGGTACTGTAAGAACACGGTTTGGAGGCTTGAGCTCAGTGGTTTTATTTTTTCAACTATTTTAAAGTGAATGATTCAGTGATGTTTAGTACAATTACAGTGTTGTACAGCCACCAGAACATTTCCATCATTCCAGAACATAACGCCTTATATTAAGCAGCTTCTCCCCATCTCCCCCTCCCCTTAGCCCCTGGCAACCACCAATCCACATCCTGTCTCTATGGATTTAATCTATTTCTGAAGATTGCCTATAAATGGAATCATGGGATGTGACATTTTGTGTCTGGTTCCTCTCACTTAGCATGATGTTTGTAAGGTCCGTCAGCCTTGTAGCACGTGTCAGCACCGCACTCCTTTGTGGCTGAACAGCACTCTGTCACGTACGGCCCAGTGGGTTATCCATCTGTCTGCTGGTGGACACACGGGCTGTCCCCAGCTTTTGGCTGTCGTGAACAGTGCTACTGTAAACATGAGTGTGCATGTACTTGTTTGAATACCTGTTTATTTCTTCTAGAAGTTCATTGTTTCTAAAATATTTAAATAGGAGAGAGTAATCTTCCTTTTTTATTCATTAGTTTCTACTTCACTGGGAAGTAGCAGTCTTCAAATAACTTAATGCTCTGTTCCCTGAAGTTGAATTGAGTTTATAACTAGAGTGTGAGAAGAGAGGAGAATTAATCTACTCTGATGGGTTTTCTAGTCCAGCTTCTAAACAGCAGGAAGCCATTATGTTTCTAGCAGGTTTCACTACAGCAACATAGCTTATGGAAACTTGGCTAAATAACTGGCAATTTTTTCTGAATCATTTTCCTCTAATGCTCTATCTTGGATCAGAAGGAAATCTGGGCCTTACTGAACTATACATCACTGATCTTTAGGCAGAGTTTTGTTTTCAGGTATGTAACAAAATGTCAAACACGGCATCCTATTTCCATCCACCTACTGAAATTATCTGAAAATAAATAAAACAAAATTGGCTGCCAAAGGTTCCACTTCTGCATCTTTCATGAAATTTTAAGATGCTGCCATTACTGGTATAACAGGAAAGATACTTCCTTTATTTTAGGACGGCTAGACTGGTTTTGCACAGTAGAGCATAAGAAAAATATATAAGAAATGTAGAAGAATGAACTGTGTGCTGTCAACTGGGTGGATTTTACCAAAATTTCTCTGAAATGTCACTTCCTGTTGCATACAGCACTTCTGCTCCACGGGAGTCTAAATGACCCATAAACTACACAATTATCACTTCATTTCCTAATGAACTGTAACTTTATTTCTAATTTATGATTAACACGGTATAATACTTATCTGGCCATTTGGTCAAAAAGATCTCCTGAACAAGATTCAGTGTAAGAAACCCTCCTTTGCTAAGGTTGAGCTCTTTATATATTTAAAAGATCAATCACTTAATTGTGAATTTGTTATCGATGATCTATTATGTGCTAGGAATTATGGGGCTTGGAGAGAGAGCAATTCAAAAAGTTAGGTGTCGCCCTGGCTGGTGTGGTGCTCAGTGGATTGAGCGCAGGCTGTGAACCAAAGGGTCACTGGTTCGATTCCCAGTCACGGCACATGCCTGGGTTTCGGGCCAGGTCTCCAGTGCAGAGCATGTGAGAGGCAACCACATGTTGATGTTTCTCTCCCTCTCTTTCTCCCTCCCTTCCCCTCTCTCTCTCTCTCTAAAAATAAATAAATAAAATCTTTTTAAAAAAAGAAATAATTTTAAAAAGTGTTAGGCCTGCCGTTGGTGGCTCAGTTGTTTGGAGTGGCATCTCCTACACCAAAAAAATTGAGGGTTTTATCCCTGGTCAGGGTACGTATGTCAGCTGCAAGTTCAATCCCCAGTCAGGGCATGTATGGAATAGATGTTTGTCCCTCACACCAATGTTTCTCTGTCTGTCTGTCTCTCTGTCTGTCTCTCTCTCTCTCTCACACACACACAATCAATAAACATCCTTGGGCGAGGATTTAAAAAATAATTAAAAATAAATTAAACTGTTAGGCCTCATCTATCTTCTACTTGATTAGAAATGGAAAGTTTCAGGACTAATCAGATAGTGCTGACTTAAGAGGGCTTGGAAGCGGGAAAGAGGGCATCATTTCCTGGCAGGGAAAACCTGGAGGGGAACTGGTAGTGGAAGCAGGGCACCGCGAGTAGCCCTGGGGCGGGGGGAGGTGCCCAGAGCTGGAGCTGGGAAAGGGGAGGCGAGAGAACCCCCTCTTGGAAGTTCCACAAGAGCTATTCATTGAGCCATTAAAGCCACAATTGGATGTCCCCCAGGATCTCGTCCAACTCGAAGGTTTTGAGATTTGTTTTATTTTAGGTCTGTTGACTTGGAGGCAGAGAGAGAAGTGAAAACTAGGAATATCTGAGTTGTGGAACTGCACTTGGAAATGAATCATGAAGCCATAGCAGTGGATGGGAGAGGACTAGGAGGCAGGGAGCGGCCCGTGGGGGCGCGTTCCCGCCAGGAGACTGAGTGAAGCCGAGGTGCTTTGCGTTTTAGTCTGGTCTGTGTATGATGCTTTGTGTTGGTGCCTGTGTGGTTTCGAAAGTTCTTTATGTCTGACCCGCCCCTGATTTAGTGTTAGTTCCGCCGCCGTGGAGCCTGCCTGGGAATCTGCACAGAGAGAGTGAGAGAGCAGTGGCGTCAGCTAAAACCTACGTGGGGTTTACCTCACTTAGCCTGAGACATTTAAATAGTGATTTATTTAACATTAAGTAAATTGCATAATATTCTCAGACTTTATTGATATTAACGAATATTAACAAAAACAAAACCTCTTTTATAGTGATAGTTATTGTTATCCATTAATCATGATATTTCTTCCCATTGTGAAATACGTTTTTATTAAGCAGATTAGCCACACTGCTTTATGGCAGTTTTTTAGAGATGAAAATTTCTGAGTAGAAACCAAAATCATGAAATAAATGAAGATAAAATTGAACAGATGGAACAACAAAAAAGAAAACCAGAAAGTTTTCTATACTTTTCTTAGCAACATTAATTTACCTATCACTGCCCTGCAACCAAGTAAAACTCAAGCTCTGAAGGAGTAAGACTGTTTGATGGTACATGCAAAACATCTTATATTGAGCTAAGGAGAAATATTTGTCAAGATACTGTGGCGAGGGACTGTTAAGCAAGAGTCCATCAATATGCATACGATGAAATATGTATAATGAAACATTTCAACTAGTTAAGAGTCGTGTAGTTAGAATTTTAACTGAGTCATGGCCAAGGCTGTAGTCCAAGGATAATTGGAGATATTCTGAGATTAAAAATCCAGGCAGATATAGAAAATCCTTGGTAGGGCAAAGAGCCCACAGTAGGACACCTTTCATAGGACTTGCCTGATTTGGTTGGTAAATGTTGCCTCCTCCTCCTCCCGTCCACTGAAGCCTAATGTTAGAGAGGAGGAAGGTATTTCTAAACGACAGAAACTGGCAGCTCGGGAGGACCCTGGTAAAACAAAGAGTCTAACAGGCAATGGGCCAGTATGAGCCCAGAGGCCCTGCCTCATGTGTGGTTGGAAGGAAGCCACGAACAGGCCCAGGCCCAGCTGCCCCAGGTCAGAAGTCAGCAAACTGGGAGGGCCTTCGAGAAATTCCCTGGCCATGCTCCCTTCAAACGTTGAGACTGAAGCCCCTGGTATGAGCAGCCAGGTGCCAAGTCCCGAGGGGAGGTGGCGGGCGTTCTGTGAGAGCAGCGCCCGCAAAGACCGGCCCTCGGGCCAGGCCCAGCCCTCACCGCGCCAGGCAGTGCAAAAATCAAGAGTAAACAAATGCTTACAGCAATTTGACAGTTATTCTATAGCTGTAGAATATAATACTAATAAATTAGGCTTTGTATTTTGTATGAATGTTTTCATTGTTACTATATTTTACAAAATTATTAGTCTGCAAATAGATTGAAAATGAAAAAAAAAAAAACTAAGCCTTCACCACAGATAGTTTGAAAAGCAATGTATTAGAGTGCCCATCATGTTAACGACAAAGGTACCTTCTGTGTTTTTGTGTTAGATTACTCTGGGACGATCAACTAATCATGCATTCAGACCTTAATTTTCAAAGATCGGAAATTAGCCACCTGGCCTTTCCAAGGAAAATATAATGAAGTGAAATCTCTCCTTTCCTGGACCCTGCTGAAAAATGACTGGCTAAAACTCTTGATTGGGATGCTGGGCTATAAGTCCAAATAAATGACCCTAGCGACAAAAATAAAATGCCTCATATAGAAAGAATGGAAGCAATAATTGGGTTATCACAAACCCACCACCACTCTTAGATAAGCAGGCCCGACATGGTGATTGTAACATTAACTTTATATGTTAAAGGCTATTACTAAGATAAATACCCATTTATCGGGGATTTAAACAACCAGCAAGCTTCAACTGGAATTTTATGTATTTTTCTGTCCTGTTTTATGATAAAGCCACAAATGACAAGTTAAATTGTTAATATGAGGGATTTATTTAAAAAACTAACTGCCACCCTGTCTAGGTGGCTCAGTTGGTGGGAGCACCATCCAGGGCACCAAAGCATTGTGGGTTCGATTCCCAGTCAGGGCACTTAACCTGCATTTGCAGTTTTGATCCCCGGTCAGGGTGTATACAGGAGGTGGCCTATTGGTGTTTCTGTTTCACATCGATATTTCTCTCTGTCTCTCTCCCACTCCTTCTCTCTCTAAAATCAATAAAAACATATCCTAGGGTGAGGATTTTTGGGAAAGCAACTGCTGGGTTTCGTTACATGACATCGAATGCAGCTTAGCCTCCTAGCCCTGCTGTTCGTTGGACCCGCAGGCACTGGGAGTCACGGCGGCCTTGAATCACAGCATAGCTTCACTGTCAGTTGTATCTGCGTGTAATTCTAACTTTGAAAATCTGTAACCTGTCTTAATATACGTGATACCATCTCTAGCAGTATATTCAAGATATCTTATTCCAGATATCTTAAATATCTTACTCCATCTCGTAAGATATCTTGGTCCTCTGTGTTCTCTTTACCTCAAATATATGTTGATGGGTGGAATTACTAGATGTTTTCTGGCATTCAAGGATCCCAGCAGCCCATTCCTCAACCCTTTTGAAATTTAGATGCTTATATGATAGTGCTCACTGAAGTTACCCCCCCGGGGGCATTCTGGACTGTGGAAGCCACGGCCTGGCTCTCCCTGGGCGCAGAGACAGCCTTCCCCCAGGCTGGGTGGTGGAAGCACCTCAGGACCATTAGCTGGAGGAAACCCAGCCCTTTTGTTTCCCAGGATCCTCATTCACACCTCTCAACAGCTGCACTCTCCAGTACAGTACCCACTAGCTACATGTGGCTATTTAGATTTAAATGTAGTTCAAATTAAATTAAAAATTGAGTTCCTCAATCACACCGATACATTGTAAGTAGCACAGCAGAAATATAGAAAATGTCATCATTGCAGAAAGTTCCATTCAACAAACAGGACAACTCTGCAATACTCAGGATAGAGCTGAACCTGGGACTTCGCTAAGAGCATCAGGGGTTCCGTGAGTCACCTTAGTTCAAGTGTGAGTGGTTGTCTGCAGCTGCCGATGACTTGGATTCTTTCGCCTGGAGCAGGCACACACAGCTACCTCAGACGGCACCGTTTTCCCCGAATCTTTCTGCCCAGAAGTACCTACTTCACTGCTGCCACCGAACAAGCACTGGAGTGCCTTCAGGAGGGCTGTCTGAGGCAAAACCTTGGACAACACCTTCCTGCAGCCACGACTAGCACAGTGCGGGTGCCTGTAGTCGTGTGCTTTTATGAGTGATAAATAGGCCCAAGGAAGATGAACAGACAGGGAACTAAGATGACCATATACTCAGAAAACGCCTTTAATGCATAAGGCTTAAGAACAGATAAATGCATGCTAAGCTAGAGTCTCCAGTAAGCTTTTAGGAAGACTAGATTTAAGGAAGATTGTTTAGGCAAACAATATGAGATGATATTCAATTAAATGCTTAATTAGATAGTACCCATTATGAATACTGAAGGAGTTCTGAAAATAAAAATATTAACAAGGGGTAAATAGGAAAAGTAGGCCTTAAGCTGTTGCTTGAAAAACAGGTGAGGTTCAGTTAAGTGGAGGAGAGAGGAAAGGATTTCCACGTTCCCGTAAGTAAAGGCAAGGAGAGAGATAGGAATTTATGGTGCTCATATAGTGCTGCAGCACAGTCAGACTTAATGTTGAGCTGACAGTGCGGCCACTGAACACTCTGAAAAAACGCAGACCCATTGAGCGCGGGCCTGTGAACCACACAATTGTGGTTCGATTCCCAGTCAGGGCACATGTCTGGGTAGCAGGCCGGTTCCCTGCAGGCCAGTTCCCAGCAGAGGACACACCAAAGGCAACCATACATTGATGTTTCTCTCCCTCTCTCCTTCCCTTCCCCTCTAAAGGTAAATAAATAAAATCTTAAAACAAAAACAAAACATAGACCCAATGAATACTGCCAAATAAAAGCTTTAGAAGGATAGAGGCAAGAGAAGCAAGGGGAGCAAGACCGGGCCACATCAGAATGAGATTAGAGTCCCCAAGCACAGCCAAAGTCGTCTTTCAGGCTCGCAGAACCTTGAGCCCCACGTAGAACCCCAGTGGGCTGCTCGCCCCCACCAGCTTCTGTAGGTCGCACTTCTCCGGGCTCCCACTTAGTTGACTTACCAGCCTCACACCAGACAGGCCTTTGCTCTCCCTCTTCATTTCATCCACACAGACAAGCCTTTACAGGTACCCCCCCCCTGCAGCTTTAATCCTGCAACCAGTGGTCCTCTCGGGAGGGCATGTGCTGTAATCACCTGGGGGGCGTGCCTCGGTCCCACCCACAGAGGGTCCAGTTGAATCAGTCAGGGCTGTAGCCTGGGCCTCAGGTGTTTACAGGCTCCTCGGGAGACACTGGTGAGCAGCTGAGGTGGAGCCCTGTTGGCCGCCTGTCTGCCAGGGAGAACTCACACCAGTCCCACCCTGCAGCTCCACTCGGATGGAACAGTTTGCCATGAAATACAGCAACGAATTTTAATTAGCTCGATAATAGCAGAACTGAAATTAGATTCCAGGTTTTCTTCACTCCCATATGCAGCATTTTGCCTCATGGCCACAATACTTAAAGCTTTCGTATCAACTTGATCCCAGTGTGTGACCAGGAAAACAGGGAAGCCTCCAAAGATACCTGTGAAGGTTCCTTTATAATAGTCCTCAGCAGTCAAGGGCTTCCATTCACTGTGATTTTTCAAGACACTTGCACTCACTCTCAATGGCAAGCTATGAATGACAAGCTGTGAATGACAAGCTGTGAATGACAAGCTGTGAGGAGCAAAAGCATAGGTTCCTCTTCTCTGATATCTGGTTATCAATTTCCAATTATTGGGGAAGAGGCTTAAATTTGAGCCAGAAGTAAGCTAATGGGATTGGAAGGCGTTCACTTTTTGCACCATTTTTAAACATAAATCCAGAAGAAGAAACGAATATGTGAGAGGTGTTGAGGGGGGGTAAGTAGGGGAGATGGCATTCTTTTGGTATCATGTTGCACATGTCATCTGTGCGACTCGATAACGCAGAAAGAAAAAGGATCCTTTTAAGTAGGACTCAGATCCCCATTGCTTTCCGTCCACACTCCGATATGTGATTTAGATCTACTTAAAGCTTAAAAACGACTCCCTGGGCAGAGGTGCCCTCCCACTTGGCTATACTGTTCTGAAAGTAACCAGATACATATTACATTGAAAAGCATTAGTTTCACCAAAGCATTAAAGAGATGTTATGTTTTTGCTAGAATAATAACATTAATAGTCTCATTTTTTAAATAATTTAATGTGCCCACATGCTTGCTTCCATGATCAAACGCTCTTCTGTTTGAAAATTGGAAGCAACAGGAAAGATTGAAGCATCGGGGAGAACCGGGCGGGCATGAAAGTAGTTCATGAGGTTGAACGGCAGCTACAGGAGCCCCGCCCTCTCCCCCAGGAGAAGCAGTCTGATGGTGGTGGTGGTACCAAACCCTTACGTAACTCTTTACAGCTTTAAATGTATTTTCAAACATATTATTTTATCTGCACAGCTAACTAGCTGTGACTTTCCAGATAAGGACACTGAGGCCTAGAGAGAATTTAAGTGGCTCACTTGAAATCACACAGCTAGCGGGAAGGGGCCTCCACGACCCAAATGAACATATTGTCTTCCTGTTCTTTGGCTTTTCATCACTTCCTTTACCTTGTAATGTATCGCTACGACCTAGATGATGTAAAGGTAATGGAGCTAGGGTTGGTTTCTCTTAATCCTCACCAGTGTTGTCACTTTCCCATTATTTTTTAGTTACCAGATTTTATTTTTGATGAGGGAACATCTAAGAAGGCAAAAACAAAGTATTTCATCTCACATCTCACTTAGAGTTTAGAAGGCCAGCCAACAGACTTGCCAGGAAATCACTGTTACAATAAACCTGGAACCCTAACCATCGCCAGGGGTTATAGCCAATCAGGTGATGCCCTGATCAGGAAAAGGACAGGCAGCTACTGCAGCCTCTGAAATACAACTGTAGGAGCCTGCAAAATGCAGTTGCCCTGAGCATGAAATCCCTTCCCAGTTCTGCCTCAGATGCTCATGCTAGTCCACCTCCTATGTCTTACTCCCCTCCAGTGTTACCAGTTTCTTGAAGTTAAAGCTTCATGTTGTTAGGTTTCCTCCTTCCCTCCAACAGTTCTTCCTAATCCCTGCACAACTTAATGTTCATTACCACTGTTTATCACCTGCCCTTGATATTCACCAAAACAGATTTCACCTTTATAAAACCAATAGGAAAGGGAAGAGAAGTTCCTTTGCTCGAATTTGTATCACACCCCACGTGCCTGGGGATGGCCTTTTCTTAATCCCCAGACATTCTTATAATGATACTTTTCCTAACTGTGTTAACACCATGATTGTCCATGGGAGAAAGTTAAATAATGGACAAAAAAAAAAAAAAGAACAAACAAGTTGCTTCTCCTGTGAATCTTTAACCTAAGAAAAAGGAAGCTTTGGCTCTTACCTGCTAGATAAATGAATGGCCAGCCTTCCATGAATGAAATCTTTGGTAGAAGACCTCCTGCCACTGGGGAACTCTCCTTGCAGGCACACTTTGTAGTGGACACACTTCATTATAAAGACAGAGGTTTTGCTAAGAAGAAGTTATTATATATTGTTTGAGATTATTGCCTTCTCATCATTTGAGCCAGAAAAGGAGAATAGGCAAAAGTGTTCTTCGAGGAAGAAGGTATCAGAAGTGGCATTTAAATCGGGTCAGCAAATTTGGCTGTGGAGCAAATCTTGCCCACTGAATATTTTTGTAAATAAAGTTTTATTGGAACACAGCCACATCCATTTGTTGACATATTTTCTTTGGCTGCTTTCACACTACAATGATGCACATGAATTGTTGCAAAAGAGACAATATGGCCCATAAAGTCTAAAATATTACCTATTTGGTCCTTTACAAAAAAAAAAAAACAAAAAAACCTGACCCCTGATCTAGAGAGTCTAAAAACTCACTGGCACATTTTATGGTCACTCATTGAGGATTTCAACCTGAGTAAAGGTCTAGGTTTCTTTCTGTTGCTATGTCCAGAAAGGAAGTCTTCCGTGGAAGAGCAGAACACACCAGCAGCAGCCAAGAGCTGGATGGAGACACAGACCATTGACAGAGCGCTCAGTGCAGGACAGAAAAGTAGGAACAGGAATGATTCCAGCAGAGTGACATTCTGGCAAAGACAAAACAAAAGAGACAGTGAAAAGATCAGTAGCTGCCAGGGGCTAGACAGCAGACAGTGATGAACAGGCAAAGCACAGAGGACTTTTAGGGCAGCAAAACGATATTGTATGATAATATAACCACAGATACATATCTGTACATTTGTCAAAACCCATAGAGTGTACACCACCCAAGTGAACCCTAATGTAAACTATGGAGTTTGGGGAGTGTGTTTGATGTGTCAGCTTAGGTTCATTGATTCTAACAACTCCACCACCCTAATCATGTTGCCTATGAATGAAGAGGAATGCACGTTTAAAGGGAAAACTGAAGTATCATTACCAGAATGCATTCAAGGATGCAAAAACCACAGAATGCCACTATACGAGGTCAACTAGGGCTTTTTAAAATTGATTTGAAAGACAGAGAGAAGAAAAATATCAATTTCTTGTTCCACTTATACACTCATTGGTTGATTCTTGTATGTGCCCTGACCGGATACCAAACCTGCAACCTTGGTGCATCGGGAGGAGGCTCTAACCAACTGAGCCCTCATCCAGGGCTAGCAAGGGCTTTATATTCCCTCCTCTTTGTGCTGCTCCATGTCAGAGTCGGGGGGGAGATAAGATTCTGAAACATCAGGCAAGGCATTACAAAGATGCCGTCATTTATAGTAAAGTACGAACAACTGAGGTTCTGCGTAGGTTTGAGGACTAGATGGTGGACAGCTCTGTCTCACAGAAATTTTCACATGAACAGATCGAAATGAGAGTGAACCTGTAGAACTGGTGCGAATCATTAAATGCTTCACATTTAGGCAGGATATAAGTAGAACATTAGTATGTAACAAGTCTTGGGCTGAAATCAAGTCTTTCAACTTGCATTAAGAAGATTAATTAGTGTTTATAAAGTACTGTGCAGATATGCCCTTTCCAAATGCTAAGTATTCTAAAAACTACATTGTAGCATTTTCCTAAATGTAAAAGATCTAACGTTCATCATTTCTTTGGTACAGGTTGGCAAAGATTCTTTTGGCAACAATTATATAGAAAACTTAAAACAGAATGATATTTCTACAGGTAAAACTTTCTTTTAAAGTTGGTTTTTATAACTTTCTTCTGTGATCTGATTACAAGAAAAGTTGAATATAAAATAGAATTATTAGAGCTTCTCTTGCTGACCGGGGAATTTTTATGAGCAGCTTTACGTAGCCGTGCTTAAGTAGCCATGGCTAATTCCCTCGTGTACACTCCGTCGGGTGGGAATAAAGCAACAGGAGGTTACAAACCTCCATCTCACGGAAATGTTTCAGACGCAAGTAACAGGAGAAAATAGGTGCTCCATTCGCAAAAGATATCTTAAGAAAAGCCACTGAGTGGCATGGCTGGAAATTATTTTAGGAACCATTGAGGCTGATACTATTTCCCAAAAAAAGAAAACCGAAGGCCAGAGAGGTTCTGCGATTGTCCAGGAGCACGTGGCTAGTTGGAGCCCCAGCTGAGACTAGAAGGCAGCTGTTGGCTCCAGCTCAAGGCTCTCGCTGCTGCCAAAGGCTGCCTGATCAGCATTACCGTGTACATGCCGGGCTCTGATTCTCGATGAGATACAAAGCTTATGAGAGGGAAGAAAAACAAACACGTTGATTTTATAGGTTTGACCTTTCGTCTTTAATCTCAGTCAGTCATTTCTTTCCCTGGAGAAATATGGTAGTGTAGAAAATGCGTATGTGTACAACTATGAATAAGAGGCAGGGATTGGTAGTGGGGGTGGTTTGCTGGGTTGTTACTCATGCAGAGAAAAGGTGCAACTAAGTGTAAAGACTTTTATTTTCCTCATTGTATAGGGGATGAGTATAAATTAGCACTAATTACTTATTTCTTTTTTTACCATTCCAGATGGTTAAAGGTTAAAAAAGTTTTCTAAGGATTAGTGATGCATTGAAATTGTTAAAATAAATTATCCATGCCAGGCTGTGTATATGTGATTTTAATTTTTTCTTTTAGAATTTACGTATCAGACTGAAGATGCTGCTACAGGAACTGCTTCAATAATTGTCAATAAAGAAGGTGTGTGTTTTGCCTTTGGAATTATCATTTGATAAAACAGTTCATTTCCAGAACCAGAGCTGAAGCATCAGTTTTTATCCTGATCTTACAGATCTCTTACAACACCCACGAGGCCTACGGCATGGCTTCCCAACCTAAATATAAATGTTCCCCTTCGTTTACACATCCCAGGTTGACCAGATATAAAAGTGTCCGTCCAAAACATATGAAGCCTTATAGTTGCCTCAGAATAACTTTTATATCCTATAAAGTACATTACCCTTCATGTGAACTCAGAACTGATATTTATCTCTAGAAGCAGCTTACATCTGTCATTTCAGTTACACGAGGGAAATAAATGTAAATAGATAGGTGCAAAAGAAGGTTGATGGATTGTATTTATAGAATATTTACTGAGCAAATGGCAGCAACTAATTACTTCTGACTTATCGTTAGTGTTCAATTTTGTCTGCTCTTTAACCAGCAATCAAATCTCAGAGGTCTGTGTATACAGCTATGTCTGTCACTAGGCCTTGCAGTAGCCAAACATTTGTCTTTGAAAAAGTAACTTCCCTTTACCCTCACATCAAGTTTTCATCATTTCTACCAACTATTTTAAGTAGAAAACACCTCTGTCAGATTTTCCAGATCAGAATTTGAAGGCCTAATATTCAGAAGGGCCAAGCCCCTGTGGGGGCACTTGGAACACAGAACCTAGTACGTGACAGGTAGTCGGCGTGCACTGTGTTACATTAGGGTTTGTCACAACATGTCTTCAATTTATAATGCAGCTTCACAAGGTCTTTTCTCACAGGAGACATGACCCTTTTACCATCAGTGATCCCCAACTTGCAATAACAAAAAGAAAAAAATCATGTTCCACATAACAACAGATTAATGTTCTTATTCTAACAATAGTCTGTATTCACTACTTTAAGCTACCTCACAGCTCATTCCCTGCCTTAAACCTCTTTTTTGTGTTCTAGTGATATCTTCATGTTCTGTTTCTTCCTTATCTGTGAACAAAATACTGCATTTTCATGCAAAGATATAATTTAATACTGCATATGGAGTGCCTGGTGTGGTAGATATGTCTGGTGTAGAGTGTATGGTAATGCCCTCGAGAGTACAGATTGTAGTAGAAGAGCTAATCCAAATGCCCAGAGGTGACAGTCAGCTCCTTTAAATGAGTAGCACAGTAAAGTAAGGAGGTCAGTTCTGACAAGTTTAGTTGAGGCATGAGTGAGCTAGCCACATGGCAGTGTCCACCGTACGGCTGTGTCTTCAGTTTGTTTCTCATCGGCCAAGGCCAGGCCAGAAATGTAGACTCAGAGGTCAGCGACGCAGAAGCAGCAGCTGACTCTAGCAGAGGGAGTGAGGTCACTAGGGAGAAAAGGAAGTAGGTATGCTGTCTTTCAGCGTGTGAGTACTTGGAATTTTTCCAGGACCAAGATTGGGTTTGTGCTGAACCATCCCTGCTTTGTTAAGTCCTCCTTGTGGCCAACAAACACATCTGTGGTAAGATGAGAGGCTCGCATGTGTTCTGCGTTCAGAGGTGACTTTAGGTCATGTGTATACAAGAGCAGCACGAGCAGCCTGTGGCACCAAAATGCTGCTGCAATTTGTCCCCTTAGGTCAGTGCTGTCCACTAGAAACATAATGCAAGCCGTGTACACAGTTTTAAATTTCCCATTAGCCACATTCAGAAAAAGTAAACAGAAACAGGTAAAATTCATCTTGTATATTCCCTTAACCCGGTAAATCCAAAATATCATCCTTTCCACATGCAATCAAAAAAGTCCTTAAAAATTAATGAGGTGGTTTACCTTTTCTTTGTACTCAGCCCTTGAATCTGCTGCGTAGTGTACAATGAGAGCCACCCCACTTTGGACCGACATGTTCCAGGTGCGCCATAGGCGTGTGTGGCTCGTGCTCATGACTATCATGTTGGACAGCACAGCTCTGGAGAGTTCACCTGGCAGGTCAAATGTACCACCACCCCTCCCGCATTTCAATGAGGTTATAGAGAATGAGTCCAGGTGATGGGTATACAGGGCAGGGCAAAAGGAGTTTTATAGTTGTTTGTATGGAAAGTACAGTAACTTGTAAATAACAGTACAAGTGGATGGCCTCAACTGTAGACCTACTTTTGCCCCACACTGTACAAGATTCCGTAGTCCTGCCTCTGTTCAGTCTGGTGCCGTCTAGGCCACATGTCCTCTCTACCTTCAGTTATTTAGTACAAGTTTTCATCTGCTAGATGTTATAAAATGTGTTTGGATTTATGAAATCACTCTACAGCATACGCTAGGGTACACCTTGAACTGACTGCATGCTAGAGAGGATTAGTTTTAATGTTAGGCAACTTTAGCCCTGTTTATACTCATCGTTATGACATCTGTCATTTAGGATTAAGAACCTTTACCACATACGTTGTACCAGCCATTTCCCATAAAAGAAAATTCAAAAATATGTTATATATCCTTTCTCAGCTGACACCCTTTATATATAAGAATATTGGGGAAATCATTTTTAGATTTTGTCCAAAATAATTAGAATAATATGAATCTTACAGAGATACTGTAAAAGAAGCTACCTTAGGAATATGAATTTTAACCCAAATGGCCTGGAAATGTTAAAATTAATACAACACATGTCATGACTTTGTAAGAGTGGCTGTAACATTGCAGAATATCACTGTTTGGCTTTGCTTGGTTTCAATATAATACATAGAAATCCTTTATAGGCCAGAATATCATCGTGATTGTGGCTGGAGCAAATCTACTTCTGAATTCTGAAGACCTGCGGGAAGCAGCCGGCACCATCAGCAGAGCCAGGGTGGTGATCTGCCAGCTGGAAGTAACCCCGGCAACGTCTCTGGAAGCCCTGACGATGGCCCGCAGCAGCGGAGGTAGTGATCTTACACACTCGTCATTCTTTCTATCAGAGCTTTTATCTCTGTCTTAGAGTTAACCTTTAGCAATACTTTTCTGTAGGAAAATATTCTTCTTCCATCCGTCTTCCAGTTCTTATAATGTTAGAAAACCTAATGAATAGGGTAAAAATAACATGAGCAGCAGTTCCGACATCCCACAATATAAATCTTCAGTCTAGTTTGCAGAAACAATACCGTAGTAACTAGAACCTCCGAAGCAGCCCTTGTCCAAGCTGCACCCCAGGTGGTGCAAGAATTTCTGTTCCGAGAAGCAGAGTTAAGCCGTATGTCAGGTATAATCCCTGTCCAGGTACATCCTGATAAACAGCTCTACAAATGAAAGATTAGTTCTTCCTTCTTTTATAAAACTTTACCTTATTTTCTATAAACAACAAAAGATTATTTGTATGTAGTATTTTCTGTGTAGTCAAGATCCTTTAAGCAGCTCTTTTGTGTTGTTTGGCTTTTGATTTTGGAAATTTTTTAACATGCAAAAGCAGGCAGAATTGCAAACTGAAACCCATCACCAGCTCCAGCATTATCAACCCTTGGCTAATCTTGCTTCATCTGTTGTCCCACCGGACCCCTCTCTCACCCCCAGCAAATGACAGACTTTGAAAATTCCACATAGTTTCTTTCTGTCGCTTTTTCCTTATGGACCAGTGGAGAGAGCCTCTTGTGAATTAGAAGCCCATTTCTGATCCTTGTTAGCTTTGTGGCCTTTGCAGAACTACCTGACTTTTCTGTCTTCTGTATATGCATCTGTTAAATGCATATACTCCCCTACAGAATTGTTCTAAGAATGGAATAAAATGAAATATGATGCCAAGCTAATGTAGTAAGTTTCAGTAAATTCCAATTTTCTTCTCTCTTTAAATTAAAATTTGGATAATATCCTGATCAGCACCATCTGGCCAAAAAAAATAAAAATAAAAACTAGCCACTCTAAGACAATGGCTTCTTCTTGTAATAGTTCTATGATTTATATTAAGAAGAACTTATAGAGAAAACTACATTGCTTTTTCTGATAAAACTTTCTCATCGAGATACAATAAAAAAAGAACTGTGTGTGTGTGTGTTCATATAAGTGATTTCTCCCAAAGTGTGTAGTGTCCTACATATCAATAAATTGAAAATAAGTTACTGATATGATTTTCTGGAGACTTTTTAAATGTATGTCCTGATTTAACAAATTTTCCTTGTGGCAAAACAAGAGGCCGTGACAAATTCTCACTGACATTTAATGTGTTTCTAATGGACTCGAAGCTGTCAGAAAGGATTCTAACCTAAACCCATTTGGTTACATTGTCTCCAAGCGTCACAGACAGAGGCTGGTGCTCAGTAAGCGCGCACTCTCTGCGCCACACTCATCTCTCTTGGCTGATGTGCGCGCACGTGCCGCTTCATCAGGCTCCTGTCGTTCCTGGTTAAGATCAGAGCATACTCTCACGTAACTTCTCTTTTTTTCCTGCTACCCCTCCTTCTCAGAGATCACTGCTTCCTCTGTCCTAGTCTAGTTTCCTGTTTCCTACCCAGCTTGTGGAGGAGAGAAAGGTACAGCAACCACGGCTGAGGAGCCAAACTTCCACAGGTGAGGCTAGAGTTACCCAGACGGGCAGGCAGCCTGACCTGGGTGGGGCTCAGAAGTGCTTTCTCCATCACCTGCTAGGCAGTTGCTCCAGTTGAGAGGCTAGAGGACCAGGGGCCCCAGATGGGGGTTTAGGTGATGGTGGGCCAAACACCGCTTAGCCTCCTTCACATTTCTATGAAGAGCTGGCGTGCCTAAGTATTAATTCTGCAGTATCTTACACAATCATACTGGAAGTGGCAATACCTTGCATTTGTATGTACGTTACAGTTTATAAACACTTTCATGTATATTTGATCCCTCAGAAAAACAGTATGGCAAAGATATGACAGGTGTTACGGTCACACCTGAGTTCTCCAATGACTCCCATCTTAAACAACTTGGTTCTCAGCCAGGTTGTTCACAGAAAAAAGTCTCAGTTGTTGAACAAAACTTCAGTTCTCTACCCAACAACCTTTTCATGTCGATACCTATATTTCTAATGGGAAGAAATGGTTCAGTTTTAGAACAAGTCACTTCTCAACCATCTTCTGGAACAAATGAAGTTTGAGAACCGAGGAACCCCTATATTTCCCCAGACTGCAGACTGAGACTCGGAGAGGTTCAGTAATTGGCTCAACCGAGGTGATACTTTTAGTCAGTGTGGAAACCAGGACTTCAGGCTCCAAGCCCCACGCTCTGTGTCCTAGACCACACTTTAAATTAAGAAACTTTAAAATCCCTGTGATTTCTAGTAACTGAGCCTTTATGAAGACTCTCTCTCGAAAAGTAAAATCCGTGAACTCTAACATTGTCTAATGTGTGGCCTAAGCTTTGAGTGTCTTGCCGCTCAAGACACAGAGATGGGACCCCAGAGCGTTTTCAGCTATACGTCCCCCAACTATCACTGTTATATACACACACACAAGCGCACACACAAACACACATATGCACATGCCCCTCTGTCCAGAACTCAGCTGGTCCCTGTTGGGTAGTGAACAGCCAAGCGCAGCTGAAATTCTATACCAAGAGCGGGGCTTGTGTGTATGAATGTAGTGCATCTCCATTCTTACATGCGACCATACAATGGAAGGAGCCCCGGTTTGGGAGTCAGGAAGCTTGGCTTTGGATTGAGAATCAATCAGTTAGCAAATGGGGACATGAGGCAAGTCGGTCAGTTCTGTGTTCTGGGAAATGAGAATTGGACTCAGAGCTCTCACCATTGTTTACTGTGACGTTGTATGAATGGAATGATCACAGGGCATAGCAGACAAAGCGTAAAGATCTGTTGTGAGCACTGAACATCCCTCCCATTGCCCCACAAGTCTGCATATATGCTAATCACATTACTCCGTTACAAGAAAGATGGTGAAACCATCATCCTCACCACTGTCTGTGGGTTTCTTGCCACAGCTCGCCTATCTGCACTGCTTAACTAAGAATGGAATTTGAATTAAACACACTGTATAACTAGCTCACATATCAGTCATTAAAATACACAGGAACGTCCATCTTTGTATATATTGTCTTGGGATTCTCTTACCAAGTCTTTACCAAAACAAAAGCAGTAATTTTAAGGAGACAGCACCGCACCATCAAAAAGGAATTGTCAGTCCTCCAGAGTCCCCGTCCTCTCCAGGTCGTGGTGCTGCAAGGCAGAGCTGGTGCTGCAGCTGCTCGTGATGAAATTATGTGTGTTGGTTCTGGTCTTTATATCCATTTCAAAGCAAATGAAACATTACAGGAACAATTATAAATCATTGAGATTTGTAGAATTGCCAAGATTAAATTCTAGGTAGGACATGGAGTATCTTTTAATGCCACTTCAGGCCTTTTCCATTTGCCGAACAGAACTTCTTGGCTGGCTACCTGGACTTTCACAATAACACTGTCTAGCACGTAACCCAAACTTTGAGTGTTTTTTTTCTGTTAAAGTCACAGAGAAGAACCCATAGAGTAGGAGGCGACCAAACCAACCTTGAGCGTACTCCAGCCTCTCCATAGTTGCTCTGCTTAGGGTGATTTCTTCCCCATTTCTCTGAGCTAGTTCTGGGGGCTTTCTTAACTGTGCAGCTGCTGCCTTCCAAGATAACATTCAGAGCTTCTGCCTCGTGTTGCTGACTTTGCACCTACACAACTGCCCCCCAGGCCTCACTAGTGCTTCACCGACGTTACTGTGCCAGCCATTGACATGCTGTTGGGACAACCAGGATTTTGGTCCATCTTGCATTGTAATGAGCAATAATTACTGTTGGGTGCTGTCAGTCACCTCTACAGCCCCAAGGTGCTCCATCATACATCCTGTACTCTCTCTTCTGCATGGTTCCAGGATAGCATCCTTTTTTCCATGTTGTCTATTAAAACTTTGTATTCGTCTTTGATTGTCTGCATTTACTACTACTTCTTCATGTTTTTTCATCATGGTGAAGTATATATTCTTACTTATGGTAGCATGAGCCAAAGAGAGACCTTTCTTTAAGGCATTTTCACTTTTTCCCTAAATTTAGTTACCAGTCAGACCCTAAGCACATATGGACAGTTACTATCGGTAAGAATGCTTTCCCCCAGGTAAAATACAAGCAAGTAAGATTGGATTGATTTTTATATAATACTTATGGCCAAATTAAATTGCAGAATTCCTAACTCCAGCAATTATTGCTTAAAGCCAACATAATTGTTTTTTTTTAAGAGTTTATTTATTTTTATAGAGAGGGGAAGGGAAGGAAGAGAGGGAGAGAACCATCCGTGTGTGGTTGCCTCTCACATGCCCCCTGCTGGGGACCTGGCCCGCAACCCATGCATGTGCCCTGAATGGGAATTGAACCATGACTCTTTGGTTCTCAGGCCAGCACTCAATCCACTGAGCCACACCAGCCAGGGCTGTCTTTTTTTTTAGTTTGTTTTTATTATGGAAAAATAAGTATATATAGATGTATAGAGAATAGTACAGTAAATCCGTATCTACTGTCATTTAGCTTCAACAGTTATCAACATATGACTTATCTTGCTTCATCTATATCCTCACTCTCCACCCCTCACTGCAACTTTGGACTATTTTGAAGCAAAACAGACATCGTATTATTTCATTCACAGTGTACTTATTTTTTATGTAAATATGTTTTGAGAATGATGTCTTTGCATGGTGTACAGCAAGTAATCTGGCCAGATTTTTTTCCCATTAGCCTTTTGTAATTAATCACAAGTTTAATTACTAGTTTAATGAGTAACCTCTCAAGACTTGTTTCTCTTCTATATAAGTGTATGAATATCAATACAAATATATCGGGTTGGCCAAAAAGTCTGTATGTTTTTTTCTGTAAAATAAAAGACGCACTTTTCATTTTCACCAATAGCTTTATTGATTTGGATATTTTGAGTATGTCAGCTATCTCCTGCGTTCTCAATTAATGTCTTGATTTGCTCACTGTCAACATCAACTGGTCTACCAACTGTCCAGCAAGAAATCTCTAGCACAAAACTTCACAAACCACTTTGGACACGTTTGATCGGTCACAGCACCTTCTCTGTACACTCCACAAATCTTTTTTTGAGTTTCAGTTGCGTTTTTCCCTTTTTTGAAATAATACAGCATAACATGCTGGGAAAATGTTGTGTATTTTCTTCCATCTTCAATATTTTTATTTTAATTGTTGTTCAAGTACAGTTTTCTGTCTTTTACTCCCATCCCAGCCCACCTCCCCCCAGTGCTCCCCACCTCCCTCCCATTTCCACCCCCCTTAGATTTTGTCCATGTGTCCTTTATACTAGTTCCTGTAAACCCTTTCCCTTTTCCCCTGAAATTCCCTCCCCTCTCCCCTCTGATCACTGTCAGCCTGTTCTCTATTTCAGTGTATTTGGTTATATTTTGCTTGCTTGTTTGTTTTGTTGTTTAGGTTCCTGTTAAAGGTGAGATCATATGGTATCTGTCTTTTACCGCCTGGCTTATTTCACTCAGCATAATGCTTTCCAGTTCCATCCATGCTGTTGCAAAGGGTAGGAGCTCCTTTCTTTCTGCTGCATAGAATTCCATTGTGTAAATGTACCATAGGTTTTGGATCCATTCATTTACTGATGGGCATCTAGGTTGCTTCCAGCACTTGGCTTTTGTAAATTGTGCTGCTATGAACATTGGGGTGCATAGGTTCTTTTGGATTGGTGTTTCAGGGTTCTTAGGATATAATCCTAGCAGTGGTCAAAAGGCAGATCCATTTTTAGTTTTCTTAGAAAATTCCGTACTGTTTTCTGTAGTGGTTGTACCAGTCTGCAATCCCACCGACAGTGAACTAGGGTCCCCTTTTCTCCCTACTTGTTGTTTGTTGCTTTGTTTATGATGGCCAGTGTAAAGTGGTATCTCATTGTGGTTTTTCACAGACATAGAACAAACACTTCAAAAATATATATGAAACCATAAATAACCCCAAATAGCAGCTGCAATTTTGAGAAAGAAGAACAAAGTAGGAGGAATCACAATACCTGATACCAAACTGCATTGCAAGGCCACTGTAATCAAAACAGCCTGGTTCTGGCATAAAAACAGCCACATAGACCAATGGAACAGAACAGAGAGCCCAGAAATAAACCCAAGTCTCTATAATCAACTAATATTCAACAAAGGGGGGGCAGCAACATAAAACGGAGTATAAATAGCCCCTTCAACAAATTGTGTTGGGAAAACTGGACAGCTATGTGCAAAAAAATGAAACTCAAGCATCAACTTATACCATACACCAAAATAAATTCAAGATGGATAAAAGACTTAAATATAAGTTGTGACAGCATTGAAGTCCTAGAGGAGAACATTGGTCAGATATTTCATGAAGCAGCATTTTTACTGATATGTCCCCTAGAGCAAGGGACATAAAGGAAAGAAAAACAAATGGGACCTCACCAAAATAAAAAGCTTCTGCACGGCTAAAGAAAACAGTATTGAAATAAAAAGAACCAACTGTATGGGAAAACATATTTGCCAATGATACTTCAGACAAGGGTTTAATCTCCAAAATATATAAAGAACTTATATGACTCCACTCTAAGAAGACAAGCAAACCAATTAAAAAGTGGGCAAAGGACTTGAACAGACACTTCTCCATGGAGAACCTACAGAGGATCCAGAGACACATGAAAAGATGCTCAACATCACTAGCTATCAGGGAGATGCAAATTAAATCCATCTTCAATATTAACATGACTACACAAAAATTCCCCAGTTCTTATCATTTTTTAATGCATGCCGATATGACAGGTGTCACAGTACAATCTAACAAAATTGTTTTGAATGAAGTTAAAGACTACTAAGCACTTGTAGATCCATCGTACAAAAAAAGTTTTTGGCCAACCCAATAGTTAAGTTTTATTTGTTTTGTTTTAAAAAGGGAGGGTATCATACTCTACAGATTTTATTACAAAACTGCCTTCTTCATGTATAAGTAAACTATAGAAATCCTTCTGTGACAAATCAGAGATCTGCTTCATTCATTGTCATAGCAGCAGAGTGTTCCATTGGGTGTGTCATAATTTCTTTAACCAATCCTCTCTGCTTGATGCATGGGTTTCCTTTTGTTTTCATTTTTGTTACAAAAGAGCTGAATGAACATCACTGTACCACATCTTTGGATGCCTGCGTATTTCTGTAGGTTGCCAGATCAGGGATCTTTTGAGACAGAATGGAACTTCATAAGAATGACCCTGTCCTGTTGTTCCATACCGGTAGCTTGCTGTAACCTGTGCCCAAATGCTGCTCAGTGCAAATTTGAGAGTCATGTAGGTGAACACTGGTGTCTCAATTTAATGCTTAAGGAAAATAGAAGGCGAAAGTTTTGTTCTGAAAACCTAAAAAGTAAATGGGTGTGTTAGAGTGCTGGACATCTCTAAGAACTTGCAGAAAGCAGGAAAGCCCATGAGAGAGATTGTTGCTAGGCTACAAACACCAACAGATGGCAGGAGAGATGGGTGGACAGGTGGGGGTGTCCAGCTCTGTGTAAAGGACAATATAACAGTAATAATTCCATATATTTGTACAACACTTTACAGTGTACATGGGACTTGTACATCCATTTCTAATTTAAGCTACACAATAACCCCATGCAAAAATAGGAGCAGCCAAAAATAGACCATAGAACTTCCACTGGTGGACATTCTGGACTCTAAAATAGTGGAAATGTGGGAATAGAAATATCCGGTAAACCACTGGACAAGATCCAGTGACTGAACCAAAATGTAAAGATCAAAGGTACAGAAGCAGAATTTGCGGGCAGTTTCCTTTAGCCACGTACTGTAAGCATCTCCCCAAGAACGTGGAATGGATCGGTGCCAGGGGAGCTATGGAAGAACCGCTTGGAGAACTTGTCAATGTTCATATCCCCCAACCTTACCCCAAGAGATGCTAATTCGGTGGGTTTGAGGTGGAGCCCGAAGTCATGCATTTTATTAAGCTCTCCTAGTGAAGCTGATGTGCAGCCAAGTTTGGGAACCACTGTTCTGGAAGAGTCTCTGAGGATTTTACTCTATGGATCTGGTAAATTGGGGTTACTAAACCCATATATCTGTGGACCTGGTAGAGGAAGAGAATACCCACCAACCTAGCTGGGCGCACTGGCACATAAGTATGTGTTTTGACAAGGGGGAACTTTCTTTGAATATAATTTCTAAAGGCATTCAAAAAATACTTACAAAGTCTCACACCAAAGGCTGTTTTAAAATATTATGAATTGGGGGATTGGGGGCTTGTGTTGCTGTGAACGGAGTCCTGGCCTAGAGAGGCAACTATTTTAGAGACGGTTCAAACCCTGGACTTAAGGCTGAAGGATCCCTCGTAGGCATCCGGGTTACCCAAGCCCCAGTGATGACCACAGACTGTGACCTCAGCTCTGAGGCTCACTTTCCTCCTCCGAAAGAGGTAATGGCCGTGCCAGTCTCGTGTGCCCTGTTTCTACTCTCCCCGTCCTCCTCCCGCAGCCTCCTAGCCTGAGCTAGCTCTCAGCCCAGTTGAATTTCTCCTCCTCTCTGCCTTTCCTTTATGCTCTTACGTTGCTTACAGAGCCAAGAATGTAAGCTTTTGTGTAAGTATGTGTGTTTGCATGAGTAATTCTGACACATTTAGGAGACATACATAGGGGTTCAAAACACACATATGTATGTACATGAACTTCCTACTTACTAGTCTCACCAGGAAGATTTTGAGCTTCATTGTTTCTTTTCTATCATCTCTTTTTCTCTTTCCTGGAAAATGGACTTATGAACTAGCCTGCTGAGCACTTAAAGTAACCCACAAAAATGTTCACCAGCCTGAACGTTCACATTTGTACGTGTCCTTTCATGCTACAACATTTAAAATCTTCTCTAATCCTCTTGTTGCCCTCTGCCATAACTTTGTAATCACCCCAGTTGTAAATACGGATGCTCACCCTTGATGCTGAAATGTTGTAGAGTGAAGAATGGAGCACGTGGAAATAAGAAGGGGTTCATACTAGACCATCATGGAGACTGAGATGGGGAAAATGGTTGTACTTGCGGATTTCCCTTACCGAATGTGTCTGTGAATGCACCACATTAAACGTGGTGAGCACTGAACCCACCCCTCTTTCATTCCTTCGTAGTGAAAACATTGTTCAATCCAGCTCCTGCCGCTGCTGACCTGGACCCCCGGTTCTACACCCTCTCAGACGTGTTCTGCTGTAACGAAGGTGAGGTAAGGACAGACGGTCTCGCTCATTCCATGAGAAACCAAAGATTGTCACGCAGGTGGATAAAGCAAAGAAGCGGGACTAACCACTTCAATTTGATTGCATGTGAATTTCGGGGCCCAGTGAAAATAGATTTTTCAGTTGGCAGGGGTGAGGAGAAAGGCAACTAGTGAATCCTGGTTCGGGGGGGGGGCAGGATTCCCTAAGCCGTCCCCACAGTCTGGCACCTAGCAGACCTCAGCCAGTTTTAGTGCCCGCCCTGCCCTCCCACCACTGGGGCTTTGTTTTTCTTTTTAATCAGTCCATATCCTGGGAGTCTGTGGTATAATAGCCTATGTACTGATTAGTATTAGGGTTGCCAGATTTAGCAAATAAAAATATAGGACAGCCAGTTAAATATGAATTTCAAACAAGCCACAAGTAATACAGTAAATGTACTTATACTAGAAAATGATCTGTTGTTTATCTGAAGTTCAGATTTAACTGGGTGCCCTGTATTTGATTCAGCAACCCCAGTTCACGTACAACCCCTGGTGCATGTGCTGCATTCTGCTGGGAAGTTCCTGTGACCGTACTGGTGGGCAAGCACAGGTTTCCCGTCGATGCCGTAGGAAGGCTGTGGGGTCCACTCCACTAGGGGAGTGCCCGCTCAGTGCAGCTGAGTGTCATAATTCACAGATCTGCAATAAATATCCATCAGTATATTCATGTTATGCCATTCATTCTGAAGTATTTTAGGAAGATGATGGCTCCCTACCAACATTGGGAAGGCAGGACGTATTATACAATGCAGCGTGCAGAGAGATAAAGTTAATAATAATGAACTATACGGTCACTTTCCATTTGGTTCGAAGGCTGAATGACAATTTCTAGGATTTCTTGATCTGCCTTTTTGTTAATTTCATCTCTTAGAACATAAAGTAAACAAGCAAGAAGTCTGCCACAGGAAACTAATTTTAACCACAATATACTACGCAATATTTTTGAGCAACCACCATGGCCAGGCTTTGTACTAGGAAAAAGGAATTGTGGGAAACTGGGACCATTGCACAATAAGGGGTTAGATTACCATCAACTGCCAAATGGCCTTAGGTTTCCCTGCTGGATACTTACAGAGCTGCGTACTTATTCTTCAAACACTAACCACAGCTCAAATTACTTGCTCAGTACTTGTCTTCTCCATTAAATTACCAGTCCTTTAAGGGCAGGTATACCTGCTTTATTCTCTATTGTATCCACGATGTCTGTCCCTGTGTGTATAGTTATCTATTGCTGTATAAGACAATAAATTACCCCATGTTTTAGTGGTTTACAACAACAGTAATTATTTACTATCCCTCACGGATTCTGTGCCTCAGGAACTGGCACAGGCGCAGCATGGTTTGTCTCTCCTCCATGAGGTCTGAGGCCTGGAAGACTCAAAGGCTGAGAGCCAGAATCATCCGGAGCCTCCTTCCCTCACATGCTTGCTATCTGATGCTGGCTGCAGGCCAGAACACTCACACAGGGCCTCTCCTGTGGCCTGGGCTTCCTCGAAATATGGAAGCTGGGTTTTGAGATCCAATATCCAGAGGTTGGGGGGGGAGATCTAGGCAGAACACATGTTGGCTTTCATGACCTAGCTTTGGAAGTCACACAGCATCTCTTCCGACCCATTCTGTTCATTAAGACAGGAAAGTCCACCCTGGTCCCCCACCTCTCAACAGGATTTTATCATTGTCCCTGTGTGAAAAAGGTCATGTGTGTTATCTATAATGACATGGTTAGCTTTACAAATTACTGTCTGTTATACTGCACCTGGCTCATAGTTGGCACCTAGTAAATGCTGATAGAATGAATGAATGAATGATCAAATGAATAAACTCTGGTCTGTAAGGAAATTGATCTGAAAAATGTAATGGAAAGAAAACTTTATAAGCTTAACATTCTTATGGGTGACTTTAAATCAGAATAATAAAGTAAATTCTTGCTTTAAGATACTCCCTCTGCTCCACACACAAACCACTGATATATAAATATAAAAAGAAATAAGGAAAAAACACTCACAAGCTCAGAACAACTCCACAGATTGGAAATGGAACAGCCCTGGGTATGCTTGCTCCAGTCCTAGAAGCAGGTATTTTGGTAGGGAGTTTGCCCCTATGAATTGTGGGCAGTAAACATGTACCACTCATGGGAGCCTGGAACAGTGCCCACTGCCAGAAACCAGAGACGCTGCACTCAGGCTCCTCTGCTAACAAAAATGGTGCAGGAAGCTGCTGCCCCTGCTGCCGAGACAACACCTATATAAGACTCCGAACCTGATGAGCTAGGAGGACAGAGATACTACCTCTGATCAGGAAAGAAACCAGGCCAACTGTCGGTATACCGCCAAGCTCTGGTTTAGAGATTGTTAGAGGCCTGACGGATGTAGCTGGGAACCCTGCACGGCAGGGAAGCCATGTGGGAGCTGAAGTGGGAAGGCTCTCCAACTCACAGTGAGCAAAGTGAGCCTGCAAGTGAAGAAACACGGTTGGCAAATTTTCCAACAAAAACAACAGTCTAAAGGTGAATTTGCACAAAATGAAGTTTAAGTAAGAAAGCAATGCAAAAAAGTCATTTAAAATGGGATTAAGATTGTCATTCATTTAAAAAGGAGAATTGTGAAAGAAAAACACAATCAGAGCAATAATGTGTGGATATGAAAACCAATTAGTTAGAAGTCTTGAAAATGAAAAACAGTCATTAAAAAAGTTTTAAAGCACTCATGAGAAATGTGAACATTAGACTGAAATGAAGAATTAGTGAATTGAAAGAAAATGTTGATCAATTCTCACCTAGAAGTAGAAAACTCAATGCACCTAGAAAGAGGCACAGACAAAAATATTTTCAAATATTAAAAAGGAATTTAGAGAACCAAATGATTTGTGAGGCTCCAATATACAACTAATTGGAGTGAAAAAAGAGAATGGAGGGAATTGAAGAGAAGCCATACTAGAGGGCAAACTGGAAGGTGTTTTCTAAAATTGAAAAAAATGCATGAGTCCCCAGATCGAAAGTGTCCTAAAAGTACCACATGAGATAAATAGATGTGACTTTCTACTGACTTATATTTAATGGAACTGCATAAAATTAAAGGTAAAGACAAAAATATTTTTAATAACCAGAGGGAAAAACATTACATAAAAATGATAAGAATATGTAAAACTTTATTACTTGTAAAAGGGAAAAAAGATAAAACCAAATGCCCATGAAAAAGAGAACAGATTTTGTTTCAAAACAATGTATTTGCAATATGGAATACTGTGTGGATTAAGGAAGGGAAAGGTAAAGCTTCCTATATCAACATAATTTAAGTAATGATAAGGAAAAACACATCGCTAAATACCAGTAATATACGTGGAAGATATCATTTGCCTTCTTTAAATAAAAATACCTGAAATGAATAAAGTAAAATGTAAAGGTTTGTTAAAGGTGGATGGTGGGTACAGGGTGTTTGTTGCATTATTTTTTATGTTGAAGGTATTTTGTCAAAGAATAGGGGTTTTTTTAATGTTTTTTAGAAACCACAACAAGTCAGTGTTTCTCAAACTAGACCAACTCAACAGACATAACTGATCCTAGTGAGAAAATCTATGAAAAACTTATAAAAACAAAAAAAGAAACTGACCTCAAGTATAACCACTCAGACTAAAAAGGTTTTAAAAAAAAGACGGCAACTTCTATTCAAGATGGCAGCTAAGCAGACTTGAATCTCCTCTTTTCACAGCTGCATCAGAATTACAACTAAAATATAGTACAACCATCTCTCAGAACCATCACAAATCAAGTTGAATGGAAGTCCGACAACTACAGAATTAAAGAAACCACATCTATCCAGACTGGCAGGAGGGGCGCAGATGTGGAATGGGCTGGTCCCTCACCTACAAGTGGTGGATAAAAATTCAGGAAGCATTTCTCAGGAGTCCTAACCCCATACCAGGCCTCCCAGCCCAGGGTTCCAGTGCCAGGAAGATAAGTCCCCACAACTTGTGGCTGCAAAAATCAGTGGGGATTGAGTCAGTGAAAGGAACTACTAGAGTCCCAAGCAGTTCCTCCTAAGGAGCCACGTGCTCAGACTCACCCCTTCTGAGCTCCAGCAAAGGGGCAGCAGCTTGAAAGACACCAGCGTTACACAGAGAAAACTGAAGTATCTGGCATCAAGGTGAGCAGAGGCCATTGTCCCTTTTCTAAACCCTCCAGCCGCAAAGCCAGTAAGCTGGTACCATCTGTGAGACTCCATCAACCTGACCAACACTGTTTGACCCTCCTTGAAGATCCCCAGAGACTCTACCCCACCTAACATATGGGCCCACCCAAGCTGCTTTTCCATATGAATGGTTGGTCTTGAAGGCCCATGCTTCACAACTTCCCAAATACCAACAAACAAGCAACAGCTGGCCTCAGGCAGCCCCAGGGCCAGCACTAGCAACAGCCAGCCTAGATTCACAGCTTGGCTTCTCCTGGGAATCTCCAAGCCCAGCACAAGTAGCAGCTATCTCAGATTGCTTAGGCAGGATGGCCCCAGGCAAAACACAGGTGAGGGCTGACCTTGGCTTGTACCACCTGGGAAACCCCAGGGCCAGCACACCCTGGACAGTGGACAGCGGACAGCTACAGACCACATCAGGCACCACCACACTGCCTCAGCACAGCTAATCATCCACAAAGGGTGGAGGTTGACAGTAAATGGTCATAGTCAATCCTTACAGCTGACTATCCTGGGTAAATACCTCCCATTGATCTGTCAACAGCAACCAAGGCTCAACTGTATGAAAAGGGTATACTTAACCCACAAGAAGGGCTCCAAGTAATCAGCCTGGGTGATGGGGGAGTTGTACCACTGGACCATACAAGACACCTACTACATTAGGCTACATAACCAAGACATGGAGTCAAGGCTGATGTACCTAATACACAGAAGCAAACACAGGGAATCTGCCAAAACAAGGAGACAAAGAAACAGGGCCCAAATGAAAGAACAGATCAAAATTTCAGAAAAAGAGCTAAACGAAATGGAGATAAGCAATCTATCAGATGCAGAGTTCAAAACACTGGTTGTAAAGGTGCTCAAGGAATGTAGTGAGGACCTCAGCAGCGTGAAAGATCCAGTCAGTAACAAATGATACACTAGTGAAATAAAGAACAATTTACAGGAAAACAACAGTACAGTGGATGAAGCCAAGAATCAAATCAATGATATGTAACATAAGGAAGCAAAAAACAACCAATCAGAACCACAAGAAGAATAAAGAATCCAAAAAGCAAGGCTAGTGTAAGCTGCCTCTGGAACAACTTAAAGTGTTCCAACATTCACATCTTAGGGCCGCTAGGAGAAGAGAAAGAATAGGAAATTAGAAGTTGATTTGAAAAAGTAATGAAAGAAAACTTCCCTAATTTGGTGAAGGAACTAGACATGCAAGTCCAGGAAGCAAAGAGAGTCCCAAACAAAGATGGATGCAAAGATGCCCATTTCAAAACACATCATAATTAAAATGCCAGTGGTTAAAGATAAAGAGAGAATCTTAAAAGCAGCAAAAGAAAAGCAGTTAGTTATCTGGAGGGGAGTTTCCATAAGACTGTCAGCTGATTTCTAAAAAAATAAGACTAGAAGGAATTGGCAAGAAATATTCAAAGTTATGAAATTCAGGGACCTACAGCCAAGATTGTTCTACCCAGCAAAGCTATCATTTAGAATCGAAGGGCAGAGAAAGAGCTTCCCAGAGAAGAAAAAATCTAAAGGAGCTCATCATCTCCAAACCATGATTATATGAAATATTAAAGGGACTTATTTAAGAAAAAGATGAAGATCAAAACTATGAACAATAAAATGGCAAAAAATATAAATTGGTCAACAGTTGAATCTAAAAAACAAGGTAAGCAAACAAGAACAGAGATAGAATCATGGATACAAAGAGCTTCTTTTTTTAGATTTTATTTATTTATTTTTAAAGAGAGGGGAAGGGAGAGAGAGAAACATCAATGTGTGGTTGCCCCTCACGTGCCCTTTACTGTGGACCTGGCCCACAACCCAAGCATGTGCCCTGACTGGGAATCGAACCAACGTCCTTTTGGTTCACAAGCCAGCATTCAATCCACTAAGCCACACAAGCCAGAGTGGATACAAAGAGCATTTAGATGTCTGCTAGATGGGAGGGAGTTGTGGGGAGGAATGGGTGAAGAGTTGAGGGGATTAAGAAGTACAAATAGGTAGTTACAGAGTAGCCATGGGGGTGTACAGTACAGTATAGGAAATGAAGGAGCCACAGAACGTATACATGTGGCCCATGGACGAGAACAATGGTGGGAGAACTGCCTGAGGGAGTAGGCAGTGCTGCGTGGAAGCATGGCAAAGGGGGGAAAATCAGGACAACTGTAATAGCATAATCAGTAAAATATAATTAAATAAGAAAAAGTATAAAAAGATGGTAAGAGAGGACATGTTTGAGTTAATGAGAGCTGTGCTCCTAAGAAACTGAAGCCCAGGGTGAGCAGGCACTGTGGGAGGATTTAGAGACAGACAGGAAGGGCTCAGCTGGGCAGAATCCGAGCAAGCACAGGAAGGGCCGGAACCATTCTTAGCACGAGCCAGGACCTGGTTAGACTGCGGCACAGAGAAGACAGAGTTTGAGTCCGAGTATCTCATAGTTCATCCAGTTTTGTGATTTTTTTTCAACCACCTGTCTCAGAACCATGGAGGTTCCTCAGAGAAGCTGGAGGCGTGCCCAGGGGGATGAGGAAGCAGGGCTACAGCCCCGTCACCCCTACTTTAGCCAGAGACCTTGTCACGGCGTATTCTGGGAGAGGATTGCTGATCCTGTGCAAGCCCCCCCCCCCTTTCTAACCGTACAGGCCTGGGGACAGTCGCAGAGTTAGTAAGTAGCGGAGACCCGAGTGTCGCAGCATTTGTTACTTTTTCTGCCACCTCTCAGTGCCTGTCCTCCTCTGCCTCCATCTCCTCTACAAAAACAAACAAAGAACTGGTGGTGTGTAAACACGGAAAGCTGTAACCAGTGGTAGGAGAAAGGCACAGGCCCACGAGGGGCCTCGAGGAACCTCGTCCTTCCGAGTGCAGTTTACAGCTGTGCCTTATCCATGAAAGGCGTGGCAGCGGCTCCTTCCCTTCTCTCCTCCCTCCGCTTTCTTTATTTTGTAGGATTCTTTGTTCCCCCTATCTCTTTATTATGAAAATTACTGTACCTTCACACAGAAAAGCTGAAATAGCAATACAACGGATACTCACACTCTTCACCTGAACAGGTGTTAACATTTTGCTCTATTTCTTTTTCTGAGCCAGTATCTGTCAGAGTTCTCCATGGCACTGGCCGTTACGCAAAATAAGGGAGACATTTTCCAGGAAATCAAAGCCAGTGTGGAGTGGACCCCGTTTACCTTTCTCACCACTGCTTCCTCGCACTCCGTGTCTTCCAGGCTGAGATTCTGACCGGCCTCACGGTCGGCAGCCCGGCGGACGCTGGGAAGGCTGCGCTGGTGCTCGTGGGCAGGGGCTGCCAGGTGGTCATCATCACCTTAGGTGCCGAAGGATGCGTGACGCTGTCACAGTCGGAACCGGTTCCAAAGCACATTCCCACAGAGAAAGTCAAGGCTACGGATACCACGGTAGGTTCTAAACTGTCAGGATCTTTCGGGATCTTTCGGGGCCCTCGAAATCGTCATGTAGTTGCTGAGATACTGCCCTTCAGTTTTTGGATCATGAGGTCATGGCTCCAGGAGGTGATATGGTAGAAAACAAAAACAACCAGGCAGGAGAGCCATATCCTAAAGCCTCTCTAACCCACTGTAGAACTTCCTACAAGTCACTTAAGCTCTCTGAGCCTCAGTTTTCTCATCCGTAAAATTGAAATAGCAGTACAATAACACCTGTATTACTTATATTCATTCAATAAATATTTATTGAATACCTATTATATGCCAGTAAATAGTGGATGCTGGGGCTATAATGATGAACCAGACAGTTTCTGCCATTGACGGTCTTAGATTCTAGACAATAAACAAATCACCAGGTCGACCAGGCTTCCTGTGGAATGAAATAGCAAGGAGCACTTGTTAGCAGAGCTCCTTCTTTCAGCTGACATTTACTGCATGCTCACTGTGTCTCTTCGGTGTACTTCTCATTTAATCTGCGCAATAATTATATGAGATAGGTACAATTATGATCCTCATTTTACAGATTTAGAAACATGCTCAGGATCATAATGGTAGGAAGTAACAGAGCTGAGGTTCGAAACTGGGCCTTGGGCACGCCACAGGTTCTCTGTGCATGAGGCACGATGGGAAGGACAAGCAGGTTAGGGGGACACGTCACAGCCTGCCACGGAGCAGGGATAAAAAGGAAACAAGCTAGAAAAAGGGCTCAGGGCTCCCCTAAAGCTGAGGGAATAAAAACAGTCTCTTTATGGCCTGGAACACGGAAGAGCTGACTACAAAAGTAAGCACTTGTCAGGAACATGAAACTAGAGGAAGAATTAAAATTTTAGAATTTTTATTTATAAGAAACTGCCATATAATTGTTAACAAAATATGTTTTGGTTTTTATGCCTAGAAAACACTTTGAAATGTGGGTCATTTATCTAAAAAGAAGCCTAAGAGGATCTGATGAGGTTTTGGATACAAATATGCTTTAAAAAATAGATAAGTGCAAGGGATGCTTTTATAATATGAAATTACATTGTCATTGCCTTTTAAAAGGGTATTTGAAACACAAATACTTTAAAGGGTATTGCTTTATCGGGTATTTGATAAATTGTACTTGACGTTGTTATTCTCTTCATATTTAATCATTTGTGAAACCATGAGTTTTTTTCTGCTTTGTCAAGATGGACAGTACCCTGAATTTGAAAGGTTTCTTATTAGTTCTGAAATCGATCCTGCATTAGACTGAAACTATCCCAGGTCCTGAACCAAAGCAGAAGAGTTCATTCTTCTCTTGCTAACCATTAAATGAAGGGTCTTTGTGGAGATGCTGGATTCTGTGGGTTCCCAGAAGCAGCCTAGACTCAGCTCTCAGTGCCTGCCTCAGTCACGATTCCTGTTGCTTGCTCGGAAGCACCAGATACACAGCTCACGTGGGCTCACACAGAACAGGGGATGTATTTGGTACGTAACTAGAAAGTTCGAAGTGGGGCAGAATGCGGAGGCCAACCGATGGCACTGGCACTCACTCACCCTCTGCCTGTCAGCTCTGCCTGCCCTGCAGTAGGCGTTGAGCCCAGACAGGCCCCTCCACGTGGTGGGCCCTGGCAGCTTCCTGCCACACCATGCCCCACATCATGTCCCCATCTCTGGTGTCATATGAAAATCAAAGAACTCTTATAGGAGGATGGGATGCTGATCAGACAAAAGAACCCTGCCTGCCACAGAACACTTGTATGGAATTGCGCTGTGTGGGCGTGGGGCTAGATCACGAGGGAACTACCCTGGGAACGTCCGAATTAGAAGCAGTAGTAATAATCCCCCGAGTAGGTTCCTGTTGAAGGACTGTATTTCATAGATCACAGTGGATGGCAGCTGTGAGCATCTTAAACGTGGCGATGTGCACAAAGGAAGTTTTCCCTTTGTTCTGTGCCCTTTCGTTTGGTTTCCCAGCACTTGCCGTTAAGTTTTAGATTTCGGAAAAGGTGAAACACAGCGAGACAGGGGACAGATAACGCTCAGAGGCAGGAGATAAAAAATGGGATCAGGAAGACCAGGGCACTGGGTCAAGATCAGCTGGGTTTTTCTCTAAAAGGCCAGGCAGTAGAGTTTTCAGTTCATGGGCCACAGGCAAACATGCTCCGTCACAGCTACTCACCTCGCATGTGGTGGCAACAAGAGAGCAACGTAAACAGCTGTGCACCGTTGGGATTAAGGTGGTATTTGGTTACAGCTGGATTGTTTTAAAGGAAGGTTGTTCATTGGAATCTCCCGTGCACCCACTAGGACAAGAATTGAAAAAGAAAAAAAAAACACTAAAGTAAACAAGGGAATTAAAATGGTGCACTAGCAAATATCTAACACAAAAGACCTACTGATGGAGGAATAGAGGAATAAAGAAGCTACTGGAAAATATCCTTTTGCAAACTGAGTAATAAAACTAGGACAGCGAAAGGTATGGGATCCAGGTGATGCAACATAGCAGAGAAGTCAGGGAGGATGATGTCAAGGATGATGGAGGAAAGTTCCAGAACAATAGCTGTACAGCCTGCTCATAAGCATTCAGTCCAGATGACAGCAGGTGAGTGGAGGGCCCTAGGAGGAGGGTCTCCCAGGGGAAAAAAAAGGAAAAAGAAAGAAATAGTGGGTTATTCATAGGTTTCAATATGCCCAGAGATTTTCAGTCTTCTTGCAGGATTTGAGGATGTAGTAATTAATATATAGAAAACAGAGGAAATTTTTTAAAAGAGGAAAATTTTTTCTCTAGGTCATCTGAAGTCTAGGAGGGTAAAGTATGATTAAGGAAATACAATCTCAGTACATCACATGATTACGAATTCACAGTCAGAACAATGTAAGTGCCAATTATTGATTTAACCAAAAATGGAAGTGACAGCCACACTGTGGAAACTGAGAAAGAGCGAATGTGCATTTGCGTGCGTGGGGGAAGATGGGAGGAAGAAACGCTCGTCTTCCATAGTGGGAACTCAAGAGGTAATATCTAAAACCGACTTTAAAAGTAGCGGTGCAAAGCATATTACCAAAAATAGAAGATAAATATCAGGAGAAACAGCTAAAGGAATTTGAAGTATTCGCCTCATGGAAATGGTTGTGGAGAGAGCTGGGGCATTTGCACCTGAAGTCTTGTCTTTTTAAACTGGGAGTGCAGATGGCTCCTATTTGTAGGTGAAAAAACACACGGAGGTGGCCCGTACCTCCACTAGGATGGCTACAACCAAAAAAAGACAACGGCAAGTGCTGACGAGTCTGTAGAGAAACTGGACCCTTCAAACAATGCTGGTACCAATGAAAAATGGTGTAGCCACTTCGGAAAATAGTCTGGGGAAGCTTCAGAGAGTTAAATGTAGAATTAGTTGTAATATGCCCAAGCAATTAACTCCTAGCATATACCCCAGAGAAATGAAAAGAAGCCCACAGAAAACATACACACAAATGTTCATAGCAGCATTATTCATAACAGCCCAAAACTGGAGGCAACCCAAACTTTCATCAACAGATGAATGAATAAACAACTTGTGGTACATACTGTGGGGAAAGAAGAAAATTTCCTTTACCCTGCTAGGTTCTTCTGGCTGATCTAAATCATTAAATCAACATGAGCTAGAGTAACAGGAGAAAATAACTGAAATCAATTACGTGTATACGGGAACTCCACATACATGAGAGGTTCTGAGACAGGGACTTAAAGTCAGGTGCATGGAGCCGACAATGAGGTCAGGCAGCAGCTGGGGGCTGCAGAGGGGAGGAAGTCATCCGCAGGCTGGTCAGACGAGCAGGGGGTCAGTAGTTAGAAGTTTGCCCTGCCCTATAGAAGAGTCATAAAAAGTTATTCCTAGTAATAACTCCTATTATGGGCAAGGACCCAAATTTAAGTTCTTTAAAAAAGAGGTAAAATTTTCTCATAAGTCCACAGGGTGTCGACTGCCTTCAGCTCAAAATAATTCACATGCCAAAGTAGCACATCTTGAGGAGGCCTGTTCTGAACCCCTGCGATATATAAAACAGAGTATTGTTCAGCCACAAACAGAATACTGATGCATCCTACAACATGGATGAACATCCAAAACATTATACTAAGGGAAAGCAGCTGCATCTAAAAGGCCATGTGTTACATGCTTCCATTCATACGGAACATCCAGAAGAGGTAAATCTACAGACACAAAGCAGGTTGATGGTTGCCAGTGGCGAGAGGGCATCAGGGAAGTGACTGCCAGTGTGTGCGGGGTTCCTCTTCGGGGTGACGAAAGTGTCCTGGAATGGTGGTAGTTGCACAATCTTGTAGATACACTAAAACCACTGAATTGTGCACTTTGAAGGGGTGAACTTTACAGTATGTGAATGGTATCTCAATTTAGAAAACAAAGGTCAAAAAATAACAAAAAAGATCCATTTAGGCACTTCACTAAAGGACAGGTACGCTTGTGATAAAGACTCCTCCATGTAATTGCTCCCCTGAACCTGCCGAATGGCTCTCCAGGTCCCTGGTAGAGCGGAGGTGACACGGGAAACGAAGGTGGTTATTTTCTGGGTGTAGAACCTCCCTCGGCTTTATTATGCTATCTTTTTGTCCACTCATCCAGCACTCTCATTATTAAAATTCTTGCCTGTTCTGCACACAACTGTTCAGCCTCTTCATACGTCTAAAAAGAGGAGCTAATTCACATGGTGAGGTGAGGAACACCCAGGGAGGCATTTTGTTCCGATCAGTGGGCTCCTTCACTTCTCTGTCAGGAGGTGTTACTTGCTCTCAATCAGTTTATAACCTTCTTGCTTTTTCCTTCCTCCTAATCTCTTACAAAACACACATTTAAAAAAATCATGTTATGTAGCCTAAACATACATGATTTTTGTTTGTCAACCACACCTCAATAAAGCTGGAAAAAATAAATAAGTAAACAGGGACAGTGTGGATGGTAGAGACATCCCCCGTTGGTCAGCACTTTGTCCGCGTGGGCCAGACGGCCGGCCAGGAGCCGCCGTCTCCCATTCTACGTCAGTGCTTCTGCAGACGGCTATATTCGGCTTTGCCTCGGTGTTAATAGTTGGATGTATCACTTCTATTTTTGCATCCCTTTCCCGTTGTACTAGAGCGAGATGGTGGCAGTAGCTGCAGATGTCCTCAGCTCAGTTTGGAACACAGGACAGATGTGTCTCTTTTCTCTTTTCCCATCTCCATGTTGTCTGAATCTCAGCCTTGAAATGACACGGCACTGATGTCCCCACTCCAGTCCTTCCAACCTGAAGGTCAGGGGCTTTGCCATCTTATGTTCACAGCTGCGCAGAATGATCACTTCACAGTCAGAGCTACACACATATAAGTGTGCTAATATTTTAAGATTATAGGGCTAGTGTGATATAATATAGTGTAACATTAATTATCCCTGGCCTATAAGCTCTGTAGAATTCTTTATATGTGCTTTTCTATATGTGAATGGTTATATCCTAGAATCTACACTGACACTCTGACTTGAAGAATTCAGCCCACAGGCTAAATCTGTCTTCTCAAGAATTACTCACTCTATAATAAATCATCATAATTTAGGGGATATAAGTAAGTGGGGAGTAATCAAAAGCCAGGGGCACAGGGGTTCTCTTCATCATTCTTTACTTCCTTTCTTTCTATCCGTTATATCTGAGTCCTGTAGAGGTTGCAGCTGCTAGCAAGGCACTAGCTGCATGGATGTCCCCAAGGGAGTGCTCAGGGCTTGAGCTCCTGCTCCAACTAGAAAGTGCACCAGTAGAAATCAGGGATAGTTTCTATTCCAGTTTGTGTGGAAGCACTGGTGAGAGTGGGAGGACTGCGGGGGCTGATGGGTTACCTGCAGCTTCCCAAACTAACTTCTTGTATTCCCCTCACCTGGGTCTGCCCTCAGCCATCCCAGCTGCTCTCAAGGCTAGGTTCCTATGCATCCACCTCTGAGGTACCAACCGGAATGACCACTGAGTTGGGTCTTTGAAAACCCAGCATCGGAAGAGCCATTGTTCCCAACTTGGTGTGCCCTTTCCCCACAACCTATGCCTTCTTTCTACCCCCAGCCCCCTGGCCAGGGGAGAGCCAAATGAATATTACCAGGTGTAATTAGAGCCAGTGAACGTCTGTGCCCTTAAGGGGTGTTTCTCAACTCCAGCAAACTGAGGTGCTGCTTCCTACTTGGCTGCAGTCTGACTGAGAGGCCTGGACACATGGGGACCACCCCTGCTGGTCTCCGTGACGCCCTTCAGGCTGTCTCCCCAGCACAATGCCCTTTCTTCCTCCCACCTCCTTCTTTCTGACAAGACATACGTTTTTTTGCACTTGCTAATAATTAGTGGCATTTCTGAGGCACATTTCTGTCCATAAACTTCTGTTACAGCCAAGATGTTCAAGTGGCCCCTCACTATTGACTGCCCATACTTGAAAAGGGTTTGGAATGGTAAAATACTGTGGGTAAAGAGTGGTAAGTGCGGAAGAGGTAACTGAAAAATGATAAGGCTAATTTGGACTACCATATCAATTTATTATCCAAGAAGTAAGTATTTTTCCTTCCAGTTTGGATCCTAGGAGAATTATCTGTTGATAGTTTCACTACTCAAAGACCTTGAGAAATCCTCTTTTAGAAGCGTCTTGAGAGCCTTCATCACCTTTGCCCCACTTATAAATCGATTGGGCGGTTTTGCTACCCATGAACTTAACACATGCTTAGTGTTCAAGGGGAGAAAAAAGCAGACAACATAGAAAGGTTTTTATAAAGAAGACAATCAAATACCCATGACCCTACCACTTAGATGTGACCACTGTGACCCTTCTAGTTAGTGTGAGTCCTTCCACATTTGTCTGTGCACACTCATGCGTGAGTATCTATTAGGAGAATGTTTATTAACAGAAAAATTGAATATTTGCAATAGCAGAGATTACTATGTGTAATTATGGGAAGCCTCTACAACTCAAAAAAAATCAAATATGTCCCTGGATTAATGTCAATAGGCAAATCACTAAAGAAGAAATAAAAAATAACAATAATAAAGACATGAGGCAATGTTCAACCTCACAAGAAATCAGGAACACGCAAATCAAAATAACAGTGAGGTTCCCCTTTATTGCCCATCAGGTCTGCAAAAATAAAGATTGATAATGTCAAAGTCCAAATAAATCGGAAAACACATGCTCTCATGTAATTCTCGTGGGAGTGTAAATTCACACAAAGCTTGCAGAGGGCAGATCAACAGACCGCTTTTTAAAATATGCTTTCCCGTTGACCAGTAAATCTTCTCAGAGTCTATCCTGCAGAAATGCTCGTGTGTATAAATATTTGTACAAGAATGTTTATTTTGCTTGTAAGACCAAATAGTAATCAGACAGATCTACATAATCATCAGTATAAGGAAGTCAAATTATAACAGCATGGTGCTATTTATTTTAAAATAATTCTACTAATCTCTAAGTAAAAGCATATTTTACAATCTGGAAAAAACCCACGAAACTCATATGGCTATTAGTCATATAAAGAAGAACTTCTACATTCTACTCCGTACTCTTCTCAATTGTTTGACTTTTTCCATAACCCTGTATTTTTCATGTATTCCTTTGAAACGTGGAATAAATATGACTTTGGGGAATAGCAAAAAACTACTTGGAACCACATCTAGCAAAATAAGATGGATGATATTTCTCAAAAGGTGTATTGGGCATTATCCCCACGAAGGAGCCAAGGACTGGCCACGGTTCACTCTTGACCTCACAAAGAACCTCGAGAACCTCAAAGAACCTTTCACAAAGACAGCAGGCAGAACCCGTGTGCGTGGGCTGGGTCACCTTTGGAGCCAGGGCTCTCAGGCCTCCTTAGGCCTGATATTTCACCGCATGCTTCTAACAGCTTTTTTTTCTTACTCTTTCTTAAAAAAACAATTCCCTCAAAAATATGTTACTTTATTCAGCTTCCCTTGGAAATATCAGAGTAAATGTCAAAGCTGCACTTTCTGTTCATGACTGAAATGCACAGCAGATCTTCAGAGAAACTTTGCTCATGTTCCAGTTTTCATTCTGAATGGGTCTGCTTCTGCATCTCAGTTTAACTCTTCAGTCCTCATTCTCACAGTTAATAATACATTGAATGCTCTGAACTTTGGCTTTTGACACATTTCTTGGTCTAATTGATGCCCTGGAGGAGTTGGGAAAGGGGCCAGGCCACAGTGATGCCTCATGTTTAGGTACTTATTAGTTCACGTGGTTTATCATTCAGGCACCTCATGTTTGAAACAGACCTAAATGGAATGGCTCATGAGAGATGAAGGGACATAGGTAACACAGTCCTTCGGACTGAATTGTGTCCCCTCCCAAATCCGTATGTTGGAGCCCTGATCCCTAGTGTGACGGTATTTGGAGGGTAGGGCCTAGAAGGATGGAATTAAGGTCAAATGAGGTCATAAGGATGGAGCCCACGGGATGAATGTCCTTAGAGACACCAGAGTGCTGTGTGCACTCAAGAAGAGGTCATGTGAGCACACAGCAAGATGGGCCACCTGCAGGCCAGGAGAAGGGGCTCAGAATGAAATCTGCTTCACCAGCACCTTGATCTTGGACTTCTAGCCTCCAGAACTATGAGAAATAGTTTCTGTTGTTTATCCCCCCAGTTGTGATGGTGGCCCAAGCGGACTAACACGTACAAGAAAGCAGATAAGTGTGTTTCAGAAGTGACCTGAAGTGAATACAGAAAGATCAGCTATTCTGGAAGAAAATAATCAGATGTGAACTAACAAGATCAGCCTAAATTACCTATTTGATGAAGTATCTCAAGTGTTCTGCATATGGTTTAATGGAAATCATGGGTCCTGGTGGGTAAGGGCAGATGAAGTCCTGAGCTCTAATCCTGGTTTTTGCCATTAACTAGCAGGCTACTGTGGGCAAATAGGTTGTGCATCCAAACACGATATGTCTGGAGTGGGTGATCTCTGAGGCACCTTCGACCTCTAAAATTCTTGATTCTTACAGATTCTTGGAAATGAGGATTCTTTGGCTAATAGTGAAAAGCAGGCACTATTCTGTGCCAGGCACTCGGTCTGGACTCTTACGCGTTATCTCACATGTTCATAACCACCCTGCACGAGGGGTTAATGCCCATTGCAGGGAGAAGGAAACAGTGTGCCCAAAAGTAAACAGCCTGCCCACAAAGTCATACAGCTGGAAACTTGGCAGAGCCAGGCATTGATTCTGGGTCTGCCTGTCTGTCTGTCTGCCCTTTTCTAACACCCGGTGCACTCTCCACTGCCCCACTCTGCCTCTTAAATTGGTGGCAATTTGCCTAGCGTTCAGTCTCTCCTGTTTGGCCTTCCAGCACCAACTTGTCTTGTCACTCGTCATGATAGATGCTTTTATAATTGCTCCATTTATCTAGATCTTCAGAAGCTGCCAGATCTCGCAAAGCCATTGCTTGCTTTGTGCAGTACAGTGCAGCCTCATTTAAATGCAATAACCCACGTCTAGCCCTAAAAACGGTGTTTGGCACACATAAACGCACAGTTTGTATTGTTTCTCATTAGTAGGTCCCTCTGTGTCTGATTGTTCACTTTCCCTGGATCAATTGGGAGTAATAGGTACCATTACATAGAGTGGGGATGACTTTGGCTCTGCACATTACTGACAGAAAACCCAGGTCCCACCCCCATTCAGCTCCAGCATCTTCCTACACAGGGCAGGGAGCTGAACTGCATGGGTAGTTATGTGGCAGGATCATACCAGTCCGGATATCACAGGTTCTGGCAAAGATCACATTCATGCATTCTTGACATTGAATGACCAGACCTAAAAGGGAGGTGTACCACTCTGAGAGACTACAACCAAATCATCTTTTTATTAAACTTCTGTAAATAGGGACCTGAAATGCTAATGAGAGGCTAGAGAAAAGGTAATTCCTCTTTTCTTAGCATTCCCAAACTATCTCTGAAGTTTAAGAAAAGAAAAATCACTCCTTTCCTGCCCGATATACTCTTAGCCATCCTCAAGGTCCAGCTCAGAGTTCTCTCTGGGAAACCCCACTGCTTAATACAATGCTTCGCATATATTAATGAGCCCTCCTGGAATAATGAGAGAGTTCTAGTTCCTTTGGAGAAAATTAACAGGTGTGTATGTAAGATAACGCAGCCTTCCTGAACCCTAGTGTTCTCGAGGGACAGAGAACCCACAGGGTCCCCATAGTCCTGAAATTCTACATTGCACATGCCAAGGGAGACTAAATCTCATATAAAAGGGACTCTTTTTTTAATGATTTGAGAACTAAATAATTACCTACTTTCCTATTTTAAAACGTATCCTTAGATTGTTTTTACCTACAGTCAGAGAAAGGTCAGGCCAAAAAAGAAGTTCCAGAGGGCAAGTGACCTCTCTGAAATTTCATCATGAAACACAGTGAACCCCGCGAGGCCCTGAAATTGCTGTCATCGCCTGAGGGTTGATGTCAATAAACGGACAAGGTGCCTGTGCAAACTCCGCTGCCTCCGGCTGCTGGAGATGATGAAGACAACAAACAGTTCTCAGACTAAAAAGAAAGGACAGAGGACCAGGCAACTGCTCGAGACTCACCGACAAGGCACAAGGCATCTGTCATGCCCCAGGGGGTGGGGGTGGGTGCATATGAGCTCTATTACATTCATTCCGCCTCAGCAGAACACCTCATTTACTAGCTAATCAGGCAGAATTAAACATTTTAAATTACTTTTCTTAATCCTGCATGTGATCAGTGGAAAACACAGGGCTCTAAAAATCTAATTGTAACTGCTTACCAGAAATGTCATCCTCACTTTGAGGAACTGAAATGGGACCAGTTAAGAAGCTTTTTCTTCCGTTTTTCTGGAGTCCTGTCCCTGAGCCAGACCTGGACACGCACATATGTGTGCCTAGGGCTGTGCGTCCCAGGGGCTTCTGAGGACACCTGGGGTCCCTGGCCCTGCTTCAGAACCCAATATGGCCAAGACAAAAAGAAGAGCAGTAGCAGTAGAGAAGAGACTGGAGGTGGGATGGAGAGGAAGAAAACAGCTGTTTAAACTTTAGCAAAAGTCCAGACGGCAAAATCTAAACCTGGACTTAGTGCTCTGTGGGCCCAGGTAGCACCCAATTGAAGAGACAGGAAATCCTCCAGTCAGAAGCAGTGGTGTGCAGTTGCGGCAGCTTGTTCGCCCACCTACAACTAAGACTTCTTTTCTCTTAGCCCCGCTCCTTCACTGTCCTGGCTGTCAGCTGGATGCCATGGCCGGGAGCCGGGCCGCTCCTGGCCGCTTTCCTCGAGTGCTCCAGCTCAGTTCTCAGGAGCGGAGCTGCCAGGACTAAACTGCGGGTCTTCTAGGTGGTTCCCGCTGTGTGGTGATACATCTGAAAGGATGAGGAGGTGAGAAGACCATCTGGAGCCCAACACTAGAGCCTAGTGGGCTGGAGCCGTGCCCACTGCCCTCAGTGCCCCTTGGTGGCAAGGAGGTGAAAACAGGCGTAGTTCCTAGCTCGCTGAACATCTCTCTGCCCTTCGTGTGAAAGTGTGTGTGTCGGAAGTCAGTGATGTATCATCTGTGTCCGTGGGCTCTGTGTGGCTAAACTGTGAATACCATGTGCGTGTGTGCACACATGTGTATGAGTATAATGTGCTACCGTGGGACAGAGTTCAAGGAGGTGACTAGTCCACCGTCCTCCTCCCGCTTCCATTCCTTTAAAACCCGTAGGAGCGCGCTCTGATCTAGGACAGCCTCAGAAAAGCCCTGTGATGGGGGGGTGGAGGAGCTCCAGGGCTTAGGTGGGTCACATCTTTCCTAAAAGATTCTCTAAAACCTGCGGGCTTTATATCCTTTTCCTCCCTTGCTCAAAATAAACCAAATTTGAGAAAAGAAAGATGGTTACATTTGCTAGATGACTTCCCCATAACTGTTCTGTTCCCAGTTAGGGAAATATTTCTCTTTACTTAGTCTTCTCTCTACCTTTTGGTCTTGGCATGTGGGGATCTAATTTGTGTAGATTACTTTGTGAGTGAATATACTTTCCATCAAATACTTACATTTACTGCTTCCCTCAGCAGTCCCAAGGCCAGTGGATTGTCTGCCTTCCTTCCTTCCTTCACTCCTTTTTAAACTATGAAACATTTCAGTTCTTTATACTGAAAAGTATAAAGAAAAGTATCATGAACACTCATTGATCCACCACCCAGCTCTGCTAATTCTTTTTTTAATATATTTTATTGATTATGCCATTACAGTTGTCCTGTTTCCCCCCTTCATTCCCCTGCACCCTGCACACCCCTCCCACCCACATCCCCCCTTTAGTTCATGTCCATGTGTCATAAGTTCTTTGGTTTCTACATTTCCCACACTACTCTTGCCCTTCCCCTGTCTATTTTCACCCCACCATCTATGCTACTTGTTCTCTGTACCTTCTCCCCCCTTCTCCTCCTCCCAGTCCCCTGTTGCTAACCCTCCATGTGATTTCCATTTCTGTGGTTCTGTTCCTGTTCTAATTATTTGCTTAGTTTGTTTTTGTTTTAGGTGTGTTTGTTAATAATTGTGAGTTTGCTGTCATTTTACTGTATGTGTTTTTTATTGTTTTCTTACATAAGTCCCTTTAACATTTCATATAATAAGGGCTTGGTGATGATGAACTCCTTTAACTTGACCTTACCAGCTCTGCTAATTCTTAACATTTTGCTATTTCTGCCTCAGATAGTTTTTAAAAAATAAAACATTGCAAACATAATATGACCTTTTTGCTTAAGGTGCTTAGTGCTATGAAGATGCAGCCTATATCAGAACCTAGCTTTTAGGCTGTTTGAACAGAATAGTAGTATTTTATAAAAATTTCTCTTGGTCTCCACCATTCTGCAGTTTTACTACAGTGAGTCCAGATCTGAACTTACTCTCATTTATACTGCTCATAACTCTTTGTTCTTCCTGCATCTCAGTATCTGTGTTTTTCATCAGCTCTGAAAAACTTATTTATTACTGCCTCCCCCCTATATTCTCAGTCTTTTCCTTCTGGAATCCCTACTAGGTATATGTTAGAGCTTCTCTTTTCTACTCTTCTTGCCTTTTTAAAAAAATTAACTGGGTTGTCATTCTCTCTTCTCCCTGGTCTCAGGCCATAGAGAAGAGAACCGCAGAGCCACTGAGAGTAGAGCAACAAGTGCCCCCGATGGACAGAGGGGGCGGGTTCCTGAGTGATGGCCTCAGGCGCCAGGACTTAGAGGGGCTTCTGTGTGTACCTGAGACTTCCCAAATGTGTGTCTACTCTGTTGGATATTCTGCTAGAGAAAGAAAACTAAACAGGGTTTGTCCACAGTCAGGATCCATGGGTAATGAAACGAAACTGGCCTCTAGCCCTGAAAACAGTTCTTTCAGAAGTGGCAAAGAACCCTGTGGGAAACTATGGCAAAGTGGGGTGAACAGCACCCCAATATGACCTCGTTTATTCAGCACACTGTATTTGAATGTTCTGCATACCAAGCAGCAGGTGTGCCCTGGGGCAATAAGACAGTCCCTGGCCACAAAGAGCCGAAGTCTAGACGAGTATGTAACCCACGCAGTCAGAAGCAATGCCGGGATGGGGATGCACCTGCGGGGCCCTAGGAGTGCCGCCGGGGGCCCACCCGCTCTGAGAGGGCAAGGGTCACCCAGGCAGAGACAGCAGTTCATGAAATAGTCCAGAGCCAAGATAGCAAGTCACGTTCCTGCCTTTTCCAGTTCTGTTTGGGAAAAGCTTAGAGTACAAGGAAGAGTGGAGAAGCCGTGACAGGATGGGTTGTGGAAAACGTTACTTGCCACAAAGGGGAATTTGCACTTTCTCCTGAGGGTAGTGAGAACCATGGAAGGGTTTAGGCAGAGGGAGATTTGGCCAGATTTGTACTCTATAAAAAGATTAGCATGGTTGTGGTATGGAGAATACATTGGAGATTACAATAGCAGGGGCAGGGAGAACTGTCCAGACTGATGCACTGACCTGGTGAGAGATAATGGCAGCCTGGACTAGAGGTGGCAGCAGGGATGTTGAGAAGTGGGCTGGAAACTCTTAAGAATTAGAGGACACATTGGTAGCTCATTTCCTTTTTAAAAGGTGCTGGAGGGGGCCTAAGTAAGATGCTTATTTCATGGTCAAAACAAGTAGATCCTTCTACCAGTCTAGGTGGTTCTCAGCATTTTTTTCAGCTCTGACTCACCTAAGAGCTAACATCTACTCCTATTAGGAACAGTTCGTATCATCAGTGATTGTGCAGATGGCACAGGAAGTAATTTACCCAGAAAGATGAGATGAAATGAAATGATGCTCAGGTGGTTCCTGGCTGCCTCTTTGGGGAATCACTGATCCATGCAACAGAGAAGCATTAGGAGCTGACATTTATCCTGCACTTAAAGTAAATAATATTTGAAGGAAAAGTCTTTTGAAACTTAATGCTAGTTCTGATATCTCGCCCTACCTACCACCTGTACCATAGACACTAGCTCACTCCTGATGAAAACACAGCCTTCACATGACTACACGCTCTCCCCCTAGTGAAGTGACAAATGAGCCAATATGTGAAGAATCTGAGTTGTGCAGAGAGAAACACCAGGTATTCCAGCCAAGGCATATACCCAGGTTGTCGTGAGTCATTCGCGCCACTTTCAGCAGCCAGGTTCCCAGAACAGCCACTCAGGTCCTTCCTTCGTGTTGACCGAGTAGACCTGGCCCAAGACCCAGAAGTGCAGCAGCAACTGTGAGGAAGCAGAACATTATAAATAACCCAGAGAGCCCTTTTATAACAGCAACTGCCTGCTGAATTTGTGGCCTAACAGCTCAAGCAAAAAGGATATAAATACAATATTGTGCAATGACTAATTACTCAAAATTTTGTGCATCAGCAGAAGTGGAACCTGTGGTTGGTGCTAATATTATCAAATGCCTTTGCTGTTTAATAATCTGTTAGCTCTTTATTATTTAGCATGCAATTTTCACAGAGAACAATGATTTTATTTCAAGTACCTCTCACTGCAATAAAAAAAAGCAGCTGTTAGAAGATGAATATTTGGCAGAAAATATTTTAGCAGAAGCATTTGTGAGATCCTAAATCATATTGGATTAACTGTTTTCTGTCTAGAATAGCGGAGTCACAAAGAAGAAAGATCACTGACCACAGAAGACAGGGCCAGTCTTTAGAACCCAGTGAATCACTAACAGACGTTTTAGTTTTAAGTGCCATTTGTTCACCAACATATAAAGTTTTTTACATACAAAGCTTCCATTAATGTTGCTTGAAGAATGAGCCTTTTTTGTTCTAGTTTTAGCTCATACTCAGGATTCTGCTTCTCGTTCATTAATAATGGAATTCTTTAAATTATAGAATAAATTCATCCACCACAGACACTGTGGCCAGAGTGGGGTTTGTAACCAGTGCTAAGCCTTCACAGGCCATTCTCTGTGGCTGGACAGACAGAAGAGCAGGGGGTGGCAACTGAGGGTGGCGCCTGCTGAGCTGGGTCAGCCCTGCCCCTGAACCTGAAGAGGGGTGAGAGGTGCCCCCTGGACCCCTGGCCTCATGGCCTACCCTCTCCCAGGTTGCCAGTGCAGGGACAAACCCCAGGTTGACAGTAGACCCCACATGTTCCTCAGGCTGGCCAACCACTGGTCAAGCAGGAGCTGTACTGGGGAAAAGTGACATCATGACATGGCTGCTGGGCACATCCGGTTTCATCCAGAGAATTAGGATAGAGGGGCTTTTGTGTGGCCATATTGATTCAAGAACATTTCTTACAATAAATTATTATAACTAAAACATAAAAGTCTCCTCTTTTCTAAACTGCCAAGCAATGCCCAAAGTAGTCCTTTGCCCTGTCACTTCCCACTCCTGGGATGGGGTAGGCAAGGGGTAAAGATTTAAAATGCAGAGTTTGCAGAGATGGCAGAGGGTTGCTCACAGGCTCAGGCTCAGCGTGGTGTGAGGTGCACAATGGGGTGGGGTTGGAGATGTCTATTCTGTGTGTGATTTAGGGATGTGAACAGTATGTCTACATTTTTCACATGTTCACGTGGATGCAAGTACTAGCTCAAAACATTTTCATCAAAATGCCCCCTTTCAATAATGGTGCAACTGGCCAGCCCAGCCCAGAACTCACCAAAACCCAGAAGCTGGAGTGGACCCTGAGATGCTGAGTCGTGACCTCTGTCAATAGGGACCGCCAGCTGACTTAAACCAGGAGCCGGTTGTCACCAGTAGCAGGGCCCGGTCAGTCCATGGCGCTGACCTCTGAGGCAGACACCACAACCATGCACATTCGTGTGGGCCGGGAAGGGTGAAGCACGCTGTAGCGAGCTGGTGATTTTTGTTGCCTTTGACTCAGTCTCAGATCAAATTGAAGTGATGCGGTTATTATGATCATCTGTACTCTTACAAATGATACTAAGTACGCCTGGGTATCAATAAATGAGGAATCTGGCAGTTCTGGGATGAAGGTTGGTAGGCTTTTTCAACTACTAGGGTTTTTCTAGTAGTTGAATTTTAATCAATATATTGAAAATTAAAAGACCAGTTTCATTTTTTAATACCACTTACACTCTTTGTGGGTAGTGAAATGCCACCGCGAACATATATTGGGCCCCCCACCCTTGGATTTTGTACTCAACCCCCCACTGATGCCTCTGTTCCATCCATCTAAATGAAAGAAGGCTTTTAGCCCTATAAGCCTCATTCCGGATGGAAATGCATAATTCAAGAGAAATACTGATGTCAAAGAAGAGAAGGCACATCAATTTGTGTCAGCAGTTGCTGTAAATTAAAGAGGAGTGCAAGGAGAGTTTAATGTAATGTAGATTTGAAAATAAAATTAGAACCAATATTTAGGCAGTCCTCCGCCTCTTTTTCCCCTGCTGTGACATGAAGGATTGACGCCAGCTGAAGTACCCTTTTTTGCTGGATTTTTTTCCCCCATAAAATGTTGCATGTTTATCTTTGGCATCCAAAAATAAATCTTTTCACTTTTTCCATTCTAATCTCAACGGAACAGTCAGGGTAGGAAGAGTCCGAGTTTTCCCCTACTCTTCCACACCGGTCCTGCCGGCAGAATAGGAAGGACCCTGCCACACCAGTGTGACTAGTTTCAGCACCGTGAGTAGCTGCTAATTCTTCCTTAACCCTGCTTCTGTCTGCCGTGGGTGTTACCTCCGTGCCTTCTTTTCGTTTTCTAAAGCTGGAAAATAAAAGCCCGGTAATGAGCATCTCACCAGGTACCACTATGCAAGGTGCTCCTAAACTTGACTCGGGAGAAGAGTTCTCCAGCACGTCCAAGGCTGCACCCCCTTTAAAGAAGCTGTGGTGGGAAGCTTCACATTTAGTCCAAACTGCTGTTGTTCAGAACATTCTGGGGGCTCTTTATTCAAATTTCCTTTAGAGCTGTCGTGCTGCTTTATCATTTCCCACTGTTTTTGCCAATCATGGAATTCCCTAGCTCGATCCCCCACCTTAATCACTAGACCAGGTTTTAAAGGATTCACTCTTTCCAGAAATGAATTCATGAGGATTGTGGTTCTCAAAGTGGCCCTGGACCAGTCTATTAGTACCACCTGGGAACTCATTAGAAACAAATCCTGGCCCCACCCCAGGTTTAAGGGATCAGAAACTTTGCCAGGTGGAGCCCAGCAGTCTGCGTTTTAACAAGCCCTCCAAGCAATTGTGAAGCATGCTCAAGTTTGAGAACTAACTTAGAAGATGAAATATCACCTTCACTGAGGATAGTCAAAGGTGTGCTCCAGACTTTAAAGGTATACCCAAAAAGAAGTTTCAAAATCTCTGTGAGCAGAGTGGGAGTACATGTATGTACAGCCTCTAATAAGGGCTGCTTTAATGGAGGCTGGTCTTTAATGGAGGCAGGTCCCAGCCCTGTCACCTAGCCATGACCTTGACCAAGTTCTCACATTTGATTTCTCATCTGGAACATGAAAGACCTACCCTATCTACCTCTCAGGATTATAATGAGATTCAAAATGAAACACATCTACAAACCGCTCTGTAAACTGGAAAGTACCGAGAACAAGTGAAAGTCACGTCATTCTGCGGACAGGATTCCGGTAGTCCGAGCATTATGTCAGGGCAGGGTTATAATTTCCCTGGCCAGATCCACCTTTCTGTCTATATAATGACTGATTCATCATCACCTTGGTGGATGTGCCTCAGCTTCTGCCATTTCAGCCTGCCGATTTATCTGGTGTTAAGACAGGAAAACCATTGCTCGGTTAGTGGCTACAAGGGGCTAGAAACATACATCCGTTTTCCAGCATGCTGTTTCCTACAAAAGCTTTGTGATGGCCCTTAAGGACAGACGTGTGTGGGCACTGAAGCTCTCGTGTCCAGAACTTGCCACACACTAGGAGTGAGTCTGTACCGAACCATCCGTTTCAGCCCTGTGCAAGGGAGTCACGACCTTCAACAAGGAAGCCAGGTGTCCCTTCCCACATATTAATCATTGCAGAGAGGACCAGAAAGAAAACATTTGGTGACAGAAGGAGATTGGACTTTGGGGGATAAACACACAAGGCAACATACAGATGATGTATTTATTATAGAATCATACACTTGAAACCTATATAATTTTATCAGGCAATGTCACCCCAGTAAATTTAATTTAAAATTTTTTAAAGAAAAGAAAATCCCTCAAGCAAACCAAATCTGTAGAACTGGAGATTTATGAGCCAGACCAGTTAATGTGTCTGCGCTTGAGAAGAATGTGGGTGGATTTCACCTTAGAGGTTAGCCTTTGCAAACAGCCTCACCGCAGGAATTCTTAAACAGCAATCTCCCAGTGCATTTATAATTTAACCTGAAGACTTTACAGAGTAGAACATATCTGGGCAGGAAGGGAGCTAAATCTGTTGCCTGAATGCTTACTGGGAATGCAGTTTTAGTAACGAAGCAGCCCCCACCCAGCCAGCATCAGCTTCACTTCTCACAAGAAGCACCAGCTAACAATCAAGAGATTAGCTATGAATCCCATTGGTTAATTATGATTAAGTTATTGGTTGGTTGTGGAATAATAAACTGTTGGTTAATTATGGAATTAGACTATGAAATGATTCTGCTCAAAAACATGTGCCCATTTAACAAGTCAGGCTACAGAGAAAGAACATAGATTAGCAGGTCCTAGGCCTGGGGGTAGAGGGATGGTGGGCAGAATGGGTGTTGATAGGTACAAGTTTTCTTGGGGAGGGGGTTTGAAAATTTCTAAAATTAGACTGCGAGATGGTTGTTCAGCCCTGTGAATGCACTAGAGAACACTGAATTGCATACTTTGAACAGGCCGATTTTATGGTATGTGAATTATATCTCAATAAAGCTGTTCTTTACTCAAATAGCTAATAAGTTGTGGAGCCATGGAAAACATTATGCCTTTTTAAAAGACAGAAATAAAACACATCAAAGCATCACTGCATGCAGTTCCATACTTGATTAATATGAAATAGCAATCATTTGAAATTTAAGGCAGAAACTATTTGCTTTCTTTTAATCACAAGAGTATTTTAAAAGCAGACAATCTCAGCATAATTGAAATTTAAATGTAATAAATTAAGGTGGCTTAATTTATAGGAATTTAAGTGTAATAAATTAAGGCAGCTTAGTAATAGAAGCCAAAGTCCTTGACATTTAAGATGCAATGATTTTTCATGTTCCCTACAGACTTATTTAGGATAAAAGTCAGCAGCACTTACACAATAATGATAAGAAAAGTAGATTCTCACTGTCCATTCTGATGTTCCTAAAATGGTCTGTCTGTTTGGGGCAAGTTGGAAGGTTGAGGTTGGGAAGGATGTGATTTCATCCTTATGATCTAAATATTCGCTGATAAGAGAAGCTAGAAATACTCAGACGTGAGCTGTGACAATGAACTCTCATCTTGTGTAAGCAGCATTGTATCTCCTGGCATGTGTATCCGTCTTGTCTGCCTAGAAGAGAACCTTTGCACTTTCCTGCCTTGGGAAGTAGACAAGATCGGCCACATAGTTCTGATCTCCCTGTGAAAGTCCTCGTTCCAGGGCGTGGGTTTGCCCTTGGCAAACTGGTGGACATGGAGATTGGAGATTGAGGTAAACAGGAGAGGAACTGGCTGGGGGATGTAGGAATTTCTGGCTCAGTGGAAAGACAGCAAGTGCCCAGGGTGCCTTGCAACGGAGCAGTGGCCGGTTAGGGCTCCGTAACTCACCAGCAGGCCCAGTATGGGCGGTGCTGTGGGACATGAGGCCAGGCCTCACTGTTTCTCAGCCATTTTTTCATTAGTCACCACCCAACTCAAGGAGCCTTTTATGATTTTTTTTTCATAATTACTCTCTTCTCCCATGAAACTTGAAAACCACAGATACTCTCTCTGTCTATCATCTATCTATCTATATCTGTTTTTGTACTGTGGCTCTTTGGAGAGCCACAAACCATCATATCAAAGGGTCTTTTTCTCCACCACCCTCATCTCCCCACAAGAATGAATTTTGCCCCAGTGAGAACGCACAGCCCCGCTGAGGATGCGTGCGTGCCCTGGGTGGAACGAAGGGTCTAGGCAGGGCCTCTCTCTCTCTCTCTCTGCTGACACTTAAGAGAGTGGTCAGTCATACAGTGAGGGTGAATCAGGTGGCCCAGTGTCCATCCCGTACCAGGACAAGAGCCAACTTCAGCTTCCAGCACGACTAGAGAATGTCCTCCAAAACCACATTGTCCCCACACCATCTGTTCAGCCTTGCTGCCGCCCTCCAGACACTGCCACCACCTTGTCTCCCTGTGCAGTGGCTCAGCGCGCTGGCTGGCCAGCTGGCTGTGATGGGAAGCGGCCCTCTGTGTGGAGGCGCACAGCTCACGCAGCTGCAGGCCTCCCTTTCCCCAAGCTGTCTCCCAGCCCTTCCCCACCCAGGCCTCTCCCCAGAGCCTTGCTCGTCCTTCTCCCTCCGTTCCTTCACCCCAGATAGAACACGAATTTACCAGGCTTCCCCAGTCTTGCACCAACTGGAGGAACTTTTATACTGTTCACTTTACATTTCCCTCCTCGAAACCTCTGTAAGGGTCTCATGAAGTACCTCCCCTGCCCCTGCACAGGAGTGGATTTCAGAGACTCGAGCTCATACAGATGGCCACTGCTGCGACTCTGCAGCTGGGCCTCCCTTGTAATCAGAAGCCACAGGACTCTGGCTCTGCCTCTTCTGCCTCCTCCTGGCTGGGAGAGCGTTCCTGGATGCCCTCATCCTTCTATTCCGAGCTGGAACACAAGGCCAGTCACAGCATAAACCCCTTGCCCTGATACCCGCAGGAACATGCGCGAGAATCTTGACCTTCTTTGTTTCTTGGAACCCTCATCTGGTCCCTTCTGACCTAGGTCACGGGCTTTCATTTTCAAAAGCATGGTTAGCAAGTGAAAGGGCCTCCAGGTGACACCATGGTCTCTCCCACCTTTGTTGACTGCAGCTCTGCTGCAGGCACTGGGCTAGGCCTACGCACATACGTGCATTATCTAATTCAGTATTTACAATAGCCCTGCCTCACAGGTCACAGAGAGGTTGAATAACTTGCCAGAGGGGTGAAATCAGGGCTTGAACTCAGGTCTGTCTCATTCCAAACCATTTACTGCATTGTCCCAGTTGAGAAAACAGGTTCCCAGTGGGGAAAAGCATTTTTCCCAGCTATGTACAGAAGGGTTTCGCTGTCGGTGTGCAGGTAATGAATTCACCATTCTCGGGAGATGACACAGCTAACAAAGGGGAGAAGGCGGGATTTACAACCAGGTCTGTTTGTTTTCCCTCTGTGCTGCCTCCCCAGGGGTCACGACACCATGTCTCCTGCCAGTCCCTGACTGGCGCTGGAAGGACAAAAAATGACTTTTACTCTCCCAGGCCCAGCCGCATGGTCATGCCTCCCCCTCCTGCAAACAGGAACAAGGCAGAAGGCCCCTGCGCAGAACTTGGGAGCAAGAGCAGAGCAGGACTTGCCACCAAGCCGCCTGAGGCTGAGCCCCTCGGCCCTGCCACACAGGGTGGACAGCAGCGGGCACCCTGGTGGGCTGACAGTGTTCTCTCTGCCTTTCCTAAGCCCCTTGCAATAGCCTTTTTTTATGGAGAAAACATCAGCTTGGGAGTTAGCCATGTTTCATCCCGTTTGCCTTTGCCCTGGCCTCTGAAACCACAGGCCTGGCTGAGGAATTCAGGTCCACAGTGCAGGCTTTGGATAGCTTTGTGTAGGGAGAGGTTTTGAAAAGAAAGGAAAGTGGTCTATACTTGTCAGATGGAATGTGTTAAGACATCGAGGAGGAATGCAAGGGCTTTAACTGTTAGGGTCCCTCAGCAGTTTGGTGATGAATCATCCAGTGTGGGTACAGATTCCTAACAAATGAAGCCTCGTGATGACATCATTCTTGCAAGATTATCTGAGATCTGTAGCCGCTTGGCAAGTTCTTACCTTGGGGATTTCATCACATGGGTTTTTTTTCCCCCAACCACACTTACTCATCCATTTCTCTATCATCTGGAATTTGGCAAACTAGGACTTTCACAAGTCTGTCTCATTGTTATCCCTCCTACAGGGCATTCTGGACAGCATGTGCTCCTTGTCCGGGGCCAAGGAGGAGGGCAGGGGCGTCCAGGAGGGTTCCCAGCCCAGCTCACGGGGTCAGGGAAAACACAGTGCTTTTAGTAGAGTGCCAGTCAGCAAATTCGTGTTGACTTAACCAATACATGAGATGAATCTCAGAAGTTAGTCTAGGGAAGAGTTGAAGCTGGTATATCTCCATGAATGGAGACCCAGAGTTCAATACATGAGTTGGAAGAAAGATGAAACTGGGAAAGTGGGCTAGGGAGCCTCCTGTGCTGTGCTAAAGAGCTAAAATGTTATCCTAAGAAAGATGAGAAATATTCAGAGAGCTTTAGGCCTGGAGGCAAGCTGGAGAAAAGCACTTTTCAGTAGGGTCAGGCACTGTATACAGTAGTGTCAAGAGCAGATCGGAAGGGGCCCGACTGGAGGCAGGGAGACCGGTTAGGTAGTCAATGTGGACGTCGAGAAGTGATGTGAGCACGAAGGAGGACCGTGGGAGTAGGGATGGAGATGAGAGGACAGATTTGAGAAATACTTACATTTAAACTTGGCAACTGGTGGTTAATTAGGTAGATGGAAGAGAGAGATTCAGAAGATGCCCAGATTTTCAGTGTGGAGGTGCCACAAACTGGAAAGGTAAGAAACGGCCCGTGTCAGGTAGTTACAAGTTCAATGCAGGCACGTTGAGTTAGAGTGCGTGAGGCTGGCGAGCCGGACTCACAGGCAGTTATGTGACTCTGAAGACCCAGAAGAGTCTGGGCTGTGTATATGATGAGTATTCATAACAGTTTAAACTGTAACTGCAAGAGCGTTATAGGCAGTGGTTGAGACACCCAAGAAATTACGGGGAATGAGAAAAGGCGGTGGGCCAAGGAAGGGCAGAACCCAAGGGAATGCCAGTCTCCATGGTGCAGGAGGAGGAGGAGGGACCTGTGATAGAGACAAAGAAGGAAGGTGAGAGAGACACGGGGACCCAGGGGAGTCCTCACTGCTCTGTGCCTCTCTCTTTCCTAAACCTCCCACCTATAAGCCCTCTGGCTCTCCTGTTTCTCAAAAATAAGCTCTCTGATGTCCCTCACTCCCCACACAGCCCTTGCAGGTGAAAGCTGCCCCTGATCCCAAAGCTCCCAGGAATCCCTCTTCTACCCTCCTGTCCAGTGTCCTATGTCTCTGAGGCCCGTGCAGTTCAGTGGTAAAGCCTGGCTTCCTTTTCAGATCATCCTGTTCATCTAAGACTCTGCCCTCTGCCTCACCACTTTCTTCCCATTCCAGTGCTACATCCAACACCATGAGGGTGAATGTCACCAAGTCTCGCAGTTCCTAGACACCCTTACCCCCAGTGGCTCTTCACTTTCCACCCCACCTCCCCCTCCCACGATGACTGGCTAAGACCTGGCACCACTTCAGTTCTGTGGGGATGAACCTCACATCCTACTCTGGTCACCACCATCTCTCACTCCTCTTTTCTGAAACTCGTTCTCACTGTCCTTAGTCCCTTGCATTTTCTTCTGACCCAGTGACTACCTCCTGACCTCGCTTCCTTCCTCACCCATGTTGGACTCTGGCTGTTTATCTGAAGTATTCTTTCTCAAAACCTGCACTGCCTTTGCACCCCCACTCTCCCCCCACACCCGCCCGAGGCAGCTCTCGTTCACATTCTCTTCTCTACTCCTGCCCCAGCACGCAGAGGAAAATAGGACCCCACACAGAGGGACACCATTAGACTCACGGTCTTCACTACGGAGAACATAAGCCCTTCCCACAGGGAAACAGGAAAATCTGAGCCGCAGCCAAAAGCCCAGTCTCTCTCTCAAAATAGTTTCTCCACCTGCTCTGGTGCTGGATTTCCACAGATGTCCTTGGTACAACTCTTGACTGCCACTCTGTCACTTACCACCTTTATTTTCACCTTGGACAAGTTACTCAACCTCTGAATCCCAGGAATCCCCAGGATTGCTGCCAGTCTCTACAGCATTTTGTGCAAATTAAAAGAAGGTGCCCCTCTGGACCGGCACACGGCTTGGTGAGCTGAGCACAGCCTGCAGGCCCACAGGCACCCCTCACCTGGGTGCCCTTATGTAGAACCACCTGGCATAACCGTACACCCCAGCCCCACGTACGCCTGCCTCCACAGCCATTGTGCACGAGAGATGAGAACGGGCACAGCACCCACCAGAGGGCCTAACCCTGAGCAGTCTCACACCAAAGGGCTAATGGGGACCCCCAAGGCTTGGATTAGCATGTAGGTGTGCTCTGTGAGGGTGGCGCCATCAGCCATTTTACTGGCAGCGTCCCCAGCATTTCCTGCCAGCTCCACGAGGTCTATCAGTGTGCTCCTGTCTCTCAGCAGAGAGCAGAGCCCTAAGAGGATGGGATGTGAGCAGGTAGATTCAGTGAGGGGGCAGACCCCTGGTCATGGCCAAGGGCTCCAGGCAGGCAAGGCACAGTGGGAGGGAATGGAGAGCAGAGCGGCAAGGTCGGTCTGAGAGAGAGGAGAAGGGAAGTGAGTGACCAACCTTCCCGGGACAACACTGCCTCAGGTCCCAGTGGCGAGATGGGTGCTGTCCTCGGGAGCACGCCCCCTCAGGCTCTCCCCTCAGGGTCCTCTTACCAGCCTCTCGTGAGTGTCACCCCTGCCCCGCCAGCCCTGCAAAGTGCCTCAACCCCTCCGCCCACCTGCGTACCCCACCAGACGGCTCGAGTACCCCACAGCGCGTGTTCTGCTGTCTTTTCACTTCACTGATATGCCCGCTACCTCTACTGGTGCCACAGACCAGAACTTCTCAGGATCCGGGAGTGAGAAGGCCCTCGGGAGAGCTGGAGTCTCAGAATGCCACACCCATTCTATAAGAGCAGCTCTTCCTTGAGAGGAAGTCATTGTGAGAAGACAATGAATAGTAGTCACAAGGGTATTTCTATTGAAGGAAGATGAATTATGCCATCACCCCCTTTGGCACAAAAATCATTTTCAGTAAAAGGTTAAAACCATCACGTCGTATCAATGAGAACTATTCCATTATTCTGAGAATGATTGATTGGAAAGTACTTTGCTTTCAGGAAAATCACAGTGAGACAGAACTGCTTCCACTTTTAAAGCACTTTCCATTAAAAAAAATTATACCTATGTATAAAAATAGTTATAGTGAAGATGTGAATCAACAACCAAGGAATTTTTTGGCACTTGAAAGCCCTGTGGTATAAACAGACCCAACACAATGAGAATATCAAGTGTGGCTGTGGCAACCTAACCTCCATTTTCACGGACAAGTAAAGCCACATGTGGTTCAGAGAGGGTCGCCTGGCCACCTTGGAAGAGCATAGGAAGAGAGCATGATGCAGCTAAGGACCAGCAGGTCGGATCAACACAAAGCACTGAGTGTCTCAGGGGGGAGGCAGAGAGGACAGAGGTGTGTCGTAGACTGCTCTGCCTGATTTTAGGAATTGTATCTCTACCCCTTGTAGCTAAGGGTGAGAGACGACCTCTGGAATGCCAGCCACAGGAGACAAAGCTTGTCTCTGGTAGCAAACGCTGTCTCAGTTCCTCTCTCTGCCCCCAGAGCTTGGTCGGAAGTCAATGACCCCTCACAGTAGGGGGCAACCTAAGCCAGACTTGATCACCTGGGAGGCCTTCATGGAAGGACTCGGGGGCTGCAACAGAGAGCAATGGACTGTCGCCCCCCCAGCTTTGGCAAAGCCCGAGTCCCCATGTTCTCTGGGAGAAGCGCTTCCTGGCTCTAATCCCCTTAAGCCTGAATACCTGATGGGGAGAGGTGCAGCTCCTTGCCTGGCTAGAGTGTGTCCTGGGGAAAAATCTGGCACCACAAAGACTTCCTGATAAACCTGTGAAATCTGCTCTGCTGAGTGCTTTCATTCATATGATAAGGGTCCGAGAGGAAATGAGTATGTCTCTCAAAGTTTCTGCAACTCTCTTCCTGACAGACACTCACTCAGACTGAAACCCTCAGACCTCTTTGAAATGTTATCTACTGTTTGATCCTTGCCACCCTGTATTCCTGTGTATTACAACCCAATAAAAGGCTATGGAAGAGGGCACTCGGGGCCTTTTTCTCCTCAGAGAAACTGGTCGCTGCTGGCCTTTCTCCACTGAGAAACTGGCCACAGCCCACTCCTCCTCCCCAAACAGATCTCATCATCTCTCAGCCATATTTACTCACTCACGTGTGTCCGTGGCACCGGGGGGACCTCGCAAAAGAAGTCGCCCCCACAGAGGTGTGGCCTTGGCCCTCAAAGAGTTTCCAGGGTGCCCCGAGTGTATGCAGGCCTGGCATGTACTCAAAATAGGAGTGTCCTAAGTGTCCTCAGAAAAGTACAAAGGAAAGTGAGATATTCAAAGGGAAGAATATTCTTTTCAGCCTGAGGTCCTGCCTTCTCTCCTCCCTCCCTGCCTGCCTCCCACCTTTGCCACGGGGTGTAGTGTGAACAGAGCATGAGATCCGCTGGGTGTGGGTGCAAACGGCAGCTCTGCCCCTGACTACCTACCTGTGACCTTCAAGTTTCTTGGGAAGGACACTATAAAATGAAATGAAGTCAGTCTTGGGTGCGTATTAAGGTGCCCAGCTCTGCGGCCTCCTGATGCAGAGCAAACGGTAAGAGTTCACTCCGTCTTTACCCTTCCCTGTGAAGGTGCCGTACTTTTCTGACCCTCTCATCCTTAAATCTCAAAGAGCTTTTCCACTATGTGAAGTAATATGTGAAGTAATGTGAAGTAAAACCTGCCAGTTTTAAGGTAGCATGTACTGGTGTTCACGTCTTTGGGCTGATGGCACACCAGCCAGGAGCCTCCTTCTCTGTGGTTGTAGACTCAGGGGACTGACTGTTGCCCTCTTGGTGTCAGTCCTTGGTGACAGGACTGTGCGACTCCACCCCCAACCCCACCGGCTCCCTTCTGTGCAGGTGAAAAGGAGGCGTCTCGGGCAATGGAGAGTCCGGCCACCAGCGCCGTCAGTTGAGCATGTAGCTCCGCTGAGGACTAGCTGGGGGGTCATCAAGACCCCTGTGAACTCTCCACGATTTCCAGCCTCTCAGAAGTGTTTCACACTTGGGATTGCCTCAGTCAAGGCCCTTGGTGGAAGACAAAAGCCACCAGTTGTGTTGCTGGCATGGGGCGCTGGATGCCATCACAACAATGCTACCACTAGTGTCCCAGACCTCAGTCTCTCTGCAGTCACTGTCAGAGCTAGAAATGCTGCTCCCACTCCCCTTAACTTCCAGGTGGGTGTCACTGCCTGGTCTGTACCTGCAGCAGACATTGCCCTGACAATGTGGGCGTTCCCAAACACAGGGAAGAGCTTCCGTCAGCACGGTTCCCTCCAACCCACAGTACATTCCGCAGACTGAAGAAAGGAAGGGAAATCGTCTACAGGCTGCAGCTGGCCGATTCGAAAATTCACAAAGGGACTGATATTGATTTTGAAAACTTTTGTAAACTTTCTTTTACCAAACACTTCTTTTAATGAAATTTTTAATTTTTTAAAAGTAAAAGTTATAGGAAAGTTACAGTACTCCAATATTCTCTTCACATAGTTTCACCAATTAGCATTTTGCCACATTTGTTTAAGTGCTGTCTCTCAAAATACATAAATATACTTTTTTATGATGAGCCACTTGAGAGTAGGTTGCAGGCATCTTGACTCTGTGCTAATACTTCGGGATTGACCTCCTTAGAACAAGGACGTAGAACCACAACATAATTCAATTCAGAGACCTTGACACTGAACTGATCTCACGTGCACAGCTCAGTAATGTCCTTTACGATTGTTTTGGTCCAGTGGCCAGTCCAAGACTATGTGTTGCCTTTTATTCTTACGTTGCTCCTTTAATGAAAACAACATAAGATGAGAAACAGGTCCTCATCCTTTTTGTCTTTCTTAATATTGAGATTTCTTGAAAAGCACAAGCTCGTTGTTTTTGTGGACGTTTTCTCAATTTAAGTCAGTCTGATGCTTTCTCAAGACCCAAGCTCAGTTATGCATATTGGGCGGGAATACTGTCCAAGTAACCTTACATCCTTGTCCAGGCCACGCCCCCCCACATAGGGAGCACGTGGTGTCAGCTTCTCTCATTATTGACATGCTGATCACTTGGTCAAGGTGGTGCCCCCGGGCTTCTCCACTGTAGAGTTACTCTTTTTCACTTGTAATTAATAGGTAACCTGTGGGGAAACACTTCTAAACTTGCAAACATTCTGCCTTCAGCACACCTTCATTCAGTAGCCCTAATGCATCCATTGATGATCTTGCCTGAATTAGTTATTACTATGATAGTTGCAAAATGCTGATTTTCAAGCTTCTGAATTTACTGGTTGACATTCTCCTTTAAGGATGAGTTTTCCCTTCTCCATTATTTTTTTCATTGATTTATTTAATATCAGTATAGACTCGTGGCTTCTTAACAAATCTTAATGGGATCTTAACAACTTACCTATTTTTGGAATCCATCTCTTAGATACATCACTGCTCCATTTTGTGGACGGGTCAACCTAATTACACTTCTTTCAGGAAGTGCACTTAAGCATTTAATCACGCCCTCCGATCCACAAAGGCAAACAGACAATAGAAAACATCTTTTCATGGGGACTGTCGGGGTGAACACAAAGGTCATTGAAGTGTTTGGAGTAGCTGTGGCAAAATGGGGTGCCATGGGAAAACATGAAAGGAACAGGGCCTTTGAAAGAAAGGAAGGAAAGGGGTCTTGCAGACCAGCGAGAGGTGGTTAAGAAGACTGGCACAATCACTGGCTTTGAGACTGCACACAAAAGCGGGGGGAGGAGACTTGGCAGAACAAGGTGGGGCGGGGAAGGGCAGGGAGAGAACCAGTGATAGAATGAGCATGCCCAGCGGGTGGGGCGGGTGTGCAGAAGGGCAAGGCAGGGCACGGGAGTAAGGTGGCAACATGTGTCCATTGTCCCGTTAACTGACTTTGAGTGGGAAGACTGAGGAGCAGGGAATGATAGACTCACAAAATACCTCAGGGAGATGTTAATAGTTTCATTTTGTTTATAAGAAAACTAAGTCACAAGGAATTTACATCAATATTTCCCAGTGTCACAAAGCTACTAAGTGGCAAAGCCAAGATTTAAATACGAATCTGATTTCAGAGCCCACACTGCCACAAGGAAGAGAGCATTTTTAACAGCAAAAAGGTAGAACTAGGGCTCTCCACATAAGGACAGGTAGGCTACAATATGCCAATCACAGCACTTAAATAAGCTGGGCCCACACTATGCCTATTATCAGCTGTGCACTAGGCCCAGGGCACTTAAGGAATACTGCCACAGTTTTCAAATTCCTGCCCCTGCATGACTCAGTGTACCCACCCCCACCTTAAAAAAAAAACAGCTTTACAGATACATATTTTTCAGACACCATTTTACATGTATGATTCAATGAGTTTTGACAAATGTATACAATCATTTGAGCACCGCCACAATCACAATACAGAACTTCCTGTCACCCCAGAAATGTCTCTATGCAGCCCTTTTGCAATGGATAGTCTCCAGCCCCTGGCCTGCTTTCTGTCACAACACTTTTGCCTTTTCTAGGATTTCATATAAGTGACATAATACAATATTATATATAATCTTTAGTGTCTGGCTTCTTTCACTTAGTATATGCACTTAAAATTCATCCATATTGTTGTATTAGCAGTTCAATCCTTTATATTGCCAAGTACTACTCCATTATGTGGATGTACTGCAGTTTGTTTACCCATTCATCAGTTCAAGGACATTTGGACTGTCTCAGATTGGGGGTGATTATGAATAATGCTGCCATAAACATTCACATCAGGTGGATATATATTTTCATTTCTCTTGGATAAATACCTGAGTATGATAAGTGTGTTACATGTTTTTAAGAAACTGCCAAACTGTTTTCCAAAGTGTGTTTCATTTTATATTCCAACAAAGTTTGGGTTCCAGTTGTTCCACTTCTACTCCAAATCGGTATTTTCAGTCCTTCCTATTTCTAATGACTAGGTAGTATTATCTCATTACTTTGAATTTGCATTTCCCTAGTGTCTAATATTGTTGAGCATCTTTTTATATGCTTATTTGCCATCTGTATGTCTTTCTTGTTGAAGTAATTTTTACGTTTTTATTGGATTACACTATTAAGTTATAAGAATCCTTTATCAGGATATGTTTTGCAAATATTTTCTCTCAGTCTGTAGCTTGACCTTTGATAGTCTTTTGAAGGATAAAAGTTTTTAATTTTGATAAAGTCCAATTTATTCATTTTTTTAAATGTTTTGTGCTTTTGTTGTCCTAAGAAATCTACAAGGTTAAAAAGATTTTCCTGTATATTTTCTTCAACATGCTTTGTTATTTTAACTCTTACATTTAAGTCTGTGGTCCATTCAGATTTAATTTTGTGTATGGTGTGAGATAAAGTTCATGTTTTTGCATATAAATATCCATTTGTCCCAACACCATTTGTTGAAAGGCTCTCCTCTCCTCCAGCGAGTTACCTTGTTAAAAAGTAAGTTGACCATATGTCTGTGGATCTATTTCTAGACTGTCTTTTCTGTTCAAGTGACTTACAAACATCTGAAGAGCTCTCACCACTTTCTGCATTATTTTTAATACACAAATGGCTAATTCTAGGGCTAGCACAGAGAACATTACAAGACAAGATGAGCCTGGAACATCTTATAATGTCAGTTAATAAGAAAGCACTAAAAAAAAATGGGGATATGTCAGGGAACACAGAGCTAACTGAAAGGACTCCCAATGGCCAAAGCTGTAACAATTGAGCAACGAAATAAATAATGTTGTATAGGATTATAACACAAAGAATATCCATGAGTTCATACTGGTATAAATACACAGTTGAGTAAATAGATGAGGGGGGAAGACAGAAATGTCCCATAGAGATTTCCTAATAATTTATGCAGACTCTGCACCCTCAGGCAGGTAGAGCGTGACTCCCTACCCCTCAGGTGTGGACCACACTTAGTGACTTGCTTCCAAGGAAGGCAGTGTGCGAAGAGGGATGAAAGTAACTTTACAGTGGAGAAACATGGCAAAGACTACCTTAGCCAAGTGATTGAGAATAACATCAGTGATAAGTCATGCCGATAGGACGCATCCTTTGATGTGACATGATAAGAATAACATTTCATCTCTGAGGCCTTCTTCCCCAAAACCATAACCACAGTCTAACTATGAGAAATGCAGGCAAATCCCAGTTAAGGTGCATTCTACAAAATACCTGACCAGTTTTCAAAACTATCAAGGTCATAAGAAAACAAAAGGATTATCTAAGAAACTATCACGGTCTACAGGAATCCAAGGAGACATGACGATTAAGTGTAATATGCAATGCTGGCTAAGGTCTTAGAGCAGAAGAAGGACATCGGCAAAACTAGCGAAATCCAAGTGAAGTGTGGAGTTTATAGTTCATAATACTTCACGAGTATTTCTTGGTCCTGTCACTTTACCATAGTAATGTGTTTATGGAACTGGGTGTGGGGCATACGGAAACTCCTGTCATAGCCTTGTAACTTTCCTGTAAATCTAAAACTGTACTAATTTTTAAAACACAAGTTTGGGGGAAAGATGACTACATGCTTATCTCCACCACTGTACTTTTAATTGCAGGGTGCTGGTGACAGTTTTGTGGGAGCTTTGGCCTTCTACCTGGCTTACTACCCCAATCTGTCCATGGAAGAAATGCTCAAGAGAGCCAACTTCATCGCGGCAGTCAGCGTCCAGGCTGCAGGAACACAGTCATCTTACCCATACAGAAAAGACCTGCCACTTCACCTGTTTTGATTGCTGTGGATTCTGACATAAATATACCCAGAAATAAATATACCCGTACTTGGAGGTGGACACTCTTAACTAGCAGCTTACTATAAAAGGTCTTCTCCCTTCTTTGCAAACATATGTTCATTTACTAAGTCGTCCTCCAGTTTACATTTTTTAAATCTTACAATGATTAATTTCTTTGCTTTTCATGCAAGAGCTAGCCAGAAGTAAGGGTCCCATAACCTGGACCTGGACCACCACTCAAGAACCCACAAACTCTTATTGCCCACAGGTCATGAGTACTGTATGTACACCATACGGCAGAGGTTGTGGACAAGTGTCTGGAGTCAGAGTGGAGAGTGTTGCACAAGGGGATGGCAATATGAGTTGGACTGCTCAAGCAGTTCCTGAGAGGGGCAGCTGGTACTCAGGTTTGGTTTTAGTGCTTTCAAAGCCTCTGGTTTTGCAAGAGAAGCCAGAAGTTTTAGATGTTTATTGAACTCTGTTTCAGAGTTTAAGTGTCGGCAACTCATCTTTTAAAAATGTAAAAACCACCTGGGGGCCACATTCAGCCTATGTGCTGAATAGACAAGTCATTGGTTAAGCCAGACTATTTTTTAAAGGCAATTCATGAATGTCACAGATGCTTTACATTGTACATAGCTAATAGGATCTGGTGAAAGATTTTTCTTGTAACCCAACGCCATTATGTAGTTTCTATCTAAATGTAACCAAGATCTCACCTATTATTGCTTTGAACCAGAGCTTTAACAGAAGATGCCATAAAACAGCTGACTGACTATAATGCCACAGGCCTCTAAGGCGCAACTGTCTATATCGAATTCCACTTCCACAGAGCTGTTCTTGAGCCTCCTCCAAAGACACAGACAGGGCCATGGGGAGGGGACACCTGTTGTTTTGAAACAGTATTGGTTTCTGAATGCTGGTGGTCATGCTGGACACTCTCCTCCCACACATGCTTTAAATGGGGTAGGACGTGGGCCAGCAGAGCTCAAGAAATAAGCTGATCCTTCTTACCTTCAGCCAGAAATTTGACAAGACAAAAACTGGGCAATTTTGAAAATCTGTGGGAAACAATAGCTTGAGGGAGAAAGTCTGTATCAAGGTAGAGTAGGAGTCCTTACCAAACATTTGGGATTATCAGTGGAATTTTCAGGCTGACTAGCTGTGCAGTAATATCAAGACCCAGGGCCCTTACTGTAGCTTTATGGAAAAACACTGTAGTGCCTTTTACTAAAGAAAAAAATCTAGGAAAGAAAGGAGTCAAAGGTTGTCCTAGGAAACCCTAGATACTGCTTTTGTGAACTGAGTTTGACAATGTGGACCAATGGCATTTTCCCTAATTATACAAACACAAATCACAGAAGTTCTCACAGCTTCTTTGGTGTTAGAGGGCTGAGGCTGGCTCCCTTCTTATCACTCCTGCTCACCTTTGCCATCTGTTATTACATGGGAGTTTTTCCAAGAACATTCTGGAATGTGGCTCTGTCTCTTCTGTGAAGTACAAGGAGGAATAGCCTGGAAACTCTTGCACAAGTCCCATTGTGAAAATTTTCTTTCATTATGTGAAACAATGGTTATTTTTCAGTAATGTAGGTGTGTTTTTAATTTCAAATGGTAGGGGAAACATCACTAAGAGACAATAGCACAGGCTATTTTAATATATTTTTATTAAGGGCTATAAAAATACCCAGAAAGATAAATAAATGTGATACAGTGATGTATGTCCTAATATGAAGAACTCTCTTTCACTTCATTGTTCTCCCTCACAATGGCCTTCAAATCACAGGAGGCAGTGGCTCCGTGTCATTTCCTCTTCTTTCATTACACGCTGCAGAAGTTCTGAATCAGGATCCCACCCTCCGTCTTCTCATTTATAAATCAAATTCATTTTCAATCCATTGTTTAGAGGGAGCGTATTTTTTTCTGTTCCACAAAGAGGACTTTTGTTTTCACTATAGAAGGAGAAAAAGGGTTATGGCAGAAAACTAAGAATTATCATCACCATTCTCTAACAAAAATACATATTCAACCATGAGCCCTCTCCCTTCTCTTATTTTACTTTGACAGGAGGACGGAGTTGACTTGCAAACTCAGTTCCTCAATCCCAGAGGCCAAAGACAACTAGAGAAAATGGTAAGGAAAAAAGTGGCACCCTTGGTACCCTACAAGATCACATTTCAACCACTGTGAAATATCCAAATTAAAAAATAAAATTATGGGCAAAAAATAGAAAACACTTGATTTAACTTCACCCAGTTAACATCCACTCTTGTAGGAGGTAAGCAAGGACAGACTGGAGCTGGACTCCAGGAAAAGAGCAGTAAGAATTGAGCAGACCACGGAAGAAAAGGCAGCCTGAGAGAGTAAAATACACATTAAGTCTTGTGCTTTCCACAGATGGTTTCAAATACCCAAAAAAGAAGAATTTTCTAGTTTGGTAAGAGGATTAACATAATAACCACAATTACATCATTATAAATAGAAGAGATTCAGTTCTCCGAAACAAAACCCAAACAAGAGTGCTAACTGCCTGGATGAAAGATTGGAGACTAGATGCTAGGCAGTAAGATTTTCCCAGTTCCTATCTAATGCCCTATGGTACCCTGTTAACTTCGTATTTCTCTCTCTCTCATTCACACTCACCTTCTTTGCCAAAAACAGTGCACCTAGGAAGACCCAGGAACTCAAACAGTGACATAACAACTCACTTGTCCCTACCATACAAAGATATTTGAGCTTTGTTTTTTTTTTCCCTTCTTCTATAATCAACATGGACACTCTGTATAGGAGGTTCCCAAACTGTCTATAATTAAGAATTAGCTAGAAGGCCTATTGAAATAAACTCCTGCTTCTTGCCTCTACCCCTGTGGCAATTCTGGTTCAGCAGATCCAGAGGAGGACTGAAAGTCTCTGTATTTTTAAAACCCTCATGATTCTAATAGGCATTTGGATTGGAGAACCATTAACTAGACAATAGAATTTTATAATATTAATTTTAAAATGAAATACACATATTATATTTTATTATAATAAAAATAAAATGTACATAGGGGTATTTTAATATACTTTATCTAATATTAAATATAAGTAGGACTGATATTCCTTCAAAGGCCAAAGAGGACTACAAAGCATTATAAAATTATAGTAAAAAACAAAATAGTTTCCTATCAGACAATATTATTCATTGTAAAAAGTATTTCCCAATGTTTTTCTACACAGAGCTAAAAAGACAGATAAAAGAAGGAACCTGTCTTACTCATAATCAGTCAGGAGACTGTGTGACTGTGAACAGGAGGAACTGATGAGGAAAGGTAAAGCGAGGCTTTATTTATGAAAATTTTCAACCCACTGCATTCATTCCCTTAATTCAAAGAATAAATACTTAAGTCCACAGAGTCAGGCAGTGTGGAGTTCCCAGGAGTGCAGGGAGGGTCCTTGAGCCTCTGGTGCAGAGCAATGGCAGTAAGAGGTGGGAAAGACAGCAGGGCATCAAGGCCTTAAAAGCTACACGAACCACAGAAGGTCCTGATTCAGAAAAAAGAAAAACCAGGAAGATTCATTCAGCTCCAAGAAACAAACTGGAGTCAGAAAGGCTGGGTTCAGACCTCAGCCCCACCACTTCTCTGCTGTGAGAAACTCCTCAAAATCCCTTCCCTCCAGGTTCTTTCCCTATGGAGGGAAAACTCCCACTGCCTCCCCGGACGCTGCCAGGTACACAGTGAACACTCACTACACCCCAGCCGAGCTGAAATGACACCCTGCTATCCACACTCAAAAACATAAATCAATTTTGTCAAAGCATTTGCTGCTTAGTACATAAAAGAATGAATCTGTTGAGTTCTTTTCCCTACATCTAACCTAAATCTATTCTGCTTCAATTAAAGTCTGTATTGTCCTGTTTAGTCATCCACGGCATTAAAACTGACAAGTTTTCCTGTTCTTTATGATAAACCTTCATATATTTAACAAAGTCTAATAAGCTTATGCCTCAGCCTTTAATCCTGCTCAGAAATTCCCATCTAGTTCTAGATGAGGAAAATGAGCATGGAAGGACAGGGGCTGATTCCAGACATACAGCACACTCTGAAATGCTGGAGGAAGTGAGAATTTGTCTGTCTCCTTACCTGACTGCCTTCATAAAGCAGACTAACAAAACACTTCCCTTAAACTAACCATTTATTTACTGCAGTAAAATATGCTGGGAGAATTGCCAAAGTATTTGGTACCCTGAGCAATGGGCAGGCCCCAAGGCACATATCAGCACGCAAGCCTGCAGGGTATTCACTGAGTATTTAATAGATGGGCAGAAAGCCAAGCAGTCTGAGGTCCCAGAACATTCTCTTCTGGAAAGACAAAGTGTGCTGTCAGGGCTCAGACCACTCCTTATCACAAAGGTTCTCATCGGCCTTAAAATTTATATATGGATCCTTCTCCCACTTTCCACTTATGGTCAGAACATTTATGATTGTACCCTTCCCCACTCTCAAAACTTGCAATCAATCCAACAAATAGTAAGTTCTTAATCAGAGTCCCCTTGATATCCATGGGAGCCAGGGGACAGTGGCTCTAGGAACCTCCCCCCAAACCCAGATACCAAAACACATGGATGCTCAAGTCCCTCACATAAATGGGACAGTGTTTGCATATACCTGCACACATCTGAATTACTTTAAATCATCTCTAGATTACTTATAATACCTAGTATATGTAAATGCCATGCAAATAGTTGTTACATTGTGTTGTTGAGGGAATGAAAGGGAAAGTCAGTTATGTAAAAGTTCATCATTTTGAGTTTTCACCAACTGATACAAAATGAGAGGGAGAAAACCACCACACCAATCCAAAATCATATGGCTGTGGTCTGACTGTTTTGTGTCCCAACCACCCCAAATTCACATGTTGAAATCCTAACCCTAAAGAGGATGGTATTTTAGGAGGTGGGGGTTTGGGGAGGTGCTTTGGTCATGACGGTGGCCCCTTCATGAGTGGGACTAATGGTCTTATAAAAGAAACCCCACTGGCATGCTTGCCCTTCCACCTTGTGAGGACACAGCAAGAAGAAACAGGCTATGAACCAAGAGGGCCCCACCAGAAAGTGACCATGGTTAGCATCTTGATCTTGGACTTCCCAGGCCCCAGAACTCTGAGAGACAAATTTCTGTGGTTTATAAACCACCCAGTATGAAGTACTTTGTTACAGAAGCCCAAATGGACTAAGATACATAGCTTATCATTCCAGTAATTTTCCACCATATTGAATATTTTCCACCTGAATTTCAGATGTCATCCTGAAATTCAGACTCCTGATCATCAGGTACAAACCTAGAATCCCCTTTTTATTACAAAAAAGAATGACCAGAAAATTTAACACCACAAAAACTGCAAGGAATTTTATTTGTTAAAGAATAGAACTCACATGATTTTAAGGTGACAACTGCTTCTCAGGGCCCGTTTTAAATGCCTCCTCATATTGGTACAGCCCTTATTTTTTGAAGGAGCTTTATTCTTATTTTTGTTAGACAAATGATGAATGCAACACAATTAACAGTGGTTTTAAGATCTTCTTAACAAACTCCAAAGGCAGCTAAGAATGTGGCTCACACTAACGCCTGAGCAGAGGTCCTGCGGCCGTAAGCAGGTTTCAGCCTCCTGCGAAATTTCTGTGACAGGTCCCTACATAAAGTGGCTCAGGGCCTGGCTCTGGAGTCAGTCCTCAGTTCAGATCTTTGTTTTGTCACATGTTTTGGCCGTGTGTCCTCCATTAAGGTCCCTGGCAGCAGAGTCCTCATCTATAAAACGGGATTCAGACTGCCCGGAGAGGGCAGGTGCTTGTGTGATGGTGGGTTCACAGCATCTGAAGGCATGAAGACTTGTGCAGACAAGCAAAGAATACAGAGCCTCCCATTCTGTCCGGGTGTTCACAAGTACTGTTTGTCTCCTTCCTTTCAGAGATCACTGTCTTTGTTGTCTATATTGTCCTTTTTTTAGTTGTTATTTCAGGTGGGAAGGTAAATTTGTTCCCGATAACAAAATCTTGACCAGAAGCGAGACTAAGTCTTGCTCTTAATGAAAAAGTTGATTATGAGGTTAAGTATCTGTCTTTCATTACATAATGGAGTCATTTTGGAAAATAAGATTCTGGTACCAGTTCTAATTCTGATCACCAAATGGACGTCTTGCAATTGAACTCAATTCCGACACTATCTACCTAGAGATGGTAACTCAGGAAAGGCCGGGCGGGAGGGGAGCAGAGTTTCTAGAGCCTCTCGGAGTGTGCCCCGCTCCTGGAACCCCACATGCTCACCAACCCAAGCTCCAGTACAGCCCTTATTAAGAAGCCATCATAAAGGTGCTATTTAAAAGCAAGGGCAGAAAGATGAAATGTATGGCCCCAAGTTTTCAAATAAGTAGTCTGTTGGCTAGTTTATTTTGCATCAATTCCTTCATGAAATCCAAAAAGGAGATGGGCTGCCACCAATGGAAACCGGGTGCTGACTCTTGTCAGTGAGCAGGCAATCTGGCCTTGGGAATGCCTGTCCCTTTGGAACAAATACTTCTATATATTGAGACCACTTCAAGTTACCACTTACTGTGGTATTTCAGCAGATGTATAAAACAGAAAATGAAATTTCCTACCCTCCTGCACTAATATATAAAAACCCTACTTCTTGAACTCAAATCTGGACCCAATTACTTACCTCTGACAGACAGATGATCCCAGGAGAACATCGCCTCTCCTTCTCAAGACACTCAGCGTATTCTGTTTCCAGAACAATACCACCTATTCTCTTTACACGGCGGTTTCTCACCTCGGACCTCTGGTTAACTACCCTTCTACAAGAGAGACTATCCCTGATGCATCCTTTCTAAAGTTGAGCTCCACCTCCTCCCAACTTTATCCCCTACCTCAGCATCCTGCTCGTTTCTCCCATACCACTTAGCATAATTTACATTTTTCCTTTCTCTCCCTTCCAAATCAGACTGTAAGTGCCAAGAGTGCAGGGGCTGAGCCTGTCTTGCATCCTAGTATTTCCCAGTAACAGAGATAGTAACCGGTACCATAGTAAACATTCAGTACATGCTTGCTGAATGCATGCTAATATCTAAAGGGCAAAAAAACTGCCAAATGTTCAGCATCAGTCTGGAGAAAGCAACAGGCTTTGAACGCATTTGAATTTATTGTGAAGTAACTTCTCTGAATCTTACCAAATGGATCATAATGCAGTAGAGTCAGTTTCTCCCCTAGTCGGCTTCTCTTAGCGTTGAAGGAGTAACCTGTCCCAGCTTGGCTTACCATTCTCACCAGAATGTTCCTAAGATTTAAAAGTAAGGTGTTAGAAGCTGAATAGATTAAAATCAGTCATAAAGGATGGCACATTTTGAGAGCCCTATACAGTAGTATTAGTTGTGGGATATCACTTGGCCCTAAGAAGGTTCAGTTCTAAGACCGACTACATTTTCTGTAAGCCACAATTTCAATGGTTTTCATTCCCATAGTTTGTTCCATTACACAGAGTGCCTTGGCAATGACCAAACCAAAGCAACAAGAACAATCAATCCACATTGTAGGAATAGACTCAGACACCCGCCTCTCAGAAGGAACAGAGGACAAGAAGAAAACAAAACACAAATGTACTGGTGGCCATAGGGGGATAGTCAGGGAATCATGAAGATGGCTGTGTCAGAAGAGCCCTGTCTATCAGGGATGAGCAGTAAGAGTAAAATCAGGAAGAGACAAAATTAAGGGATTCAAACTTTTATATTTCTACAATGTGAAACCTTGTTCCTCTTCATGTATTTCATTTTTAAGTTACAGTGCTTAAGAGTATAAAGTTCATGTTCTGCCTCACTGGACTTTTTAATACCTGCTACTGTTTGTTACTTTTTCCTGTGTCTCACCTCCCCACGTAGTCCATGCTGCTTTATTTCCCATCTAATGCCAAAAAGCATACAAAGCATCTAAGACATATTATGCATCTTTGTATCCCTTTCCTTGTTAAGCAGCATATAGTATTTGTTGATTAAGAGACAATAATTAGCCATTCATTCAAAAAGATTTAACAAAAATTTATTAAGCCTTGGCCAGGTGGCTCAGTTAGTTGTCTTGTTCCACACACTAAGGAAGGTTGCAGGTTCAACCCCAGGTCAGCTGCATATAAGGAGGCAACTGATTGATGTTTCTCTCTCTCTCTCTCTCTCTCACACATCTCCCTCCCCCCTCTCTTCCTCTCTCTCTAAAATCAATGGAAATGTCCTTGGGTGAGGATTAAAAATAAAAATCTACCAAGTGCTTTCTCTGTGGAAAGCACGATGGGAAATAAAAAACTACATTAAGGCTTCGGAAACTAATAATATACTACGCAAAGTGAGAAGGTCTATAAGGCAAAACATGTATGACAAATGTCACAGGAAGAATACAAAGAACATGAGAGGCAGGGAGTAGCTCTAAAGAAACCAAAGGCATGAGAGATTCCTACAGAACCCAGAGGTAGGAAATTATAACATGAATAACTGGATTATGGGAAAAGCTACATGAATCAATAAAAGCTATGGGTAGGGGGTGGAGGGGGCACTAATATATATATTTTTTCATTAAACTGAACCCAAAAAAATAAAATTAAAAAAAAAACCCTAGTCTTAAGGATTTATGTTTGTGATGTTTCCTGGGTTGTAAGCAAAGGCTCCTTTAGAATTTTCCTGTTTTTAACACACACACACTCACAAAATCTTCAGTTACTGTCCATAAAAATTTTAAGGTAACAGTTTGGTATTTATAGTCTTTCTGGTACATCACAAATTCTTTAATTTTTGCTATTCTGAAATGCTTATATCATGAGTGCAAAGAATTCCAAAACTCACTGAAACAGGCTGTGTGGTTTAATCAAATCACAGCGTGTTCTGCTAGATTCCTGCAGTGGGCTCCCAACAGCCACTGGTCCTCCAGCTGAGGCAACAGAAATATGATGGCAGTCTAAAGAGAGCATGGGGACCCTGGCAGCTTCTTTAGAAACACGACAGCAAGAGCTCCTTTAAGTAACGTATTTGAATATTCACTTAAGAAACTCAGTTGAACATGAGGAAAAAGTATATTTTGAAGAAGTTCATCAGGCCAAAATAATTCATCAAGTAAGCAGTGATTAAACAGACTTTTAGAAAATCGAGGCCAAATGCTTAGTTTAATATAAGGATGTATTGGCAGCAGCTGGACTAAGGAACATAACAAAGTTTTTAAAAAAGAAAAACTTTTACTTACTTTGACTTGCTCTTGGCAACTTTTTGTAGCAAGGAGAAGGTGAAAGAGAAAACAAAAACACCAAATTACTATCTTATGCAAAGTTCATATAAATGCCATTAATAACTAAAAATATTTACGTAATCAAGTATGCCATGGGCTGTCACTCTAGGAACTACTGCCTAGCTACCAGGGATCTTGTCAGGACTTTACAGAAGGACGATAAAAAGATCCAATAAGACCAACATAATTCTGGGTGTAATGCTTTGCACAATCTCTTTTCAGTCAGACTGCCTTTGAAATCTTTCTGGAGTAATACCTGCTCTGTTTGTTCTTTCTAAGATGCAAATGTTTGCACTGGAACAAGCCCCTTGTTTGACAAGTTAACCAGGTGAAGGAGGGAAACCAAATCTAACCGGGAAGCCAGGCCGGTGCACCGAAGGCCCTTCTTTCGCTGCCCAGCTTTGGGACCCAGGGTGAGTGCCCCCCTCCCCCGGAAGCCGCGTCCTTATCCTTCGAGTGCCGAAGGGGTGGACAGGACGTTCTGGGGTCTCTCCCAGTCCGGACGCTCAGTGATTCTGCGGACACATCCCTACCGAGGGCGGAGGAAACACCCCATTCCCGCTGACCAGACCCCGCACACCAAAACCAGACCCCGTGGCCCCGAAGACCCCCGAGACCCGCTCGGCCCGCAGCGCCGCGGGGCATGCCGGGCGCTGTAGTCCTGAGGCGCGGGAAGGCCGCTGTTGCAGCTTCCCAGCCAACGCGCGCACTCCGCCCGCTTCATCCCGGGTCTGCCTGTCACCACCGCAGGCTCCCGCCGCAGACCTCGCCGCCGCCGCGTTCTGCAGCCCCACTTACAGGAAACAACAGACAGGAACATGGTGACGACACCCTAGCAGCCTCCTTCAGGTGCCCTACGGCCCTCCAAAAACTGCTTCCGGGGCACAGGCTAGTTCCGGAATAGGAGGTCAGCCACTGGTCCACAGCCACGCCCCTCGGATATAAACCTGGGTCCCCCCACCTGCCTCCGGTCTGTGTTCTTTACATGCCAGGTGTTTTGTTTTTGTGCTGGGGGATATTGGAGTCCCCCCTTCCTTTTGGTAAGAGACTTTGCTGCGCTCAGAGTTGGAGCCCCAGGCCCTGTGTCCTGCTTCTGGACCAGAGCTAGGTGCTTTCCATACTTGACTAAGTAATAGCAGCCACCTATGTGAAAGCCACAGAAAGGGTATGTGTTTCTCACCGCTCCAGGATGACTTAGGCTTTTTTTTTAATGCATCCCAAATAGCTTAGGTAGAAATGGAAAGTGGGTTCCGAAAGCTAGAGAGAAGCTGACATATAAACAGATACTCCTGTGCCTGGTCCCTGACTGGTCCATCCTCATGCAAATGAGGACTCCAAAGCTTCACAGTTTGATATAAAAGTAAGTGTCCTGATTGGCCAGAATGGAGGCACTCACACTGGTCAGTGAAGATGCTCAGGATGGGCGGTAGGGGAGATAAAGCTGCACAGCTCCAATTGGACAAGGAAAGCCTCAATCCTAATGGTTGAAATAGGCAGGATTCCAGGAACTATTCTAAAAGGGCTGGCCCAGATAAAACAGCAGTGGAGGCAGGCAGTTCAGTGGTTCAGTTCAGGATTCTCCCTGAAGTGCAGTTTGCGTGAGAGGCCCCTTTGTAGAAATATCAGCCAGGCTTTGTTTTGAGCCCAGTGAAACTTCCAGGAGACCATCCAGGTAGGTATCTCCTTTCTCCGCGTCCACAGTTTCTAGAAGGGCAGGACCCAGTGCATCTTGTTAACTGCTGTATCTAAGCACCTAGTACAGTGTCAGGAATGAGTAACTAAGATTGGGAGCTCTCACATAATTTGCTTAATGTCACAAAACTAGTAAGTGTCTGAGTTAGAATTCTGACTGCAAAGACTCATGCCTTTCCCACTAGACTTTGGGACCTGCAAGAATGGAAGAATCTTCAATTCTTCATGTCTCTGCACGGAGCAGGGACCTCTTCAACACCATGGACTTCATTGGTAACCTCACTTCCCAACAAATAATAAGGACTTTTAGGTTTTTTTCTAATCTGTGATTTTATCAATATATTAAATCTTACAAACACATGAAATAAGAGTCATTCTCATGGGCCCTGGCTGGTGTGGCTCAGTGGATTGAGTGCCGGCCTGTGAACCAAAAGGTCGCTGGTTCGATTCCTGTCAGGACGTGTGCCTGTGTTGCAGGCCCAATCCGCAGTTGGGGTGTGTGAGAGGCAACAGATTGATAGTTCCCCCACGCATCAAGGTTTCTCTCCCTCTCTTCCTCCCTTCCCCTTTCTAAGAGTAAATAAACCCTTTTAAAAAAATTCATTCTCATGGATTATCATCACTGAAACTAATAAAAGAAAGAGAAAACTGAGTTCTCCAACACAATTCAACTCAATTTGTAAAATCAGGACTGTCCTTGCTCTTAATACCTCTAATGTTCACTTTACCCTCTAATAAGTTTCGATCCTCACCTTCCCATCATCTGACTTCCACAACTGAGCACTCTCTAGGTGCCCAAATCCTTCCTTACCTTGTACAGTTCAGCTGCTGACAAGCAAAAGCTTCAGGTGTCCAAGAGGGTAAGGTTTCTTATCTAGGAAATTCCTTTAAAGGATTTATAAGAAAACACAGGACTAGAAGCCCAAGAGCATGAATCCTAGTCTTTGTTATGCTCCCTGGAAAGTCATTTTAACTCCGTAGCCCCCCGTTTCATTCTCAGTGTAGGCACTGGGTCAGTGGTTCTCATTCCCGAGGGTGCACCAGTCAGTCAGCTGTGGTCTTTTAAAAGACGCGTGTGCCTGGGGTGAGGCAGAGAACCCATAAAGTAAGCCCCCACACACGATTTTTTATAAAGAAGCATTTTAAACATATCAACAGGTTGACAGGATAGTACAGTAAACAAAGTATATACCTAATGTAACAATTGTTAATAATCACTAATACATAGTGCTTTTTGCTAAGCTGCGTGAAAATAAATTGCAGACATAACAATCTTTCAGCCCTAAATATTTAAGTATGTATCTCTCAAAAATAGGATCATTATAACCACAGTATATACTGTTTTTACTCCTTAAAAAATTAATAATTGTTTCATAATATCTATACCATATTCAAATTGTCTTTTATAGCTGGCTTCTTCAAAAGCAATATCCATTCGAGATTCACTTATTACCTTTTGTTGTTACAAATCTTTAATCTCTTTCAAATCAAAAACAAAACCTCTCATTTTTAAAAATCCTTACCCAAGAATATTTTTTATTATTGACTTTTAGAGAGAGAGGAAGGGAGAGGAGAAAGGGAGAGAGAGAAACATCAACGGCAGAAAGAAACATCGGTTGGTTGCCTCCAATAAAAACGTGACCCAACTGGGGACTGAACCCAGAGCCTACATAGTGCCCTGACCAGGGATCGAACCTGCACCCTTTTGGTGCATGGTACAATGAACTGAGCTGCCCAGCCAGGGCCCCTCCCTTATTTTTTTAAATGACACTGAACTTATAGAGACTGAGCTTGTTTCCTGTGGAGTCTCCCATATTCTGGATTTGTCTGATTGTGTTGTTATGATGTCACTTTATTTGTTTTTCTATTCCCTGTATTTCCTGTACATTGGAAGGCAAATCTGAAGTAGATTTGAGTGGAGTCCACCTAAAACATTTTTGACAAGTGTCCTCAGTGATGCTGTCAACTTCGTATTGCAACATGAGACCCAGAATGTCAGGCTCGCCCTTTGCAAGTGCCGATGTGAGTGATCTCCACATCTCTCCGCTGTAAAAGTAGATGTTTTCTCTCTCTGCAGATTTCTGTGGGGTAATACTATGGCACATGAAAATATGCTGTTCCCCAGCAACTTTTCCTCGTGGTTTTAACATCCACTGATGATTTTTTTGACTCAGTAATTACATTTGGGGTGCATGAGAGCTGTTTTCTAAGTTATACCATTCCTTCTTCATTTATTAGCTAGTTTTCCTCTGATTTCTGTCAATTTGGGGTAAATTATTGTTCCTCCTAAAAAGGCAGAATAAATGTTATTTTTCTTTAATTACCAATATTCAAGTAAGAAGAGTCACTTCCAACAGTGACAAAGAGGTTTTACCCCTTTCTGTAATTTTATTTTTATATCGTTTTATGGATTTGTATTCATTGTTTTATAATCACCCATGTTTATCAATATTTTTGATGATCAAATTTTCCCAAATCAGCCATTTCTCCCAGCTACTCTTGCCATTGGGAGGCCCCTCCAGCTGACCCAGTGTCCTTGAACGCATTTCCTTCCTTGCTTTCGGTCACCAGCTTTGTCAGGTCGGACCTGAAATCAGCCATTTCTCTAAGACACCGTGCTTCCTACTTCAGGCGACACGTACAGGCCGCACTCTCATGCACGGCCACTGGACTGGCTTTCAGTGGACCTCAAGCTTTATTGTAAATCATGGGCTCGTCACTCAAGTGCAGTCTGTGTCAGGCACTCACAGTGTAAAACAAAGCTTCCTGTCTTAAGGGATATTCTCAGAACCTTGGACTTTACAGGTCACAGAAGGTCTGGACTGTACAAAAGCCACATCGCTTCCAGCCCCATTGCTCTGGATCCTAGTTTGAGGTTTCAAACCACACCCACAGGGCCCGGGGGCTCTCTGCCATACTTCCCGCTCTGTCCGACCATGCATAGGCCTGGTCCAGCCAGGAGATAACCCTGTAGGCACTTAAGCAACAATGGCAGGAACAGCCTAGAGCAGAAAACTACTTAAGGCCTGGACTGCCTCAGAGATAGGAAAGAACATTTCAGAAATAATTCAGGACTAAGGTAATAGAGTGCCTACATAGACTAAATGTCTGTGTCCCACCCCACCCCCCAAATTTATACATTGACACCTAATCCCCAATGTGATAGTATTTAGAAGTGGGAGGTGATTAGGTCATGAGAGCAGAGCCTTCACGAAGGGGATTGGTGCCCTTACAAAAGAGACCCCAGAGAGCTCCTTGCTCCTTCTGCCATGTGAGGACACTACAAGAAGCCAGAAGTCTGCAGCCTGGAGGAAGGTCCTTACCTGAACCTTGGAACATGCTGACACTCGGACTTCTACCCTCCAGAACTTTGAGAAATAAATCTCTGCTCTTTTCAAGCCACCCCATTATGGCATTGGGTGACAGCAGTCTGCACAGAGAGGGTGTCTCTCTCTGAGAACATGACATCAAGCTTTTACCTTCTGCCCAACTCTCCATGGAATCCACTCTTGTGCAGCCCCCAAGTGACCACGATAGCAAATCCATGGTCAGTTGTCGTGCCGCGTTTTACTCAGCATCTGTCAGGGTCATTTTACACAGTTGCTCACTCTCTCTTCCTTTAAACTCTTTCCCCACGTGCAATCCAAGCACCCACTATCTTGGTTCTCCTCCCACCTCATCGTGATTTTTCTCCATTTTTCTCTCTCGTACCTCTCAGGAGAGGCATGCCCAGGGCTCAGGCCTTGGACCCCTTCTGTGTCCACACTCATTCCCTCATGGTCACACCCAGGCTCCTGGTTTTCAAAATACCCACAGACAGAAGACTTCTAAGTTTATATCTCCAGTCCCAGCCTTTCCTCGGAACTCCAGATTGGTGTATTTACCTAAACCACGTGCCATCCTATGTCCGAAATCAAATTCCCAAACTTGCTTTGCACCTCCCCAGTCCGCAGGCTCTCCTCACACTGGCGTGTGGCGATTCCATTTTTGCAGGTGCTCAAGTAAAATACCTGGGCACCAACTTGACACTCCTTTCTCTCACACCCTAAATGTAAGCCCCCAGTAAGTCCTGTCACTGAAATACCACCCAATCCAGACACACACACTCCCTGGTCTCCTAGCCCTGCTTTATATTTTTCTATAGCACTCATCACAGTTTCATATTAATTTGTGTACTTGTTGATCCTGATTGTCTGTCTTTGTCCACCAAAATGTAAACTTCTTAAGGTCAGGAACTTGTCTTATTTACCCACTGCTCTATTCGGGTGCCTTGACCAATGTCCGCACCATCTGTTAAATGCTGCCGAATACAGGAACGAACTGATGAGTGATTCTGAAAGACACACCACACAAATGTTCAATTATTACTAGTTAGTTACATGTAAATGGCAAACAATGATAAGTATTTGTGCTTTGTTGATAGTTTCGGGGTTCAGGAGAATTTACAAGCTTGCTTTTAAGAAGCAGTAAAAGCATACGAACTGTTTCTTGAAATTCTTGGAGTAGAAATGAAGGAGTGGCTTTCTAGTCTCATTGCTTCAACCTACATCCACCTGTTATTTACACCTAACACATTGTTGGTAGTTGGTAAGTGTCAATTAAAATGTTTATTAATACAGACGTAATTCGCGATTTGCAGGGGTTTTGCCTGAATTTACATAATGAGCCCTCTGCACCTCATTAATGTGGAACATTGAGAGCATTCTGGCAGCCCAAGTTGAAAGGGTGGGGCACCCCCTCTTTGGGTGGGAGAAGTGCTGAAAAGAGCAAAAGGTACAGCCGTTTAACCTGGGTCCTCAGCCCAGGAGAGTGGGTAGAGGAAGAGAGCAACATCTCCTCTCTGCGTACACACTCTTGCGGGGCACGGTGCCTGTGTTGCGTGGGTCAACACAGCACTGGGGCTCCAGCCCAGGTATCTGGAGGCTGCTCCCCTCCTCCTCTGATGTGCTGAGAGGTCCCGCTGACCATTGTCCAGCCCACTATCATACCCGGGTCCCACCTGGCTGTTCTTGCCTACAGGGTCATGACTGCGGCGGCCCCATGGCCAGTGGTGGAGAGGGTGACTGCGGAAGGCTGGGGCTCCCCACAAAAAGCTGTTACCTTCACAAGCTCAGACACCTCCAGGCAGATAGGACAGCTTCAGAATTGGGTCCCCTGCCTGAACAACTTGATATCACAGCAAAGACTTCCTGAGAGAGCAAGACTAAAAGCTGGCAAGACCAGGGCCACCAACCAGGTTCAGTCTGGGAGCAGTAGGTATCTTTGGGTTGGTGTGCAATTGCCTCCCACAGTCTGGCCTCGGCCTCCCAGTTCAACCCCATCCCCCTGCACTGGGCCCGGTGGGTATCGGCCCCTTTCTGGATGAAGTCCCTCCACTCCCCATCCTACCCCACCCCTCCTCTCCACACACTCCTCTCCACACACCTATTATGCTCCCTGCACTCCTCAGACCACTGGCCCGCCTTCCCGCCTGGCATCTGAGTTCTTGAGGGCCAGAGCTTCTGAATCTCACTACATATATCATCCCCCAGCCTCCCCCAAGCAGGAGCTCCTAACACGGGGAGGCTGCCCCGCACACTCTGACACATACGAGCAGAGCACCTTCTGTATTCCGGAAAGCGTGCCTCCGGCCCTTCTCTGTCTCTCCAGTCCTGCCTCCCCTCCTGGGCTGCCTGAGACAGGCAGAGTGGGAGGAACGGGGGAAAGAACAGGAACGAAGGCACAGAGGAGTCTTAAAAATGAACAGTGAGCGTCCTCCTGGGACTAGAGCGTGTGAAGAAATGAGGGAGATGAGCTGGATAGAGAGGACAGCCAGGGCTGGGTAAGGAAGGAGCCAGGGTGTTAGAGTTGAGGGTTAGGCCTTAGTTCTAGGGGAGTGGGGGAGCTGAGTGATGTGATCAGATCTCTGTAGCTGCAGAATATGAAACCGCACCATTTTCCTGGCTAATAAGAAGAGAGGCAGGGACTCTGCTATCCCAACCAAACACATCCCCAAAGTCCCCTTTACTTGTGAAGCCACAATAGACACTTTCTCTGCTCTGTACGTTAATGCCTATTTTTTTAGTTAATACATGCATTTGGCGTTTCCTTAATAATTGGTCAATTCTTCCTGCTTATTCATTATCTTCAACCATTCCCTGAGCCCATTTTGAGGGGGAGAAAGGTATCATAGAAGCCTGCGAAAACTGGCTAAAAGCTTAGCGTTTCCAGGAAATGAGTTGTTGCCTATCCAGAAACAACTCTAACGGGATTTTCCGGTGTTCTCAACCTTGGCTGCACATTGGAATCTCCTGCGGAGCTTTATAAACTACTGATGCCTCCCTGCCACCCCCAGAATTTTTCATTTAATTGATCTGCGTGCAGTCTGAACTTTAAAAACAAAAACTAGGAGACTCCAGTGTACTCTCCAGATTGAAAGTATCAGGTAGGGACTTGTGCACTCCAAGTTAAGACCCCTGTGTTAGACCGTAAATTCCAGGTCTGCCCATTTACCTTTGCATCATGAGCAATACCACCTGGGTAGAGGCAAGAGGGGAGAAAGTGGCCAATTTGGAAGAATGAGGAAGTAAACAAAGAGCTGTAAACAAAGAGTCGGTGCTCACAGACTTTCCAGGAGGCAGCAGGACACTTAGTGAAAGAGATGCTAAAACAGAAAAGAAGAGCAGGAAGCTTAATTGCCTCCCTGAAAGACGGATGGAAGTCCCGCAGACAACGCCCTTCCCGCCCACATACTTCACCTGCCCCAAGAGAGCCACAAACATTATAAAAGGCTGACAGATCAGTCTTTGGGGAAAATCAACCAATTAAACGTGATTTGGCTAGTGCGTGACGTGGGTGGGGAGAGGATGGCATTGGTGGCTGCCAAAGAAAAGCATCTGTGAGGGAGTGGAGGTTTGCAGGTAATGGACCGAAATTCTCCAGTGGGGGAGGAGAAGATTTGGGTCACGGTCAAGGAGAGGCATTCCTGAGATGGGTGGGAAGCTGGGCTGATTGAAGCTACAGGAGAGGCAGCTGTAGTGGCAGAAGAATTACATGGACCCTAGAGGCCTGGCTCCACATTTACTAGCCATGTGACTCTGGGCAAGAACTTGGCCTCAGTTTCCTACTTGGGATTTGTGTGATAATAACTTTGGAGGAGCCCACAATCTCAGATAATTATGATGAGATCATCTCTCAAGCTTTTCCACTGTGAAGTCCCATGGATTTGGGAGAGTGCCCTGCAAAGATGCCCTTTAGGGTTTTCAAACCTGTCCCTCAGAATCCCCTGGGATGCTCACTGCCACATAATGTGATTCTGTGGGAGGGGACGAGGGGTGTCCCTGCGTACTTTATAATTATCATCTGGTACTCCTATGTTGCGAGTGCTTTGGAAATCGCTGTTCTAGACCACTGTTTCTAAGCCTCGGGGATCTTGTCACAGGGCAGATTCTAAGCAGGCCGTCCTGAAGTGAGGCCTGATAGTCTGTTTTCCTAAGAACAATGTACAGATGGTGAGGATGCTGCTGGCTGCACGTCCTTGCCACTCAGAGTGTAATCCAGGCAGCATCCCAGCTGCAGCAGCAGAAGCAGCAGCAGCATCCCCATCATCAGCAGCAGCAGCATCTCCATCAACAGCATCCCAGCTGCAGCAGCAGCAGCATCTCCATCAGCAGCATCCCCATCAACAGCATCCCAGCTGCAGCAGCATGCTGCAGAAGGAGCTGGGAGGATGAGACTCAATTCTTTAAAATGAAGAAGTTAGAAGAGGGCAGGGATTTCCATCATGGTTAGTTATCACCATGTTTGTGGGCCTGGTGCATAGTAGATGCTCAGTAGACACATGTCAAGTGAATGGACAAGGTAAATAAGAGTCCAGCGTCTGGAGCCAGGGCATGAGGCCAAACTGGGGCCAGTAACCGCTGTGATTTAATGCCAACTGCTAGAGCCAAGGTCTTGCTAGTCCTCTGTCTAGGACGAGATTGGTCCTGATGCAGGCACAGAGGAAAACTCATGGCCATTTGAGGCAGGAGCATGTTAAATTGTGAAGATTAAAAGGACACGTGGAAAAATAAATAATAAAATCTTTAAAAAGGACACATGGAAATGCAACCAAGAAAATGCAGTGGCCTTCTCAGGTAGGCCTTCTCCTGGAACCAGGGACCGACCCATCCAATGGGGAGGTAGGTGGCCAGAGAAGCCCCAGGTCTAGAAAAAACTCATCCGGTCTGTAGAAGTGATTCTATGAAGCAACCAGTATGGCTCTTGTGGGTAAAGCCCAAATTCCATGCGATATAAGCAGTTTGGAGGAATGTTAAATCCTACAAAGAAAAAGCAGGATTTGTTATTAACTTGCCTCAGAGGAATGGATCATTAACTCATGTCCAAGGTGATGGTTTTTCCCAGCCTGCAGGGGTGCCAGCCTCGGAAAGAAAACGTTTCTGTTTGTCTTTCCTGCGTGTGGCATTACCCAGACTTTCCCTGACTGTGGAGGTTAGGGTTTCAGCTCAAATAAGTTCGCTCTCGTCCTGCCCAAGGGGAAAGACAGGCGCTGTGGATTTCTGACAGGCTCTTCGAATGCCAGGTCCCTTCCCTCGATGATGATTTGAAATACACGATGCTCATGAGAATCTACCTTCTAAAGCAGCGTCATTTTCCTCGTCAGGCAATTCCACTTGCTCGGTTTCCCCAGGTGGGATGCATATCCCTTCCTCTTGGACTGAATCCTCCATTTCAGGTAACGGGAATGACCTCGCTGATGGCCATACCAGTCATGGCAACATACCCACAAATTGCTATCTTTGAAGGAATAACTATTTTCCATTATTGCTTCCTCCACACTAGCCTGATCCTCAACCTAATTTCTAACTGCACCAGAGAGCCTGGTCTCAGACAGAGACAGCCCTGTGTCTCTGCAATTTTTCCAGGGGCTTAGAAAGATGGTTCCTACCCAGCACATGGTCCTACAAGTTGCCAGGGGTGTACAAGGGGGGAACAAGAAATCAGACACTGTACTTACTCACTGGGGACCAGACAAGTGATTTAAAGTTCTGTATTCAACTGCCCTGCTGTGAAGGCACCCTGCACCTTTCCTGGCTGGTGGAAAGGATTGGCTAATCCACTTTCTCCAGTGCCTTAAACAGCATTCAGAAGCAGGTCCCCGTAGTCATGCAAATTCTCAGTCTTTTTAAGCCAGTTTTGACTGAGTCTATGTTGCATGCGGTTGACTGAGAGAGACAGCAAGTTGTCGTGTTCACGAGGATGACCTAACTTGGGCTTCTGTGGTTTGGGATCCTGCCTGCCTGCGTTTCACCCTGTTTGCCTCCAAGGCAGGGGCCTGAGTAGCGCAGCCAGGAGATTGTGTTTCGTTTCCTGGCTTTTGACAGAGGCGGGGACACACCTGCACCCCTGAGGGAGGGAGAGCCTGCGGAGGGGTCCACGAGCCCAGGGCTGAGTCACTCAGCTGGGAGGATATCAAACGGCATGAGAATGTCCGCTTGGCGCTTCAGGAGAGAGAGCCCACACAAAAATCCTTCTGCGTGGCAACAATGTGGCCCCTTTTCAAACTAAACTGAGGAAAGAAATTGAAGTGTGATGTTACCGTACTCCAGCACTGGGGGTTCGCTCTTTATGTGAAATCACCCCATAAGAAACCCATGAATGCCAGGGAGGCAAAGGGCCCCACCTGATGATATTTCAGCCACGGGCCCTCTCTGGGACTCTTCCCGCTACCCGGCCCTGTTCTAAGACCGTGCGCATCCGGGAAACCCCACTGTAAGGCATCTTAGATCTTTTTTTTTTTTTTTACCCAAATTACTTTCTTCTCTTAAAAAATCATTTGAAATGTAACTTGAATAAATCTGAGCCTTCTTTCTCCTTCAACACATGAATAAATCTCCATGTGTTGTTCTATTCAAAACAAACATAAGTTGAACTTCAAGTGCCTTAAAAATCATGTAAATCTTTAATAAAATTTCTTGAAATGGCCATTTTCCTCACCCAAAATCCCACTTAGCTGCTCTCAGCCCGTTTTTGCTCCAGAGAGTAACCTAGTTTTGCCTCGTGTGAATTAATGTAGCCTGTTCAATTTCCACCATCCTCCGATCCTAGTCACAGCCCTCTTCAAGCCACAAGAGGCTGGAGGTCGGGGGAGGTGGCATCAGCAGCCCAGAATCCTCGGATAGAAGGGAAGAAAGTCTGTCAACCCCTTGGGCCTCAGGGTGTCGGTTCCAGAAGTGAGAACAGGGGAAAGGAAACCAAAGGACAGTGCTGTTAGTACCCGAGGGACCTTCTCCTTCCTCAAGATGCAGCCTCCTGCTCAGGGCGGGCTTCCCACGTGGCTCCCCTCTCCTCGCCAACAGCCTCGCCAACAGGCGGAAGCCAGGCAGCAAAATCCTCAGGACCCTCTTGGGAGGACCTTACCCAAATGGGGGTAATCACAACAATCTATACGATTGTCTCTGTGAAGCAAGAGTTTTGTGAAATTCCAGTTGTTCTGATGCAACATGGTGTGCATCCATAAGAGAAAATCAGGGTCCACATCAAGTTTGATTCCATTCCAACAAGCCATCTCAAATGAAGGAGGCAAAGGCTTTCAAAAGATGTCTTCTATGGTTCGGAATAATTGGGTCCATTTTAATTCGGAGCACAGTGAAGTTAAAGAGCTACGTGATTGCTTCCAAGTGTGTTTTGAGTCACCAATTAGCTCCAGGACATAAAGGTTAATGAGATAAAACATCTACAAATCAAGTTGATGGCTCAGACAGGAAGAAAGCCCCCGACTCCTGCTCTACTGTGATAACACTGTAATTTCTCTCTTTCGGGTGGTCCATTTGATTAAATTTGATTGTGTATAAATATATACAAACAAATGTATAATTATAAAATTCATACTCTAATCATAAACTGCCTTGCCCAAAGCTCCTTTCTAAATGTAGCTATTCAATGCCAGGAAGAAGATAAGTCCATCGGTAACTATGAATAGAACCAATCGTCTCGGAATTAACTGACTTGATGAAAGGCTCAGGACTGACCCTTCTCAGAGAACAAAGCCTGTATGTTATATTCTAAAAAATGTGCTCCTTAAAATATGGACGTAAACTCCAGAAAATAAGATTATGGATTTTACTGACTGACATTATAGTGGAATTTGGGATTTAGAGAACATTCTGGTGAACGCTTTTGTAATTTGAGGGACTCTGATGCCACTTACCTTCTCCACTTGTGCATGTGGGCATGGGCTCCAGGGCACCAAGCCATCGCCTGGGCTCTACCACTCACTAGCTCTGTGTCCTTGGGTGAGTCGCTTAAACTTCCTTCTTTAAAAGTATATTTTAAAGTGCTTCTCAGACAAGGTCAAGTTGAAGGAGTTCATCATCACCAAGCCCTTATTTTATGAAATCTTAAAGGGACTTATCTAAGAAAAAGAAGATAAAAAAAAAACGTGTACAGTAAAATGACAGCAAACTCACAACTATTAACAACCACACCTAAAACAAAAACAAACTAAGGAAACAACTAGAACAGGAACAGAACCACAGAAATGGAGATCACATGGAGGGTTAGCATCAGGGTAGTGGGAGGAGTGGGGGGAAGGTACAGAGAATAAGTAGCATAGATGGTAGGCAGAAAATAGACAGGGGGAGGGTAAGAATAGTATGGGAAATATAGAAGCTAAATAACTGAAGACACATGGACATAAACTAAAGGGGGGAAATGGGACAACTATAATAGCATAATCAATAAAATATATTTTTAAAAATAAAAGTATATTTTATTGATTATGCTGTGACAGTTGTTCCAGTTTTTTACCCTTTGCCCTCCTCCACCCAGTACCCTCTCCCACCAATAAGACCCCCTTAGTTTATGTCCATGGGTCATATATATAAATTCTTTGACCTCTCCATTTCCTACTCTATTCTTAACATCCCCCAGTCTATTCTGTACCTACTATTTATGCTTCTTAATTCCTGCATCTTTCCCCCCATTCTTCCCCTTCCTCCTCCCCGCTGATAACCTTCCAAATGATCTCCATGCCTATTATTCTATTCCTATTCTGGTTGTTTGCTTAGTTTTTTGTTTGTTTGTTTGTTTGTTTTACTTTTTAGATTCAGTTGTTGATAGTTGTGAATTTGTTGCCTTTTTAATGTTCATAGTTTTGATCTTCTTCTTTTTCTTAATTAAGTCCCTTTAACATTTCCTGTAATAATGGCTTGATGATGATGAACTCCTTTAACTTTACCTTGTCTGGGAAGCACTTTATCTGCCCTTCCATTCTAAATGATGGCTTTGCTGGATAGAGTAATCTAGATTGTAGGTCCTTGCTTTTCATCACTTTCAACACTTCTTGCCTGTCCCTTCTTGCCTGCAAAGTTTCTTTGCAGCTGAGAAGTCGGCTGACAGTCTTACGGGAACTCTTTTGTAGGTAACTCTCTGCTTTTCTCTTGCTGCTTCTAAGATTCTCTCTTTATCTTTAACCTTTGGCATTTTAATTATGATGTGTCTTGGTGTGGTCCTCTTTGGGCCCAACCTGTTTGGGACTCTCTGTGCTTCCTGAATTCATATGTCTATTTTCTTTGCCAAATTAGGGAAGTTTTCTTTGATTATTTTTCAAATAAGTTTTCAGTTTCTTGACCTTCCTCTTCCCTTTCTGGAATTGCTATAATTCAGATGTTGGCTCTTTTGAAGATATCACAAAGTCTTCTGAAACTCTCTCTCTCTTTTTTTTTTAATTCTTATTTCTTCATTTTGTTCTGGTTGAACGTTTTTTTTTTCTTCCTTATGTTTCAAATCGTTGATTTGAATCCTGGCTTCCTTCCCTTCACTATTGTTTCCCTGTAGATTTTTTTCTTTATTTCACTTTGTGTAACCTTCATGTCTGCCATACTGTGGCCATATTCAATGAGTTCTTTGAGCATCCTGATCACCAGTGTTTTGAACCCTGCATCTGATAGGTTGGCTATCTCCATTTCATTTAGTTCTTCTCTGAGGTTTTGTTCTGTTCTTTCATTTGGGCCATATTACTTTGTCTCCTCAATTTGGCGGCCCGTGCTTGTGTTTGTTTCTGTGTATTAGGTAGAGCTAAGTTCCTGTAAAAGGCACCTGTAAATTGAGTGGGGAAGAGCCTCAGGTAACTGCCAGGGTGGGGCAACCCATTTCACCGCTCTGTGGTTCTGTGTGGGAGGAGAACTCAGACAGGGGACTGTGCTGCTCAGACAGGGGACTGTGCTTCTGGGGGTTTGCCCAGCACTTGTCCCATTTCCAGTCACTTCACCCACTCCCCTTATGTGACTTCCAGCTGTTGCCCTGGTGTTGAACCCCAGAGTGGGTGGGTTTGCATATGTTTTAAGACCATGCAGGCCCTTTAAGCAAAGTTGCTTGAAAATCTAGCAGTTTTTCCTGCTACTCCAACCCCCACTGGTTTTCACAGCCAGAAATTATGGGGATTTAAATTCCTGGCCCTGGAATCCTGGGCTGTGCAATCTGGCCTTCAGCTGGAATCACTCACTCCCAAGGTGTCCCTCCTGATTTTTATCCACCACGCGAGAACATGGGACCACCCGTTTGCATTCCACTGCCACCACCTCTCTGTACCACATTGTACATCCATGCCTCTCTGCCCCATCTGTGTCTCTGCCCCTCCTACCCATCTGATGAACATGGCTTCTTTAAATCCTTGGTTGCTAGATTTCCATAAGTTCAATTTTCTCACAGTTTTGAAAATCTGGTTGTTATTTAAAATTTAGTTGTAACTCCTTTTTTATGATCACACAAGGAGGTGAAGCATGTCTACCTATGCCTCCATCTTGATCAGAAATCTGAGTTACTGAAACTTCTGTTCTCGGTTTGTACATGTGTCAAGTGAGAATAATGATAGACTATCTCAGGGTTTTTGTGAGGATGAAATATGATAATTCATGTAAGTCATTTAGCACAGAGGCTAGCACATAATTAGGAGACAGTGAGTTATGACGACATGAGTAACACAGGACCTACTTTTACATGGCTTTCTTCAGCTGTTTGCAGGGAATGTGCAGCCCTGAAGCATGGATTTAGTAAGGCGGACTTCTTTGCAGTTGGTGATGGAGGTATAGCTGCTCAGTATCAAGCTAGTTTGAGCACAATATTTAGCAGTTTTACTTTGGCCAAAGACTTGATGCACATTCTCTTTCCCCCTCACAGACTCTTTTTTTCTTTTTGAAACTTAAATGATTAAGAGAGTTATTGTGTTCTCTTCCCTGTGAGAAGTGAACTGGAGCCTCCTTTATATATGGGGCCTTGAATTTAAATGCATTTTCTAGGGCATGTTTTGAAGCTTTGGCTGTACAGAGGAAATTTCCAGATCTTAGCTCTCTGATCCTTCTAACTGGGTCCACTTCCTCCTAGAAGAGCTTGTAGGAAACGTGGTCTGGTAGAAGCAGATTCTCAGAGCGACCATCCCACTCCTAGGGGCCTCCACTGTGTACGAGTGCAGTGTGTGTGTGTGTACGTGTGCAGTGTGTGTGTACGTGTGCACACGTGCCTTCCTAGCAGGCAGGAGAGCACAAGTAAATGGATGTGGGTCGCCCTGAATGGTGTGGCTCAGTTGGTCGGGGGCCTTTCTGTGAAACAAAAGTTCCCCAGTTTGATTTCCTGTCAGGGTATGTGCTTGGATTATGGGTTTGGTCCCCAGTTTGGGAGCCTATGAGAGGCAACCATTGATGTTTCTCTTCCTTTCTTTCTCCCTCCCTTCCCTTATCTCCAAAAAATAAATGCATAATTTTTTAAAATGAAAGTGGGTTAATCTTAACACAAAGTATCAATTACTGCCTCTGATGATGAGAAAGTGGACCCCATTTAATAATGAGGATGAGTCAAGAAGAGAAGAAAAAGCTGGAACTCTGCAGAGAGCTGGACCTCACAGCTGCAGCCCATGATGGCCCAGCCAGCTGACCTATGCTTAGTCTTCGAAGAAAACACAGGCTTGCAAATGCCTATTGCATCAGCCACTACCCATCTGCCCTTCCCTGCCCCACCCTGGAAGGTGGTAAGGAGAATTAAGTAACAGCCTGTGAGGCAACCTTTCAGGCAGGGGTAAGTCTGGAGGAGGCTGTCTCACTCTTTCCAGCCAGGACCCACCCAACAGGTGCTCCTCAAATCCAAGTCCATGAAGGGCAAGCACTCATCTAGATGAAAGTCCCCCCACTCTCATGACACTGCATGGACTCCCTTCTCCCTCCTACCTGGGCATGGGGGCAGTAACTGACAGGACCTTTGAGCCTTCTGTTCTCACCAAAGTGGGCTCCAGAATCTCAAGCTGAAAGACCTCGGAGGGCATCTGAAGCAACACTGCCATTTTACACTGCCCCCAGCTAGATTGCATCAGCTTGTTCGGACTGCAGCCCACATCTCCCCCCACAACCTCAGGCACAGCTGAAGCACCAAAGTGTTCAGACTTGTCCAGTCTTTGGATGGAAACAGCCCTGGGAATGAGTGCTCTGTGGTCTGTGAAGTCATATAAGCTGGAGAGTAGGATGCTTAGGAGATTCTAAGGAGTGAGGGTGAAGTCCATTCTGAACATATATAGAAGGATCCTTTAATCCAAGTCTTGCAATAGAGTGAGCCAGGTTCAGGCTGAGATGGGCCAGAAGCAAACTATGGCAAAGGGGAGGGACCCATAGTCCCTCCCCTTCTGGGACAGCCCAAGACCCTGTGCCTGGGTCTTCTTCAGCCCCTCAAGTCCCCTGGGCCCTGGGAAGTCCACCTGAGCTGGGCCAGCAGGTTGTGGGTTGAATTCAACTACCAGGCCCACTGTGGGAAGCTTATATGGGCAAAGATGGTGGCCATTAACAGAAGGCGTTTACCTGGGTCCAGGATACCTATTACAATAGTAACAATTGCCAAAGTGTTGTTGGTTTACAGTATATATTAGATGCTACCACCACACACAAATTCTTACATGTATTCTTTTTAACCACTTTATTGAGGTACAGCTGACATACAAAAAGCCGGAGATACTTAATGTATACCATTTGCTGAGTTTGGAATGCACATGTATCCCTTATGAATGTGTAGTTCCACGGATGCTCAGTCTAGGAGGCAGCCAGCTTCCCCAAGTCACTTGCAGCTGAGAAGTGCAGCCTCGATGAGTTTCAGCTGATGGAGGCAATACGGGCTCCTGCTCTTCCTGGGGCCTGAACAACCCCCTTCTTCGGCTTTTAACCCAAGGGCCACTGGTGACACCTGATGTCCTGCATTTTTCCTCCTCTTTTCCTGGACTCTGGAAACCTTGTGCCAAAAGTCCTCCTCTGTGTATCATGCTGATTTGGCACACTCGGGCTGTTGATCTGGCACGTGCGGTTTTGCTAAAGGTAACGTATTCTTCCACCAATATTCTAAAACTGCCCACGTTCTCACAGCCCCTCCAGGCTTGAGAGTTCAGCCATATTCCCTTGCTGACACCCAGGTCCTAAGTAATTAAAATTCTTCAACTCACCCGATTCAGGGCTCTACTTTTATAATGTAATTACTTACCTCAAAGTCTTATAATTGTCTCAAAGGGACAAGAAATACTCTTCCTTCCTTTCAGTCTGATGCACCCAGGAGGTTTTCCAGCTGCCAGTTAAATGCTGGGCCCGACTGGGTACCCTATGGGCACAGCCCCACCCATTAGCGGGTGGGTTCCCAAGAGAACCCGCAAGTCTACACGAAACCAGCAGGACAAGGCTTCAGTGTGTCAGCAGGCCGCCCAACTAGGCCACTGAGCCTCTGGTGCACCTGGTAAGGTCCCCTGACCCAACTCCCTGCTCCTTCCTCAGAAGGAGGGTGGGCAAGGGAGAGCCTGTGGATGGTCAACCCCACGGAGAAGAGCAGGAAAAGCACTCGAGCTCACAGAAGAGATGGGGGATGGTCATGTGAGCAGGGGGGTCAGGCACGGTCACAGTGGGAAGGCAGGTGACAGGAGACGGGCGGGGAAAAGACCTGTGGGAAGGGTCCCTCTGCCAGGGGAGGGAAGTCCAAACCAATACCATTAGGTGGTTTCTATTTTTTACCTGATAAAGTTTCACGTATCCACTCAAGGGTTTGCTTGATGTTCTGCCCACATAGTAGAAGACAGGAGATAGATGGTCCGAGGCTTTAGAATTTGGCACTATCGGTTTCCAAGTACAGGGAAAATCCACGAAAAATGAGTGAGTACTCGTACTCAGTCTTCATTCCATTCCTGGTGCAGACAGCATATTGCTCCAAAGAAGGAGGCATGCATAACAAAGTAAAGGGACATCGAAGATGAGATCATTTAGTCAACATCCTCATTTTACACGTGAGAAACCTGAGGCCCAGAGAGGTGCCCAGAATCACTCAGTTGATAATTGCAGAACAAGCAGGTGGGGCTGAACTCTGGCTCCCGACTCCAAGCCCGTGTGTTTTCTTCCCTTCCGTCCTGTCTGCTAGGCTCCCGTCCTGGCTGCCAGGGCTGTCTAAGGGTGAAAGTTTGCCTTGGAGCGCCCTCCTCTGGCTCTGGCCAGCCGAGGAGCAGTTAGGGTATAGGCCAGGGCTCTCAAATTCAAAGTGAGTGCAGCAGAATCCCCTGCAGGGCTAGTTAAAACGCAGACTGCTGGGCCTACCCTAAGAGTTTCAGATTCAGTAGACCTGAGGTGGGGCCCAATAATTTACATTTCTAACAAGTTCTCAGGTGATGCTGATCTGCTAATTTAAGGACCACTAATTGAGACTGGTGTAGGCAGAGGTCTTGTGAATCTTACAGATAGAATAACAGGGTTCAAGTCCCAGCTTTGGCACACAGATCCTGTAACCTCAAACACAATGTTGTTTAATCTCTTGTTATCCAGTCTCTTCATCATATGACAGTAACTATAATGACACCCATAGGGTTAATGTGCAAAACTAATAAATCAGACGCAGAACGACCTGAGCAGGGCCATGCTGAGGCTGTGTGGAGACACAAACTCACAAGTAGATGGCCCTTGTTGGAGAGATGGCTCGGTGGGCCAGGGAATGTCTGCGGTGGCAGAAACGTTTTCTTATTGCTGCTCAACATTCTACAAATCCAGCAGAAATGGTGTTCATTCTTGCCCAGTTATTGCCGGAGGGATTTAGGGCCTGGCCTGGTTTGCAAAGACGAATGCCAGTCCGGGCCCTGGAGGAGCAGCTAGGTGCACGATAAGCATGCAAATCCTCATAATTACCCTGCCCAGTGAAGCGCCAGGGAAGGAGCCCTGTGCCTCCGAGCACAGAGCAGCCAACTACGGGAGTCATGCAAGGCTTCGAAGGGCCCTCTGACTTTGCAGCAGAGTGCTGAAGGGTGAATGGGAGTTCCCTAAGAAGAGAAGCGGCAGGGGGCACCAGACGGAGAAAAGAACACACTCGAAGCAGTCCCAGAGCTCGAACACGCAAGACACGGTCAGGGCAAAAGGAGTAGCAGTGCTGTGCAGCTGGCGCTCAGTGGGTCTGGGGACAGAGTGGAAGAGGGGGGCTGGCCAGGAAGGGAGAGAGAGGTTCTGCAAAACCCCAGATGCCATGATGGGGAGTTTAAACCTGATCAGGAGTTGGGTGGGGAGCCACTGAAAAGATACCCACCTCCGTCCTGGGGGGTTATCTGGGAAAAAACACCCTGAGCAATCCGAACGCTGAAGACAGTACCGCACCCTCCCCAGCTTTGCCACCCATGTACTGTAACCTTAAACATAGTTGGTTAATCTCTCGTTATCTGAGTCTCTCCACTGTATGATGGCAACTATAATGACCACCCATAGGGTTAACTTGTAACACTAATAAATCAGATGTAAAACAACCCGAGGAGTGCCGTGCTGAGGCTGTGTGAAGACTCAAACTCAAACACACAAGTAGATGGCCCTTGTTGGAGAGACAGCATGGTGGGCCAGGGAATGTCCACGGTGGCAGAAGCGTTCTCTTATTGCTGCTCAACATTCCACGAATCCAGCAGAAATGGTGTTCATTCTTGCACAACCAGCACCCTCCTCAGCACTCCCAGTGCCCAGGAGGCTCCCCTGCCAGGAAACCCAGCCCAGAAAGGCCTCCCGCACAGGGCGGTGGCGGGAAGGCAAGAGGAGCCCAGGGGCAGCGGCTTACCTCTTCTCTCCATCAGATAGGTTTCCTCATTCCCTCTGCCCTTGGGTGTGGAGCCACTGGGAGAACAAAAGGGTGTTATCTCAAATGCAGGAGTGTGGGCGCCTGTGGGGGTGGGAGAAGGAGCGGCCTTGGCAGGCAGCAGTGATGCAATCCCGGAAGGAGCCTGTGGAAACCTACACCTGGGGGGCGAGCCCCTTGCCTCACTGAACCCTCGGGATGTGGAGGGAGCCGGAAGAGGCCTGAGAGCCCTTCTGCTCCAGGTGCCATCATTAAAGATGAAATAACGAACACTCGGAGGTTGGGAGAACTGCCCATGACCCCGTGGCGGGCCAACGCCTGTCCCTCTCCGCCCCCAGCTGACCAGTGAGATTGCTGGGAACACTGGTGGTTTCTGCGTCCACTGACCTCCCCCCAGCCGCCCCCCATCCTGCAGAGTCTGTCCCATAGTCTGGGCCAGCCAAGTCCCTGCCCCTCTTTCAGATTCAGTCTTTTGTTTCCAAGCAGGTATGTGCTGGAGTGTGCAGAAAGGGGTCTCCTCTATTTTAGAACACTGTAATGGCAAGAAACGGGGACAAACTGCTATTCTAATTGCATGGGTTTAGGTTTTTCTCCCAGTCCCTCTATTTCCTGTGGAGGTGGAAGCAAATTGCTCTTGTGGGAATAATCCCGTTTGTTTTTAGGAAAATATTTTAATAGGTCTTTGGGTTATGCGGGGATAAAACTTATTCTGGAGAAGAGACAATGCGATTCATGTGAAGCTGCAGGCTCTGGTTGTAATTGTAAAAAGTGGTTTTCTTTTGGAATGAATGGCATCCCCTCAGAGTTCATGAGGAATTTTGTAAATGCTGCAGCCTGGCCTTAGCCATGCTGTGGGAGTGGAGGGAGGGCCGGTGCCCACAGTGGGAGAGAGCAGCACCCAGCCGGAGACGGGCGCCCCAGGCTGTGCGGGTTCCCAGCAGTCCTCACAAGCACTGCAGGAGGGGCTCAAGAAAGGCCTGGGCCGGCCGGCCATCACTCTTCTGTTAGGGACAGTGGCCTGTCCCTCTGTGTGGCAGGGCTGCCCGGAGCATCAAAGCTGGTTGGAAACCCACTGAGTTTCATTGCAAAAAGACAACAGGGTCTGGCAGAACTGCCACACCCACCCCACCCCACCCATGCCCGCCACCGCAGGACTGAGCACCCCCACCCCTGCCCCCAGAGCAGAGCCTCATCCACCCTCCGCTCTGTTCCTTGAAGGCCTGAGGTCTGATGGGATGAGAACAAACCCAGTAGACCCTCTTAGCTCCTAAATGTTTTACTTTGAAATTTTTCTTTTTCCTAAATACATTATTTAGAAAAGGTAAAGTACTTTATTTTGAAAAAATCTAGGAAACTGGGTTAGCCTTGGATTAATGGTGCATATCCTGCTGGTCATAGGGACCTGGGTTTCTGACAGTGACCAAGGGAAGGAATAAACGGGCATTTGGGGGCTAAAGCACTCCTACCTGATACTAATGTAATAATTATACTAACCTATTATTTATGTAATAATATAAACATTACGAATATAGCACTGTATACTTATATTGTTTTATAACATAGTATAAAATAATTAAAAATAACTTATGACAGAAAATCTGTTAATATAAATGTACTATTTATAGAAAATATATATTTAATATGTAAATGCGTAAGAACCATAAATATCACCAATTGTCCTACCGTGGAAACTTCATGTCAACATCCATTTGGGGGCACTTCCTTCCATTCCTCCAAGCACACAAACAAAAAACAAGCAAACAAGTATGTAGATACACGGAATATCCACCCACGCTTATTTTACAATCCCAGCGAAAAGAGAGTGTGCTTCCCCCTGGCTGGTGTGGCTCAGCAGATTGAGTGCAGGCCTGCAAACCAAAGGGTTGCCAGTTCGATTCCCAGTCAGGGCACATGCCTGGGTTGCAGGCCAGGTCTCCAGTAGGGAGCACACAAGAGGCAACCGCATATTGATGTTTCTCTCCCTCTCTTTCTGCTTCCCTTCCCCTCTCTCTAAAATAAATAAATAAAATCTTTAAAAAGAAAAAAGAGAGAGTGTGCTTCTTTTCCAATGGTCCTAGCAGTCCCCAGGCCGGCTCTCACCGGCCCAGCATGGGTCACGTGCCTAGCCCTAAACCTGAACCCCACAAAAACCAAATTAACCCATAAAACAGTTCAAATGAACTAAATATATACTTTTCTGAGCTTTTATTCTTAATGAAATAAATGGACCATGCATGTTCTTCGCAAATGTAACTCACTAATGACAAATATTATTATTTTATTATATCCACCCTTTCCCCATTGTCTCTCTTCCTCTCCTTCCTGCTGATCTATTTGTCTGCTGCTTCCTCTCTCCGCCAAGCCTCGCTCCCGCCTGGGTCAAGCAGCCTGTGGCAGACTGGCAGGAGAACAAGCGCTATTTATAGCAGTGTTTCCTGGGGCAGCGTGCTGTGCTGTGACATGGGAACACACCATTTAAGGGAGACTTCTGTCTCTCACTGCAGCCACAGTGGCTTTTGAGAACCTTGTCCACAGTGAGGAGGAACGTAAGAACACACTCCTCTGTCCCCGCAAAGGCCAGCCCTGCCTTTTACACGCCTGGGCAGCCACTTAGGGCACAGACTGTGGTAGACCAGGAGTCTGTCACGCAGCGGGCGCCTGGCATGGACGCATTTTTTGTCAGTGGGCCTCCAGAAGAATTGAGACCAGCAAAAAATAACCAAGCCAGAGCCTGGAGAGGACATGGATGTGAGAACTGGCGTTTGGTTTGGTGAGTTGAAGGCTGGGAACAGAGCAGGGACTATAAGGACCCAGTGGTGTAAAAGTCTTATATGAAACCTTGGACACGTGAAATAAGTAGTTCAATTTAAATGAATTTAAGTAAAATGTGTGTACACACTGGAATTGAATAATTGAGAAAATTCATGGCAGATAGTGGGAGCCAGGTTTCTTATTGTTGGAGTAGATGCTTCCAGATAAATCAGAGGAGATGAGTAGAACGATCCATGTGCTAATGAATTAGAGTTGAAGACATTAGTGGGAACTCATGTGTAACTTACTATAGATACAGATGGTCACATATGGAAATACTTATGGATGTGTGTACACACACCTCTATTTCCTTGCTTTGTTAGCCAAGACACCCCAGTGGCAACAAGCACACATAGCGCCCAGAACTTGGTTTCTAATACCACTCTCCAACACAAAGACTAGGTCATCTTAGAGAAATGGTTGATTCTGGAACTGGGGCAGCAGATATACAGGATAATCTAGGAGCATCTTGTAGTACCAAAGAGTAAGGAAGAGCTCAAAGGCTCCACAACAACTGGGGGAAAGAACCCAAAATTACACGGGAGCCAAATGAAAGATCTCTCAATAGCCAAAGCTGGAACAATTTGAGCAATAAAAGAAAGTATTATTGTATTATAACCAAAAGTATAAAATAAAGATCCCTGAGTCCATACTGGAATGAATAAATAATTGAATAATTAAACAAATGAGGGAGAACAGATAAATCTCCCAGGCAGAAGAATTCCCAATAATTTGTGTAGATGCTCTGCCTTCAGGGAAGTGGAGCATAACTCCCCAGCCCTGAAACCTGAGCTGCCTACAATGACTTCCTTCCCTGAGTACAGTGTGGAAGGAGGGGATTAACTTCACTTGTGCAGTGTCAAGTTCTACCCTAGCCAGATGGTCAAGGTCAACATCAGAAGTGATGTCATGTCCATAATGTGTACCTTTGATATAATGTGATGAGAATGGTGCCTCATCTCTGTAGTCTTCCTCCCCCAGAAACTCTTAGCCCAAGTCTAACAATGAGAAAAAATCAGACAAATCCAAAGTGAGGAACATTCTACAAAATATCTGACCAGTGCTCCCCCAAACTGTTAAAGATCATCAAAAACAAAAAAAAATCTAAAAAAAAGTCACATTCAAGAGGAGCCTAGAGAGACGTGACAACTAAATAATGTAGTGTCCTGGGTGTGATCTTGCCCCCTAAAAAAGACATTGGGGAAAACTAAGGAAATCTAAACAAAGACTGGATTCGGTCAGGAACGGTACATCGACACTGGCCCATCGTGATGTGTGCACCACACTAACATGAGAACTTGGTAACGGAAGGAACGGCTGTGGGGTGTATGAGAGCTTTGCACCATCACTGTGATTTTTCTATAAATCTAAAACTATTCTAAAATTAAAAGTTTATTTTTTTAAAAGTCAGTGATTGCAAAATATGAATATTGACTATTTCTGGATGGTAGGATCATAATGTTTGCTTCAATGTACTGCTCAAATTTTCTATAAAGTATGAGTTATTTATAAAATCTGAAAACCCTTTAAAGTATAAACTTCCAGTCTGAGATAACAAATTGATCATATGCCTTCACCTCCTCTCCCTCACAGACCCCACAAAACTTTTTGAAAAGAAAAGACCCATGAGAAGACTTCTGCCAAGATGGAAGCGTAGGTGGAGACGCTGTGCTTCCTCACACAACCAAGTTGAGAGACAACTAAATATTAGCGACAGAAAACACAGCCAGAACACAGAAAATTGAACTTTTCGGAAGTCTGATAACAACAAATTCTTCAGCCTGACCAGTAAGAGGGGCAAAACCAGCAGCTGGAGGAGCGGGGTTGCACAGGAAAACTCGGTCAGACGACTCAGGCGCACGGAACCCAGGTGCAGGGTTGGACCTGGTGGGCGACTCAGCAAGCAATCGCGGGGAAACAGCGAGGGAGCAGGGCTGCGGGTTGACTGTGGTCTCGCATCCGTGTGTGTGGATAGACAAGCGAGGGAGTGGGTGATTGGACAGGCCCCAGCAGGCCCCAGTGGCGAGCAGCAGCAGAGGGTGCTGCCATTTCCCCACTCTGACCACGCCCCCACATATAGCGTCACAACCCAGGGACCTGGGAGTCCAAGGCTCCCCTCCTCATACTTAACTTAATGGGCTTGAACAGAACAAAAATGGCTCAAGATCTCAAAGCCCCAGAGCCTATAAATCTAAGTGATGAAGAAATAGCACAACTCTCAGATGCACAGTTTAAAACACTGGTGATCAGGATCCTCACAGAACTGGTTGATTATAGCCACAAATCAGATATACATATGAAGGCGAAACTAATTGAAATGAATGGAATTACACAGGAAATCAATAGCGATGAAAAGGAAAATGGGTCTCATATCAATGGAGTGGACCAGAAGAAAGCAAATAATGGCCAAACAGAAAAGAGTGAAGAAGCAAGAATTCAAAAAAATGAGGAGAGTCTTAGGAACCTCCAGGACATCTTTAAACACTCCAACATCCGAATTATAGGGGTACCAGAAGGGGGAAAGGAACAGCCACCATTGGAAAACTTATTTGAACAAATAATAAAGGAGAATTTCCCCAATCTGGCAAAGGAAATAGACTTCCAGGAAATCCAGGAAGCTCAGAGAGTCCCAAACAAGTTGGACCCAAGAAGGAACACACCAAGGCACATCATCATTACATTAGCCAAGATTAAAGTGAAGGAGAGAATCCTAGAAGCAGCAAGAGCTAAGGGGACAGTCACCTACAAAGGAGTCCCCATCAGACTGTCAGCTGATTTCTCAAAAGAGACCTTACAGGCAAGAAGGGGCTGGAAAGAGGTATTCCAAATCATGAAATCCAAAGACCTACATCCAAGATTGCTCTATCCAGCAAAACTTTCATTTAGAATGGAAGGACAGATAAAGTGCTTCTCAGATAAGATCAAATTCAAGGAGTTCATCATCACCAAGCCCTTATTATATGAAATGCTAAAGGGACTTATCTAAGAAAAAGAAGTTAAAAAACCATGAACAGTGAAAGGACAGCAAACTCACAGTTATTAACAACCACACCTAAAACAAAAGCAAACTAAAAGGACAGCTAGATCAGGAGTGGAAACATAGGAATGAAGATCTCAAGGAGGGTTAGCAACAGGGGAGTGGGAGGAGGAGAAGGGGGGAGAAGGTACAGAAAATAAGTAGCATAGACAGTAGATAGAAAATAGATGGGGGGCCCAAGAATAGTATGGGAAATATAGAATCTAAAGAACTTGAGACACATGGTCATAAACTAAAGGGGGGTAATGGTGGAGATGGGGGGTAGGGTGGAAGGGAATGAAGGGGGGAATAGAACAACTGTAATGGCATAATCAATATAAATAAATAAATAAATAAATAAATAAATAAATAAATAAATAAGAAAAGACCCATGAGACCCCCCCGGCTGGTGTAGCTCAGTGTATTGAGCGCGGGCCTGTGAACCAGACAATCATGGTTCGATTCCCAGTCAGGGCACATGCCTGGGTTGCAGGCAGGTTCCCTGCAGGCCATTTCCCAGCAGGGGGTGCACAAAAGGCAACCATACACTGATGTTTCTCTCCCTCTCTCCTTCCCTTCCCCTCTAAAGATAAATAAATAAAATCTAAAAAAAAAAAAAAAGACCCATGAGAATACAGAGAATGGAGGAGAGGACATCAGTGGACAAGAGAGTTCCGTGATTTTGGGGTGACTGAAAGGGGCTGGAGAGAGAACCAATGGTGAGGAGTGAGGAGATTCTCCCCATGGACTCCAAAGGAGGTGACTCAGAAGTAGCAGTTTCTGCTAGAAGTGAGCTTAAAACAGACTAAACTCTAAGGCAGGGTGTCCAACCTTTTGGCATCTCTGGGCCACACTGGAAGAAGAGTTGTCTTGGGCCACATATTAAATACATTGTGACGCATAATTACTCAAAAAAATCTCATGATCTTTTAAGTAAATTTACAATTTTGTGTTGGGCCACATTCATGCACATCCCAGCCCCAGGCGGCCCGCGGGCCATGGGTTGAACACCCTGCCTTAGGGAAAAGTCGAAAGACAGATACAGAGACATGGCAAGTGTAGGTCCCCTCCCAACCCCACATGGTTAGGCAACCTGGTCCCTGTCACACACTGGAGGTTTTTCCTTTGGAAAACTGAACCAGAGCACCCCAAATTCAGGGGTTCCGGCAGCAGTAGAGGGCAACTGTCTGGATGGAAATGCAGGGGTTAAGGTAAGGTCACTTGTTGACAGGAGGGCCCTCTGCCAGACCCCTCCCCTTATCCCACTCTCAGAAAGGAACGGTTACGGATACGTCCCCTGTGGAAGATTGGAAGCTCTTCATTGGAAAAAAATTCACTAGCCCCAGAGAAAAATTCTGTAAGTGTTGACTTTTTATTGTCTCTCAATGACATGGCCCGAGAGTGAGGCCCGCCAGTCAAATCCTGGCCCGCCCCACACACACAGCTGCCAATCATGTTGATGCTCTCTGTCACACAGGAATGGAAAGCCCAGGACCACCAGGAATTTGCAGAAAGTATTGCCCGTAAAAGAGAGGCCAAAGTAAATACTTTAAGAGAAAATGAACTAAGAGGAAACATAGATGATGTAAGAAGAAAACATTTTTTATTTTTATGTATACATTTAATTAATAGCCTCAGAGATCTAAAAGAAGTTGCAAATCCATGAAAACGTATAGGATGGTATGGACAAGGAATAGTGAGGGAATGACTGAGAGCACTTAGAAATTTAAAACACAATGGCAAAAACAAAAGATTCAACGAAAGAGAGGGACGATGAAAGTGAAGGAACCTCCCAGAAAGTAGAAAAGAAAGACAGACACCCATTGGGGGAGAAAAAGTGTTAGAGGGTTGTTCAAGGCGTCCCAGAAGTTTAAGCAGTTTCACAAAACAGGAAACAAAGGGTAGGAAATTATTATTGTATAATAATAATGTAAGTGAATTTCCCAGAAGTGAGGGATATAAATCTCCAATTTGAAAGTGCCCATTAAATGTCCAGTAGAATGGAGGGAGGGAAGCCAAGGCAATAACTTTGCTTTTCAGAATACAGGAATAAAAGAAGGAACCTCATAACTTCTAGAGAGAAATACCACATCGCTGTGAAGGAGTAAGAAGCGGTGGCACCAGAAATCTCAACAGTGGTACAGGATGCTAGAGAACTCCGGCCCAAAGTTCTGAGTAAAAATTATTTTAATCCTAGAATTCTACACTTATCCAAAAGGGTAAGTGTGGAAGGAAGATATTTTCAGATATGTAAGAACTCAAGTTATACCTCCCACACACCTTTTCTTAGGAAGGTAGTGAAGGATATAATTCAGCGAAATAAAAGAAAGACTAAAGCCAAGAAGGAGGAACAAAGAGACTCTAGAAAACAAAGGAGCAATCCGAAGGAGAAGAGGGATGCAGGGAAGCCCTACACTGATACCTGGGCCCCGGGTGTAGAGAGTAACCATTCTGGATGGGAAGCAGGATGATAGACGGCACGGAAGGGAAGGAGGGAGGGAAAGAGAAGACAGTGGTTTTTGATACACTGGGGTGGTTGGAAAAGACACTGCTAGACGTTGAACAGATACACAGAGAACATTTTGAAAATATTAGCAATAGTTATTAAAAAGAAACTAAGTACAATAAAAACTGTGGTAACTGTTAACTGCAGGAAAAACAAAGTTAGAGGGAATGTAATTCCACGATCGCATTGCTCAGTGGTAAACTGAGACTGGGTAGAAAGAAGCGGTAAAAGTCCTACAGCTGGAAATTTGGGAGAAAATTGAAGAAAGGTATAAAGAATTTGTAAAGAATACTTGTAAATGTTCTAGAAATGAGATAATATAACAATATCGTAGTGAACCTAGAGAACATGAAGAATGAATTTCCATTTTCAAGTCAAGAGAGAACAGGAACTAATTACCTAAAGTGCCAGGGCTGAGGGCAGGGCAGGAAGCCTGTCTCGTGAGAAGCCAAAGGCCAGGAGACGCTGTCTGGAAACAGCCTCCCCGGAAACACTGGGAGCTGAGTGGAAGACAGGGGCTCAGCAGCTCCTCGCAGGCCCGCCCTGTTCCCGGAGGATCACAAGGCATCCCACCAAGAATCAGATTAGTTGTGGTCCAACCTTTTGCCTTCCTGGCCTGTTTGAATATGTGCAAGGTCACGAGGGTACCAAGAGAGCTGTTCCCATGCAGTATCAAGAAATACCAGTGTAGCCGTGGCTGGTGTGCTCCGTGGACTGAGCGCTGGCCCGCAAAACAAAAGGTCGCCGGTTCAATTCCCAGTCAGGGCACCTGCCTGGGTTGCGGGGCCAGGTCCCCGGGAGAGGGCCAGGTGAGAGGCAACCACGCACTGATGTTTGTCTTCCTCTCTTTCTCCCTCCTTTCCCTTCTCTTTAAAAATAAATAATCAAAAAAGAAAAAGAAATACCAGTAGAGCTCTTTCCAGTCCGCACTGAACTACGGGCATCTCTCAGGACAACTGGCACAAGTGCCCCGAGACTGGGGGCAAGACTGGGGGCAGGGGCAGCCCTACCACAGAAGTGAAAATATTAACTGGGACGCCCCGAAGACCCTACCACACACAACCAGTCCGCATGCAAGGAGGCAAGGAGAAGTGCCGAACGTGGGCGACTTCTCCTGGGGCCCAGGGCGCTGTGCACACAAAACCAGGCCGACCAGCATCGTCTATGGAGCGTGTTAGGAGGAGCTGGTCTGTGCGAAGACCGCGCCCACAGCAGCTCACTGCACCGCAGCAACCAGCAACCGCGGAGTCAGTCCCACTTGGCACTGCCACTGGGCCGCAGGAAGGGGTCCAAGCTAAGCGCTGAAAAGGAAGAGATTTTAAGCAAAAAAAATGATCAAAAGAAACTCAGAAGAAACATATGATAGGAAACAGAACAGCACAACTAGCCGTCTTCTAGAGGTGCAGTTCCAGCCGGGCGAGCTCCTCCGTGCACCGCCCAAGGCCAGGCGGCCTGGCCATGCAGACGGCCACGAACTGCGGGGCAGGGAGCTGGGGCTCTCACTGAGGGAACCAAGGCCAGGAAGGCAAATAAATCCTCCTCCCTTCTGTCTTAGCTCATATAATAAAGGTTTTTATTGTTCTTTAAAAAAAAAAAAGAAAGAAAAGAAAAAGAAATATCAGTATGAGCATAAGCATTGTTTAAAAGCAGAACTTACCAGAACAGCTAAAAGAGTTGAAAGTAACTATCTCCGGAAGGAAACTGCAAACAGGGAAGGAGGGGTGGAGAGCCGATGCTTTTATATAACAGATTTTTTAATATGAAAGTTTCCATTTGATTTTTTCTATATACTTTGATAAAAATAGAAATCAGTTTTTCTCAAGAAGCACTGGAGACAGGGGTTGGGCTCTGGCCCGTTGAATCTTTGGTCTTTCCCCGGTAAGTGACGTCGGAAGCCTCGAGCTGCAGCTCAGGAAGCCTCGTGTCCATCCCGTCCCTGTCCCTTTCCAAAGCCTGAAGTCCGCTATCCCAGAAGCAGAGGTCCTGGGACTTCAGGCTGGGAGGACCATGAGGTGCCTAGCAAGAAGAAGGGCAGAAGACACTCACTGAAGTATCATGAGTTTCATAACAATGGGGAAAAGAGGATATCCCAAAACTTTCAGAATGAAAAAAAAAAGAGCTAATAAAGGAGTCCTGGGAATCCGAATTACAGCCGACATCTCAAGGCAGTGCTGGATCCCAGAAACAGTGGCTCCAAATTCCGAGGAGAGATGATTTTACTCCAAAATTCTTCTCCCATGCAAACTATCAAATAAATGCAAGAGAAGATATTTTCAATGCTTGGAAATATTCAAAGTACTTACCTCCCAAGCACTCTTCTCTTAGGAAGCAAAGAGTTGCATACAGTCAGGAGCCAGGAGCGCCAGACCCATCCATGAGCGGGGACCACGGTATCTCCTCTTGCAGCTCAGGGAGATAAAGGAGAGCTGCATGCCACAGAGTGAAACCTGCAGTCTGTGCCGCAGGGTCCACATTTGTACTTTCCACGTAATGTGAAACTATACTCCTAAACAATATTGTGAGACGTCATTGCCAGAATCAGCATTTCCAAAGTATCTGGGCAAAGATAATCACTAAATAGTCCATAAGGGGGCCTTCTCAATCCAGAGCATACTCAAAAGAAAACTCCCATAGAAAATAATTTCTAGAGAATATGAACTAAAACACAAGAACTGCAGAACATATAAGGAAGTGGAGCACCATGAAAAACAATCTACAACTTCAGAAGCTGAAGGACACACAGCCAGGAATTAGATGAAGAGCAGTCAGTATAAAGGGGCTTTAAAACAGTTTTGTCCAAATGAGGGGACATTATGTATCAAACAGGAACGGGCAGCTATAGGACAAGAACACGCATAGGTCAAGAGAATTAGCGATCTGGAAAACAGAGGTGAGGCAGTCTCCTAGGTCACAGCTAGAGACAGCAGATGTGCACAAAAAGAGATGCCGACATTCTCAGAAGAACTCTGGGGAGTATGGATGCACCTGGAGAAAATGATGCTAAGTGAAAGAAACCAGTGAGGGAAAGACAAATACCATATGATTTCACTCATATATGGAATCTAGTGAACAAACTGAACCAATGAGGACAGTAGGGACAGACTCGCAGATGAAGAGCAGGATGACAGCTGGTTGGAGGGGGAGCTTTGGTGGGGAGGGATTGAGCACAAAGGAGAAAGGACTTATGGACATGGACAACAGTGTCATGACTACTGGGAGGAGCGGGGTATAAGGGGACTAAATGGTAATGGAAAAAATATAATTAAGATTATATATATATATATATATATATATATATATAAACCTCAAAGACTTCTGAGGAAACTGGAGAGGATAGTAAATTGGCATTTTTCTAAAAGATAACCATTGAGAATTTTTCAGGAAGAAGGAAATACAGCAGCATTGCAGTGAAGCAAGAGAACGTCGGTAAAGAAGAACGTACTCAGCCCTGGCTGGCGTGGCTCAGTGGCTTGAGTGCCACCCTGTGGACTGAGAGGTTGCCAGCTGGATTCCCAATAGGGGCCCATGCCTGGGTTGAGGGCCAGGTCCCAGGCTGGGGGCGTGTGAGAAACAATCATTTGGTGCTTCTCCCCCTCTTTTTCTCCCTCCTTTCCCCTCTCTCTAAAAATAAATAAATGGTTTAAAAAAGAAATACTCAGAGCCAAGGGAAAGAACGTTAGAAACAACAGTCAGCCCGATGGTGAGCTCGTCATCTGCCACAACAGAGACTGAAAGAGAAGTGATAGCACCGGTGTCCTAATGGAAAACCACTGGGAACAGAAATTGCTGCACGGAATTAAGGGGCTGCCACGCCAACATAAAAAAGAGAAAACAGCAGCTATGTATGACACTGGCCTTGGACTTGGTCGGGGATGGTGAGGAAAGGTTTAATGGAGGCTGGGAAAATTGTGACCCCGTGTTGTGGTGGTACAGCATTCGAAAAGCTGTCACTTGTGAACATTTGGAAGGCCTGGGTAACTAATAAGCTTGTAGATTCAAGAGGTTGCGAAGCAGAATGTTTGGTTGTAAGCCTTGGCTATTACTATGAGCATGTGATGCTGTTCTACAAGACAGGAAAGAGTTTAGAAAAGAACTGGCTGGTTCCAAAGAAGGAATGAAAGGTAAAAAGGAACACAGAATCTGGGGACTTGCAGGGATGGACAATCGGTAGAAAATAAAAGGGAAATGCTTTGTGTCATAAGGCCACCTAAGACACAGACTGGGGCGAAGATTTTTGTTCAAACCACCAGGCAGAACTGCACCGAGTGCCCAGCAATGAGAAGAGCAGGGGCCCAGGTGCCGGCCTCCCCCTTCCTTCTCCGCTCCAGACCAGACCGTCAGCTCCCACAGGGCCAGGCTGGTGGTGCTTGTTTTCGCTCTTTTTCTTGTAAACCTGTAGCCCCAGTCCTTAGCACGTGCCTGACATATAGAGAGGTCCAATAAATGTTTATTAAATAAATGAATAGTGGGCAGAGGCGGGGATGATATCACCTTTGTGTTACTGGGGAAGAACAGATGCCCGAAGATGGTCAAGAAACAAGTCAGAGTCTTGTGGAGGCGGATTCTCCCAACTTCTGGCTCTGGCCTCAAGGTCGCACTGACCCATCATGGCTCTCTAACACCGAGAACACTGGCCATGCCACTCAAATGCAAGGCGCAGATGATCTTTGGGAGCAAAGCAGGGCCCATGGGGGATCCCTGGAGTCCTTCCTCTAGGGTGCCATTCAGACCCGCCCTGGGTGGCTGAAGGCAGGTAGGACAGTGAGACAAATGTCCCATGGACACTAGCCCTTCCCTCCCGGTGTCTCCACTTCAAACTCCACACTCAGCAGGCACTCTCATGACCCTGGGGAGAGATCTGTGCCCTGACCCCTGAACACTGTGCCCTGCAGAGTGAAAGGGGGGCTCTCTGGAGCAGACAGCTCCACCCTGGGCCAGAGGAAGGTGTTGGGGAGGGACGGGGCAGAAGGGCAGGGGGATAACAGATGAGGCTAAATTAATTTTGGAAACCATTAAATCTTTGAAAAGAGAGCGTGTTTTCAGCAGGGACAGTGAATCACTGTGATTTGCAGAAACAGGCACAAGGCAATTAGCCATCTGGATGCTGTGGCTTCCAGTCCCCCAGCGGAAACTGCAAGTAAGCGGAAGGCTGGTCATTACCCAGCCCAGGCCCAGTTTTCCAGGGCCCACAGATAAGTCTGTGCCTCCAGCCAGCTGGGAGCCCAGAGGCTTAGTACAAAAGGTGACTTTGCAAGAGACAGAAAAAAAGGGCAGGAAATGCAACACCAGCCACAGGAGCCAGGACTACTTCCTTCTTCCTGTGAGCTCCCCTCTGAACCCAAGAAGCCATCATGGCCGAGGGGGCAGTTCGTCTGCTCCACAAGCACTTGTTAATCGCTTACTAGGGCCCAGGCCTCGTGCTAGTGCATTAAATCATGTCATTTAATCCTCACAACATGCATATGAGGAGTTCCACCCACTGCACTGTTTCCAAGGGACTCATCCTGTCGTATTCAAGGTGAACAGCACTATCTGGAGTAGCCTTGCCTGGGAGAGATTTTCTTTTTAATCAATGAAGAAATAGAAGCTAAACAAGATGAAGTGAACTTGCTCAAGGTAAGGAGGTTTGAGAATGAGTCTCAAAATTCTTTGCCCTTTCTTAGATGATCAGTATTTGCCAGTTGCTACTCTGTCTGGCTCATAAAGTCGTGAAAACCATGTAATATGCATGGTTTTAAAAGGGTTTTATAAAAGGGTATGAAAGGGTTTTATAAAATGTGGAAGCCATACACAGCCAAGCTGTTCCTACAGAGCAGTTACCCTGCATCTTCTGACGCCCTGTGACGCTAAGGTGCTGCCCCTCCATTCATTCCTAGAAACTACGAGAGTCCTGGACAAGCCCATCCAGGAAAAGGGTCAGCAAGCCTTTCCAGGAGGGGCCTGGACAAACAGACTGGGAGGAGCACTTTGCTCAAGAAAGCCTGACCGACGGACTGTGCTGTGATTTACAGATGATGACAGTTCTGGCGCTGTCCTGCCTTCAGCTCCTGCCACGTGCAGAAAGGCCAAAAGGAGCAAACACTGCCAGAGGGAGACTGCTCCCAGCAGAGGGAGGGAGGCCAGGAAGGGGGCACCAGTTCAACTGGCCAGAGGTCAGCACCCTGCACCGAGGTGCTGGGGCTCCTCGCCCGCCTGGGCTTGCTGGGGGACCCATGCCCGGCCACGTCCTGCTCTGAGCTTTGGCAAAGTATGGCCTCTGCAGAGCCTCAGCCCCAGCCTGCGAGGCCCCACACCTGGATGGCCAGAGTGTTTTCATTTTCTGTCCACATCTGCAGTCCATCCGACCGCTGCTGGCAGCTCCAGCTCTTTGAGCAGGAAAAGCTGAGGGGAGTACAGAGACCACGGACCTGGAGGCAGACAACATGGGGAGGCTCTCAGCTCTGCCTCCCCTTGGCTATGACTTTGGGCGAGGCTAGGGACCTCTTCCCTTGCTTTCTTCATGTATAAAATGGTCTCACAGGGCGGCGGTGAGGCCTGAAGAACAGGCAGGTAATAGAACTCACAAAGAGAGAGCTTCCACACTAAGGTGTCCTGGCAGGGTTGCCAGATCTCACTTGTCAAGAAAAATCACAAACCTGGATTTCTGTGTTAACTTTTCCAATTTTCAAAAGCCTGGGAGGACAGAAGAGGCAAGTCTGCAGGCTGTCCACCCACGAATGTGACGCCTGTGTCCCTGCAGGTGTGTCGGCACACTGCACACCAGAGCAGTTTCCTTCCTCCTCTTGCTGCTCTTCTCCTTTCTGACTGGCTCCCCCAGGCTCTGCCTTTCACCGGAGGTGCCTGTCACCCACACTGTAAACTGGACTGGGGCCCTGGGGTGGCCTGAACCCAAGGCCCTGGGGCAGAGGGAGGACAGGTCTTATGGTGCTTCGAGGCCAGAAGTAGGCCGGGGACAGGACTGCCACCCGCAAGCCCCACCAAGCCTCTTCCCCAGGAGGGAGAGGGAAAGATGAGGAACAGGGATCTTCCGCCACAAAAATGTAATGAATGAATGAGTGAACAAATGAGCCACTGATGCCCCTTGCAAAACTTTGCTTGGCAGTGTGGGGCAGGAGCTAACCTTCTGCTCTTCTCAATAATGTTGAAGGAGCACTAACATTAGGCCTCTTGCAAAGGTTGGTGGGGCGTTTGGCTGGGCGTCCTGGCCAGCAAACTGGCCCAGGTCCAAGTGAAGCAAGCTGACTTCCAGTTCCCAACCAGCATCTCCTGCCTCTGATTAGAATCAGGCTGAAATCTCCTCCCCCAGCGCCTTCCAGAGAATCAGGCTGGGGCTGCCCCCAAAGCAGGAGTGCAGGGCACAGGGGAGGAGGGAAGTGGGTGGAATCTTGCTTCCCAGAAAGGGGCAGTTCCTTCCTAGCACAGGGCCTGCGGGTCTCCCCCACCCGCCCTTTCCCGGACATCCCGGTGTCTCTCACTGCAGCCTTTCCCAGGCAGCGCTCAGGCTGGCCGAGCCCTCAGTGAAGCCGCAACAGGAAGCCACTGGCCCAGAGGCACGCCCCTCCGCTCTCAGCTGTTCCTGGGAAAGGGTGGAAGAAGCCCCCACAGAGCCTCTTTCTTCCTGGTGGCAAGTCCCAGTAAGCCCTCCAGGTGGGGGACTTCCACAGCAGTTCTCCCTCCCTGGGCCCAGGTCTAATGTGGTCTCTTCAGAGGCCGAGAATTCCCCTGGGCCCCGCCCTGGGTTGGAAGGAATGAGGAGAGTGCCTCGTCTCTGCTCCTCTGCAGCTGCCGCTGGACCTCAGCACCCACACGGGCGATGGAGGCTCATCCATCCAAAGATCAGACAAACCTGGACAAGGGACACTTCACAGGACAACAGAAAGATAAAGGGGGGCTCAGGGACTGTTCCAGAATGAAGGAGACTAAGAGACATAACAACTGCACACCCTGGGTGATCCTGCGCTGCATCTCAGACCGCATGCAGGAGGGAACTTGCCGTGCTAGACATAGCCCGTGAAAGTTAACTGTGGACTACACGATAGGCAGTGATCTTGTATTGATGTTAAATTTCCTAAATTTGATCATTAAAGTGTGGTTATGAAAAGGAGTGTCCTTGGTTTGTTTCCTCTGAAGTACATAGGGCTGAAGGGGCATGTCTGCGATGTATTCTCCAAGGACTCAGAAATAATAATAATAATAATAATAAGTACACTATCATTCTCAAACGTGTAAGTAGACAGTTATCGTACGACCCAGCGTCCCACTCCGAGGCATGTGTCCCAGAGAAGTGAAGACGTGTCCACACAAACACTGGTACACCGATGCCCACAGCAGCATCACGCACAGCAGCCAAAATGCAGAAGCAGCTCAAATGCCCACCAGCTGATGAACAGGAGGCAGAATGTAGTTAGTACACGTCTACACACGGGAATGTTACTCAGCTAGGACAAGGTGTGAAGTACTGACACATGCTACACGGGGGTGAACCTTGAAAACACGCTAAGTGAAAGCATGTCAAAAATGGCATTTGATATGATTCCTTTTTTTAAGGATTTTTATTTATTTATAGAGAGGGGAAGAGAGGGAGAGAAACATCAGTGTGTGGTTGCCTCTCACATGGCCCCCACTGGGGACCTGGCCTGCAACCTAGGCATGTGCCCTGACTGGGAATCAAACCTGCGACCCTTTGGTTCGTAGGCCTGTGCTCAATCCACTGAGCCACACCAGGCAGGCTATGTGATTCCTTTCCTATGTGACATCCAGAACAGGTAAATCGACAGAGCCAGAGAGCAGATCCACAGAGCAGAGCTGGGGCGAGTGGGGGGAGGGGCAGGGTAGCTAGAGGGTGCGGGTTTCTGTTTTGAGAAGATGAAGTGTTCTAACTCTACTGTGGTGACAGTTGCACATATCTGTGAATATACTAAAAGCCATTGAGTTGTACACCTTAAATGTGTGAATTGTGTGGGGTGTGAATTAAATCTCAATAAAGCTGTTATAAAAATAATATGTATGTATGTTGAGAGAGAAAGTGAGTGATAAAGCAAATGTGGCAAAACATCATCTGGGAGAAAGACATTCTGAAGTTCATTGTATAATTTTTACATCTGTTCTGAGTTTGAAATTATTTCAAAATAAAAAGTCGATTTTTAAAAAAGAGAGACACTTCCCATCTACCCATCTTCTGTGGGCAGGGACTGGCTGCAGTCCAGGCTCTGGAGTCTGCCCAGCTGGACTCCAAGTTCAACTGCACTAATTACTAACGGTGTCACCTGGAATGAGGCACTTGACCTCTCTGGACCTGTTGTTACCTCATCTGTAAAATGGTAATGAGGCCAGTAGGACTCACCAAAGAGACCCATTGTGAGGACTGAAGACAGTGCACAGAAAGCTCTTAACGTTTTATGTGCTTAACAGTGGCCAGTGAATACTAGCTATTATTATTCATTCATAAACAATTTTTTAATAATGTTTTTCTTTTGTATCACAAAAGGAGTCCGTGTTCATTACGGGGAGGGTCCTGACTACTCAGCCTATAGGTGCTGGAAAGGTTGTTCAGAGGTTCTGCTTGGATAACAAGGCAGCTCACACAGAGAAATAGGGACGTGCCCTCCGGGAAGAGGAACCAGCACCTGCCAACCAGCCGGGCACGGGCCTGGCAGGGAGGGACAGCAGTGAGGCTGGGACCACATCACCAAGGGCCCTGAACGCCATGCCAGTTTTCTAGACCACACAGCACAGCCTTCAAGGTCAGAGTAGGCTCCCAACCTTCCAACTCTCCCCTTAAAACATAGTCAGTAGTCGGAGTCCTGACCTGAAGGCAGATTGGCCGAGTTCAGATCCTAGTAGTTTGCTCACCAGCTGTGTGACCTTAGGCAAGTTATTTAACCTGTCTGAACCTTGATGTCTCATGTTGATAATGGAAAAATAAACCAAGCTCACTCAATGGTTGTGAAGATTACACGAGTTTACAGTAAATTGCTTAGAGCAATGTCTGGAGCACAAGAACAGCCAGGTATTTGTTATTGTTTTTCACCTAACATCACCTCAAGCCTCTCTGCTAGCAGCTGATTCAGTAATTTAAGCCCAAGAAAGTGCAGTCAAGACCAAGGTAGATGCCCAGGGCTCTGTGGATCAAAGGAGCTGGCTGTTTGCCAATGCTGGAGCCGGGAGCTCCCTTCCAGCCCAGCCCTGAGAGTAGGGAGGGGTCAAGAAAGGAACCTTCTTACTTTGGGGAGCCCTCGGCAATGTCTGGTCCCCCCCATCAGGAAGTGTCTCTTGGGTCTGGGCCTGGACACACACAGCTGCCCCCGTCTTGAGGAGAAAGCTGTGATGGGAACACTTTTCTCTAGGGAGGAAATGGGCAAGGAATGACATTGTGTCCCCCCAGTATGCAAATCATCTCATGACACAAATGGTTTTGTAGGAAAATGCATCCTGTTCCTTCCAGAACATTTTCCTGGACGTCTGGGGGGAAACCAACTGGTCAGGGTCAGAACAACTATTCAGGGAGCTCCCAGTCACTGACCCACATCCCTCAGGCCTGAGGGGTGGTGGAGAGGAGAGGCCTGCAGGCTGAGCAGCAGACTGGCCTAGGACCCCTCCCCCAGCGGCCTCTCCCAACCACCAAGGAAGGGCTAGGAGGCTGGTGGAGCAGCACCTGGGCAGCCAGGCATCCTGGCTTCCAGGGCTGGTTCAGCCTCTAACCCACGGTATGACCTTGGATGAGTCCTTTCTCTAGGCCCAAGTTTCCTGGTGTATAAAATGAGGTTAAATTAGATCAAGTGTTTGCACTGGGGAGACACAGACCCTTAAATTATAACTGGGCTTCAGGGAATTGGTGCCACCCTCAACGGTATGCAAATTTCCATGCAAGCATGTATTTATCTGGGGATGTGTGTGAAGTTGTCATCCGTTCACAGAGGGATCTATCCCAGACAAAAGTTTTGGTGATATCTGGGGTCCCTTGAGCTGGCTGCCGGGTCGATGGAAGCTTCTTGAAAATAAGGATGTATCTTATAACAACTGCATCGCATACTATCTGGTACACAGTAGATGCTCAACAAATACTTGTTGAATGAATGAGCAACACTTATCAAATACGGGGTAAAGTCCACAGCAGACACATTCATGGGTGACACACCTCAGCTGTAGAGTCAGGTGGCCAGTGATGACAGGCAGGGGAGGGGAGAGGGTGGTGGGGAGGGGAGAGGGTGGTGGGGAGGGGAGAGGGTGGTGGGGAGGGGAGAGGGTGGTGGGGCAGGAGGTAAGGGGCCTGAACATGCATCCTGGAATCTGCTCAGTTCACGGGCGGTCTGGCTTGGACATCTGGTCTCCCCAGGGCAAGTGCACGTCTAGTGCCCCCTTGTTCCAATCCGAAGACTCAGCCAAGCCAAACTCAGCCCCAGGTTCAGCAACTACATCGGTTTGGTTACAACAATGAAAATTCTCAAGTTTCTCCAGACAGAAAATCCATCAAACCTGAAGCATGCGGCTCCCTGCCTGGCGGTGGGAGTCGGGGGTCACTGGAGGGATAGCACACAGTGTCCCCCTGCAGCCCGCAACCAGCCCCCTGCCCTGCCAGCGCCCACCCTTCCAGGCCCGGCCCCACCTGGACTCCTGGCTGAACTACTTCACTGTGTAGCATCTTCGAGCATTCTCTCTCCACTCACACCTTCTCCTTTGCCTCCAAATATACACCAGTCTTCCCCGGCCTTAATTAAAATGCCTTCACAAGAATTTTTCTATCTGGAGAAATGCTTATGGCTTGGTGGTAAGTGAAGAAAAATAAAAGAGGGAGATACAGAGTGTTTATCTATAGTCTACCCCAAAATATAAAAGAGATGGGAATATGTATACTACATATAATACTTGTATATTATTATTTATGCATGTGTTTATAAAATATGACACCTTAAAATGCTGTCTTAAGACCATCCTATTTCTCCCCATTTCTCCATTTAGGAAATGTGCTCAGGCAAGACGCTCTGGGAACTCAGAAGCAGAGGAGGCGCAGGACTGGGGCTCCGGGAGGTTCTGCACAGCAGGCCAGGTTCTGGGGAGGACACTCTCTGGACCTGGCTGAAGGAAACTCATCCTGCTCTCATGCCCTGGGAGGCCAGGCACGAGAAGAAAGGTTTCAACAGGTCAGAGCCTCCCAGACAGGACCTCGGCCCACTGGGAGTACGAGGGCGGGGTGGGTGCAGAGCCCAGCAGGAGCGGGTTCCCTGGCAGAGGGAATGGGAAGAGCTGGGGTCAGGCCTGGGGCTCAGGACTGAGTGTCCTGTGACTGGAGACCTGTGGCAGAACAGCTGTTCCCCCAGGCAGAAGCCAGAGCCCTCGAGAAGGATGGGGCAGAGGGGAAGGAGTCCCGGCCAGCCCACCTTCTCAGGGCTCACCCACGGGGCTGGGGAAGAGGAGGGCGGGGGAAATGCCTTCTCTCACTCCTCAAGGGAGAACCGAAAGCCATTTCCCTCCTTCTTCTCTGTAGACAGGCTTGCGGCCTCTCCTGTTTTCTGGAACCATCCCTTTCCAGAGCCCCACGGGCCCCCTTCCGACAGCAGGAGTGATGTCACTGCCAGGGCCCCTGCAGACGCCCTTTGCGTCTGGGCTTTCCCGACCTCGGACCAGCCGGTCTTCTCTCACTGTGCCCTTCACACACCCTTCCTTCCCCGCTGGGTTACCCGGACACTCGGTCCTCCGGGCTCTGCTCTTCGTTCTCCGTGGTGGGCTCCCTCAGAGAAAACGAGCCCCTCTTGGTTTCAGTGGGTGCCTCTGTTTACATACAGCATGAAGGACAGTAGAGGAACGTATTCACCACTGAGTAGGGGACAGGGTTTTTATGATACCCTCTTCACTTTGCAGGACAGGAAAGGATTCAGATGAGTTAGGTGACTCCCCCAAGAGTCACCAACCCTATGCGACCCGGGCCCTGTAGCCATCATTCTCCCATGTGGCCCCGTCTCCCACAGCTGATCTGCGGGGCTACAGTACCAGAGACCAGCCGAGGGGGCATCTGCTCACTCTCAGGAGCCTGCAAAGGAAGCACTAAGTGGTGAGCGGTGTGAGACTGGCCTGAGGACACGCCCTCTGCCCACCCCACACCTCACCAGGTCCTTGTCCAACTGTCCCAGGCGTGTGTCAGGGTGACTCCCTGGGCTTGGGAGGCATCCAGAGCTGGCAATTTGACTTCCTCTTCCTTTCCCCCCTCCGCCTCACTGAGAGCATCGGGAGGAGTTGTCATCGTCAGCCGTGCCTTTGTAGATCGCTACTAAGTAACCCTAGGCTGTAGTGGTGGTGCCTCCACTCAATCAGTATCCATCACACTGAGCACCTGTTTCCATGGGTCTGGGGCTACGACAGTGAGCAGGGCAAATCCTTATCCCATATAATAGAAATAAGTTCTCAGCCTGAACGACATATGTATAACCACACTTGCTGGCCCATGTGCTTTCATTATAGAGGAGATTTATCATCTCGTCTGCCCAGAACAGCAGCCCCCTTCTCTGGGGGGACTTCTCCTTCCCGCTCTAGCATGAAATGACGGAAAGAGGTGCTGTCGTGTGCAGCAGGTGGGGCCAGTCACAGACTCTGAGGGGACCTTGGCCACAGGGGTTGAGCTAGGAATAGACACGTGACCCAAGCCAAAGCGATCAGAATGCTTCCACAGGTTTTTCCTTTAAATTTTTAATTCCGAATAAATTATATACGACTGTGTTTGCAACCGCACAGAAGCTCCACTTCCTTCCTTAATCAGTGAGCTCTCAGCACATCAGATTCTGGTCAGCATCAAACTGTCGTAGGAACAAAGCTTCAGTCCCCCGCAGTGGAAGCAGAGTTCTGGTCAAACTACAGACAACATCTTGAGTTCGGCCGTGTTTCGGCCCCAGGCCCGTGAGGGCAGAGCCAACCTCACAGCCACAGCATCACAAAACCAGACACGACGGAGCCCTGGCCGACATCAGAACCTGATACAGTGGTCAACTGCCCCCTGCCCTGGCCCCTGCCGGTCAGCCGAGTCCACGACCCAAACTCTGTCACCACGATTAAGGATTTCTCGGGAGTGACACATCCCCTGGAAGCCATCAGGGAGCCAAGTCTCTGAGCATCGCTCACCTGTCACCCCAGGCTTGTTGCCATTTCCTCAACTAACAAACCCTCACTTTCTTGGCTGCGTTTCTTGTTTATATTTCACTGGGCTTTGATGTGCTCAGGCAAATGGACCTCTTTAGTCCGGAAACGTGTTATCAGCCAAAAACTCAAAACTGGCAGTCCCTTTCAAACCCCACCACTAATCTGAGCTGTTCGCTAGACCTTTTTCTATCCATTTGAATACATTTAGAAGTGCATGTTATAAACATACACAAACATGTCTGTTATTATTTCAAGGTTTTATTTTTAAGCTTGAGTGATACCATATTGTACGTATCATTCTGAAAATTAATTTTTTCCTTACTAACATATCTTAGGGTTTGTATCCGTACATATTTCATTCTTTTTAGTCCTTTCCATATTTTTAGAATATGTATATACCAGGGTTTAAAGATGAACTTTTAGGTTATTTCTAATTTTGTGTCACAAATAACACTTAAAAAAGAATGTATTGATTTATTTGTAGAGAGAGGGGAAGGGAGGGAGAAAGAGAGGGAGAGAAACATCAATCGGTTGCCTGTCCCACTCCCCCAACAGGGGACCAGCCCTGCAACTCAGGTTTCTGACCTGGCTGGGAATCGAACTGGCGACCTTTTGCTTTGTGGGACAATGCCCAACCAGTTGAGCCACATTGGTCAAGGCCAAATAACAGTTTAAATAACATCCTTGCCTGTATTTCCTTATACGCATGTATGAAAGTTATTGGTCTGGAACTTGAGAAGTAGCATCATCAAAGCAATAATATCCACATTTAAGATCATAATAGGTAGGGCCAAATTTCCCTCCAAAGTGTCTGGGATGATATACACTCCCCCCAGGAATGTATTAAAGTATCAGGATCCCCATTTTCCCATTCCTCCACCAACAGCTGAGAGTATCAAAGTTTAACATTTTTTAAAAATCTAACTAAAACATGGTGTATTGCTGTTTGCCGGAGCCTTCTAACTGGGGACGGTGGGAAGAGCTGTCTCCTGTCTGGCACGGCCTGAGAGCTGTGGGTGCACCAGACCCCGGGAGGGCGAGAGAGTCCCTCCCAGCTGCTCCTCCTGCTGCCTCCAGAGTCGGCTTATGTGAGCCAGCACTGTCCCCTTTCTGGCCCAAGCTCATTAGAGGGGCGTTTCTATTACTTTCAGCCAAAAGATTGAACTCCAAATTAAAATATAGAAATGACCATTGTTTCTGTCATCCTTGTCCCTGAGTTCAAAGTTTTGTTTTTTAAGATTTTATTTATTTATTTTTAGGCAGAAGGGAAAAGAGGAAAAAAGAGGAGAGAAACATCAATGTGTGGTTGCCTCTCCTGCACCCCCCACTGGGGACCTGGCCTGCAACCTAGGCATGTGCCCTGACTGGGAATCAAACCAGCGGCCCTTTGGTTCTCAGGTCAGCACTCCACCCACTGAGCCACACCAGCCAGGGCTGAGTTCACAAAGTTTACACTGATTCTGTAGTCTCTCTCATTGGTAGTATCCCTTTCTTTTCCTTCTTTGCCTTTTCTGTCTTGTTTTCTGTCTTGTCTTTCTCTTTTCCCTTGTTCTCCTCGTTCACATATCGCCCAACCTCAGCACCATGTTCAGAGCTCCAGATCACACATGGAGTCCTTTTCGGGGAGAGCAGGGCAGGGCTGTGACAAAGGTCCTGGGGAGAGAGGACGGAAGGCACGTTTGCCTGCCTCCCCAGTGACAGTCTTCACAGAGAGGACAAAGACAGGCTGAGGGCCCATCGTCTGGGCCTTGGCTACGACCGAGGTCAACCCTGACAGACAGGTCAACATCTGCTTTAAAGGAAAAAGAAAAAAAGGAGAAAAAGAGAGCAGGAGTGGAAAGATACAGAAGAAGCGCTGGCTCTCCCTTTTTGTTCTTAATCACCATACACCCTAACAGTGGGTGAAAACCCACTTTGCTTAAAAAAATCTGCATAGCAGTTGCAGCTTCTTGGAGACAGACAAAACATAAACACAAACACAGGCTGTCAACGGCCTTTTGATGGGAGTGTGTGTTTGTTTCATTTCATCAACAAAAGAGTGAGAACAAGGTGCTGAATTACATCTCATCCAGAATACAAGAGGGGCAGCCCAACCTTTGCCCCCACAGGGCGGTCATTGTCTCAGTTTGTAAACACCAGAGCCCGGCCTCCCTCCCCCCTCCCCGCTGATCCAACACAGCCAGCAAGGCTGTCCCTGACTGACATGGCCCTTGTGGCGCTGGAGAGTTCAGGGACAACTCTTTTCAGACACAGGCTCCCTCCACCCAGGACCAGTTACCAGAAGTACAAACGGGATACGGACCACATCCTCATGCCAGAAAGAAGGGGCGCTGCAGAGAGACTCTCCCTCAAGGCCAGACAGTGGGAAGGGAAGGAGACAAGAGCCCTTCTTCCCAAGACTGAATGTCTGTGAGAAAACTGCTGGGGAAAAGCTGTCCAGGCTGGGAGCTCAGGGGTGGGAGGTGGAGGGAGGTGCGCCCCCAGGATGGCTGCAGGGACAAAGGGACACTTGGCAGAAGGGTCTTGTACAGTGAGAATGCAGAGTAAGAGGCCGTGAGAGAAGCAACATGGCCTCTAATCACAGCCAGTAAATCTTCAGTAAAATTAGTGCCCTCCACCGACCCCCAGCCCAGCCTCCGCTCCATGTTTGGTGGGAAAGGACTTTTTTCTGGAATCTGGTAAAGAGGCTGAATTTTACATTGTATTTGCTGGGGTCAAAATAGTCAACCCACAAGCAAGAGAGAGGGTAACCTGGGAGGCACCTGAGTGTGCACATTTGCTCTGCCCCATGGTACCCGTTCCTGGGGTGGCATCTGGCATGTAGTGAACAGTTGGAAAATACTGGGTTGGCCAAAGGTTTGGGTTTTGTTTTTTTTTTTTCCTAAGATGGCTCTAGTAGCATTTAGTTGTCTTTAATCTCATTCAAAATAATTTTGTTAGATTGTATTGCAGCAAATGTCACATCAGCATACATTTTTAAAAATTGTCAAATTTTTGTATAGCTATTTTCATATTGAAAATGGAAGAAAATATGCAACATTTTTGACATATTATGCTTTGTTATTCAAGAAAGATAAAAATACAACTGAAACACAGAAAAAGATTTGTGCAGTGTATGGAGAAGGTGCTGTGACTGATGGAACATGTCACAGGCGGTTTGTGAAGTTTCCTGCAGGAGACTTCTCACTGGACGATGCTCCATGGTCAGGCAGACCAGTTGATGTTGATAGTGATGAAATCAAGACATTTAATTGAGAACAATCAATGTTATATCATGCGGGAGTTAGCCAACATACTCAAAATATCCAAATCAACAGGTCCCCCTGGTGAAATGAAAAATGTGTCTTCTATTTTACAGAAAAAAACTAAATGGACTTTTGGCTGACCCAATATTTGTGGACTAAATATATACAACTCTGCATACACGCAGTTTTGGCCACGCACGCCACTGTCTTCCCCATTCCAAGTGCCGGTCAACATTCAACAGCCTCTGCTGCGGTTGACCCAGACCCCCACTCACACCACCCAGCACCCTGTCTCGCTGCCCCAGGAAGGGCAGCAGGCTGTCAACCCAAGATCTCCACTGTCCACTCCATGTCCGGGAAGGGGTACAGACCATCTCTATACAATGCACCCTGAGGAAGCTCTCCGAGCTCTGCCAGTGAGAGTTGTCAGCCTGTCCTTCTTGCCTATGGCCAGGTCAGGGCTATGGACGTGTCCACCTGGTTCTCTAAACAAGGCCTCAGGTCTGCCCCCTACTGTGCACAGGGAGGAACTTCACCCAGAGCGCCATCCCCCACCCCCCCACCCCCGCCCTGCCCAGGCTCCTGGGAGTTGCATTGTTTATCACTTTCCTCCGTGCTGGTGTTAGGATATGTGTCTCTGGGCAAAGACTTAATATCTCTCAGCCCTAGTTCATTCACCCATAAAAGGAGGGGCAGCTGAAAACACCCTCCCTGCCCACCTGACAAAGATATGGTGAGGGTCAAATAAGGTCAGAAAGGAGAAAATGCCTTGAACTCTGTAAAATCCAGGCCAGGGATGGTACTACTCTTTTCTAACAGTAGGTCTCTGAAGACACACACACACACAGAGACACACACACACCTTCATTCCCAGTCTCACAGCAGAACTTACATTTCCCGTTTCCACTAGTCCTTAGCCCAAGCCCCTCAGGGCAAACTGTCAGCTGGCTGAGGGCTGGGAGCTCCTGGGCCACCCACCAGGCCTGAAGGAAGCACCCTGGTCACAGCAGGAGAGCCCGTCTCCTCATTTATTAAGCCCCATGGTTAGAGACGGCAGGCTGTCTGTGAGGATGGGGAGCCATTGGCACTGGAAGCCACATCACTGGGCCTGAGCCAGAGCTGGAGGAAGGCCGTCAGAGGCAGAGCTTGCCTCCCCATGAGACCCTGAGACCCACGTGCGGTATCGGGGAAGGCTGAAGGGTGTAGTGGCTGGTCTTACCATGACCTTGGACAAAGGAAAGTCTCCAAGGCCCTGGTATGCAGGGGCAGTGAGACACCCTCTATGGGTTGCCAAATTTAGCAATAAAAATACAGGATGGACACCCAGTTAGACTTAAATTTTCAGATAATTATCAAATACTTTTTAAATGCAAGTATGTCCCATGGAATGTCTGGGATATACTTATATTAAGAATTATTTTCTGTTTATCTGAAATTCAAAATTCACTGAATACACTGTACTTTATCTGGAAGCCCTACCCACACCTTCCCAGGGCCGAAAGGGCTCAGGCAGCCCAGCCCATGGGAGGTCCCAGGAACTCTCCTAAGAGACCACTTGGTGGCGGCTGCCAAGGCTGCATCCTCAGTTCCTGGGTGGTGACCCGCGCAACCCAGCATTGGATGGAAGAGGAGAAGGGCCACAACACAGGGAAGAACCAGGGGTTCCCTGGGGTCATTTCTCCCCTGAGCCTCTGTGAGGAAAGAGCAATCTGTCTCCTTTGCTGAGGCGTGACCACATGGGAGGAGGTCAAGGTGGGCGGGAGCTTTTACAGCATGACATGCCTTCCTCCTACCATGCCACACTGGCTTTTGCTCAGCTGTTAAGTGTTGCTGTCCCTAGTGTCTCTCCCTCCTCCCTGAGCATCTCACGCCCTGTCTGGCTCCTGTCACCATCTACGGAGAGCTCTGCGCACCCCCCCCCCACCGCCATGGAATGAAAGCACACACCCTACTCAGAGGGGACCCCAGCCCAGGGGCCACTGCACACAGGCAGACCGTCCACTCTCTACTTGCCCTGCTCCACCTCCGTGCCACACCACCCCCAGGTCCCTGCTCAAAGCCCCTCAGTGGTTTGCCATTGGTCTTGGGATACAGTAAAAACGCTTTGTCTGTCTTCTGTCCCCACACAGTCACATGTCTTACCCTATCACAAACCAGCCAGCACCGCCCCTTTCCTCAGCCCGCTGTCCAGCCCAGGGCCCTGCAGCTCCCCGAGACAGCTCCGTCCTTCCCCGCCCTCGGTGCCTTTCAGTGATCCTTATTAGTCCCTTCACTTCATTGTCCTCCCCCGTCCTTCACTGTAGAATGGTGATATCCACTGCCCTGCTGGGCTTCCTGAAGTCTCAGAGAGAATCAAATGGGATGTAGCACTGTTTTGCAAACTGCAAAGTTTTGTGAGAGGTAAAGAACAGAATGACAGGCGGTCCAGCAGAGCTTTAGAGCCCTCCTTGTCAGCTGACCTCAGATGCCCCCAGGAAGCACAAGGAATGACCAAGTGAAGGAACCAAGGACATCATGGCAGTTTGAGCAGGGAGGTGTGAATGGGTGGGCACTGCCTGGTTGGGGGCCTTTAATGGAGCAGCCATAACCTACACCTGAAGTCTGGGACTGCATGGGAACCCCTGGGAGGCAGGGGTGGTGACGGGGGCGTGTGAGATAGAAGAGCTTTGGCCCTTCCTTCCAGCTCAGTGGGGTGAGTCATCCCTCCTCCACTGGCGGCTAAGCTGCTATGGTTCAGAAGATGTGCCCGGGGTCTGGAGACGGCAACACATGGGGTGAGTCATGGAGCTGAGTCAGAGCCCACTCAGCCCTTTTCAGGGCTCTGACGAAGAGTGGCGTTCTTCCAGCCTTGCCACACACACACACACACACACACACACACACACACACCACCCCCACTCCCCCAGAGCAGTGAATCACAACGCACTTCCCCTGCTAGCTAGCCTCACTTATCCGGCAGGTTCGATGAAATCCTACTGGGTCTCCCATGTAATGGGTTTTCTTCACTCATTCATTCCCTGTGCGTGTAGCAGGGATAAAAACCCAGTCCTTGTCTTCAAGGAGCTCTCCACCTGGCAGAGGAAACACAGATTCGATCCAGGCCCGCACTCCAGAGGAGTGGCCAGCAAGCCGCGGGAGAGCAGGGGGAGCTGCACACACCACGGGCACCCAGGGCAGTCTGGGACAAAGCCCCTCAACACCGGCAGGGGCCAGGAAGTCACCGCTCAAACAACCAGAGCCACGACTCCCAAGTCTGGGGCCTGCCGACCCTCAGTGGGAACGCAGCCTAAGGTGTGTCCATGCAGATTCGAACAACATTGTGTTTTCTTCTTCAAATTAACATGGAGGCTTTGGCGCACGTTAGCAATACATAGCCTGAGCCAATGGTCACAAAACAGGTTCTAGTCCACCCCGTGCACTTTCAGAGCGAAGACCGAAGTTTGGCCTTAAAGCTCTGACAGAAAGATCCTTCTGCTTATATCAGAGAATACACAGTATGGGGACTGGGGTGACTTAGAAGTCATCTACTTGTAGTCTAACTGCCTGATTTACAGAAGCAAAAACTCAAATTCAGAAAGAGGAAAGGAGGTAGAGTCCTTTGATAATTTCAATCTATTTTGCAGTCTTTGAACAAGTGTAACTTTTACTAAAAAAATAAACCACATTACAGAAATAACGAGAAAGTAAAACCACACTAATCTCAACACTAACATAACCATTGATATATATAACTTTACTACTGTTACTTGGTTTCTTCTTACGTAACTGTCATATGTGCATACAGTTTTGCATGTTACTTTTTCATTCTGTTCGACCTCCTAAGCATCTCCATCACATACTAGAGTCTTCACAACCATTATTTTTAATGACGATATATTATTCCAGCACAGAGGTGGTCATAATATTTTTTCATGACATATTTAACCATCCCCTTATTGAAGGACATTTCAGTTATGCCCAAACCCTACCAGTCATAATGCTAAACATTACTTTCGCCTGTGTATTTCCTCGGGTCAGACAGGCTCCGTAAGTGGAATAGCTTGAAGGTAAAAAGTGTGAACATTTTTGAGTCTCTTGATACCTGTTAACAAATTGCTTTCTTTCAGACCATACTAATTCAACTGCTGCCAGCAATACAAGGGCCCTACTTCTACCCCACTCGTACCTTTCATTGTCTTCTACAGCTTCAAGTCATTTGTCCATTTGAACAAGCGACCAAAATATAAATGTTTATACCTTCTGACCCACCCATTCCCCTATGAGTAGTAAGGAAATAACCACCAAGTGTGGACTGACACATGCAAAGATGTTCCCAAAGAATATAATAATGTGATACCAGGTATCTTAAAATGCAGAAGTATATTAAAGTCCGTGGAGAAGGGCATTATGGGAAAGAACCTCAGTATTTTTACTTTGCACATTTCTGTATTGTTTTAACTCTTCATAATAAGCATGTATTACTTTTTTTTTTTTTTAGTCCTTGCCCAAGGACATTTTTTCATTGCTTCTAGAGAGACAGAGGGAGAAAGAGAAACATCTACATGAGAGAGAAGCATCGACTGATTGCCTCCTGTATGTGCTTGGACTGGGGATCGAACCTGGAACCCAGATATGCACCTGATTGGGAAATGAACCCTCAACAGTTTGGTTACGGGACAATGCTCCAACGGACTGAGCAACACCAGATAGGGCCATGTGTTACTTTTATAATTAGCAAAATGACAATGATATTTCCATATCAAAGAAGAAAATGAGCAGAAACCAGCACCCCTTTTCATTTCCAGTCCGAGTGCTGGTTCAGTGCATCAGAACCCCAGCCCCAAACCCTGCATAACCTTGAGCTTTCTGTTGAATGGTGATGAGACTACTAGTACTATAGAGGTACAGAGTCACTTAAATTTGGTATCATTCCTGTAAAATGTTCAGTGCAAAGTCTGGCAATTAATAAGTGTTTAAAAATGTTAACTATAGCCCTGGCCAGTGTGGCTCAGTTGGCTGGAGTGCCATCGCATACACCGGAAGTGCAGGTTTGATCCCGGGTTGGGGCACATGCCTACGTTACGGGTTCGACCCCCAGTCAGGGCACGGAAGGGAGGCAACTGAGCGATGTTACTCTCACATCAATATTTCTCTTTCTCTTTCCCTCACTCTCTCAAATCAATGAACATATCCTTGGGTGAGGATTTTTTTTAATGTTAATTGTATTATTATGTTATTCTGATTTCTTTTAGTCCCCCACCCACGACTTTAGCCAGTATTTCTTACCACTCATTTAGTAACACCCAGCCTCCAGGGAACGAAGCCTGTGTGAAGCCGCATCAGACACACGCCTTTTCTGTGAGTTCTGTTCGGCAAAACGTAACCTGTTAACCCCACAGCGACATGAAGGCATGACGTGGGAGGGAGCTAGCGGTGCACACGTGTGTGCGTGTGTGTATGCACATGCAGGGCACTTGAGCACTATTGAGTGCCCACTTCATCCCAGATGGTAGTGAGGATGCACAGCATTCAAACTGGCAAAAATGAGAGTACTTGTTTTTAGTACACCAACAGCTGGGAGGGGGAGGGGAGCACCCAGAAAAGTAAAAATAAGGACATCTGATATTTTTAAAGCACCCACAATAATTAGAACCTCAAATACCTTATGCTTGTTTTCAGAAAAAACAAAACCCATAACACAACAAAAATCACTTTTTAGAAAGAAAAGCTGGGTCTTAGAAGGGCACCAAGCTGAGAGGCCCTGGCAGGTGAAGTTCCACAGCAGGCCCTGCGGTCAGAGCACTGGGGCCCGGATCCTGGCAGAGCCAGAACCTGACTGGCTCTGCCAACGTGGCCAAGTTCATCGCCTTTTGTGTCTCGGTTTTGCCGTCTGTAAAATGGGGATGACGAAAGAACTGGCCTTAGGGGATTGTTGTGAGGGCTGAATCAGTGCAAACGGACAAATGCTCTCTAAGTGCTGGCCGGCCCTATTCTGTATGTGACTGATTTCAGCTGGCAAACTTTGCAGCCAGTGGAGAACCTTTCTGAGGGTCCTGCCTGTGGAAGCGGCCACGGAAGGAGGGCCGGCCCAGGTCCGCAGGGCTTCTTCTCAGCCCCTTTGGAGCAGGGGCTCCAGGTGAAGGCATCTCTGCCCCGCCGGCCTTTCCTGGGTGCCTGGCCCTGGCAGTCTCGCAGAGTGGGGAAGGGGACAGGGTCCGGGGTGGTGGACGGGTTACTGCAGCCAGGCTGTGGCACGCTGCCCGGAGGTTGCCGCTCCTAGAATTTGGATTGAGTAGGAAGTCACCAAGGGCCTCCAGGAGGCTTCCTGTCTGGAGAACAAGGTGCTTACAAGGGGAGCTGAGAGCAGAGCGGGCAGGGCCTGGGAGGAGGGGATAGAAATGTCAGGGTTGGTGTGTGAAAAAATAGAGGGTAAGGGGGAGAAAGAAAGGAGGGTTACAGGGAAGGTAGGGGGCTTAGGTGGGAGACAAATTTGGGAAGGGGGGAAGGGAGGGGCATTTGCGGGGGCAGTTTGTGGGGAGGAGGAGGGAGGAAAGTGAGGGGACCGAAGGGGGGGGCCTGGCCAGACCAGGCAGCCTACCCCCAGTGAGAGAGTGTTTACTGAGTGTCCCTCCTTCCCCAGCACAAAGGCAGCCTCGGCCTTTCTGGCGTTTTCTGGCCCCGCTGCATCCACACGCCTCCTCCGAAGGGCCTGTCAGGCAGCCGCTGGGGAGGACTCCGCAGGAGCCGCAAACGCCACCTACTCCCGGCCTCTCTCCCAGTTGGTGCTTCTATTTTAGGCACCACATTATTTCCTGCTGTGACTTTTTCAGCCTTCTAATTCGGGCTCTGAGGTAAGCCATGACATCCGCTCGCCTCCCCTCCCGCCCCTGGAAACAGAGACTCGACCCTTCTCTGGGGAACTGGCAGCCCTGCCGAGAGCCCAGGGATTGGCTCAGCCACAGTGGCCCCCAAAAAGGGTTTCTGGAAGGAGGGACTCTGTTCCCTCTGCAGGGTGAAAGAGTTTTGCCAGAATATTTCTAGGCAAGGATTTAGAAAAAATGACAGGGACTGGGTATAAATTATACCACCATCTTCCAGATCCACCAGGGGGGCTACAGGGACTTCCAAATCAATGGTTTTTTGTGTTTTTTTTTTTGGAAAAGGTCCCTTTGAGAATCTGATGAAAGACCTGCACCCTCTCCCCAGAAAGTAACACCCCGCCCCATACACATAGACACTGCAATTCTGCTTATTGTGACAGGGCTGTGCCTGGAACCCTGGGGGCCGCGCAGAGGTCCTGAGAACGCCAGGCCTCCTCCAGCCGAGCCAGACCCATCCCCCCTCCCCCCTCCCCGCCCCTGCGGTCAGCTCATCACACTGCCCCTGTGCCTCTGTCTCTGCGAGGACTTCGCCCCCAAAGGGGTGAAACGGAAGTCAGGTTGCAGAGTGCCTACTTGGGGTGGTGGGCATGCCCGAGTCTCCAGACTAGTTCATTACCTGAGTCCTGCCTGAATCTGGGAGAAAGAACATGGCCTTGGACTTGGGCACACTGGTGCCTGGACCCCCGAGCCTCCATCTCACTCACACAGTGGAACCCTGATAACAAAGCCGACGACAGCACTGCCCTCCCAGGACTAAGTGAGGCAGCACCGTCAGAGGTGCCTTTCTCGGGTATTTCCGAGTCGAGGGAAGGGGCCGGTCTACTTCTTTGCATCACTCAGACCTTGTCTCTGAGAGTGGGCAGCACCCAACACATCTTTTTTATTCCAGACAGGTGAAATATGGAATGGTCCAAAATAAGAAAGCAACATCAGATGATGTACCTCCAGAATGATGAGTGACAAGTCAATAGCCCCCAAATGGAGAGCGGCTGACACGGGATTCAAGCCTTTGAAACCTGGCTGATCTTGATTCAGGATCTCCCCCTTTCCCACAGGCACCGAAAGGGGGCCCTCCAACTCTTCCTCTGTTGCCTGCTTCCGTCCACTTCCCATGGTAGGGCCCCAGGCTTACTGTCGGAGTTCCTTCCCCAGCCCCAGGAGGTGTCCCTAGGGCACCTCAACCTGCACTCTCAGTGCGATGCCCTCCTACTTGTCCAGTTCAGGAACCATCCTCAGCCCCCGCTCGTGACTCCGGGAAGTAACCTCTATACTTTCTGACACTGTGAGGGCTCTTCTCAAGCTCTCTTCTGAGTTTCTCCAGCGATGCCCAACTTGGTTCTCTTCCTCTCCGACTGCTCCTTCCCCATCGTTGGCTCCTATTCCTCCTCTGTGCCCTTTTAAGGATGGTTTTTACCCAGGCGTCATCACGCTGCCTTCAGTTCGCCGTCCTCTGCCCTTCGGTAGAGGTGTCTCACTGACGCTGGTGGTTTCAGCTGTGTCCTCTTGGCTACCAGCTCTAACCTCTCTTGAGTTCCAGTCCCAACTTCAATTGCCCATAGGGAAACTGTAAGCCCTGCTGTCATCTCAAATTCGGCGTATCTAGAAATGAACTTCGTCTTCCCCAAACCTGCTGTCCCTTTTCCATTTGGGGCATGACTGTTCCCCTGGTCACCCAGGCACAAAGGCTCCCTCGGCCATGATGCTTCTCTTCTCCCTCTTCCCGCCTCCGGGCGGACACCAGATCTTGTCCACCCTCCCTTCAGGATCTCTCTCTCACATCCATCTCTTCCTGCCCCTTCCCACCCCCATTCACCTGACCCTAGCTCTCAGCTCTGGCGGCAGCCTCGGACTATGGGAGGCATTTCATTTGCCCACAGTCTCTCCATTCTTTAATACGGGTTACGTTCTGGGTCAAGACCCACCTCCTTTAAAACTCTCTTGACCACCTGAACTGCTTTAGCAGATCTCGCCTACTCCATGCACCTTGCCAGCGCATCTTATCTTGCCAAGTAGTATCCCTCCTATTGTTATTTAGCTTCTCCCATGTTTCACCTAAACAGGAGCTTCTAGAGCTCTTTCCCAGCCCTTACCCAGGGCCAGCCGGGGGTCCTGGGGCTGCACTCTGACATTTAACACAAGTGCTTCTGATTCCTTACTGTCTTCCCTACTTTTCAATCTGGCTCACTTTGGCCCTTTTTTTTTTTTTTTTTTTTTTAACCAAGGAGCACACTTCACCAGAAAGAAGAGAGCCCAAATTCTGGTGCCTAGAGTGACCAGCAGGTCATGAAGTGGGGGAGGAAAGCCACGTGTGCAGTGACAGGGAGTGATGGGACATGGCATCAAGAGCCCACGTCCCCAGTCTAGCGGGGTCACTGCACCTCAGCCCTCCTTCATTGCTATTGTCCCCGTGGGGCCAGATCATCCAGTTTTTCAAAAGAAACACCAAATTTGGATTTTTGTAGAAAATTTCCCAATTTTTAAAAACATAGTGCAGGCCAAACAAAACACTGCTGCAAGATAAATGCAGCCTGCCAGCAGGAAACCCGGACAAAAGGTTCCTGCTCTGTGATTATTCTCGATGCGGACAAAGCACTGTGGACTGGGAGTTTCTAGCTACGGTTATGTCAGCCAGGAGCTGTGCAACCTTGGGTAAGTAACAAACCCTCTCTGAGCCTCAGTTTCTTCATCTGTACAATGAAGGATCCTATTAAATGATCCCCAACCCTGTAATTCTGTGGTTCTATGGCTTCTCCTACATGGTGGGAAAACCCTGCTTAATTGAATTACCTGGTTATTGAGTTACCATAAATACACACTGAACATAGATTACCACATTTCAAAGAACTAGAAAACAATAAGGTGTTGGTTAACTGAAATTCTCCAGGATTAACTGGAAAAATCCCCTTTTAATCAAGCTTATCATTGAAAGACTTTCTAAACTTCTGGAGTTCAATTTCCTGCCTCTCTAAGCACAGGAGACGCAGCAACACCGATCAGGGAACTGATGAGTCAGTGTCGGGGGTGGTTCTGCCACCTGGGCTGAAAGGCCCAGGAGGTCCTCTCAGGCCACACCCAGCCAGGGGACTGCTCCTTGTCATCAAGGACCACCTGGCCCGGCCCAGAGGACCGCTTCACTGGGGCTTCCCCAGCCTCTTCACAGGACTGGGACTCCTGGGCTCAGCACCCACTTTAGGAACACCTCCCTCCTAAGCTGGGCATTAGTTGAAAACTGGCACTGCCTGGGGCGTGTGTCAAGTGTCAAGGCTGAGTGTTGTGACCCAACCTAGTGCTCCTTCCCATTAAAGAGCAAGAGCCTTGGGGCCCAGCGGGTCCTGGTTGGACTCCCACTGGAGCGGTACGACTTCAGGCAGCAGCCTTACCTGTCTGAGTCAGTCTCCTCCTCTACAAAGTGAAAATAACAGTCTCTCACAGACTTGTTCGGGGGGTTAAGTGGAATCGTTATCTGCTAAATGGCTCTGCGGTGTCTGGGACTCAGTAATGCTAGACGAGTGAGGATCCTTATACCATTAGGAGATGACACGTATCATTTAAAACCCAGTCTGATTCTGGTTTTTTTTTTTTCTTTTTCTTTGTAAGGTTAGAAAGTCAATACCAGCTTCCCATGATAGACAGTTGAGAAACCAACTGTTTGCAGAACTGGATGCCATCTCTGGATTCCCCTTCCCTTCCGTCCCATTCTGTCGTCCTGAAAACCAGTCTTAAAATCAGAACCGAGGCCTCCATTTTGCAACCACTATACTAATAACTGATTAAGTTAAAAATCATCAGTGGATGGAAAAGTCTGATGAGGGTGGGATACTCACAGGATTAAAGTACCTATCCCTAAATTACTTAATTACAAAGGGAAAAAACCAGTATCTTTACGGTGGAGAGATCTGGCAGACGCCTCGGTCGCCAGTTGACCGAAGCTAACGCCACCGGCGGTGGGACAGCACGGGCACCGGGCTCCCTCGGGGATGCACCAAGAAGGACACAGCGTGGCTTCTGTGAGAATCCAGCCAACAAACGCCAGCCTGAACCAAACTGTGAGCGGACATCAGACCAACCCACACCGAGGGACGTTCCACAAAGTGACTGGCCTGTACTCCTGGAAAACTCTCGTGTTACGAGAGAAAAGGGGGCTGAGGGACTATCAGAAACTACATTAAACACTAAAGCGTTATGACAGTGAAGTGAATTGTGTGATCCTGAAGTGGATCCTGGACTAGGAAAAAAAGGTATTTATAAAAAACATCGGTAGAACAATTGGATGAAATTTAATATGGATTGTGAATTAACAGTATTATATCAATGTTAAATTCCCTGGTTTTATGTAGAAGAAAGTACAAGTTCTTGAGAAACTGATACTACAGTATTTGAGGGTAAAGAGTTATGATGTCTGCAACTTACTCTAAAATAGTTCAAAAAAGAAAATAAGTATAAATGTGTAAAAAGACATGTAAGGAGAAAGAGAATATTGAAACGAATACAACAAAATGTTAACAGAACCTGAGTGAACAGTACATAGGAGTTCTTTGTATTAGTCTTGCAGTTTTTTTGTAAATTAAAATTATTTCAAAATAAAAAGGAAAAAATGCCATAGCCAGGGGTTGGTCAGAGGCAGGCGCGGCCTCACCTCACCTGTCCCTGCAGGGTGCTGGAGGAGCCCCAGCATGAACATGGGGTTCGAATCCAGCCCTGCCAACTGCAAGGCCCTTACCAACCCCAGACTTCTGTCTCTTCCCTCCACAATGTAGATAATAATTATAATGCTTCTCTCGTGCTGTCAAGAGGATGGAGTTAGTCTGTGTAAAAAACCTGGCACATACCAAAATATTATTCACAAATTCTACATGGATACACTGCTAAGGGTCCAGAAGTGGTGAATACAAATGGAATTCTTGCCTTCACATAGCTTATATTCTGGTCGAAAAGAAGGAAAAGCAATGACTGAATGAGCAGGCAGACATGTGACCACAAAGTGCCATAAAGTCCAAGGGGACAGTGGAGTGCGGCAGGAGAGATGGGGAGTCTCCCACATGTGGGTGGTCAGGCAGAGCCTTCCTGCGGGAATGACAGGCGGGCTCAGGCTGAAGGGCAGGGAGGAGGGAGGGGTGGGAACAGCAGGGCAAAGGCCAATTCTCACAGAAGGTGGACAAGAGCTCGGTGTGTGCAAGGACCTGTTACATTCTCTCTTCTGCCGGGGCACTGACTGCTCCTCGGATGCTCCTGGAGGGAGAAGGCGGCACAGCGCCCGGCACACATCGGACACTCGGTGTCTGATGAGTGAACAAATGACTGGCGTCCTTTGGTTTCAACATTTGCCATGAGATCTCTTCCCTCCCAGCCCTTAGCTACACTGTGTAATGGGAAGGAAGGAGGCTGCTTCTGAACTGGCAGCTCTGGAGTGTCCCCTTCTATGGGCAACTTGCTTAGAGCACACAGCTGGAAGGGGCCCCAAAACACCCATTCTCACTTCTCATGTCAGAGGAATAAGCAGACTAGCCGGACCCCACAGATCTGGTTGGGGACATGTGTTCAGGGCTTCCCTGCCCTGTAGCTGGCCTTGTTTACTTCTTCAACATGTTTGTTTCAGCCATGGCACAGCCTGTTCTGACTCGGGAGCATCTGAAAGATGAGCCAAAGAAATCACAGAAAAATGGCTTGTTCCTGGACCTAAGGCAGGGCAGCCGGGGCGGGAGCCAGGTTTCAGGCCGGCTCTGGGGAGGAGTGTCGGCTTGTCCTTTGCGGTCTTTGCCTTCTACTCTTGGGAGCCGAAGGGACTGCAGCGGGATCTCCTGCACCTTGGTTTCCAGGACCATGGTCTACGGAAGGACGAGGACATTCGGCCATAAGATAACTGGTTCTCCTTTCCACCCTCACTGGCTCCATTCCAAACCCCAGCTTCTGCCCTTGGAATTCAAGCCACAGCCTGACCCACTTGATCAGCTCAGGAATGGAGGTGTCGGGCTTAGCACCTGTCCTTCTGGTCCCTCTGCCGGCAGCCGCCTTGCTTCCTGCTCATGAACTTACTTAGTCTTCAAAACCCAGCTGTCACCTTACTACCTTCAGAACCTGGAACTGACCTCCCCTGTAGTCTGCCAGCAACTATTCAAATTTAATTTACTTAAGATTTTATTTATGTTTAGAGAAGGAGAAGGTAGGGAGAAAGAAAGGGAGAGAAACATCAACATGTGAGGGAAACAGCAATTGGCTGCCCAGGCATGTGCCCTGACCCGGAATCGAACCAGCAACCTTTGGGTCTGCAGCCAATACTCATCCCACTGAGCCCCACCAGCCGGGGCTGTTCAAATTTTAAAAAGCCGACCAGCATCAACAGGATAGCTAAGATGCCGACTGTCTTCACTTCTGACTGGGTACCATCTGTGTGATAGTGCCAGTGATTATCTCATACTGATAAGAAGCACTTATTTGCAGTTATGTAAGTATTTGATTACAGAAAACTGGAGATGCTCAGGCTTGTGTGGCTCAGTGGACTGAGCCCTGGCCTGTGAACTGAATGGCTGCCGGTTCAATTCCCAGCCAGGGCACAAGCCTGGATTGCGGGCCAGGACCCTGCTGGTTGTGTATGAGAGGCATCCAACCGATCGATGTTTCTCTCCCTCTTCCTCCCTTCCCCTCTCTCTAAAAAATAAATTAAAAATCTTTAAATAACAAAAACTCAGAAGTGAATAATTAGTAAACGGGTTTTTGCAGACAAAATAATTCATATAAACCCAAGTCCAGAGTGACAGGGTGGAAAAAGAAAGATAACAAAAGGAATCCTGGTGGCCCAAAGGAGACTGGGCTCGTACGCAGCCTGTTGCTGCACTGACTGCCGCACCCCCAGAGGGCCCAGTGCAAAGCAGGTGCTCAGAGAATCTTCACCGAACACCATGCGTGTGAGAGGATGTTGGAGCATGTGGTGACGATGACTCCCTGGCCCCTGGGGTCACTGAAGCCTCTGTCAGCCCCAGGTGGCTGTCCCAGGAGGGCCAGGCTAAGAACGGATTCAAGAACTACCCTGGCCTCAGGCTGTTTTCCCCAGCTGGGTGACAGGCCAATGCTTAGCTCTCATCCAAGTAGCACTAACACTGGTGAGACCTGGGGACAGGGCCATGCGGTCTGGAGCCCCTCCAAGGAGCCGGAGCAACAGCTGGGTTCCAATGCCCACTGCAACGCCCCGCCCCCTTGCCCTTTAGCTCCGGGCAAGCCTGCACAGTCTGGCCAGCTCTGGGAGGTGCTGTTCTCCTTCACTTCCAAGATTAGCTCAGACCTTAAAAATCACAGCCTGGCGCCTGCTCCTCTCATGCCAAAGAAAACAGGAGATGTCAGAAGCCTCCTTAGGTATCTGGAAGAGAACAGCTCCTTCTGCTCCCTCCCTTCCTTGTATGAGGTCATTAAATCAGGATGACAAAGCAAACAGTGACATGTGTTGGGACATGTTCCCACACTGACTCCAGGCTTTCTCCAGTCTCTCTCCCCTCCCCATTCTCAGGCTGGCAAACCCAGGTGTGGACAACAAACTGAACTGGACTCCGTACTTGGGGCCCCGGGAAATGGGAGGCATCTGCTGTGGCAGGAAAGAGTGGGTCCTGGACAGGCCTTGGTAAAAGGGGGAATCGGGGTATTAGCACCACGAGACACTTGCACAGAGGTTTCCCAGGCTTCAGCATGCTTCTGTTTATCCTCATTTTAGTTAAGAGGGGTGAGAATTCTTTCCTGACTTCACAGATGAGAAAACTGAGGCTTATTCAAGGTCAGCAACTTAATCAGGGTTACATGGCTTAAGGGTCACAGAGCCAGACTTGAAGTTAGTTTTTAAGTTCCAACATCTTCCCACCTCACCAGTTTTTGAACTTCAGTCATTGGTATGCCTGCTTCACGCTTTTGCCTCGTTGCATAGCTGCCTACTATTATTTCCTTGATGTTTTTCTACAGTCACTTTAAAAATTGACCCCATTCTAAGCAACAATACACATGTGTGTATATGTTTAAGTGATAATGTATGCATGTGTATGTATTGTTGCTAAAACTGACCACCCTCACCCTCCTCCCCGAAAGCCAGCTCTCACGAGCCCAGGACTGGCGCACACTTCGAGCACCTGTCCGACCGCCCTGCTCCCGCCTGCGTTGCTGAAAATGGGCCTTCACAGGCTGGCAGTCACAAAGTGGCTGCCCTTGTGGAAACGCTCAGCCAGCAGGATCGCTCGAGGCCACCGCTGTCGTTGTCAGGGCTATGCCTCAAAATCACAGAGCTACTGAATCCTGGAGGCTAAGAGAGATCACAGACTCTGACTCCCAAGGGGCAGGGCCTTATACAATACATTTGGCCACGGTCCTAAAGATGAAGGGGACACCATTCGAAGACAGAAAGATGAATCGGCTGTAGTCCTTGCTTTTAAAAACGAATGAAGATGACAAACACCAACAACTGAAAACCAGAGGAAGATGCACAGGATCTGGAATCAGAAAAACTCTAGACTCAGTTCTGCCACAAAATCACTTTTGTGCAAGTCCCTTCATGTTCCTGAGCCCCAGTGTCCTTAAAGAGAGATGATAATACCTCTTCTTTTTACCTTTTAAGAATGATAGGAGATTCAGATTTTTTTAATGGGTGTGATGTATCAAAACATCAAGGTGTGCACCTTAATCCTGTACATTCTTTGTCAATGATACCTCAGTGAAAATAAGGGGAGAGCAGGTGTGAAAAAGCCTCTGTGAAAAACCATAAAGCTGTAATAGACTGTGTGAGGACTAAACAGGCCACGCCAGAACTCCTGTGTAGAATATTTGCATTACAGCTGGAGAATAACTTTCTCCAGGTGAAGACTACAAACAGGTTGGGGAGAGATTTGGGGAGCGCCATTGTCCCTAACTTGCTGCTTTCAGGTCTTGGGCCTGGTCAAGAAGCTGGTGAGTTGAACTTGCTTGGTGCCCTTCACTACTTCAGAATGCTGCTCTTCTCTGATTCTTACACTCTTAGCTTTGAAAGGGGTAGCTCTCCAACTCATGGTCGAGTTGCAGCATAGTAATGGGTCTTTACTGCCCTCTTGTGGTCACTTCCAGCACTAGTGGCACTGACTTTGCAAGGGATGTGCGTGACAGCCCGAGGAAACCAGACCCAACCTTCAAGATGAAGATTTTCCAGGGCTGGCAGAACTAAAACCCAATTAAAGCCCTGGCCAGTGTGGCACAGTGGCTGGAGTATCGTCCCATACTGCAAGGGTTGCCAGTTCATCCCTGGCCCCAGGGCGGATTCCCAGTCTGGATATATATGAAGGCAACCAATCAATGCTTCTCTGGAATCGATGTTTCTCTCTCTCCCTTCCTCTAGCTCCATTCCTCTCACTCTCTCTCTAAAAAAAAGACAAATGAAAATGTCCCCTGGTGAGGATAAAAACAAACATACAAACAAACAAACAATTAAAGCCAGCCACTGGAATCCAGAGCTCCTTAAGGGCAAGGGGCAGTCCCACCTGATTCTATCCCAAGTAGGAAGAGGATTCAGGCCTTTGCATTTACCCAGCTAAAACACTCAGCTCCTTGACTGTCCAGCTGGTCTGGAAATGAGCATGGCTCCTCCTCCCTCTCTGGTTGGGACGGACACCCAAGGGCAGGAGGACCAGAACTAGCACGTGCCCTCCAACCCCACCCATTTAAACTAAGTTACCTGAGCACCTGTTTAGTGAACAGAAAAGTGCCACGGGGTGTAGGTGGGGTGCAAAATAAGATATATAGTTCCTGTCCCCAACTCATAAAGCTTATAAGCATAAATTACTTAAGCACGCATATAATTAACAGACACCAGACCGCTGGAGGAAGGGCCATCAGAGATACAGAAGTAAAGCACTACAGGGCTAGCCGGGGAGGAAGAGTCAGTGACAGCCATGGCGGTCAGGGTTTCCTGAAGGGGGGAGTCACTCGAGCTGGACTTCGAAAAATAAATAGGACCTCACCCAGCAAACAGGAACAAGGAGGACCGCAACGCCACGAATGATGACTGCATTTTGGGAGACCTATTTACGTGTTGAACATGATCAAGAGTTTCATAGCTATGTGTTATTTAATCCCCACCACAGTACCACAAGGTATTATCTTCCCTATTTACTAGACAAGGAAACCAAGGCTCAGGGCCATGTACACAGCGAGGATTAATAGAAAACATAGAACGTAAAAGCAGAAGGTGTGTTTGGGGCAAATAGTCTGTTATTATTAGAGTATCAGGTACGCCTGGTCAGGTGGCAAAAAGGAAAGGGCAAGGGCATATGGTAGGTGTGGTTATGATGACCAGAAAGTACAGGAGCCAAAAAGGTAAAGAGATTAAGAAGCACAAATTGGTAGTTACAGAACAGTTATGGGGATGTGAACTACAGCATAGGAATACAGTCAGTAATACTGTAATAATTGTGTGGTGTCAGATGGGTACTAGACTTATCAGGCTGACAGTAAGTTATATGATGTCCAATCACTAGTTATACACCTGAAACTAATATAATATTGTATGGCAACTATAATTGAAAAATAAAAAATTATTTTAAAAAATTACAGGAATCCCTTCGATAAGGGATTTGAAAGCCTCTAGTGAATTTATACCTCACTCTTTGGGTCATGGAGAAGGCGCTGAGGTTTCAGAGCGAAGGACTGTGCTCAGAAATGTACTTTAGCCACTGCAGTCACATGGAGAGCTTGATGGGGCAGACACGAGAGGAAGGGGGCTCTGTGCAGAGTCCGAGTAAAGGGGAGCTTGGGTAAGACAGCGGGCGAGGGAAAGGGAGGCACAGAGAAGCTGCTGAGATCGACTTGGGGGATGGAGAAGGTGGAGCTTCCCTAAGGGGGAGCCACACCCCCTCATGTGCTGAGCCCCCCCCCCCCCCCCCCGGGGCTGCACCACCAATGCCAGGGCCGACTAGGGGGAGAAAGACTTCTGGTTTCCGGTGGGCTGGAAGTCTCATTCTTGCCCTACTGTAGTTGTGCCAAGCCTCTAAAACCAAAGCAAGGCAAAGTCCATTCACATTGCAGAGGAGAAATCTTGAAAACTGTCCTCAATGTCCAAAATAAGCGAGGAATCTCAAGGTCAAAAAGCAGCCTGTCACAAGAAGACACCATCCCAGTTCAATGCTCTGACCTTCCTACCTCCCCCTCCCCGCACAAAGGTCAAGGAGAGTTTTATATCATTTCCCAGCAGTCCATCAAACCTTGTTAGGTCCAAACCCCGTGTGGAAATTCAACCCCCCTCCCCTCAAAGGGGCTTGGATTCCTGCCTCGGACTGCCACAGGGCTGGCGGGCTTCCCTCTGGCTCCCACTCTCAGGAAGTCGGCCACAGCTGCCCGTCACTTGTCACACCCTATCCAGGAGGTGGCAGCATTTCAATGGTAAAACAACAGATCCCCAGGCTGGGGCTGACGGTTACAAAGTTTTGTAGGAATTATGTCACATTTCCCAAAAGAGCTAACTCCAACGAAGTCAGTAATGGATAAAGGCTTGGGCTACCAGGAAATGGTGGGGCTTCATACTTCCTGTCCTAGATCAAAACAATTCCAGAGAAAATATTTATAGCAGGCATTCAACAAGCATTTTCTAATATATCAGGCAGTGTAAAGCCCTTAGAAATTTCCTAAAGCAAAGAGACTTGTTTTAACATTAAAAACATCCCCGACCTTTTCTCTACAGAGAGCTGCTAACTTCACCTTACTGAGCCCCGCCCCCCCCTCCGCAATGAGCACCCATAGCCAAGAAAAACTTTGTTTCCAGTGCAAGACATGGAGACCGGCTGTGCGAGACGGCCCGCAGCACTCCTGCCCGCCGCCTGGCCCTCAGACTCACCTGCCAGCGCCCCGGACTCCTAGGCTCGTCCCTGGTAGAAGACGACGGCTGTCCTCCGGCCCTCCTCTGAGATCCAGACCTCCGCAACCAGCTGCTTTCCAGACATCCTCACTCAGACGTCTCAAAGGACATCAAGCTCCACTGGTCCAAAACTGAACCGATGACATCCTCCACCTCCGCCCCATCCTCCTCCAGCGTCCCCTCATCTCAGTGAATGACATCAGCCATCTAGAAATCACTCCCCACCCTTCCTTGCTCTTTACTCCTCACTCAGTCTCAGCCATTCTACTTCTACTGGGTTTTTTTGGTTTTTGTTTTGAATCTGGCCCACCACCCAGGCATGTGCCCTGACTGGGAATTGAACCAGCAACCCTTTGGTTCTCCACTTAGTACGAACTGCCATAATCTCTCACCTAGACTTTGGTGTAGACATGAGATATGTCAGGGATATGTTTTTAATGTTAAAACAAGTCTCTTTGCTTTAGGAAATTTCTAAGGGTTTTACACTGCCTGGTATATTAGAAAATGCTTGTTGAATGCCTGCTATAAATATTTTCTCTGGAATTGTTTTGATCTAGGACAGGAAGTATGAAGCCCCACCATTTCCTGGTAGCCCAAGCCTTTATCCATTACTGACTTCGTTGGAGTTAGCTCTTTTGGGAAATGTGACATAATTCCTACAAAACTTTGAAACCGTCAGCCCCAGCCTGGGGATCTGTTGTTTTACCATTGAAATGCTGCCACCTCCTGGATAGGGTGTGACAAGTGACGGGCAGCTGTGACTGGCGTAACTGGTCCCCCTGCATCCTCTCGCCCTCTTCCATCCATCCTCCACCCTGGAGCTCACATGTTCTTTTAAAAACCGAAATCTGATCATTTCACCATCACTAACACCCAGTGGCCTCACACTGCTCTTTAACAAGAGAGGTAGGTATGAGTTGATCTCCTGGGCAGTCCAGGATAGCAGGGCAGGGACACCTTGCTTTCAGTTAACTTACTGTGTTCTGCCTGTAATGATACTTTTTTGGTAATGGCTAATAACCTTACATTTGTTTCTGAGGAAGAAGACTGAATTATCTTGATTTCTGGCAACGATAAACTGTGATCATTCAGGACGGGTAAGCCTTTCCAACAAAAACACTCCAGACTTCCACAAGCAGGACACGCATCACTTCCTAAAGATCCTGTAAGGCACCTCTTTAAGCAGATGAGACCTTGAAAGATTAGCCTAGCGCAGCACTGGGCCACCAGTGACCTGCTGGCCAACTCCAGCCAGCCGCCCGCTTTCGTAAGTAAGTATTTGCCACAACAAAGCCGCACTCGTTTGTGCTCCAAGAGCAGAGCTGGGCAGTCACAACGGGGACTGTGCCCTTGCAGAGCCCAAAGCACCTGGCACTGCCAGAAGAGGTTGGCTGGCTGAGCACCAGAGGTTCTCCACTACAGGCTTTGCACTAAAACCACCTTGAGTGGTTTTACAAGGGATCACCAGAGATTCTGATTAGAATGCTCTGACGTGGGATCCACGCACTGGGATGGAAAACTTAAATTTCCCTGGGTGATTCTGATATGCAGCCACAGTTGACAATCGTTGATCTAATCCAGACGAGGACGCAGGTCCAGACGTCAAGGTTTGTCTCCTGTTTATAATGGACACTGACTACTGACATCTACAGAGCCCTCTAAGCACACACATCCGCATCATCTCATTCGATCCTCGGAACAAATCTGCGGCTCAGACGGCAGGAAGCACTGTCATCTCTGCTTCACACGTGAAAGAGCTGAGGCTCAGGGAATGTAAGTCGTATCCCCAAAGTCTGCTATTTTGTAAAGGGGAGCTGAGACTCAAGTGCAGGCCTTTTGAATCAAGGCCACTGACCACTGATGTTAATTATACAAGTTACATGATTTACCACTTTACTGTGGCATGTGGAGCCCTACTTGCTTCAGCATCTCTAGATGTGGGGCCATGCCTACCTCCCCAGGACACTTAGAAACATGCCTTCTTAAAGCAGACGATGCTCTGTGGAGCCCTAAGTTCCTCAGGGTCATTGTGAGGAGGAGAGAATGTGCGCACGCAGTGTGCGCAGACCCAGTCTCGGAGCCCTTGCTTCCCCCACAGCGGGCATATTTCTACCTGTTCAAGTGTTAGGATCCTACACAGTTTCATTGGAATGAAGAGTTTCACCTTTGAAGACCACTGCTCTGGTTCAGACCTTTGCCCACTGACTTCACACAAGATGGCATAGTAAGCCTGTCCCCAAATTCCTGTCACTTATATCATTAACAAGTTCCTCCCTGTTGCTCTAAATGAAGTTCAAAACAACAGTCTCTCACAATACCAACCTTGGTATTGTTTTTTGAGAAGTGGAAGCCATCACCCGTAGCAGACCAGCCTTCCCACAGCTGTCAGGGTCACCGAAGTCTCTCATCACTGCTTCTTGCCTACCTCACACACGTCGTATAATCCACAGTCGGAAAGCGCCACCCAGGTCCACTCTCCCGCTGGGCCGAGGCATTTCCCCTGCCTGCGCATCGTCTGCCTCCAGCCCAGTCCACGGGCTCTCCACCTGCTTCCACGCGTAGGCTTTCCCTTCCTCTAGAAGGGAGGCATGATGGGGGTGGGACAGGGGGAGACAGGTCATCTTCTTGCACTTCTTCCTGCTTCCACGCAGAAAAGGAACTTTTATTCCCCTCTCCACAGAGGTGAGAAGCCCCACACTGGGTGAGACACATCCAGCTTTTCCTTCTGTGACCTACCTGCACCTCTCCACGGGAGAAGGAGTGACTAATCTGACTGGTCCGAGTCCAAGGCACCCAGAGGGCTGAGATTTGATCAGGACTGTGCATGACGTATGCCATGGTCCTGAACCGGGTCCTGCCTGGAGGATGGCAGTGGGAGGGAGGAGGAAACCCCCACTGTGAACGCTGGGTCCCTCAGGGTCACACCCGTGGCATGACCTCGTATCTCAGCACTCTTTGAGGAGGCAATATCAGCGACTCCTGGAGCCTGCCCGCCAGAAGCACCCTGTTGCTCAGAAGCACAGTCCCCAAAACTTAGTGAAAGACACCGTGGCCTTAAACAAACATGAAACACCTTCGCCTTTTCCTTTTCACAGTCATGTCTCTTACTTTACTAATTCTCAAAATATACGGTTCCTTTTTACACACATACACAAACACTTTGAAACACAAACCCCAAATTCAAGAGAATCAGACGGGCAGATAAATTTAGAAAGCCAACAGTATAGAAGAAAAGGCCAGTCACCAGACTTTACAAATGGTCATCCGAGCTCCTTCTCTGGACATTCAGCTTGATATGTTATCCTAAAAACACCCCACGTCACGTGGTCTCCACAGTCCTCCTTTAGGGTTCTGCGGCCATCAATAGCCATACTTGTCATTAAGGTAGGTCCTGCCATCTCCACTTTGACCTACATCAGAGTATAAAGAAAGAAAGAATGAAATACATTCAGTTTTCCAAAGTCAGGAGGGAAAGAAAAAGACTTCAGTGGGCCAAAAAGTAAAACAGGTAAAGGTTCCTTCTATAATAAAAACTGACTTTTTACATACAATCTCAAAATATAGCCCTCTCTACACTTCTACTCTAACAATTATTAAGTAAAAAAGCAAACACTTCCAATAATCCTATTTCTCTTGATTACTAACGTATTAGAAACTCGACCCACAGAAAAAGCGGCCTGTGAGGCGCACACGGTCAACCAGCATCTCCTCCGCTGCCTGAAGGACACATGTGTGACCGTGAACTGGCACGGTGTCTGTAGACTGCGATTCAAACATCTTTAAAACACTCGCAGCTTCTGACCGAGCACGTTAATTGTCACAAATTTTCTTCTGTGCGTGCACCTCTACACTTGCAAAGTGACGAATGTTAGAGGCCACTGGTTACATACTGTTTGTCACAAGAAAAGGAGAAACACAGCAAATAGTCATCGAGGAAATTGGTTAAATACGTGAAGGCACATCCATACCGTTAAGAGGATTGTGCTCACACACGCACAGAAATCTATAAACTACAAAAGGGTCTCCATACAGTGTTAAGTGTTAAACAGCGAGGTACAGAATATGCTTCCAATTTTGCACATGACATTGTTTGACTTATCTGGAATAAGAAAAACATTTATATGACTAAACATTCAAAGTAACATAATTAGAAAATATTTTATTATAGAAAACCCCAGTAACACCCCGTTCTGCCTTATTTGGAAAACATCTCAATATTTCCTATTATAAGTTTTGTGTAGTGTGAAAAGGGAGGATCGATTAAAAGGATAAACTTATTTCTATGATATCCTAATTGAGAAAAAAAGTAACTACTCTTATTTTGACTAGTATACACCTCTCTTAAATAATAGAACTAATTAAACTCTTAATTCAGTTATGAAACAAATTAACACAATATAATTAACTGTATTCATCAAGGTAAATACTTGTACTGCATAATTACTTGCACTTGGGAAATAATAAATAAATTCACAAAATGCATGCTGTGGGTTCATTAGGTGTTGTCTGTAACAATGCCTACCACTGTTACAAACTTAGTTATTCTGACTGATAGATAACAATCTTAAATCTACAGGGGGAAGAGAATAGGCTTCCATTAGGTGTAAAAAAGTGGTGAAATATTATGTATGTTATTGTTGATGTAGGCATTTTATGAATTGTATATAATATATATAAGAAGTCATAAGAAACTAATATTTAGTTGTATTTAGAGGAAATAAACCAAGTAGATGAGGCAGAGCCAGATAATTTTTTTTCACTTTAAAGAAAACTGAAAATACGAAAGCAAAGAGAAAGGCAAAGCGAACCTCCTCGAGCCTGCCGCCCCTTTAACAACCACCAGTAAACGGCGAACCCGTTTACCAACTCCCCTCCCCTGCCTTCCCTCATCCTCCACAACTGGATTGTTTAAAGGCAAATCCCAGATATCATTCCATCTGTGAACACTCGATACATAATCCTAGAAGATAAGGACTTATTCTAAAAAAAAAAAATGCAACTCAACACTATTCACGCTCTTAAAAAATTAAGAATAATTTCCTAATATCATCAAATACCTAACTAGTGTTTAAAATGATCTGGCTTATAGCTTTCTTTTTTTTTAATAGATTATTTTTTTAAGATTTATTTATTTATTTACTTATTTAAGGGAAGGGAGGGAGAAAGAGAAAGAAAGAGAAACATCAATGTGTGGTTGCCTCTCACATGGCCCCCACTGGGGACCTGGCCTACAACCCAGGCATATGCCCTAACTGGGAACCGAACCTGCGACCCATTGGTTCGCAGTCCATATTCAATCAACTGAGCTACGCCAGCCAGGGCCTATAGCTTTCTTTTACAGTAGTTTGTCTGAACAAGGATCCAGAGTCCACAGATTATATTTGATTGACATTATCTCTTTAGAGCAGGGTGTCAAACTCATTTTCACTGGGGCCACATCAACCTTGTGGTTGCCTTCAAAGGGCCAAAAGTAATTTCAACTCCTTAACTGTTAAGAAGTAGTTACATTTACACAGTCCTAAAATTATTTCGGCCCTTTGAAGGCAATAACAAGGCTGATGTGGCCCCCAGTGAAAATGAGTTTGACACCCCTGCCTTAGAGCTTCTAATTCACCTATTCTTCCAGAAGGGAGGTTATTCTACTACATACTCTTGTAACTTTCTTCTTTTGCACCTTAAATACACAGGGGTTGGCAAAAAGTACTTCCCGGCTGTGAGTGCACAAAACAGAGTTTATTCTTGTTAATTATTGTACTGTTTATTTGTATTGCAACTGTAAACCTATCTTTGCCCTTTTCTGTATATTATATGTTCATAAATATACATAACTAAATCTTAGAGAAAAAGAAAGTAAAAATAACCCACCTTCAGGCGGGACCCACACACAGTAGTCTGGGTCATCTTCTGGGTACTTGGAGGAAAGTGCTGGGGGAGGCTACAAAGAGGAGACGGGTTATTTTATTTAGAATAATTTTAACTCTAAGAATTATTGTTCCTGTGCCCATCAGAAAACAAAACTAAGAAAGAACAGTTTCCCATCAGTGATCTTGACATAAGTAATAAAAAATGGGGGCACATTCTCTCTCAACCTGGACTCTTTTTTTTTAAAGCCTCGAGGAGTTGATTTCAGTGAGTGAGAGAAAGTGATGGTTTTTATAAAGGGCAGTTCACACAGGTCCAACTTCCTTCCCGTGGAGGGAAATCTGGCGCTTGCCTTTTGCTCCAGGAGCAGAAACAAGTTAGCGTAGCAAGCCCGACTGCTGTCCTTTGAAAGGCCTGTTTGCGAGGTGGCCCTTAGCTGGAGTCCGGGAATCTGGGTTTCTGGAGGGTTCCCACTATCCTAACTGATAAAAGGGGCTCACTGTGCCTAAACTGTTAGTAAAAACCATGTGACTTATGCTGAACCCGCTTTCCTTCTTGGAGAATGCAACTGGGTACATGTCAGGCAGGCATTCGCCCAGTGATCTCCGTCCTCGATAGAACCCCAGGCACTTCGGCTCTAATGAGCTTCCCCAGTTAGCAACAATTCACAACTGGTCACAGCTCGTTGTTAGGGGAATTCAGCATGTCCTGTATGACTCCACTGGACAAGGTCCTTCGGAAGCCTGTACCTGGTTTCCCAGACTTCAGCCTGTGGGCCTTTTCCCTTCGCTGACTGTGCCTGGTACATACTTTGCTGTAGCAAATCACAGCTGTGAATACAACCACACGCTGGGTCCTATGAGGTCTCTTGTGAATTAACTAACCTGAGGGTGGTCCTAAAGGCCTCCCAGGGAGAGGACCTAGCAATCCCATTTCTGGGAACTTCCTGTATCCATACAAAATCATGCCTATACAAGGTTATTCATAACACTGTAGTAATAAAAGACTAGAAATGACCCAAGGGACTATCTGGAGGGAACTGGCTAAATAGAGTACAGTAGGAAGCTCTTGCTGTACTGATATACAATGATTTCCACAAGAGGCTAAAAAAAAAACCCAAGATGTAGAATGCAGTAAATTACATCCTATCTTCTGAGTAATGAAAGGAGAAAAATAAGAATATATCACTCAAATGTCTCTGTATGGCACACAAGAATGCAAAGATTCACTAATTAATAAAAGAGGGATATGAGCAGTTACCGGGTAAATGGAGGCAAGAATACAGAATTCAAAAGAAAAAGTTCAAAAATAAAAATAAAATAGAGCCCAGGCTCCTAGGAGAGGGGCACGAGGCAGTTGGGAACTCGGCTAAGACCACCCCAGAAGACTCACCCATCTGGGTGTGAGGGTTCGTTTTCACTTACTTTGCCTGGACCAGGAGCTTTCCTTTTCTTCAACTCGTCTCTGCTTTTCTCGTATTCATTCTCTGATGCTAATTTAATAAAGATGGGAAAACAAGAGGCAATGGCTATTTCAGAATAAGTAAAATAGAAAAAAAATACTGAGAGCATTATACTTAAAGAAAACATAACAATTAATTCTCAAAAATTCCTTCTACTATTGTAAAGACTGTATATTAAGAGAATTTCCCCTTCATTAACTTTGGTTTTCAAATCCTAAGGCTATTCTACAAGCTCGAATATAATCACACCATCTGAATAAGTGAAGGGAAATGGGGCTGACTTTACTACACTATAGTTTAATCATGACAGATAAAAGCAGTAGAAAATCAGATAAAAAGCCCTTTGAAAAGGCCAAACTTTCTTTTTTTTGAAGATTTTATTTATTTTTTTAGAGAAAGGAAGAGAGGGAAAAGAAAGGGAAAGAAACATCAGTGTGTGGTTGCCTCTCGCATACCCCCAACCAGGGACCTGGCCCACAACCCAGGCATGTGCCTGATTAGGTATGGACGTGGCGACCTTTTGGTTTATGGGAAGAGGCTCAACCCACGGAGCCACGCCAGTCAGGGCTGAATAGGCCAAACTTTCAACCACCTTCTTTGAACAGTTTTGGAATGATTCCCACAATAGGCACATATTCAACTCTGGGAACTGTAAGTTGTGAAGGGCTCTGCATGGCCAGAGGGAAGCTGAAAAGCATCAGGTACTTTGTGGGTCAGGGAAGGAAACCCCGGGAGGCAGGAGAGGAGTGAAGAACGGCAAAGGGGATGGCGCCGAACGTGAACCCCTCATTCACTCCAGGTCTCCCCAGGGCACTGGCAGCCCAGCGTCTTAAAGGCCGTTCACGGCGCCTCCAGCCTCTAGGACCCGCGAGGCTGCCTGGGTGCAGAGCCACAGTGGACCGGCTGCGCCACTTGCCTGAGGGCTCCTCGTGCGATGCAGCCGCCTCACTGATCTCTGGATAATCTTTATTCTGTCCCGCCTGGCTGAGTTGAGACATGTTTTCTATAAAACACAGAACCAAAGCATATTGTTATGATTTGATTCATGGTGGGGGACCAAGAAAACAAAAACAAAAGCAAGAAAAGCTAAGCACATACACCATCATCCAAGTTTACCATCATTAGCTTCAACTAAAATTAAGTTTTCAATAAATGTGCCTCCAGAGGCCTGACAGAGAATCACTAACTTTCCACTTGAAAAACTGGCCACCACTGAGGTAAAACTTTTAGCAATACTTAGCAAAACCTTCAAAATGTACATATTCCTTGAAATGTGCATATTCCTAGAAATTCTACTTCCAGGAACATATTGTAAGAAAATAATCCGGAATGAGTACCAAGATTTATTACACACAAGCATGTTTGAAGTAGCCAAAATGAACACACAACCTACATGTCTAACACCAGGGAGCTCACTGAATAAGTCACAACACACACATGTGACTGACCACCACGTCCCTTATTAAAACCACATGTTAAAAAAATATTTTAAACATATTTTTAAAAGGTTACAAGACAGCATGTACCAATGTTATAAAACAAACAAAAAAGCCTGAAATAATCCTAATCAGTGGCAGACTTATTAGTTAATGTATCTTATAAACCAAGTTTTAGAGTCTGCTATTTTTACACACATGTAGTTGCTTTGGTCCCTTAAACAAAAAAACACAGAAGTACAATGCTTACCGCTCCCCTCCCTGCTACATAGATCTAACATTCGGGTCAAAGACCAGATTCGGAAAAAGTACGAATAAGCACCTTCTTCAAAAAGGCCAACCGTTTTGCCAATAACTAAACAAAGAAAAATGCAAAAAACAAACAAACAAAAAAAACCCCAAAAGATTTACCTCTCTCAGAACAGGAAATGGTAATTTTTTAACAACTGAAGGTGATTCAGGAGAGTGTCTCCACCCCAGGCCCCGTGTTTCATGCAGACACACCCGGTGTGTTTGGAAGGGCACACATTCAGTGCCCTTGTTCCCCACCCCCCACAGACTGAATCTTGCTGAGCAGTCTGGCTCACCTGCAGGAAAATAACCCCTGCAGGGATAAGAGGATACCGAGAAGATAAACAATTCATGTTCTGGGATGAGTTTGTGGGAGATTTCTTCTTTTGACTTTTATGTATGATTCAGTTTCTGAATGAGCATATATGCCTTTCAGAATCAGAAGAAATTACATTTAAAAACCAATCCATTCCCTTTCTCAGCAAGCCTTTCCTGTGGGGGGTGGGGGGGATACTACGTGCCAGGTTCTCCACCAGGCACCATGGAGAAAAAAATGGCCACCACCATGCTCCTCCGTGAGAAGTATGTCAGTGTGCACAATTACGCTGAGTGTCCGGTTTAGGACGGGGCGACGAGTCAGGGGAGGCTTATCCTGAGACCCCCTCATCAGGCCTCACCGCCCACCATATCCCACTGCCCTCCAATTAATTATACAGCGGCAACAGCGCAGGACTGACCACGGTAGCTGGGGTTCAGATTCTGCAGGTTTCAATTTTCCACAATTCTGGAAGAGACTGGAACTACTTGCCCCTATTTTGCAATGAGGATAAAAAAATGACTGAAAATTGAAGTATGTTTACACAGAGTCAGCTGTACCTCACATCACAAAGTATTTCAAAGGTAAGGTAAGAACTGGCTTTGTTTTTTTCAAAGAATCCAATTAATGCAGACATTTCACATGAATAAAGAAACACATTACCATGATGTTTTGTTTCTTCGGAACAGGTCAGATCTGCGGGCAGACTCACTCCCTGCACAGCTTCTGGCCCTCTCTCCTGCTGTGGCCCCCAGCTTCCAGACTCTGGTTTTTTCTCTTCCTCATCTTCCTTTTCATGCTCCTCTTCCTCTTCCTCTTCCTCCTCCTCTTCTACTTCAGGCTCATCCTTCATTCTCATTAGAGCTGGAGGGAGTTCAGGACGCTTGGGGGGTAACTTCTGTAAGAGAAACAAACGCGGGAACAAGTGGCGCTACATAATGAAAAAGAAACAAATCTCTTCCAGGGGGTGACACTGAATGAGTGGAATGTCTAGCCTCTATACGCTGATAAATCCTACACAAGTTTGCTGGAAGTAGGACTTTCACATGAAATTCTGTCCATCCATGGGCCCTTAAGAATTATGTCTATTGGTATATAGGGTCAAAGGAATATTTAAGCATAAAACACTGGAAACTACCTGTAAGGAACTCAAAAGTTATTCCAGGTGAGTATCAGCTGCAGGAATTCTGTCCTGTTACCCCCTCGTGATGTTAAAGGATCTTAACTCATTACCAAACCCACTAGAAAATAAGTCAATCACACAATTCTAAGAAATGAATCATTTGTACAGCCTTTTCATTTTAGATTTAACACAGCTTCAAGAAAATAAGAATGTAAATAAGTGAAGCAGCTCCTAAAGAAAAGAAAGACATTTCCTGAAGAATAAGACCAACTATTCTAGTCAAGACCTTTTAACAAAATTATTAGAAAAAGTTGATCACAGCTTAAGGAATAGAGAAAAGGCACCGAAGTGTATGTTGAGTATATCATGTTTTAAATATAGGATTTATTTCAGTAATCATCTCAGGAGAGCTTTTTAGTAAAGAGCTTTTCTTCTGACTAAAGCATAAGTAACCCCTGCTTCCTCCACCCCAACACACACAACACAGAAGAGCTTCCCTGTCTCAGGCAAACCACCTACTCACTCAGAACATACGGCTGGGACTTTGGAACTCTGCCACCAGGGGGCAGTTTACCCTAATTCAAGGTGTCAACTGAATTAGGTACCCCCAAGTTTCATAGATGAAGTCCCAAACCTCAGGACCTCAAAATGTAACTGTATTTGGAGATAACATCTTTAAAGAGGTGACTACGTAAAAATAAGGCTGTTCCCATGGGGCCCTAATCCAATCTGGCTGGTATCCTTAGAGCTGCAAATTCACAAGAGGATGACCGTGTGACGAGGCAGCAAGACTGCAGCCATCTACAGGCCAAGGAAAAACGCCTCAGAGGAAACTGACCCTGCTGCACGCTGCTCTGGGACTCCTAGCCCCAGAATTGTGAGAAAATAAATTTCTGTTGTTTAAGCCACTCAGTCTGTGGTATGTTGTTATGGCAGCCCTAACACACTAATCTACAAGGTTCAGCTCTTTGCAGGGATGAAAACCTTTTAAAGGCTGCAACTACAAATAGGGATGTACCCAAATACTAATTCTCTGAATCAGAGAATAGTAGACTACAAAACTCAAGAGACAGAATACCTGGATTTGACTGCCAGTCTAATTACAAACTGACGGTATGACCTTATATCTAACCTCTCCAACCCAGTTTTCTCACCTGCGAGAGGTAATGATTGCCACACATCACCAGGTGTTAGGAGGATTAAGTGGAGTAAGGAAGAACCACACGGCAGAGCCAAGTACACACGCTGCTACCAACAAATGTTAGCTGAGTCTGAGCACTACGACAGCTATCCACCGGGACAGAGGTATCTAATGCAGAAGGCCCTTTCTTAAATGTAACATCCCCCCAAATCAATCAACTAGCATTCTGATTCGCAAATCAGTTACATGCAAATTGATGGGCATAAATCAATTCATTCTTTTTTTTTTAATCCTTCTTTAGTCTTCCTTTTCTTTTTGGTTTTGTTGTATTTTTTTTTCTCTGCTCCCTACCAACCTGAATTCTTGATAACCCTAAAATGAAGAGAAAAATCCAAAACCCAAGCCATGGGAAAGATGGGGTCATTACAAGTTCTCAACCTTTTCTCACGTTACTATGAAAAAATGACCCATACTATGAAATGAGTCATCTGAGCTTTGAAAAAAGAAGAGAAAAACTAGCTCAGATAACTCAAACACCCGAAGTTTGACACTTTGACCCACAACTTACCCCAACTGTTCCAGTTTTTAATTTGAATTTGCTTCCTCCTTTCATGGCACCAAAGAGAGGCAGTGCAAGCTTTTTAGCTTTGTTTCCAGCATCTATAGTGTGACTCTCAGTCCTAGGAAGAAAGAATAAGTATGCACACCTATTGCAGAGAGGACAGGAATTTATTTAAAAACATCATGACAGTGACAAAGAAACTTTTAGCAAAACAAAAACTCCCACAAAATGAGTATGTGAGCATCTACCAACATGAAAGAGGTATTCAGGCCAACAGAACTTGAATGGACAGTGACACTACAGATTGTCACAGACACCGAGTTATGAAGATGAGCCTCCTAACTTAGTCTAGTAACTCACCCCAGGCCACATGACTTCACGTTCACAAGATGATGCTTACAGTACGAAGGCCACTAGCAATGGTAAGCTTGACCCCACCCCCACTACAGGGCAGGAGACGGACCCACCACATGAGGCCCTGTTTTCACCAACACCTCAGGAGGACTCCAAGTGCCTACTTCCCTAGAGTCCACACTTACAACCACACACAGCAGCTCTAAGCACAGAACTTTTGGAAAAAAAGTGTGTGTGTGTTTGTCTGTGTGTATATGTGTTGTGGGGAGAGGCAGGAGGAAGGATACTCTGTGTAGTGAGGAATGACAAAGGCGTAATGAGAGACCCTACAATGAGTTTGTCAATGTTCTCACTGGCTACACATAGTTATAAAAGCTAAGCCCACTGAAGTCAGGTAAAGCTGAGGAAGGGCAAAGTGAAGGGACTGTAGAAACTAGGGGAAAAAATAACAGAGCAGCCCTGACTAGTGTGGCTCTGTTGGTTGAGTGTCATCCCACAAAGAGGAAGGTCACCAGTTCGATTCCCAGTCAGGTCACATGTCTAGGTTGTGGGTTCAATCCCTGGTCAGGGCATATGGGAGAGGCAACGGATCAATGTTTCTCTCTCACATCAATGTTTCTCCCCTTTCCTTCCCTTCTCTCTAAACACCCTGTAGCAATCTATAGCTCACAAATGAAATAGGTTTTTCGTTACTCTATGATGCCACTGCCTTCTGTACTTTTATTTTTCTATTCAAAAATATTATCTAAAAAATAAAAATAAAATTCAAATGTTATCTGTGCAAAATGCTTATTTAAAATTCCAAGTATATACTACAGTAAGCACTTCATAAATTATATAAATGTCCAATCACGGTGTTTACACCTGAAATTAATATTGCATGTCAACTGTAAGTGAAAAATAAAACAAAATTTAAAAATACAAATAGTGATTAAACAGAAAAGAACTTTTTTATAAAATTCAAATAAATAAATAAAATTCCAAATATAAGACTTACTTTTTTAGTTCTGGAATCTCTGCTGGCTTTACGATCTTTATCAACCCTTTAAGTCTCTGTTGCTCTTTCCGCAGTTCAAACGTTCTCAGGTGAAGTTTCTTCCGGGACACACCATCTAACGCACTCCCCGATCTCATTTCCGACATGAACGCATCTAAAGAGTCCTGAGCTGGGGACTCCGACAGAGCTGTCAGGAGACAGATAATACATGTTTAAAAAGATGACTGCAAATGTTTTACAATTCAGCCAAAGTTTCCATAGAAAAGTCACTAACACAGAGCTGGACAAAGGCCATTACTGATACTAGGAATAAGGAAGTGGGTTATAGCTGGGAGACCATGGGACATCACCTCGCCTGAATGGACTTCATTCCCATCATTGAATAAAGAAGCTACACTAAATAATTTATAATGTTCTTCCTCATTCTAAAATGCTATGTTGCTCCTTAGAAGGCTCCACATTTTACATGATATATCTTACTAACCAATGGAGCCCAGCACCTAGCGTAGTGCACAATATATGAGTCGTTCATGGCCTTACCTTTGCTTGTGGCTTTCAGTCGCTCAGAAATTTCAGAGAGTTCCCTTTCAGCATCATTTAACTTTGCAACCTAAAATGCCCAAATTTGACAGGGTTAGCACATGTTTTTCTTCTTTCAAAATCTGGTAGCTTTCTCCTCTTACTGCCACTATTGTTATAAGTTTGGGATGATTAATTTGAAGTCCTGTTAAATCTGTTCCTTGTGGAGTTAACATTTTCCAATTGTTTATTTAATTTCAACTGAATTAATTTCTGAATTAAAGAATGCAAAATTAAACAGAATATATATATAGAACACACTTTACTTTGCTCAAAAGGAAAAGATTAAGTTATTGATTTTCAATGAGAAATCAAAAGGATAGATGCTGGGTAGTGTTTTAAGCTCTGAGTCCTACTTACTATAGTAAAAGCACCTGATACCTTATGATAATTTGAGGAAGGATACTCTGTGTAAGACTATTATCAACCTACACTACTCAAAATTCCTTTCATGTTTGTGGACTGCCAGAAGCCTATAGTCAAATTCACCTCAGAATGTCCCAGTTGGGAACTTCTTCCTTTCCTTTCTCAGGGGTAACATCCCAGAATGCTCACCCACGGACCACTGACTACCTAGAGGCGGACAGAGACTCTAGCAGCAATCAGAACTTTTCTCCAACTTGCTGAAGACTTACTACTGTCAAATTTACAGATGACAAAAGTTACACTTCACTACCAGCTTTCAATACTACTACTTTAAAAATTGTAATTATAAAAAAATTTAAATAGCCCTGGCCAGTGTGGCTCAGTTGGTTGGAGCATCATCCTCTAGACCAAAAAGTCACAGGTCCAATTCCTGGCCAGGGCACATACCCAAGCTGTGGGTTCAATACCTGGTCGGGCTGTACGAGAAGGCAACCAATGAAATGTTTCTCTTTCTCACCGATGTTTCTCTCTCTCTCTAAAAGCAATGAGAAAATGTCCTCAGGTAAGGACAAAAATGAAATAAAATAAAATTTAAAATATATATTAAAAAATTTAAATAATAAATCATTTTATTTAAAAAATTTGCCCTTCCCAGTCAGGGCACATGCCTGGGTTGCAGGCCAGTTCCCATCAGAGGATGCACAAGAGGCAACCATACATTGATGTTTCTCTCCCTCTCTTCTTCCCTTTTCCTCTAAAGATAAATAAATAAAATCTTTTTTAAAAAGTTAAAAAAAAATTTCCCCTGGCTGGTGTGGCTCAGTGGATTGAGTGCCAGCCTATGAACCAAGGGGTCGCTGGTTTAATTCCCAGTCAGAGCACATGCCTGGGTTGCGGGCCAGGTCCCCAGTGTGGGGCACAGAAGAAGCAACCACACACTGATTATTCCCTCCCTCTCTTTTTCCCTTCCTTCCCTTCTCTCTAAACATTAATAAATGAATCTTTTTTAACAAATTAAACTACTGCAGCTACTTCTATAAATAAAACTTGCCAATGATTCAAATGTCTCTGGCTTCTCATCGATCTTCCCAGCCTTCTTCATTCGGTTCAGACGCTTCTTCTCAACCAGGCCAGTCCGATCAAGAAATGTGTCATCATCACTATCATAAAAGTCTTCATCTTCCCAGTTCTTGGCTTTCCTTTTCCGAGATACTAAAGATAGACAAAGAAATGCTAATGAAGTAAGTTTAAAGAAAAGAAAAAGAGCCATGGCTGGTGTAGCTCAGTGGATTGAGCGCGGGCCTGCAAACCACACGTTCGAGGTTCGATTCCCAGTCAGGGCACATGCCTAGGTTGCAGGCCAGTTCCCAGCAGGGGACTCATGAGAGGCAACCATACATTGATATTTCTCTCCTTCTCTCCTTCCCTTCCTCTCTAAAGATAAGTAAATAAAGTATTTAAAAAAAAAAGAAAAAGAAAGAAGGCAAGTGGGCAAGCAGCCTAAAATGTCACTACCAAAGCCAAGATGGAAGCACAGGTAGATAGGCTTTGCTTCCTAGCACAACCAAAACAAGGGCAACAACAAATTTAAAAACAAAAAGCAACCAGAACTGCCAGAAAATCAAACTGTATGGAAGTCTGACAACCAAGAAGTGAAAGAAGAAACTTTCATCCAGACTGGTAGGAAGGGCAGAGAAGACAGCGGCTGGCAACCTGATGGTCCCACATTCACATGCAGATAAACCAGGAGGAACTGGGGAGCGAGACAGACCATGAAACACAGGGTTCCGGTGCAGGGAAATAAAGCCTCAAAACCCCGGGCTATAAAAACCTGTGGGGGTTACAGCAGCAAGAGAAACTCCATTAGAAGGACTCATGAGGTCCTAGAATGTACACAAAAGCATCAACTCAGGAATCAGCACCTGAAGGGCCCAGTTCACTTGTGGGTAGCAGGGGAAGTGACTGAAAGCTAGGCAAGAGCCAAGCAAGAGGCCTTGTTCCCTCTCTGACTCCTACCCCACATCCAGCTCCAGAACACAGTCAGGTGGGTTGCCCCATCCTGGCAAATACCTAAGGTTCCGCCCCTTACAATATAACAGGTGTGCCAAGACAAAGAAATATGGCCCAAATGAAAGAACAGATTGAAACTTCAGGGAAAAAAACTAAGCAACAAGGAGATAGCCAACCTATCAGATGCAGAGTTTGGAACACTGGTAATCAGGATGATTCAGTGCAGACACGAAATAAAGGAAGAAGAGAAGGTTATGCCAAGTGAAATAAAGAAAAATACACAAAAAACCAACAATGAAGGAAAAGAAACCAGGACTCACACCAATGATTTAGAACAGAAGGAAGAAGTAAACATTCAACCAGAACAGAATGAAGAAATAAGAATTCAAAAAAATGAGGAGAGGCTTAGGAACCTCTGGGACAACTTCAAATATTCCAACATCGGAATCATAGGGCTGCCAGAAAGAGAAGAGGAGGAGTAAGAAATTGAAAACTTATTTGAAAAAATAATGAAGGAGAACTTTCCCAATCTGGCAAAGGAAATACACATGCAAGTCCAACAAGCTCAGAGAGTCCCAAAGAAGGTGGGCCCAAGGGAGCACATGCCAAGACATATCATAATTAAATTACCCAAGATTAAAGATAAGGAGGCCCTGGCTGGTGTAGCTCAGTAGATTGAGCATGGACCTGCAAATCAAAGGATCTCGGTTCAATTCCCAGGCAAGGCACATGCCTGGGTTGCAAGCCAGTTCCCAGCAGGGGCCAGTTCTCAGCAGGGGACACATGAGAAGCAACTATACATTGATATTTCTCTCCCTCTCTCTTTCCCTTCCCTTCTAAAAATAAATAAAATCTAAATAAATAAATAAAAATTTTTTTTAAAAGATAAGGAGAGAATCTTAAAAGCAGCAAAAGAGGAAAGTTATCTACAAAGGAGTTCCCAAAGACTATCAGCTGATTTCTCAAAAGAAACCTTACAGGGAAGAAGCTGAAAATAAGTATTCAAAGTCATGAAAGGCAAGAACCTACATCCAAGATTACTCTGTTCAGCAAAGCTATTATTTAGAATAGAAGGGCAGATAAAGTGCTTCCCAGATAAGGTGAAGTTAAAGGAGTTTATTATCACTAAGCCTTTATTATATGAAATGTTAAAGGGACATAGCTAAGAAAAAGAAAAAGATCAAAACCATGAACAGTAAAAAATGACAACAAACTCACAACTATCAACAAATGAACCTAAAAATCAAACTAAGCACACAACTAGAACAGGAACAGAATCATATACATGGAGATCACATGGAGGGTTATCAGCAGGGAGGGCAAAGGGGGAGTATGGGGGAAAAGGTACAAGGAATTAGAAGCATAATTAGTATATACAAAATAGACAGGGAGAGGTTAAGAATAGTATAGGAAATAAAGAAATCAAAGAATTTTTATGTGTGACCCATGGACATGAACTAGGGGAGGAATGCTAGTGGGGGTGGTGCAGGGTGGAGTGGAATAAAAGGGAGAAAAAATGGGACAACTGTAATAACATAATGAATAAAATACACTTAAAAAAAGAAAAAGAATTTTGTAATTATGTATGATGACAGATGTTAACCGGATTTATTGTGGTCATCATTTTGCAACATTGACACATTGAATCATTACATTGTGTATATGAAACTAATATAATGTTATGTCAGTTGTTATTCAATAAAAAGAGAGATAAGTATTTTTTTAAATACCACCATCAATTATTAAAAGACAAAATTCAACAAGGTGCCAAACTGCATATGAAAACAAAGGACTACACCTGGGAGACACTGTACTAAGTAAAAGAAACTAGACACAAAGGACAGACATTGCATGACTGCACTCACAGGAGGTGCCCAGAGCTGTCAAACAGGGCCGGGTAAAAGCTGGATGGGAGACAGATCCCCCCCATCTCCTTCCCACCCCCAGAAAAAATTCAGAGGTTAATCTCTGAAAGGGTAGGACAGAAAGCCTCTGGACTCTGAGCTGACGAGTACAGTTGAGGACATGGGTACTAAATTCTGGAAACAGCACTGTCCTGAAAACAGCTGAATGCCGAGAAGCCTCTCAGCCATCTTCCACCACCAAGCCCCAGGAGTGCTGGCAGCCAGTCCCTTCCTGTCACGAAGGAGACTGGCAGAGCCCTCTCTGGGGAATCTCGCCAGGAGAAGAGGAAAAACCTAGGGATATTTACGTGAGAAGTTCCCATCTAAATATTCCAAACTGTCACTCACCTTTTTCATCACAAAATAAGAATCTACAACCAAGGACTACACGACACCTGAGAAAGTTCTCTACGATGCAGAATAGAGATCAAACAAACAAAAAGAAAAAGCAACCTGGAAAAAACAGATTAGCAGAGAAATGAGATAATTACAGTCCATGAAACAGCAATAAGATGTTATGTTTTAAAAATGAAAATTCAAAGAAAATGAGCTTTGGAAATTAAAATCTTGATAGCAAAATAGAGACTGAAATATAAAGTTGCAGAAATCTGCCACGAAGAATGAAAACACATAGAGAAAGAAGGGAAAAAAGACAAGAAACTTAGATGGTCAGTACATGAGGTTCAATATCTCAATAGCAGCATTCCAGAGACACAGAGCAGAGAGATGGACTAGTCAATGGTTCCTGAGATGTTCCTGAAATGCCAAGATTTCCAGATCAAAAGGACTCAACAAGCACCCAGAAAAGTGGGTGAACAGACCCACAAAAAGGTGAAGGTACCACAGTGAAGTTTCAGAACCTTGAGAACAAAGGGAAACACCTACCAACTTCTAGTGGGTGGGGAATGGTGCTGTTCAGGAGAAACGTCTCCCCCAAATATGAGAATTGATGAATCATTTATTGTGATTGACCATGTGGAAAACAGACTGAAAAGCTCTCGAAAGATGTGGGAAGAATGAGCAAGAGGTACAAAAAAATAAAACACATGAAAAACAGAATTATGTTTTTAATTAAAATATAGTTAACATAAAACATTATATTAGTTTCAGGTATACAACATAGTTACTCAACATTTATATACCTAACGAAGTGATAACCAAGTCTAGTAACCATCTGACCCACACAAGCTTATTACAATATTGACTATATGCCCTGTGGTGTACATTTCATCCCTGTGGCTTACTAACTTTTTGACCGTCAATCTGTACCTCTTATTCCCCTTCCTCATCTTTGCCCTTCCCCTCACACCCTTTCCCTCTGGCAACCATCAGCTTGTTCCCTGCGTCTATGAGTCTGCTTCTGTTTTGTTTTGTTTGTTCATTTAAAACAAACACAATTATTAATTTTAGGAAAAACATAAAGAATTAAAAATTGCTCAGCTGTGAGTAATACTGGCATAAGCATAATCACATACATACTAAATCCTAATTTAACGGAGCCAGCAGACGATGAGATGACTAGAGACAAGGGCTGAGGAGCACCAGGGCAAGGAGCAGGTGCACTTTGTTAGAACTTCTGGTAGTTTAAAACTATACACAAGTTACTTTACAATAATAAAAAATTAACTTTAGAATAAATAAAAATAAGCCTTATTAATAAATGATAGTATAGCCAGTTTTCTAAAATGAGGTAAATAACATAACAATGTAGGTAATTTCCACAGTACATTCCTATTAACAAAGTCACTAAAGAGTATAAATAATGTAACTGCATTTGAGTACAAGTGTTCGTTTTTTGTTTAAGGATCTAGTTCTGAACACACATCCGTATGCACAGAAAACGTCTGGGAGAACACAAACCATGGCTACCTTATGGTACTGAGGTAGGGAACTTTTTCTCTTCACTTCACAGAATTCTGTACAATTTACACTTTCCTCCTGAAAAGAGGTTCCACTGGGTTAAAATTTCCTCCTCCTTGCCTTCCTTTCTTTAAAGACGAAAGCGCTCCCACACTCACCGGCCTCCTGCCGCAGCAGCCCCAGGGTGTCGAGGATCCGACAAGCTTCCAGGGAGCACTGGATCATCGCCTCCTTTTTCTTTCCCGAGTGGATGGCCTCTGCCACCAGCTGTTTTCCAGTTGAATCATCCACAGGTAACCTGCATTGGTTTAGAGGGAATTATAGCACAGCATTAAGGTCCAATTCTAATGAAAAAAATTAATATGTTATAGTAATGGTCATTTTTTTGAGACGGCTTTTCAATCTCTCAGTTCATTTTGTTGTATCTTGCTAAGGTTAGATTTCAAATTTTTCCCTTCCACCTCTTACCCATTCCACCCACCTCTCCAATAATATAAGTGCTACTAAACTATCAAGATCCCAAATCAGGAACAGTTTAATAACTTAAATTAATAACTTTAATTAAAATTAAAACTAAAGTTACTCTTTGGACTGTTAGCTATAACCATAAATTAAACCTGAAATTTGCTACTTTGCAAAAATGGCCATTAATGAGAAGAGAACACACCTCACCCTGCAGAGCCAAGTGCTATGCCCCTGCTCATCAAATTCATATTCCAATTCTTCTCCTTTGGAAGGAAGAAAGACAAGAAAATTTTAATAGGATCTAAAAGAACTAAAGTTAAATAAGAATATCAAGTTCCCCTACCACACTGCAAACTAACTTTCATGCATTTCAGTTCTTATTCCTGGGGATTATCATCTGATAATAAAATCAGGATGAGTGTGAGGCAGAAAAAAGCAAACTCAAATCAAACCAATCAACTCTTCATACACAGCTTTGTCCACTGTATAGTAGCTTTCATACTTTTAATAAATTGTAGACCTAGGTTATTAAACTACCTGGTTTTTAGAAGCATAAATATTAAGCAAAGAATGCAACCAATTCATATATTCACGTACTCACACTCTCACACATACGCATACACCTATCCAACCACACATACACACAGACATTCCTTCAATATATCACAAATGAAACAATCCCCTGTGGAATTATTTTTTAAATCCTATAAAGTCAAAATCCATGCTAAGAATTACAAAATATCAGGTGAATTACAAAGAAAAAAAACTACAAGAAGTTGGCTCAATCTTCTGCCACCAAAATCTAGGATCTTTTGGGGGAAAAAAATGAGGAGAGTCAGAAAAAAAAAAAACTTCCTTCTTTCCAAGGTGAGAAAGACTAACAAAATTTTTACTGTTTTCAAAATAAACCTGACACAACTGACCACAAGGGCAAGTACTGAACCAGGAAGACAGCGGATAAAATGCGGCACTCCCAAGCACCTGAAGACCTAGAAAACAACAATGCTGAGGACACATTTCACCAGGAGGGTCAGAATATGTTTACGCACCTTCTCGTTCAAAAAAGCCTTGGAGAGCTTTTTTCGGATCCTTTATGTAAAAGGCCTCCCTTTCCTGCTGAAATTCTAAAACAATGGGGTTCTCTTCAGCTTCATCCTCTACAGCATCTTCTCCTATAGGATATGGGAAAAGAAAGGAAAGACAATGAGATACAAGAGGAGATCATATGAATGATACTATCCTTTCAGGCTTCACAAAGACACAGTTATTAGTGATGAAAAGGAGAGGTGGCAGGGAGGACAACCAGAAAACCACCAGTGTCGACATCTTCAGGTTTTCCGAATTGTGTAACAAGTTAAAACTTGTTTTTGTGACGCTTTTTTCTTTTATCACTGTATTTTAAAAGCAAAATTACCTACTACATGTTCTACAGAAGAACTATCTAAGCTCCAGGTCTCATACTTCGCCTCCAATATAACTTCCCAGCACTTCTATCTGCCAAACAGACTGCTCTATTCATTACTCCCTGAAAATCATCAAACCCTGCCCTGAACACCACTCCTTTCAGCTTCCTACGGGCTACTACTTTTTCTTTCCTTCAAGTCCCAGCTCAAAACTCTCCTGCTTATAAACTTTCCCCAAAGATCTAAGTGCTGCCCAACAGAAATCAAGTAAAAGCCATATATGTAATCTAACATTTTCTGGCAGCCATGTTAAAAAGGAGAACAGGTGAAATCACAATCACATTATCAATATTAAACATTATCAATGAGATGTTTCACATTCTTCTTGCACACTAAGTCTTCATATCCGGTGTGTTTTTTACACGTACAGGACATGCTGATTGGGACTAGCCACGCTGGGAGTGTCCAATAGCCACACATGACTAGTGGCTCCTACACTGGACAGCGCAGGTCTAAGTCCTCAGAGACCACTCCCTTTTCTGAACCCGCACTCTAGTGCGGTTTCTAAATTTGTTTGGCATTACCACAGTAATTTCCTGTTTATCCTGTCCTCCCAACAATATTTTCTATCTTTTTATATTCCTAGCTCCTCTGGCTAAGGGACCAGCTTTCTCTGGTTAGCTATTTCACATTTCAGGTATTTACAAAACATAAAAAAACAAAATCAAAGGGAATATCCTACACTGAGTAATATTCCAATTGACTTGCTTAAATGTAGTTTCAGCTTTTTCCATGATAATCAAGGTATTTTACTTTAAAAATTATTTTTAAATGGTTGAAATACCAAACTAATTGTATGGTGAGAACGAGTTTCCAACGAGTGAACTGTAAATAAAACACATGAAAAGAAATCCATAGTGTCCATAATTCGATGTTTTGACTTCGGAGAAGTAAAAGAATCTCTCTGGGTTTTGGTAACCTGATGTGAAAAATTGTATTTAGAGTCCTTAAAATTTGCTTAATAAAACACATCTGAGGGTACCACTACTAATAATTTTAAAATATTAACCTCCAGCAGCAATTTTAATTTCTTACCCATTCCCCAGGTGCAGCCCATTTCATCCTCCTGACCACCGGTATTTCTCTTCGTTTCAGTAGTATCCATTTCCTCATCTTCATCCGAGTCTTCTCCCAGCATCTTCTTCTCCAACATCATTTGTTGCTTCTTGCGCAATTCCTTCAATTGCGTTACTGTCAACTCGGATTCTGCCTCTTGGTCTTCCTCTGGTCCCTGATGAACCAAGCGAAAGAATTATTTTAAGGTTCGGGAAAGTTGAAGTCGCTTTCAAAAATACTGCAGTGTGTCCTAAGGTTTGGAGACCCGCCAGATTCCTCCACCTTTGTAATCGCCGACTAGGAGAATCTCCCTCCGCCGCGGAAGCTTAAGGAGCTCAGGAACCAGGCCCGGTGCGCTCCCGAGATTCCAATTCTAGGTTTTTCCACTTACCTGAAGAAGAAAGAGCCTGGTGCTGCCGCCGAAGCGGAGGACGTGCCCAACGTGGACCCGACAATAGGTGCGGGGTGGGATGCGGGTTTTGTTGAGAAAGGTGCCGTGGGTGCTTCCCAGGTCATACAGGTAGAAGCCCGGCCCGTGGCCGTCGCTTTCTCCACCGGGACCGGATGCCCCGTGCTGCAGCACGGCGTGGTACCGAGACACCGAGGGGTGTTCCAGGCACACGTCGCAGCTAGACAGCCTCCCGAAAAGGCAGTAACTGGTCCCTTTCAAGCTACGGGTACCAAGGATGGTGCCGCCCTTCAGGGTCTCTAGGCTGTAGGGGGCCGTGGCGGGGCCGGCCCACGGAGGCTCTCGATAAGGCGGGGCCCGGGCGGGGCCACCGGGAGCAGGAGCAGCCGTCGGTGGCTGCCGCGGCGGCCCCTCCCGCGGACTCCTAGTCTCCGCGCCTTCCGGCTGAGGCGGAGGGGCGTCAGGCTCCCCGGAATCTGGGTCCTGCAGCTCCATGGGCCCCTCCTTCATCTCCTCCAGGTTTGAAGGATTGCTGGCCAGGACCTGGCCTCGCTCCGCCGGGGGCACCGGCAGGGCTGGCTTTTTGAAGTCGTCATTGACTTCTTCTGAAGCCATTGGCTCGGACTGAGGGGGACTATCGGCCATCCTCAGTCGGGTGCAGTCTCGAAACTCGGTCCTGGGAAACCTCTCCCTTCGGTCTCCACGTTCCTCTCCGTGCCTCCCTCTCCCCAGCTCCCTGCGGCCTCTTCGGGCAGCGGTGCTGGAGCTGCGAGAAGACAGCGCCGTTAAGAGGTGGGTAGGGCTAAAAAGGTTATAAGAAGAGGAACCCCGAAAAGAGGCGGTCGGGACAACTGTCAGACGGGGACATGTTTAGAGGTTGCACATCGGGTAATAAGCACTTCCTTTGGCACAGCCCGCCTCCGAGAAGCTCTTCCGGAAGCCTTGGATCACTAATCCGCAACCAGCCTTCCGGCCCCGGAGTAATCCGCTCAGGCCCGGGCTCTCCCAACGCGGTAGGGAAGAGTGGCGTTTCCAGGGCCAGACCTCCTCGTCTCCCCGCTGCCCCGGGCATCAGGCGAATCCAGGACCACGTGATCTGTGCTTGAGCCTGTGGAGGCGCCCGCGGCCAGTGGACATTCCTTGGGCTTGGAACCTGTTCTTCGTACTCCTTTCGGTGAAGTTAGGGAAGAGGGCAATTTTTTGGTCCCTTCGTTCATTCATTCGTCCATTCTTTTATTCTTTCCAAAAGCAGTTATTGAGGCATCATGTGTGGTGGTTAAGAGTACAGACACTGATTTTGAGGAACAAGTATGAAAGACACAGAGATGAGGACTGGGAGGGGGGGGAATGGGAGGGAGGGGGGAGACCGGGCGGGGGGGGGGGGGGTGGGATGGGAGAAATAGATAAAAAAAAAAAGTACTTGAAAAGTAACTAAATAAAATTTAATATTAAAAAAATAAATAAAATAAAGAACTTACTGCTGCTAAAAAAAAAGTACAGACACTGGAGCCTGTCTTGATTTCCCCCTTGGCCATTTGTGACAAGTGGGCAAGTGGTCTCAGCTTCTACATATGAAAAATGGGATAACAGTATCTACTTCATTGGGTAGTTGAGAAAATGGAATTAAACAATTAAGGCAAAGTCTGGCACGTAGTAAACACTCAGTAAGTTCCAAATATTATTGTGAGCCAGACACTGTACTAAGATCATGGTTTTGAGAGAGAGATGGGAGAATAAAATCAGTTGAGATAAAAACTCATTTAAATCCAGAGGTAAGTGCTGGGATGGAACGTGCAATGCCGTTCATTGCAGTGCTAGGAGAATATAGTGGAGGAAGGTGTACTGAGGAGGTCATGGAGGGTGGGGACTTAAGAATGAGCATAAGTCTACCAGGGATGTGATGAGTGGCAGGGAGTTTCTGGCAGAAAAATTCCTTAAAGAATGCATGGCATGCTCAAGAAACTGGTTGTATGACGTTGTTGGAACTGAGATGGTCATTTCCTCCAGGAACTGGACTTCCACCGCACAGTGTCTGTACCTCCAGAACAGCACTTACCATACATTTGCATATTGAAGTGTTCTTTTCATGGTTCACTCCCTCACCTCAGATCAGGGATCTTGCATTGGTTTCTGTCTCCTCCCATAATGCCTGGCATTTGATAATTGTTGAATTTGAAGAGACATATGAGCAATTAATCTGGAAAGGTAGGTTGAAGCCAGATTGTGAATTTTGTTGAATGGTAGACCAAAGAATTCTGACTGGCTTTTTCCAATAGACAATGGGAAGCCATTAATCTGAGTTTTTAAAAGAGTAAGTGTAGCAGTACTGGAGGGTAAATTAGACACAGGGAGAGATGGGAGGCAGGAAATACCAGTTAGGAGTCAGCAGAAGTCTCTCAGATTCTTCCTGTATATGTGTATCAGAAATTGAAGGCATTAAGACCATTTAGATTACTGGTTAACACTTTTTTCCACCAGGACCAGTTAAAAGGGTCCCATATACAACACACAGAATAAAAGCCACTTTTCCTATTTTAACTCTATTTCCTTTTCTCCTGCTGATCCAGGACATATGTGTCAAGATAAAGAAGTATTTTACCTGGCTGGTGTAGCTCAGTGGATTGAACACAAGCTGGGAATCAAAGGGTTGCCAGTTCAATCCCTAGTCAGGGCACATGCCTATAGGCCAGGTCCCCAGTGGGGGCCATGTGAGAGGCAACCACACATTGATATTAAAAAGAAAGAAAAAGAAAAACATTCCAGGTCTTACTTAAGTAACTGGCTTTTCAAATTGTTCCGGATTGGGAATGATGATGGAAAATAGAATCCCAGATACTACTGCAGCTCTTAGTCAGCTAGTAACCCAAATTTCACTGTGTGGTTCAGTGCAGTAGGAATTATCATTATGTATGATTTGATGACTGTCATCTAATAGTTGTATTTTTCTTGATTTCTTCAGGGAAAACATTGTTAGTCCTGTGGTGTGGCAGACACTAGCATTTTTCTAAGTGGTCTTGAACAGACTACTTTTCACATAAATAACAGCTAGACTTCATGTTTTTCACTTCAGAAGCCTATAATCTACAGTTGGCAGAGATCTGAAACACCACTTTTAGGATACCATCTACATTTGACTTGGAAACTCTTCTTATTCCAAAATGTTGAGATACTGGGGCGAGATACCAATCTCATCAAGTCAGACCAACCGAAGTTCCTTTGACTTGCTGCCACGGGAGTTCCGTCTAGTGGAAGTCCATGACCCGCCCCTGCACCAACCCTCAGCCAACAAGCCCAAGCCCCCCACTATGCTGGATGTCCCGTCGGAGCCATGCAGCCTCACCATCCATACCATTCAGCTGATCCAGCACAACCGGCGACTACGCAACCTCATTGCCACAGCCCAGGCCCAGAATCAGCAACAGACAGAAGGTGTAAAGACTGAAGAGGGTGAACCCCTTCCCTCTTGTCCTGGGTCACCTCCTCTTCCTGATGACCTCCTGCCTTTAGATTGTAAGAATCCCAATGCTCCATTCCAGATTCGGCACAGTGACCCAGAGAGTGACTTTTATCGGTAAGTCAAGGTTTTGCTGTATGTTACTTTTCTCAACAAAATCTTTCCAACAACCCTGTTAGTAAGCACGTAATAATATTTCCCTGAGGAAACTCAGAATAGGAGTCACTCACTCAGTTGCTCAGGTAATTAATGGGAAGTCTAAGACTTGAACCCCAATCTTCAAAACCCAAAGTCTGTATTTTTAAATTTTCTGATGCAGTAAATCTTTATTGAGTGCCAGCTATGTACCAGGACTTTACTAGGAGCAGGTACGACCCTGGTATGTGAAACAGGCCATGGCCTCATCGTCCTCAGAACCTAGTCTGTCTCTCATTTAAAATGTTTATCATGGATTTAGCTCAGTGTCCTCAAACTGAGATTCATAGACTTACTCTGGTATTATTAGGAACCCATAAGTTCTATACCAGAATTTTTTAATGATGTACTTTCATTTTGATAACACAGCTTAAGAAATAACTGTATAAAACCATTCTTCATCCTCACTGCTCAAAATCTGGTTGAACATGGCAGCATCGACATCACCTGGGAGCTTGTTAGAGACGTGGTCTCAGGCCCACCCAGACCCCCAGAACTGGAATCTTCCCTGTAACAGACCTCCAGGAGATTCGTGTGTGTTTAAGCTTCAGAAGCCCTGCTCTGGAGCTTTGAATGGCTGACTTATAACCTAGTGCTACTGTAGGAGTTCAGCAAGTTTGCATTTGGTGCCAAATAACTTTTTCTTTTCATTTTGAAATTTGTCAGACCTTCAGAAAAGTTTAAATAATAGTACAGTGAACGATTACTCTAGTTATATGACAGGTTAACATTCTGCCATATTTACTTTCTCCCATGTTTGTACACAAATGCATATACACATTTTTTTTGCCAAATATTTTAACGTTACAGGCATCACAATATTTCATGTCTATATTTTTCACCTTAGCCTAAGAATAAGGAAAATTTCCTGCATAGTCCCATGGTATTATTACACCAAAGTAAATGAACACTTAATTAAATGGTATCATGTAACAAGTCCATATGCAGATTTCTCCAGTTGTCCCCGAAATATCTTTCGTAGGTAAATTTTCCTCAATCCAGGAGCTAACAAAGATTCATGCATTGCATTTGGTTTATGCCATTTTAGTGTCTTTTAAGCCAGAATAGCTTCCTCTTTTATATTATTATTATTTTACTTTATTAATTTAAGATTATTGGGATGACATTAGTCAAGCTTTCTTCTTTTTAAAAAATATATTAATCTTTTCTTAAGAGTTTAGATCATTTGTCTTCTAGATATCCCACTTACTGAATTTGCTATTTCCTCAAGATTAGAGCAAGTTAAGTTTAACAAAAATTTACATAAGTAATATTGTATATCACTTATTGCACGTGCCTATTTGTTATAATAGTACTATTTTAATTGTCCCAAATTGACAAGAAAAGAACAGAAATAGACTTAATATGTAAAAGTTGCATTTGGGCTGATGAAGTCCAGATGATGTCATGGTGAAGTTGGAATCATGAATAGGGGAGGAATAATTAATTATGTAATTACATGTGGGGCACATTTTTATAGGTAAGTCCAACTTAGAAATACTTGCTCTGTAGCAAGCAGCACCATTTCAAGAGCAATTTAGTTGTAACAAAATAGTATTGTCCATCATATTAAATTGATGTTTCTACTTAGAATTTTGTAGTTTTGTGTCAAATTTCTAACTTTATTGTTACAAAGCTATAAACATCAGAGAGTCATACGTAGTTTGTTTTATACATATTTAAGAAACTGTGTAACAAAGATAATTTGCATCAGTTATGAGGGTGCCAAAAGAATTCTTTTCCTTTGAAAATATATAGGCCCATGCCCTGGCTGGTGTGGCTCAGTGGATTGAGTGCTGGCCTGCGAATCAAAAATATACAGGTCCATGTTATTACTCAAGTAAAGCAAAACTGTTTAGCTTTCTGTTTACTAGGCACTTCTGAGGCCTGAAGTGTTTGGCCCAGAAAGAATGCCTAGGAAATGATGAAAATAGTAAATGAAAAGTTACTTGGCAATTGGTTTTCTTATTTCCCAATTGTTATGTAAATTGCACTACTGAGCAGATAAGAAGAATAAAGTGGGTGAGTGCTTCCTCAAGGGCTCTTTGTACTACAAGGGCTGACCCATGCCAAGCATGGAGCAGGGGAGAGTAATTTTCTGTGGCCTATTTCATTTTTCTATATTTTAACTATTTACTTCCTTTGTCAAGGTGAAGTAGAAGATAGGAAATTTCAGGAGAACAGGTACCTTATTAGAAGCTGTTAAGAGTTATTTTTAGGAGATCAGACAACTTTTTGAAGTTGTCCATTGGAAAGATTACGATTTCTGCAATAGAGATTAGGTACAAAATGGTGCCTTATGAAGAACGTGGAATCTGGAGTTAGAAGCCCCATGCGGCACTGATTAATAACACCTAGACAGCTTTCAGCAAGTCAGCCCCTCTGAACCTCGATTTCCTCACCTACCAAATAGCAATAATCATGTGGACCCTACTCATTTCACAGTGTAGGAGAGGATTCAAAGGCTTTGTAAGCTGTCTATGTTCTACGTTGCTTTGTAAAATTGAGTTGCTTCCCCAGTTTTACAAGTGGTCTGTTGCAGTTACGTGAGAACCTCCCAGTTGGGACTGTAAATTTCTGAAAGGCCATATGCTGCCCAGCATGTGAGGGCCATGTTCCAGTGAGATAACCTGGGCACATCGAGCAGTGTCTAGGCTGCACTCTTAAAATTAATCGGACCCTATAAGAGATCAAAATTGAGCAGTTGGTATAAGAAGGACCCTTCCTTTTCACTGGGTGCCCTTTTATACTCTTTCTTACAGGCATGTATTGCCTAGTCAAACTGTGCAATCGGAGGAGCTCGGAATATATGGCTGTGGGTTGCTTAGACATGCTCTGACAGCAGCACAGGTGGAACTGGGCTGTGTAACCTGTGTAGGATTCCCCTGGAAAGCTGGGCCAGCGGTTTGATTGGGATTATAAAGCCTGTAGGGAGATAGGACAGGTCAGCCTTTTGCAAGAGCACTAATAACACTGCTACCATGTCTCTGTTTCCAGTGGGAAAGGGGAGCCTGTGACCGAACTCAGCTGGCACTCCTGCCGGCAGCTCCTCTACCAGGCCGTGGCCACCATCCTGGCCCATGCAGGCTTTGAGTGTGCAAATGAGAGTGTCCTGGAGACCCTGACTGACGTGGCACACGAGTATTGCCTGAAGTTCACCAAGTTGCTGCGCTTTGCTGTGGACCGGGAAGCCCTGCTGGGGCAGACGCCCTTCCCTGATGTCATGGAGCAGGTATTCCACGAGGTGGGCATTGGCAGCGTGCTCTCCCTCCAGAAGTTCTGGCAGCACCGCATCAAGGACTATCACAGTTACATGCTACAGGTGAGGTGGCCTGTGGAGAGAACGGAAAAATGTGTGGTCCACGGGCGTTGAGCAGGATCCCGCAATTGCTATAGAATGCAGAGCACAGGATCCTGAGTGGACACAGCCTGCTTTCCTCAGGCCCAAGCTGAGATTCACTGGCCTCATCACTGAGCTGCCCAAACAGATCAGCAAGGTGATACTGCCCAAGGGTGGCAAGGTGGGGAGAGACACCACTTTGAGTTAGAACCAGAAATATCTCACCTCTTCAACACTTGTGGCCTCATGCAGGCCCTAAGTTTGTTCATGGTTTTGGTTTCCCCAAATCTAAAGTATCAAAAGGGGCTTTTAACACCCAACAAAAAAGTCTTTTCGAGGTGATTCTGATTTCTTACACCATTCATTATCCACCTACGGTATGTATGTTAACTCTTGGTTTTTATAACCAAAAATGTGATCTTTTGTCCCAGTTCTGATTTAGCTTTGTCTGTTTTTCACCTTTATGTAGCTTTTCATCAATGACACACACATACTCTCTCTGCAAACAAATTTACTTTACATGCCAACTCAACACCTTAAGCAAATTCCTTCCATTCGCAGTGCATGCTTTATTCGTATTCATATGCATGTTCTGTTGGCTTTTCCATGACTATCCAACTTGTTTCTAACATTTCTTTGGAAAATTGTCCCCTGCTTGCCAATAGATTAGTAAGCAACTTTCTGAAGAGTATGAGAGGATTGTCAATCCTGAGAAGGCCACAGAGGACACTAAGCCTGTAAAGATCAAGGAGGAACCTGTGAGTGACATCCCCTTCCCTGTCAGTGAGGAACTGGAGGCGGACCTTGCTCCTGGAGACCAGTCACTGCCCATGGGAGTCCTTGGGGCTCAGAGTGAGCGCTTCCCGTCTAATCTGGAGGTTGAGGCTTCACCACAGGCTTCAAGTAAGAGAAATCCGCTTACTTTGGTTCTGGGAGATCTCGAATCTCAGTGCTTTTTGTGTTACGGAATCATACTCTGAAGACAGAATAACAAAGGGGGGGGCAGAAGAATGAAGTTTCAAAACAAATATGGCTTCACTAATCTAGAGATACCAATGGTCCTCTCTGTAACTAGAGGACAAGCACAGCTGTACAAGCATTCTTTTAAATGATTCCTACTTAGGATGTAGATGCAATACATGTTAATCTGCTGATTAGATGTTAATTCAGCTGACCCAGCAAGGTAAGCAGCTGTCCCCTCCTTCCCTACAGGGCTGTCAAACTCATTTTCACCCGGGGCCACATCAGCCTCAAGCTTGCCTTCAAAGGGCCAAAGTAATTTTAGGACTGTATAAATGTAACTACTCCTTAACTGTTGAGGAGCTGAAATTACATTCAGCCTTTTGAAGGCAACCGTGAGGCTGATATGACCCCCAGTGAAAATGAGTTTGATGCCCCTGCCTTAGTATCTGTATTGGTCCTTCCTGGTGCTTGTACTCAGTTGATGAAGACAACTTCCAGATAGACAGAGGAGTGTTAATTGCTCAAATATACGTCAACAGTTGGGCTTCCTTGCTAGAGTAACACAACAAATTGGAGCTAAAAGCAGTTGAAAAGGAGCTACACAGAGGTAGCTGGCCTCTTCTAGATAGACTCTGCTGTTACTTTATGAACCAGGACAACTTGGTCCTTAAGTCAGATTGCAAATTAGTCTAGACACTGGTTCTTTACAAATATAAATTGCCGTTTCATCAATGCACAAATAATGCAAATAGAAAGCCCTCCAGTGTGGCCTAAGCAGAATTAGATCACAGTTTTTAAACCCAGGCGGAGCCTTTCACCATGGAAGAATAACCTCAGAACAATATTGCTAGAACACGGAGATAGGAGGACCGTGTTGCAGAGACTCGGGGCTGTGTCTCTTTGACAGTCTAGGAACTGCCAGCATTTTGGCGTGATCACTGACTTTTCATAATGTGAGACAGGATTAGCGACCCAGACAAAAAGCAGGAAAACAAGACTGCCCCGTTAAAAGAAGGAAGGACAGGCAAACTTAAGAAGAGCCTGTGCTTGTACCTGCCTTTAGGCCCTGAGACAGGGAATCTTTCCACATACAAGCAGTTTTACTTCCCTTGTTTAGCAAAATGGGGGTGGGTAAGGTTGGATAAAGGAGGGTGGAGGAAGTAGAAAGGAAGGTATTCAGAGCTGGTCTAACTTTTTGAAGCAGAGAAATACAGCCATATTCTCCAGCCAGAGTCAGAATGTAAGCTGGGCTCAGAATCCATCAGTCCTGGACAGTATATTCGTTTTACTTTGTTCCAGTGTTGGCTTACCAGCAGTTATATGCTCTTCCATTTTTAGGTACAGAGGTGAATGCTTCCCCGCTTTGGAACCTGGCCCACGTGAAAATGGAACCTCAAGAGAGCGAAGAAGGCAATGTCGCCGGGCACGGCGTGTTGGGCAGCGATGTCTTCGAGGAGCCCATGTCGGGCATGAGTGAGGCTGGGATCCCGCAGAGCCCCGAAGACTCAGACAGCAGCTACGGTTCTCACTCCACTGACAGCCTCATGGGCTCCTCCCCCGTCTTCAACCAGCGCTGCAAGAAGAGGATGAGGAAAATATGAAAGGAAGGGAGACTTTCTGTCCGGACCAATAAACCCAACAAAACCCAATGGATTCGAGTTTGTCTCCACAGTGGATTTTCCTGAGTTCAGTAGAATGGGACTCAAGGAAACAAGTTTGCATCTTACTCCTACGCCCACAGCAGCCGAGCCACCTCTCACAGAGGTCGTGACACAGGGACGACTTGCAGACCTCAGCTCCAGCTCTGACCCACCTCTACTGTGGACTGGACGCGTGGCTTAGCCTCTCCGGCTGTTCCTCTCGCACAGCTGAGAATCATCGTTCCCTCTGGCCAGTGTCGCGGGGCCCGCGAGAATGCCGAGGTGTTATTAAACCCCAAAGCTGTGCTTGAACAGACCCGCAAGTAAACGCGTGCTGGTATCACATGTCAGCTTTTCATTTAATTTGCTTCATTTTTGGTTCAGTCGTTGGGAATCCAGTACTATTACCTGACAGGAAATAGCTAAATTCTTTACAACCTTTCCATCAGGAGCCTTTTAAATTCTTGTTGCCCATGAAGTCTGTTAAAATTGTCTGTGGTAACAGACTTTTTGGTTGTTCAGACAGCCCTATCTCAGCCACTTATTCTTGCTTTAGATTTATTCCATCTGTTCTCATCCTTTTTGTCTTTCTTAGTTCCACTCAGATTTTTAAAATATAGTCATACCTTGGTACTTGTTGGCTTCAGAACTTGTCAAATCCTGTGCTTTTTGCTTTTTGCATTTTGACAAGAAAAAATAAATCAGCATTCAACGCTTGCTCTGGACTCATCACACTTGCTAGAACTTGTGAGTCACAATGCCACCTGCAGAAGGAAATTTTTCGTCGTTTGGTATTAGTTTCGGCACTATCTCGAGTTCTGGAACGTATTCAGGACGAGTACTGAGGTACCACTGTATTTTTATTGTATTATTTCAAGCTGTTTCTTTCATTTTCCCCTTTCTGAATGAAACAAACGGCCTGTCGAAGGACAGGCTTGTGCTTATTCCATGTGTTGCATCTGCTTGGCCTTAGAGGACAGCAGTCCATTCCTTTGCCAGAACTCTACATCTGCACATTATGCTCCTACTGGATGCACGGCCCCTAAAATGATAATTGGTACCTTTCCACTTTGCATGTCCCCAACAACTTCACTGTCGTTACCCACCACAGTACTGCCCTGCAGTCTCCGTCAGTCTTACAGTTAATGGTGCAGCAGTGGGATGACCAGGAGTCAGCAAACATGTGCTTTGTGCCTTGGTAATAAGTACCAGCATGTTAAATACTGCTGACGTTTGTTTTCCAGGCGCAGAATGTGAGTCTTGTGAAATTCAGGGCACTCCTTTATTAAAGACCAAAATCAAGGCACAGCTTAACTTAGTACACTCCTGAGTGCCTTAAATGTCCCAGGCATTGAGAATAAAGATGAATGCAATAGAAAGGCTATAATCTAAACTGTTACCAGATTATTTATAAATTTGCTAATTGTACATCCTTAGCACACTTAATTTAAACCCTTTTCCAGGCTTAGCTTTGTTTGCCTTTTGTTTATAAAAGTGGACATTGGTTTCCATACAGTAGCCATCTAATATTTAATTCAGTTAGGAAGTATTTATTGAGTACCTATTATGTGCTACGTCCTTTGCAAGGGATACAAAGATGAGTAAGACTTTGTACCTGCCCTTATAAGGGCTGATAGTGTAGGCCATATATGTCATTCTTTTTTTAAAAAAATTTTATTTGCCACTACCATTTATCCCTATACTCTCTACCACTTCCACCCATCCTCCTTCCCCCACAATCCATAAAAGTTATTCTTTAAGGGAAAAGTATTCAAAGGTACTAAGGGGAAAAAAAAAAACCCAGGTATATTCAGTGCTTTATAATGCGTATGGTTTCCTCTATAAGAACAGGTTCAAATTTTTAGACCAGTGGTTCCCACTAGGTGCACAATATTGAAATTAATACTTCATGGTAAAATAAAATACTTTTATTTGTAGAATGTTTAAATTGGAGAACAGGTACCAGATGGTCAAAGTTAGGGTACTCGTGACAAAGCAGGTCACATGAGGACCGAGTGCCGAAGTTCAGCTGACCCAGAACCGTCACAGGCTGTCTGAGTTAGAGCAGCGGTTCAAACAGACTGCTGGGCCCACCCATTTCTGAGTCAGGTCTTCAGTGTCCCATTTCTACCCATTTCCCAGGAGAAGCTTATGCTTCTGGTCCAGCGACCACACTTTCAGAACCACTGGAACAGATTACGCAGGGAAAAAAACTCCTTTAGGAGAAAGGTGCTGCATTTTAAGGTACTGGGAAGAATGAAGGCAGGGTAAACCCTTACTGTGATCACTGTATGTGCAATGTACATCTGACCCACACCCATGGCCTCTGAGTAAATCAAGGATACTTTGCATCAAGTTCAAAGTACAAAACAAACAGGGCCTGGCCCTACACCTGGTTGCTAGTGTGTGTAGAGGGGAAACTTTAGTAAACGTCACCTTACTGAGACAGGTTTGCACATGTGGCTTTAAACGTCTCTGATGAAGAGAAGAGAATCTATCTGTGATCATTTGTATTATCTGAAATTACAACAGGCAGGCTTAGAACAAAGTTAAAATTAAAAACTCTATCCAAGGCACCAACGAAAGCAGGGTTCTTATTTATTAATTACATGTTTTGCCCACTTTCTTCAACAAACCAGGTGTCCTATAACGAGCTACCACACGAGGCACATTTCACACAAGCACCAAGTAGTTGCCACTTTGCAGGCTCGTGTATCCCCTCTCCTCTCCTGCCAAAAGGAGGGGAGCTTGTGGCTCAAGGGCCAGATGCCGGGGAAACGGAGGCTACAGATCCAGCCTAATAACAGATCTGAAATGAACAATATGTTCCTTAGTCCACCCATCAGCAGCAAAAGTACTTGAGTTCAAAAGAGAAAACGTGAAGTTTTATGCCTGAAGGAATACCCGCATCCAAGAATGGAATGCCCTTCCTTGCAAACAACCAAGGAAAAGGCCAAGGGGAACTGACTTCTACTGGCCAGGTACAAATGTCTCCTGCTCTGGGCTTCATCAAGTCAGGAGATTTCCCTAATAAGAGAAACTGCTATTCTGAACAAAACTGTTCTTTATAGTAACCCCAATCAGAGGTAAGGCTAGTTCCTTCACAGAGTTCCAAATTTTGGACTTCCAGAAACTATTTGTTGTTTTTCTTCCAGTACTGTGCCATCGATTCTTGCATAAAGTTCTGGAATGCTGGCTCTTCGTGGCTTTCCTCGGTAACTGCAAGGAAAATGAGAAGGTCAACAGTCTTCCAACTCTCCCGTCAGCCTCACAGATTAGAGCTGCAGTCGCCCACCCACCAGACACAGCACTCGACTGCTAAGGGACAGGCCATTCACTTCTCCCAGGGAGGAAAATCTCTCAGAGCTTGCTCTGTCTACCATGTTACGAAAAGGTACAATATTTTTTTAACAGAGTGAGGAGAAAACCTCCCTCATAATGTAACTAAAATGAGGTCCCACTCCTATGTATTTTTATCCAAGGGAAATGAGAGCATATGTCCAAAGACCTATTAATGAATGTTAACCGCGGCTTTATTTATAACAGCTAAAATGTGGAGACAACCCCAATGTCGATCAGGTGGTGAATGCATAAACCAATAGTGGTACATCCACATGATGGAATATTACTCAACAATAAAAGTCACTACTGATACATCAACAGGGGTGGGTCACAAATGCATTATACTGAGTGAAAGAAGTGGATACAAGCTTCTTGTTTCCAATCACATGACAGATGCAAACTGTGTTTCCAATCCCATGACATTCTGGAAAGGCAAACTATAGGAATAGTAATCAGATGAGTGATTGGCAGGAACTCTACGCAGGAAGAAACTGGAAAAACACAGACATGAGGGAACTTTTGGGGAGATTGAAGTGTTCTGTATCTTGATTATGAGGTGGTTACAAGACTATATAGATGTGTGTTAAAATTCATCAAACCATAAACTTTTAAAAGCTGGTTTTTTACTCTGTAAATTATGTTTCGATAAATCTGATGAAATGAGGCACTTCACACGTCAGCATCCAGTACATTGGAGTAAAGAGAGGTTTGCGTTTGGCTGCAGCTAGAACGTAAAGGGTGGTCAAAGGAACAGATTCTGTCTGTAAAGCGTCACCAAGCTGACCCTTTTGGGTTTCCACGGCCATTCTGTACTGTGTTACAGTCCCTTCCGACTAGTTTAGCTCTGCTGAGGCCTCCTTGTGTGTTCCAACCCCAGATTCCTCAAACTAGTTAGGGCCTAAAGATGAGAAGAGAGACTAATAAAAGGCCTGTGATTAGCTCAATATTAACCACTCAGCAGGAAAGCCAGGAACTCGTGGGACATGCAACTCCTTCCTGGTGCTGTATCCTTTGCCAGCTCCTCCTCCACCTACTACTTGCACACTTAATGTCCTCTCTGAGCAAGAAGCTCCCAACCAAACCACGTGAGGATAAGCCACTAGTCTGTGTTCACGAGCCACCCCAGCTACCACTCACCTCTGTGGTCAATATCGTCAGTGTCACTGTCTGCTTCCTCATCCTCTTCCTCCAAGGTTCCCCGAGTCAGGATCAAGTCGGAAGGGTCCCGCACAGGAGGTGAGCTGTCTGCAGAAAAAAAGCCCATGGTATGTCATGAACACAGACCTCCTCAATAAGGTGGTTCTGAATCAGGAAATAACTGTGATTTTAAATTCGGTGGAGGAAAGTGGTCACGACAAAGGCAGGGTCCTAATTCTAAACATTAGGGTTGATGCCGCTTAACATTTCTATAGTTCACAGAGCACTTTCACTGTCCCAGTAACTCAAGAGCTCTCATTTTTAAACCCAGGAAAGTAATTCTCAAGTAGCTTGTCTTAGTAGGAAGGTCATTTGTTTTTAACAGCTCACAGCTTGGAACAGACTGTGGTTTTCTTATGAAGGCTAAAGACATCTGAGCAGATCCACAGTGCGGGTGGGTCCAGGGTGAGCATGGAGCACCCAGGAAGCTTCCTAGTGGGAATTAAGTTCTGACAGGGTCTGAAGAGAGCACAGGGTAGAACAATCTACAGCAGATGAGCCAGGGTATTATTCAAAAGTAAAAGGGAGGGGAAAGTGGACACTGAATAGGGTAATAGAGGCAAATTCTCCACTCAAGGAAACTGAATAGGGCTGGAAAACCAGGAAAAGGTCTAATCGGGCCATTCCTAGGCAGGGGGTCAGCCTGCAGGGGTTGGGCTCTATGAGAACCTAAAACCATGCATCTAACCCAAAGCCACTGGAAGACTCCACCACTCTCTCTGCAGGGGCCTGAGAGGTCAAGTGGGGAACAGGGTGGCAAAGAGCAGCAACATCAAGGGGCAAAAATCTCAAGGGGCCTGTGGCCCTGAGAAAGGATGGCAGGGTGACCTGACAGTCAATGCCTCATTCTGTGCAAAACTAAGAATTATACAATGATACTTGTGATTTTCCTCAAGTAATTTACCAAAACTCCCCCAAACTTTAACAGGTTATCTGAGTACAGGAGACCCTTTCCAAAAGCAGCTGTAACAGTTGTCACTTCACGTATCCATGAGTGATTCCAAAGACCTGAGCACACAGAACTTTAAGTGTCTGAGCTGTACAACAGGGATGGCAAAGGCAAGTTCATGCAAATGGCCAACCTGGCCCACTCCCAGCATCTCCAAGCGGCTTTGCCGTTCTCTACTAGGTGTATAGCAATAGCTTCCATGAATAGAACTTCAATCCTTCAAAGGCCAGTCCACCAATAAGTGTGGGTGGCTGGGAGTATGCACATTTAGCTATGAGCACCAACCTAGAAATCCCTAGAGAATCAATGACAAAACTCAAACAATATAAAAGTAAAGTAGCAAAATAAAAGACTAATGTACCAAAATCAAAAGCCTTCATATATACAAATATAAGTTACAAGATACAATGGTTCAGAAAAGCCTATTTTCAACAGTAACAATGAAGAAAAATCCTTGGAATAAATGTAATAAGAAATACGCAAACCCTACATAAGGAAAACATCCCCCCTTTCCCTTTCCTCTCTTAAACATAAGTATCTTCCTGCTGAGCAGAAGTACTGTAACCCTTTGGGTTCCTAACACTGAGATACCCTCCAGTACCGGTAGCAGTTCCTGTGTCCAAGGCTACAGAGCCCATATCTTTCCGAAGGCGTTCCAGTTGTTCTTTCTGCTGCTGGCTCTGTGCACCGGCCTAGATGCACAGAGAAAAAAATATCATCAGATTCAAAAAAGGAGGCCCCAGTTACACAGCGGACTTCTAACTGGAGATGACCCATCATATAAACAGAGACACTGGACAGATAAGGGCTGGCACCGAGGCAGGAACACTGAGCGGTGTGGGCCCAGATTTGAAGTTCGGGCTGCAGGGCTCTGGAGACGGAACCCGAAGTTTTAGAAACTGGACACAAAACACATCAACAGACCCCTCAGGCAGACACGGCAGGAAGGCTCAGTGACGAGGAGCTCAGCGCAGCTGATGGGAACGGGACACTGATCAGTTGGGGTAAGAGTTGTGAACCACCTCTCCGTTCCTAAACAAAATTCTACAACTAGCCTTTAAAAGGACCTTGGAATAGGGGTAGGGTAGGGCACATAAGGGCTTAGCACATATAACAGGAAAAATCTGATTTTTAAAACTTCAGGTAAAGAGAAGAAAAATAACTAAGGGGTCTTTCTGGACCCAGACAGCACACACAGAAATTTACCAATTTAAATTAACAAGTATCTAAAAGACACCCTAACAGCCAAAACAAAAGTAGTGATGGCAGAAGGTTTGAGGGTTTTTTTCCAGTGGATTTAAAATATACAAACAGCTTCCCCTCTTACCAGTGATTTCTTCAAACGTTCATATTCAGGACGATACTCCCTAGAAGAGAAACACTTTCTAAATGCTCATGCTTATTGACCTATCCTGCCGCCCCGACATCACCTCTATTTTCCTAGGACTCTCACAATAAAAAAAGATCTCACTTCATTGAACATCAGGCAAAATAAGTGTTGCTGAAATTCTATCCCTGTGGAATTGAAAGCCAAGGTGCCTGTCCTCACCCTGAAACTAGAGAAAACATCTGACTGCCGAGCTGGAAAGATTAACTCTAGAGCACAGCTGGCAAACACCAGGCCTGTGGGCCAAATCCAGCCCCCCACCTTGCTTTATCCAGCCTGTCACCTTGTTTCTACCTGGCGGCAGCACCAAGGTCCTTACCACTAGCTAAGGAGCAGTTACATTTACACAGTCCTAAATTATATTCGGCCCTTTGAAGGCACCCACGAGGCTGATGTGGCCCCTGGTGAAAATCAGTCTGTCAGCCCTACTGTAGAGACCACGAATGATAAAATTTATCATTCATTTGGACAAACGGCTGAAACACCTGAGCGAAGGAAGCTCGGTCTGATGGGTTCAGGAAGTTATGTGGTTTATCAGGGCAATAATAATGAGGATACAAAATACAGAGTCTCAACTGAGGCTCTGATCACATACACACACATTCACAAAACCCGTACCGGATGAATCAAAATTTAAGTAACGTGCCTGAAAACCACAATACAGTTGTTAGCATCTTGCTAGTAAGCATGAAGCCAAGGAGCACGCTAGGAAGCAGCCAACAGGCTCCAGGCCTAGGGAAGCATCTGCGTGCTCTGACTCCACTTTCCCTTAGGTAAGTGCAACTCCAGTACTGATGGTGACAACAGTTGTGACAGCCATTTAATATCAAATGTGTTCACGATGTGTCGGCAACTGCGCTGGGGGCTGCAGGTGCTGTCTCCAACAATCCTCACAATGGCTTTGGCAATAAATGCTATTGTCTCTGCTCTAGAAATGAGGAAAACTTGCTAGGGTCACTTGCTAAGGTGGAGGAAACAGAAATACGATTCATACCTGCCTGACTCAAGGTCCACGTTCTGAATCGGGGGGTGAGCAATGTGGTGACCCATGCCCAGTGAAGCCCACTGCCTACCTTCGTGAGTGAAGTGTTACTGGAGCACAGCACGTCCACTCACTCACAGACTGCCCACGGACGCCTCTGTGCCACAATGGCAGCACCGGGCAGCTGTGACAGAGGTCATAAGGCCCACAAAGCCTAGAGTAATTATTATCCGGCTTTTTACAAAAATCTCATAACTCCTGCTCTTAATCGTTCAATGTAGTGAAGATTTTATACTTTTTTTTAAAGTTAATGGAGATGTGTTACACCTAAGTGTGGCCACAGCCAGTATACATATTCATGCCAAGTATGATACGTACACTATGAAAACCAAAAAGCTTTGCCTGGCAAAACTGGTTATCACATCGGAATTGTGGGTTACTAAGAGTGTCATCAACAGGATCTTCCTTTTTCTCACCTTTCATATTCCTCCGCAGCACTGGTGACTTGCACGAAGAGTTCATCTAAGCCCGTGCCCAGAACAGCAGACACGCCCACCACCTGACAAAGCCAATATGAATGCCATTGAGGAAACAAATGTGTTTCACAACAGTGTACATTATTTTGTTCAAATCTCATAAAATCTTCATAAAAGTTTAGTTACTTCAAGAAGTCTCTGGCAACAAGTACAAGGTCTGTCCAGAAGGCACCCAGCCATGTTATATGAAAAATAGAAACATTTATTAAAGATACAAGACACAAGAAACATTGTATATAGACCAATGATACCTCAGCACACTCCGAAGTAGGCACCTTGAGACCTCAGTCTCCCAGTCGCCACCAGTTGCCCTGTTGTATTTTCCTGAATCTCACTGATGGTCTGAAATCTCTACCCTTTCAAAGGTGATTTTAGTTTTGAGAAAAGCCAGAAGTCACAGGGCACCAAATGTGGGCTGTATTAGGGCTGAGTCACCCGGGTGATTTGATGTTTGGCAAAAAAACTGCACAATGCAAAAGCAGGCACGCTGTCATGATGAAGCTGCCAGTCACAGGTTGCCCATAGCTGCAGCCTTCTGAATCATCTGAATAGTTTCTGGGGAGGAATGTTCAAGCTTAATGCACAACTTAATGCAGACTGTCTACTCAGTCATTTTGAATGCGATGGCCACACAGTACACATGCTTACTCAATGGCATCTACCGCCACCACTGATTAGTATACTGAAGTTATCGTTCACGTATTCACATTCCAGTCCACTCTTCTTGGCTGCCAGGTTACATCGATGTAACGCAAACTGTTCTTGTTATATTAACAATGGCTGCACTTTTTCTGGACAGATCTTGTAAAGCTAATATTGGGTTGGCCAAAAAAGTCTGTTTGGTTTTTTTCCCATAAAATGGTTCTAGTAGCACTTAGTTGTCTTTTTACTTAACTCAAAACAACTTTGTTAGATTGTACTGTGACACCTGTCATATCAGCATGCATTAAAAAAAGTTATCAAAAGTGGTGAATTTTTGTGTAGACATTTTAATACTTAAGATGGAAGATGATAAGCAACATTTTTGGCATATTATGCTTTATGATGTCAGAAAAGGTAAAAACATAATTGAAACACAAAAAAAAGGTTTGTGCAGTGTATGGAGAAGGTGCTATGACTGATTTTATCAAAAGCAGTTTGTGAAGTTTCACATGCTAGAGATTTCTCGCTGGATGATGCTTCACAGTCGGACAGACCAGCTGAAGCTGACAGCGATCAAATAGAGACACTAACTGAAAACAACCAATCTTCTACCACATGGGTGACAACCGACATACAATGTCCAAATCAATAAAGTAATTGGTGAAAATTAAAAATGTGTCTTTTATTTTACAGAAAAAACCATACAGACTTTTTGACCAATCAAAAGCAGCACGCCTACTAAAACGTAAGGGAAGTAAGTCTATGAAGTACAGAGAACTGAACGACAAAGATGATTAGGGCGAAATAAGCAGCAGGACTTTTTGTCTGTTCTCTATTAAATCAAACCACTGGCTATTCTCTATGAAAATTAGTATCTTGGTGCCTTTATTTGGGCAATTAACATAACCCTTGCCACACATACCCACTTTTGCTTATACAAATCTTACCCTTCCTTCAAAGCATGCCTCAACGCTATATCCCCACCGACCGAAGGTTCTCATTTCAAGAGTGCCCTGCCCCTCCCCAGCACCGTCCCAATGTCCCGCCTTTCGTCAGGCACCACGCGGCGTCTGCCTCAGCTCTGTGTGCGGCCTTCTCTTCCAGCTAGGCCATACACTCTCTGACAATAGGTCTGTAATTAATCTTTTAAACCTCCAGCTTTCAGTAAGTTAATGCTTTAAAATTTACTTTTCAGAAGGTAATGAACTCCCTTCCTGAGATGAGTTTAAAGCCAGCCATCGGCATTGAGAGGTTTTCTGGAAAGATAATCAGCATAAGTAGAGGAGAACATTTACCCTGAGTGAGCTGTAAAACTCATCTAACACCAAGCTCATAGAACGGGTCAGGTTACTGACGTATGTAGTCTCTTGATTCAAGGCATCTTGGAAAGCCTCAAAATCTTGCATCCATTCCACTGCAAAGCTGTGATCAATGATGTCAGTCTGTCCCAGAGAGAATCCAACTATGAGCAACAGGAGATGAGTACAGACAGCAAACAACACCCCCCAAAATTTTTAATTAGGTGGTGACAGCAAAACAATTATTCGTATTTTCTTTCTCTGCTTCCCCCAGTTCCTTTCCCACTGCAACATGCCAAAGAACCAAGATTCCTGTGTGGTGTAAATAATGAGACGAAGATATGAGTGCTCTTGGGTGAAGCAGACCTTTCATCCACTGCCCAGTGACCACGACCACAGTGGACGCCTGCACATTCTAAGTTCGGAAGTCAAGTGGTCTGTTGTATCCTATAGCTACCAACCAGGAGGGGAGTCTGGGGGGTGTTTTTAGTTAGCTATTTCTGATAGACTAGCAGTCCCATACCTCCCCCACCCCACCCCCACAATCTTGATTCTGAGAGATAATTTATATCCTATGGTTGAAGGGCTGCTCTCACTAGGCCGAAATAACTTTGCCTGAGAGTCAGTGATAAATAGTTAATCTGGTTGCATCTTCTTCCTAGAAGTGCCCATGACAGTTTCACTCTAGCTTAAGCTGCTCTCCAGTGTCTGAAGTAATTCTTCCCACCTATTCCAAATCTTCCAATAACACAAAGTTCTGATGAACAAGAAATACAGTATCAAATGGCAACAGTAAGGATCTACTTACTTTATTCATAACCACAATGAAAGGAAGCTTGGTTTTGTACAAGATGCTGAAAATCAAACATCAAGACATTATTAGTAAAAAACACTTCAGCTCTTACTTACCCAGTCTGTTGGAACTGAGTAAAAAACAAAGGGAATGAGTTCAGACACTCACTAAAAGGTATCCACTCTCACAAATAACAGATTCTCCTCTCCAAGAGGAAAACCACAGCCACCATCAAACACACAACACACATTCTCCCTCTCTCTGTCTGAGTAATAGTGCTTTGCTACTGATCCTGTTTCCTGTGTTTGTATTTGGTTTGGTTGTTTATTTTTACCAAATAATTGTCTTTTCATAATTAATACAAAAATGGACTAGGATTTCTCCCATCTAATAAGAGACATCCCCAGTCATATTAGAAGGGACAAGTGTTGGCGAGGGCTTTTGTGTACCTCCAAAATCCAATTCTCCCAGCTTAACAATCGCACGCCTCGCTCCTAGGTCTGATGCACTGACACACCCTAGTGAGGCATGTTCTCTCCTAATGGCACCACACTTGGGGCAAACCTGTGTGTTTTAGAATTGTGGTAGTAACTCTTTTTATTCATGGTTTCACCTCTTGTTATAATTTCACTCTACCTGTCATAACACAGAAGAGGAAAAGCACTATTCTATTTAGACTGGGGTTTCACTGAACCGGGAACAACTACCAGAAGACCGTATCCATATACTGCCTCTTTCGGTAGCAAGGGAGGAAGGTGAGAAGCTGCTGACAGAGCATCCCAACAGCACACACGTCTCTTTCTCTTCTGACCCTGCTCCTACTCTCAACCACTAAACTCAGTGGCAAACCTGACTGAGCACAAATCTAGGGGTAAGCAGCAGGACTGAGAGAAGAGGAGGCCTCATACCTTGATGTCATATCATGCCCACCAATAATCAATTACCTGCAGGCGTACAGCATATTGGACATGAAGGTCACTGGGTTGGTACTTCTCGACGTGTCCATTACATAAATGACAATTGTTGGAAATGAGGATGCCTAAAGCCACAAAATAACCAAAGCCTTAGCTGGGGGCTCATGGCCTGTCCCCAAACTTTTCCGACCTTCTTTAGCAAGGGAGAACCACTTGAGGCAGGGTTTATGGGCATTCTCTAACTCCCTCCCACTTGAGGTCCCAGGCAAGGAAGAGATGCTCATCCAGCCGGCGCTCAGGAACAAGTCCCACAGTGCTCACCAGGGCCTCAGTGATGATGGTCCCAGAAGCTGACCAAGTGAATACTTCGATCTGCCCAGGAGTGTCAATCAACACGTACCTGCGACAAGAAAGACCATTAAAGAAGTATTATACTTGGCTGATGCTGAAAATATTCCATCATGCAAAACACCAATCGTCTGATTATCCAAGACCTGGATAGCCCCCTCACACTCTCAAGCCCACTTTCCTCCCATTCCTTTAAAATGCCACATTCCCTCAGGCTTTGTTCATGTCCAACACTCATGCTTATGGGTAAGAACAGCAGTCCATAAATTTCTACAAATGATCACAGAGGACACTTATGCAGTTTCTATAACTGCAAAAGTTATAGAAACATCACATTAAAAATGAGATGAGCATTGGCGCTGGCCAGTTGGCTCAGTTGGTTAGAGCATCATCTTGATATACCAAGGTTGTGGTCAGAGCACATACAAGATCAACCAATGGCCCTGGCTGGTGTGGCTCAGTGGATTGAGCACCAGCCTGTGAACCAAAAGGTCACCAGTTCAATTCCCAGTCAGGGCAACCTGGGTTGTGGGCCAGGTCTCCAGTTGGGGGAGTGCAAGCAAGAGGCAACCAATCTATGTTTCTCTTGCACATTATGTTTCTCTCCCTCTCCTTCTCCCTTCCTTCCCCTCTCTCCAAAATAAGTAAAATCTTTTTTAAAAAATCAACCAATGAATGCAAAGGTGGGACAACAAATCAATCAGTATCTCCCCCCACCACCTATCTCCTTCTTCTCTTCCTAAAATCAATTTAAAAAAATTAAAAATGAAAATTAAAAATCTAAAAAATTTTTCTTAAAAAATGAGCCAAGCAAAACCAGAATGTAAATTTCATAGGAAAGCACCTGGTTGCTTGGGTGGGGGTGGGGAAGGGAAAGGTGGAAGAGCAATGGAGGGGCAGGGGGGTGACAGCTAACACACACAGGGTTTCTTCTTGCAGTGATGAAAATGACCTAAAATTGACTGTGGTGTGGTTGCACAATTCTGCTGTGTAACATTCCACTGTGTAACTGTACCAGAGCTTTTTAACCCACTCATTTACTGATGGGCACTTAGGCTGTTTCCAACACTTGGCTATTGTAAATAATGGTGCTATGAACACTGGGGTGCATAGGTTCTTCTGAATTGGTGTTTCAGGGTTCTTAGGTTATAATCCCAGCAGTGGAATTGCCAGGTCAAAAGGCAGTTCCATCTTTAGTTTTCTGAAAAAACTTCATACTGTTTTCCAGTGGCTGCACCAGTCTGCATTCCCACCAACAGTGCATAAAGGTTCCCTTTTTCTCCACAACCTCATCAGCACTTGTTGCTTGCTGGTTTGTTTATGATGGCCATTCTGACTGGTGTGAAGTGGTATCTCTTTGTGGTTTTAATTTGCATCTCTCTGATGGCTAGTGAAGCTGAGCATCCTTTCATATTTCTCTGGGCCCTCTGTATGTTCCCCTTGGAGAAGTGTCTGTTCAGGTCCTTTGCCCGTTTTTTACCAATAAAGCTATTTTTAAAAATGAGCAAAAATGTGAATGGATACTTCTCCAAATACACAGCAATGGCCAGTAAGTACATGCAATGATGCTCAACATCATTAATCGCTGAGGGAACACAAATCAAAATAACAATGCGATACCACCTCACACCCACAAAGTTGGTTATAATCAAAAACAAAGACATAACAGGCACTGGCATGGATGCAGAGAAACTGGAACCCTCATGCACTGCTGGTGAGCGTGTACACTGGTGCAGCCACCAGGAGCTGGGAAAAAGGCAGAACAGGGAATGACTGCCAATGTGTACGGGGTTTCTTTGGGGATAGTAAAAATGTTCCGAAATTAAATAGTAGGAATCAATACAGTAAAACCCACTAAACTGCATGAATTAAAGGAGTGTACTTATAATATGTGAATTTGTATCTCAAGAAACGTTTTTTAAAATCACCTCTGGTGTGACCCCGTTTTTGTAAAATACCTTGTCCGTCCATCCCTCTACGGACATACGCATAGAAACATGTGAAATGACAGTCAGTCACAGGTAATAACAATGATAGTTGTTTCTGGTGGGAATCTGGTGGGTGATAATTTCACTGCTTACATATTACATAGTTTGAATTCCTTATAATGAGCATATATTCTTTTTTACAAAATAACTGAGTTATCTTTCTTTTTTAAAAAAGCAAACTTATTGTCCTGGCTGGTGTGGCTCAGTGGATTGAGCGCGGACCTGCGAATAAAAGGATCGCGGTTCGATTCCCGGTCGGGGCGCATGCCTGGGTTGCAGGCCAGTTCCCAGTGGGGGATGCAGGAGAGGCAACCACACATTGATGTTTCTCTCCCTCTCTCCTTCCCTTCCCCAATAAAGATAAATAAATAAAATATTTTTTTTTAAAAAAGCAAACTTATTGCTCTGTCTGGTGTGGCTCAATGGATTGAACATCCATCATCCTGCAAAATGAAAGGTCACCGGTTCAATTCCTAGTCAGGGTACCTGCCTGACTAGGAATGGTTCAGTACCCAGTGTGGGTACATACAAGAGGTAACTGATGGAAGTTCCTCTCCCTCTCTTTCTCCCTCCCTTCCCCTCTCTCTAAAAATAAATAAATTTGGGTGATGGGGAGGGGTGAGGGGGAAAAGGCAAAAAACTGTACTTAAACAACTTTTAAAAATGTTAAAAAATAAATAATTTTTTTAAAAGCAAACTTTTAAAAAACCTATTAACAGTTAACCTTGGATACTAATTTTATTTTATATTTTGATACTTTTAAAACTAAAAAACAATTATCCTAACTTACGTAAGTTACATTCATTTAAACAAGAGTCAGAAAGGTGTTTCAGAGACCACAAGGCCAGCAAGCATGGTTTCCCAAGCGAAGGCAGACAGACAACCGAACTTGGACAAAGTTTCAAAATGCCTCCTAATGGGCCATGGGCATGTACCACAGTGACTGGGGTGGGACACTATTAAATTGAGTGCTAGACTGCACAGTATCTTAACAATTTTCGTGTTTGCCTTTTTTCACTTCTAACAGTTTTATCCCAATCTACACCATTTCAAAACTTGATGCTATCTCAAAAATCTTCCAAAAAAGCCTAGAAATGTGTCAAGAGTAAAAAACAAGTATTAAACTGAAATCACTTACTTAGACATGTTCTGGGCTTTCTCAATAAATTTCATCACCTAAAAGAAAAAGATGCCAATTATAACAGGTTTATAATCGCAGGGCCCTTTCCAGGTGGCCTGCCCCAGAGGTACCGTCAACTATCGATTCCCTGTATGCTCAGTCTTAGGACACCAACTAATACGTCACTGAACCGAAGAAACACAGCCACTCGGGCAGCATGGCAACACCCTGCAGCACCGTGCAAGGGTCTGAGAAGCTGAAGACTTGGTCTGTCACTGCCAAGTCCCTTCTCCTGATGCTCCAGCAAAATGCTAATAGCCTATCTCACAGAGTGACATCAGGGTAAAAGAAAAATGAATTACAAAGCACTCTTACAGAAGAAGGTGACAGAGAAAACCTCAATGATGGCTAATGTGTCACAAGGTAAAAAGCCCCATTACCTGTCCCTTCCATGCCTGCTAGCCCATCTTACCCCTCATCCCCTAATTCCATGATCAGGCAACACTGCAGCCCAAAAATGAACCCATCTCCTCGATTTGTTTTATTGGCTGTCACAAATACTAAATGTGTAGCGTTCACAAAACTGATCATTCTCTCACTGCCTACTTCTGTCTACCAAAATGCCTACTTATTTTCTATATTTATACCCCGGTTTACTGCTCTTCTTCCCCAATGTTATCAAGCTAATACATTTAATAATCACAGGTTTTTACACAGCCATGTCTAGATAAGCAAAAACAGACAGACATACCTGATCGAATCTGGTAGCAAAGAGATTGAGTGAGGTCACTATGCCACCATTGGGCCCAAGTCCGTATCTGGACACTAAGTTGAGGATTTAAATTGCTTATAGATGAATTCAGATGATAAAGTTCATACCTAGGGTATCATTCACACAAACAACACTGTAGCATTAGTGGTCCATTAATGGATATTGGCAAGCTAATCCTTGACTAGTATGTATCGCACGGCCTTGACATCATAAGGAAACATTCATCATCAAGGTCTTCTTCATTTATTTATTGTTTTAGGGATTGCCAGGCAAAATGAAGAAACTAAAGGGACCAAAACATAATAAATGCATCAGGCGGTGACAGCCTGCTGGCATTAGCTGTTAAGATCATCTACACGGCACTTTCGCTCTGATCCTTACTAATCAACCAAGCTGCTGATTATAATTGGCCTTCCTACCTAGACTTACCTACAGGGAAAGGACACATTTCACACAGCAATGCACTAGGAGTAGATCCTACTCAACCTACTCATGTCTGGGTTTCCCAGGCTGAAGAGGTGGTGACTGACGGACGGAGCCTCCAGGAATACTACCTTCTGGGACTCAGGCACGGGACCAGCTAGACTCTCAGTATCTATGCTCTCTAATTACGACAGTCCATAGTCTGGGAAGATGATGGTAAGAAACTGAAATCACGAGTTCAAAAAAATATTTCTGATCACCCATAATACCTCTTCCCACACTCATCTTTCATCCTAATAAAATGACTTTAAAGCAATCAAATGCTTTTGCTACTATGTTTCACAAGGAAATGCAAAAATACTCTTTTAAAGGCACAAAATACACAGTAACTAGCCAGGTATGAGTGAACATGAAAGAGGATGTAAAAAAGGATACTGTTTCATGACTTCTTTATACTTCACAGTGTCACGAATATCTGCAGGAAAAGGGGAAGACTTAATCAATTTAACACATGAGAAACAATACAGCTTGAGGCCCTCCACTGATAACACCTAAACCAATAGGTCTTTCATGTCATCTCTGCTTCCTCAGAAGGAAAAAAATAAATTTCTCTCTTGGCATGAATTCCTTTTCAAATTTGTTTTCTAAATTTTTAAGCTAATATCACTAAATCAGTGGGAAAAGAAGCAAGATTTAAGGAAAAGAATAGAAGGGCAAAAGGTGCTCTGTACTTTCTCTACCAACAAGAAACTGAAACTAGCCTTTCAGGATTCTCTTCTACTAACTTCAGCTTCACACTGGTTTCTGTCCTTACGAAGGATAATTGTCAAGTAACCCATGAAGAATATTAGGCCAAGAGTTCTCAAGGTATGACAGAGAAGGTCTAAGGAGAAAAGTTTTACACAACTTAAATACCTTGTCAGTAACCACATGCATAGAAAAAGAGCTAAATTGAGAAAAAAGGGTTCTTACTAATCGAAGGTAATGCAGACACAACTTTTAAAAAGGAATTAATCTGTCCAGTAATATCTAACTAACCCTATCTACCAGTCTGTAAACCTACCCCATCAACTACTAGAATTCCACCCATTAAGTGAGAGGATGAGTGATTTCCACCCCCAGACTTTTCCCAAAACGACCTCTGCTCGACACAAGGCCTTCCTTTATTAGTTTATTTGGGTTGCAAGCATCTTAACAGGATTAAGAGGAGGTTAGGAGAACATTAGGAAGCCTAGATCCTATCAAGAATCAAGAGTTGAGATCATATCCATTCTTAACTGTTTACAATCACAAATTCCTCTTATAACTGGGAACCTCTCCCCAAAACGATGTACATATGCACATTTTTCCATGTAACTTTGGGAGTGGAAGCATGGTTCCTACAAATCGTTAAGTGAATTACCACACCACAACCCTTACACTCCAACTAAACTTTGAGAAAAGAAACTAAATAAAAGGTGTATATATAACAACCTGGTGGGAGGTTTATGGCCTATCAGTGAGAGGACTAGCTTTCTGTCACTCCATTTTCCCAAGTAACAATAGCTTGACACCCCAGGGTCAGAAAGGAGAAATAACACTGAGTGGTTGAAAAAGGAATAAACAGAAAGAAAATATGAATAAGGTAAAAGCCTATTTCGGAATTCTAGCAAATCCAACAGAAATGAAAGTGGGTAGTTTAGAAAGAATGACAGCATTGAAAACTGGCAGGCTGGAGGCTTTCCATTCTGAGGCACTTTCCACAGAATGATACAGTTTACTCACCAATATTGGCAGGAAAGGGAACTTCATGCACAGCTGGGTCCAGGTTGATCACATAAGGTGGAGAGCCTTGGCTGTGCAGGTGTCCTGTGAGCCTCTGCAGAGTTATGGGGTACAGGGTGGAGTGAGAAGAGAGGACATGAAAAGGGGACACAGGACTTTTTTTTCTGATATATTCACCTCCAACATTCAACTCTCAGTTGAAATGCAACCTTTCTTTATTACCCATTTAACAGAGCCTCCCCTCCTCTCCATCACTTATTTACTTGCTTGGTGTGGGTTTTTTTTCCTATAACCTCAAATAAAACAGTTCAGAAAGCAGGAACCTTGTAAATCCAATTTCACTGTATTCCCAGTGCCTGTGTATGAGTCAAAGGGATGACAATTACCAGGCAGCAAGTTCTCAAATGCTCCTGAGAATGACAGTTTTATGGTTTCTTTCATGCATTTGGAATTCTGGAGGTAAAGTAAGGAAGATTAAGTGAAGGGGGACAAAGAAAGGTGGGGACTGGATCACAGGATAGTTAATAGGATTCTGTGCTCTCTTAAAAAGAGATGCACATAACAATGAAAAGAACTTTCTTAGAGAAAATATAAACCTCCTACTAAAGAAGTTATATGCCTGGGGTGTGACTCTCCACCAAGACCTGCCCAGTTAAGAATTCATGGATCCATATGATTTCACTCATATGTGGAATCTAATGAACATATTAAACAAAATGGAAACATATTCAGAGAAGAGACTGACAGATGTCAGAGGGGAGGAGGGTTGTGGCCCTGGGTGGAAAAAGAAAAGGTGAGATTAAGCAAAACAAACAAACAAACAAACAAAGAAAAAAACGACAACAAAAGAAATACCCTCAGACACAGACAGGAAAACGGTGATTAACAGATGGAAAGGGGGTGGGGGCGGTAGGAAAGGGTAAAGGGGGGATAAATGGTGATGAAAGGAGACTTGACTTGGGGTGGTGAACACGCTATGCAATATATAAATGACGTATTATAGAACTGTACACCTGAAACCTATGTAATTTTATTAACTAATATCACCCCAATGAATTCAATTTTAAAAATGTATAAGCCAATCACTCTGTGAGGTTGCTTTCAGTTAGACTTACTACAGCACCTCTTTTCTGTCCACACCTGAAATATTAGAGACGCACAAGAAACAAGTAATTCCTTACAAGTAATTCCTTAGCAATCTACATCCAAGCCTGCACCGTACCAATCGCCAGCTACTTGTAGCAGCCTTCAAAAAGTCGGCAATTTTATCGGTGGGACAATTCCACTACGAGGTGGTAAGCGGTACCAAGTATGTACTGAGGGTGCGCAAAAGGGATACCCAATCAACCCAGGCGAGGGTCTAAGAAAGTTTCGCCGAGTAAGAACCAGAGTTGCCGGCAGATACCGAAAAGCCAGGCGCCAGCCCCCTCCAACTCCTCAAAAAGACCTCCCTCCGCTTCTCCCCGGCCCCCTACAACCTTTCGCGCACATCTGCTACGCCCGCGCCACGCATGTCACCTGTACAAAGGTGGTCTTCCCAGATCCCGCCATTCCCAACACCAAGAGACACACTGGGGGCCGACGACCCCCAGAAGCCTGGGACGCCGCCGCACCTGCGGGCGCCGCCATCTTCCTCTCTGGTCCCGCCCACTCTACCATAGAAAGGTCACGTGGCTAGGGAGGCTTCCGGGACATAGGGGGGCTGCGGAAGAGGCCAGAACTGGCCCCAACCTGCTCAGAAAGGGAAGAGCGGCGGAAGTCAGAGCATTTTCCCGTCCCGCCCAGTTGGGGAGCCAACTGGGTACTCTGCAGAGGAGGGGGAGGTGCTGGTAGGGCCGCTGGTGGCCACGAGGAGAGGTTCCCCCCGTAACGGGGTTAGGCTAGGGGAGGGTAAAGATGTGTAATGGAGAACCAGATGAGACTCCCTAGGGCAGGGCTCCCACGACGCGAAAAACAGTTTGAGCTTTGAGTAAATTGAGAAGGGAAGATAAAGGGAGCATATTTTACGTCAACTTTTAGAGTCGTAGGCCATCTATTTCAATTGCCACACGCCCAAGTCTAATATGGTAAGATTACTTAATGTTAAATACATTAAGCACATTAGTTTTAGGCTGCCTATTACATTTTCTTATATATGAGTAACGAATAGTAACGAAATGCCTTTTGTAATTAACACATGCCATTTATACTTAATAGAACTGGGAATAGTATTTTAAGTTAGTATAGATTTAGGGTAGGGTAGTAGTGTTCTTTTTTGCATTTATATTGATGTTTAGATCAATGATTTATTTGAATGCTGAATCCTAATAAAGGCATATTTTAACGTTGCTCCTCTGTGGGAAAATATAATCAACGTTATGTGTTCCAGAAATTGTCAGTAATGAAAAGCTTAAAAATAACATTCTTGAATTTAGTTTTATTCATAGGTAAAATTAATTCCTTTGTACTGGATTAAAAAGACTCTCCCTCAATGTACCTTTAACTTCTAGCTTTAACAAGGAGTCTCCTTGGGGATAGCTTTTTTTCTGTTAAATATGTAGTTTCTTTATTAAACAAGGTTTTATTGAAAATAAAAGGCTACTTGAATTATAATTTATCCATTCACTTTGTTATTTTTTAAGATTTATTTATTTTTAAAGGGGAAGAGGAGAAGGAAAGACACATCAATGCATGGTTGCCTCTCATGTGTCCCCCGCTGGGAACTGGCCCACAATGGGAACTGGCCTGCAACCCAGGCATGTGCCCCAACTGGGAATGGAACCAGGATCCTCTGGTTTGCAGGCCCATGCCCAATCCACTGAGCTACACCAGCCAGGGCAATTCATTTTATTTTTGTTAGTGTATTTTCTAGTTCATCACTTTATTACTTCTGCATTTCTTACTCATACTAGTATGCAAATAATAAAACTGCAGTTTTTAATGCAGAAAATATAACTTTAGGTAACATGCTGTTATATTAACTTGAATACTTCAGTTCATGAGCTGAAAATACAGAAACACAGCACTTGAAAAACATGGTACCCAAGACAAATCTAAAGCCCTATTCTCTCTGGATGCAAAAACCCTACAAAAATATGTATGCAAGGCTGGTAAGATCTTAGAATCTTACTCTTCTACAATTAATTCTTCTGTCATAGCTGATCCAATTACCTAACTCAGGAGGTGGATACCGGCCATCTTATCTCAATTTAGTTTAAATTCCTGCCATCCTAGATAATGGATCTGGAATACTGCTGCTGGCTGTCCCTCTCAGAGTGAAGCCTCCGAGAACTTGAAGACTAACTGATGAATCATTTGATAAAGGTACTTCGTACCTGGCGAGTGAGCAGCTGGTTGACCACCTAAGATCTCAATCTACATTTTGTCTGCTGTTAGCAGGTGAATGAGGTTTGATTTATAATTTTCAAAAGCTCACTACAAACTGTCATGTGGAAGGTACCCAAGCCAGCGAAAAGCAGAAGGAAACCAATCAGGAAGCTACTGTAATCTAGGCAAGAGGTGATGATGGTTCCAACCAAGATGGTTGAAACAGAAGTGAAGACATTGGGGAAAGTAAACTATATGGCAAGGGGGAGATCAAAGATTAAGATACAGCAGAAGAAAAATTTCCAAAGTACTCCCTCTAAAGAAAGAGATTAAGAATATATTTTGTGTTGGCCCTGGCTGGTTAGTTCAGTGGGTTGAGCATGGGCCTGTGAACCAGACGATCTTGGTTCGATTCCCAGTTTAGGGCACATGCCTGGGTTGCAGGCCAGTTCCCAGCAGGGGATGCATAAGAGGCAACCGTACATTGATATTTCTCTCCTTCTCTCCTTCCCTTCTTCTCTAGAGATAAATAAATAAAATCTTTGAAAAAACGTTTTGTGTTAACTGATTTTTTAAATACTTAAAACATACAGAAATATAAAGCTGTAACAAATTCACTACCCACCTTAAGAAATAAGAACTTCTAAATTCACTTGTAGCCCAGGGTCCCAGAAACATTATACTAAGTTTGGTGTCTATCATTCTGGTGCATGTTTTCATACTATGCTTATGCATATTAAAATATAAACATATTTGTATATACTGTATATTTATATATCCCTAAGTAATATAGAGCATTTTTGCATGTTTTGAAACCTTATACAAATGGTATACTTGATGTCTTATGTAGTAACTTCCTTTCCCCAGATGTTTTCTGAGATGTGTTCATGATGAAAAAGAAGCCCTAGCTTCATAGCTGTAGTTTTCCACTGTATATGTCAGTTTATCCTTTCTCCTGACAATGGACAATTAGGTTACATAAATTAGAATAATCTAACAAAGAGCTCCAGAAATGTATGTCTCAAATAACAGACATTTACTTCTCGCTCATATATTCATCTGATAGATGTTCCAGGTTGACAAGTAGCCCTTCCGCAGGTGATTCAGAGTTGGCTATCCTCTGTTTTGTGCTCTAACATCCCAGAGCCCCATCATCATCTGCACCCAAGGAAGTCGAAAGCGTGGACATACACTCACTCCAAAGTCCTAGCCTGAAGTGACACCATCACTTCCACTCGCATTCCGCTGGAGAGAAGTTGGCTACCCCACCCCCCCTAGGGAAGGGGCGTGAAGGGCTGCGAACTGCAGTCTAGCTATTTGTTCTATGATCCTGTAATTTTGCAAGCTGACAGCAGAAGTCTCCACTACGTGTTGTTTCCAGTATTCATCACGAACTGTACTGCAATAATCATTCTTGTTTGCGTCCCCTGGTACAGCCGGACAAGAGGAGTTTCTCCGTACATGCCTGGGAATGAGACTGCTGAGTCTGAGGGCCTATTTTCAACTGCACTGTAGATGCTGCCAAATCATTTTCCAAGTTGATTGTACAAATTCACATTCCAAATCATGCATCAGAGTTCATGGCTCCAAAACCTAACCGTATCTGATATTGTCAAACTTAAGTTTATGTTATGCTAATGGACTTTTAATAAAACTTAAATCCTCAAATAAATAGTGTATGATCAGGATAGTCTGTACTGAGTCCTGCTGATGTCAGCCCCAAGAAGAAAAGAAAAAAGGAGTGCCTGTAAGGGCCCTGTGGGAGACTGGGCAAGTCTGCTATGCTTACTCGCTTTAATCTCCAATTACTCATCTTAACCAGCAGATTGTGGGAGCTAAGTAATGACCAAGACAACTGCATTTGGTACTTATTTCAAACTCATTACCATCTGTAGCCATTTTCTTACGCCCATATACTATATCAGCAAGGAGTCAAGTAGCAGGTCGGAAGTCAGTGAAAAACTGGAAACGTCAATCTGAGAGTCATTTATTTGTCATTAACAAACATTTCCCAAGTCTTACTCACCAGAAATTAACATAGCTTCTTCATTTCTCCTCCCTGACAATCCTCATCTACTGAAAGGGCTCTAAATGCACAAGTGCCAATGAAAATGCAGAGTGGCTACACCGTGTCCTTCACCGGTTTCAAAACAATTATCTAACAGCCCATTCGACATTATCAGGTAGGCATGAGGTACAGAAAAGGAAATTTTTCTTTCCAACTCCAGAGAAATATCTATATCTGGTGTCAAAGTCTCAGGATTAAAGACGACAGAACACGTATAAAAGAGGAGAGAGGGCAATATTCTCAGAAAATTCAGACAGAGGTTGACTAAAGGGAGGGATGAGGACTTAGGGGGGCCATAGACTAACAAGTGAGGTCGAGTCCAGGAGAGATGGAACATGTGCCCTGGCTGCCAACCTTAGCGGCATTCCCAGGAACACTAGAATTCCGTAACAAAGGAATCAGGGGCAATCAACCTAGTATTTCCCAATTCATAAAACTGAGAGAGGAAAACAAGCCTCAGGAGGGCAGATTATAATGGCAGATGAGGCCTCAAGCCCCAAGAAAGTTGAGGCAGTAATTATTGCTTCTTCTAATTTCTCCTTCCTAGCCATTTTCATGTTTGGGACACACGCCTCCCAAACCAGTTTGTCATGCCTGCGGGTCTAGTCAGTCACTGCTACTGGGGACAAACAAAGCATTTCCCAGTGAAACTAGTGTAGGGAAATTCTGGCTTTTTCATCCTAAGCCTGTTTTCTTTCTTTTGCTCCTAAAACCATACTGAGAGAACCAACACCCTCCATAAAGTTTGTTTCCCAAAGAGACGGGGTAACCTTATTACACGAGTGACAACAGTTCTAGCTTCTAGGCTTGTAATAGCACAAATACAAAATGATTAATCGGTATTGTTTAAAAAAATTAACTTGGAATTGTTTTATAAACTTGATGATGGAGACTACGAAATCAGTGGACCTTCCAAGAACGTTCTACACCCCAGGAAGGAAAGGACAACCAGTGTTCTTAGTCTTGTACAGGGCAACCAGGGCCTATAGTTGGCCCTAAGAGAGAGCTCTGTGGGCAAGCTAAGACAAAAACAATGGACCCCAAAGAGGAACAGCAGGAAAGCCTACCAAAAAGGGTTGGGGGAGAGGGATTGTCAAAGTGAATAAGTAGGGAAAACAGTGAAATTTACACAGGAGGAAAGAGTGAAAGTCAGAGCTTTACACAAACAGCTGAAAGCGCAGACTTCTCTTCACTCAGCCCACGACTCGGTCCTCCCAGCCTAGGTCCCCGTGACAACAGCATCACTCCTGCTCTCCTAGAGGCGCGTTCACTGCCTGCCTATTTCCTCCCTCGTTTATGATTAGTCTTTGGGGGCTTTGCTCTCTGGAACTGCGCTGGCACTGGCTCCTGCTCTGGGTCTTTACAGGAGGTCGACACCAGCAGTTCCTCATTATTCCTCCTCTGGTCTCTCCCTCCTCTGGGACTGGGCTCTGCCTCCTCCGGAAGCTCCATGCCAGCCTGCTGCCTCCGTCTTAGAGACCTTCTGCTCCTGTGCTGCTGCCTCCGCTTTTCTTCTTCTTGCTGCCGCTGCTTTATCTTCATTAGCTTTTCAAAGCTTTTGGTTGTTGTTGGATTTACAACAAACCAGTCCTACAGAGGCAAAACAGACACACTATTCGGTGAAAACGCAGCGGGAGTGTAAAGAAGGGGTGTGGGGAGAACTGAGAAAGGCGTGGTTAGGGCGGAACAGAGACTTTTTAGCTTTCTCACTTTGAAAATGTACAAACCTTCAGAAAGGTCACCGTAGTTTAACGTACACCGAGATTTACTATTGTTCACCTTTCTCCTTCCTTCCTTCTCTTTGCTGAGCCATTTGCAATTGCAGATGGCATGCTACTTCATCCCTAAATACTTCAGCCACGTACCTAAGAACAAGTGTTTCCCTCCTGCTTAACTACAATGATCACATTTCTAAATATTAACATGGACACTTGATTACTGTTATTTAACATAATCACTATTCAAACTCCTCCAAATGTCTCAATGTCCTTTATACCCGTTCCTAAGCAGTATTTTAAACAGCATTAAAACCAGGCTGCTCAAAGATGTTACAATACTAAAAGCAGAAGTACAGAGACTGCTGTGAAGTAAGAATTCCAGAAGTGTAAATTCAGCCTGGTGCACACACGCCTGATTTCACTGGCTTTCAATGCCAACGTCTCCGGTAACCACTTTACTTCTCTGGACAGTCCTCGCCCACAGAAACAAACACGAAGTCTGCCTCTCGGGTGGAGTATGTGCAGGGTCTATGGAACTACAAAATCCCTGGGAAAGCAGGATCCTCACCTCAGCGTGGACGGAGTTGATGTGATACTTGACACCACTCTCTGATACAAATTCTTTCTGACACAGAAGACACTTGTACTTTCCAGCCACAAAGTTTCCCTATTTTAAAAGAAAAGAGAATTACTGGTAAATTTAGGAACACACACCTGGGCCCTGTGTAGGGATTGTCACTGATGAAGAGAGGGATCCTACTTTAGCAAAGGTCAGAAGGAAGAGAATCCAAAACAGTTATATATTTAGAAAACACAGCTGGGGCAGACTACCACCACTGTAAATCCATCCTAACGCAATTCTGTACCAAACCCCCCACCCCGCTCCACACGACCCCGAATCCCACTTGTATTATGTGATATGTCACATTTCCCTGTCTCCTCTGGTTTTTGTCACTTCACTTCAGGTCCCCTGGCTCCGCCCCCAAAACGATCAAGCTCCCAAAGTTCACAAGAGGCCCCAGTGTACAATTCTTCTCACTATTCCCACTGCTGCAAAGAGCACCGTGGAAACCCAGAATCCGAAGAGTACCATCCATAATGCAAAGCTTAAGGGCTCACAAATGAAGAACAAGATGACAAACTCCTAAGCATTCCTGGACAGATCTGGCTTGGATGCCTATCACCCTCTTGTTGCCTTGAACTGACACTTCTCTCCCCCCCTGAAGCTTCAGGTTTCCATGGTGCTCAATTTGGGTGAGGAGATACTTCTGAAAGGGACTGGACAGTGGCGGCACTCCCCAGGGCTGGTGGGTTGTAGGGCACCTGGGTCAACATGGAAAAGATTCGGTGAGGTGAATGGCTGTTAGCCGTGACACCAGGGATCCCACTTCCCATCTTCAGAGACCAGCATAGTTCAGATGGGCTTGTTTAGAGGATCTTCACCAATCCAGAGAGGTACATGTAAGTTGATTCTAGAAAGTTTAAGGCCCCAATAAGACAGAGCAGGTCCAGTGTGGGAGAGCCTCAGGCAGAAGTTGTTAAATCTCTGGTAGGGATTCAGAACTAACACATTTTCTCCAAATTCTTTAACTGATATGACTTAAGGCTGTGTTGGCCTTTTCTGTGTCTTGGACACACCCTGGCATCCCACCCAATAACAGAACAAGATTCTCTGGGACATCAAAAACTAACCAGCCTCGGAAGATAACAGAAAACAGGACAACTAGCTGTTCACCTAAACTGAAGTCTCTTATGTGTCAGACTATTTTAAAGGGCATGATAAGATAAAAGGCATGTTAAGATAATATTTCAGAAAGGTACAAACCAAAGTACAAGAGCCCAGGTGAGCTTTAAGGCCAGACACACTACTGTAGACAGCCTCACAGCCCTGAAAAAAAAGAAGAAAAAATAACATGAAGACTATACAAAAGAGCAACCTTCTTTTAGCAAGCAGGTCATTGACACTGACCAACCCTGCATTTGGAGAAAGTCCAATAAATTATAACACAAACAACCCTGGCTGGTGTGGCTCAGTGGACTGAGCACCGGCCTGTGAACTGAAAACTGCCAGTTTGATTCCCAGTCAGGGCACATGCCTGGGTTGCAGGCCAGGTCCTCAGCTGGGGGGCGTGTGAGAGGCAACTGATCGATATATCTCTCACACACTTATATTTCTCTTCCTCTCCCCCTTCCCCTCTCTAAAATAAAAGTAAATAAATAAAATCTTAAAGTAAAAAAAATTATAACACAAACTGAACAGGGAAAGAATTCACAGGCAAACTACAAAAGAAGGAAAAACAATGAAAGGTAAAAGGAAATGAGGTAAACAAGTTGTTTACAAAAGCTTAACATATTCCCTTCCCTAGCACTTTTTCTAATACTTAGAGAAACACAGCAAATTACACGGTTAGGTTGTTTTTTTTTTTAATTTGCTTTCTTTAGTACAAACATGTCTTCTATTTCTTGTATATCTTTTCCTCCCCAAAGTACTGCATCTACAGCTGGGTTATATTAAAGATGGCTGGGGCTCTGCCAGGTAGTTCAGGTGGTTAGTGCGGCGTCCAGCTATGCCAAGGTTGTGGGTTCGATCCCCAGTCAGGGTACAGACAGGAAACAACAAAGGAATGCATAAATAATTGGAACAACAAACAGATGTTTCTCTATCTCTCTTCCCCTCCCTTTCTCCCTAAAATCAGTAAAACAAAAAGCAACTAATAAATGCATAAATGGGCAGAAAAACAAATTGATGTTTCTCTCTCTTCCTCGCTCTCTCTCTCTCCTTTTCTTAAAAATGGCTGGAAATTCTCTGCCACTCTCCACATCAAGAAGTGGAGTTTGTTGAAACTCTGCTTGAATCTGGGCTAGTCCTGTGATTCCTTTGAATAGAATGCCATGGAAAGATACTGAACAAATTCTGAAACTAGGCCTTAAGAGTGCTTCAGCTTCCACTTCAGCACTGTTGGAATGCTCTCTGAATATCAGTCACCACGTACCCTGCAGGTACCCCAACTACCCTGCCAGAGGGAGAGGCCAAGCAGACAGCCAAGCTTCCAGCTGAATTAGCTGCATCTTGGAGATTCCAGCTGAATGAGACCCTTGATTGCAGCTCATGCAATGGATAGCAGGAGAACCACCCTGAGCCCCGACAAAATTATTCACAGAATTGTGAATTAAAAAAGTGCTGTTTTAAAGGCCACTGAGTTTCAGGTGCTTTGTCACAAAGGAATAAGTAACTGAAACAATGGCAGACACGTGACAAACATTTACTGAATAAGTGAGTAAGAAAGAACCACCTGGTTAGGACACTGGATGCGATGATACTTCTTGATATCTGACTTCCATTTATGTAGTACTTCCTGGCTGAAGGTAGGCAGCCCAGGGCGAGTATATTTTAACTACAAGACAAGAAAGATTTTCTTAGAGAAATCCAGCTTCCAAAAGACCCCAAAAGTTTCATACCAACTCTTTGGATTATGTAACTCTGAAGTTCCACAAAGCCAGGTTCCCAGATGGGGGCATGTGAGAGGCAACTGGTTGATGTGTCTCTCACACATTGACATTTCTCTCCCTCTTTCTCCTTCTCTTCCCATGTCTCTAAAAATAAATAAAATCTTCAGAAGAAAGAAAAAAAGAGCTCTTGATGTTCAAATCTGAGACAATTTGAGTAGCAAATAGCACTGGATCACAGGCCATAGAATAAAATAAATATCTATGAGTCCCTACTAAAAAGGACAGACTTTTCTCACCACAGAATTCCAATGAATAATTATAGAAAAAATGATGGGAATAAAAAAGCAAACACTGCAATAATAACTGCTGCAGGCATGAATCACTGGCTGTTGCTAAAGTAAGTGGGTAGAAGTATGATAAAACAGAAGTTAGTTATACAGTCTCAACCTCCCCCCCAAATATGCACTGATTACAAAGGGGGAAATGGTCATTTTGCCACAGGAAAAAAATGGACAACACACCCTAATCAAGTGGCAATGACCTAAGCTAAATATAAACTACTGCATATATACTAACAAAGTGGAAACCCACTAGGCAAGAGCTAAGCAAAAAACTAACTTGGGACTTTAGGTGTCCTCTGGAAGTAGTCCAAAATTAAGAGGCTCCTTAAAGGAGCTTCTGAAACAGACTTCCTCTAAGACCTACATGAATTTAAACGCTGGAGCTGGATCAGATGTACTCCACCTCCAAGAATAAAGAAGCAAAATACTGTTTATCAGGTACTCAAGTGCATTTATTTTTCTGCATGTAATAAGCACAGTATCAGACATAATCCTTCAAAATGAACACAAGTTTCTCCCTTACCTTCCGATCATCAGGGACCAGGTCCTGAAGAACCTTCCTCTTGGGCCACTCCTTGGCCAGTTCGGCAGAGGCCAGCTCCTGCAGGTGGTACACAGCTATCTTGGCAGAGCGCCTCTGAACTCGGCCCCCACTCTTTGACTCCAGGTTCATCTCTTTTAAGCACTCCGGCTGCCCTGACTCCGGAAAGAAGATCTGCAAAAATGAAATACAGCAGAACACAAGCCTGAGAAGTGGCTTCCATCAGAGCCAGTGATTACGGCTGTCCTTTCTGCTCTAAATATCAAAGAGCTATCAGCGTGCTAATAATCACTATCATAAAGCTCCACCATCTTAATGTACATTTTATTGGTAAAAAAAGATTCTTAGCAGGATAAAATCTATTCTGTTGTAATAAGTGAAAGTGGTTCAAAGTCAATACACATCCATATGCAAAGAACTGAATCTTAACTCAAAAAGGATAACAGCCCTAAATGTATACAATAAAACTTCTAGAAGAAACCAAGGGAGAAAGTTTTTGTGATCCTGGGTATACGAATAGTTTTTAAATTTATTTTTTGGTTACAATTAACATATTGTTCAATATTGTGTCGGGTGTGATGGCTTTTTGATGTGTTGACTTGGCAAGGCTACAGCCGTCAGTTATTCAAACACGAATCTAGGTGCTGATGGGAAGGTATTCTGTAGATCTAATTGAAGTCCATAATCAGTTGACTTTAAGTAAGAGACATGTGACAGAAGAAGGAGCAGGAGAAATTCAAAGAATGAGATAGACCCGATACTGCTGCTGCCTTGAAGATGAAAGGGGACCATGAGCCAGGGAATGGAGGTGGCCTTCAGAGGCTGAGAACGACCCCTGGCCTACAGCCAGCAAGAGAATGAGGCCCTGCAACTGCATGGAATGGAATTCGTGAACAATTTTAAGGAGCCTAGGGGCACATTCTCCCCTGGACCCAGCAGAAAGGGGCGGCCCTAACAAAACTTTGGTTCCAGCCTGGTGAGGCTCTCTATACCCAGAGAGCCAGCCGAACCATTCTGTACCCAGACTCCTGGCCTGATGAACTGTGAGATAATATAATGGTGTTGTGTAAGCCAATACATTTGCAACTTTATTTTTACAGCCACAGTAGAAAATTATACACTGGGTTGGGTAAAATATCTTAGATACAACAACAAAAGCATTAGCCATAAAGAAAGAAATATATAAAGTGAACTTGATCAAAGTTAAGAAATCTGTTCTTAAAAAAAACACTGTAAAAATTAAAAGAAAGGGTAAAGACTGGGAGAAAATATTTATAAAACATATCAGATAAAGGACTTATATCCACAATATGTTAAAAAAAAATCTGAATGTATTCAAAACTTAACAGTAAGACAACAAAAACTCCATAATAAAATGAATAAATGATTTTACAAACTATTTGTAAAGACACTTCACAAATGAAGACACTTCACTAAAAACTGGCACTGCTAATTAGCACATGAAAAGATAGTCAACATCACTAATCATCAGGGACATGCAAACTGAAACCACAGTAGCAGCCCTGACCGGGTAGGTCAGTGGGTTAGAGCACCGTCCTGATGCACCAAGGTTGCGGGTTTGATCTCTGGTCAGGGCACATACAAGAAGCAACCAATGAATGCATAAATAAATAGAACACCAAATCGATATTTCTCCCCCCCCCTTAAAATCAGTAAATTAAAAGTGTTTTAAAAAATTTAAGCCACAGTGAAATACCACTACGTATCTACCAGAATTAACTCAGTGATACTAACAACAGCACGTGCCGAGAAGAATGCTGACAACTGGAATTCTCATCCTTTGCTGGTGAAGGCAAAATGGCACAGCCACTCGGAAAACAGTTTCTTATAAAGTTAAAAACACATTTATCATATGACCCAGTGATCCCATTCTTAAGTATTTACCCAAGAGAAATTAAAACTTATTTTCATACAAAACCTTTTAAGTGGATGTTTATAGCATCTTTATTCATAATTACCCCAAAATGGGAATAATCAAACATTCTTGAATTGGTAAATGGATAAACAAATTGTGAGACATTCATATTATGGAATCCTAGACAGGAATTAAAAGGAATGAATTAATGATACATGCCAATACATGAATGCATTATGCTAAGTGAAAGAAGCCAGGCCCAAAAGTTTACATACTGCATGACTCCATTTAAATGACATCCTGAAAAAGGCTAAACAAGCCCTGGCCCGGTGGCTCAGCTGATTGGAGCAGCATCCTGTACACCAAAAAGATGCAGGTTCAACCCCTGGTCAGGGGGTGTACAGGAGGCAACTGATGGATGTCTCTCCTGCCCCACCCCCCGCCCTCCTCTCCCTCCCACCCTTCCTCTCTCTCTAAAATCAATAAACATATCCTTGAGTGGTGATTCAGTCAACCAATGACAAAATTATAAAGACAGGAAATAAATCAGTGGTTGCTAGGCATCCGGAATGGCAAGAAGAGCCGACTGCAAAGGGACACAAGGGAATTTGGGGGGACTGTTAAATTGTTCAATACACTGTTTATGGTATTGGCTGCACAACTGTATGTGTAAGTAATTGCCAAAACTTTAATAACTGTACACCAGAAAGGGTGAGTATTAGCATGTATAAATTACATCTTGAATCTTAAAAAGAAAATGAGGCAGGGAGAGCACAGAAATGTAATCAGGAAAGTCATGACAACAAAACCGTAACATGGGACACATCTGGGCAGGTTCCCAGGGGTTTTCCAACTACAGGGGAATGCCTTAGACTTTAAAAATAGAATTAATAATGAGTTTACTTGTGCCTAGACTATAAAATGAACTTTGATTTCTCTAAGCTAAGAATGTTCGAAAGGCAGAAATGAGAGAACAAAGGAAGAAAAAGGGAAAGAGAACAAAAGCATCCAAAGATTAAATGGGGATCCAGAGGAGAAACCAAGAATGTACAGCAAGCTCTGGCGGGTATAGCTCAGTGGACTGAGTGCGGGCCTATGAAGCAAAAGGTCGCCAGTCGACCCCAGGGATGTGGGTTGCAGGGCAGGTTCCCGGTGGGGGACACGTGAGAGGCAACACTGATGTTTCTCTCCCTCTCCTCTCACCTTCCCTCCCCCTCTCTCTAAAAATAAATAAATAAAATCTTTAAAAAAAAGAATGTACAGCAAGGTGTGGGAGTAAGCAGCTACCACAGAATATACCCCAACAGGGTCTGGAAAGTAATCAGTACTCACAGGCCCATGCTCTGACCTCAGGTGATACGCAAGTCCAGCCTTCGATCTATATGGCTTTTCACAGTGGTGACATTTCAGGGTCATCTTCTCCAGCTCCGCAGCCCCTTTGCCACATTTTCTGACATGATACAGATATCCCATGATGCTGGTGAAGCTACTGGAGCAACTCTGAACACAGGAGAGAGACCTCAGCTATAATGTTAAATCTTTTGACATGATCTGTACATTACTGAACAGCTACAAGGCATTCCACACCAATAGACCCTCTGATGTCACAGGACCCTCTCTGACATTCCCACGGGCACAGCCCTTGCTGTCCCTGCCCCAACAGCTGTTCTGTCTACCACCAAGCATCACATTAGATGTTCGGTCAACATTCGGTCAACATTCAGCGAACTAGGACTCTGCACCTCTTCTGTGTCAGAGCTTCCTCCTTAGTCTACGATCCAATTCCACACCAATATCAAATACCCTGCAATATCAAAGTTCCTCACAGTAAGGTTACAAGAATCCTTTTCATCACATCAAAGAATGGCTGGTAAAGAAACCCCTTCAAGGACCGGGGAGAAAAACTTTCGGAGACCAGAAAGAAAATAAAGACGTATTAATGAGTGTGGGAGACCTGGAAAAGCAGGAGCCACTCTTATGTTGGAAGCTGATGCAGAACCAGGTTCCCGAGGGAGAAGAAGGACGAGTGGAAGAGGGCAACAGACAGGCCTGAATCTAAGGCTCCAGGCAGAGGGAGTCGCTGTCCTGGGGCTCTCACCTCTCGCATGCACCGGAGCTTTCCCAGTCTCTTCAGAACCGTTCGGAGACGCTCCCTCTCACTTGGCTCATCTATTTCATCTCCGGTCTTCAAAATGGGCTAGAAAGCATGAGAAGCAAACAAGAAGGTAATTCATGGAAAAGACAAATACAGAAAAAAAAAATTACAGAAGAATCAAGGACTAGCAAGCACCTAAGCTCATACCCATGAAGTCTACGTTACGTGACTCCTGGCTTTCCCATCTCCTAGACAGACGGGGAAGTAAAGAGGAAGAGAATCAGAGTTCTAAGCCCCTGCCTCCCAGGGTATGAACCTTCAGGACTAACCTAAACACACAAATACCCAGGTATCCACCACACGGGCTACACTGTACATAAGTCTTCTATGAAAAGGGTTTTCTTACTCACACCCTATAAAGTCCCAGAACCTTAGCCATCTCCACTGAGTGATCGATACTCAACTTAAGGCCGCCAAACACCCCGTAGGCTAGTATAGGACAGAAGACACTCTTACCAGACTATTATGATTTGCCATGACGTGGTACTTCATCCCTGCCAGTGAACGAAGCTGTTTCCCACAGTGGTGGCAAGTAAACATTTCCTACAGTGAAAAACACCGCTCAGTGCCAGACTACTCACCACGGAAACGGTCACAAAGTCCTACCCAATGCTCCTGTCTGGGTCTCGTTCATTTCCCAAACTCAGCAGTCAATGCATCTCAAAATTCGAAAAGCTCCGTGTCACAATCTCAAGGGCAAAGAAGTAAAGGCAACTCATTTTTTAAAAAATAGGAACTACCATTTACTGACTGCCGATATTTGTCAAGTAATGGGGATAGGAACTTAGCATGTATTATTTATTTCTCGTTCTGTCATGGACCACCCAAAGTCATAATTATTTTATCTCTATTATATAAATGAGGAAACCAAGGCTCATCTATAAATAGCTAAATGATACAAGTAGTGAGTGACTGAGTGGAAGTTTAAACCCACGACTGCCGCCCTCCAAAGCCCATTTTGACACAATGCTGCCTCTTCGCCGCAGTGGTCAGCAAACCCAACACAGTGCCAGGAAACATCTAACCTGTTTGCAGTTCTCCATGTGTCTCTTTAAGCCCTCTATGGTCTTCCTCCCCACTGCCTGACAGGTAGGGCAGGAGACGCTGCCTTTGTCCACAATTTCTAAGTACCACTGCTCCTCTAAACTGCCTACGAAGAAGAGAAAAGAACATGATAGGACCTGCAGTATTCTCCAGAAATGAAAAGCACAATTCCAGAACTTAGGAAAAGTCTCACAAAATGGTTTTTTGCCTCTGTGGGTAAGAGACTCCGGCTGTGTGTAACTCCTAGAAATATATTTTTTCAGACAGTGAGGAGTTTCTAAAACTTCTACTCAATTCCCTGTGATAAAAACCATCTGAGAAACATGCATACCCCAGTGACTTAAAGAATAGGCCACATTCTTCCCCCAGCTTTATGGAGGTATAACCGACAACAGGCAACACTTTTCCCAGCAGCATATAATAATGGGATGCTGAGATATGTAACAGCCAGTTTGCTGAGTGTTTCCTATGTGGCTGAGACTTTGTTAAATGGGTTTTTTAAATCCCATTTAATCCTCACAATCCTGACTGCCTTTGTTCTCCCTATTCAGAGACAGGGAAACTAAAGCTTGCAGAAATTACATAAATTGAGGCAGAGGAGAAAATTAATGAACCAAGGGCCTGTGCAACCTCTAACCAATGCCGTTCATGCCTGGCTCCTTAAAGAAACGCTGTCGCTGGTGCAGCATCCCTCCACCAACGATAACGACAAAACAGGAAGAGAGAACTGGGTCCCACAAAGCTGCCGCCCGGAGGCATACCTGCCGCATACACTGGTGGCTCCTTCCGAATGCGACGGGCCTGGGGCTTGGGGTTAGGCTGTGCTTTAGGCCGCTGCTTCCTCCCTGACACAAGACAGAAACTTGAAGCCCGACATGTTGCCTTTGCTAACCCCTCTCCAGCACCAACATCTCTTCCCTGCTCTTCTCATGGCTCTATGCACCAGTCCCTTAACCAACCGACTCCCTTAAATCACAATAGAAGGGAAGAATAAAATAAGGCAGGAGGGAGGCCATCCCTTGCCAAAAAACCCAAAGGGTTCAAAAGTGCTTTGAGGGCCAAACCCTAAGGTCTCTGTCCCTCAAACAACACAGCCCAGGCCCCCGGGGAGAAAAGAGTTAGCAAAGGTACGCCCTTACCATAGAGCTTATGCTTCTTCTGAGGAAATTCTCGATAATCTTCATCTTCTTCCTGCCTGGGTTTCCTTTTCCCTTTGGTTGATACTCCACCTGACCCTGAGATACAGGCAAAAACAGAAAAAAACCTGAGTGTGGTGAGTAAGCACCCATCCGGGACTGCCTTCCAAACACCACTCGTCAGAGGGAAAGATCAGCAGCAAGCACGGGCCTCACGGGTGCGTGTGTGCCATTGTCGGGGAAGTTGGTATAACTGTTGATTGATTTACTGGCTCGACCTTCCCTTCTCCTTTTTCAGTGTTCTCCGCCATAGTGTGCTTTGTTTCATCTTGGTTTGAGGCTAACACTGAAGCCAAATTGTTCAAAGTAAAGGGCTACTAAAGACCCCTTGAGACTATGACCACCAAGAAAATTTTACCCAGAATGACGCTTACATTAGTCCCTGAACCCTCAATAGAAGATCAAATGAGAAGAAGGGGAAAGATGTTCAAATCATGAAGAGGAAAGGCTGATAAAACCTAGAGGAGTAAGAGCAGCAGAATTTCACTCCAACACAGAGGGATCATTCATGAAGCTAACGGTATATGATAGCCTAACACCTTAAGAAATTAATCACTCATGAAAAACTCGTCTGTGGTACTTAAGACTTTAAGAGCCACTTACAAAGGCTACCTGAAAAGACAACTTTAGAGAGTGCTCTGTCTTTGGAACAAAATAATGAAAATGATACCTTCAACAGGGGGAGTAGCAGCTCGCTTGATCCTTCTCATCTTCATCCAGGAGGTAGATTTTCGAAAGGATGCTGGAAAATCACTTACTGGTTCACATGAAGAGGCAGAAGAGGAGCCGCTTAAGGAATCATCGTGAGGAATAGTGTACTGGAAACTGTTATCCTTTATGGAGCACTTGGTCCTGCTATTAACATCACAAAGATATACGCCACAAAGAGAGCGTGAAATGAAGTTCCTATTAATTATTTTATATCATAAGCAGATAACCAATCTGATTAACTTTGCAAAAACACGAAGTCTGATAATAACAGAACTTAGATTTCAATCTTCAAACAATTACAAGGGTTGATTTAATACAACTAATACTGGACTTCAGTATAATCAGAGAGTAAGCTGTTCATGTGATGAGTACTCAGAAGCCCAGGTACGCATTCCTTCCTAGATTCGTCCAAGAAAGGAGAGTGACCTAAGTGACAGGGTGTTCTGCGGCCAGATGACCCCCCTGGATCTATACCTAGGCATGTCTGGATCTCCCTGGGTCTCTGCCAGAGGGGCTGTAACTAATATCCCTGAGAATAAAGGAGGAAAAGAAGTTTATAGGCCCTAGTCTGATCCATGTTCCTTCTCCTGTAGCCTCTTCCCTAAACCCTTATGTTGTGGCCTCCCTATCTTACTTAGGCAACATGATACTTGGCTTTTACAGCTAAACAAAGGGTGCTGTCTTGTCTAAGTTCAGCTTGCCCTGAGAAGTCTGGTATACAGTTGTATATCCAAATTCCCAAATCCAAGACCAGTCTGTGTGTTATTAACAAACATTACTGAGTAACCACAAAGTATCTTCTAGGTGGCTCAGGATGTGGTAGGGCAACAGCTGTCAAACTGTGAGGCCACTGTACATTTACGGTTTAGAAAGGTCACTCTGGGGGTTGTATGGGAAAATGATACACGGAGGAAAACTGAACGAAGGAAGAAGTGTCAGCGGCTTGTTGCAATGGTATGGATAAGAGATGACGAGGGTTTGAACTAAGATTCTGTAGTAAAGATAGGCAGACAGATTCAAGATAACATTTAGAAAAGCTGGTAAGAATTACACAAAGAAGTTTTAGGAACAGAGAGTTGGAAGAAATTCAGGTGACTATTCTTAGGAAACTATGTAAGTAAAATGTGATGGATACCTATTATGGAACAGTAGGTAGTTGTCAGAAGCAATATGAAACATGGTTTCATACAAAGAAACATGAACATAACTAAAAAGTATACTATTGAATGAAAAAGGAAACAGTAAGATTTAGAGTACAATGTTAATTCAGTAAATTAAAAACAAATACATATTTAAATAGCTATTTTATAAGAATTCATATATACAGAGATAGGCAAAAGTAGGTTTACATTTGTTCATATGGAAAATAACATAATAATTAATAAATAATAATATGAGAATAAACTGGGTTTCACGTATTCACAACCATAAACCTGCTTTTACCCACCCCCGTATTTAAGGGTAAATATCAAAATTATTGACATGGTTCTCAGGGGGAAGAAGGGGATAGAAATAGGGATAAGAACAACTAACAGGGAGGCGTCAGTATGAATGATTTTCAGCTCTCTGCACCTGAGGGGCGACATCACAAATTTCATACAGAGAAGTCCTGGTTCTGGCATGATGCATAAGCCCACCACTCTTGCCGATTACAACTAAAAACTCTGGACTCTGAAAAGTAAACAAAGTCAGGTATATTGACAAGAGGAGTCAAAACTGGGAGAAGTGTCCTGGCTGATGTGGTTCAGTGGATCAAATGCCAGCCTGTAAACTGAGAGGTCACTGGTTCAGTTCCCAGTTAGGACACATGCCTGGGTTGCAGGCCAGGTCGCTGGTTGATGGTGTGTGAAGGGCACCAATCGATGTATCTCTTGCACATCAATGTTTCTCTCCCTCTCTTCCCTTCTTTAAAGTAAGTAAATAAACAAATAAGATCTTAAAAAAAAAAAAAAAACCTTGGAAAAGGGACCCACGTAAGTGTGTGTTTCCCAGTTTTCCCTCCCTCACACGTGGCTCTGCAACAAGGGTGAACTCCATCTGCAAAGCAGCACAGGCAGAGTCTAAATTCCAGTGGAATCTATACCTTTCTGGCCATAGAAACAAGGAAGAGACCCCTAGAGACTAGAGGGAACAGTGAAGAAGAGAGAGGCAAAAAGGAATCCTGTAATTTTGTGTCTGAGTCCACACCAGTCATAGCTTAGCTTGAGCTATGTATGTGTGGGGCATACCCAAACCAGCTAGAGCAAAGGCTTTGAAAAGTGAAGCAAGATTTAAAAAATGCACAAGTCTCAGGCTAACACCTGAGCTACTAGCGTGTGAAAACCCAAACCAATGCAGCAAAAGCTTTGAGAGTAAAATAAGATTTGAAATACCCCCCAAAAGTCTCAGACTAACCTGTGAGCTATTTGTGTGCAAAACAGGCCTAAACCATCATAGCAAAGACTCAGACTGACATTGAACCAACACCCCCTGAAGGCAAAACAGAACTTACAGTCAGAACCTAAACAAGTTACCTGTTAAAATAAAAATGTTAACACTTCCCAGAAGAGTCTTAAAAGACCCAGGATCTACATATAACAATCACAATATCGAGAATAAATGAAAAAATTATGCAATACACAAAGAACCAGGAAAATATGAGCAATTCTCAAAGAAACAGATGATTAAGAGATGTCGACCCCAAGATAATCTAGACCTTGGAACTATCATAGACTTTAAAGCAGCTGTTGTAATTATGCTCCACGAAATAAAGGAAAACACATTTGAAATGAAGGGAGAGGTAGATATTTTCAGCAAAAATTAGAAACTATAAAAAAGAACCCAACGAAAATTCACTAGATAGGCTCAGTAATAGAATGGAGATGACAGAGGGAAGAATCTGCGAACTTGATGAAAGATCAATAGAAATGATCTAATATGAACGAAAAACAGATTGAAAAACAGCCAAATGAACCCCCAAATCTGTGGGTCACTCTCTAAAGGCCTCACTGAAGTGTAGTTGTAATCCTAGAAAAAGGAGACTGAGACAGAAAAACAAATTTAAAAAATATGATGGGAAATCTCCCAAATGTAATGAGTTTAGAGTCAAGGAGCTCAAGAAACACTTAAAAGGATGAATTCAAAGAAAACACACCCAGAGCTTTCAGCCTGGCAAACACCTGGAGACTGGGGGTGTGGGCGGAGCCCTGAGAGAGGTCGGCAGCTGCACCCCCTGCCCACACACCTTGCCTTTCGTATCTCTTCCGCCTGGCTACGCCCTAGTTAGTCTTTTGTAATAAACTGGTAATCTCGTATATAAAAGAGAAAAATAAACAAAAACACAGACACATCTTAATGAAACTGTTCAAAACCAAAGATTAAAAGAAAACCTAGAAAGCAGCTAGAAAAAAATGACATACTATATGGAGGCAATGATTCAAATTATCGTGAATTTCTCAACTGAAACCATGGAGGACAGAAGACAGTGCAACACCACCTTTTAAATCCTGACAGAAAAGATGCTATGAAAATATCCTTTGAAATATTTCATCAAGTACAGAAAAACTAAGAAAATTTGTCAACAGGGCTGCTTTATGAGAAATGTTGAAGAAAATTATTCCAGCTAGAGGAAAATGATACCAGAAAGAGAGTTTGAGAATAAAGAGGAACAGAAATGGTATTGTGTTATATACATACACACACACACACACACACACACTCTCTCTCTCTCTCTCTCTCTCTTTAAAGCAGAATTTTAACATCACTTGTTCAGGTTCTCAATATACAATGAGGTCTGTCCAAAAATAGTCCAGCCATTGTTAATATAACAAGAGTGTTTTTGCGTGACATCGATGTAACCTGGCAGCCAAGGAGACTGGACTGGAATGCAAATGCGTGAACTATGATGACTTCACTGTACTAGTCAGTGAGGGCAGTAGATGCTATTGAGTGAGCATGTGTACTGTGTGGCCAGTGCATTCAAAATGATTGAGTGAATACAGCAATAAATCTGCATCAAATTTTGCATTAAGCTTAAACATTCCTCTTCAGAAATTATTCAAATGATTCAGAAGGCCACAGCTATGGGCAACTGGTGATTGGCAGCTTCATCACAGTAACACGCCTGCTCATGCATTACGTCTTGTGCAGTTTTTTTTGGCAAAACATCAAATCACCCGGGTGACCCAGCCCCACTACAGCCCAGATGCAGTGCCCTGAGACTTCTAGCTTTCCCTAAAACTAAAATCACCTTTGAAAGGGAAGACATTTCAGACCATCAGTGAGATTCAGGAAAATATGACAGGGCAGCTGATGACATTGGGAGGACTGAGTGAGGTCCCAAGGTGCCTACTTTGAAGGGCACTGAGGCATCATTGTCCTGTGTACAATGTTTCTTGCATCTTGTGTCTTCTTCAATAATGTCTCTATTTTTCATATTACATGGCTGGATACCTTCAGGACAGACCTCGTATATAAATATAATACATGTGACAGCTATAACTTAACGGTTAAAGGAATCTATATGGTTGTGAGGTTTCTATATTTAAGTAAAGTAGTAGAATGTGAACTCTAAGTGGACAGTGGAAGGATAGGTATGCACATTGCAATTCCTAGAGCAACCACTACCAAAAGAGAGAAAGACAAAAATCAAACAGATAAAATAAAATGGGACACTAGGACTTCCTGCCAAGATGGAGGCAAGGTTGTACCTCCTTGCACAACCAAAAGAAGGACAACAATTTAAAAACAAAAAACAACCAGAACTGACAGAAAATTGAACTGTACGTAAGTCCAACAACCAAGAAGTTAAAGAAGAAACATCCATCCAGACCGGTAGGAGGGGCAGACACAGGCAGTCGGACAAAGAGGACTCAGGACAAAGCGGGTGAAGCGGTGGATTGTGGAGCAGGGTGTACAAGGTGGCAGCTGGTGGACCCGGCAAGGCAGTTGCTGGTGGAGCAGGTGGTCTCACATTCATGTGTATATAAACTGGAAGAAACAACTGGGGAGCAGGAGAAACAATGGGGGAGGGAGACAGACCTTGCAACCCAGGGTCCCAGCACCAGAAAATACAGCCTCAAACCACCGATTGAAAACACCTGTGGGGGTTGAGGCAGCATTGGGAGAAACTCCCAGCCTCACAGGAGAGTTCATTGGAGAGATCAACAGGGTCCTAGAACTTACAAAAACCCAGCCACATGGGAATCAGCACCAGAAGGGTCCACTTTGCTTGGGGGAAGCAGGGGAAGTGACCGAAATCCAGCAGAGTGGAACAGGTGCCATTGTTCCCTCTTGGACCCCCTCCCCCACATACAGCATCACAAAGCAGCCACGTGGGTTGCTCTGCCCTGGTGAACACCTAAGGTTCTGCCTCTTACTATGTAACAGGTGCACTGAGACCACAAAAAAAAAAAAAAATGGCCCAAATGAAAGAAGAGATCAAAGCTCCAGAACAAATACAACTAAGTGACGAAGAGAGAGCCAACCTAACAGATGCACAGTTCAAAACACTGGGAATCAGGATGCTCACAGAACTGGTTGAACTTGGTAACAAATTAGATGAAAAAATGAAGGCCGCACTAAGTGAAATAAAGGAAAATGTACAGGGAACCAATAGTGATGGAAAGGAAACTGGAACTCAAATCAATGGAGTGGACTAGAAGGAAGAAAGAAACAAGAACTCAAAACATGAGGAGAGGCTTAGGAACCTCCAGGACATCTTTAAACGCTCCAACATCCGAATTATAGGGGTACCAGAAGGGGGAAAGAAACAGCCACCAGTGGAAAAGTTATTTGAACAAATAATAAAGGAGAACTTCCTCAATATGGCAGAGAAAATAAACTTCCAGAAAATCCAGGAAGCTCAGAGAATCTCAAAGAAGTTGGACCCAAGAAGGAACACACCAAAGTACATCATAATTATAATACCCAAGATTAAAAATAAGGAGAGAATCTTAGAAGCAGCAAGAGAAAAGGAGACAGTTACCTACAAAGGAGTTCCCATAAGACTGTCAGCTGATTTCTCAAAAGAGAACTTGCAAGCAAGAAGGGGCTGGAAAGAAGTATTCCAAGTCATGAAAGGCAAGAACCTACATCCAAGATGACTCTATCCAGCAAAGCTTTCATTTAGAATGGAAGGGCAGTTAAAGTGCTTCTCAGATAAGGTCAAGTTCAAGGAGTTCATCATCACCAAACTCTTATTATATGAAATGTTAAAGGGATTTATCTAAGAAAAAGAAGATAAAAAATATGAACAGTAAAATGACAGCAAACTCACAGCTACTAACAACCACACCTAAAACAAAAACAAACTAAGCAAACAACTAGAACAGGAACAGAACCACAGAAATGGAGTTCACATGGAGGGTTATCAACAGGGGAGTGGGAGGGGGGAGAGAGTGGGAAAAGGCACAGAGAATAAGTAGCATAAATGACAGGTAGAAAATAGGGGGAGGGTAAGAATAGTATAGGAAATGTAGAAGCTAAAGAACTTATGACACATGGACATGAACTAAAGGGGGGAATGTGGGTGGGAGGGGGTATGCAGGGCAGAGAGGAATAAAGGGGGGAAATGGGACAACTATAATAGCATAATCAATAAAATATATTTTAAAAAATGGGACACTAGATATTCAAAAAAGAAGATACAGAGGAACAAAAGGCAAAGTACAAAGAACAGATAAAACAGGAGACCCATATCCAACCATAATTCAAATGCTTATGGTCTAAACACTCCAGCTAAAAATCAGACTGACGGGGTGAATCAAAAAGCAATAACCTACAATACTATCCTTACAAAGTACACATTTTAAATATAAAGACATACATAGATTGGAAGTAAACAGATGAAAAATTATACCATGCAATCAGCAAACACAAGAAGGCTGAAGTGACTATTTTAATACCGGATAAAGCAGACTTCAAAACAAAGAATATTGCCTGAGATAAAAAGGGACACTTCAAAATGATAAAAGTAACAAATCATCAGGAAGACATAATTACTCATTGTATGTGTCCATAACAGAGGCTCAAAGTACACAAAGCAAAATTGACAGAATTGAGAGGAAAAACACACAATTCTTTACTCTTAGCAGAAAATGTTAAGACCTCCTCCTCTCAGCAACTGACAGAACTACACAAAAATTCAGGGAAGACGTAGGAGATCGGAATGGCACTAACGGCCGCCTTGCTCATGTTAACATGTATGGGCACTATTTCCAACAATCACATACATGACATACATACATAGATGACAAGTGCATTCACCAAACAGGTCATATGTGGGGCCATAAACTTTAAATTTAAAAAAATGAAAATTATATATGTATTCTCTGACCACACCAGAATTCAGTTAGAAATCAAGAACAGTAAGATAGCTAAAGTTTAAAGAAGAGGAATCTGGAAATTAAACACTCTACTCCAAATAATTCATGGGTCACAAATGAAATCACAAGGGAAATCTGTAAATATTTTCAAGTGATTAACACAAAAATACGCATATCCAAATTTGTGGGGTACAATTAAAGCAGTACTTAGGAGGAAACTTACATATTAGAAAAAGATCTAAATGCTTATATTAGAAAACCAGTGACTTAAGATTTCCTAAGAAATTTTCAAAAGAAGAGCAAAGTAAATAGAAGGAAAAACATAATAAAGAGGAGAAATTCATCAATCATAAAGTAGACAATAGAGAAAATCTGGTTCTCTGAAAAGACAACAAAATTGACAACCCTGTAGGTAAACTGATCAAAAAAGAGATACCATAAATAACAAATGTCAGGAATGAAAGAGGTATTATCACCACAGATCATACCGACATTAAAATAAGATAATAATTTGAACAATTTTATGCCAATAAATGGACAAGTTAAGAAAAATAAATTTCTTGAAAAATACAACTTACCAAAATAGAAAAAAGAAACTAAAAAGCTCTTTATTTTTTTAAAGAAATTGAATTTGTTAAGCAAAACCTCTCGAAAAGAAACCTCCAGGCCCAGAAGGTGCCATGGTTAAATCCCATGGCAATAAGGTTTTTAGAAAAGGGGAGCACATGGATCACAAGAAGAAAAGTAAAACTGCCCCTTACTTGCAGATTAAATGTTCGTTTACAAAAACAAATTCTAGGGACTACACATTCATTAAGAACTAAAAATAAATTTAGCGAGTGGTAGAATACAAGGTTAACACACAAAATTAATTGTATTCTTAGATTACACCGGGGGTGGGCCGGGAAGGGAGTAAAAGGCAGAAAACTGTACTTGAAAAATAATTAAATTTAAAAAATTAAATTAAATTAAAAAAAGATCACAGCAACAAGCAACTAAAAATGAATTTATAAAAATACAATTATAAAAACATTAAAAAGCACATAAAATACCTAAGAACCATTCTAACAAGACACCCAACACTTTCACAATGAAAACTATAACACACTGATGAGAGAAATTAAAGATCTAAATAAGTGAAAAAAAATACAGCATGCTTATAAATCAGAAAACTCAATATTGTAAAAAATGGCAGTTCTCCTCAAATGGACCTATACATTTCAAATAACACCAATCAATACTACAGCATGCTTTTTTTAGATGTTGACCGATTCTACGATTCATATAAAAATGCAAAGAATCTAAAATAGCCAAAATAATTTTGCAAAGAACAAATTTAGACAACTTACCCTACCTAATTTCAAGATTAACTCCAATGCTATAGGATCAAGACACTTTAGTACTGGCAAAAAGACAGATGAGGAGAGTTCAGAAATGCACACGCCCACATACATGTTCAACTGATTTTTGACAAAGGTCAAAATTAACTAAATAGGGAAAAGAAAGTCTTCTCAGCAATTGGATACACAAATGGAAAGAAATTAACACTGACCTTTAAAATACACTACACATAAAAATTAACTTTATCCTCGGGTGAGGATTAAAAAAAATTATTTCTAAATGAGTCACAGACCTAAATGTAAAACCTGTAACACTTCGAGAGGAAAATACAGCAGAAAATCATTTAGGGATAGGAAAGTTTTCTTAAATAGAATACCAAAAAAAAAAAAAAAACAAAGGAAAAAAAGGCCTATCTGGTTTGGCTCAGTGGATCAAGTGTCAGCCTGTGAACCAAAAGGTCACCAGTTGGATTTCCAGTCGGGGCACATGCCTGGGTTGCAGGCCAGGTCCCTGGTTGAGGGAGTGTGAAAGGCAACTGATCAATGTATCTCTCGCACATCAAAGTTTCCCCGTCTTTTTCCTTTCTTTCCTCTCTCTCTCAAAATAATAAAATCTCTTAAAAAATAGAATACAAAAAGCATGAAACATAAAAAGAAAAAATAATGTTTATAATTTTTAATGATAAATTTAAAACCTCTGCTCTTCAAAAGACACAATTAAGCAAATGAAATTGAAACTATGAACTGGAAGGAGGTATTCAAGAAACACACATCAGCCCTGGCAAGGCTGGTTGGAGCCTTACCCTGCACGCCAAAAGGTTTAGAATTTGATCCTCAGTGGGGGGCCTACAGGAGGCAACCAATCAATGTTTCTCTCTGCATGAATTCTTTTTTCTTTCTCTCTCTCTCTCCCCCCTCCTTCCTCTCTAAAAATCAATAAACATGTCCTCAAGTGAGGATTTAAAAAATTTAAAAAGAAACATGTATGAGACTAAGGAATTGTATTCAGAATACACACACACACACACACACACACACACACAGTTTTTAAATGCTACAATTCAGCCCTGGCCAGGTAGCTTAATTGTTTAGAGCATCATCTTGATACACCAAGGATGAGCATTCGATCCCTGACCTCAGTCAGGGCACATACAAAAATCAACCAAGGAATGCATAAATACGTAGAGCAACAACCCCCACCCCCTCTATCTCTTTCTCCCATCTCTCTCCCTTACTCTCCCTCACTCCACAACCAATTTTAAAAAAGAAAGAAATCTTGCCATCCGCAACAACATGAATGGACCTAGAAGATATGCTAGACAAATAGCATATGACAAATATGCCATTTGTCTTTCTCTGTGCTGTAAGTCAGAGAAAGACAAATACCATATGATTTCATTTATATGTGGAATCTGAAAAACAAATAAACTCACAGACAGAGAATATTTTGATGGTTGCCAGGTGGGAGGGGCATGGGGAGATGGATGAAAAGGGAGAAGAAATGAAGAACTGTAGTTTAAAAAAGTCATGGGAATGTAAAGTACAGCATAGGGAATATAGTCAATAATACTGTAATACTAGATATGGTGTCAGATGGGCACTAGATTTACCGGGGTGATGACTTCATAAATTACACAAATGTCTAAGCACTATGTTGTATACCTAAAAATAAAAATCAACAAAAAAATTAATTATTTTAGAAAAACATAATGAAACACCACTACACACCCTTTAAATTGAAGACCTACTCTTATACACTGCTGATAGGAACATAAAATACCACCACTTTAGAAAACAAGCCATGTCTTACAAAGGTAAACACACTCCTGACATACGACCCAACCACCTTAAATGCTAATAAATACCATCTTGGATATTTTCAAAGCAAAACAAAAATATTTTTCCACATAGAGACTTGCACATGAATGTTCGTAGCAGTTTTATTGTAATACCCCCAAATTTTAAAAAAGATTTTATTTATTTGCTTAGAGAGAGGAGAAGGGAGGAAGAAGCAGAGAGAAACATTAATGTGTGGTTGCCTCTCACTTGGCCCCCACCAAGGACCTGGCCCACAACCCAGACATGTGCCCTGACTGATAATTGAACTAGCAATCCTTTGGTTCACAGCCCATGCTCAATCCACTGAGCTACACCAGCCAGGGGCCCCCAATTTGAAAATAACCCAAATATTCATCAAGGTAGATTATGACCATAAACTAATTATGACATATATATACTGAAATTTTATTCAGTAAAAAATCTATTTTCATTCAAAATCATTATTCTAAGTGAAAGAAATCGTATAAAAAGACAACATAGTGTATAATTTCATTTATACGAAATCCTAGAATGTGCAAACTGCTGTACAGTGAAAGAAAACAGAGCGGTCTCTGGGGACAGCAGAAGGAGGAATGGAATGCAAAGGGACATGAAAAACTTTTGGAAGAGGTTGAAATATTATCTCGACTGTGTTGACAGTTTCACAGGTACTTACATATGTCAAAGCTAATAATGCTGTATATTTTCAATAAATACAGTCTATTGTGCTTTACTTATACCTCCATAAAAGTATTAAGAAATTTTTTAGATGGAAACTGGTCATCTTCTAGGGCCAAAACCCACCATCCCAAACAGCAGGAACCATCTTCACTGGAAAGACCTGACAGTGTCCACAGGCCATTAAGAGTCAAGTCTCATGTGATTCTTCTTGGGAAACTGTCCTCATGGAAATTTCTTTACTGTCAGAGTAGGACTCAGATATATCCATACCCCTTTCATGAATAAGCACGAGCAAAGTAAAAAAAAAAAAAAAAAAAAAAAAAAAATCAATTATTTCTATGATCAGCATGAATAACATTTTGGGTATTAAGTCAACATGGTTAGGAAATCCCTCCAGGTGACCTTTATTTTTAAAGGTCAACAAAACAGTTCTGAAGTATTTTATGCTATCTATCTATTAAGTCAGGGCATTTCACTATTTTTTAAAAACCAGAATCATCTCAAACTCCTCTTTCCATACATATGACAGAAAAAAGGCTTTTGGTTCCAACAATGACTATAATAATCAGCAACTTTACAATATGTTGTCTGCGCCACTACTTTTCAATCTCTGCTTCTGCTCACAGAGATGCAAAGTTTAACCTTATTTTCAACTGAGTTCTGATATAGCAGGAATTTTTAAGACTCTTAGTTCATTCTCTAGGTATAAATATTTAGATTTCATTAACAAAGTATTTTAGTTAATCTCAGTATCATCTGCAGCCTTTTATTCTACCCAGTCCTTAAATGCTGATATTCTTCTTCATGGTTTCATCCTCCACTCACTTCTAGTCTCAGTTCTCACCAATGGTTCTCAGATTTCACAATCTCCTAGGGAGCCAGTTAAAAATAAGAATGTCAGTGTCCTAACCCCAATTATTCTTATTTAGATTAACAAATGAGGGCCCGTTAACCTTCATATTTTTTTTAACAATTACTCACTTGCTATCCCAGTAAATTATTTTTGTTTACCTCTTGTTCTCTCTTCTGGAAAAAACATCTTTCCCTTCCCTTAACTTTCAAGCTGCCTTGCTCTGTCAAACCTTCCCTTCTAAACTATCACTCCCCTCTCCCAAAGGCTGTATTAAATTCCTGTTTAAAAATACTGAATTATACTGTACTGTGTTGATCTATTTGTCTGTCTATCTCCCCATTCAGACTGTTAGCTGTGTTTTTTCATGTCTGTCTATCTAACCCACTACACACCTGGAACATAGCAGATATTTAGTAAATGTTATCTGAATGAATTAATCCCTTCCAATGACTATCTGGTTAACAACGACCTTTTTGTCTTAACAAGTATGGAAAAGCTTAACACATTCAATATACAAAATAATACACAAGTCTGGAAGCCAAGTAGTTTGAAAATACAAGGATTTCTTGTGGTCATTTCTTATTAGTCCTTCCATGTTCCTCAATGTATCCATGAGTACATAAATTCAAAGCATATGCTCCATTTTTATTATGATTCATACTTTTCTTTCTTTTCCTCTCTCTTTTTTTTTTGCAAACTGGTTCTCTAGGTTTAGACCCCCACTGCCCAATAAGGTAGACGTTAGCTACAGGTGGCTATTGAAATTTAAGTGAATTAAAATTAAATACAATTTAAAACTCAATTTCTGATACCAGCCACATTTCAAGCATTCAAAAGCCATACGTGGCTAGAAGCAACAATACTGGACAGCGCGGATACAGAAAATTTTCATCATCACAGATACTTCGAATGGACAGCCCTGGCGACAGTTATAAACAGACCTCAGAAAACCTCACTTACTTCTTAGCGCCCACGATCCTCGTGGTCCTCTGCTGCTTAAAGGACGTGGGTCCCGGGGTCTAGCAAACGCAAGCACATGAGTGAATGCTAGAGACCTCTGAACCTTGACCACAAAATGACAATCCCCCTGTGCCCAGAAGAAATGGAAGCTCTCCCCGGGCATCTAACTCAAACGGAAGGAGGCAGGACTTTTTAAGGAAAAGTATTTGGTCCTATCTTTCTACAGAGTGACGGCAGGTGACAACACCAGAGCCTTCATCTCCCCCATTCTTAACGCCCTGTCTGGATAGAGGTTCTAAAGAGAGAACAGCGAGGACAACGGACATGGGAGCACTGCATGTATAAAAAGAATAGAAGCTAATGGCAATCTGGCGACGAACTGAGTCCAAGAAGGTGGGGAACAGACAGCGAAAAGTGAGGGGAAAGAAGGGGACAGGTAGATCTGACCTAGAAGGGTGGGGCCTACGATGGGCTCTGATAAAACCAATTGTGAGCTTAGGACAAAAGAGAGGACCGCGTGTTGCAGGCTCGACAGCGCTACCTCTGAAGCATAACGGTCAAACCGAGAAACTCACAGCGGGTACTGCACCGAGTCTGGAAGACATCACTCCCTCTCCACGCCTAACAAATTCACCCAAGGGCTCCGGCCAGACCAACGCCACTTCCGCTCTCCTCTCCTCTCCCGGATGTGGAGTCTGAGCCGCCCAACCCCGTTCTGCACGTCGACTTCCGCCTAGCGGCCTTCCAGCGGGGCTGCCTCGGGAGTGAGTCACGTGACGACCACACTCCGAGACCCTGAGACCCCGCCCTCCAGGTTAGGGTCCCGGACCCAGAGGACTGTGAGTTGGGGGTGGGGCTTTAATCTGGCCTCCGGACCCTAACCTTTCACGTCCCTCCACCCTCCATTCCCCACCCAGCACAGCGAGTGTCTTTCTACATGCACAAGGAAATCAGTTATTGCCCCTTTATTTTAGAGAAATTGCAGACCCAATCCCGTTGCCCCAGCCCCCTGATGGAGAGGCATAAACTCTTTCATTGCTGAGGGTGCTAGAACTGGAGCCGGTGGCTGAGCAGGAAAGAAGCCAGGAAAGGCAAGCTTAGTGAAGGTTTGAGTCAATAAAGGAATAATGGGGGTGGAAACCTCATCTACTCTGAGACTCCAGACTTGCCCTGTTTGGGGTTTTTTTTGTATGGTCCCTAGGAGACATGATTTGAGTGAGTCTTGAGATCTTTGTACAAACTATGTCTGGGCCTCTCCTTAGGGGAGCTGTGATGAGTTCTCTTAGAGGGACTTCCATGGTTTTTCTCAGATGGACTGTGTTCACTCCACTCAGGGTGACTGTGTCTGAGCCTCTCAGAATGACTATGTCCTCTCCTCTTAAAGGGACTGCCATGACTGCTCTCACAGAGCCTGGGTCGCCTGCTCTCAGAAAGACTGTATCCTCGCCTCTTAGAGGGACAATGGCATCTCTCAGAGGGTCTGCGACATCTCTCAGAGGGACTGCGACATCTCTCAGATGGACTGCGATGTCTCCTCTGAGAAGGACTGGGACGGCTCCTCTGAGAGGGACTGCAATGTCTCCTCTGAGATGGACTTCGATGTCTCCTCTGAGAACGACTTCGATGTCTCCTCTGAGCAGGACTGCGATGGCTTCTCTGAGAGGAACTGCAATGGTTTCTCTGAGAGGGACTGTAGTGGCTCCTTTCAGATGGACTTCTATGGCTCCTCCGAGAGGGACTGTGATGTCTCCTGTCAGAGAAAATGCAAGGGGTTCTTTCCCTAAGGAAGCTGTGGTGGTTTGGTTTCTTATGTGTGAGTTTGTCTTTAAGGGGACTGTGTGAGGTTCTCTTCATAGCAGTGCCATGTAGAATTCTCCCTTGGACCCGACTTCTGATTCCTGTTTTGGAGTTCTTGGACTCCAGGCTAGAGATTTCTTTTCTATAGAAATTTTTCTTAGGTCTGCTGCCCCTGCCATTTTGAATGGTACCCAAAGGATGTCTGATTGTGGTGGCTTTGGGAGTGGTGCTTCCTTGGGGAACTCTGCGTGTGGGCAGTGGGAAAAGTCTGAGTTGGAAAGAGCTGTCTGTTTTTGATTGTTGAGCTGATCTGAGTTGGTCTGTTCCTTCCCACAACATGCTGTCCTGTTCAGTGGTTGGGTCTGTTGGTTTTAGCTTCATAACTGGCATCCTCTCTTTTTCAATATCTCTTAGCAAGCAGTAGTCTCTGGCTTTTTGTTTTCTTTGGTAATTTTTGCTTGACCACAAATGGCCTGCCCTTGTTCTGTGCTCAGACTTCTGCCCAACAAATGCCATAATTCTGTGCGCTGTTTGGAATGCCTTCCTTAGTCCCTGAAAAACCAGTTGAATGAATTTAGGTTGGGAGGATGTCTTAGGCGGTCTTTTAAAAGAGTCAGTAGTTGTCTGAGGTGCTCCATTCCTTTTCATTTTTAACTGAGCTGCTATCTCCCTAGAGAGACTGTGTTTTAAGGTTCTACTTTTTGTGTAGAACTTTTTGTTTTGTGTTCTAACTCCCTTGGTGATTCTTTTCATTGGATATCTTGAATCACAGGTGCTTTGGCTTCTCATTTCAGCCCATTGTTCATCTTGATTGCTTTCAGAGTCACTTTCTGGTAAAAAGCAAACTTCAGTGAATTCATAGCGTCCAGGCTCTCTAGTATCTGTCTTTCCTATAAGGTCAGAGCTGCCACATTGCTTTTGCCTGATGTGGGCTTGTATAGGAGCAGGAGAATGGGAAGACTGAGATGGGAAATCTATTGTGGAAGTAGGATTCTTGGAAGCTTGAGTACAGATTTTAGCTTTCCTTAGTGATGATGATATCAGGCTCCTTGGTGTAACGGGTCTGTCTCTTCTGTGATACTTTGGGACTTGGGATCTTCTCCCAGACTGCAATCTAAAGCCAAGATGCAGTCTAATCTCTCTGTGACCTTCGGGAGTGCGTACAAAGCAGAGCTGTGGATAGATAATAAGATAAGGCCCCAAAGTGTCCTGTAATTTATGACAACAATTGAAACCTGAACAACGGCCACACTGTAAGCAGATAGGGTATTTCAGGACCAGTCCTGAAGCTGGCGGTGGAGGTACATTGTGGGGTATTTGACTTCTTAACAGTTTTGCTGCTATTTTTAGCTGCAGATCTTGTAGCAACTGGAGTTGTTCTGAGAAGACAGAGTTGTCCTGGAAAAGATAACTTGGCGTAAGGGGGTATTGGGACTCAAAAATCCTTGTCTGTGAATCAGTCTGTGAGTTCTCACTCTCTTTCACTGGAACAGGATCTTTCATAGTGAAAAATATATTGAAGGGAGACTCTGACTTTACTGGGTCAAGGAGCTGGTCCCCTGTATATGAAATAGGCATGTGCTGCTGGATGACTTCCTGGGATATATCAGTGAGCTTTGTTTTCTTTATTCTCACTCTAGTTCCAGAGTATTGCTGTATTATGGACGGCATAGAACCACGTGTCCACATCCTTAAGGCCATTCTTTTCTCATGACCATGACATGAAGTATGTCTCTGAATGTAGTTTTTGACCACTGAAGCCTGAGAAACAGTACCTTGACCCATCTCTAGCAGACTCTGGGAAAATTCCGTCAATTCAGCTGGAACCCCAAATAAATTCTGAATAGGTTGGGCATCTGTAGTGACTCTTTCTGTTAAAGGTATTTGAGAACAAAACTTTCTTTCCATAGTGGTCCCTAAGACATTCCCCAGCATTAGCATATTGGAGAGATATTTTCTAGGTAGTTTCTGCTTCCAGGAGTGACTCTCCCAGATATTCTGTTGTCTTCCCAGGACAGACCAGGTAAGGTTTCTTCGAGCCCCTGATCCTGTCTGGAAGGTCCTGGGTAGTGATCTCCAGCTTTTTGGTGGATGTTGGAAGAGGCCCTGGAGTGAATTCTCTAACTCTGCCACCTGCCCCTTTTGAATCCTCTCCTTAGATATGACATTCACTCCTGGGATCTCAGCATGGGGGGTTTCTACAGTGTGAGCTGTCTTGTCAGAGGGTTGATTATGAAAGGACAAGGGAAAGGTTGAAGCAAAACTCTCTTCAGGCTGCAAAATACCTGTCCAAGGGCTTTCTAGATCCAAGGCTCTTGATACTTTGGTCATCTCAGAATCCCAAAGGCCTCCTAATTCAGATGTTGTTTTGACAGTGCTTGAGATGACTGAGTTTGAAGAGTTACATAGAAACCTAGAGAAATAATTCCCTATCTGTAACTCTTCTCCTAATGTTAACTCCTCAGATTCCCTATCCTGATTTACCTGTCTTAGATTCAAATCCTCAGAATCCATAACTTGAGGAGGCCTTATTTTTATCCCTATAGATTTCACAGCCTGAAGTTCTTGTTCATGAGTCAACATTGTAGGATCATCAAATGAAGATGTTAGCTGTGAGGTTAATTCTGCAGATTTCAACTCAGTATTTGATCCTGGATTTAACTCCGCAGATTTCACTCTTTTAAAGCATGACTCCAGTGCAGACACCTCATGTTTTAAGTCCTGCAGCTCTGAGTCTGAAATCACTTTTACAGAATTTGCACCACAAAGCAATGATTCTTTGTTCATCGTCACAGACTTTACATCTTCAAGCAATGGCTGTGGTAAAAATAACACAGATTTTGCACCATTTAATTGAGGACCCAAAACAGAATGCCTAACTTGTTGCTGTGACCCAAGGGGGTTCTCCAAAACTTGAACTTCTGGAAACTTTGTCCCTGGAGTTAAGTTAGAAGGTTTTACACGTTGCAAATATGGTCCAGGATTAAACAAAATAGACCTCGTTCCTTGAGATTCTGGCTCAGGGTTCAATTCACAAGGTTTCATGCCATGTATTTGTGGCCCTGGATTAAACTTTATAGAGTTAGTGCATTGAAGTTCCGACCCTGAATTCAATTCAGAAGAATTCATACCTTGCAGCTTGGAGCCAGAATTGAACTCTGTTGTCATTATACCCTGAAATTTTGTCCCTGGAGTCAACTCAAAAGGTTTTACACCTTCCAAGAGTGGCTCGGGGTTGCATCCAGTAGAATTTACACATTGTAAGTTTGGCCCAGGATTCAACTCACAAGAACTTTCACACTGCACCTGTGGCCCAGGGCTGCCTTCCATAGATGCTGCACCTAGAAACTTTGAGTCTGGAATCAGTTTAGATTTCACACCTTGCCAATGTGGTCCAGGGTTGAACACCATCGATGTCTCACTTTGAATCTCTGTCCCTGGATTCAACTCAGAAGATTTCATACCTTGAAGTTTTGAAAGTAAAAATTCAGAAGAGTTCACACCTTGCAAATGTGGTCCAGGGTTGCAGCCAGTAGAATTTATACACTGAAGTTTTGGTTCTGAAATTAATGAGGAAGAATTCATACCTTGCAAATGTGGCTCAAGGCAGAACACCTTAGTTTCTGTACCTTGAAGCTCTGGCCTGGGGTTCAACTCAGAAGATTCCAGACCTTGCAACACTGGCCCAGTGTTGAATGCCATAAAAGTTATACATTGAAGCTGTGGCCCTGGATTCAGTTCAGAGGATTTCTCATCTTGCAATTTAGGTTCATGCTTGAATTCGAGAAATGGCTCATCTGGAAGCTTCATCTTGGTCAAGTCAGATTTTACCCCTTGCCACTGATTTCCAGAATTGATCTCAGAAGTTATTACACTGTGAACGTTTGATTCCAAAGCCAAATCAGAGGGTTTTGCAACCTGAAATTTGGGGCCATTGTTGATCTCTGTAGGGGTCATTATTTGAAGATTTATCAACTCAGAAGATTCCACACCTTGCAAATTGAATTCCGCAGATTTCACACCTGGTAGGTGTGTGCCTTGTGTCAACATAGACAACTTCCTATCTTGTGGGGCTGAGTTAAACCCCAAAGATTTAGCATCCTGTTTCTTTGTACCTAGAGTTGGTTCAAAAGATTTCATATCTTGACACATTGGCCTGGTGATGAACACAGATTCTTTACTTTGAAGCTTTGTCTCTGGTGTTAACTCAGATGTCACAACTTGTAAATGTGGAACAGGTTTTAACTCAACAGATTTCCCATCTTGAAGCTTCCTCCTCTGGGTTAAATCAGATTTTCTACCTTGTAATTTTGGATCAAGGTTGGACCTTAAGGAGTTCACAGCTTGAAGCTTTGTTGCTTGAATTGACTGAGATTTTTTACTTTGTGTCTGTGGCTCAGAGTTGAAAAACAATTTCTCTTCTTGAACTTTTGTCCCTGGGATCACCTCATAAGATTTCATACCTTTAAAATGTGATCTACAGTTGAACCTCATAGATTTTAAATCTTGAAGCTTTATACCCATGATCAAGTCAGAATATTTTATGTCTTGTAATTTTGGACCTGAATCCATCTCTACAGATTTTGCACCTGGAAATTTGCTCTCCAGGGTCAAATCTGATTTCTCGGCTTGTAACTTATGACTAGGTTTTAAATCTACAGATTTCACACCTTGAAGCTTTTCCTTTGAGATCACTTCAAAAGATTTCATACCCTGCAAGTGTGATCCAGACCCGAAATTCATAGATTTTACACCTTGAAGCTCTATACCCATGACCATCCTAGAAGATTCTATATCTTGCAACTGTGGACCTGACTTGAATTCTTCTGACTTTACTTTTTCAAGCTTTGTCCCCAGTATTGGCTCAGAAGATTGCAACTGGGGGATGATGCTGAATTTTTTGTCTTTTATATCCTGAAGCTTTGTCTTTGAAATCCCTTGAGAAGATTTCATAACTTGTAACAATGATTCAGGGTTGAAATATTTACGTTTGAAACTTCGAATCTTTGTTTCTATATTGGATGTAGAAAATGTTGCACCTTGCAACTGTGAGCTGGGATTTAACTCAGTAAACTTCATATCTTGGGACTTTACACCAGGAGGCAATTTAGAAGATTTTAGACCTTGCCATTGTGACCCAAAGTTGAAATCCTCAGATTTCACACCTTGAAGCTTTTTCTGAAGAGCCAACTTGGATGAGTTCATACTTTTGAAGCATAGTGGGGAACTCGACTGCACAGTTTTATCACTCTGAAATTGACTTAATACCCCAGATTTTACACCTGGAAGCTGTGGTTCTTGTGTAAGCACTGGAGACTTTACCCCTTGAAGCTGTGTTCCTAGGGATGACTGTAAGGGTTTCACTTCTTGAAGCCGTAGTCCTGAGCTCAATTTAGGAGATTTCCCATCATGCAAGTGAAACCTAGATTTGAACATCATAGATTTTATATCACAGGGCTTTGACCTCACAGTAAGGTCACATGATTTCATACTTCTAAACTGCAGATGAGGTTTCAAATCAAAACCTTCAGGCTGATGTTCCTGGAATGACGCCGAAGATTGTATATTTTGGAGCTCTGGCTTTGGAGTCAACTTAGGTGATGTTGCATCTCTTAACTTTATCAAAGGTTTCAACTCTGCTGGTTTGACACATTGAGATTGTAACCGAAGATTTAGCAGAGATTTCATACATTGAAACTCTAATGCCGGTATCCACTGAACAGATTTCGTACTTCCAAGTTGTGGCTGTTGGTTTAACTCCACACCTTTTATGCCTTGAAGCTGTAGCTCTGATGTGGAGGCCAAAAATGTCCCTTTTTGCAGTTGTCCTGGGGGTGACTCAGGGGTTTTCACACTCTGCATCTGTGGCCCACAGTTGAACTCCATATATGTTGCACCTTGAGTTTTTGGTCCTCGAGTCAATTTAGATGACTTCACATCTCTTGACTGTCTCAAAGATTTCAACTTTGCTGATTTGACACCTTGAGATTGTGACCTAAGATTTAACCCTCTAGATTTCACACCTTGGAACTCATGTTCTGGTATCCACTGAATATGTCTCATACTTCCAAGTGGTGGCTCTTGTTTTAGAACAGGTTTCACCCCTTGAAGCTGTGGTTCTAAAGTTGACACCAAGGGTTTCTCTTGGTGTAACTGTGACCCTGGGGTCAACTTGGGAGATTTTGTGCTTTGCAACTGTGGTTCAAGTTTTAACTCTTTAGGGGTTAAATTCAAAAGTGTCGTCCCTTGAAACTGTTGCCTTGGAGCTGAATCCACAGATTTTACTCCTTGAAACTTTTGCATTCTGGTTACATTTGTGGGTTTTACTACCCGCTTTTTTGGCCTTGGGGTCAACTTCACAGATTTTACACATTGCAGTGGATCTAGAGTCTCCTCTGATGAGTTTAAACTTTTACGTTTGAAACATGGGGTAATCTCCACAAATTTCATGTCTTGCATTTGTGGCTCTAAAGTCAATTCTTCAGGTTTCAAACCTCCCAAATGTGACCGTAGGGTTAAATCCACAGGTTTCCTATCTTCTAACTGTGGCTCTGGGATTAGTGTCTCAGATTTTAAACCTTGAAACTTTGAGATTGGGGTCCACGCCACAGGTTTTACATCTTTTAACTGTGGTCCTTGGATCAATTCAGAAGATTTCATACCTTGTAACTGTGGTCTTCTGGTCAACTCAGAAAAGTTTACACTTGGCAACTGTTGCTCAGGAGTCATCTCCATAGACTTCACATCTGCAATCTGTGGCTCTAACACTAATTTATGTGAAATGTCACTGTTAGTGCTTAACAGCTGACCCACCTCTACACATTTTACACCTTGAAACAGTGGCCCTGGTACTGACATCTCAGGCTTAACCCCTTGTTCTTCAGGTCCTGGGGTCAACTCCATAGGTCTTCCTCCTTGCTTCTTTGGCTCTGGGGTCAACTCAAAATTTTTCATATATTGTTTTTGTGGCCCTGATTTTAACTCTGAAGATTTCACACCTTGAGATTGAGTTCCTGATGTCAGATCACAAAATTCAACATCTTGTAGCCATGGCCCTGGGTTAAGCCCAACCTGTTTCCTAACTTGAAGCCCTGGAGACATCTTTGCTAATTTAGAATCTTGAGGCGCTAACTCTGGAGTCATCTCCACAGAATTCACATGATGAAACAGTGGTCCTGGGGTTTGCTCCCCAAATGTGACACCTTGAAGCTTTGGCCCTGAAGTCAATTCAGAAAATTCGACAACTTGCTGCCTTGGTCCTAGTTTCAGTTCCTCAGATTTAACACCTTGAAATTGTATTTCTGAGGTCAGTTTTACAGATTTCATGCTGTGAAATTGTGATCCTTCAATAGACAAAACAGATTTCATATTTTCAACTGGGAGCCCTTGACTTAACTTCAAAGATGACTCTGCTACAACCCCTACCAGCTTTTTATCCTGAATCTGTGTTTCTGGTATAAACTGCACATGTTTGAAACATTTATGCTTTGATTCTGGGTCCAAATCAGAAAATTTAACATCTTTTGAGCACAGTCCTGAGTTTAGTTCCACAAATTTGATACCCTGAGGTTGTGGTTCAGGAGTTGACTGTACATGTGTAACACTTAGAGGCTTTGGCTGTAATGTAAATCCTGACAGTTTGATTTCTTGCACAGGAGAAGCTGGAGTCAATTCATCAGATTTCATAACATGGTGTGGGGGCCCTGAGATTAAATCTACAGATTTTTTTTCTTGGAGAGGTGGCCCTGGATATAACTTTGAAAATCTGACACTTTGTGACTGTGGCCCTACAGTTAAGTCCTCTAATATCATACTTTGTAGCACTGGCTCTTTTATCAGCTTCTCAGATTCTACTGCTCTGGTAGGAGTTGACTCTTGGATTAAATTAACATATTTCACATCCTGTAATTGTGGCTCTGGATCCAACTGTCTGGACTTTGCGTCCTTGGGCTGTGTCTCTGGAGCCAACTCCATTACATGTGGTTTTGGTCCTGTAATACACTCTTTAGCTCCTACCACAAATGGGACTGACTCAAGTTTTATACTTTGGTGCTGTGGTTCTGAGATCAATGGCACAGGTTTTACACTTTGAAATTGTGGTTCTGAGGTCAACTCCTCATAGTTTATAACTTCTGAACATGCTCCTAGATTCAGTTGGAAGTCTGGGATTAACACCTCTGATTTCATAGCTTGTACCTCTGATCTTGGTACCACCTTCTGAGATTCTCGTATTGTATCTTGTGACAGTGGAGTCTCCCCCATGGCTTTTACACTTTGGAGCTTTGCCTCAAGAGTACCTTGGAATGATATTGAGTTCATCTGCCTAGATTTTGAAGCATGTCTCAATGGCCCTGGGGTATTTCCTAAAGATGATTGTGGAAACTCCACAGATTCTTTCTTGTGAAGACAAGTGTCAGAGGTCAACTTTGGTTCTGTTTCTTGATATCCTGGCTCTGAAATCATCCCTAAAGATTCAGAAGCTTGATGCCATGAGGTCAATTCTTCAGATTCTATGGCTTCATGATTTGGCTTGCGTACTAACTCTACAGATTTTGCTGCTAGAATGTGTACCCTTGGGATCAGCTCCTCATATTTCATACTTTCTACATGCGTCTCAGGAATCAACCTCCTACATTCTACCACTTGAGGAGTTTTCACATCTTTAAGCAATAGTACTTCAGCTATCTCAGATTGTATAGCTTCTAACAATGGATTTAGGGTGCACTCCACAGATTTCATATCTTCCTGTTGTGGTCCTGGGGTCAACTCCATAGTTTTTGTACCTGTCAACTCTGGTGGTAGGCTCAAATGAACACATTCCATACCTTGCAACTGTGAACTGGAGGTCAAATCTATAGATTTCCTACTTTGCGACTGTGGTGCTGGAGCTAACTCAGCAGATTTTTCACTTTGCTGTTGTGGTCCTAGGGTCAATTGGATAGATTTCTCACCTTGAGAGTGAGGTCCCAGGGATGACTGCACAGATTTCCCACTTTGCAGCTGTGAAATGGGGGTCAACTCATTAGATTTTACTCTCGGCTGTTGAAGTTCTATGGTTGATTCTGTAGAGTTCACAGTTGGGATCAGCTGTCCATATTTTATTATTTTATTGCGTGGGATTGAACCTGTGGTTATATCTACAGATTTTATACTTTTCAACTCTGTTCCCATGATCTGTTTCTCAGATTTTACTTTTGGCAACCCGGGTGATGACTTCATAGAATCCATAATTTTAAGTTGTGACATTGGCTTTGCCCCCGTATTTTTCACACCTTGAAGCAGTGATGTAGTGGTCAGTACTGAGGATTCTATAACTTGATGTAGTGGTCTTTGGTTCAGTCTAGTAGATTCTGTACCTTGACCCAGTGACTTTGGGATTGTCCTTAAAGAGTCCATTACTTGATGATGTGACTGTGTCAACTCTACAGATTTCTTCATTTGTAAGTACATGTCAGAGGTCAATCCCACAGTTTCTATAACTTGGTGGCTTTGCCCTGGGCTCATCTCTGAATACTCTGGTATTTGATACCATGGGGTCAATCTCAAAGATTCCATGTCTTGAGGTGGCACTGGAGTTATTGCTATAGATTCTGTGCCTTGATGATATGGTTGTGCAGTCATCCCCACAGTGTCTAGAATCCATGGCCTAGGAGTCAACTCCAAGGATGGTTCTGTGATCATTCCATTGGATGACCCCAGTGCTATTGGGGTTATCTTTAGAGAATGCATGGATTGATGTGATAGCATCCCTACTGATTCCATGACTTTAGGTAGTGGCTTTGGAGGTACACCCATAGCCTCTCTAATTCCAGGTGGGTTAATAGTAGTAGGAAAACTAGAAGATGTCAAATCATCTGGTTGAGTTGCCCTTGAGGTCAAATTTGAAATATGAGTCTGTGAATCTGGGGTTAAACTCCCAGATTCTATACCATCTGGCTGTGTAGGGGGAATTATTCCCATGAAATTCATAGCTTCTAGTAGTGCCTCTGGTGTTACTTTCATGATATCCATGACTTGATGCAATGGCCTGGGCATCATGTTCAGTGATTTTGTGTTTTGACATGTTGGTCCTAGAATAATTTTTACTGGTTCTGTGACTTGATTTTGTGGCTTTGAAGTTATGCCCACTGATTTAATAACTTTATGCTGTGGTCCTGGAGTTATTTCCACAGTTTCCATGACTGTATGCTGTGGCCTTGGACTCATCTTTTCTGGTTGTATGACTTGATGGTCCAACAATGTGTTCATTTTCACTGACTCCTTATCTTGATATTCTGATGTTGGGGTCATTCCCATTGTGATGTGTGGGTGTGATTTTTTAATCATTCCCATAAAATCCATGACTTGAATCAGTGCTACAGGAGTTATCTTTGCATTATCTGTGACTTGATTCAGTGGTCTTGAGGTCATCTTCTTTGATTCTGTAACTTGGTGCTGAGGCCTTGGGGTGACCTCTACTGATTCAGTGACTTGATATGCTGGTTTTGAGCTTGCACTCTGTTTTTCCAATGGTTTAACAACTTCATTTGGTCGTGGAAACAAACCCACAGATTCTATCACTTCTGAATGTGATTCCGGGATCAACCCCATTGAATCCATGGCTTGAAGTAATGCCAGTGGGGTTACCTTTATGCTATCTGTGACTTGATATGGTAGCCTTTGAGTCAACTCCACACTAGTCACTTGGGTCTCATGCTTCTGTATGGTTCTTTCTGGAAGACCTATCACCTTCTGCTTTACATTAAGCTCTAGTGTATATTTTGTGTCCTTCTGCAGTAAAGTGGTTTCTTTTTCAATTATGTCAACTCCTAAACTTTTTGGAGGTGGAGTGTTCATAGATGTAACTAACAACTTGGATCCAAGGATTTGGGGGCCACCCTCAGGTTGTGACTGCTTACCTGGGGTAAGTGATTGTGAAATTTTTGTTTCTGTTCGATTTAATCCAGATTCCACTCCAATGTTCACACGGCGCTGAAATGATGGAAGATCTGGGGATTCATTGTTGATATTTTGCTCAGTGCTTTGACAAATGGGCATAGATAACTGGATTTGGGGTTTTTCTGGTTCGGGGATGCTTTCTTGTACCTCGGTTAAGTAATTCAACATTGCCCATGATTCCTTCACAGGCAGAGGTACTGTTTGTTTCTGCAAAGTACAAACCTTCCAAGCCATATGTCTCTCTAACTTCCACCTAGTCAAAGAAGAGATCCGGATTGGATCCCGGTTTTTGAATTGTCGTCTCTCCTTGAAAATAGAATTTGGCCGATGATCTGATGTCAAATGATTCTCGCTCCTTCTCCCATCCTCTGTTTTCAGTTGTTTGCAGATAGTAGAGTTGGTGAGAGAGGTTTGAGGTATTAAGACTGAAAGAGTTGCCAAATTCTGAAAGAGTTTTGATTTCCCAAGCTCCGAGAGATGAGGAGGAGGCAGGGATGTGCCTTGGTTCTTGAACACAGATGGTTGCTTTTTAGAAAAAATAGATAAACTATGGCTCCGGAATTTCCCGGTTGTTCCTTCAGAAGACACAGAAAAGTGAGACAAACTGGAGTTGTTGCATGATGATCCAGAGGAGGTGCTGTGGGTAGTAGAATATTTTGCTGTCTTACAGTCACAAAAGGGTAGAATAGGCTCCTGAGCCACACAACCAGAGGAGGTGGAGGAAGAAATCATACACTGTGATTCAGGCAAACATGATTCCATAAGAGCTGATCTGAGGAATAAAGAGAAAAGTTTCATTTTGCTTTGAAACAGGAAAAAGGCAGAAAAAAGTAGACAACGGGAAAAATAATGGCCAATTTCAAGTGCAAAATATTTTGGACTGAGGGAGGATAATAAGTTGCTTTAGCCAACATCAATTAATTGTGGAAAGAATTCCTCCATCAAGACAAAAGAAGGCGTTTATCCCATTCCAGTCAGAAGTAACCAATAAACCAGTAGTTCTTAAACTTCCTTTGAACCTAGAACCTTCCCCTACTGCCCAAACTAAAAGACTAACTAATCAACAATGCTCTTTTTCCTCTTCCTCCCTGCTTCCTCATATCCCTTTCTCTCTTCTTTACTCCCTTCCTTCCTCCCTCTTAAAAGCTCTACCACCTTCAATCCCCCCTCAGAAACTACATTCTCTGACCTTGCATTTTCCAGATGTTGGAATATCTGTTCAAGACAGAGTATACATTCCTGGGTCCATACTTCAGGGAGTCCTGAAAAGCTGGATGAAAAAGAGTATGTCAGTGTAACTGAAGTGATACTAAAAGTACTGGTAAGGAAACCAATAAGAAGAGAGACTTAACTTAGAGAAGACTATGATAATGTGGGAAGTAAAACAGAGTCCCAGCTATCTTACTCCTAAATTTTTATAGTTTATCAGTAGAATAGGCTGAAAAGAAGAAAAAAGACAACAGTGAAGATCAATTTTTACTCACCATGTGAGGTTAGTTTTAATGCAGCCCATCCTGAGATTTTCTTCCCACTGTTGAGCTGGGAGCAGAGGTGAAGAATCTGTTAGTATCATGACTATTGACATCACCTAGTCCAAGACCCTTATTTTGCAATTAAGGAAACAACGATGAACTCATGTCCGGGATCTTAAAGCTAATTAGTAGTAGAGCTCAGTTTTAATCCAGATCTCAAGTTTGTTTTTTAAACTTCACTGTGCTGCCTTTACCCTGTAATATAGATAGATGTGAGTGATTGAAAAGAGCAGGAATAATCATGGTAGTAGGGAGTTGAAGTGGGGGGAACAGAGGTCATAACATTTTTTTTCCTCCAGAAGTGTATATCCAGTGTCTATGGTAGAGAAAAAAGGTGCTGAAACTTTCCCCCACCAAACTCTTGGTAGTTACCCCTTCTCCATTCTCCAATGTCACTAAGTTTATTTCCTGATACTTTGAGCTTTACACAAAACGAGATGAGGAAAGGAAGCATGGAAACATCTATGTGGGAAAGCCCACAACTCAGGCACAGGCCCTGAATTGGAATTGAACCAGCAACCTTTTGGTCCACAGGCTGGTGCTCAATCCACTGAGCCACACCAGCCAGGTATAAAGGATAGAGCTTTAAAGTAACCCACAGTTGGTCTGTCATTAGCCTTCAGCTGAAAATAAAACATAGGATCTTTCTGACCTGTGAATTTCGGGATCTTTTTCAATCTATGTTGCTTTGAAGTCTGGAGAGGCACAAAAAGAAAAAAAGTCAGGTAATGTTCTAGGTTAGAGAATTTACTGACAGTGTAATTCATCTTATATACACAAATATCCATTCACTTGGCATTCATATCCATAGGAACAATGACCACCCCATTCATTTATTCATGAATCATTTATCGAGTACTAAGTTCTTGGTATTCTGTGGGGTGCCAGGACTACAAAGGTGAATATGATCCCTGTATTCTAGGAGCTTATACTAGTGGGGAAAATATATCTCTAAACAGAGAAATGGCAATACTGTGTGGTAAATGCTGTAACAGAAATAATAAGTGCCAGGGAATACAAAAGATAGTCATTAACTGCTTGAGAGAGAAGACAAAAATTACTCAAGAAGTTGCCATTTGCATTAAAGTCTGAAGAATCAACAGAAGGTTTTTAGGTAAAGAAAGAGCATTTCAAGCAAGTGGGAACTTCACTGATATTAGAAGTCGTGATTGTCGAGCGCACTTTTGCTAAGTAGTGAGAGATGAAGCTGAAAAGGGAGGTAGAAGCCGGTTTATGACAACGGTAGCATTTTAATTTTGTTCTGTAGGAAAAAATTTCCCTATCGGTAGTGAATAAGCTCCTGGGTTTTTGCAAGAGTGTTCCAGGTCACTTGAAAGGCAAAAACGACATTTGTTACAATTTTTTATTTCTTCCCTTTATACTAGAACATCAGTCTCTGAGAGCATGTTAAATAAAAGAGCCTCAACAACAATTACTGAGGAATTTCTGAAAGTCCACGTGATTCAGTCACTGAGTTCATTGCTCAGCACATTGGCAGTTTTAACTTTTAAACAGTTTTAAATTGATTTTATGTTTAGTCATGTATTACTTATGTCCATGACAGACCATTGACTAAAAACATCAAATGAAAAGGAAAACTGATATTGAAATACAGGTTACTATGTTTACAAATGATCTTTCTCTATATTTATCTCAAAATGACCTCTACATATCACAGACCTAAATAATTCCCCACTACAAAACGCTTGGAAATGCTGAATGAAATATAATAAATACTCTTTAAAATGCAGAACTTAGCTCTTTACAAGAGAATAAGGGAAATATCCCAGCCCAAACAATAGAAAACTAAAAAACAAGAGTGGAAAGTCCGCTGACACTTCAATGTCCTGGGTGATTTGCAGGGTCAGTGACTAAAGGACTTTGGATAACAACAAGAAAGGGACAAAAGACAAGGCTCACATGATGTATTTGGAATTGAGACCCCAGGGAAAAAGAGCCAGGATTTTCAAATTGCTACACATCAGTAAAAAGGTGGCTAGGAAAAAAAATATGCCCACCACACAACAAAGCTTGAGCTCTGGGTAGAGGGGGGAAAAAAAAAACAGGCTTCTCTGAGAATTTTAACCAGGAGTCTATGCTCATGCTGGTAAGAAATACTAATTTACATTCACTACGTAGTCAGGAACCCTCAAAAGCAAAATAAAAGTGGTTCTGGGCTTGTGCCCCTAGGGAAAAAGAGGAAAGGAAATATAAAATCTCTTTGAAAATTGAAGTAGAAGAGGAAGGAGAAGGAAAACAGTTTGAATAACATAATTAAGTAAATGAGAAATACTTGAAATAGTTAAATTCTTAGAAAAAATGTAAAATATCAAAATCAGGCAAAAATAAATATATGATTTGAATAGACCAGTAAATATGAAAGCAATTGAAATGATAACCAAAGACATTTTCCATCAGACCTAATCAAAGAATTCAAGGTTTCTAATTACCAGAACTTATAAATATCAATAGCATTTCTCTACTGCAGAAAAAAAAACTAGAAAACTATCATTTTAAATAGCAAAAGATATGTCCTTTATAATAGCAATAAAAATGATGATAGAGTATCAAAGTATAAAGTTAACCAAGAATACAAAAGACCTTCTTGTAGAAAACTATGTAACTCTAATAAAGGACAGAGAAAATTATCTCAATAAATGGGGAGGCATTCTAGGCTTTTGGTTGGAATAACTTGAAATTACAAAGATATCACTGTTCCCCAAATTAAATTATATGTTAATGCATTCCCAATCTAAACTTCAGTTGGAATGTTTCAAAAATTTGTTAAACTCTCTAAAATTATATGACAAAAGAAAGGTTCACTAGTAGCTAAATCAACCTTAAAAAGAAGGGCAAAGAAGAGGCCTACTGTACCAAACTCTCAAACACACTACAAATACATGACAGTAAATACAGGAAAAAACCAACCAACAGAACAGAGTAGAGAACTCAAAGATGGACTCATGCACATGATAAAGGGAGTTCCACAAATTGATGAGGAAAAGATACTTGAGCAAATAGTGATGAGAAAACTGGCTCACTATAAAGAGAAAAAGAAAATCAGATCTCTTATGTTTAGAGGAGGATTCCAAGTGTATTAAAAATTAAAATGTGAAAGGTAAGACTGGAACACCTAAAAAAAGTAGGAGAAAAATCTTTGTGACCTAAAGCACAGAACAACTTTTTAAAGAAAACTTCAGCCCTGGCAGGTGCGGCTCAGTGCTTTGAGCACTGGCCTGTGAACTGAAAGCCTGCCTGTTTCCAGTCGGGACACATGCCTAGGTTGCAGACCAGGTCCCCACCAGGGCATGCAAGAGGCAACTGGTTGATTTGATGTTTTTCTCCCTCTCTTTCTCCCTCCCTTCTTTTCTCTCTAAAAATAAATGAATAAAATCTTCTTAAGAAGAAAAAGAAAACTTCAAAAATACAAACCACAAGGCAAAGAAAGAAAAAGAAAAAGAAAGAAAGACAATCCAGTAGAACACTCTGCCACATTCAGCTGGAACCTCATGACACTGAGAAGTTCAGAGGACTAAAGAGAAGTCCCTGGGAAGTTGTAACCACAGGTGGACTTTTGTGTAATTTGCTCAAGTTCACAAAAAACCCTGAAGCCATGAATTTAAAGTAGACCTGGATGGATGGTGCCACAGTTAAAAAGAAATAAAACACTCTGTAGGGAAGATCTTTATCCTAGGCTTCAAAAAATGCCCATGAATGTTGTATTTTATAAAATAGATTATTTCTGCAGAAACAAGACCACAGAGATGCCAGATATTAGAATCATCAGATCTAGATTAGAAAACAACAATGCATATCAAATTTAAAGAAAGCCACCCTGGCTGGTGTACCTCAGTGGATTGAGCATGGGCCTGTGAAGCAAAGGGTCACCAGTTCAATTCCCAGTCAGGGCACATGCCTAGGTTGCAGACCAGGACCCCAGTAGGGGACACATGAGAAGCAACCACACATTGATGTTTCTCTCCCACTCCTTCTTCCCTTCCCCTCTCTCTAAAAGTAAATAAAAAAGTATTTTTTTTAAAAAGAAATAAAAGCCAAGCTTAGACATATTTGTAAGAAACAGAAAATCATAGAAAGTTATCTAGCAAATTTGAGAGAATTAAATGTTACTCCTAGAAATTAAGGATGTAGTACTGAGCCTTGACTGGTGTAGCTCAGTGGACTGAGCATGGGATTGCAGACTAAAGAGTTGTGGTTTGATTCCCAGTTGGAACACAAGGTAAAGCAACAAGGAGTTCATCATCACCAAGCCATTATTATATGAAATGTTAAAAGGACTTATTTAAGAAAAAGAGCAAAACTATGAACATTAAAATGGCAACAAATTTGCAACTATCAATAACTGAATCTAAAAAAACTAAGTAAACAAGCAGAACAGGAACAGAATCATAGATATGGAGATCACTTGGAGGATTATCAGCAGGGAGGAAGAAGATGAAGAATGGGGGAAAAGGTATAGGGATTAGAAGACTAAATTGGTAGGTACAAAATAGACAGGGGGATGTTAAGAATAGTACAGGAATTGGAGAAGCCAAAGAACTCATATGCATGACTCATGGACATGAACAAAGTGAGGAGGTTGCTAGAGGGAATGGAAGTACCAGGAGGAGGCAGGGAAAGGGGGGAAAATTGGGACAACTGTAATAGCATAGTCAACAAAAATATATTTTAAAATGTTGAATGTCAATTATGATTGAAAAAAGTTTTAAATTTTTAAAAAATTGAAGCTTAGCCTTTGATGAGTTCAATACCTGATTGGATTAAGATGAGTTTCTGTAAATGACTTCTAGAAGCAAAAATAACTCTAATGTCTGGAGGGAAGTAACTTTACATATAACATTCTTGGTATTCAAGAAAAAATTACAATACATACTAGAAGATAAGATGAATGGGTGATATAAATTAACACAGTCAGTACAAATATTGTTAAAACTTGTACTTAAAATATATATGATTTATATATTTTTTAAAAATTAGATGACAGATCAGAGCACCTGACTTGGTGCCATGGGACCACGTGGGCTTTTTAGCCCCCAAAAAGGCACAATGGGCAAGAATGGGGACAAGCAGGGGTGCAGAAAGCCTGTGGTTGGTGCTGGAGGTCCAGTGTCTCTTGGTGACTTCTAAAAATGGTTCACTATTCACTTGACCCAGAAAACACCACAAAATTATGCAAAGCAAGAGGTTCAAATCTTTGTGTTCACTTTAAGAATACTCATGAAACTTCCCAGACCATCAATATATGCATATCCAAAAAAGCCACCAAATATCTGAAGGATGTCACTTTACAGAAGCAGTGTGTACCATTCTGTCATTGTAATGGTGGAGCTGGTAGGTGTACCCAGGCCAAACAGTGGGGCTGGACTCATGACTTCTACCTAATGTTTTCTATTCTTTGAAAAGCCATCATCTCATCAGTCATTCAAGGTTAACATTGACAAGGCATCATTCATTTCACAGACATTTTTGGAGTACTTACTTATTACTCCGGGCAGTGTGCTAAGCACATGGGGTGCAAAGATGAATACAGTCCTCGTAGGAAACTGATGATAATGTTTATAATTAACTCTTTGGATTTGAAGTTCAATCAGGAAAAGACAGCTCCTTCCCTCCTTTTCTGTCTCACTTCCCACATTCAAACTTTCACCACAGTAGACCCCTCCTCTTCCACATCTCAGTAGACCCCACATCTTCCACATCTCCTTGTCCCTGCTTTACTATTGTATCCACATAGCCTATAGAAGTGCCTTTTAGTGGTGGTGATGGTGACAAACATTTGAGAATAAATCCAAGTCTTCTTGTCCACCTTACTGCTCGGATTCTTTCATTTTCTTTGCCCTCCCTCACACTAAGTTGTCAATTCAGCCTCCCATGGCTTATCTATGCCAGAGAACTACTATATACATTGGAGTTATTGTCAAGGTTCACTCAACCATAGGAGCATGTTACAAATGCAGAATTTCAGTGCCTACCCCACTCCTAAATCAGAATCTGCTTTTAAAGAAAAGACCCCCAGGTGATTCATATGTATATTAAAGTTTGAGAAGCACTTCTCTAAGACACAGATCTAAGCACATTTTTACCTGGCTTTAAATTTATTGATGTCTTTTAGTTGCATACAGAATAACATTTATACTACCAAGTATTCTGTCTGGCATTAGCAGACCTCTGCAATGCGACCTCTACCGATTTTCAAACCTTTTCCCTCCTGAGTTCCCTGCACTTCCACACTGTATTCAGGTAGGTGTCTTCAGCTCTCCTCAAACACATCCGACCTTCCTCTGCTTCTTTTCCATGCTTTTTCCCAATATATTCCTTCTGTCTGAAGAATCTTTCTGTACTCTCCTCCACCCACCTCACCCACCTTCAAAGTCTTACCCTTACTCTGAAGCACAACTCAAACTGAGCTCCCCCAGAAGGCCTTTTGTAGATCAAAATGCTCTTTGCCTCTCATCTCTTTAGCAATAATTATACCTCTATGAAATCTTATCACTTTCTCTTTTCTTAAGTTATTTATGTATTCAACATATATCTGTCTGCCTATCTCCCCTTTTCATCTCAAGCTCCTAGAAGGTGGTGATGGTATTTTGTTCTTCTTCAATGTCTACTATGCTGTCATATAATAGGTGTTGAAAGGTTGTTGAAATGAACTGAAGGGAAAAGAATTGAGAATGACTTATATATGTGAAGGCATCCAAAAGCGCTATCTCAACTCCCATCTTTCCCCCATCCAATTTTGCCCATGGCCCAAGGTATAGGAATTTCTATGGCTTCAGGGACAGGGATCAGTGAGTTTCAAGAGTTGTTACATCACATACCTCCGAGTCTGTCTTTGCTGCCACCTGCTCCCTGCTCTGTTTCCCAAAAAACAGCACCCAAAGCCCCCAAACAAGGAGACCAAATAATAGTAGAAGACTGACATGTGATGGCAGTGGGAGGGCTGGCCCCCATGTCAGCGCCATTACTCAACCCCATCCCCTCTCAGTCAAACTGGTTTTCCCTCAAGGCTGTGACTGTGTATGACATCACAATGGGCATTCAAGGTAAACCTGACAGGGTCCAGGCACTGTGCATGCTACTAAGCCTTTTCTCTCAGCCATGGCCATCTGCTGCTCCTTCTGGCAGCAGCCCATGGTCTTTGCTGTGACAGCCAACACTTTTATGACTCTTCTAGGAGCAAACTGGAAAAGTTGGCATAAATTAGAGAGTATGGAGGCAAGGTTTCCAAGGAGCAGTGGCCTATCCTGACCTATAAGCATCTTCTCTGGAGCCGGTCATTCCTTAGAGGTCCAGGTATGGTGTCACATGCTCCAAGTCATAAATTACAATGGGGCAAGTACATTTAAGGTAGGATACTTTAAGTAGGTACTCTCAGAAAGTGTGATATATACGGTTTCCTAATTCTAAGGCTTGACACGTTTCCTAGCTGCTGTTGTATTGAGACAAAGAAGAGATCACATAGGGAAATTAAATGATCTTACTCCAGAATTCATGGTCTAATTTCCCAAGTCTGTTTATTTTGCCATTACACCCAATGAATAGATTCTCTAGTGTTAATTCACTGTAAACAAAAACGAAATTCACTGTAAACAGGGAATCACGCTGGCCAAGTAACTCAGTTGGTTGGAGCATTCCTTACACTGAAAGCACGTGGCTTCAATTTCCAGTCAGGGCAAATACCTAGGGTGCAGTCAGGATGTGTATGAGAGGCAATCAATCTCTCTCTCTCTCTCTTTCTCTCCCTACACACACACACACACACACACACACACACAGAGGGCCCAGAAGTAATGTCCCTTTTTATTAAAAAATCATAATTTTGTAATTCTGTAACATAACAATATCACACTCAAGCACATCAGATGACATTTTAGGTGAAATGTTCAAATTAAAACTATAAATTATCACACCCACATTATTAACCTATCAACCACACTCAAGCAGGAATTACTTCTGGACCCTGTATATATCCCTCTCTCCCTTCTTCTCTCTCTAAAACCAATAAACATATCCTGGGGTGAGGATTAAAAAAATTCAAGAAATCAATTCATGCTCTAACAAAGATAAGTAAAACCAGCCAGGGCATTTTTTTCTTATAGGAAAGCTAACCCGAAATCAATTCAATTACGTAACTATTGAATAGCAGCCACTGTCTTAGATGAAGCCAAACATGGTCTCTCACCTCTCAGAATTCTCAGTCTATTGGGACAGCCAAAGTAACATTCTTGAAAAACACATCAACAAGGAAGTGGTTAAATAGATACGGCATATCCATATTATGAAATACTCTGCAGTCACTGTAAACATTGTAATTATAAAGACTGAAACCTGTCATACTGAGCACACATCACATGGCAGGTACTAGTTTTATACCAGCCTAGAGTTCTAAGAAAAGATTAGGGCTGGAGGTATAGTTCTGGTTCTTAAAATATATAGGTACAGTTTGACAAGAACCTTTTTCTATACATTAAAATGTATTCTTTGTGTCCTAAATATTTTCTCACCATTGTGATTGAGAGTCATTTATGCTATCTAGTATGGCATTATTTCATTGTATTATATAACCATGTCATAACTTACTTATCCAGTATGTTGATGAACATTTGGCTTGTTTTCTGTATTTGGCTATTACAAAACAATGCTTTTTAAAAAATATCTTTTTTCGTGTACTTTGGTGGAGTTGTACTCCTATTCTCCATGGCACTGTTTCTCAAGCTTTAACAGGCGTCAGAATCACCTGAAGGGCTTGTTAAAGTGTAAAACACAGGTTGCTGGACCCTAGAGTTGCTGATTGAGTAACTTTCGAGTAGACCCAGGAATTTGGCATTTCTAGTTAATCTCCAGGTGACATTGATGCTGATGTTGTCAGTCCAGAGACCATACTTTGAGGATCCCTGCTCTAAGGTACCTACCTAGAGTATATGTAACTTGGAGTTCAGTAGACAGTGCCAAACTATTTTTTCCAAGTGGTTGTATTGATATTTCCACCAGTGATGAAGGGCAGGCAGTTCTTGCTCCCTTCTCACGCCAACATGTAGTATTGTCAGGCTATTTAATTTTAGCCCATCTGGTATATGTGGTAATGGTATTTCATTGTGATTTTAACCTCAATGTTTCTGATTATTAATAATTGCTAACTTGTGAATACATTTGCATAAGTTAATTGGGCATTTGTCTATCAATATATTGCTACATTCTAGTTGCTAATTGTTTAGGATTTTTGTTACCTATTTTCATGAGTGAGACCAGCTTGTCATTTTCCGCTCTTGTTCTGTCTTTCAGGGGTTTTTTGGTGTCAACATTATGCTACACTCATGAGTTGAAGAATGTTTCCTTCTTTTATGCTCTGAAAGAGTTTGTATAAAATTGGAACAATTTGATCCTTCGACATTTAGTATAACTTATCAGAAAAGCCATACAAGTCTGAAGTTTTCTTTGAGTGATGGTTTTCGACTACAGATTTCAATTTACCTGGAGGTTATGACACTATTGAGAGTTTCTAAATTTTTTTGAGTCAGCTTGGGAGAATTATATTTTCTAATATTTTTTCCATCTAATCTATATTTTAAAATGTATTGACAAAAAGCTATCCAAGTTTAGTACTGTCTCCTTTGTTTTTATGCTATCAGTTTTTTCTGTCTTCTCTTTTTTCCCTTTTCCTTGATCTATTTTGCTAGGGATTTGTCAGTTTTAATTAATCCTTTCAAAGAGCTAACTTTCTGTATGTTTGTTTTCTATTTCAATACGTTCTGCCTTTGTCTTTATTTGCTTACTTCTACTTTCTCCCCCCCACACCCCACTTTATTGAAACACACTTGACATAACTACTTACTAACTTTCTTTGGGTTCCTTGTTGGGGTTTTTTCTAACTTCTTGAGATAAAGGCCTAGATCTTTCACTTTTAGCTTTTTTTTTTCCTGATAGAGGCACTCGAGGATATAAATTTCCTCCTTAGAAATACTTTAGCCTTCATTCCACAAGTTATGGTATGTAGAATTTTTGTTATCCTGTCCAAACTATTTTTCTAATTTCCATAATGATTTCTTGCTTGATTCATGGGTTATTCAGTGCTTTTTTATTTCTAGACATATGGGCACTTTCTAGTAATCTAACAAAGGTATATTGTGGTCATAATATATACTTTAATTTTAATTCTTTGAAATATTTCAAGACTTTATTCCTAGTTTATGGTAAATTGAAAATATTCTGTATGTGCTTAAAAATAAGATGTATTGCCCTGGCTGGATTGAGCAACAGCCTGTGAACCAAAGGGTCACTGGTTCAATTCTAAGTCAGGGCACACACCTGGGTTGCAGGCCAGGTCCCCAGTGGGAGGCTCACGAGAGGCAACCACACATTGATGTTTCTCTCCCTTTCTTTCTCCTTCCCTTCCCTTCTATCTGAAAATAAATAAATAAAATCTTTTTAAAAAACAAGATGTATTCTTCAGGTGTTAAAAATAGCATCTCTTCAGAGCTTCCTTTTCTGCCTGTGTGTGTGTGTTGCCTGGGGGTGGGAGTTGGAAATAGTGTCTCCCTCCGTCCATTTAGTCAATTATTTTATCTTGATGTGCAAACCTATATTCTTCCTAAGCTTTTTCTGTTTTTCTTCAAGAATTATTAAGACAAGTGTGTAATTTCCCATTACAATTGTGGATTTGTTTACTTCTCCTTTGAGTATGCCAGATTTTTGCTTTATATATTTTGTTATTTAAAATCATGACTTACTTCTAGTGAATTAAATTTATTATCACTATGAAGATAGTGAAGACCCTCTTTATCTCTAGTAATGCTTTTTGCCTTAAGTTATTTTGTCTGATATTAATACTTCAGACAAAATATTTAATATTTTGTTTGCTATTAATATTTATTAATAGCAATTTTCTTTTAGTTGGTCTTTGCATGGTATATATTTTCCCATTCTTTTACTCTTACCCTTTCTATATCCCTTTGTTTTAATATTGGCTACAAAATAAACCAAATATAAATATATGCTATTCACAAGAGACATCTAAAACAGAGAGATTTTAACTGGAATATGTATCCATTTATATTGAATTCAATTACTAAAGTATTTGGATCAAAATCTATCCATTTTCTTTGTACTTTCTCTTTCTAAAATATATTTAATGATAACATTTTATTTTTTTTAAGATTTTACTTATTTGTTAATAGAGAGGGGGAAAGGAGGGAGAAAGAGAGGGATAAAAACATCTATTGACATGGGAGGAACATCAATCTATTGCCTCTCACTTGCCCCCATCTGGGACCTGGCCCACAACCCAGGCCTGTGCCCTGACCAGGAATTGGAGCAGTGACCCTTTGGTTCACAGGCTGGCGCTCAATCTACTGAGCCTGTTTACCATAAAACTAGCCATAAACCAGGGCTAGTTTACCATCAACTAGGGCTCTTTGTACTTTCTGCTATCCTGTTTTGTATTTCTTTTTTTCTCCTTTCTTGCCTTCTATTTGGACAACTAATCAATTACTTCTCTTTCCCTTCCTACTAATTAAAATTTACACTGTTTTTCTACTGTTAGTAGCTGTAAGCTACATCTATCTTGCTGCCTGTTTCTGTAAGTAAAGATTTGTTGGGACACAGCTACACCCATTTTACATATAGTCTGTGATTTCATGCTACAACAGTGTAGTTGAGTAGTTAACAAAACCATAGGGGACCTGCAAAAACTAAGATATTTGCCATATATCCCTTTTCAAAAAAAATTTGCCAACTGCATTTTTAGAGCATAGCTTTAAAAATGCAGTATGTGCCCTGGCTGGTGTAGCTCAGTGGATTGAGTGTGGGCCTGCGACCAAACTGCCGTGGTTCGATTCCCAGTCGGCACATGCCTGGGTTGCAAGCCAGCTCCCAACAGGGGACGCATGAGAGGCAACCATACATTGATATTTCTCTCCCTCTCTTTCTGTTCTCCTCTAAAGATAAATAAGTAAAATCTTTAAAAAGTGCAGTATGCACATTTAACCTATCAAATTCTCAAATTAATCAAAACCTTTATCCTCTGTATGAATAAATCATGGTCCTTAGAATATTTTAGCTCTATTTACCCCTCCCTACATCTGTGGTATTGTAGTCAGAAATTTAAATTTTGTTTTTGAATAAACTTTATTTTGGCATGATTTTAGATTTACAGAAAAGTTGCAAAGATAGCACAGTGAGCTTTACCTGATGTCAACATCTTCCATAACTTTGCTCCTTGTGTCAAATTTATGTGACTAACATTGGTATACTTACTATTAACTAAACCCCAAACTTCATTTGGATTTCACTAGTTTTTCCACTCACGTCCTTTTTTTGTCCAGTGATCAATACAGGGTACCAGGTCATATTTGGTTGTCCTGCCTCCTTAGTCTCCTGTGGCCTGTGACAGTTTCGGCCTTTCCTTCTTTTCTATAACCTTGACCATGTTGAGGTATACTGGGCAGGCCTTTTATAAAATGTCCTCAAATGTGGGTTTCTCTAGTGATTTTCTTACACTTGGACAGAGGCGATGTGTTTTGGGAAGGATAACTACCACAGAGATGATGTGTCCTCCCCATTACACCACATCAGGTGGTAGGTGATGTCAGCTGGTGATCTAATGTCCATTACTTGTTTCAGGCAGTGTTTGCCAGGTTTCTCCACTTTGAAGCTACCGATTTTCTCCTTCCATACTCAATTCTTTGGAAGCAAACCTCTAAGCCTAGCCCGGTCTGGGGCTGTAGGGAGTGCAGTGTGTCTACATATATTATTTGCAATTTTTGCAGGAGGAAGATTTGTATCCTCTTTTTATTTGTTTGTTTGTTTGTTTGTTTGTTTAATATAAGTATGAACTTATATACTTATACTTATTTTGGACTTTGTGTTATTGTCCAATACTACATTATTTGTTTTGTTGCTCACATTGTTCCAACTTCAGCCACTGGGAACCCTTCTGGGCTGTCTCCCGCGTCCCTTTTGACGTGACCCAGCCCTTTGTTTTCAAGAGCACTCCTTTACTTCCTGACACTAGAAGACGTCCCCAGGTCCTCCTCCCGTTTCTTCGTCCCATGCCATGACACCTCAGCCACTGGTTTGCAGGGAAGCCAAACTCTTCGCTCTTCCAGGATGGAAGCATTTATACTTACCTAGATTCAGTGCCTGTCCTCTTTGCCCTAGGATTTGACCTAAGCAGCCAAACCATTCCTGCATCTGGATCAGATTTTAGACATTTTGCTGTACTGGTCCCTTGCTTACCTGGTCCCAATATCCCCCTTCAACCTTCCTGTCCCATGTGACCTGGCCTCTACCTGTCTAATGTTCAAAACCACTTTAGATATAAAAAGAATAACTGGTTCAGAGGAGATATCATGGATTCCATCTTTAATTTATTTTTATATATTTTAAGATTTTATTTATTTATTTATTTATCTTTAGAGGTGAAGGGAAGGAGAGGGGGAGAGAAATATCAATGTATGGTTGCCTCTCAAGTGTCCCCTGCTGGGAACTGGCCTGCAACCCTGGGATGTGCCCTGACTGGGAATCGAACCGTGATCATGTGGTTCCCAGGCCCGCGCTCAATCCACTGAGGTACACCAGCCAGGGCAGATTCCATTTTTTATATGGGGGAAGGGCATCGGTCAAGTGGTTACTGTGAATGTAACTAGAGAAAGGAAAAGAGCTCAGATAGGAACTGGAGGCCCGCAGATGCATAGAGGGTCTTTAAAAGTTGACTACTCTATCCTCCCAAAACCCAAATCTGACTGCTTAGCAGTCACCTTCCTGCCTAAAGGTTCAAGTGAGCTTCAGAGAGGTTTTGTCCCTAGACTTCCTGGGTGTCTATTTGTTTTTCTCAGGCACAAGGGGGAGCCAGCTCTCCACTATCCTAGGCACTGAAGACCTGGCATGGGTCAGAGAGGGTGAAGTGGATTTGTCAAAACTGGTGACAGCTGAGGTCGAAAATGTGCAGGCTGCTGTTTCTAGTGTTTGTTAGGTCCAGCAGCAATGGCTGTTCCCCTGAACATTCCCCTGGTCTACTGATTCTAAGTTTGTTCCTCAGGTTCCCCTTACAAATTCTGGGCAGAAGCTGCGGTCTCACTTCGCAGTCCAATGTGTGGATGCGGCATTCATTCTAGTGATAGAAATCCTGTCGTGCGTAAGCGGGATTGTCTTTTTTGGCTGTCCTGGGTTAGGGACACAACTTGGTCCCTCTTCCCCTGGAACTACCTAAGTTCCCACCTCTCCTTGCCCGTGTTATTCTGGAATGGAGTATATGTGCACGTGGGCGCATCTACGTGTTGGAGATGGACTTATAGAGATGCTGAAACAGGTTTGGGTCAGTGACCAATAAAATGGAATTAGGGTAGAGGAGAAATAAAGAAGCAAACCTGATGTTGGGACAACCCATGGCACCCATCTCATCCTACCTCTGGTCTAGTGATTCTGATCTAAGTCTGCAAAGTAAAGTTTCCAAATCAAGACACTTAGTTCTTTACTTCTGAAATCAAAATATGCTAGTAAAAGTGGAGGCCACTGGGTCAAGAGCACAAACTCCCCCAAATTAAAGAGACTCTCTCCCCACCCTGGGCTGCTGGTGCCCCTGAAGTCTAGGCCTCGCCTCCCAACACATGTACTTCTGGCCCAACAAACCCTCATCGGCTGTGCTGGGTCTCAGAGCCCCAAAATACCAGTTTGCTGTAGGGCATGTTCCAGAGTCTCCAGGGGGATCGCACTGCGCTTCCGACCTGGCCTGGTGAGGGCGCTCATGACAGTCTCACAGACAGGGAGGTGCTGCCCACCCGTTGTGCCTGGGCCTCGGGGTTGGAGCCCCAGATTAGGAGGCTTAGTAAGGTTACCTCCTAAGGTCGGTCATTTTAAACTGAATTCACTTCCTCTGGTTTCTTTCCTAACCATATCCATCCTTCACACTGCTGCCAACACCCTCCATCCATAGCACAGCTTCTACTGTGCCATCCCCTCCCCTCTGTCTAGCTCAGCACCTGCAGAGAGAAATACAATATGAGCTACGTATGTACTTTTAAATTTTCTAGTACTGCATTAAAAAAGAAAGGCACAATAAATTTTCATTATTGCATTTAATCCAATGTATCCAAACTTTTATTTCCATATTAAAATTATTAGTGGGGTATTTTACAATATTTTCATACTATCTCTGCAAAATTCAGCGTGTATCTTACAATTATAGCACACCTCGATTTGAGTGCTAAATCTTAAGGTAAAGGTGAAATATAGGTCTATCTAAACAATAAAGTTTCACTTAATGAAAAAAATGACATTGCTCTAGTTTTAAAACCAAATGTGAAGTTCAATTCCTCAGTCATATTCCTCATGTTTCAAGTGTTGTGCACAGGGCAGGCCTAGCTACATTCGACAAGTCCAAATTCTTCTCAGGCCTTGAGTCTTTCATAGTCTCTCTCCTTCCTGCTCCCTTATAATCTCTCACTACTCTAGGAATTGATACTTCACTGTGGTCAGACCCGAGTCCCCCATATGTCATGCCTAGTACCCCTTCTTGGGCCTTGGCTAATGTTTTTTCTAACAAGGATACACTTCGCTCCTTCATGTACCAAGTCACAACCATGAGGCCCTGCTCAAACATCAACTCCTCCGTGCAGTTTGTATGGATGGTACAGTGCACACAGACCCTACCTCCTCCGAAGTTTGTTGGACTTCAGTAAGGATCATGCAGTTTGACACTTCATTGTTCTCTGTTTCAACTATGGGTTTGTCTCTCCTCCATTAGATGGGCCACTCGGAGGGCAAGGACCAGCTCAAATGCATCTCTGGCTCTCCCTACCCACCCCAACCCCAGGAACTAGAACAGCATGAAACTTCTTTTCCCCACTGGTTAGTTGTTTCTATTCATTTGAGAAGGTTGTTTTGGGACCCTGGGGGGTGCTCACCAAATGCTCATTGATTGATTTCTTTCAGGCACAGTTGCCAAACTTAGCAAATAAAAATATAGGACACCCAGTTAGATAGGAATTTCAGACAAATAGTGAAAAATAGCATAATTATGTCTCCAATATTGCCTGGGACATAATACTAAAAAAATTATTTATCAAATTCAAATTTAACTGATGTTCTCTACTTTTATTTGCTAAATCTAGCAACCTTACTTTCATGACCATCTGTTGAGCTACCTGCTCAGCATTCATTCCTCCTCCTGGTACCAGCGCCTTGGTTTTCCTCTGGGAAAACATCAAGTTCTGGAGAATATTGTTTTGCGTATCCGGAACTAGTACCCTGGGACTGTTCAGTTACATGAGCCAATCATTTGCCTTGTCCCACTTAAAAGCCAGTATGAACTGGCTTTATAACACATACTTGTAACTGAAAGAATCTTGCCAAATAGTTACAATTTCACAAAAACACACCAATGAGCACACAAATACTCCTTAGAGGGAAGGTTGAGCCTGGGAGGAGGAGGAGGAGAGGCAAAGGAGAAAAGTCAGCTGTATGCCAACACATCTCCTTACCTCTGCAAATGCCTTCCTACGGCAGCCTAGCCATTGAGGTCAGGCCCCACCTGGTCCCATCTCATCATGTCCTACCTGCAGTGTGGCCAGAGTCTGCCAGAGGAGTTGCAAATGTGGAGGTCCCACATGTGGTTTGGAAGATCTACCCAAGAAACACATGGGCCCCTATACTCACTATAGACTCAGCGCCCATTTGCTGCTTAGTTCTTGCTAAAACTTCTAAATAGGGTAGACACCTGGGGAGTATCAAAGATTAGAGGATGACAGAGCAACAGAGTGAACAGGGCCCTATTATCAGACAGGAATCTAGGGATCAAACACCAGGACAAAACTGCAGGCATAATTTGTTTGACCAGCCAAGAGTTTAAATGTTAGGACAGCGGTTATAAACAAGTACCGTTCCAGGCAAACCTGGTGGCTTCACACATTTGTGTTTTTGACCCCTGGCAGACAGATATCTTCTCTGAGTGCTTCCACAGTAGGGTTTTGCTCCCAGGTACCACACAGGAGAGAAGGAGGAGTCCTGGGATTCATTTCACTAAACCAAATGCCCCAGTCTTTTTATATCCAAGTGTGTGGGGCCACGTACTTACTGATCGATACATGTTTGCTGAAAAATGAGTTCAGTTTAATCCTTATGACAACCCTATGAAATAGGTTTTATCCCCATTTCTACATATGCAGAAACTAGAGGCCAGAAATAAATTAACTTGAATAAGCTCATATGACTCAGAATCAGGATCTCAGCTAAGGTCTTCTGATTCAGTGATGAGGGCATTTCCTACTTTGCTACAATCATCTCCTACATAAAAGAGCTAATGCATGCGAAACAACATTGAAAACCAAAATGTGTACAGACACATGGCGCTGTGAGTGTAATAGCACCTGTCCTTGGCCCTCATTATCTTGCACTTATAATACCTATTACCACACATTGAGGACAACAAGAGTCCAGTAAAGGAATTGAGGGGATTCATTATGTACACATATGAGTGTATATGTATGTGGGTGAAAAGGCTTAGAGGCAAGGACACACCAGTAGCAGAGAGCATACCTAGCACCTAGGTTTCTAAATCCAATTTCCAGTAACAAGAACTGGAGCTCCTTGGAAAATGCTGATTCCAGGGCTGGAACCAAGGAAAGCAGAAGGTGAACCTTGGACAACATTTCTGTGCTCCTACATGGAGATGACTGGGTAAACTATTACACATACATATACACATAAATAATAATGAAGAAAAGATCTGTAAACTGAAATGCAGTGAATTTCAGGGTATCTTGTTAGGCAAAACACATTTAATGACAAATCACAAGGCAGGAAAGACTATAGTATGCTACCCTTTGCATAAGAGAAAAAAGACCCTGGTTGGTGTGGCTCACTTGGTTGGAGCATTGTTCAAACCAAAAGTTTGTGGGTTCAATTCCCAGTCAAGGCACATGCCTAGCTTGCAAATGGGGCACCTGTGATAGACCACTGATTGATGTTTCTCTCCTTTTCTTTCTCCCTCCCTCCCCCTCTCTCTAAAATCAATAAGCTTGTCCTTGGATGAGGATAAAAAGAGAGAGAGAAAAGGGGTTTTTTTTTTCAAAAAAGAAATACAGCAAAGAGTGTTAAATACTAGTGTGGACATGATATGTCCCAAGGACACAGGAACCAGCTTGAATGAGTTCTCATACTGAACATTAAAATGAGTAATGACAAATAGATTTAAAACACATTTAATGACTTCCAGTCAAGATGGCGATGCAGGTAGATATGGCTTGCCTCTTTGCATAACCACATCAAAATTACAACTAAAATGTAGAACAACCATCACTCAAAACTCAGAAGTCAAGCTGAATGGAAGTCTAACAACTATGGAATTAAACCACACCCACCCAGACTGGCAGAAAGGGAGCACACAGGCTGGTCTCTCACCCATGTGTAGTGGATAAAAATTCAGGAGGAACATCTCAGGAGTCAGGCGTCCCAGCCCCACACCAGGCCATCCAGCTCAGGGTACCTGTGATAGGAAGATAAATCCTCACAACTTCTGGCCTCAAAAACCAGTGGGGATTGAGTTGGTGGAAGAAACTTCTAGAGCCCCAAGCAGTTCCTGTTAAAGAACCTACACACAGACTCACCTACTCAGACTCACTCCCTCTGAGCTCCAGCACCAGGGTAGCAGCTTGAAAGGCACCAGTGGCATACTGGGAGAAACTGAGATGTCTAGCATCAAAGTGAACATAGGCCATTGTCCCTTTTCTGAGCCCTCCCACCACAGGGCCACTAAGCCAGCAAGCTGGTGCCATATCTGAGATTCTATCAACCTGGCTAACACTATATGACCCACCTTGGAAATTTCCAGAGATTCTGCCCCACCCAACTTATGGACCCACCAAAGCTGCTTTTCCATTTGAATGATGAGTCTTGGTTCCTGCTTCATAACTTCCTAAATCCTCTCAAACAAGCAGCAGCTGGCCTCAGTGAGTCCCAGGCACAGCACTAGCAACAGCCAGCCAGCCTAGATTCACAGCTTGGTTTCACCTGGGAATCTCCAAGCCCAGCACAAGTAGCAGCATCTCAGATTGCTTTATAGATCAGGCAGGGTGGTCCCAGGTAAAACACAGGTGGGGGCTGACCTTGACCTGTACCACTCAGGAAACCCCAGGGCCAGCACACCCAGTGGACAGCTACAGACCATGTTGGAACACCACCTCTCTGCCCCTGCATAGCTGATCCTCCACAAAGGGCAGAGGTTTGTGGTCAGTGGTCATAGCTAATCCTTGCAACTGACTGGCCTGGGTAAGTCCCTCACATTGATCTGTAAACAGCAACCAAGGCTCAACTACAAGAGGAGGGTGTACTCAACCTACACAAAGGGCACACCTCGAATACCCAGCTTGGGTGATAGGGGAGGCTGTGCCACTGGACCCTATAGGACACCTACTACATTAGGCCATGCTACCAAGACAGGGAGTCAAAGCAGCTCTACTTAATACATAGAAACAAACACAGGGAGGCTGCCAAAACAAGGAGACAAAGAAACATGGCCCAAATTAAAGAACAGATCAAAGCTCCAGAAAAAGTTCCAGATAAGCAATCTATCAGATGCAGAGTTCAAAACAATGGTTATAAGGATGCTCAAAGAACTTAGTCTTCACTAAGCATCACGAAAAGGTCCAGTCAGAAATGGAGGGCATACTAGTTAAAATAAAGAACAATTTATAGGGAAAAAACAGTGAAGTGGATGACACCAAGAATCAAATCAATGACTTGGAAAATAGGGAAGCAAAAAACAATCAACGACAAGAAGGAAAAAGAATCCAGAAACATGAGAATAGTATAAGCAGCCTCTGGGACAACTTCAAAAAGTCCAACACTCACACCATAGGGGTGCCAGGAGAAGAGAAAGAGCAAGATATTAGAAATCTATTCAAAAAAATAATGAAAGAAAACTTCCCTAATTTGGTGAAGGAAATAGACGTGCAAGTCCAGGAAGCAGAGTCCCAAACAAGATGGATGCAATGAAGCCCACTCAAAGACACATCATAATTAAAATGCCAAAGGTTAAAGATGAAGAGAGAATCATAAAAGAAGCAAGAGAAAAGAAGTTTGTTACCTGTAAGGATGTTCCCATAAGACTGTCAGCTGATTTCTCGAAAGTTTGCAGGCTAAAAGGAATTGGCAAGAAATATTCAAAGTCATGAAAAGCAGGGCCCTACAGCCAAGATTACGCTACCCAGCAAAGCTATCATTTAAAATCAAAGAGCAGATAAAGAGCTTCCCAGACAAGAAAAAAACTAAAGGAGTTCATCATCACCAAACCATTATTAAATGAAATGTTAAAGGGACTTATTTAAGAAAAAGAAGCCCTGGCTGGTATAGCTCAGTAGATTGAGCACGGGCCTGTGAACCAAAGGATCACTGGTTCAATTCCCAGTCAGGGCACATGCCTGCATTGCAGGCCAGGTCCCCAGTGGAGGGGCATGCAAGAGGCAACCACACATTGATGTTCTTCTCCCTCTCTTTCTCCTTGCCTTCATCACTCTCTAAAAATAAATAAAATCTTAAAAAAAAAAAAAGAAAAACAAGATCAAAGCTATGAACAATAAAATGGCAACAAATACCTATCAACAATTAAATCTAAAAAACAAACTCAGCAAACAAGAAGAACAGAGACAGAATCATGGATACAGAGAGCATTTCGATGGTTGTCAGATGGGAGGGAGGTGTGGGGGAATGGGTGAGGAGGTGAGGGGATTAAGAAGTACAAATAGGTAGTTACAGAATAGCCATGGGGATGTAAAGTACAGTATAGGAAATAGAGCAGCCAAAGAATTTATACCAATGACCCGTGGACCTGAACAATAGTGAAGGGATTGCCTGAGGAAGTGGAGGATGTCAAAAGGGGAAAAATCAGGACAACTGTGATAGCGTCATCAATAAAATATAATTTAAAAATAAATTTAATAAAAGAAAATTACATAAAAAGAAGTTTTTTAAACCACATTTAAGGACAACAAAAAAATGTGCAAATCCATACTGATACTAAACAAATGTAGGGAGCAAAGTAGAGTACAGCCATCACCTTGACCAAATGATCAAATATAGCCTCACCAAAAGGTGCAAACTGACATGTGGCACCTCCTGGTGGGATACGCTCATAAAGGCGCAGCCCATCTGTGCAGTACTGCTGCCAACGAATTTAACCTGAAAATAATGAATTAAAATTCAGGCAGATCCAAAGTGAGGCACATTCTAGAAGGCAACTGGTCTAGACTTCTAAAATATCAATGTCGTGAAAGACATGAACAGCTGAGGAGCTCACACAGATTAAAGGAAACTGAAGAGACCTGATACTAAGTGCAGTGTGTTATCCTTGATTGGATCCTGTATCTGGAAAATGAAAACAATACAGGGATAATTTGGGAAACTTGGTACAGCCTGTATATCAGATAAGTATACTGTCTTAGTTGTCATTTTCCTGAGGGTGATAATCATATCATCGTTGTGTAGGCAAATGTCCTTGTTCATAGGGAACACAGTAATTTGTGTCAGGTGTCATAGCACCTCCAATTATCTCTCATGACTCAATGGGAAAAGAGAAATGAACAGATGTGGGAAAATGCTGATGGTTGTTGAATCTAGGGAAAGCGTGTGGGTGTTCATTGTCTGATTCTTGCAATTTTTCTGTAGGTTTGAAATTTTTCAAAATGAAAGTGTGGGGGAGTTCACATCAAAAATATTTCTACAACTAAAGGTTTACAAGCCCTCATGGAAGCCTGCTTATTTCAAACAATTTCAATACATTTATTTAGAAAGATAAAAACTTGAATCAAACAAAAGACCAAAACCACAGAAAACAAAAGACTGACAGATTTGACTATATAAAAATGTGAATAAGTATCTCTACATAGAAAACATCTACAAAAAACAAAATAAAAAATAATAAACTGGGAAAATAGGGAATAGTATAAAAAGGCTACCGTTCTTGCTACATACACTCCTTCTTACAAATTAGTTTTAAAAATACCCCCTTGCCTTGGCTTGCGTGGCAGAGTGGACTGAGCTCTGGCCCAAAGACAGAAAGACCACTGGTTCGGTTCCCAGTTGGGGCACATGCCTGGGCTGCAGGCCTGGTCCCTGGTTGGAGGCCTGAGTGAAGCAGCCAATCAATGTTTCTCTCACATATCAATGTTCCCCCTCCTCCCCCGTCACCCCTCTCTCTAAAAATATATGAACAGAGACTTCTGGCCAAGATGGAGGCATAGGTAGACACATCATGCCTCCTCACACAACCAAAAGAAAGACAACAAATTCAAAAACAACCAGAACTGACAGAAAAATCATACTGTATGGAAGTCTGACAATCAAGGAGTTAAAGAAGAGAGATCCATACAGACCAGTAGGAGGGGTGGAGACAGGCAGCCGGGCAGAAAGGACTTGTGTCAAGGCAGTGGATTGGGAACCAGGTGGTCCCACATTTTTGTGCAGATAAACTGGGAGGAACAACTGCAGAGCGAGACAGATCACACACCCCAGGGTTCCAGCAGGGAAATACAGCCTCAAAACCTTTGACTGAAAACACCTGTGGGAGTTGAGGTGGTAGCAGGAGAGTTCATTGGAGAGACTCACCCACCTGGGAATCAGCACCAGAAAAGCCAGTTTGCTTGTGGGTACTAAAGGAAGTGACTAAAAACTGGCAGAGAGTAGAGCAAGCGCCATTGTTTCCTCTAGGATCCCTCCCCCACAGACCATCACAACATAGTGACGAGTGTTGCCCTGCCCTGGTGAACATATAAGACTCCGCCCCTTATATGTAATAGGTGTGCCGACACACACACAAAAAAAGGCCCAAAAGAAAGAACAAATCAAAGCTCCAGAAAAGAATACAACTAAGCGATGAAGAGATAGTCAACCTATCAGATGCACAGTTCAAAACACTGGTAATCAGGATGCTCACAGGATTGGTTGAATATGGTTGCAAATTAGATTAAAAAATGAAGGCTATGCTAAGTGAAATAAAGGAAAATGTACAAGGAACCAACAGTGATGAGAAGGAAATTGGGACTCAATGGCATACCAGAAGGAAGAAAAAAGCATTGAAGAATGAAGAAACAAGAATTTAAAAAAAAAATGTGAGGCTTAGGAAACTCCAGGACATCTTAAAATGTTCCAATATCCAAATCGTAGGGGTACCAGAAGGAGAAGAGGAAGAGCAATGCATTGAAAACTTATTTGAAAAAACAATGAAGGAGAACTTCCTCAATCTGGCAAAGGAAATAGACTTCCAGGAAGTCCAGGAAGCTCAGAGTCCCAAAGAAGTTGGACCCAAGGAGGAACACACCAAGGCACATCATAATTACATTAGCCAAGATTAAAGACGAGGAGAGAATCTTAAAAGCAGCAAGAGAAAAGGAGACAGCTACTTACAAAGGAGTTCCCATAAGACTGTCAGCTGATTTCTCAAAAGAAACTTTTCAGGCAAGAGGGGGCTGGAAAGAAGTATTTCAAGTCATGAAAGGCAAGGACCTACATCCAAGATGACTCAACCCAGCAAAGCTATCATTTAGAATGGACAGGCAGAAAAAGTGCTTCCCACATAAGGTGAAGTTAAAGGAGTTTATCATCACCAAGCCCTTATTACATGAAATGTTAAAGGGACTTAGCTAAGAAAAAGAAGATAAAAAAAAATGAAGAGTAAAATGACAACAACTCACAGCTATTAACAACCAATCCAAAAACAAAAACAAAAGCAAACAAAGCAAACAACTAGAACAGGAACAGAATCACAGAAATGGAGGTCACATGAAGGGTTATCAGCGGGGGAGTGGGTGGGTAGAGAGGGAGAAAAGGTACAGGGAATAAGAAGCATAAATTGTAGGTAGAAGATAGGGAAAGGTGAAGAATAGTATAAGAAATGTAGAAGCCAAAGAACTTACATATATGACCCAAGAACATAAACTAAAGAGGGGGAATGCAGGTGGGAGGGGGAGTGGAGGACGGAGGGGAATAAAGGGGGGGGAGAATGGGACAACTGTAATAGTATAACCAATAAAATATATTTAAAAATAAAAAATTAAAATATATGAATAAAAATTTTTAAATACCCCCCGAAAGAATAGGTGAATATGTCCATAAGATATGAAGCAGTACAATAAAGAAAAAATCAATGGCTGCTATGTATTTTTAAGTAAACAATCTCCACAGTAATTAAAGAAACATAGATTAAAACAACAATGAACGATTTTACTTTTTTGCTTTACTGTTTAGTGAAGATTAAATAAAACAGTACAACCCAGTATTTTAAGGATATAGAGGAACAAACAATTTCACACTTTATTTATAAACCTCTTCGGAGGTCAATTTGACCATATGTATCAAAGAGCCTTAAAAGTTTACACACCCTTTGACCCAGTGTTTCCACTCTTAGATGTTTATCCCAAGATTTATCCTAATAAAATAGCTATATGTGTGTATAAGAATGTTCAGTGCACCATTTTTTAAAAATTTTTATTTATTTATCTTTAGAGGGAAGGAGAGAGGGAGAGAAATATCAATGTATGGTTGCTTCTCATGCGTCCCCTGATGGGAATTGGCCTGCAACCCAGGCATGTGCCCTGACTGGGAATCAAACCACAGTTCTTTGGTTCGCAGGCCTGTGCTCAATCCACTGAGCTACACCAGCCAGGACACAGTGCACCATTTTAATAAAAGCAAGAGCACTGAAACTGTCTACAATATCTGAAAAGTGGGGTTAGAATAAACATTATGGTACATATACAGGATGAAATAATACAGTTACATTATAAATGATGATGTAGATATATTAGTACAGAAAGATGCTCATAATTCTAATGAAGAGAAGGAAGTTAAAAACAGCATGTCAAGTATGGTTCTATTTTGTATAAATATATTTATATATGCATAAAAAAGAAGTCTAGAGGGGCATCCTCCAAAATCTGTCTGAGTGGTTGTTCTGGGAAAGGTAGATTATTAATTATTGTTTCCTTCTTTTGATTTCTGTATTTTCTAAAGAATTTACAATACAAATGATAACTATCATAAGTACAATTTTCTTTGAAATTTTAACAAAGGCCCTGGCTAGTGTGGCTCATTAGATTGAGTGCTGGCCTATGAACCGAAAGGTCACTGGTTTGATTCCCAGTCAAGGCACATGCCTGGGTTGTGGGCCAGGTCCCCAGTAGGGGGCATGCTAGAGGCACACACATTGGTTTCTCTCCCTCTCTTTCTCCCTCCCTTCTCCTCTCTCTAAAAATAAATAAATAAAATGTATGTTTAAATATTTTTAAAAGCTCACAGACTAACTAACATTCCCTACTATATCCCTTGTCCCTAGAACAATATGTCACATGTGATAGGTCCATAAAAAATATTTTTGTTGGATAAATGAATAAAGGAATCTGGCTCAACTCATGGATACAGTTGAAATTTACACTGTACGGTAAAACAAATCAAGGACTTGCAGTCACAAGACCTGGGTTGAAGTCTTGAGTACTGTCTTAGCTGTGTGGTCATGATTACATTCTCTCTTTAAAAAACAAAGAAAGATTTTAAAATTTTATTTTTAGAGAGTAGAGAAGAGATGAAAACACATATCAGTGTGGGAGAGAAACATTGATTTATAGACTCTCTACACCCCAAATGGGGACCGCCATGGCCTGCAACCCAGGCCTGTGCTCTGACCAGGAATCAAACCAGTGAACTTTCAGTTTGCAGGATGATGCCCAACCCACTGAGCCACAGCAGTCAGGGCAATCTCTTGGCCTCTTAGTATCAGCTCCTCATCTAGGAAATAGGAACATTAAACATACATTCCTTAGGCAACTATGAGAACTGAGATAATACATATGCAATATTGTGTAAAATGCAAAGGCTTATTTGTGTATTAGGTACGATTATACAATGGGACCTCTAAGTGTGGAGAGGGGTTTAATTGGAGAAGACTTCTTAGAAGATGAGGAATCTCAAAGGAGACAATAAATGTGGAAAGCATGCTGAGGCATTAGGGATGTGACCAATGAACACCACCAGAAAGCAAGACAAATCTATGCACTGGAAGGAGAGTGGATCCCCTTCTCAGAGGAGAAGGGCTTCCATTGGGTGCTGAGTGCAGGGAAGGCAGTGTGCCGGCTGTTGTCTGGTCAAGTTGGGAAGCTCCCTAGGAGGAGTGGTTTGGATACCACATCTCTCCAGGGCAATCCTTCAGGGCCCTGCTTCTGCTCCATAGGCGGTGGACAGGTGTCGTGTGAAAACCGAGACCGGGGCTGTAAAACTGCTTCTCTCCTGGGCCACAAGGCAAAGCTGAACTAGCACCCAGACATCCTGATGCCCCTTCCAAACTCTGAATTACAAAGTGCACCCAAATGATTATTATTTCTATGATGGTTATCAGTGTTTGTAGTACATTATAACTTTATTAGTAAGCATAGACTAAACTAATGTAAGATCTACCATGAATTCAGCATAGAACTTGCAAAAGAAAGAAAAAGCCTTAAAGGCTTTTGGATGGTGAAGATGACTATAGAATCAACAATTAACCTGTGACAAAGGACAAACATGTATCTATCTCTCAGGTGATTGGTGGCCTATCCTGTACTTTTTGCATATTCCTAGAGAGAACTGGGGATTACAGTAGTCCGTTGCCTTGGAGACTCTGAGCAGTGACCTGGTAACACACGAACTTGCTCAGGCTGGTTCTGTGAAATTCAAACAAAGCTTCCTACCCTCCAGCATTGGGTGTCTCTAATTTCTGGAACCCCTTCTCCTCTGAGCCCCTCACTGCAGATATCACCTTCTCATTCCCCACACCTGGAAGAAGCTCCCTTCATATTAAAAGGAAGGCTGAGACCACATGAGGCTAATGGTAGAGGGTAAGAGTTCTTTAGAGGGGTGTGGAGAGAGAAAATGAGAGAGAAAGAGGAGCAGGAGAGGGGATGACATCTCCAGGAAGACCTTGCTGGAATTCCCTGCCACCCAGGGCCCCCCCTCAAGGCTGGACCCTCACCAGCAAGAACTGCCTCAATGTGCCCTGTGCCAAGGACTGGGTGTTAGATGCCTTCTCCTTCACCTGTTCCACCAGAGTCTGCACCTCCGAGAGGTGGTCAAGGAGAGGGGGTGGGCATCAGACTACTGGCTATTCAGTCATACTTCCTATTACCCTGGGAGCCGGTTAGGACACACACCACGGTCCCTTCCTCTGAGCAGGTACCCTGATACCCCTCAAAATAACAGGTCCTCTACTGCCTCCATCCCCTCACTCCATCACTCCTATTTCCACTCTCACCATCCACGGTGAAAACCAAGACCACAATGGCACTTTTCATGAGAGATGGCAGGATGGAAGTCAGGGAGTCCTCCTGGGGGGAGGGAGAATGGGGGTCCCTGGGGCAGAAGATAAGAGAGTCCCTCTCTGGAAAATCTCCAGCATGTAGACCTTGAGACTGAAGAAGGCCAAGATTCAAAAAGATAAAGTGTTTTGCCCACGATGGTGCGGCAAGTTGGTGGAATAGCACTGGACTAGAGCCAGGTTTGGAGGGTGAGTCCAGAGCTTTCCACGCTCGTGTGCTGCCCCAAAGCCTTATGACCTCCAAACTATATCCCCTTTTCTAGACTGTCCCACTTTACTCGTCACCTATCTCCGCCGTCCCCTTTCCTCCTGCCCTCTGCACACCAGTCAACCTCACAACTCCCCAAGTTCCATCATCCTCCCATCTGGCCAATGAGCTTAGCCTTCAGGTTAAACATGTCACTGTAATCACTGATGATAAAGCCATGGACACCTTGGAAATCTGGAAAGTTTAAGAGCAGAGAGAGGAGCAATTCACTTTATAGGAAAGGAAGGTTCTAGGCTTTGGGGGATGTCAATGGGCTAGGAAGAAAATGACAAGTAAGGTGTAAAGTGTAGCACACAGTGGAGTTCATAGCCAAGCATGAGGCTGGGAGTGGAGGGATCAAGGGCTGAGCCAGGGTTCAAAGAAAGGAGTATTTGACTAAAATGCCTATTTAGATAGGGTTGGGCCACGAAATGAGGAGCCTCCATGGTTTGGGAGTAGGAAAGTGTTTGTCTAGTAGACTAATGGGTTTGGGTTTGGAGGCATCAGGAAGGAGGTGTGGACTAGGGCCCCACCAGCTCCAAAGGTGTGGACGTAGTCTATTCCATCCATGGTGGCAGTGATGCCAAGGGCGCGCCAGCCAACCAGGTACACTCGACCTTTTTCTCCAGGCTGAGAAGGAGCCATGGTCAGGACATGAGAGATCATGATGAGGAAGGACTAGGCATTGGAGAAAGGTACACATGGAACAGCACGGGAATAAGCTAACAAGAAGCCTACTGTGCCCCTCCAACCTTCAGAACTGTCCTCCTCACCTCATTAACATGACTTGAAGAGTCTCCCCTGCTCTCAGGGCAGGCCTGTGCCCCCTCAGAAAGCCTGGGTGGGTATCTTCCTCTCCAAGGAAGGTGCAGTTCCTTTAAAACTAAGTTGTGCTGGCCCCCAGTGAAGGTGCAGTGAGAAGAGCCTGACTGTGTTCAGGAGAGGTAGAAAGGGCAGAAAATCAAAGAGCAGAAAAACAGACAGGACATCATGAGAATGTTGGGAGAAGGGGGATCAGGAAGCTGAAGGGGAGGTAAGGGAGCAGTGTGGAAGCTGGGGTAGACACCTGGTAAGGGAAGGAGGCCCACGGTGGGATGAACTGTCCTCTGCATGACCAGGACCATCCCCAAACCAAAGATTCTCAAAGCTAGGTTAATTTTGATGTCCAAGGTGGTACAGGGATTAGGTCTGGATCTGAGGAATCCAGGTCCACTGGAAACATGGTCGCAGACTCTGTGGCCACGTGGTAGGAACAGCAGCATCCCCACGCTGGCTCCTTTCCCAGGAGGAGTGGCAGGGCATCCGTCTTGCTGCCACAAGCCAGACTCTAAATTTGGACTTGCCACTCCCCCACCTACACCATCCCACCCGCTGAGGGACTCTGATCTCTCTTATAGAGATCGGGCATCTCACTGCTGAGATGCTGCAGTGACCTGATCCTTAGTCCTGCGGGCTGCCAGGAGCCGGTTTCCAGCAGGATCTGGGGGCAGCTTCCACCTTCCACCCAGGAGGAGCCCCTGAGGCCCTCGGGCTGAGGAGGTGGTGACAGGTGAACTGGGAGAGAAAGGAGGACCCTGGAGTTTACTAATCAGTGACCTCTGGACTCACACTCTGGGTAGTGGTCACTGGGCATGCATTTGGTAACACTGATGGCCTCCAGAGTGCTGTCAGAAAAAGGGCGGGGTTGAGAGCTTAACTAAGAGAAGGGGTAGAAAGAGGAAAGGGCCTCTGGTCATTTACATGGGCCTCCAAGAGGGAGCCCCCAACGACTGAGTCTCCTGTTAGCTGGGGATAAGGGTTTTTCAGAGAGGACTCCCCCCCCCACTCCTCACCCCAGCCTGAGAACTTCTTCTACACCCATCCCCCACTGTTTAATAGCAGTTTGTCACCCTAAACACCACAGTCTTGTTCCCTGAACAGACCAATGAAGCAGCCATTGTAACGGTACTGATGTGTTACCACGACACACCAAACAGGTAAAGCAATCACAGCAAAAGGAGTGATAAAGGCAGTGTCTGAGGAAAGGAGATTAAAAGTAAACAGTTGCAGACAGGAAGAGTGATGAGCACCTGGGAGACGGAAGCTAGGGTACTGTGCATCGTGTGGAAGTCCTGCCTTTCTGTCTCACAAAAGCAAGATTAAGGAGGATGTCACAGGTGTGCCCATCACTGGCACAGAGGAGCATGGGCAGGGGCTTGGCTAAGGCCTTCGTAAAGTCTAAGGAAGGGGAGATGACATTCGAGAGATGCATCCACAACCCAGGGAAAATAGAAACAGGACCACTGGAGGCTTAAAAGGCCCACCTTGATTTGGGGAGATAATTAGAAAGGCAGAAGAGTGGAACCACGTCCCATTTTTTTAAGTCTATATCTGACATTTAAATGTATGAATGAGACATACGGCAATCTGCCATTCTAGCTAATATTTTCTACATACACATGCATGAAGTTTCTCTAAACAGAAACTGCCCTAGACCATTTAGGGCAGTCTGATGATTACTGATTTAAGAGACAGGGTCAGGAAGGAAATAACACATTGTAAGGTGAAGAAGGAAAGGAGAAAATAGGATTTGATTTATGACATTTTAGTTGACACACAATGGCAGGAATTTAGACAAGATGTAACAGAACCTCAAATGAGAGGCCCTTGTGAAGAGGCCGGCAATCCTGAGCAGGGGCGGGCGTAGAGGTGGGGAAGATCCTGCCCCAACAGCACAACTGAGCACTGAAGCTTCCTGTGTCTCTTGCAGGTTCTGCATCCACTCTGCTATTTGTTTGAATGTTGAATTCCAGTCCTCAGTGAGGTCACTTCTGGGCCCAAAGAAAGACAGAGTAAGGGATGGTCTGTGAGGAGCTAAAGGAAGGGCCTCAGATGAGAGTCAGGGTCAAAGACCACATTGGGATTGGGGTCAGAGGTCAATAACTTCCTAGAGAGATTTGGAACCTATAGGGGCACTGTGTCCCTGAACCCCAAGGACAGGGCTAATAAAACACTCAACAACTTAATCCCAGAACAAAGCCAACACTCACGTTTAAAGTTCCAGCTAAAGACCAGAACTTTATTTATCCTGGTTCTAACCCTTGCCTCCCCACCATGGCCACACTAGCCATGCACTCTCTGGTCCCTGAGGGAAGGCCTGCCATCCAATTGTCAAAGTTGCCACCTTATTTTCAGTCTTAGGGTCCATCAGAAGCCCTTTCTATTTTGGGAAATATATTTTGAAAATTTCCCCAAATAGTAAACCACTCATGACCTGAAGGAGGGATGACAGTTCCCCTGAGGGAACCAAACTGAGAAGCACCTAGCAGTTGACAGCTATTCCTTGAATAAATTAATCAAGAACAAAACAATGTGATAATAAGAGATCGACGGGCTTGATATCCGCCTTGGTGCAACCGTGGGGTCTCAAAGAATGGGGACCTTCTTTAGCTGACCGTCTACTAGCTTTGCCCAGGAATACTTTGTGAATCGCCCACTGCGTCAGGACCTCAGATTCGCTCTGTACCTGGAGTCCCTAGCTACTTCTCTTCATCATTCTATCCCTGCAATTTCCAGCCCTCCCTGAACTATTATATATATTTTTTCTGCATTCTAGGGCAAACAAATTTCACGGATTACATACTCACTGTGTAAAGTGTTTGCCTATTATTTATCTTCAAAGCACTTCTGAAACTTCCTAGAAAGGTAAGACAGGAGATCTGAGCAGAGAGAGGAGACGGTGTTTACCGTGTGGCTTAAAACCAAGATTTCCATACTGGGCTAGTCATCAAAATTACCTAGGGAGTTTGTTTTCTGAAAACTACCCATTTCTGGGCACTGCGTCCACCCCATCAGCTTCAGTAGTTCTGGAGTGGAGCACCCCCCGACCAAAATCTATATTTTTAAAATGCTTCCCAGACGACTCTGAAGATCAGCCAAGTTTGGAAGCCACTGATTTAAGGAACAACTGGAAGATCTCCATGCCTACATTATTTGGAAACCTTCATTTCACTTAGTCACGGTGCCTGAAATTAGCATCCACTGCAGCAGATGTATTTTGGGTCCAATGGAAGCAGATCCATTGAAAGGATCGGGGTGAAGAGTACCTCAGACACACTGACACTTTCACATGAATTACGCCACAAGCTGGGCATCTGGAAATTGAAAAAGTTCCACAGAAAGAACCCGGCTCACCCCTGCCCCCAAGACCACCACTAAATACTCGAAGCTGCCCTTGAGAGATCACCAAGCCTTCTCTGGAAGGGCCCCCATGACAGGAAGTCCTCCGCTTCACCAAGTGGCCCACACCAAGAGCATATTTAGCAGAGTTCCCTCAGCCTGGCTGTACATCAGAATCTCCAGGATTGCTTTCAGAAAATAGATTTTTCAGGGCCTTACCCCAAACCTACGACATCCGAGCTCCCTCACAGAGGGCTAGACTCTACTTCCTCATTTTTTAAAGGGCAGATCATCCACAGAACCACGCTGAGCACTATGGTTTAATATGCTGACCTTCTGTGGGATCAAAGTGGCCATTCAGAGACAGACTAAGAGGGAGGTGATTTGGAGGCACAGGGCTCTCATGAAAGGGGAACATGGTGGGAGGTCTGAATAACCAGAGGGGACCAGGAGGCCTGGAATGATGGAGAATGGGCACTGAAATTAGGGAGCTTACCAACGGAGAGGGGGCCACTCAACACTCTTTACTCTTTCTGTGAAAAGATGCTTGGGGCCCACACACAAAAGTCCAATCTTTGTGGTATGCATGTTCAAGGCCCCCTTTTATCCTTGCCTCTTTGATCCCTGGTTTGAATGTGTGCTTTCTTGCATTTTATGTGTCCTTTGTAAACTGCCTTCAACCTTCCTCAAACGAGAATAATTAAACCATCCGACAAAATAAAAGAAACTCATAAGCTAAGAGACACCCCATCTTTAATTTAATATTCTGAGACTTGGTGAACAAAACCATATTTGCCCTGCCCTCTCCTTTGTGACTGTACTCTCTGTTCTGACAGGTTCCCTCCCAGTGTCCCCCAGGGGTATGGCCAGTCCCCACCTTTCATTACCAAAGGTTCATCTGACCATGCTCACTGGGTTGAGCCCAACCAAGACTGGCAGGAAGATGGCTGGGGTGCCCACGGGGTAGTCCATCTGGCCTGCCCCAGAAGGGGCCTGATGGTGGGGAGACAGAGGAGGGCATGATGAGCGGGGGTTCCTCCAGTATTTCCCAAGGCCCAGATGCATCAGAATTCCCCAGAATGCCTGTTAGAAATGCAGGTTCCCAGCCCCAGTTAAGATCTACTGGATCCAAATCTCAAGGAGGGGGAGCCCAACAACCAACACTGTGAACAAGTTCCGCCAGTGGAGCCTTCTGCAGAGTCAAGTTTGGAAACTACGGAACTAAATTGCAAGCTCCTTGAGGTCGGTGTCCTGATCTCCTCATGTGCCTCCCTCCACATCCAGCACTGTGTGGATGTAGCTTCTGCTCTGGGAGTTCTTAGAGCCAGAGAGCTGACAGGAAACCTGGGGTTGCCCAGCCCAGTGCTTCTCAAACAAATTACCTAGGAATCTTGCTAAAATGCAGACTCAGTAGGTCTGTGGTGGAGCTGAGATTCTGTGTTTCTAACAAGTCCCAGGTGATACTGATGTTGCTGCTGTACTTTCAGGAGCAAGGGACTAGTGCAGGGGTCAACTTGTTCTGTAAAGAGCCAGAGAGTAACTTTTAGGCTTTGGAGGTCCTATGATCTCTGTCCAGCCACTCAACCCCTTCACTGTAACATGACAGTGGCCATAGACAATATGTAAACACAAATGGCTGTGTTCCAATAAAACTTCCTTTATAAAAACAGGCAGCAGCTGGACTGACCTGCCAGCATAGTCTGCTGAAGCCTGGGCCAGTCCGTCTATTCTGGTTGTTAAACGGATTGATTCACAGTTATTCTGAGATGGGATCCCTTCCCCCCTCATCCCACATTCATTCAAGTGGATCCTAATTAGTGAGACTAAAATCAAAATTCCTTGTGCAAACCCCTTCTGTTTTCTAGAACCTACCTTGCCAATCTATCTTTCATGCTGTTCTATTCCCACCCCCCACCCGGTAAAATTGACCCACCCAGCCCACGTTCACACTCACAGAGTCACACTGAAGTGCCAGTGACACCCTCTTCTTCCTAGCAGCCATTGAGGAGAGCAGGGCGGGTGAGGTAATGCCACCAGGAAGAGTCCAGGGTGCAAATCTGTTACGTGGGGATATCAGGCGCAGGACCAGGGAGGGAAGGGCCTTTGGCTGGATGTTGGGGATTTCATGTCCCCATGAGAAGGAACAGACAGAGGTCTCTGGACATATGTTGGTGGAAAATACAGACCTTCTTCAGTTCCTCAGTTCCATTCAGGGTACTATTTTCTGTCCCTTCCCTAGAGGCCACCTAGAGGATAGACTCAAGGTCAGTGGCACTGGTTGCAAAGCAGAAGCCTATGGTTTATCAGGGCAGGCTGTGAGAGAGCAGAATGAAGGGAAATTTATCGTTGAATGAGCACCTACCACTTGCTGGGCACAATGATAGACACTCTGTAGGGTGGAAAAGCTCAACTACCCACAAGGGCCATCCAGAAACATAAGCAGGTGAAGTGGACCAAGTGTAAGGCAATGAGGAATGGTAGGGACCAAAGCAAACTGGATACAATCTCCATCTTAAAAGCGTTCAAATTCAGTTTCTAAAAAAAAACACTCTTCCTGCCAAACAAAATATTCACAGGCCAAGTTGGCTAACCCATCACCTCTTTACAATGAGGTGGGTGTAAAGGGATTTCAGTACTAGACCTTTTATCAGCTGGTTGAAGGAGACCTGTCCAGGGGGAGAGGATGTGAAGTGGTAATGATAGTGAAGGAACAATTATCTTGGACTTTGAACACCTAGAGGTCAGAGGCGATGTAATGACTCTCTCAGCCAGTGCGTAAACCAGTACTGCTTGGGAGCTGGCCCCCAACCCCGGGGGGGCCAAAGACCCGGGTCCTCAGGGTCAACAGAGGTCAGAGGGCCCCCGGCCTGTGGCTTGATCCCATGCTCAACGCACACAGCGGCCCAGCTGTCTGTGCCCCACTTACCCCACATCACTCTCCACTCAGAAGGAAGACAACAGAGGCTTCGGAGCCCCGGGGGCGAGCGCACTGAACTGGATGTGCCGGGGGAAGCACCACAGAAATAGAAACACTGCAATAAAGATTAGAAAACAAAGCGTCTGCCCTAAATATGTTATCCAACATTCACTTACATTGAACAATGCTCTTTTCCCATACAGTAGCTCATTCCATAGATTAACACTAAGTGGACAGCACTAACACCTCCTTTCTCCAACGATGAAATGGAGGCTCAGAAGTTGTTGGTTGCCAAAGATCACACTGACAGAATTGGCACCAACATCCGGGCTCCTACTCCAGATCCCACGTTAAGTCAAAGCATGAAAAAAGTGAGGGTTTATTAGATGTTTATCGACTGAATAAAGTAACTAACAAATTGGTGCAAATTAATCATCTCTCATTCACACAGTGTGGTAACCTTTGTAAAGATCGTTCCCCAACACTGTCTCCTTTGATCTGTTGTCTCAACAGTCCTGCGACATTTTGGACTCTGGTTTACAGGTGCGAAACCTGAGACTTAGATGAGTCAGTTTCTCCAAGGCCGAACAGTAAGTTGAAAAGGGAAGACGAGACACCTAAGTCATTGTTGTTTAAATTTCCCCCTACAAATTCAGTACTCCTAATAATCGCTGTATCTCAGGCACATAGGCGACCCTCGATAAATGTTTGCTTCATAAATAAAAGAATGAATGAGAGGATGAAGGGAATAAATATCACATTATGAATGGGGAAAAGACTTAAAAGCTGACGCAGTCTACAAGCCGGAGATTGTTAAAGCACTGACCTCAACCCCTGCGCCCTCCGCACTCGAGGTGCAATATCCCCTCCCCGCTCGCGTCGGAAAGGGGCGGGGCGGCCCGGGCGCCGGGGACCCTCGCACCTGCGCCTCCGCCGTCGCCCCCGCAGGCTCACGGGACGCAGCCGGGAGTTGGGGCGGGGAGGAGGTATCTGAAGGAATGGGGGCGCGCGGGGGTGCCGCTCCTGCGAGGGTCGTGGGCGAAGCCCTGAGAGGAGGGGGTGAGGGCGGGAGGGGCCGGAGGATGACGGCGGCAGGAACCCCAACGGGGAGGGACCGGGAGGGGCGGGGCGGGGACCCGCGCGTCCCGGCCAGGCTGCGGCGGAGCGAGCGGGGCCAGCTCTGCAGAAGGAAGCGGCTGGCTCGCCGGAACGCTCACATCCCTCAGCAGGGGCCAGTGGAGACGGCCGCACAGCCTCCCGCACCAGGGACCCAGGCCCGCGGCTCGCCCACCGCCCCGCGCTCACCCACAGACTACGCCGCCGTCGCGAGCTCTGGGGGCCCCGCAGCCCCGCACCCTGCGCCCGCTACGCCTCCGCCCTCTGCCTGCTGCTCGGCCTCGTGCTACCCGCCTCGCCGGGCCCGCGCCGGGATGGGGTAGGGGCAGCGCCACCAACTCGGGCGATGGGTCGCCCACTGGGCACCGAGCAGCCCCCCGAGGCCTGACCGACTGCGAGGACCGGCGGAGGTGGGTGTGGGTAGGGCAGAGCCGCGCACTGGGGACGCAGGGGTGGGGAAGGCGTGGGGAGAGGGGAGTTCGGGGTTGCTGTGGGCCGCGGGGAGCCCGGGGGAGTTGCTGGCCACTCGTGGGTTCCGGACAGTCCTTGACCACCGTCCCCCCACCAACTCCTGCCATCCCAGGAGCCCCGCCTGGATGCCAAGCGGATGTCCCAGTGCCTCCTAGCGGACTCGGTGGGGACCATGGCTACGCTGACGCCCCTCTCCCCGTACCTAAGCCCCACGGTCCTCCTGCTGGTCAGCTGTGACCTGGGCTTCGTGCGCGCAGGTGAGTGAAGGAGGACGGGGTGGGGATTAACCAGAGCTAGTTTGCCGGTGGAAGCTGTTAACTGTTAACGTACTGACACTCGCAGACCGGCCTCCATCTCCTGTGAATGTGACAGTCACTCACCTCAGAGCCAACTCGGCCACTGTGTCCTGGGACGTCCCAGAAGGCAACATCGTCATTGGCTACTCCATTTCCCAGCAAGTATGAATCACCCTTCTGGTCCCCTAACTTGTGTCCTTGGATCTCTGAATATTCCTTCTGTAACCTCCGCCCCCACCCTCAACCCCACCCCCAACCTTCACCCAGCAGTGGGAGAATCTGGGAACTCGTGTTCCCTGGCTCATACTGCCCCTTTCATGGATATTCAAGAGTCCTGGGTTGTTCAAGAGTCCTGGCTTGCGCCTGTGGCCTGAGACCGGGGTGAGGCTGCCCTCCTCCCTCTCGGTGTCTCCCTGCAGCGACAGAATGGCCCCGGACAGCGTGTGATCCGGGAGGTGAACACCACCACGCGAGCCTGTGCCCTCTGGGGCCTGGCTGAAGACAGCGACTACACAGTGCAGGTCAGGAGCATCGGCCTTCGGGGAGAGAGTCCCCCAGGGCCCCGGGTGCACTTTCGAACTCTCAAGGGTTCTGACCGGCTGCCTTCAAACAGCTCGAGCCCAGGTGAGGGTCTCAGCTATCCCCCACACTCTAAAGCTTTGCACACTCTGGCTTTTTATCTGGACTTTAAAAGCCTCTTGTTTACTTCTCCAAAGCAAGCAACAGTCTCGCTTAGATGAATAGAAGGATGATTTAATTTGTTGTACTGCCAGGAAAGGAAGGAAAGCAGGTTGGCAGGCGATGGGGTACAGACACGCTGCTCATGAATCGTTTGGAGGAAGGGCTTATTTAAACTTCCTCTGATCCAGCCTCAGCTCACAGCAGCTGCAGCCTGTGTGAGCAAGTACCTGACCTGTAGCCCTCCAGAGATTTGGCCTGTGACCACCTGTCCATCAACAGCGTCCCAGAGAGGGGTTCCCAGGGGGCAACTATGAGATGGGTCTAGCCTGACCCGCATCCCCCCAGTCTCTCCATCCTTAACTGTCTGCAGAGACACAGCTCTCTAGCTACTCCCCACAACCCAGAGTCTGTCTCGTTCCTTCCCAGGTGACATCACAGTGGAGGGTCTGGACGGAGAGCGACCTTTACAGACAGGGGAAGTGGTCATCATTGTGGTGGTGTTGCTCATGTGGGCCGGTGAGTACGCAGCTGGACAGGGGACCAGCAATTGAGGGAATGGGCCTCAGTGAGGGTAGGAGGCAGTGAATGTTGTTGGAAGAAAGGGGGTGAGGGAAATGGAGGGGGAAGATGCTTAGTTGAGACGGATGGGCAGAAGTTTGAAGAGGAGAGGAGGCTAAGCTCGAGGGGAGCTCGAAGGGAAGGATTAGGAGGGTGGTGCTTGTGCTGCATGGGCACCAGGAACTCAAGGATTTTCTTCTCAGATTCTCTGTAACTGGTATCTCACTGCCCTTTGAGGCTGTGCATGGGGAGGTCGGGATCGATGCTCAGATCAGATTGTTGTGTTTCAGCTGTAATCGGGCTGTTCTGCCGTCAGTATGATATCATCAAGGACAATGACTCCAACAACAACCCCAAGGAAAAGGGCAAGGGGCCAGAGCAGAGTCCTCAGGGAAGGCCAGTGGGGACCAGACAGGTGATGTGGGGCCAGTGAGGGAGGGAAGGGGGATTTTGCCTCTAGGAGCAGCCAGGGAAAAGGGAGAAGGCTGAGGACGGGCCGGAAAAGGGAGAATGAAAATTTGGGATGGAAGAGAGGCTATGTCCTTTCTGAAATTAGAGACTCAAGCCATTTTAATTCACAGAAAAAGTCACCATCCATCAACACCATAGACGTATGAGTGAAGACACAACCAGAAGAGAGATGCCCTAACAACCTGGGGATGGGGATGGGGTCAGGGAGAGCCTAAGATGATGATCTGCCCAAGACTGAAGGATCCCACAGTCTCCCAGAAGATAATGACACTCCCACAATCTCAGGCCTGGTATCCATCCTCTTTCCACTGTGAACAGGGCTAGAAGGTAGGTATGCTAGGGTGTGTGCCCCTGGACCCGGGGAGTGGGTCTCAGATGGGATGTGTCTTTCCATCCCCAAGGTCCAGGGGAGAATCCCTTGTTCAACACTATCCCATTAGGTCCCAAGTGGGGCCCCGATTTCACCTGCATCAGGACTCTCAGCATTCCCAGCTGCCCCCACATTTTGCCTCTGGGCCTCAGAGAGGGGTTTTTGTAGGTACACCCTCTCCCCCAGCAAATAAAAAAAGACAGACACTGCACTGCACTACTCCAATGTCTTCCATGGAGCCTCAGGTGCTCCCTCTCTTACCTGGCAGCACCCCCAGCTGCTGGTGATCTCACCCCTTGGACATTTTCCAATAAAGGTTTTGGGCAAACTGGAGCTGACTGTATAGTATACTGTATACTATGCTGAAGACATTTCCACACCTTCTCTCTTCTCACTACAAGGGCCCCTCATTCCACCCCCAACTTGACAGGAGCAACTCTCACTGTAAGGTGTTTGCTTTGATTCTCCAGCCTGGAATGGGTGTAAGGGGGTTAAGAAAGGGATATGGAAAACTGGAGCCCTGGTTACTTTTGCTTTGTTGGGTTAGAAAGGGGAGAAGGAAAGAAATGGATATAAATTCTTCCTGAGCCAGTGGAAACTAGTGTTATGTCACATGAGAGGGCCAGTAGCCTTTTGATCTTCACATCACCAGCCCAGCTCCTCGCCATTTATTCTCCTGACTCCTCCATCCACCCTGAGCTCATTTTCAGAAAAGGACTGAACAGTGTCTTGGGACAAACGAAAGAGCAGCTACACGAATGGATCCCTCAGTGCCACGTGCTCCTCCTGTGCGTTCCTGTGCCTATTCTTCCGTGCCCTTGCTTTCCCTTTTGTCTCTGTTTCTGTTCAGTCAAGGGCAATAATAATTGTAAAGCATAAATGATTTTATGCTCACTCTCTGCCACTATATCCAGAGGAGGATTCTGGAAATAAAGCTGAAGGGTTCAAACATCCCTGTCAAAAGAATTATAATTTGGGCCCTGCGGCCTATTTGTTTTCTATAAAAATAGGGTCTGTCCTCTACTCTTCCCTATGTTCCAAGTGCGCCTACTGTCAGTGAAATACCAGCTGACATTTGCAGCAACAGTGGGGGAGGTGGGGGCAAGGCGGGGGCAAGGCTTCAGAACCCAGAGTCTGTCTGGGCAGCATATGGGCCGCTTCCTGGAGGGTTACAGGTCTTCTCAACTACAGATCTTTCCAGAGGAGGCTTAGGAATAACTCTTGTTCTCTGAATCTCGATCTCTCTGGTATGTTACAAGAAATTAAACCAATAATGCTGAAAGAAACCCCAATCCAAAGATCAAGAAGTCAGTATCTTTCCTACTTCATCAAGCCCCACACCCAGGTATCACAAACTTAACCTATCAGGTGAGCCAATTTCTGATTTGCCTTCTACCCTGAACCATGAAAGTATCCTGACCTAATCAGCAGTCTTTAATCCACCATTACCCAGTTTGGAAGGAGGTTACCTTACCTCTCCCTGGCCACTGGTTCCAAAACACTCATCTCTCAGGGGACACATCATTTCTTGGGACGGGAGTGTCACAGGGTACAGAGGCATGGAGACAGGGAGGTGGGAGTTGAGAAGGAATATAAAGGGTGTTCGAATGTGCCAGCTCTGGATTAAATCCCAATTCCAGCTTTAACTGACTCGTATTTTGGGCTAACGACCTCTCTACTGAGAGGAGAGAGGTCTCCCGAGTCTCCTCTTATGTAAATCCTGAGCCTCCTCTTATGTAAAATGGTAATGCTATCCCCTTTAAAAGGTGGCTTTGAGTCCTGACTGGTTTCGCTCAGTTGGTTGGGTGTCATCCCACAAAGCGAAAGGTCACCAGTTCAATTCCCAGTTAGGGCACATGCCTGGGTTGCAGCCCGTCCCGGGTGGGGGCACATGCAAGAGCCCACCAATCCATGTTTCTTTCCCTCTCCCCCTCCCCAGCCCTCTCTCTAAAAAGTAAATATTTTTTTAAAAGGCATTTTTGAAAATAAATGAGATAATGCACATGCAACACTTTGCAACAGTAAACCTGGCGGACACACACTGAGTATTCATTCACTCTTTGCTACCATTATTAGCCTTGTGTTCCCGTGCAAGTCATATATATAACTCATTCGGTTCAATTCCGTCAACTGTAAAAGGTCCTGAATAGCAACTGCCCTGCTTTCCCTCAGAACTGCTAAGATGAAAAAAATGCACTCAGTCACGATGACGTATATCAAAGAACGAGAAAGGATGCGATTACATAGACCCCGGGCTTGCAGCAAAATTCTGAACAGGGCTAGATCTTGAGTTTGCGAGCAGCGACGTCATTGGTCAGAGGGAGAACTCCTCAAGTCCTGGCCAGGTCCCGCCCTAAATCTCACTGCGCCTGCGCACCTTCTCTTAGCTTCGCCGTGAACTACGTAGTGACCTTGCGACGTGTTTTGCGCTGTGGTCGCAACTGCGTCGGCTACGCTGCTGCGGTTGCGTGGCGGGTTGTCCAGGTAACCACGGGAGTTGCGGCTGTCTGGTGGCATTTGAGAGACAGGTGTTCCTGATGCAGTTGAAGCACCTAAGAACCCTGCTGAGCCCTCAGGTGAGGAGTTGCGTGCCTCTTCCCTCCCCCGCCCGCCTTAACGTTCCAAGAAAAGTAGGGGACTGAAGTTTAATAATGCTGAGCGCCTACTGTGTGCAGAAGACTAAAGGCTATAGCGACTCTGCTGCCTTGATAGTGTTCAGTAGGCGAGATTGACCGCTAACCCCTGCGGCTTTCATTGCGTTTCATTTAGCATCAGTTTGGTACCAGGCTCCGTGCAGGAGCTCGGAGGGATCCAGAGCAAGTTGTTACTGTTCCTGCCTGCAAAAGTCTCGGACTAGAGGGAAAGACGTGCAGGTAAACAAGGAACATAAACCTACACCGAGTTAAATAAGCGCTTTAAGTGCAAGCCCCCAAGGAAGGAGTGCAGAAGACCGCACCGTTCGTTCTGATGGCGAAGATCTCTGATTCAGAAGAGGCTGGGTACTGGGGGAGGAGCCCCGAGACGTGTTGAAGAAAGGCAGAGTTTGGGAGTTAGGAAACCAGAATTCAAGTCCTGGCGCCACCACTACTTTAAATATTTAGATGACCCGATGCCTCAGGCCTTAGCCCTTTTCCCACAGTCTCCCTCAGCAACCCCCTACTCGCACCCTTAGGGGATTTAGGAAGAGTTGGAGAAGGTACAATGACACAAAAGAACATTGTAAACTGCGTAAAACAGTGTAAAAAAAATGGACAGAAAGACATTCAAAATTCAAAGAACAAAATAATACAAAACTAATAATAATGCCCGTCATAACTGAATGTTTAATAGCATAAGTAAAGAAGTTAGGATTGTGGTTTATGGAGTCAGACACACATGGATTTAAGTCTTGGTTCTGTCATTTACAAATTGTATAAGTAAATGAGCAAATTACTCAAACCTCTGTGTGACTCAGTATCGCCACCTGTAAAAGATGCATAATAATAGCATCTACCTCAGCTAGGAGATAAAACAAGAAAATGCATATCAAGCACTAATCAGAATGCCTAGTCTAGCCTGGCTGGGACATTTGGTTGGTTGCAGTGTCGTCCTGTACTCCAAAAGCTTGCAGGTTCGAACCTGGTCGTGGCGACATTTAGGTTGCCGGTTCGATCCCTGGTTGGGGCACGTGTGGGAGGTAACCAGCGGTTGTTTCTCACATGGATGTGTGTCTCTCCTTCCTCACTCTCTCCCTTCCTCTCCCTCTAAAATCTACAAATATATCCTCTGGTGGAGATTACAGGGAAAAATGCCTAGTCTATGGTAACGATAAGCCCTTGTTCAAGGTTAGCTATTATTGTTCTATTTCCTACTTCATTTAATCCTCATGACAGTCCTGTGAGGTACATGTTGGGGAGAAAGGAGAATTGATTGATTATGGGACTCAGGAGGCCTTAACAAAGGATGTGGCATTAGGAGAATAGAAGGAAATTAGAAAAGAGAGATGTGCCCATTGCTCAGTAAACTGCCCCCTAAATCTGTAATTTAAAAATTCCTTTTCCCTAATGGAATAATTGGAAGTGAAATCTTCCTTCAGTCTTTCAAAATAAGATGATGTCATGATGCAGGAAAGGGCTGAATGCCCAGGACTGAAAAAAAATGATGAAGGAAGATGATTGGCTGATTGTTGAGGAACCCTCGGTCCTAACATGTTGTAAGACGTGGAGGGTGAGTCCTGACCGTGTTAGTTTAGTTGGTTGGACATCGTCCTGCAGGGCTAAAGGTCGCAGGTTCAATTCCTGGTCAGGGCACATGCCTGGGTCATGGGCTGATCCCCAGATGGGGGCACAAGAGAGGCTTCGATGTTTCCCTCCCTCTCTTTCCACTTCCCTTCCTCTCTCTAAAAAAATAAATAAAATATTTTTATTTTTAAGTAATAGGCGCCTTTTTAAAGAGTTGAAGAGTGATACTAGTGGTGATATGACTATTTTCTGACTGTGGTTTGAGGATTTTGATGAAAAAAAGCCTCTTTGGAAACCTCTGGGTTTAACTGGGTTAGGAGTAAGAAATAACTGTTTTAAACCAGGGCTCTAGAGCCCAAGTAATGAATCAAACAATTGAAGCAGAAGCTAAATTTTTTATTTCAAGGAGGGAAATCTGCCCTGGCTGGTGTGGCTCAGTGGATTGAGTGCCAGCCTGCAAATCAAAGGTTGCCAGTTCCATTCCCAGTCAGGGCACATGCCTGGGTTGCGGGCCAGGTCCCCAGCAGCAGTGTGTAAGAATCAACCATGCGTTGATGTTGCTCTCCCTCTCTTTCTCCCTCCTTTCCCCTCTCCAAAATAAATAAATAAAACCGTTTTTTAAAGTAAGGGGGGAAATCCTTAGTGCAGGGCTTGTGGGGGAAGGGGCAGACGTGCAAGAATAATTCACTGGGAGGTGATCCCTTCCAACGCGGGCTTTTATGAAGTGGATAGTTAAGGGGGGGGAGGGGGAGGGGGGGACAAGGTGGCATTGTTCCTGAGTCTCAATTCTGATTAGTTTACTCCCTATTCCAGAACTTTTACTGTATCTCCCTTTCCTACCAAACAAACCCAAAGTCCTAGCTTTGAAGGTCTTTCTTGACTGGCCTCAGTCTGTTTTTCGTGCCGTACCCTCTTCTGTTCTGCTATTTACAAGATAGTTTTGGCTAAATTAAATTCCTGTTTCCTGACCATACCTGCCTTTGCTCATGCCAATCCTTGTACCTCAGATAATTTTTCCACTCAGCTGCATTCATTCTTCAAAGCTCAATGTTGATCATACAAACATAAATGATCTCAGGCTTCTCCAAACTATTACAATGCTTTGTACACACCTCACTTATGGAACTTTTCCTCTTTTTTTGCAGCGTCTTATTTTGCTCTTTGCCAGCCTCTCAGCCCCTGGCCAAGTGCCTTTCTCAGTGAGGTACTTCAAAAAATAATTGAATAAATAGCTAAAGACCAAAACTTAGATCAATGACTTTATTTCAGTAGCAGGCCTAGGATATGAGGGGACAAGGCCATTGCAGGGATACATTGATACAGTTGACTAAGCATGTGACCTCTTAGTACACTTGCCTTATGGGTTTCTAGAAGCACCTTGTCTTCATAGTCTAGAGTTTTCTGGCCTCGGAGACCAGAATGGATCATGGGCATCTCTTTGTGTGAAGGAAAACTGACAAAAGTCACACCAGAAGTCACAGAACCGGAAATGCTTTTGGCATTCTAGAGCAGCACTTGGGTTCATGATTGCCCCCTCTGCCTCTGCAGGATGGAGCTGCGAAGGTGACCTGCATGGCGTGGTCCCAGAACAATGCCAAATTCGCTGTGTGCACGGTGGACCGAGTGGTGTTGCTATATGATGAACATGGGGAGCGGAGAGACAAATTCTCCACCAAACCAGCTGACATGAAGGTGAAGAGTGCTCCTGTGTACCTTACCCTGGGATGGGGATTTAGGAACCTGAAAACCTTTCTAACCCACTTCCTAGCCACAGGCACAGGCAACGGCCTGCCCCTCCGTGTCTCAGTATAAACGCCTCACACTCACTACAGCCACACGTGTGCCTTGTCTGCTCTTTTCTCTTTCATATATTCTCCCTTTATTTTCTCCTTTTCTTTTTTTAACTCCTAGTATGGCAGAAAGAGCTATATGGTGAAGGGCATGGCTTTTTCTCCTGATTCTACCAAAATTGCCATAGGACAGACAGACAACATCATCTACGTGTACAAGATTGGAGAAGATTGGTAAGGACAGTGATTGGAGAAGGGGGTGACTCAGAGAGGACAGGGAAGGCAGGGGAAAATGCCTCATTGCTGGCAGGGTGGGTGGGAAGAATAGAGAGGAGGAGGAGCCAAGCTGGAGAATGGGAGGTGGCACCTGTTTGTGCCTCCCTTTGCCTGCCCACATGTTCTGTGGTCCTGTCCTGGGAGGAATAGGGCTAAGTCAACAGCAGGCCCTGCAAGGCCCTGGGGAGCCCCGAGTGATGGAGCATTTTTGGTGCTGTTCGTTCCACAGCTGCTCAGGCTCCCGCTCATGCCTCCTTTCAGGGTGCCTATGGGGTAGTGGGAAGGTGTCTGCCCTTTCTTCTCTGCCCCCAGCATTATTTGTGTCCGTTATAAAAATGGTTTTTAATATGCTTTTCCTCCTTTTATTTGGCAGGGGTGACAAGAAAGTCATCTGTAACAAGTTCATCCAGACGGTAAAGTTCAGACCCGTCCCTGGGAGGTTAGGGTAAACTAATCAGTATACTTGCATTTTTTAACATCTGTATCTGAGTCTGCCTCCTGCATGGATGGTGCCCCCTGGCCCCTCATCCTCATCTGAGCCCAGCTGTGTCCCCTCCCCTCCATCCCTATAAGTGGTTGCGGCAGTGGCATGTGGCAAGGTGTCCAGGTGGTTCAGATCCATGCCATTGTAAATGTGCTGATGCACACAGAAATGATCATCCTTTTCATTCTCTTTCTTGCAGAGTGCGGTCACCTGTCTGCAGTGGCCAGCAGAGTACATCATTGTCTTTGGCCTGGCTGAAGGGAAGGTAAAGGAGGGAGGGGAACCACAGGAGACGTTACGGGTGGGAGTGATTATTCCGGAGAGGGAAATGCAGTTACTCTTTCCTAGGGTCACGTTGTATACAGGGGCACAATACGGAGGGACCAGTTTTTCATTCTGGTTTTCTCTTTCCTTACGACCTGGGTGAAACTGAAAGTACCCTAACCAGATTTGTGTCCATTCTCCCATTTTCAGGTTCGTTTAGCAAACACTAAAACTAATAAGTCGTCTACCATCTATGGGACAGATTCGTACGTGGTATCACTGACAACGAAGTGAGTAAGGAGAGTGGTATCCCGAGAGTTTGGAAATGGAAATGGTAGGAAGAAGCTCAGGGGAAGTCTGGGCTGGGAGATCACAGCATGAAAGGGATGGGATGATGTGGGGGTGGGGGCAGCACTGGCAGCAGGAGCTGGGGGGGGCAGGGTTTGACAGAGAAAGGGGAATTTCTTAGTGAGACAGAATAATCTTTTTCTGTGTTTCTCTCCTTTTCTTCTTTTCCCCTTTCTCAGTTGCTCTGGGAAAGGAATTCTCTCTGGTCATGCCGATGGCACTATTGTTAGGTATTTCTTTGACGATGAAGGCTCGGGAGAGTCACAGGTATGAATAAATGCTCTGGGCTAGAGGGTAAGGGAATGCCAAGAGCCCTAGAGGAGGCACAGAGGAATTTTGATTGAGGTGCTGGGGGAGGAGGCTGGAGGAGTGAGACCTCAGGGAGAGAGACACGTGGGTGTGGCCACAGAGAGGTGGTGTGTTTAGGAGGCCAGAGCTTAATGTTTGTGGGAAGGGGTGAGTCAGGTGGAAGGGACCTGGAGACACAGGGAAGTAAAAACTCTGAGTAGTAAAAAGTGAAAATTATTCTCATTATATATTAAAATACATATAAATTTAGAGATGAAGGACATGTCTACTCTTGAGGGGGAAAAGATGGAGGATAAAAGGAATGTTCATGTTTTATTCTAATTCTCTTCGGTCTGAATCATTTACATTTAGAATTACTTGTATAATAATTAATTAAATGTATCCATCCTAAAAAAAAAAATAAATAAAAAGGGGCCATAACGCCCTGTGGTTGGTTAATGTGTAGGACATCTCCCTTTTGGGGGAGCTTATTAGGTACCAGTTAAATACCTCAAACACATAAGGATTTTGAGTTTTACTCTTGACTGTGTATATATGTCATTTGTGTGTGTGTGTGAGTATAAGACAGAAAGACAATTTATGAAGTCTTCAGGATTAGGATGTGTTGGGAGAGAGTTCTGCAGAGTACGAGGATCAGAGCGAGTGTGTCTGGTGCTGGGAATGAGAAATCTCCAGGGTCAAGTCCTCTGAGCCAGAGCAATTGAAACTCTCTGCTTCTATCTTAGGGGAAGTTGGTTAACCATCCATGCCCACCCTATGCCTTGGCTTGGGCTGCCAACAGCATCGTGGCCGCAGGCTGCGATCGGAGGATTGTGGCCTATGGGAAGGAAGGCCATGTGCTACAGACTTTTGATTATAGCCGCGACCCGCACGAGCGGGAGTTCACCACAGCCGCAGCAAGTCCTGGCGGCCAGTCCGTTGTGCTAGGGAGTTATGACAGGTGTGTCCTCTTTCTGGTGGCGTCTTCTGCCTGCTTTCCCTGTGTACACTCTTTGCCTCAGCCCAGTTACTCTCAACCAGGGTGGGAGACTGGATCAGAACCAAGTGCACGTCGAGAGAGATTCTCAGGTTTTAATGTTTGCACTTTCCTCTTCCGCGCCATCCACTGGCGCGTCGGCAGCTCCAAAATGCACACGCTCTCTTGTGTCTCGGTGCCTCTCCCTGGGGTTCTGCAGGGGGGTTCTCTCCACTTTCTCTGTGTTCCCCCTGCCCCTTTTCAGACAACTGGCTTAGTGCCCATCACCCTGTGTTATACTGTAGCGTTTGTGTCTGTCTGGCTAAATTGAAGAGCCCTTGAAAAGAGGGCCTGTTATTCACGTTTTAAAAATCTCCAATGGCTAGGTTAGCATCTAGTACATATTATGTACTCAAATTGTGGGTGAAAGAATGAGTGAATGAATGATGGAACAGTAGACCACAGCTGGGGTCTGGCCCCACCACTTCCCTGGGGCGCTTTGTCAGCCCTGTCTTTCTACCCCTTCAGTCTCATGGGCGACTCTTCCTGTTTCTTTCCTTTGTCTCTGACTCCTGTCATCTCTCTGTCCTTTGTCCGTATTTCCCTCCTGCTAACAGCGTGTTTTTCTCACCACCTGTAACTTCCACTTTTTTCTCCACTCCCATCATTCCTACTCCATTTTACTTTGGACCCGATTTCCTCAGCTTACTTCCTTTCGACCTTTTTGTCCTCTCCTGGTAGATTCGCTAGCTTGTCTATTCTCTTTTATTTCCTTCCTTCTCTGATTTAGCAAGACTAATTTCCTTCAGACACCAGCTCACTTTCACTCTTTTTCTCATCCTCCATCTCCTCTAAAAGCCACATACTTTATTTCAGGCTGCGGGTGCTCAACTGGAGCCCTCGAAGAAGCATCTGGGAAGAGGCGAAGCCCAAGGAGATCGCCAACCTGTACACCATCACCGCCTTGGCCTGGAAGCGGGACGGCTCACGACTGTGTGCGGTACATTACTCGTTAACCCCTTTCTGCACTGGTGACGGTTTCCAAACCAGGAAAAATTCTGCCTTACCCTAACACACTCTCTCCTGACACTAGAGAATCTGCCCCTTCCTTTTGACCCCAGCCTAAAACTCTGACGTTAGACAGGAAGGAGAAACGCATACTTTAGTAGAGGTCTAAAGGGACAGAGTCGTGCAAGCTGGTTGGTTTCTCCCTCACATCGCATCACTGCACCCATGAGTCCTGTGTTTGCTGCCTCTTTTCCTGTTGGTGCTTCTAAAAACTACCGACTCTTTTACTGCCAACCCTTCTCCGGATTCTGGAACCTGAGTTTCGAAGGTGCCTGTGGACACCTTCCCGCACCTGGGTGCCCTGCGTGTTCCCCTTCACGCTGCCGCTTTCCTCTCTAGGGCACGCTCTGTGGAGGGGTGGAGCAGTTCGACTGCTGCCTCCGCAGGAGCATCTACAAGAACAAGTTTGAGTTGACCTACGTGGGACCCAGCCAGGTGAGCCACTAAAAGCCTGCCACACCCAGATCTTGCCCTGGCTCATTCATCTTTGGAATACTTCCCTGCCTTCTGGCCGCAGCCACAGTGTCAAATATAACCTCTGGCAGAGTTTTTCTGGGGAACAGAATGTGTCGGGGCAACTCTCTGGCAACTTTCCTGAAATAATTCTTCCAGCTTGTTATAAGAAAAGGTTTAAACACCAGGCTTCAGGGATATGGAGATGGCCGCTTACATCTTCCTGGTCTAACACCTTGCTGCCTGTACGATGTCAGCTGGAGAGGTTGATAAGTAGGAGTACAAGGGTGAATCCTGCTGTTTTAGGGCCTCAGCACTCACTGCACAGGATGTTGTGAGTTAATTTCTCAGTTCCCAACACCACTTTTTTCTACTGTTACCTTCCTTTTTTCTTTTACTTATTATTCATTGATTCCTTCATTCTTTCACTTTGTCCAGAAACATGTATCCATTCTCTGTGTCAATACTGTTAGTCATTGCGAATTCAAAGCTAATTGTCTGTAACACTTTGTACCTTAATGGGGAAGATCCTTCCAGCGAAGGCACAGACATATCTGATTGTATCTGTATCTCTACACAGATACAGATACACGGTAATGGTGGTAAAAGTTACCATAAAGGTTTCTGCAGAGAGCTACAGGACCATAGGGAGAGTGACTCTGTGTGTCCAGTGGACCTTTCAGATTCATGTGTATTATAAGCATCAAAGAGATAATGTCTGAAAGTACTTCATAAATAATAAAGCACCATGCAAATGTGAGGTGTTCTTATTACTATCAGTACCATAGGCCAGTTGAGGAAACCGGATGCCAGCTTTGTTTAGCACCGCGGGGGTGGGCAAAGGGCCCAGCACGTTCCCCCCTCTTGTGAGTTGGGGGAAGCCTAGGGAGCTGAGACTTGTCCTCTGCCAAGGTGATTGTGAAGAACCTATCGTCGGGGACCCGAGTGGTACTCAAGTCACACTATGGCTATGAGGTGGAAGAAGTGAAAATCCTGGGGAAGGAGCGTTACCTGGTGGCCCACACATCAGACACCCTGCTGCTGGGGGACCTGAACACTAATCGCCTTAGTGAGGTAGGATCCAAAATGGAGGGGTGGGGAATGGGGCTTCTTGAGTTGCTATTTCGGGGGGAGCTAGGGTCCCTAGCGGGAAGAGCTCCACAGGAAACTCTGGAATCTAGATGCCGAGGATCCAGTGTCAGGGAGGGAGGCCGGGGTGTTTAGCACCCTGGGGTATGAATCGCCACTGTGAGGCCGTTTTATGCTGCCTCTCAGAAACACAGGGGCAGAGCAGAGCGCCGCCTCTGTGCCGTGTCAGAGCCTCCCAGACTCCCTCCCTCTGCCTCCCCCACTCATTCTGTCCGCATTGTCTTGGGCAGTTGCGCACAGTGCTCCCTGTGTCTTCTCTTCCCTTCACAGGTAGCTTGGCAGGGATCTGGTGGCAATGAGAAGTATTTTTTTGAAAATGAAAATGTGAGTAGAACTTTATTTCTTCTTGATAAGCTTCCTTCCAGCTCCTGTGTCAGAATGATGGCAAGTGGTGCCCTGGCCAGGTAGTTCAGCTGGGTAGAGCATTGTCCCGATAAGCCAAGGTTGAGGGTTCAATCCCCAGTCAGGGCACATACAAGAATCAACCAATGAATACATAAATAAGTAGAAAAACAAATTGATGTTTCTCTCTCTCTCTCAAAATAGATAATTTTTTTAAATGAAGGATGGCAGAGAGCATCAGGTTGATTAAGAAAGCGGCAATGGTAAATAAAGAAAGGGAGAGGGTGAAACAGGTAGAGGAACAGAATAGAGAGAGAAGTGGGAGTCACTTTGAATGGACACTTCTCCTATTTTTCTCTCTCATCATGTGACCTCCCTGCTGTGTAACAATCCCATTCGTCCCAGGTGTGCATGATCTTCAACGCTGGAGAGCTAACGCTGGTGGAATACGGGAGTAATGATACCCTGGGTTCTGTACGTACCGAATTCATGAACCCCCATCTCATCAGGTAACCCCGCAAGAGAATTGCTTTTTGACTTCGAATCCCTGTGTCCTCGATTAACCTGAAAACTTTATCCCCTGAAACTTGAGTCCTTGATAAACAGCCCAGCTGCCTGAGCCCATTTGCCTCACCTCATCTTTTACATTTCAGTGTCCGTATTAACGAGAGGCATCAGCGAGGAATGGAAGAGAATAAGAAATTGGCTTATCTGGTTGATATTAAGACTATCGCTGTAGGTGAGTAAGACCCTCTCATAACTTTAGTGACAAAATAGGGGTTTATAGTGCATGTCCACGTCTCAGGGATCGTGTGTGGTGGAGGATCCAGACTCCTGAGAGGTAAGGTGTGACCCCGCTGTGCAGTGGATGTGTGAAGCGTTCAAATCCACAGGTGCATGTGTACGTGTAGGTACAGGCGTGTATCCTGTGGATATACAGGCCTGCCCATATAATCACTCATGTGCTCTAGGTGTGTATCTCAGGTCTGGAAAATTATGAATTGTGGAGCAGAACCACTAGCAAATTTATAAGTTTTCCAGCTTATAGGATCATAGATGCTTAAAACTGGAAGGTGCCTTATTTTCTGTACATTTTGGCATTAGTAACTAGTGATGAGATGCTATTTGCATCTCACGGATGTTTGCATTTATAAATCTTATTTTATCTATTAATTTTTAATTTTGTATTATGAAATGTTTTAAGCACAGAGAACAGCACAGCACTCTCTAAGGGGTGCAGTGAATGACATGCCCATACAGTGCCGTTGTAAAGAGCAGGGCTCAGGGCTCAGGCTGCCCCGCTTCTCTACAGCACCTGTGTGGCCTCGGGAGTCGCTGACCCTTCTGAGTCCTCGTTTCCTCACCCACAGAATGGGGGTACAAACAGTACTCACCTTATACGGAAAGCACTTAGACTGGTGTTTGGTACAGAATAACAATGGTAGCTGTTCATAATGCTATTAGTATGTATCCATAGCCAGTTCTGTCCAATCCTAACATTTCATCATATTTACCTTGAATTTTTTATCTCTTCTCTTACTGATGGACACTTAAGGTGTTGGTTTTTCATGGTTACAGTGTTCAGTTCACAGAGATTTATACTTAGAGTGGAATCGCTGAATCATAGAAGAGGTACATCTTTAATTTCACCAAATATTTCCAAATTGTTCTCCAAAGATATTATACCAATTTACATTCCTACCAGCAGTTAGAATTCTCCTCCTTCCACATTCTTGCCAGTACTTGAAATTGCCTGACGTCATTATTTGGCTCCATCTGATGTATGTGAAATCATATCTCCTTGTATTTTGTTGTTGTCATTCATTTGTTTATTGACTGTTTGGCTTTCTTCATCTGTGAATTGCCAGATCGTATCCCTGGCCATTTTCTTTTTTAATTAGCTTATCTTTTTTTTACTTGACTTTGAGGAGTTCTGTGTGTGTATCCATTTACAGCCTTTGGCGGTTATTTGCAGTGGGGGTGTTGTAACTCAGCCGGTGGCTTGTCTGCTCTCTCCTTCTCAGTGTCTTCTAGTGTTAGTACATTTAAAATCTCAATGTTCATTGCTTCTCTTTTTAATAAGTAGTTTTTTAACTTTCGTGGTCTTATTTAAGAATTTCTTTTTTACTCCTTGTAACATTTTTTACATTTTGCTTTTCACCTGGAATTTATTTTTATGTGCCTAAGGATCTAATGTTATTTTTTCCATGTGTTTAACCATTTATTGAAAGTCCATTTTTCACCTACTAATTTGTTAATATCATCTCTCATAAATCAAGTTTCCATATACATACAGGTCTGTCTGTTCTTAAGATATTGTTACATTTTGTGAATTCTGTATTTCATATCAGATTGCTGAGCTCAGAAATGTGTCTATAATGGAAATAATAACATAGTCCAGTGGCTAGAGTTCTAGTGGCAATAGTGAGCAGTGAGACTCTGGGTAAGTCACCTCATTCTTCAGGTCCCATCTCCAGTGTACACAAAACAGAGTCCCTACAGCTGTAGCTTTCTGTGACTGTCCTTATAATTGGGCATCAGAACAGGGCTTTCTACTCCTTAATTAAAAGAAAATTCATTTTTAAGTCAGTCTTCCCAGTTGGAGACATTATCTGGCATTTGGTCTTTAGCTTCAATACGTATACCAAAGGCAGGCACATTGCCTATTAATAGTGGACCATTATCAACAGAGTTGTGAATGGGTTTTGTTCAGGAGACTTCCTGAAAGCATCCTAGCCATCCCTGAGGGGTCTGTGTTAAGTGTGATCATTTCTTATCTTGTCTGCAAGGTTCAGACCAAATTATTCATCCCCTGTCCTGACCAGCCTGGCTTTAGTCAGAGGTTCCTCCGGTTTCTCTGTGCACCTTCACCACTGTTTGCACCTCAGCACTCTTCCATCACAGGCTGTCCAATGTGCAGGCAGCGCCTTGGAACCGGTCTGATCGTCAAGGCCATGTCATGCATCAGCCTTTCCTCCCTGGGGCGCTGTAACAGGGCACATCCTCAACGCGCTCAGTGCTGCCTCAGAAGACTTCAGGAGTAATAGAAGCCAGTCGCTCCATAGTTCCTATCTACTCTGAGACAACTCCAGGAGTGCCAGAGAGGAATCACATTTCTTGTTTTTTTATTTTTAATTTATTGATTTTAGAGAGAGAGAGACAAGAAGGGGGAGAGAAAGAAAGACAGAGAGAAAGAGAGACATTGATTTGATGTTCACCTTATTTGTATATTGAAATATGTGCCCTTACTGGAGCTTGAACCCAGTAAGGGCACATATTGGCTTGTATTGGGACAACCACTCTAACCAACCGAGCTATGCAGCCAGAGTGGGAATCTTATTTTTTGATGAGTCTGGACCTTTAGAGTTAACTACAAAGTTAAACAAAACCTCAACAGTTTTCAGAGAAACCCAGCATCTTAAGTGTCTTAGCAAACTGATGTGTTGGTCATTTGCAATCCTCAGGACATTCTGGACTGATACAACATTCCTAAAGCCCCACCTGTGATGGGAAGGCCAGGCTTCTGCAGGGTGCCTCCTGCCCTATATATGATTATGCGGAATGTCTCGTCTTAATCCTGTCTCCTCTACTCTCCAGTGGATCTGATCGGTGGCTACAACATTGGCACCATCAGCCATGAGAGCCGTGTGGATTGGCTGGAACTTAATGAGACGGGGCACAAGCTTCTCTTCAGGGACCGCAAACTTCGTGTGAGGAGGGTTACTAAGGCCTTAGCCGTTGACCGGTCCATAGAGGATGTGGTACCTGCTGCTATCAGGGATTGTGGGGGGCGGGATGGGACATAATATCTTGGTGCTGTGCTATTAGCATAGCACAAGGCCCAGAAGAACCAACGTTCTTTGTATTGGATACTGCAACCCATCCTTGTTACCCTTAAGGAGATTGTGTCATGATGGCACCAAAGTCAGGAGGGGAATTTGAGTTGGTTTCTCCTGGACTACTCACAGGTCTGTGCCCCTGGGAAACTGCCTTACCCCTGCACGCCTCCTCCTCACGCCGACCTTCACCCGCACCTGCTGCTGCAGTGCACATCCGCTGCGCTGGTCTGACTACTGCAGCTGGCTCGAGGGCGGTCTCCTCCCCGCCACTCGTTGATTCTGATTTCAGTACAGTACCACCAAAGAGTTCGACCTCAGGGGCGAAGGGATATCTGCTGGGTTTTCATTTTATTTTTCAATGTTATGTGAAAGCCACATACCAAATTTCCAGGCCTTGACCTTGGTGGCTTTACTTTTGTAACCCAGGCTGGCGACTCTGGCCCAGTTACTCTAAGAATGAAAGTCTGCCCTTCGCCTATCTTAAACTCCTAGGATGTAGATCTTTGCTCTACATCTGACAGGTCAGAATATTCCAACTCAACATAAACTTCAAGGGTTGCAGGCCAGTAAGCTTGGAAATTCAGCAGGCACCTGCCCAGTGGGTTAGCTCGCCACATTTCACCACCAGGGAAATGGCCGAGACCCGAAGACACTGCGCACGCCCTTCTGATTGTGCCGTCTGCCTCTTTCTTCTTCAGCTGCATCTGTATGATATCGAAAGCTGCTCTAAGACGATGATCCTCAACTTCTGCTCCTATGTGCAGTGGGTCCCAGGAAGCGATGTGCTGGTGGCTCAGAACCGAAACAGCTTGTGTGTGTGGTACAACATTGAGGCACCTGAGAGGGTCACCATGTCCCCTATAAGGGTATGTCAGATATCGAGTCAGGCTGATGAATTAGAGCCCTGAGGCGGCTCCAAGGGCTACTGGGTTTTCTCTGCCCACCACCCCTAATCTCTGGGAGGAGTTGGTAAGTAAAGCTTAGACTCCTTCCCCACAATGGACCAGGCCCCAGGACCATTCTTGTTCAGATTCCTGACCTTGTGTTGGACCCCTGGAGTATGGGTCTCTATGACAGGGACCCTGGGAAATCACCGGGTGACAGGGGGCGTTCCCTCAGGCTGGTAGATCCCCGCCAGGAGGAGCAGTTCCTGTCACTCCCCTGGTGCCGGTTCTGTCGGACACCGTTCAGAGCTGTAATTCCTTTTTGCTCAGACTGCAGGTCAGACCCTGTCTCCTGTCCTCCCACATCACACACTCAGGGGGTCCCCTCAGATGTGGGGACTGACGGGAAGGAGGAGAGGCCCCGTGCCAGGTTAGGGTGACCGGTGCGGGTGTGCATCGAACACGTGATACTGCCTTTTTGCTCTTTTTCTGTATCTCTTTTTTCTGTTTTCTTGTCTTGTTTTAGGCTCATTAAGGTTGGGTTTTTTTGTTTGTTTGTTGTCTTTTACTTTTTAAACACCCCTTTTCCACTTTTTTGTTTTGGAGGTAATATATTTTATTTCTGTAGTGATTACTCTTGAAAGTTTACCATGTACATAAATTAACAAAGTCCAAAGTCAATCAGCGTCTAACCTCCACTCCCCTGCAAACAATACAAGGACATTAAAAAGGACCTTTGTTAACTTCAGTTACTTCCCATTTGCCATTATTATCCAGTATTTTAGTTCTCTTTTGTTATCCGCCAAGTTAGACATTATTGTTTTATACAATTTGTTTAGATTAGCCATCATGGTACCAGTTTCTTTGTTTGCCTTTGCGAATGGCAGACCTTTCCTCTAGAGTTCTTTTTCTTCTTGACAGTCTTCTCATGATGAAAGCTTTGTTTTTGAATATCTGAAAATGTTTCTAGTTGGCCTTTGTCCTTTTTTTTAAAAAGGCAGAGTTTCTGTCCTTTTAAAAAGGACAGAAATAGAGTTTCTATTTATTTATTTAACTGGGACCTGGCCCACAACCCAGGCATGTGCCCTGAGCAGGAACTGAATGGGCAACTTCTTAGTTCGCAAGACGATGCTCAACCCACTGAGCCACACCAGTCAGGGCTGTTGTTCTTGAAAGATGCTTGGACTCAGTACCCAGTTCTAGACTGACTTAATTTTCTTAGCCTTCTGCAAATATTGTCCCATTGATTGACTTATTTTGTATTCCATAGTTTTTCCAAAACTGATATTTTTAGTGTCTGAAATCCTTGGAAGTCCAAAACTGCTGTTCATAGTTATTGTTTACTCCTATGTAGTATCTTGTTAACTCATATTTGGGTTGTTTTTTTTTAATTATGAGCTCATGTCACGTTGAATCTTTGGAATCCCAAGGACCTAGAATGTTTTCCTCTACAGGTGACTTGAGTTTGCTTCTGCAGGAATCAGGCCTGTTAGTGACCAGTGCCGCCTGTGGTGCCTTTACTGAAGAAAGGGCCCCAGGTTCATGGGGGACTCTCGGACTCAGCGTCCCATTGTGCTGGAGGACCCAAGGTCTATTCTCCTGACACCGTGTTTGCCTTCAGAGCACATTCTTCCCACTTGCTCAACTTTCATATTTTTTTGCTCAGGTTTTAGTGTGCTGACCTTTTACTTTCTTTCCTTCTCTTTCTCTTGCTCTTGTTCTGGCTCTGGCTCTTTCTTTCTTTTTTGAGGGGGAAGAATGGAAGAGGAAGTAAGAAGCATTCCTAGTGATTTCCTCAGTTGAAGTCAGCATTGCATTAAAAAGTATGCCAGGTTCGCCCTGATGGGTGTGGCCTAGTGGGTTGGGCCTCGTCCCACAGCTGAAAAGTTACAGGTTTGATTCCCAGTCCAGCCACATGCCTGGACTGCAGGCCAGGTCACCTGGTGGGGGCATGTGAAAGGCAGCTGATAAATGTTTCTCTCCCTCTCTCCCTCCCTTCCCTCACTCTAAAAATAAATGAATAAAATATTTTTTAAAAAGCCCACAGTATGCCAGGTTCAAGTTGCCTTTGAAGGGGAACATACCTAAGAACACCTAGTCATGGTGTTGCTGGAAGAAGGAGTGGCTGTTACATTTTGTCACCTCACCTGCAGGCATTAGTGGCATCAGAGTTGTGACTACTTGAACCTCCGTGTGACCCCGTAGATAAGGGATTTTCATCTCCCCGAGGAAAACTAAATGTTAGGACAGCCAGGTCATTGGGCGAGGGTGGGTGTGTCCTGCATTTGACTCATGGAAACACCAACTTGGAATTTGGGTGGGGTGGGGGTTGAATTTTACAGGGTGATGTTGTAGGCGTGGAGCGGGGCGGGGGAAAGACCGAGGTGATGGTGACCGAAGGTGTGACTACAGTTGCCTACACGCTGGATGAAGGTCTCATTGAGTTCGGAACAGCCATTGACGATGGCAACTACACCCGGTAAGGATCTGGGCCTTGAACCAGCAACCTGGCGTGGGTTGTGAAGCGGGCCGTATCTCAACAGGACCTGGTGACCAGGGAGGAGATCAGACAAAAAGGACAGACAGTTGCCTGGCCCTCTCCTCCCCGCCCTGTCACCCCTGTGCCTCCGTGTCTTCCTGACCCTGGACTCAGCCCTTGTGCCTTGGTTCCTTCCTTTTCCAGGGCAACAGCCTTCTTGGAGACTCTGGAAATGACCCCAGAGACAGAGGCAATGTGGAAAACCCTGAGTAAGCTGGCGCTAGAGGCGAGGCAGCTGCACATTGCTGAGAGGTGAGAGGGCCCGCAGAGCGAGGGGCCTGGCAGCGAGAAGGCTGACCACGTGGGCGTTTTACGCGTGGGCAGCTCCTGTCCTGGGTTAAGGCCCTGCTTCCGTCCCGTGCCAGCAAATGTCAGCGAGCCCTTCCCTAGTACAGTTGTTCCAAACCCTCTCACCCTGGACTCTGAGAGTGTATCTTTTGTTGTTTCTGCTTCCCCTTCTTGTAACTAGGGGCCCCTTCGAAGTTTTTAACACCTGTACCCTACAATCCAGGCATGGATGTGTGTATTCTGAGTATGGAACAGAGCGTAGTTAATAGGCCAGACTTGGGACTTGAGACTCTTAGAGTTCAAATCTGGGCTCCGTTTACCAACTTGTGTAACCTTGGAGAGATGACATAACCTTTCCAAGCCTTGGTACCTCAACCCCCTCTATGCGAGATGGGGATATAACAGAACTTACGTTGAAGGTTGGTGAAGAAGGATGGCGGCGGTGGCAGAGGAGAACAACTGAGAGCCTCCATGCAAACAGCACCGATCGCAGGTGTTCAGTAAATGCCAGCTGCAGCAGTTCTGGCTGGGAGTCATCCTGGTCCCCCTCCCCCAGGTTCCCCACAGCCAGACTGTCAGCAAGTCTGGGCGACTCTGATCCAGGGTCTTCAAAACATGCTGAATGTCTTATCTGTCCAACTCTGCTGTCCCTACCCTAGAACTGGCCACTACCATCTTCTACTTGCAGTGTTGCAGTAGCCTCTTAAGTAGTCTCACTGAGACTCCCTTACACCCTTAGATCCATTCATCCCAGAGCAACTGAGGTAATTTTTAAAAAAACAAATTAGATTATGTCATTTTACTTGCTCAGCATCTACCAGTAGCTTACTATTGTCCTCAGTAGAAAACCCACACTCTGCCATGTTTTAAGGCCCTACAATATCTGGCCTCTGCTTCCTTCTCCTACCACGTACCTACTTTCCCACTAGTCTCCACCTGCACTGGCATCCTTTCGGCCCTTTGAGCATGTTGGGCTCACTCCTGCCGCAGGGCCTTTACACTGGCCGTACCTTCTGCAGGCAATAATTCTTCACCCTTTGCGTGACCGCCCCCTTCTTGTAGTCAGGTCTCAGTTCAGATGTCAGCACCTCACCCAGGCCTTCTCTGACTGCCAATTTAAATAGACCCCTTGGTTACTGTCTGTAATGCCACACATTTTGTTTCCTTTTTCACTCTCTCAAATTATTATTTTTTTGTTTGTTTGCTAATTGTTTCCACCAGAAAGTAAGTTCCCTGGGACCAAGGCCCTCCCATCTGTCTTACTCCCTTTGTGTCTTCAGTTCCAGCAAGACCAATGCCTGGCACATAATAGATGCTGAGTATATGCCTGCTAAGCCAATGAATTAATGATGACCCTATAGTAATATTACTGTTACTATTATTGTATCCATATTGTAGGTGCTTTTCTGCTTTGGGCCATGTAGCAAAAGCTCGGTTCCTGCATGAGACCAATGAGATTGCAGATCAAGTGTCTCGGGAATATGCAAGTATTACCCTCCTTATTCAGTCAGTCTCTCCAGCTGAGATTTCTCTTAGTCCTCAGCTCCATGAATCCTAGCTTTCCAGCCATGACTGATTTCCTCTACCCTGCCCACTCCCCTTGCGCCCTCCAGTTGGACCATTTTGGAATTGCTTGCCAAACCTCAAGCCTGTGAACCCATGAAGATTTTCAGCTTTCCCAGTCTGTTAGCTTCCACATCTCTCTGGCCTTCCTGTCTTGGCTTGCCCAGACAGAATGGCACCTGCAGCATGATAGGCTCACCAGAAGCTCCCTTTCCCCTGCAGGGTGGAGAAGGAACAGATTTTTATCAGGTCCGAGCACGTCTAGCCATGCTGGAAAAGAACTACAAACTGGCTGAAATGATCTTCTTGGAACAGGTAATGGGAGAGGAGGGACCAGAGGGAGGAGGCGGCCTGAAGCTATACAATTTGAGAAGCCCTCTTTAAGAAAAACTGCCTTGGAAGGGGCCTGTGCAAATAAGGTGCCCTGAAGCTTAAGCCTCTTTGAGTTTCACAAGAAATCCACCTCTGCTTGTGTATAAGTAAATGCCATCTGGGCTGGTATCTTAGCCAGGCCAAAAAGAGCTTGCTGACTTCTGATCCTCATGTCTTCGTGGTGTCCCTTTGCCCTCTGCCTGGGTTCCCCTAGAATGCTGTTGAGGAGGCCATGGACATGTACCAGGAGCTACACCGTTGGGATGACTGCATCGCTGTGGCCGAGGCCAAGGTATCAGTTGTGTCTTCTCCACAGTGCTTCAGAACTCGGTTCCACTAACATCAGCAACCTCCGCTTGTAAGGAGGCTGAATGGGTTGGGGCTGGGAGCTGACATGGTGAGGGGTCAGGACACTGGCGTAGAGGAGGATTTCTGGTGCTCCGGTGGGATTGCAGAAGCACAGGAGGCAGCAGGGTGGGAAGGAGAGAGGCGATTCCCCGCTCTTCTCTGTTGCGTCCCCAGGGGCACCCCGCTCTAGAAAAGCTGCGCCGGAGTTACTACCAGTGGCTGATGGACACCCAGCAAGAAGAGCGAGCAGGCGAACTGCAGGAGAGCCAGGGGGACGGGCTAGCAGCCATCAGCCTCTACCTCAAAGCGGGGCTCCCTGCCAGAGCTGCTCGGCTGGTGCTGACCCAGGAGGAACTGCTAGCCAACACCGAGCTGGTGGAACACATCACGGCAGCCCTTATCAAGGGGGAACTGTATGAAAGGGTATGGCTGGCTTCCTGTTCCTGACCCTTCTTCCCAGGGCTCAGCGCCCCTCTCCAACCCAGAGGGGCCTTGGAGTACATTGCCCTCAGTAACTGGTGTCTGATTCTCTTCTTCTTGGGGCTGGTACTTGATTCTTTGTGTAGTAATGGTTTCCTGGTAGTAATATATAGTATGTGTTAACAGGCAGGTGATCTCTTTGAAAAGATTCGAAATCCACAGAGGGCCCTGGAGTGTTACTGTAAAGGCAGCGCCTTCATGAAAGGTACAGGTCACCCACAACCTGTCCTTCAGTGTCTCGGACTCCTGTGCATCTGTTCAGGCTGACGGGCTTCCCTTCTCCATGCCTCCACTTCTCACCTGTTTTCCACACTTCATCTCCCTGTCTCACTCTCCCTGAGCCCCATCCCTGGAAGTCCGAGCTGAGTGCCTCTCCATCTCTGGCAGCGGTGGAGCTGGCTCGAATGGCATTCCCAGCAGAGGTGGTGAGACTAGAGGAGGCGTGGGGGGACCACCTGGTGCAGCAGAAGCAGCTTGATGCAGCCATTAATCACTATATTGAAGCCAGGTATGAGGGTCTGGGGTGCAGAGGAGATCGGGTGTGTGCAAGTAAGGGCACCAAGGCCTAAAGGAAGAACTCTCAAAACGCACATGGGGAATGCCCGAGGTGTCCTTCACCACCATCCATCTTTCTCTTTCTTCTAACACATTTATACCTTTCCCAACTATGCCAGGTGCTCCATTAAGGCAATTGAAGCTGCCCTGGGCGCCCGCCAGTGGAAGAAGGCAATTTATATATTAGATCTACAGGACCGGAACACTGCGTCCAAATACTATCCCCGTGTGGCCCAGCACTATGCATCTCTGCAGGAGTACGAGGTGAGGACCAGCCCCTCCCTGCAGCCTGAGGCAGTCAGTGCAGCGTGACAGGGAGAGAACCAGAACGGGACGTGGGGGCCACCTCACCAGACCCTTCCTTCTAAGACCCAGCAATGTCACCACCCTAAATGGGAAGAAACAATTTACTGACCCTGTTTCATTCCAGTATCACACTGACCCTCCTCCTGGGCCAGCATGAGTGATTCCTCATGGATAATTCCAACTTAGCTAACATAGAAAATCCCTTGCACTAGAGTAAGGTGAGGCCCTTGTAAATTTCCATTGTGTTGCCCTCCTAGTGGTTTTGGCTGGTCTTTTTTCCAAGAGGGTAGAAGGCGTGAGATACCCACAGTCATCTCTTCTCTGTTACGGTACAAAAACTATCCCAGGCTCTATCTACTGCCGCCTGGCCGAGGTTTGCTCTTTCCCCCTGCAGGCTGCTTTAGCTCTGTTGCTCTGACCTCTGTTGCATCTGCCTCTCTCAATCAGATTGCTGAGGAACTCTTCGTTAAGGGAGACCAGACAAAAGATGCGATAGACATGTACACCCAGGCTGGCCGCTGGGAGCAGGCCCACAAGGTAGCGAGGGTGTGGGGCCGTGACCAGAGAATCCCACCCCGGTGGTTGTGCTGCTGCTCTCCTTCGTCTCTGATCAGCCTCCCATTTCCCTGGGTTCCCAGAAAGCTAAGGAAGTACCAAAACATAGGGTAACTATGATCCCTTGCCACAGGGAAAGGCAAAGACAAAGAGAGACCTGTGTCCCCAAACCTGTAAGTCTGAAGAGCGGGTGGTCTTGGGAGCTGGGCAGTCTGGAATACCACTCCTGACGTTCCAGCGGCATTGGCAGCTGCGCTCTCACTCCTGCTCCCAGAACCCGGTGGCCACAGTAGGAGGGTGGCAGTGGAAACAGAGGACTCTCCTGCCTTAGTACAATATAGTCCTTACTTGGCTCCTTATGGACTTGGAAGTCCCCGCGCTGACTGGGAGGGTGGCAGTAAACACACTCCTGTGCTCAGCAGAAAGTTCAGAGGTCTGTGAAGACAGGTTCCGTTCAGCCCCACTTCCCTCAGGAACAGGCACCTGAGACTACTCTTGCTTTGTGTGCGCAGCTGGCGACAAAGTGCATGAGACCAGAAGAGGTGTCGGTGCTGTACATCACCCAGGCGCAGGAGATGGAGAAGCAGGGCAAGTACCGCGAGGCTGAAAGGTGAGTAGGGCCCCTGAGGAAGTGTGGAGGGGGAGGGAGTGGGGTCTGAGGGTGTGTCCTGTGCAGAAGTGTGGGTCGAGGAGACCCCAAGAGTGTCTGTCTCCTTTCCCCAGGCTGTATGTGACAGTAGAAGAGCCTGATCTCGCCATTACCATGTTCAAAAAGCACAAGCTGTACGACGACATGATCCGCCTGGTAGGGAAGCACCACCCAGACCTCCTCAGTGACACACACCTCCACCTGGGCAAGGTGAGCCCCTCCTCTGTCCCTGCCTTCCTCTTCGTCAGACAAGCCGCATCGGCCTCTCTCCGTGCTGACCCACCTCTCCACAGGAACTGGAGGCTGAGGGCCGACTTCAGGAGGCTGAGTACCACTACCTCGAGGCCCAGGAGTGGAAGGCAACCGTGAACATGTACCGGTCCAATGGGCTTTGGGAAGAGGCCTACCGGGTAAGGAATTCCCAGGGCACACTGGGGGCACAGCCCTCCTTCCCTACTCTCGAGTGTTTGTCTAATTCTAATCTGGGCATGGGTCTCTGAAAAACATCCACACCTATACCCAGAATTTCTCATGCAATCTTAAGGGTCTGTGGACCACCTGAAATCCGTCCTTGGCCTGTAAACAGGTTAAGAGACCCAGAACTCAGCCTTCCTCCTGTTGTTTTAGCCCCGGTACCTGATCCTTGCTGCAGCCGAGGTCAGGTCAGAGACGAGAAGGGAGCAGCCCCATGTGCCTGTGCTGGCAAGCTTCCAAGTGGCTTTGCTTTACAGGTGGCCAAGGCTCACGGAGGACCCAATGCCCACAAACACGTAGCCTATCTGTGGGCAAAGAGCCTGGGAGGAGAGGCTGCGGTTCGACTGCTTAACAAGCTGGGACTCCTAGAAGCTGCAGTCGACCACGCAGCCGACAACTGGTGAGGCGCTGAGCCTTCTCTGCCTGGCCCCGTTCCAGACAGAGCCTCCATGCTGAGGAATAAGACTGAGGTGTAACTTAGAAGCATTTCTAAAAGCTGAGGCGGAGTGAAGAAGTGCGATAAGGAAAGAGCCGTAACTCTTCCCCTGTTCCCTGGGTCTCAGAACAGTGTTTAATTTTTGGCTCTTCTGAGGATAAAAGCGGAGAGAGAGAGCTTTTAACACTAAAATGCATTAAGCCAGTATCTTATTTCTGAGTAGCAGAAGTGTGATTCTGTTAAATGCAAAATGAGCTTTTCTCAAGTCAGTGTTACAGATGCCAGCAGCAGCCCCGCGTCAGTCGGAGTGCTGAGGGCAGTGCCACTGTCTCTGAGAGACTTTTTCTGCCACTATAGACATGGCTCAGGACGGGGAGGTGGCAGCGCGGGGAGCCCTCCCCGCTTTGGGCTGCAGTGCCCTGAGGCCCATGGCCCCTTCCCTGCTTCCCGCCCATCCCACTTGTCCCCATGGCTAGTCTGGGCTTTTCCAAATGCGTCCCAATCCATGGCGACGGTGATGGGACCATCCCAGGTCTGCTTGCCTGTGTTTCTTCATGTCTGTGTTTCTGTATCAATTCAGGCAATTGTCTTTCTTAATCTCTCCCTTCCCCTCATTTCTTGCCTCTTCTCTGTTTTTCTCTTGCCCACTCTTTCTCTTATCAAAGGAAGTGTTGAGTAGGCAAACCTTACCTGCACCTTCCCTTTCAGCTCCTTTGACTTTGCTTTTGAACTCTCTCGGCTGGCCCTCAAGCACAAAACCCCCGAGATTCATCTCCGATATGCTATGTACCTGGAGGATGAGGTATGGATGCGATCCTTTTCTGTTGTCCTTGACCCTGACCACAGAGCCCTCCTTTCCATCCCCCAGCCCAGTGCGCCGAGGGTTCCCACTTCAACCTCACGGCTGCCTGTGACACCAGTCTCCTCATCCTGTGTGCTTGCCCCGCTCTTCCTGTAGGGTAAATTTGAAGAGGCTGAAGCGGAGTTCATCAGGGCTGGCAAACCCAAGGAAGCGGTCCTCATGTGAGTGACCCCAGAAGTTCCGAAATCCTGTCCCTGAGCCCGGCCCCAGGGCCTCTCACCATCACCCTCACCTTCACCCAAACCTAGTCCCAGTGAACGTTACACCCTTCAGTGACGTGCCTGTTTGTTCCCGCCGTCGAGGCCACACTTAGCCTCTCCTGTGTCCCCATCTGGGGGCAGGTTTGTCCATAACCAGGACTGGGAGGCCGCTCAGCGTGTGGCCGAGGCCCACGACCCTGACAGCGTTGCTGAGGTTCTCGTGGGGCAGGCACGGGTGGCCTTGGAGGAGAAGGACTTTCAGAAAGCGGAAGGACTGCTGCTTCGGGCCCAGAGACCAGGCCTGGCCCTAAATTATTATAAGGTGGGACACCGGAGTCAGGGCCGTGAGGGGAGGGGAAGAGCATGTCTGAGTCCACAGAGTGCTGCACAGACCTCTGCTATGAGAAAGATCAGGCTGGCGCCAGGGAGGGGAAGGAGAAGAAGAGGAAGGACGAAAGAGGAGTTGGGGCCACGCCACATGGGTAGCGGTGGGAAGCTGTCATGCCTTCCTCTGCCCTCCTGATACCTGGAAATATGAGCAGGAGGCTGGATTATGGAGCGACGCCCTGCGGATCTGCAAGGACTACGTGCCTGGCCAGCTGGAGGCGCTGCAGGAAGAGTATGAGCGGGAAGCTACCAAGAAGGGGGCCAGGTATGAAGCCGGGGGCCCTGGAAATGTGGACAGGGCTAGGGGGTGGGTCATGAAGTGCACAGAATCGGCCACACCGCCCCTCCCCATTCCTGTTACAAGCAGTGCCATCTCTACAGGGGCATGGAGGGGCTCGTGGAGCAAGCTCGACAGTGGGAGCAGGCCGGGGAGTACAGCCGTGCAGTCGACTGTTACCTCAAAGTGCGGGACACAGGGAGCAGCAGCCTGGTGGAGAAGTGCTGGATGAAGGTGAGGCCGGCCACGCCCCGCCGGGCCCGGCCTCCCCAGGCCCCCATTCACGCCCAGCATTCCTTCGCAGACATTCATCGCTTTTCCCTTCTTGTTTTCAGTCGGGTAGTAGGTATCTGTTGAATACTTGCTAGATGTAGGTCCAAAACCTCCGAAGGCTGTAAAAGGGGGTGTCTGACAGCCCTGACAGTAAGAAATTGGGGCAATTTAGACAGACATGTGGCTCCGTTAATGTTGTATCTGAACGAGGTGATCACTCAGTGACCACTAAAGTGTGTGATTCCAAGTGAAGTTCAGAGAAGGTTGAGATCTCCACGGGTTGCAGGGGCCCGGGAGGCTCCATGAGGCAAATTCTAGGGCCTGGAGCTGGAGCCAGATGGAGCATAGGAAGGAAGCAGAGGCTTCCCCTCCGCCCAGCACCTGGAAAGAAGCCTCCAGCAGATCAAGCCAAGCCAATGTGTTTAATCAATTCTAAGACATATAAACAGTCACATTTTAGTACCTTTGAAGTTGGGATACATGTGGAGTTTAAATGGTGTGCCTTAGATTCAGGCAACTATGGTATTAGGTGCTATGAGGGGTGAGACTGATCAGCCCCCGAAATAAAATGTTGGTGCAGTGATGCCCTTGCAGAATTTCCCTTAGGCTTCTGAGGTCTTGTCACTGAATAGCCCGTAGAAGCTGGAGGGGAAGTAAAAAGGAGTGATGATTGTTCTGAGAGTTTAGTGGATTTTATTTTTTAAAGATTTCGTGTGTTTTTAGAGAGAGGGGAAGGGAGGAAGGAAAGAAACATGCCCCCAACTGGGGACCTGGCCCACAACCCAGGCATGTGCTCTGACTGGGAATCAAACTGGTGACCCTTTGGTTTTCAGGCCCATGCCCAGTCCCCCGAGCCATACTAGCCAGGGCAGAGTTTAGTGGATTTAATCAGCAAGTATAATAATTACTAAGCATCTGCTGTGTCTTATTCTGAAGCATTGCTTATTGGGGTCTGTGCATGATGATACCTTCTTCAGATTGAGCAGGATGGCTTCCCGGGTGGGGGCACTTTAAGTTCCGAAGGGTTTGGCGGGTAAAGAGAGACAGGCAAGAACAAGTGGGGGGCGGGGAACCAGGAGGACTAGCACAGCCTGTAGCTAAACAAGACCACATGGAAATTAAAATCTGGGGAGGCCGTCAGCATCACAGTGGAAATAGAGTAAGCTTATAGAGCACGAGGGTTTGTAGAGTTACCGACTGTTAGGGCTGGAAGGTGTCTCTAAGATCACCTAGACCATCACTGGTGGTCACTGTCCAACAGAAATGTAGTGCAAGTCACACACGTAAGTAAAAATTTTCTAGTAGCCACATTCAAGTACGGAAAAAGAAACAGGTGAAAATAATTGTAACATTTTACCTAACCCAATACACCGAAACTACTGTTTCAACATGTAATCACTATGAACACATGTTGAGATATGTATGGTACATTCCTTCTTCCATACTAAGTCTTCGAAACTCAAGTACATTTAGGCTTACAGCACGTCTCAGCTGGGACGCTGCGTGTGACTGGTGGCTGCTGTTCTGGACACTGCGAGTCCGGACCAACTGTCATTTTTATCATGAAGAAACTGAGGATCTGAGAAGCCCCACATGAATATTTATGAAATGTCCTGGGCTGCTACTTTAGGGTTTCTTTACCTAAACCATTTTGCTAAGATTGTATTTGTGACAAAGAACTCGAGAAACCAGTTTGTCAAAGGTGGCAGGACCAAATACAGTGACCTTAGCAAGGAGTGTCTGACAGAGGATGAGTCAAGAGGTGCTGATGGACCATGAGGCGGGCTTTTCCTAGGAGGGTGGAAGGTGAGGGAGAGTTTAAAAGAGCAAGTTGGCAACTGGAGGGAAAAAACAGACCAGGCTGAAGACCCCCAGCGGTCCTTGTCTCTCCTCCCCATCTCTCTCTCCTGTTCAACCACTCAGGCAGCCGAGCTCTCCATCAAGTTTCTGCCTCCGCAGCGCAGTCTGGAAGTAGTTCGGGCTGTAGGACCCCAGCTGACTGGAATTGGAAAGCACTGTGCAGTAAGTCGGGCGCTGGGGCTGGAGAGACAGGTTTCGCAGAGGTGGGAGGAATGGCGACATGGACGCCCGGGCAAGTGTGTGAGGTGGGCCTCTTGGCAGGCGTGGCATGCGCTTGTGGGGACACCAAGGGAAGAGTTCACAGAGGGCGAACTGAGGCGTGCAGAGGAAAGATGGCCTCCAGTCTCAGATATCCCTCCATACAGGCTGCGGAGCTCTATCTGAACCTGGACCTAGTCAAGGAAGCCATTGACGCTTTCATGGAGGCTGAGGAGTGGAACAAGGCCAAGCGTGTGGCCAAGGAGTTAGATCCCCGGTAAGCTCACTGCCCCTTCTCACTGGGAAATTCTCCTTCTTCCTTTTATAAAAACTAAGATTAGAGAGTGTTCTCATAGGAAGGGTGTGACCATGAGACCATCCAGGACCATGAAGTGTGAGATCTCTGCACATCTTCACAGGTACGAAGACTATGTGGACCAGCATTATAAAGATTTCCTCAAGGACCAGGGCAAAGTGGACTCGGTGAGACCTGAGGAGCTAGCAGGAGGCAGAGCACATGAGAAGGCTTGAGATTCTCTCCCTCTTCTCCCCCTCATGTCATCTCTCTCTTAACTCTGTTTTTTCAACGGATCCGTAGCTGGTGGGTGTGGATGTGGTAGCAGCTCTGGACCTGTACGTGGAGCAGGGCCAGTGGGACAAGTGCATTGAAACAGCTACCAAGCAGGTACCGCCCTCTTCCTCCCATTCCCAGTTCTTCTGTACATGTTCCCAGGACCCCCACCTGCCCCTACCTATCCCTTACTTCCTGAAAGCCCAAACCCTAAAGACGCCTGATCAACACCAGAGCACCTAGTCTTTCACACTCTGAAATCGGGGTTAGAGGCCAAGGGGGCCTGGCTGGCATGTGCCCTTTGCCTCCTAAACAAATCCACAGTCTCAAGTTACCACCCCGCCCTCACTGTCTGGTCTTGCTGATCCCAACCTCTGCCATGCTTTCCCACCTCCGGGACAGAACTACAAGATTCTGCACAAGTACGTGGCCTTGTATGCAACTCACCTGATCCGAGAGGGTGGCTACGCCCAGGCACTGGCCCTGTACGTGCAACACGGAGCCCCTGCTAACCCACAGGTACCAGCCTGTTCCTTGGAGTGAACCCTTCCTCAACACATTGTTTTCTTCTCCTTGAGAACCACCCTTCCCTCAGGAGCTGTCTTTGTTAGGGATTCTTTGATCAGTGTCATGCTCAGAGACCCCACCCAGTCTCTCCAAAATGTATGGCCTCGCTGGAGATTTACCCTTTGAAGAAACACCAACCTGTCAAGCTTTTACCTAATCCACAGGGAACAGCCTTTCAGATATGAATCCCGCACACACCTCCAGGGCCTCACCTCCCCCCCCCCCCCCCCGGTGAATGTACACTGCTGCCCCAGCTGAGCATCACAGCTCTCTGGAACGTTAGCCCATTCCCACCGTGACTGTGCACGCAACCCCACATTTCCCCAAAGTCACAGAGCACCAGTGAGTGAGAAATAGTTACCTTCATGTGACCGGTGTGGCTCAGTGGGTTGGGCATCATCCTGCAAATTGGGAGGTTGCTGGTTCGATTCCTAGTCAAGGTACGTGCCTGGTTTGCAGGTTCAGTCCCTTGGTCCCTAGTGGAGAAGCTTGCAGAAGGCAGCTGATAGATGTTTCTCTCCCTCCCTCCCCCTGCTAAAATCAACAGTTGAAATAGAAAAAAAAGTATTCTCTTACTCTTGTCTGTTTCCTAAAAACTAGCACTTTCTCCACCACTGTCCCACAATTCTTCCCCACGCACATTTACAACCTGTTTTCCCCTCTTGGACTTACTTCCACTGACTTTCTCTTGCGCTCTCCCCGCCTCACTCAGCTCCTCTTACCCCTCTACCTTCAGAACTTCAACATCTACAAAAGGATCTTCACCGACGTGGTGAGCTCACCCGGGACCAACAGTGCTGAGGCCTACCACACCTGGGCAGACCTCCGGGATGTCCTCTTCAACCTGGTGCGGAAGTCGGGCTGACCTGTGATGAGGCTGCTCCGCCTGTCCCTGTCTTGTCTCTTCTCTCCTGCACTTAAGTCTTTACCCTCTCATTATTGTACCTTCCTCTGTCCAAGTGGCCACCAGTTGACCACTCTATGGCCCTGGTACTCTGACCCCTGACCCAGGTTATGCTCTCTGCCTGCTCTAGTGTGAAAACCTGGTGAAGTCCAGTGAGGCCAACACTCCAGCCCATGAGGAGTTTGAGACGATGCTGCTGATCGCTCATTACTATGCCACCCGCTCTGCAGCCCAGAGTGTCAAACAGCTGGTGAGGTGGCAGGGAGGGCACTCGGGCTTGTGAATGCACCTTCAAATGCATAACATGGAGTGAATTCAAGTTCTAGGTTCTCAGGCTTGGCCCACTTCTCTCCTAGCTTCTTTTCTGTTTAAATAAACCTTGAATCCCTGCTGAGATGGCTTTCTCCCTGCCTTTGATCTCAGGGCTATCTGCCCACACAGCTCCCACCTCATTATGCTTCAACATTCAGATCCCGTGATCTCTGTATCAGCCTCTTATATACCTGCCTTTGGCTTATTCATCATAGTATTCAATATACTGCAACGATGTTCAACCCTTTTCATCCAATAATACAATATACCAGCGATTTTCAATCTTTTTTATCACAAACTAATTACTAAAATTCTGTGGCACACCAAATAACATTTTTGACAATCTGACAAAAAAAAAAGTAGGTATAATTTTTGACTCATTCACACTAGGCGACTATTGTTGTGTTGGCTGTTGTCATTTTTTTATGTGACAATCTAAGGGAAAAAGAGAGCAGCCCCTGACTCAATGGTCAGGTATTTGCATGTTTTAAAAATTCTTGTAGCACATTGGCTGAAAACCAATGTTGTGTCATTATTTCATGCACTCGGTTGATAGAATTCTGGATGTGGAAGGAAATTTAGAAGTAATCTGTGCCCAGTTCTGTGTAGATGAAAATAACTAAGACCCAGAACAGCTTGAGATCCAGCGCAGTTTAATGATGGTTGGTTTTCCGGCTCTGTGGCTGCCTGAGTCATAAGATCACTGGTCTGCTTGCTTGGCCACTGAAGGGCCAGGGTCATAACACTTTGACTTTAATCTGTAGGAAACTGTGGCTGCCAAGCTTTCTGTTTCACTTTTACGTCACACCCAGCTACTACCTGCAGACAAGGCCTTCTATGAAGCAGGTGTTGCAGCCAAGGTAAGCTGGGACAAGGAAGGGTGTGGTTGAGGAGATAAGGAAATCAGAGGTTGGAAGGCAGATTTATCCCATCTGCTCAGGAAGAACAAAGCTGAGTGTGGGGCTGACATTATGGAGGATACTGGTTTCCTATATCTTCCTGGATTCTCCCCCCTGCATCCTGTAAAAGCAGCCTCCAAACCCAGCTGCTCACCCCTATTTGCAACTTTTCTGTTGCAGGCAGTTGGCTGGGAGAACATGGCATTCATCTTCCTCAACCGCTTTTTGGATCTGACGGATGTGAGTAGGGAGATGGTGCCTGCAGGGGGAGAGGGGGTTGCCTGTCACAGCTGTGCCTATCTCATGACAGCTTACTCTGCCACAGGCGATCGAGGAAGGGACTCTGGATGCTCTTGACCACTCTGACTTTCAGGACACAGACATTCCCTTCGAAGTGCCTCTGCCAGCCAAGCAGCATGTACCAGTAAGGACAGATGACTAGAGAAGGGGGGGCTCACCAGTGTGCATGCACTGAGAAGGGAGGACACATTAGGATGGTCCTCCCAACGCTTTGTACCGGCTGTCAGTCAACCATGGCCTCAGTCCTCACTGGTCTTTTAGTGAAAGTAGAATCAGAGTGAAAAAGCCAAGGCTGTGACTGTGACACCTAATTCAAGGAGGACCATTGATGGGAGAAAGTATGAGGCTTAGCAAACCTCCTCACTTGCCACCCATTTGCCCTGCCTTGCCCTGTGTGAAGCTGCTGTTCCCTGTGTCCTCCCCAGGAGGCTCAGAGAGAAGAGGTTCGAGACTGGGTGCTCACAGTCTCCATGGACCAGCGGCTAGAGCAGGTTCTACCTCGGGATGAACGCGGTGCCTACGAGGCTTCCCTGGTGGCGGCGAGCACTGGCGTTCGGGCACTGCCCTGCCTCATTACAGGTACAGAACCCCAGAGCACCTTGTGTTCCGTAGTAGGTAGAAAGGAGGGGGAAATAGCTAGATTGGCTTTCCTGTGATTCAATAAAGGATGCAGAAGAACATCCTACTCCCTACCCCTAAATTAATCTTTGTTTTCCCCCTCAGTCCCTCTCAAACCCCAGTTCATCTTTTTTCGTCCCCCACAGGATACCCCATTCTGAGGAATAAAATTGAATTTAAGCGGCCAGGAAAGGCGGCTAACAAGGACAACTGGAATAAGTTCCTTATGGCTATCAAGGTGAGAGCGGGAGACTTGCAGGGTGGGGCAGGGAGAGCCGCACTGAAGAAAACAGACCACTAGACAGGTGGGTGGGACTGTCAAGAAGGCAGGTGCAGGCCCTGAACCAGGTGCCCACACTGATGGAGATGATTTTTTTAGAGCAGGCATGTTTTTCTCAGCCCTGATGAGTTCCTCTGACATTCTTTCTGTTTGCTCACAGACCTCCCACAGCCCGGTGTGCCAGGATGTGCTGAAATTCATTAGTCAGTGGTGTGGAGGGCTCCCGAGCACCAGCTTTTCATTTCAGTAACTGGCAGGACTCCGGGAGGAATATTAAGTTCTTTCTTTCATTAAACTCTTATGACTAACACAGATCGCTGTATTCTTTGATCAAGGTCACCCTCAATACCAGCCCAGTGCCCTTTCCCCCCCAAATCAGAATCAAGTAGAAGAAAAGTCCTTTTATTACAGTGTTCATGCCACCTAGAGGTCAGTGGAAAGCCCTGTGGACTGAGCCTTTGGATCAGCAGCACCTGCTTGACAGAAGGGAGAGCCTGGGTCAGAGTGCAAGCAGAATAATAAGGGACTAGACTCAATTCTGAGAGCAGTTCCCTGCCCATACCCTCTCCCAGGCCACAGTCCTCATGGCCAGTTACCTGTCCTAAGCCCAACTTTTCTGTGATGCCTGGATTTCTTGATTTTGACCCAGTAGCTGCTCACTATCCTGCCTATTACATTTAGGATGTTCAAGCTCTCTCAGTTCCTCCAGCTGCAGAAGAGAGTGGAGTTAGTACTCTGGTGCTGAATTACAAGTCTAGCGTCTTTTCAACACAGCCAGTCTGTGTTGCATGAACCCTTCCTGTTCACTTTCCTTACCTGCCCCTGTAGCCTTTCCTTCCTGAATGGTCCCACCCCACGGAGGGTGAGGGCTGCCACACAGCAGTAACCAGAGAGAGCAGCCTCCACTGCAGACATGAGCAAAGAAGGAATCCAGAGAGCCAAGGCTGTATCCTAAAAGGTGAAGAGGAAGGTTGGAGGGACTAAGAGGGAGCAGGGCAGGAGTGGCAAATCAGGGTCCTTGAAGGGGCAGAAGGCGGCTTTGGGAGCTGCAAAAAAGCCGAGGAGCACACTTACATAGATTCTTGTGGGATCAAAGGGGCAGTCGGCGTGTCCAGGCCCCTGGTCCAGTGGTACCAAAGGATCCAGCAGTCCTGGATGGCAGTCGGCAATGAGCCGGCGGCCACCATTGGCCACAGTAAGTGACACAGCGAGGAGGAGACCCACGGAGCAGGCAGTGGACAAGAGCAGGTTCACCAGACCTACTGCCAGCAGGGCCCAGTGCTGCCAGGGTCAGAAGATCAGGTGAGCAGCCTGGGGTGGCTGACTGTCCCACTGAATCGCCCACTGGGTCTCCATTTGGGGCTCCTCCTCCCCACTTGAAGTTGAGTCAGCCCCCATTTCCCTGACTCGGGGTCCCCTCATTTAAACTGAAGAAATCCCCCCTCACCAGTTGTGGGCGAAAAAGATTCCTGGATGCCATGAGGGCCACAAGTCCCAAGGAAACACTCTGGAAGACACAAAGCCTGAGTGAGGCCCAGGCTGCTCTGGGCAGGGCACGCCACTCACCCGCCCGTAATTCGTCCCGTCCGCCGCACTCACCAGCAACCCTGAGCCCACAGAGATGACATTGGCTGTGGTGTACTCGGAGGTGACGCCACCTCGGGGGTTGGCGACATGCCGCAGGACGGTGCCATGCAGCACGGCCCCCAGCAGCAGGTTCACGTGGCCCACCAGGATGAGGGCGAGGCCCACGCGCATAAGCCGCCAAGGGCCCCGGGCTGCGTCTGTGGAGCGCGGGGGAGGGGCAAGCCTGAGCCTGGAGGGGAACCAGGAAAGCCCGCGCTACGGCCCCGAGCTACCCGGGGCCCGGGGCGCTTGGGTAGGTTTCAGGTGAGTACGGGAGAATGAGGCCAAAGGGGCGGTTACCGAATGTACAGGCGCGACAGCACCGCATTGTGTCCCTCCACCGGCAGCCGGACAGCTCTACCTGGTCGGGGCCTGGCCCCACCCGCCCTGGCAGGGCGGCCCCGCCCACCGCCACCTGAAGGCCCGGCCTGGGCCCGCTCCCCCTAGCGGCGAGGCGCGTGCGCACACACAGGACGCTCTTAGCAAAAAGTAGATTTTTTATTACAGCAGCAACTGAGGCGAATGAAATGGCCCCCTGGGCCACCACTGCAGCACCACCCTTCTCTCCCGCCCCTCCACCCAGCGGGATTGTGGATCTCAGCTCCCCGGCGCCCGCGGGCATCCTTGCCACACAGGCTGGCAGGAGCCAGCAGATCAGCCACTAGCTCCCAACCGGAAGGCGGCTGCTGAGAAGGCCCAGGCCCTCGTCTGTGCAAAACAAGTAAACAAAGTGCAGAGGGGAGGGAGAGAAGGGGCAGGGGGAGGGTGATGCTCAGAACCAGGGAGCCCCAAAGCCCTCCTAAATAACAGAGGAGTGAGGGGCTTCACAGGGTAATACTGACTGGGGGAGGGGCGGAGGGCTGCAGCGCGACTAGCGCACCCACAGCTCGGACTAGGGGCCTGGCCCGAGGAAGCTCTAAGAGGAGACGGTGACAGCGGCTGAGTTGAGGGTGCTGTTCCTGGCAAAGTTGAACTTGTTCAGGGTCTCCTCCAGCAGGCAGGTCAGCCGGCTCTGGTCAGCCTGGGGGACAATGCGCAGTGAGAGGGGCGGAGGGAGGCAGAGCCTGCCCCCCCCCCCCCCGCCCTGCCCCAGGGCAGAAACCGCACCTCGCTAATGAAGCCCAGCTGCACCAGCTCTGCCGCCAACTCTGGGATGTTCTCATCTGACAGAGAAAGAGGACAGCGTGAGCACATGGTGGCAGTGAGGGGTGGAACAGCCCCAGTCGGGTTACCCTGGCTGGGAAAGAAGGATACAAGCAAAACGGTCAGGTCCGCCCTTAAATTTGGGGGGGCTAACACAGTCACTTGATGTCAGTATGTCACTGTCTTGGCACCTTGCCCACCCCTGAGTATGTCCCTCACAGATAAGGCTCATAGACTCTCCATCCTCTGAGGGAAAGGAGAGACTCACTTGGCATCAGGTCACAGCTCAGGTGCCGGTTCAGTTTGTCTTCCAGCTTCAGCAGAAGCGTCAGCTGGAGAATAGGATAGTCAGAAAATGAGGTCCCCCTGCCCCACCCTCTGGCCACCCAACCCTATGTAACCCTGGCCCCCAGCCTTACGTGGTGTTTAACTCCCTCCTCCACTGACTCAATGTTGCACTGCATCAGCACCACCTAGAAAGTGGGGACAGACGGTTACCAGAGCAGGGACCGGAGAGTGACATGGTTGCCAGGGAGCGGAAACACAGTCCTTTCTCTAAAGGACAAAGCCTTATTTGAGATGTCCTCTTCTCCCTTCCACTGTGACCATACCAACGTCCACACCCACACAGCCCCACCTTTCGGGTCTCCACCTCAGCTGGCTCAGGTGTTGGAGTCTTGACAGAGGGGGGCACCACAGGTGATGTCACCTCCTCCTGCTGGGGCTGCTGGGGCCGAGGCAGCCCAAAGGCTGTCAGGGGGTAGATCCCATTCCTAAAGGGAGATTACATGAGTCACATGGGCTCCTGAATGCCCGAGGATGCCCTCCCCTGCTTCCTCAAAAAAGCCTTCTCACTCTTCTCACCTGACATCTTCCAGGAACTTGTCCAGTTCCAGAGCTGGTGACTGAGAGTACCTGGACAGAGAAAAAGAGAAGATGGAAGGAAGGAAACAGGCAAAACAGCAGTTTCAACCTCGCCCAGAGAAAGGACAGTTGACAGACCCTCAGTCAGTCACTCACAAAGTCTGAACTGGTTCTCTTCCTGGTCCTGCAGGGATTTCAGCCAGTACAGCACTGGTGTCCATGTTTTTGGTGATCTCTTCCAGGGCATTCTCTGGGATCATGTCTGGAGGACATGACAGAATGGGAAGTTATGCAGGAATAGTCATATTAAAAGGCACAGAGGTCCTGGAGGTTAAGACTCCCTTTGGAAGTAAAAGAGGAAAGGCAGCAAAGGTTAACAAGGCTCCAGACAGGAAGAAAATTTGTAGGAGGACCAAGGAGACTCACGCTGGTGCCCCACAATGCAGTGGGCAGCGAGGAGTTTGAGCGAGGGTACTTCAAACAGTGCTGGGTGGAACAGAAGTTCTCTGGCTGTTGGTCTGCGAGCAGGCTCGGACTGCAGGCACTTTTGAATGAACTCCTGGAAGAGGAATCAAGGAAGTGGAGCAGGCATCTGGCAAGTACCCCCCATGTATGCATCTTTGTATCTCCCAATGCTTCTAAATCACCCCTTCCCACCTCCCTAGGTCCCATAATAATTAACATGCTTTCCTCCTCTTGATCTTGAAGGTCCACAAGGTGATATACCTCATCTTTCTCTTGAACCCCCATCCTAACACTGAGCTGAGAAGTTATTCCACACTAGCCTCAAGACTTCCCACTAGTCTTCCTTAATTTCTCTCCCTTTCACAATTAAGAACTATCCTTGTTTGGATGCTCCTGTCCTGACTCTACTTACTGTAGTCTACCTACCAACTCCTAATCCTTATATCCTTTAAATCTTAGCTCATTGTTTAAGCTCACTTTCCCTAACTGTAGCCGACCCTTGAACAACAGGCATTTGAACTGCACAGTTCCACCATTACATTTTTAAAAAAATAAATACCTATATTGTTTTCAATTCATGGTTGGGGGGGCAGGGGCGACAGTGTGTATTGATCTGCACCACTTTATACAGGGCACTTGGGCATCCCGAGTTAGGAATTTGCAGGGGGTCCTGGAACCAATCCCTCGTAGATACTGAGAGACAACTCAAGTTTTAAGGGAACCGTAAGTTATACACAGATTTTCAACTGCACAGGTCAATATCCCTACCCCCTGCATCGTTCAAGGGTCAACTCTGTGTGTGTGTGTGTGTGTGTGTGTGTGTGTGTGTGTGTGTATGCCCAAATGACTGATTTGATTAATTCAAACTGACTGACTTGTTTATTTAAAAATATCAAGATGGGCCCTGGCTGGTGTGGCTCAGTGGACTAAGTGCTAGCCTGTGAAACAAAGGGTCACCGGTTCCATTCCCTATCCAGGCACATTGCAGGGCCAGGTCCCCAGTAGAGAAAGTGTGGGGCAACCACACATTGATGTTTCTCTCCCTCTTTCTCCTTTCTAAAAATAAATAAAATCTTAAAAAAAAAAAAAAAAAAAGAATGCCCCTATCATTAAAAAACTCAAGATGGATGCCTCTGAGTGTTTATGAATTACCTGAGTTAACCATGACATTAGTTAACCTCCATGTATATATACCTAAATTAATGCATAATCTTTAGCCCCAATAATCACCCATCTTAACCCCCACACCTGTGTGTGTAAATACAACACACATAGTAGGCACCACATAGTAGGGAAATGTCCACTACTTTTTTTTTAATCCTCACCAGAGGATATATGTATTGACTTTAGAGAAAGAAGAAGGGAGAGAGAGAAACATAGACAGGAGAGAGACACACTGATCAGCTGCCTCCTGCACACACCCCGAGGCACTCCAACTAAATTAAACCACCCAGCAAGGGCAAGTGATTACTGCTTTTGCTGGTCCTTTCTGCTTTCTGTTCTCCTCCTCTTAAAAGAGAGCATATTCCCAGTAGGCAGAAAGAAAGAAGAACTTAAGACATTTCAAAGTCTGTTAAGGAGGGAGTGAGCCTGCTGATTCTTACCCTCTGTAACGGGTCTTCTAGAAGCTGGATGGCACTGCTGATAGCTTCCTGTGGCACATACGAGGACTCTCCATTGCCCTGAATCTCCAGCACTGCCATCTGCAGTGAGGGGGAATAAAAAGGAAAGCAGAGAACTAAGCACCTCAGTGCTCCCACAATCATTCCCTCAAACCCAGGACCTCGCTTATGCTCCCTCCACTTCCCCTTTCCATCTTCCAATTCCACTGCTTTCCATCACCACCATCCCTCCCCCTTGTGGTGTCCTCACCTCTAGTGCACACATGCCAAAGGAATAGATGTCCACTGCTGTTGTCACATTAGTGACTTCTAAAGAAAACAGAGTAGGCTTTGGTGAATCAGAGAATGGGAGCGGGGCATGGCAGAAATGCCTTTAAAAAACTTTGGTATGCAAGTAGAGAGGGCCTAGCAGTTCCAGTTATGTTATTCTGTGGAAACATGGGGCGAGGGACAGGGCAGAAAAACTGCGATGCCTCACCTCCATACTCTGGTGCGAAGAAGTGTAGATTCTTCTGCTCCTCCCGACAAGTCTTCACATGATTGTTGATAGTGTCAGGAGCCACTGGGAGTAGGGGAGACACCCACAATCTGACCACCATCGACAGAGCAGTAGCATTCCAGAGAGACCCCCAAAAGCCAAATTTTCTGCTGAAGTCTCTAACCCTCAACAGGCACAAATCCTTTCCCATCAACTACAAACTAAACATGAGCACCACCTAAGGCCCTGTTCCCAGCTCTACCACTATTCACAGAAGGTCCCTAACTCAACAGCAGCAAAGGCTCCACACTAAACAGGGACAAGGGGGGCTCTGGGCTGGTTAAGGAGCAAGACAAGCTAAGGAAACTTTCACTTGTGACCTATTCATCTTCCCCCAAGCCTAGGTACATCTAATCTCTGGTCACAGAAAACTGTTAGATCTAGTTCTTTTCATCCACCCTGCAAATAACAAAATAACAGACAGCCTTTCCTCATCGAGGGCAATTTGAGACCTCAGAAACTTAGATAAAATATAAAGCTATCACCAAGTAGACAGCCTCCTTCTTGCCCACCTCTGCTGACTGAAACTCAGAAATAGCTTAAAACTGAACCAATCCCCTTAAATCAATTTCGCTTTTAATCCCCCCAAAATTTTAGACCCTTGCTCTATCCCCTTATCCCCCTCAACACTGCCTACCACAAGGCTGAATGAGGAACCAGGGCCAGGCCCAATGTGGACTCACTCGACTCATAAACAATGACTACAGGTCACAGAGAGTTTGGGAGCACAGTATGAGTTACGGAACCAGCCCGATGATGAGAGTGAGTAAGAATCCAGGATGTAAGTGGCCAGCCAGGCAGAATCCACAGGAAACAAGCAGGTTATGGAAGGGCAAGCAGGCCGGTAGGGCAGAAGCCACACAGACATAATTAGGCAGGGGAGGTAGGGGAACAGGGCTTGCTCCCACGACTGCATGCACTGGGCAGCCGCAAAGGGGAGCAGAGGGAGCACAAACAGAGCCCAACGTGGGGCAGAGGGAGCTCTCACCATTAGCAAAAATCCTATGAAAGACTGTTGGGAACAGAGCAGCCCGTAAGCGGGAGGGAGGAAAACAGAGAAAAGTTGTGAGCGATGGAGCAGCCAAGCCCCAGACAAATGGCCACACAAACACCACAGACACAGCACACAGAGATGTTAGACACTGCACACAGATACACGGCAAATGGAAGCACTCACAGCAGGCACAGCCTAGAACCTCCTTTGGTAGGGTCCAGCCCCAGAGGCTCAAGTTAGTCCTTTCACCCATCTCTTGCCCTTTCCCAACCTCCTATCAAGATCTCTTGTATTTATCTGTTTCCCTCTAAAAAAGTGTACAATTAGACCCTATGCCCTTTCCACTAATGGACTGGTTCTCCCTATAAATTACCCCTAGAAAACTCCTTTCTCTCGTCATCAGCCCATACTTCAGAATTTTGCTTTGTTCTCCCCAATTCCTTTCATCTTACCCCGGTGGTTCCCAAAATCCCGAGGTTCCCCTGCCCAGAACCTCTCCCTCCCCTCACCAGAGCCAATCTTGATGAGTCCGTTGTGCTGGATGAAGATGGTGTCACAGGTCAGGTTCCCATGGATGATGGGGGGGTCACAGGAGTGCAGGTAGCTGTGGGGGCACTGGGCTGTTAAAGGGGCCACTGGGAAATTAAGGGCAGGGGGAACCCAAGGGTTAATAGGAGCAAGGGCCTGGTGGTCGCCTGCTGGTCACAAAAATAATCCCCACACTCCGAATCTCCATTATGCCCGATGAGTTAAATAGCTGGATAAGCACTAGGAGAAAGAGTTGGGAGACAGTATCATACTCAGGGCATTAGGATGGACCCTTTAAGAGACCCATGGGGGCCTAGTCTTACAGGATATGACTCAAAGAAAGTGGGGTGGGACAGCACAGAACAGCAGAACAGTGCTCTCAAATCTGTTTGGAGGAACTAAATCAGGAGATATGGGAAAGACTAATCAGATCCCTCTTACCTTAGGGCAGAGAGGATTTGTGTGCACCAGCGCTTCCAAGCCTGGAAGAGAGTGATCACAGGTCAATATTAATCCCCTCTCTAACCCTCTTCACAGCTCCCTCCAGCCCTTCCTGATCAATTTTATAACTAACATAACTTTTTAAACCCCCAAACCAGCTTAAAACTTTGCTTTTCCTCCATACCTTCTCATTCATAGTCTTGTGGTTCTTTTTGGTCTTCTTCAAAAATTGCTTAAGACTGCCAGATGACATGTACTCTGTGATAAAGATGACCTGAAGAGGCAAAGCACACCAGTAAGGCCCTATAGCAAAAATGATCCCCTACCTGGTGATATCTACACCACACGTATATTAAATTTCAAAGCTTTGGGGGTTTGTTTTTGTTTTTTAAGTTTCTCTCCTTTTGTTGCTAGTACCACTTCCTTATATTGAATAGGACAATGAAAACTACTGGGCTATGGGAAGGAGGAACAAAAGTTCATTCATTCCCGCCCTGTCTATAACCAGATGAAAGGCCTAGGTGGTAGTCAAGGCCCTACTCTCCTCACCATAGCAGATGATTCCAGTTCTGTTTCAAGATTATCTTGTTTTAATATCTGGGTGTAAAAGGGACAATAAATGTAGCTAATCTCTTTGCAGCAAGCTCAGGAAAACAGTTCTTACCCTGGCCTTGTTCTCTTTAATGTCAGCCCAATACTTGTGAAACTTAACAATGTTGAGATGTTCCAACTGAATCAGATTATCAAACACAGCTCGGACCTTTTCCTAGAAGCAGGGAAGAAGGTGGGTTACAGGGTTAGAAATCACTGTGATCCTGAAAAACCATCCCCTAGCCCTCTCCAGAAATGATCTAACCGCAACACACTCTCCTCGGTCGGCCTCCCAACACCAAGTCCTTTTTCTGACACCCCACAGGCTGCACCTCTTCCCCACCACCTACCTCCTGCAGCTTGTAGTTCTTGCGTTCAGAGAATTGTACCTCATTCCACACAACCTCTACACCCTCCTCTGTATCCATGGCCAGGTATGCACTGTCAATACCTGGTACATTCCGCTGATTCACCTGAGAAGAGATTCAAATGAAAGGTTAATTAAAGTTACCTCACGCACCCGCAATTTTACTACTCTATGTGATCATCTTCTAGCCTCTTGACTTGTTGAAGTTTGGTCGACCCCTTTTAGAATCTGCCTCTCTACTTCAAACCCCTTAGAATTCACTCTCCCAAAAGTGACACTACCATCACCTCACCTCTTCTCGCCTCTTCTGCCAGCGCCCACAGGGTGACTCTTCCAAGATCTCAGACTCATCTTCACTTTCTTCTTCTTCCTCGGGGGAAGCAGCTGAGGTTGTGGAAGTGACGGGAGGTGACACTGACGTCAGGCCAGGAGCTGAGGATGAAGACTCTACTTTTGGGTCTGAGCCACTGCTGAGTAGTGTCTGGGACTCTCCCTCCGACATGCTGGAACACACACTCAGGCCTTGGTTGGGGCAAGGATGGAGAAAGAAGGCAGAAAGGGTTAGGATAGTTCCGTAACAATTTAATCCTAAAAGCCTCATCTGGGATTAAAGAGTAAATAAAACATACCTCCTTTGCTTCCTTAAAATCCCAGAGCAGAAACAGTCTGAACACTGACATATTAACTGCTCTCCTAGTCTGGTGAAGGGAGCTACTGTGGTTGAAGATGATCCAACCAAGAGTGGCAAATGCAAGATTTACGGCAGTATAAGCCACCCCTACTGCAGTCCAAATGGACAGCAAAAACCAGGAGTCCCATTCCTTCTCAGCAAATATTCACCCAATAGCCTTCCCTCTGAATCTTTATGTACACCTTTGCAACGGAATCAAGAACTGAGATACATGGGCACTGTTCAGAGCACATGACTCCAAACCCCAAAATGTTCCACTAACCCAGCCCAAAGACTGGACCTGTAGCTCTCTCAGCCCAGTGTATCCCCCGAAAACCCTTAGCTGATTTTACTCCACTAGAACTAACCTTGGCATTCACTATCCATCCTCCTACACACGAGGGTAGGAGGGAACTTTCTGTGAGGCCACCCTTGGGCCAGGTGACTGGGAGTGGTTAGTGACTTCATCCCTAATGACCTCACCTTCCCTGTGATGTGAGTGTGGCAAATGGGTATTAGTTAAAAACATTTTTTTCTCATTCACTCATTTAACAAATGTTTATCAACCACTTATTGTAAGCCAAGCACTGGGCTAGATGCTTGAGATACAATAGTGAATAAAATTAAAAAGATGCTCATACTCATGGAGCCACAAATTTAAGGCAGCTGTAAGACTCAGCTTCCGGCTCTCGTTTCATTCACAAGGCTCAAAGGCACCATCCCCTGGGGCACTGGTTCTGACATATGTACTCTTAGAAGTACAAGTAATTCAAGATACATCATTCAGCCTTCTATGGCTCAAAGGCACCACCCCATAGGGAACTGGATCTAGCAGAGGGTACTCCTTTCAAGTACAAATGGCCATAAGAACAAGTACTAAAGTACTATATAGTATAACCTTTCTTTTTTCACAGGCATTGCTACTTGAAGAAAAAGGATTCTTGCCCTGGCTGGTGTAGTTCAGTGGATTGAGCACAGGCCTGCGAACCAAAGAACTGCGGTTTGATTCCCAGTCAGGGCACATGCCTGGATTGCAGGCCAGTTCCCATCAGGGGACGCATGAGAAGCAACCATACATTGATATTTCTCTCCCTCTCTCCTTCCCTTCTAAAAGATAAATAAATAAAATCTTTAAAGAAAAAGGATTCTCAAAAGCTAAAAGTCATTAACTTGTCCAGATAGTCATAGGACAACCGTAGAATATTATATTCCACCTCTCTAAAAGCAAAGGCTGTGAAGGAACTGGAACCTGCATGTGCGGGACTCAAGGGAGTGCTCTCCAGAATGAAATGATGTCCTGGAAAACAGTTGTTGCTCTGCGTCGGTTCAGAACACAGAAGCCTGTGAGCACTAACTTTTTGAAAAATCTTTACTTCTTTTTAGAAGATGCCTCCTTCTGCCCATCTCTGCCCCCAACCTATGCCATGTTTATCTCAAGTCAGGAGATTTTTTTTCAAAAAATTCACTTTTAGAGAGAGGGGAAGAGGAGAGAAACATCAATATGTGGATGCCTCTCATGCACCCAATACTGGGGACCTGGCCCACAACCCAGGCATGTGCCCTGACTGGGAATTGAACTGGTGACCCTTTGGTTCACAGTGCACGCTCAATCCACTGAGCTGCACCAGCCAAGTAAAGTCAGGAGATTTTTAACAGATGACATTATATAAAGTACTGGAGAGTGATAAAGCACTACACAGAAAAACTAGCAAGACAGTCTTTCCCTATGTTATTTTCTAGGTTCCAGACTCATAAATTTTATTCAACCAGCTAGGAAAGCTACAATCTTCATGTGTTAGTAATCCACCAGAAAATGAGTTGGAGATAATTTTCCTTCTTCTTCCCCTGAAAAGTAGCTAAGAAAAGTTCTTAGTAATAAAGTAATAATAAAGTTCTTAGTAATAAAGTTCTTATGGGCTACTTTCTAGAGCAGCTATATTTATAGAATGTACCCTGAATACAAACAGCAAAGTAAAATTTCCAGCTAGATTACAGCAAGAAACTCTAGTGGATTCTAATACTGGAAGCCTGTAGCCAATGGACTCGAGAGAAATTTCTGGACCCAGGACACAATGTACAGTAGGGCACCACCAGAAAAGCCAAACTTTCGTCCATCATAGGGATACCCTTGGAATGTGCTTGTCATCTCCCTTCCCAATCTTTCCCGAATAGGCAAAAATAAAGGCAATGCTCAAGATACCCAGCACTCCCCCTACTGATGAAGAAATTTTGCAACACTGGGAGTTTTGTCCAGTGTCGTTCAGAGGTTTAAATAAACCACATATGTAAAAGGCCATTGATGTCCCTAAAGGGAATCTTCACACCGCCTCTAGCCACCCCGTGGTGCACAGTGTGCTGACTTCTGAGAAATGTTGGTGCATCGTCCTGCAAAGTTGAACTCCGAGATTTGCATTTCTTCGACTGCGGCCCCTCTACGTTGCCACTCCTCGGCAACAGTTCTCAGGCCGCAGACCGCAGGCCTCTCGGCCGCGCTCACCGAGACCCGACTAAAGAGGGCCTCCAAGACCTACAGGACTGCGCGACCAGATACATCACAGGCTCAGGGGAGGAATTTCACACTCCAACAGGTCGCCCGCCAGGTGTCCGCAAGTGAATGCCGGCCCCGCAGGCCGGCCGGCAAGCCGAGACAAGCCCGGACAGCCACCTCATCACAGGAGGGCCCCGCGGCGCAGCCAGAGGCGCAGGCCACGCCCCCGCGCCGTCGGCGCGCCGACCCCGCGCTTCCGCAGGCCTCCGGGCCCGCCTCTCGCCAGCTCGAGGTGGACACGAACGCCAGGACCTCGCGCCCCGCACCGGCAGAATTCCGGGCCACCGCGGCCGCCACTCTGGGGAGGTGGCGGATGGCCCGGCAGTGATTGTGGGGCCCAGACCCAGCTCCTCATTTCCCGAGGGCTGGGCCTGGGCCGCCGAGCAAGCAGGGCCGCCTCCAAGCACCCGTCTACCGGGGTCCCACCGCCCCAGGCCGCAGAGGCCGATATTTCCATCCTCTTGCTGGACCCCTCTCACCCCCCTCAGCCGCCTCGGCGCTCACCTCCCCACTCGGCTTCCCGCAGCCTACGCTTCAGCCCAGGTTCCGGGACCGCAGATCAGAGAGACTCCCTCACAGCTGTGCTCCGCAGCGCAACCGAACTGTGAGCCCCGCCCTCTCCGTGTCCAGGCCAACAAATGGGCGGTGCCGCACTGCTGTTGGGTTTCCATTGGACAAGGGGGCCAGAGGGGGCGGTGCCCCGGGTAGACTGTCGCTCGCTGGGATCGTCTTCCACCGGGTCTCCTCCCCTTGAGCTTGTCCCTTGGAGACCTCTCCTAGGATTTGATAATTTTCAGACTCAAATTGGGCTCATCTCTCCGTCCACTCCAGGTGCCCCCAGTGATTCCGCCCGGCGAAAGGAAGGCCCTCTCCATCTTCTTGAAGGCGCCATGACAGTTTTTGTCCGACTGAAAGACAAAAGGAGCCAAAGACGTAGCTTCAATCCAAGAGGAGCGGCCATCCACTTTCATTATTTAGGGGCGACACTGCGCAGAGCACCAATTATTCAGAAAGCTAAAAAAAAAACAAAACAAAACAAATTACTGAACTCCTTAACACTGAAAATTAATAGTTGATACTTAGTAATTGCAAAACACTGGTATTTGCCAAAACTTTGCAAAAGATTTTCACGGACATCTCATTTGATACTCATAAGAAATTGAACTTATCCTACAATGAGAGCTGACAACGGCAAAAAAAAAAAAAACGGAATCAAAGGCATTATTAGACTATTTACCGAAAGTTGATAAGAACCAAATCTAGAATCCAAAACAATAACTCATAAGATGTTTGGAAAGAATTTTGATTCCAAGGAAGAGAAAAGATTTTGGGTGAGCCCGTCGATCTGCGAAAACTAAACACGGAGCCTAAAGGATAGACGTTTACTCTGCCATTAGAGAAGTATTATGGGGGGAGAAGGGTAAACCCATCATCAGAACTTGAGTATGTCATAATCACCAGATTTCACTCCTTAAATGGAATCTCTCATGATAGGAAAAAGATAGGTATCTGTCAAAAGCCTCTAGTTTTCTCATCTTTTCACCTCGAAACATTTATTTTAAAACCACTCTCTCATCCTTCCTTGATGCTTTTACTTTTGAAACAGAAGGCTCAAACGCTCTTAGATATCTGGTCAAATCCTTGTTTTGGATTTTTAAAAAATGCATTTTACCCACCAAAATTAGCATATAATTTCAGGGAATTGAAATTAAAAATCTTTGTTCTACCCCTGGCCAGGTAACTCAATTGATTAGTGTATTCTAGATTGCCAATTAGATAGCTGGTCAGGGTGCATACAAGAACCAACCAATAAATGCATAAACAAGTGGAACAATAACAAATCGATATTTCTCTATCACTTCCTCTCCATAAAAAATCAATAATTTAAAAAAATCTGTGCTCTAATATCAAAGAAAGTATGTTCCTTCTCTCCAGATTAACCTTTCCTTCTCGTGAGTTCCAAAGCAATTGGAACACCTGGTCTGTGGGTAAACACCCATTAAATATCAGTTGATATTTAATAGTTTTCCATTATCCTTATAGTTTCCCATTCTCTTCTTTCTGAGCCATAGCATTATCAACCTTTCCTTCTCAACTATCCCATTTCAAATACACGGAGGACCCATTGGCATCCTCAGACTCTCATTTTATTTTAAACCTTTCATTCATGTTTAAAATGTTCAAACAGTGCTCTCTCTCCCCTCCTGGTAGTGCCCAGGTCATTTCCTGTTCCCCTTTACTTTCTCTCTTCTAAACTCCAAGGGCCCCTTCTTTTGCTTCTGTAACTTGTTCCCTGAGATTATTTCTTCTATAGCTCATTTCTTCTACCTCTGTGACTTTCTAAATAAACCTTCTCTTACAATCCTAGTTCACCAAAATAATTAAGACTTAGATGTGTATTTCTCCAAATTTTTAATGTATATATTAATATATGTGTACAATTCAAAATAAAAGCAAGCTTATACATATAACACAATCTATTTCAATTTACCCATTTAATTTGTTTCCATGGCAGCACTTATAGCACTACTTTAATTTTTTTTAATTACTATGAAGTATTCCATTGTCCAAATATGCCAATGTTTAATTAACAACTGCCAATGGATATTGAAGTTGTTTCCAACACATTATTATACATAAAGCTGCAACTGGATGTGAGGGCGATCTGGCTGGGACATCTGTCACCCCATTGATCGCCAGGGTTGATAAAGCTGCAATGAACATCCTGCTGTACAATTAGACATCTTTGTCTAATTGTGAAAATTATTTTTATGCATTCTTAAAAATGGAATTGCTTGCTAAATTAATAGGTAAGAACATTTTAATTTGAATATATATTGCAAAGTTGCTCCTCAAAATGTTATCAAATAAATAATACCACAAGAACATGGTTACAGTTCTGCTTCCCAACATCCTTACCAACATTGGGAATTATCAATCTTTTCAAATTTAATGATATAGTTTAAAAAAATCTGCTGTTTTAATTTGCACATATTATTTTTTGTCTTAGTTTATTGATTTTTTCTTTTTGTTACTTTAATTAATTTGCATATATTTAATTAGGAATGAAGTTAAACATCTTTTTAAGACTTCTTTTAGAGCAGTTCTAATGTTACAACAAAATGGAGAGGAAGGCACAGAGATTTCTCATATTCCCCCTGCCACCACATATGCATAGTCTTTCCTTTTATCAACATAATTCACAAGAATTTTATATATACTGTAAAAGCTAACAGTTTATTAATGATTTATTTTATTTAACAATCTAGGAAGTTCGCAGCCATCAGCAATTCCACTGCAATTTTAGGTGCAGTTGCAAATTCAGGGATCTCCGTGGGACTGTTGGTGTAGCAAACCTTGTAAGTAAAATACACGCTTACTTTTGATAGCACATGTGAGGAGATCTCTCTAAAATTGACTTCATTGGTTTCGTTCTCAGCAAACTGACCTTGGCCACTCAACACGGCTTTTATTGTTCTGATGTTAATGCGCATTCTCCCTTTGCTATAAATTCGTGACCATCTGAAGATCTCAATTTGACATACATGGCATCAGAGCCTTCACAATCATCATAAGTTTTCTCTTCTCCATCCATTATGTTCTTATGAATTCTACTTCACTTTCAAAGGAAGTTTAGCAGTTTCTCCTCAGCCCTGCAGCCACCATCCCCACTCCAGAGCCTCTCCTCCACCCCCAGAAGCCTTCCCAAGAATGATATATTCTTACCAAGAGTAAACCTACATTGACTCATCATAATCACCCAAAGTCATGGTTTAACTATAGGTTCACTCTTGGTGTTGTACAATCTCTGGGTTTAAACAGACATAATGGCATATATTCATCATTATAATACCATAGAGTATCACAGAGTGTTTCTATTGCCCTAAAAATCTTCTGTGCTCTGCCTACCCATCCTGGCAACCACTAATCTTGTTATTGTTTCTATTGTTTCACTTTTTCCAGATTGTCTTTTCGTGGCTTCATAGATCATTTCTTTTTAGTGACTAATAATACTCCATTGTCTGGATGAACCACAGTTTATCCATTCACCTATTGAACAACACCTTGGTTAATTTCAAGTTTTGTTAATTGTAAATAAAGATTCTTGTAAACATCCATTTTCAGGTTTTTGTGTGGACATAAGTTTTCAGCTCCTCTGGGTATATATCAAAGAGTACAATTTCTGGATTGTATATTTAGAGCATGTTTATTTTTGTAAAAACCCACTGAACTGTCCTCCAAACTTCCTGAGCCATTTTGTACTCCCACCAGCAATGTACAAGAGTTCTTGTTGCTTCATGTCCTTGCCAGCTTTGTTGTCAGTGTTCTAGACTTTGCTCGTTCTTATAGATTCATAGTGGTATCTTATTGTTTTAATTTCCATTTCCTTGGTGACATACAATGTGGAACATCTTTTCATACGCTTATTCATAGTCTAAATATTTTCTTTGGTGAGCTGTCAAAGTTTTGGGTCCTTTTTTATTTTTTGACCCTTTAAAAAATTGAGTTTGTTTTCTTGTTGAGTTTTATGGGTTCTTTGTATATTCTGTATAGTAGTCTTTTATCTAAAATGTGTCTTTTGAAAACATTATACCCCATATGTTGGCATGTCTTCTAATTCTATTGCTATTGCATTTATCAGAACAAAGTTTTTAACTTTACTCAAGTCCAGATTATCTTTTTTTCACGGGTTGTGTCTTTGGTGTCGTATCTAAAACAGCATCACCATACCCATGTGGGTTTTCTCCTATGTTAACTAGTAGTTTTACAGTCTCGCACTTCACATTTAGGTCTAGGACCCACTTTGAGTTAATTTTTGTGAAGGGTGTAAGGTTTGTGTGTAGATTCATTTTTTACATGTGGATGTCCAGTTGTTCCAGCATCATTGTTCTTGAATGTTTATTGCCCAGTTGCATTTCCTCTTCAGTTTCTTGCCTTTGAAGTTCTTTGTGTATTGTTCACTGGGTTGATCATGTTTTTCTTATTAGCTTGTGAGAGCTCTTTGTGTTTAGGAAAATCTCATTGTCTCCCCAATCTCCTACAATGTGAATCCCATCCTATCTCTATCCCTACTAAAGCCTTGCTCCATTTATTTTAAACTTCTCCTCCAAAAGCCCTTTCACATTGCTCATTCTCCAGGACCTCTTTAACATCTGGGACCACTGAACAGCACGTTCTTAAAACTCTTATTTTTTTAGATGATGATTTACTTCCTTTCTTTCTCAACTCATCCTAATTTTCTCCTCTAGCTTTAATTTCTATTCTTTCCTCCTAGGACTGTGCCCAAAGTTGTATTCTTTTATTCTCTATACCATTCTTTAGAAAACACATCCATTGATGAGCTTTCAATACAGCACCTGAATGATATTTCTCTTTTCTTTTTTGAATGATATTTCTATTTATTATTAGCACTTACTTCTTGCCCAAACTCCAGAATAAAAGTAGATGCTCCATTGTCACTTCAAACTTAATTTGCCTAAAGATTTCTACCACAAGAACTTATTTATTGGGAATAAAAGCCAAATGGCTAGGTGACAGGGTAGGAGGAAGGCTTCTTATATTCCCATTTTTGTCTTTTGAATGTTGTGTCATGTCACTTTTAATTTAAAAAAGAAACAATAGTTAACAAAGAAATAGTTTATTATAATGATTGTAAGGAAAGGCAATGCCTTAAGACCACTCATATCTATTTGTTTAATTCTACACTTCCCAAGTAACCTGCTGACCTCATCTCCAGGAGAACTGTAGCTTGCATTGTGACATGCTGGTTGTGCGAGTCTATAAATTTACTAAAAATCACTGAATTCAGCGAGTGAATCTTATGGCGTAAAAATTATACTTCAACAAAACTGTCCAGAATCTTTCAAGATTTTGGTTTCCATAGATTAAGGCAATTGAAAAATCTGTTGGGTTTCTGCTCTAAGCTTTTCTTCCTCAGTGTGAGACTCACTAGTCATACCTCCAATCTGATCACTCTTCTAAGGGACACAGTGTGGATCCTTTCTTCAAAAAGAGCATCTTTTTTAATTGAAGACATAGCCAAAGGAACAAAAATGCTCCTTTGCCTCAAGCTTGGCATTTACATTTCTGCAGAGCTTCAAATGAACAGAACCCTAGATTTCTTGATAATTGTGAATTACCTGAAGTGCTTTAAAACATACACACTCCCAGGTCTCCCCTGGATTCAGCAAATCTGAACCCCATGCAGGGGGAGTGCTTGAGTATTTGTATGTCTAAGAATCTTCCCAGGTGATTCTGATGCAGGTAGCCTGGCCTATAGCCATCGCCCCAGCTCATTCCTTCTCCAGGTCTAGGAATGATTCCTTGAGACATTGCCTCATAAATTAGGTCTCTGAGATTCATTATTCAAGTTATGAAATAAGAACATTATTTAGCTCTATACCTCTGTCATGTCATAAGACATTGAGCCAACCTCTAAGATGGTCATAATAAATAAATAGGGGCACTGGGAAATAAAAAAACAAACAGCCCACCTAAATGAAGAATTGACCTTAGATTATTTGACTTCCACAATTGCATTCAATTTTGTTAAAATCAAAAAAATTTTTAAAGATTATTTCTAGAGAGAGGGTAAAGGAAGGAGAAAGAACAGGAGAGAAACATCAATGTGAGAGAGAAACATCAGTCAGTAGCCTCTCTTACGTATGCTGATCAGGGACTGAACCTGCAACCCAGGCACGTGCCCTGCTCAGATATTGAACTGTCAATCTTTCACTATGTGGGCCAATCCCTGACCAACTGAGCCACACCGGTCAGGGCAAAATCAAATTTATTATTTACTTTTCTCTGGGTTTTACTGGCATAAAGGTAATATTTATCTCACAGGGATATTGTACCTTTAAAATAATTCTCAGGTATACCTGGCTAGTGTAGTTTAGTTGGTTAGAGTATCACCCCATATCCAAAAGGTTGTGGGTTTGATTCCCCATTAGTCACATGCCTGGGTTGCAGGTTCAGCCGGTTGATGTTTCTCTTTCTCCCTTCCTCTCTCTCTACCTCTAAAGAGCAATGAAAAAAAAAAGTCCTCAGGTAAGGATAAAAATGAATAAATAAAATAATTCCCAGGTCACTGTGCAGCTTTTCTTGGACTAAAAACCCTAATATAAACCTTTTATAGTTGACTTCATGCAGTTAGTTTACCTTTGTTGTAAATAATAATGATGGCTTTCCTAAATCTAAAATTATTTCCTGTAAAAATAGATCAAACTGTAAGGTAAGGCTTTGGAGGCCCTTTGTAGCACTAGTGGTCTAACGCTCCTTTATTTTACTGTGAAATAAATACTTATTTAGTGCTGGCTACGTGTCAGGCATCAGGCTAGGCAGCAGGGTAACAAATGAATATGACAAAGTTCCTGTCCTTAAAAAGTTTGTATTTATTTGGGAAGTTATCTGCTCAAACAAAAAAAGTTACAATACCCAACAAAACAAACAAAAAAGACAAAACAAAGCCAAAAAGTGGGGTTTTTTGGCAAACAAATACTTAACAGGTGCAACAACAGATATATATCTAAAGTTCCATAGGCCGAATAGATAAGGGTGTGATTGCCTTCTCAGACAAAAAATAGCTGGAGAGATGTGGTAGGCATAATGGCCCCCAAAGCTATCCATGTCCTCACCTCTGAAATATGTCAATGCTACCTCATATCACAAAAGGGACTTGGTAGATGTGATTAAATCAACGATTTCGAGATCAGGATATTATCCTGAATTACCAGGATAGGCCTTAAAGGTAATCACAAGTGCCCAGGAAAGAGGGAGGCAGAAGAATATTTGACTACAGAACACAAAGAAGTAAAACCAGGCGAGCAAGAGGCTGGAGTGATGCCAAGGAATGCAGGCAGCCTCCTGAAGCTAGAAAAGGCAAGGAAATGGACTGTTCCCCAGGGCCCCTAAGGGGGACCAGGAAGACCAACAACTTTAAACCAGTGACACTGATTTCAGCAACCTGACCTCCAAGACTGTAAGAGAATCAATTTGTGGTGTTTTATGCCACCGAACCTGTGGTGTGATTTGTTACAGCAGCTACAGGAAACTAATTTATAAGGCTTCTCAAACAAGACTGATTGATGCCTATGTGACCTGGGTTTTAAAGGATAGGAATTAAACTGAAATTCAACTAACAGGGAAGGAAGTGGAGAAGAGTCTGGACAAGACTGAACTCTCCTTTTCTCGGACTATCCAGCCTCAGAAGATAGGAAATTGGACAATAAATCCTATGATTTTCCACTCCAAGTTATGTCACTTTTTAACAGTAAGAGTTGAAGATTTCCAACAAAGGTGTTATTTTTCTTCCTTTACCCCAAGTCTGGCTTTTCAGTTTGAAATTTAATCTTTGTTTTTACAAAGTTTTTTACTTCTGGGAGAGAAAAAAAAGACACTCTCCAGGGAAAATATTAAAAGAATAAATGAGAAAACTAAAAAAATAATCTGATAAGAACACCTTTTTATTTTTGGAGCAAACTTGGGAAGAAAGTGACAAAGCCCTCCTCAAAAGCAAGCAAAGGAACTCCTTGCCTGATTTGTTTGGGACTAAGATAAACAAAATAGTGAAAATAAAAAGTTAGTAGAACTCTAAACTGGGTATAATTGAAGAGAGACACAATGATATATAGTGTATAGCTAAGAGAGAGGTATAATAAATTGAGAGCCCCAATATGAGAGTTCTAGAAGAAAATAAAGAGAATGATGATTAAATAGTTTGAAACATAAGAGATAATTTTTGCCCTGGCTGGGTGGCTTGGTTAACAGGTTCAATCCCTGGTCAGCTCATGTACTTAGGTTGTGTATTTGATCCCTGGGTCCAGTGTGTATGTGAGGCAACCAATTGATGTTTCTCTCTCTTCCCCCCCCCCTTCTCTCTAAAATCAATAAACATATCCTCGGGTAAGGATTTTTTTTTTAAAAAAGGAATTTTAAGTATTGATGAATGACATTAGTCCTCTAATTTTAAAAATAAGCTTTAAAAAATAAAAATAAGCTTTTCTTTACCCTTCCTTTTGATTCAAAATAAGCTTTTAATACTAATAAAATAAACACACGATAAGGCGCATCAAAGTGACATTTATTTAACATTAATGATAAAAATTGTAAAAGATACCAGAGATGGGAGAAAAAAACAGATTACCTATGAAAAAGCAGTCAGACTGATAAAAGATTTGCTTGCAAAACCAGAATTCAATGAGTGTGTTACAGAACAGACCCGGGGCAGGGGGGAATGATACACTATTACCTAATGGACCTACCCTTGTGCCCCGAAGGTCCCCTTCCCTGTACTAGGTTCACCATGCTCACTGCCAGAGAGAGACGTCTCTCAATGCCAGAGATTGGTGAAAAGGAAAGGGATTATTTTTTAAAGAGTAATGATTTAATGTCTTCATTGAGATCTCAAAGTCCTTTAAAATACCCACAAATGCACAGCACTTCCTTCCGCCTCTGACCAGTCCAGGGTACCAGATCTCAGGAAAAAAAATAGAAGTCCGTGGTTTTTCTCTGCCCAAGCCGCATGGTCTCAAAAAGATGCCACACGGCTGCTGCACCTGGGTTTAAATCCCAGCGCTAATCTTCCTTTGCCGTACCATTTCCAACTCCTCCCACAACAGGCCACAGCTGCCAGCATTCCTGTATTTTTCCAGCTTTATTGGGCTGCCATAGTAAGTCCGGGCAGGTGTGGCCCTGTGGTGTGGAGCCAATCATCTCCAAGCTTTTATGCAGGCTCTGTAACCAGGGGAAGCTGCCTCCCAGGTACATCCTGGGTTAAAGTCATTCCCATCCCCCTGGCTCAAAGCATAGCCACAGCTGTTAAACATATCTATGAAACTAGTTAAAGGTTATAGATATGTTAAAGGACCATTCTAGAGGTTATCTGCAAAACTGTTGCTACTCAAAACAACTCTCAATGGCCCCGCTCCATGTGTCCCATCCCCTAGCTCAGACTTGTGAGGGTGAGGACATCTTATATATATTTTTCTAATATTTTCTGGACACCAAGTTCTGGACCCCATTCAAATTCCTATTTGCTCCCGCCTTGGCTGCACCCTGTTACAAGTGCAAAATACATTTGATGTAGTAGAAACAATGAAGAGATGAAAAAAAATACCCACACAATCTTACTGAAAGACCTATTTATAAATAACAATTTATAAAACTCATTGGGAAACTTACAATCTGGCCATGATGATATAACAGGGACCAAATTTACCCTCCCACCTTAATCATCCAGAAAACTGGTCAAAATATATGAAGCAATAGTTTTCAGACATTGGATAGCAGGTAGCACAGGACAGTGATCCCTGAGAGAAGGGAGACAAATGAAGTGTATCCTAAGAGTACCCCAGCTTACTGCCTAGAAAGAGTTTTCAGGTCACTTTGTAGAGAGAGGAAAACCCAAACAAAGCCTGACAATCTCACTGCACTGAGAAGAAAGGTTTGGCGTTTAGGGAGGCCAAGGGGGGCAAACATTTTCAGGGTAGAGTACCAGAAAGGACTGAGCTACATACAGAGAACAGTGGAGCTCTGCAGAAAGACCCTCTCAAGATCTGGGCTGAGCACTGAGCTAAAACATACATGTGAGGGAACTATCAACATTGAAAAAAGAACCAGTTGAGATGAGTAGGTGGAACAGCTGAGGAAAGAAAGCCATTTTGGTGGACAGGGTAGCTGGATGTCGCTGGCAGATTTACTTTTATTGCTGGTTTTGTTATTTAGTCCTTAGCAAATTATAGAGCCAAATAATTACAAATGTGAAGTAATTTGTTACTCTGAACATGAGCCTCAGTTAAGAACTTCTGCCTTACTGATGAATGCAAGAAGCAGCAGGACTTTTCTAAGGAACAGTTTGTTTTTTTCTGGCCAATCTGCCAAACTCGACTTGTGTTTCCTCAGTTCTCAGCAGCCAATATGGCAAAGGAGTCCCCTTACCAAAGGACTTTGAGGAATCCCTAAGGAATGGTCAAGTGTGCCATAGATCCTCTCTATGGCTTTTGCCAGCTGCCCTTGCTCCAAACCACTGCTGCTCTTGAACTTTGCCACTGCCTCCTTCAGGCTCTGCACATGGCCCCATCCCAATGGACACAGATCTCCTCACTTTATTCTGCAAAGCTCAACTCAGTCCAGGCTGTTAAACAGACACAGAAGCACTGACATTACAAATAAAGAGTAGTCCACAATTAACATTGAAAGTGGCTATTCTTCAGATTCCTGATAAGGTAGAACTGGTTCAGCCTGTCCACTTCCCTCAACAGGAATCTCCAGACTGTGTCACATCTCGAAATGCTAATAATGGCAACAGGCATGGGACCAAAGAGAATCTTTCTTTTCCATTTCAGTGTCTCCTTATTTTACTCTAGAATGTCCTACTGAGGGACGACCTTTTCCTTAGGGGGAAAAACTCACCTCCACTTTGGCCTGCTTGATGTAATCCCAGAAGTTACTGACCCTTTCCAGACTTGGGATAATTTGGCTTTACATAGTACCACTTTGTAAGATACCAGTGATTCGGACCAGTCTGTTACCAGGGAGACCTGAGTCTGGGGACCCTCCCTCCTTGGTTCTTGTCTCACTTGCAAGAGACAAATTCAGGGTAGAGACAACACATATAGTGGAAATGCGATGGCAAGTTTATTGATGAAATACACTTGAGCATGAAGCTGCAAGCCAGTGTCCAGATAGTCTGAGTGCCCTGACTATTGGAATTTTAGGGGTTTTATACTTGTAGCCAGCTTCTAGGTTCTCCCTCCTCCTCCTCTCTCCAAACCTTGGGATCAATATACAATTCCAAAGCCTTTCTTTCCCAGACAGTAGAAACAATACATACAGAATTTCAAGGGCCCTCCTCTTCCTGCCCTATCATGGTTTTTCTTGTGATTTTTCAGAACACCTGGCAATATCATCTGAGCAGGCTCGGGACTGCAGAATGAATGCGTGAGACATATCTCCACCTCTCTGCCTTGGTTTGCTGTCTATCCTGCCTCACATGTCCACTTATGTGAGATGTGAAGATAATATTGGCACAAACTCTTCAGGGTGGCACCAGTTTTGTGATCATCTGTGAGCAAACACTTGGATAAAAAACATACATTGGTTTCCTAAAAACAAATAAGGATTTTGCCCTGACTGGTGTGGCTCAGTGGATTGAGTGTGGGCCTACAAACCAAACAACCGCTGTTCCATTCCCAGTCAGGGCATATGCCTGGGTTGCAGGCCAGTTCCCAGTGGGGGAGACATAAAAGGCAACCATACATTGATACTTCTCTCCCTCTCTCCTTCCTTTTCCCTCTAAAGATAAATAAAATCTTTAAAAAAACAAATAAGGGGCCCTGGCTGGCATAGCTCAGTGGATTGAGTGCGGGCCTGCGAACCAGATAATCGCGGTTCAATTCCCAGCCAGGGCACATGCTTGGGTTGCAGCCCAGTTCCCTGCAGGCCAGTTCCCAGCAGGGGATGCACGAAAGGCAACCACACATTGATGTTTCTCTCCCTTTCTCCTTCCCTTCCCCTCTAAGGATAAATAAATAAAATCTTTAAAAAAAATAAAAAATAAAAAAAAAACAAATAAGGATTTTAAGAGACATTCCGGTCTATTTTCTCATTTAGGGGAAAGAAATGGTTGGTGTCTTTTCTTGCCAGGGCACAATCCTGTAAAAGACACAATTTATATAACTAATAAATAAATTAACCCTTGTATCTCAGTCTGAAACATCTGAATTTTGGTTAATGGTCATTTCACAATTATCTTTAAGCTAAAGGCGAGTCTTTCTTTTTTTAAAAAAATGTATGTGTTATTTATTGATTGATTTGCAAGAGAGAAACATTAATTCGTTGTTCCACTTCTTTATGTATTCACTGGTTGAGTCTTGTATGTGCCCTGACTGGGGATCAAACCCACAACCTTTCTGTATCAGGATGATGCTCTGAAGAACTGAGCTTATTTAAAAAAAAAAAAAAAAAACCTGGCTGGTGTAGCTCAGTGGATTGAGCACAGGCCTGCGAACCAGACAATCGCGGTTCGATTCCCAGTCAGGGCACATGCCTGGGTTGCAGACCAGTTCCCTGCAGGCCAGTTCCCAGCAGGGGACGCACGAAAGGCAACCATACATTGATGTTTCTCTCCCTCTCTCCTTCCAAAGATAAATAAATAAAATATTAAAAAAAAAAAAAAAAAGAACTGAGCTCCCTGGCCAGGGTTAGTATTTCTTTTATGTATGTGTGGAGGGCCCATTCTGGTGATATCTGAGAAAAGGAAGACTGCTTCGAAATGAATTTGTCTTGTCCTCTAGAAATATAAAACTGCAATTGACTTTTTAAAACATCATTTATTGCATCCTGGCTGATGTGGCTCAGTTGATTGGGCATTATCCCAAACACTAAAAGGTTGCGGGTTCGATTCCCAGTAGGGGCACAAACCTAGATTGTAGGGTTGGTCCCTGGTCTGATAGAAGTTTCTCTCTCACACTGATGTTTCTCTCCGTCTCTATCTCTTCTTCTCTCTCTATAAATAACATATCCTTGGGTGAAGATTTAAAAAAAAAGTCAAAGATGGTTTTTAGGATACATAACCAGCTGTTTTCTCTGGCAGCTGAATAAAGCACCCATAAAGACTTAAAATAAATACAATAAGTCATTTATTGGGTACCCTTTAAAACTTATGAATACAAAGAAGAGTATGACCTAGTCCATTACTACTTTCCCCTCTCTCTCCTGGTAACTTCAAATGATCTGTATTTTATCTAAATCCTAAATCTTGCCCCCACACTTTTCTCCCCTCCCTGGACCAATATTTTACCTTTAATCGCACACAGGAAAGAATATAGTATCAAAACCCCTGAGCTTCCAAAGGTAGTATCTTATAACTTAATAGGATGTGAAGAAATAGGATGTAAAGGAAGTATATGGAGGGTCAGAAACAGAATTAGGACACCCAGGAAAAGTGTGGGGTAGAGTCTGAGAGCACCTGCTTTCCAAATTCCTTCTCATTCTCTCCTCACTTAACGTCTTCCATATGCAGGTCGGGTTTCTCAGTCTGTGTCTGTTCGCCTCTGGGAGTCTTAGATTTCCAAGGCACTGTGTATGTTCTATGAGAATTTTAAAAGTTTGTGCTTTAAGTTTTATAACATAAGCATATTAGCATATTTTTAATCATCTGGATTAGCACCATATATATATATGTACATACATATATACACATATAGAATCTTATATTTTTTGAGTGATCTTGTGTTTCAGTTTAAATTGAATTGGTGTTATATTGTACTCTGAAGCTAACTTAATTTTTAAGGCAGTGTTGCCTGGAGTCCCTTGAGTCCCTTTGGGTCTGGAGAAGTGTGTGCTAATGGTTCACAATATCTCATGTTTGAAAACCACTGGCTTAAACACCTTCTCTTTTCTCCCTTCTCTCATGAAAGGTAACTGGAAAGAGGCTCATGAATGGCTAATAGAAACAGACAAAAAAGGTTTTAAAAATGCCTAGTATTTTTCAATTTATCTTCAATGTTTGACCAATTTGAAAGATAGGAAAATATAAGCAATCCAGTGATTTGTTTAAATAAAGCATAGGTAATACCAGAATACATGGTTGTGAACATGTGTAAGAATTGCCAAATGCTTAGAATTAGTTCTTTTCTATCCACAACAAACCAACTCCATGCCTTTATAACCCTTGCTGTCAAATAAACCTGGTGTATATTTTGGAGTACTTTACAGCCCCTAAAGTACATTTTCAGGAGCTTCTTCTTTTACTGTTTGATTAACCCAATTTTTGAAATTCATGAAATAAAACCAGTCAGGAAAATCAATCTGTGAATATGATGGGGTTTTTTTTTTAGTTAAAAAATTGTTTTTGCTCCCTATCAAAGCATGAAAACTGCGTGTCCTCGGAAGTGCACCATCGGGTTTTCTGGGAAATGGCGGTGGAGTAGGGAGAGGTAATCTTCATATTCGTTGTTGCTGGTCCCACCTCTTTCCATCAACCCTTGGTTGTCTTCATTTCCCCTGAGATGCCACTGCCCTCCCAGTGCCTATTTTTCTTGCAGTCATATTTTCTTTTCTTCTTTTTTTCCTTATTTTTATCCCATTTTGTTGCAGGCGATCTCCTATTTCTTTTTGTGAACATATAATTTAACATTACTTCAGTCTCTTCTTTAGCATGTGTTTATGGATACTTAATAGTCATCTTGGTTGAATAACGATTCAACGATACAAACTCGGCACTTTATACTCAGCTCCTCTTTTCCTTAAAGCAATCCAGAAAAGTAGATAGTCCACGTCTGTTTTACAGATGAGGAACTAAGCCTGAGAGAGAATGAGTAACTTGTGAGAAAACACCTAAGTATAATGTCAAAACTCATGCCTTTCTCATTCTTAGGGGGGAAAAAGGAGCTTGTGTTCTTTATACACTGACTTTGTCAGAGATCTCACTGAGGTTCACGTCAGAAATCTCACGTAAGTTCACTACAGGCCTAATTAACATCTTCTACCCTCATAGTTTAACTTCAATATTTTCCGTGTTTGTATGTTCAATTGTCACCTGAAACTGAACCCATCATTTTCTCCCAAAACTAGCACCTTCCCCACCACCACACCATTTTCTGTTAATGGCTCCACCAATTTTTGTCATTCATAGTCAAAACCTTGGTGTTCATTCCTTCAACAAATATTTAAATACTGTTGAGCACATGAAAGAGATGAGCTAAGGATGCTGAGGTTATGTACCAGGGCAAGTTGGATGAGGTTTCTGCCTTCACAAAGGCTTCGAGTCCGTCAGGAACGACCAATGAGCAGGGGCTGGTCTGGCTCAGGGGGTCGAGCGCCCGCCTGCGGGCCGCAAGACCGGGCTCCGGGCCGGGTCCCCCGTCGGGGGCGTGCAAAAGGCAGCCGAGCGATGTGCCTCTTGCAGTTCGATCTTTCTCTCCCTCTTTCTCCCATCCTTCACCTCTCTACAGTCAAATAAACAAAAAAGACAACCCGGATCCACACTAGTGCAGGCATGTCGGAGAAGACTTCCTGAGGGAAGCAATGACAAAGTAGGGGGCGGTAGTTTGCTCTCTGAGCGAAAGCACAGGGAGAGAACGCACCGCTTGGGAGGAACCCGAAGATACACCCAGGTACTGAGTTGCAGTGAAAATGTTAAGTGGGACGGATTTGCTAGAATCGGTTCGAGCATGAAGGGCCTGTTAAACTACGTTAAGGAATTTGAAGCGGGTCTCTGAAGAGCAGGAGGAAGCCGCTAGTTTTGCATTTTAAAAGAATCAACCTGCTCAGTTTGGAGAATTTTTTCCACTTCCATTCCTAAATCCAATTTATTGCTAAATCCTATTGATTCCTTATCGTCAATTTGTTCCTTCATCTCTATTCCCACTGCCACCACCCTAGTCCCAGCCCTTCTCACGGCACGTTTAGATGAAGAGCCCTTTAACCAGTTATTCTCCAGACTTTCTCCCCTGAATCGACTGCACACGAAGAAGACTAGACTCACGGTCCTAAAATGCTATTCCAGGGTAACAGTGAAGTCCAGGTCACCCATCTTGGCACTAAGGACCATCTCCATCCAACGCTACTACATAAAATCACTTTCCAACCAGGCTAGCCAGCTTCCTCAAAAAATCTTCCTAAACGCACTTCACAATCTCTCCTCATCCGTGCAACCTCGGAACATCCTGATTCCCTTCCGCCCCGCCCTCCCCATCCCAGAATGCATTCTCGAGGCACCCTGACGTCTCCAGCAACAGCGCATCCTCTTCTCATTTCTTCTCACCCAGCATAAAATGTGCCATACATTTCCGCACTGTATTAACTCGATTTATGTCGTAGATACGAGTCTTTCTTTTCTTTTCCTTCATTCCTTTCTGGCTTTATTTATTTATTTTCAGAGAGAGGGGAAGGGAGGGAGAAAGGGAAAAACATCAATAAGCGAGAGAAACATAGGCTGGTTGACTCTCGCGGGCCCCCAACTGGAGACCTGGCCCGCAGCCCAGACAAGTGCCCTGCACGGGAATCGAACCAGCAACCTCTCTGTTCGCTGGCCAGTGCTCAATCCGAGTCACCACAGCCAGGGCTTCATTTCCTTTTGTCGGAAAAGGCTCTCTCATATTCAACTCACATAAGCCTCGCAAAAGCCTGGCCAGGTACTTGATACGCTCAAAACTAGTCAACTTTAACCGAACGGAGTGCGGCGGAGCCTGAGGGCGCGGTGGGAAGAGAGGGGCTGGCAGCCTGGAAGACAGACTGGAAGCACCGTGTCCGACACAAAATAGCTGCCCACAGGAGAGGCGGGGGTGCGGGGGCAAAGAACTGGTAACAGATGCGAGCGAATAGCCGCCCGCGGAGTCGCGAGGGACACCCTGCGGCCGTTGGGGGCGTGACCGCGCCGGTCTCGCGGGAGCTGCCGTTGGGCGGGCCGTTGTCCCGGCGGGTGGAGCGAGTTGCTAAGGAAATGACTGCTAGCAGCGCCGGGCCGCGCCGCGCCGCGCCGCGCCGGCCGGGCGGGGTCTGGAGAGGCGCCGTTTCCGCTTCCGCTCCCTCTCCTCAGCCTTCCCGTTACCGCCTCCTGGCCGGCCTCGCGCCTTTCACCGGCACCTTGCGTCGTCGCGCCGCCTGGCCCGCTACTGCCACGCGCGCCCCCGGGGCTCCCGGCTACGGCGCCGGCTCGGGTCGCGCTCCGCTCGCCTGTCCCTGAGCCGCCGCCATGGGTGCCTACCTTTCCCAGCCCAACACGGTGAAATGCTCCGGGGACGGGGTCGGCGCACCACGCCTGCCGCTACCCTACGGCTTCTCCGCCATGCAAGGCTGGCGTGTCTCTATGGAGGTGACGCGGGAGGGATTCGTAGACTGGTCGCGGGAGGGCGGGAACCCGATGAAGAAAAAGGGAGCAGGGGGATGGGGTCGTCCCCGGGGAAGGGTCCGAATTGAGAGCCTGAGTCCGCAGCGGCAGACAAGCAGGCCCGGGGCCGAGAGGGAGTGCCGGTGCTTGGGCACCCTGTGCTGGTGGCCAGCTTGGTGGTGAGGTCTTTGCCATGTGGAGAGAGGCATCTTCCGCCAACTGAGCGCCCCTCTCCCCGTGCCTTCGCGCCATCCTCTTGTGCCAGCACAGCTCTCCAGGCTCATAAACGGTGTGAGGTTTAGTGTGGGAGTAAAGATGAAAAGAGGGACTATTTGTTCATTTACTTTTGCGAGGAAGAGGCAAGTATATATGAGTGACTGTACTTTATATATTTTTTAAAAATATATGTGCGAGGCCTCTGGGCGAGGAGTTTGACAGTGAAAGGAAGCCCCGGCGAATAGTAGTCTGTTTCAAGTTCTTAGTACTTAGTTGCCCTGCGCACCGCATGTTAATTTCAGAGGCTCAACGTGACCTCCAAGAATTGTCACTGTGTATCCTCCTCGGGACCTTTTACAGCGTTTGGGAAACTTGAATTGTGTCCATCAGTAATACTCCTTTTTAAAATTATGCTCAATATTTTTTTTCTCAATTGGGATTTTTCGAAAACTTCATTGTCATTTGCCTGTGCTTATAGTTTATAGTTTTCTTGATTTAGTCATTTCTTTTTTTTTTTTTGTCTTAACCTGCAGAGAACGGGATTTTCTTTTCTAGGAAACTTCACTTCGAGTAAAGGGGGAAAAGTCTGGGTGTAAAGGAGTACTATTGGGCGAAATGGATTTGAAACTACAAAGAACAGGGAAGACTAGGGTGGGAACGGAAGGGAAGGGAGAAAGACCTGTGTAAGATGTGTCTTTGTGACGATTATTTTGAGATCTATGCAGAGGGGCTCAGGAAATGCTTTAATTACGTCCGATTGAAGGTTTATCCGCTTACTAGGTGGGCTTCAGGTAACAGACTAATATTGACTCCCTTGGGAATTTCTTCAAATCCTTCGCTCCTCCCTGTGGTTAGCTCTGGAATGACAGTATAAACTTAAAGGTTTGTTCTCACTCAGACTCAATCACTATACTCCCAACAGACTTTAAACCATTCTATCTTTAGGTATAAGTGTCAAGATTGGAGGTAATCCTATAGTTCATCTTATCTATAGGGTTGGCCAAAAAGTTCGCTTGTTTTTTTCCGGAAGATGGCTCTAGTAGCACTTAGTTGTCTTTAACTTCATTGGAAACAATTTTGTTAGATTGTTTTCTATTGTGACAGCTGTCATATCAGCGTGCATTTAAAAAAAACTTATTAATATTGAAGATGGAAGAAAATATGCAACATTATGGGCATATTATGCTTCATTATTTCAAGAAAGGTAAAAACACAACTGAAATGCAGACAAAGATTGCAATGTATAGCAAAGGTGGTGTGACTGATCAAACCTGTCAGAAGTGGTTTGTGAAGTTTTTTGTCCTGGATAGTTCTGGCTGGATGATGCTCCATAGTCAGGTAGACCAGTTGAAGTTGATAGTGATCAAATTAATACATTGAGAACATTCAGCATTATAACACATGGGAGATAGCCACCATACTAAAAAATCCAAATCAATAAAGTTATTGGTGAAAATGGAAAATGTGTCTTTTATTTTAGGGAAAAAACTAAACAGACCTTTTGGCCAACCCAGTAGTTTAGTTCCCACATTTAACAGCTCAGAAGTTGAGGCCCCAGATGAAATAGTCAAGACACTTACATTTATCATCCGTGCCAACCTGAAGTGTAACGTCCATATTTTACTGTGGTACACAGTATGAGCTTACAGAGTGCTTGGTACATGTAGTTATCTGACTGTTAGAAATAACTGGATGTAATTTCAGAAGGAAAACATTTATGAAAGGCTAGAGTTTGGGTTATTTGGGAGTTTACTGGCTGCATTTCTATGGCATTCTCTGTTAAGATTTGAGGTGCCTAATCTCAAATCTCATATTACAATAGGAAGGCTTTTCCTTAGGTTTCTCATTCCATATTTCCCATTTTCCTGTCTGCTGTGGTTTTTCCATTTGTTTAGTACTCTTCTTTCCTGTTTTCTTTATGGATTTGATATTCAGTTTTCCAAGTCATTTGCCCAGTGATTCTGTGCTTTTTGCTTCTGTGCAGGGCATTTCCCTTTATTTTTGGTCTTTCCTTGGTAGTTAGAAAATGACCTTTTTTCCTTCAGGGGCTTTTTGGTTTGTAGAGATTTTGTTAGACTATTTCTTAGATCCTGATCTTCCTTTTGGGAGATAACCACTTAGGTTTTGCTGAAACTTACCTTTTTCAAATAGTTAAATATACCTAATCATACCCTCTCCAGGTCTGTTTGGGACCTTATTCTCCTTCCTTGGTACTTTTCCTTTTGGTTTTGTTTTTTTGTTTCTCCCTAAAGTACAACACAGTTTTCTTTGGTATGGCAAGGAAATAAGTATGACTTCTGGCCTCTTGAGTTAATCTTAGCTTTTCACAAAGTATACCTCTGATTCCACCAATTAAGTCTATTGACCTTATTTGCTTGGTCCTAATGATTCAGTTGAGGTTAGTTTATCATACCAATACACATTACAAAGGTTGCTAAAATTCTAACTCAGATTCAGCCAAAGAGAGTACTATTTTACACTCTTGAGGCAAGGATGGCAGTTGTTAATAGCTGACACTTTACACTTTCTGCCTCTCTTTAGCCCCTCTTCATCAGGATGTTTTGAGGAGGAGTAATCAAAATACCATAGTTGGTGTTACCTTCCTTTCTTCCTACTCCCTGGCTTGGAGGGCCCCTCAAGTTGGTAGAGGTATTATGTGTTCTGGGGGTTAAGAGGTAGACTGTGGAGTGGTTCCTTAAGAAACGTGTGTGGAAAGGCTCTCAGTTTTTGGTGACTAATGAGAAGTCCAGCCTGAAATAGAGTCTACAAGGGACAAAGGCACTTGTAGTTTTTGGTTGTGAGGTTCTTTGAAAGTGACAAAATTGCTTTCTGTGGGGAATTAAGATTTTTAAAAAACATTTCTACTAATAATATTTGCCCTTTTTTCAAGGCAGTATCAGTACCTAGAGTATAACTTTGAGTAGGCTTTTTGTTCACTGCTGGTTATTAACAGTCATAGAGGGTCATCTAGAATTGAATGTCAATAATGTTGAGTACAAAATTCTTTGGATGTCTGCATGACGGTTTAATTGTATTAATGGGCAAAAATATAAAAATATAAAATAAGCTACCTTAAGCATGCTGTGGGGTTCCACTTGAGAGAGGACATCTGAGGATGAAGGACATTTGTGTCTGATCCTGAGATTAGTGTCTCATATGTAGCTTAAAGCACTTTTTACTTACTGAAACAGGTTAGAATTCCTTTGTCTAGGATGCAGGTAAGCAACTTTCATTATAGGGCATGCTTTTCATTTCATTAGCATACAGTACCTCTTCTTCACAGTTCAGAGATAGTATGAAATGATGTCAAAGTTCTGCCCATAAATATGGAGAAATTGTTTTCTACTGTACTGTTCCTTTATAACTTCTCAAGTGACTGGTTTGGGGTACAATCAGAACTTATTCCTCAAGATGGAAAGAATAGTTTACATAAATTATTTGTATTGCCCAATCTCCTAGCAGTTGTTAGTTACTACTGCTTCTCTATCCCTGATCCTCTTTGCGGTTATCATCTTGGAATTATACTTTGAGAGGTAAGAACTTGATTTTGAGTGTAGAAATTTAACAGATTTGATGAGTGGCTCATCTCATTTTAAGCTGCCAACCAAATTGTGCTCTCTGGGAAGCACAAACTTTAGAACTGAATTTAATCTGGGTCAAAGACGAAGTATATAACTTAATGACACATAGTATTTGAAAATGTATATACAGGTCACTTTTAAAATAACATTGAAATATAATTCACATACCATATACATTTTTTAAAGATTTTATTTATTTATTTTTAGAGAGAGAGGGAGAGAGGCATCAGTGTGTGGTTGCTGCTCATGCACCCGCTACTGGGGACCTGGTCTGCAAACCAGGCATGTGCCCTGACTGGGAATGAAACCAGTGACTCTAGTTCTCAGGCCAGCATTCAGTCCACTGAGCCACACCAGCCAGGGCCACATACCATATACATTTAAAGTGTACATTTGAGTGGTTAATTTATTCAGAGTTCTGTAACCAGCACCACTATCAATTTTTGAACATTTTCATAACCTCCAAAAGAAACCTTGTAACCATTACGAAGTTACTCCTTATCCTCCCTCCTCTAATCCAGCAAGCGCTAATTTACATTATGTCTATTGATTTGCCTATTCCAAACATTTCATATAAGTGGAATTATATGTCACTTTTTTTTTTAAGATTTTATTTATTTATCTTTAGAGGGGAAGGGAAGGAGAGAAGGAGAGAATATCAATGTATGGTTGCATCCCAGCAGGGAGTCCCCTGCTGGGAACTGGCCTGCAGTCCAGGCATGTGCCCTGACTGGGAATCAAACTGCGATCCTCTGGTTCAGAGGCCCGTGCTCAGTCCACTGAGCTACACCAGCCAGGGCTATATGTCACTTTTTAAAAAAATATCTGAAATTAATCATACTGTTTATTTCTGGCAAGAACGAATAAAACAAGACTAGCTCTTTTTCATGCACCATCATATTTGTCTTGAACTCAACCTCGTGATATATTTATAGAGAATAAAGTCTGAGAGAATATGTTTGAATATTTTTTAAATATTTTTAACCAGAAAATACTGAAGCCTGAATTCATTTTAGGTCCTGTTGACTTCAGTGCTGCTTCTCAACTAGGGCATCACAGAAGTCTTAAAATACTGGAATGTTGCGAGATGCATCTCCATGAAACACTGAGGGATAAGATGATCTATTAAGAATTGGATTATTTTCTTTTTTATTTTCACCAGTAACTTGATTTGGATATTTTGAGTATGTTGGCTGTCTCCCACTATTGTCTTCCAGGGCATAGAGTACAGGGGTGCTGCTAAATAGCTTTCACTTTTTATGTCTGTTTTTTACTAATATTATTAAGGGTTATCCATGTATCATTAGTCAGTACTAAATACCTTTTTATGGCTGAATAATATAATACAATATGCCATTTTGTGGTCATTTTGTTTATCCATCACTTGATATGATGCTATGAACATTAATGTGCAAGTTTTTGTGTCTCAATAAGTTTTTTATTTCTCTTGAGTATATAGTATATATCTAGGAGTAGAATTGCTGTTTCATGTAGTAACTCCATGTTTAACGTTTTGAGGAACTGCCTAACTATTTTCCAAAGTGATTGTACCAGAAGTGCCAGTTTCTCCACATCCTCCTTTTACTTGTTATTATCTGTCTTTTATTTTGGTGTATAATGTTTGAGCACCTCTTCTTGTGCTTACTGGCCATTTATATATCTTCAGAGCAGTGTCTATTTAGATTCTTTGTCCATTTTTAATTGGATTGTCTTTTTTCTTTTTACTGAGATTGAGTCCTTTCTAAATTCTGGGTATAAGTCCCTTACCAGGTAGTATTTGCAAGTATTTTCTCCCACTCTGCCCTTCTGCTTTCTTGTTCAAGCTTTTGAGTTTATCAAGAATTTTATAGTTTTAGTTTTTATATTCAGGTCTATGATCCATTTTGAGTTATTTTTTTGTGTATGGTGTAAGGAAGGGATCCAGCTTCAAACTTTGGCATGTGGATATCTAGTTATCTCAACACCATTTGTGAAAAAGCCTCTTTCCCCTTATAGAAATTATCTTGACATCACTGTTGAAGGTCAGTTAACCATAAATATGAGGGTTTCTTATGCCATTCCACTGATCTGTGTACCTGTTGTTATGCCAGTACCCCATTGTCTTGGTTGCTGTAGTTTTGTGGTAAGTTTTCAAATGAGGAAGTATACATATGCATATCTTCCAACTTTGCTCTTTTACTTGTTCTTTTATGGGTCTCTTGCCTTTCCACATAAGTTTTAGGATCAGCTTCTTAATTTCTGTATAAAAGTCACCCGTGATTTTGTTAGGGGTTGTTTGTGCTAATCTGTAGATCAATTGAGTAGTATTACTACTCTAACATGATTAAGTCTGTAGTTTTGTTATGGTGTCTGCCTGGCTTTGGTATCAGCATAATACTGACCTCATAGAATTCATTGGGAAGTGTTGTCTCCTCTTCTGTATTTTGAAAGATTTTATGAAGAATTTGTATCAATTCTTTAGATTCTTGGTAGAATTCACCAGTGAAACCATCTGAGACTGGATCCTTTGTGAAGGATCTCTTGGAGGCGGTGAGACTAACTGGACTCTAAGGAAAGAGTATAACAGACAAATGAGGTGGAGGAAAACAGGAGAAGAAACAGTATTAGAAGAAGGGATAGGAAGAAGGACTCTGAGGAAGGCATGCTTACTCTGCTCAGCTCGGGTGGTCAGTGTCGAGTTCTTTTGAGGAACAGTTATGAGAGGTAAGAGATTAGGTTATAGAAATGGGTAGGAGTGGTGTTGCGTGCCTTAAGTTTCCAGTAGGTTGTAGGGAATAAGTCTTATATGCGGTAGAATCCACTGAAGGTTCCAGAAATAAAATGTCATATTAGGAAGATTAATTCGGCAGTTGAATGTATACAGGTTGGATTCCAAGGGGCAGAAGGTAGAGACAGGAGAGGAGTTAAACTACTAAGTAAAGTAATTCAGGATCAGAGTTGCTAAGGAAAACTCAGCAGAACTTAGTGATGGAAGGTGGGAGACAGCCAGGAAATGAAGTGGGACCTTTATTAAGTGTTGCCTGGGAGAGTTAAGATTTCTTTGACAGAAATAAGACCTGTAGGGGAAGCTCTAATTTTTTGGAGACTGCTGAGTTCCTATTACCTATGTTAAGTTTGAGGTAGAGAAGGGACATCTGATAGTAACAGGCATTTGAAGTATAGAACTAAAGTTCTTCACAGAACCCAAGAGAACTTTCAAAAAAGCTGATGTGGTTTGTACTATTTGATTATATACAATGGCTGGGGTGAATAAAGCCTGCAGAATAGCTCTTTGGATTGCTATTAAGGTTTTTGTCTGCTTTGTGAAGTAAGGTCTTAGAGGAGAAGGGTTTGAAGATTAGGAGTTTAAGCAGAAATGTTAAACTAGAAAGAGGACAAATACTGCTTTTGTCCTTCTCCTTCACTGCAAAGTGAAGGAGAAATTTTGAGGTGGAATGGGGGAGATATTAATATATTTGAGTCAATGGAGAATACAGGAAAAATGGTAAATGTAGTAGTGACCACAATTAACATGATTTCATGACATCTTATGACTACCAGACTTAGTGGCTCTGATTCAGGGGTAAAGAAAGCAGTTGGTCAGGTTATACAAGGTTGGATGAGGTCTTCTAGATTACTAAGAGACAGTGTTGAAATACTTGGGTTTGGTTCAGAAAGGGACGGAGGAGAGAAAGAAAGGCAAGGCCAAAGGTAGGGAGGCTGTGATCAACGATGTAGAGGGGGAATTTGAGGTGCTTAGAGAAGGTAGAACAGTTCCAAGTGATAAAAGATTCGAAATGCCTCGCTAAGAAGTGGAGGAGAAGGGAATGTGGAGTAGTTCTAGGAAATGAGACCTCAAGGCCTAAGATGAATCTTTACAGAGGGCTTTCCTCTTTGAGAATAAGCAGAGAAGAAAAATGTGAGCCAGGTACTACATTTCACAGCAGAATATACATATTTATATGTTAAATTCCAGTTTAAAAGGACTTTGACATGTTTTGCATCATCTTCACAATAGTCCTGTGATGGTATGGGCAAGGTAGATTTTCTTATTCCATTTTATAGATGATGAAGTTAAGGCAAGAGATGGCTGGGCAGAGATCATGCAGTGTGTGGTAGCATGGCTACTCAAGGCCAGTTCATGGGTTTTAGTGATCTTTTCATTATTATTCAGAATGGAATAGTACTGTTTAATGTACAAAAATTAAGAATGTAAAAAAATTATTACCCAAAGTTTACTTTCCACTAAGTTTAATGTACAAAAATGAAAATGTACAGAAATTAAATGTATAAAAACGAAAAATGTAAAAAAAAGTTATTACCCAGAGTTTACTTTCCACTAAGTTTAATGTACAAAAATGAAAATGTACAGAATTAGTATGTAAAAAAGTTATTACCCAGAGTTTACTTTCCACTAAGTTTTAATACATGGTCTTCCAGACTTGTAGCATATACATAGAGGCACTTTTTTTTCCCTTTTTATTACTTAATATTCAAGGTCCAGCAGAAGTAACGCCTGCTTGAGTGTGGTTGGTAGGGTAATAATATGGGTGTAATAATTTATAGCTTTAATTTGAACATCTCACCTAAAATATCATATGGTGTGCTTGAGTGTGGTATTGTTGTGTTACAGAATTATATGCTTATGATTTTGTAATAAAAAGGGGGCATTTTTTTGTGCCAGATCCTGTATTATGAACTCATTTTCATATTAATTTGAATTCACCATTTCTAGCAGCTTTCTGTCTTCCACTGGAAGGATGTACCATTTGTAATATAATCTAATCATGGAAATTTAGATGGTTATAAGTGTTTTATTATAAATAATGCTGTAATGAACATTGTTTTACATATCTTTATACCCTTGTCTTACTGCTTCTGTAAAATAAACTTTTAGAAGTTAGATTATTAAAGGGCATGCACATTTAGGATTTTGATACATGTTATTACCAAGTTGCCTTCTAGGAAAGCTATACTCATTTGTATTCCTGTTGATAAGGATATGAGAATGTGATTTTACTTTACTCTTACCACCACTCTATATTTTTTATCTTTTTCATCCTAATTGCAGGAAAAGATATTTTCTTGTTTTTAATTTCATCCCTTTGATTACTATTGAAGTTAAATATTTTTTCATGTGTTCAGTGAGGCTAGATCTTCTGCTTCAAGATCATGTGCTCTTCTGAGGAACAGATGAAGTCTAGAGATGTTTTAAGTAAAGGTGTGGGTTCACAAGAGATGGTACAGCTGTGATCTGGAGTCTCATTGCAAGACAGAGAAAGACCAGTTGATTCTCTTGTTCCACTGGGAAGGACTGGGCAGGAAGCCCGCTCCTTCCTCCCCTACCCAAAAGTGGATTTTGTGGGACAGGTTTCTCAAATTTTAGTAATACATTTAAAAAATACTTAATTTACTTTTGAAAAAGCTAAACATTCCTGTGATTGAGTCTCACATCCCTCTGCACTCACGTGCCCTCCCATAGTTAACTGCTTTTAATTCATTTTCTGTGTATCCTGGTAGTGTTACAATATGAAAAGATACATTCCTGTGCTTCTTCTTAGAAAGCAGCTTACTAAATATATCACTGTGCAGTTTGCTTTATTTAACAAAATACCTTGGAGATCTTCCATGGATTTTTTTTTTTTTTTTAAGGAAAGCAATATTGTGGAATTCCAGTATTTACTAATGTTTTTTTTCATTTTACTTATTTGTTTTTAGAGGGGGGGAAGAGAGAGAGAAAGAGGAAGAGAAACATGGATGTTTGAGAGATACATTGATTTATTATTGCCTGTTGCACACCCCCAACTGGGGACCTGGCCCACAACCCAGGCTTGTGTCCTAACTGGGAATTGAACTGGTGACCCTTTGGTTCACAGGCTGGCACTCAATCCACTGAGCCACACCAGCCAAGACTAAAATTTTAATTTAATGTTACTGGAATGTGTACAAATACAAAACTGCATATAAATTTCATGCCAACAAACCACACCAGAAAACAACAGAATTAATATCAACATTAACACGACATACCATTTTTGTGGAAGCTAATTAGACACAGCATGATTTAGGTAGTGATTACAGAGGTAGTTTTTTTTCTTTCTTTTTTTTTTTTAATCCTCACCTGAGGACATTTTTTCATTGCTTGTAGAGAGAGAGGAGGGAGAAACATCAATGAGAGAGAGAAGCATGACTAGGTTGCCTCCCATGTGCACCAGGACTGGGAATTGAACCCACAACCTAGGTATATGCCCTGACCAGGAATTGAACCCACCACCTTTTGGTTACGGGACCACACTGCAACCAACTGAGCTATACTGGCCAGGGCCTGAGGTACAGTTTCTAATGGATTTAGTATTCCTTACTATACTGCGGCCCGTGCTGATTCAGCTCTCCCACTGCTTTTCTGTAATTCAATCTAGTCCTTCTTTGTTCTACTTTTTACTTATTCCATATCACTACCATCTTCCTATATGAGTTGTAACATCATTCTGTATGATTTACCCATTTACTGTGTTTAGTTTGTATATCCCTTACTAGAATGTAAGTTTTTTAATGAAGTGTGGGGTTTTATTTTATTCAGATGTTTATCCTAAGCACTCAGAACTCATCCTGGCACATAATGGATACTCAAATATTTGATGAATGAATGAACAAATGAATTCTTAAGCACATTAAGTCTGAGAACTACTGGTAGAGGATGTTGGAGAAGTAGACAACCATAAAAGCAAGCAAGGTGTCGAGAATGGTGGTGAGAGGAGAAGGTGGCCCAGTGAGATAAGCCCTGGCTTAGAGGAAAGGGGACCCTCATGGCTGGTGGTATCGTGGTTGGAAGAGGGAGAAGGTGACCTTTGGTCTGTGGCACTCTCTAGACCCTGGGGATGTAAGAGGCAGTTGGCAGTGACCACAGATAGGCCATCAAATGCCATCCATGGCAGCCCATCAGATTTGGAGGACTTTTCTTCTGTAGACAATCAGAGTGACATAAGGAACTAGGTTTTCTGATGCCCTCCTTCCTTACCTTAAAATAACTTTTATTGTCTAGACTTTTATAGTGAAGGCATACTCTTATTTCAGGGATAACAGAAGAACCACTGCACCCAGATTTCCTAACTATTAATATAATTAGAAAATTTAAAGTGTTAATTTTTAAAAGAGGAAGGAGAACTGTTACTTATAACACAAGGGTAATCAACCTAAGTGAGTAAATAATTGATTAAAACCTTTTTGTTTGTGGAATGCACTTGAAGGGAAGGTTGGGTTGTTTTCCAAGCTGGGGCAGGGTAAGCTGTGGCACACTTTTACCTAGGTCTGACCATCTTGGTTGAACTATGGCTTAACCTGAAATATTAGTTTGGGTGACAGAGTTTTGTTATTAGAAGAATTTGATTTAAGCCTAGCCTTCCAACTGAAATGTTAGTATGGCAAGACCATTACAAACTTCTTTTCATGTGCTATGGGGCCAGTGTTGAATGATATCTCAATTCTGGCTGGGAATAGGAGATGGGAAGGCTGATTATATGGGCCATTGTAAATTCCATGTAACAAGTGCTAAACACAGCATAATTAAATAACATTACTTGTTGGGAAGATATTCTTTTGTAAATATATCTTCTGCCTACCTTGAGGGTAACTTCTTGAATGAGTTAAAATTTTGAAGGTGTTTAGATGGTGTTTTGGGTGGGCAGGGCAGAGTATAGATGTATATAGTTCAGAACATTTCTAATGCTTTCACTCAAGGCTGTTTTAGGATTCTCCTAGAAACATTTTAGGTTGGTAATGCCCTCTGGTCTGACTGTACTATCTTCTCTAGCATTTTCTTCCTTGAAGTTCACTGATTTCATGGAGTGGGTCTGGAAGTGATTTTAAAGATCCTTTATTCTGGTTCTTCCCATAGTTGCCAGACGTAGTTTGGATTTGTATCTAAAAAGGGTCAGGTCCAGAGTTCCAGCAGCCAACATTGTGCCATCTGGACTGAGATCTCCTAGGCCGAGGCTGCTAGACTGCAGAGGTGGTGACCCGATTCATCTCTCTTCTTTCCTTCCTCCTTCCTCGTGTTCCTCCCCCTCCCCCCCTTACTCTTCCTTTCTCCCTCCCCTATATTTTTCTTAGTTTACTTTTTCATCTTATTTGTAGGCCATGTAGGTCAGCTAGGGAACACAGTCCTCATGACTTGAGGTACACAAAGAAGACTATCCTTTGACCTTGAGAAATGCTAATTATGCTTTTCTTTTTCCTAGGATGCTCACAATTGTATTCCTGAGCTGGACAGTGAGACAGCCATGTTTTCTGTCTACGATGGACATGGAGGTAACTTTAGCAGATTATATTAGTAACATTCTAACACTCTAATTCCAGACTTTATAGGGCAAGAACAGGTCCTTGTTCTTCTACTTTCCAAGGTTCTGGTCCTCAGATACCATTTTCTGTCTGGTGCTCTTTTTCCCTATTCTACCATTCTTCCTTCCCCATAGGATATTGTATTGATTCATAATCTCACTTAGGCCTAGTTGTGATCCAAGAAAGCCTCTTCCTACATTAGCTTTTTTTTTTTTTCCCACTGAAAACTAAGTATGCAAGTAAAAAACAATAACACAAGGAATATATTAATATAACCTTGAGAGAGGTGATGGTGAAGTCCATTTTCTGAGTCAGAACTGTTCAGACATCTTTTAAATAGGTTTTGGTTGTGCTCTTCAACCCCTGGGGTTTACTCCAGTATGGCATATAGATAATACATTACTTTCAGTGCTCTGGGTGACCTTACATTTCTTCCAGGGGAGGAAGTTGCCTTGTATTGTGCCAAATATCTTCCTGATATCATCAAAGATCAGAAGGCCTACAAAGAAGGCAAGCTACAGAAGGTCTGTCTTCCCACAATGTTTACTCTTCACTTCTGCAGGCTTTCACTTGTTTTCCAGTTCTTGGCTTTTCCTTTCTCATTGACACCTAGCTGCTTCTTAAAGAACCCTGTGCGTAAAATGAGCTTATTCCCCCTTGGGCCTTTTTAGAGCTGTCTTATCATTCCCAGGTCGCTGAACTATGTTTTATTTGTATATGAGTGTCTCCGAGTTGTGGTGGATCATACTCTAATTTGCACCTCATCCTTGTGACCAGGATTCTCTATATGGGCAATTTATTTTATGCCCGCTGTGCTTTTTTCTACACTGGCATCATACTCTTTTGCTTATATTCAGGCTTTGGAAGATGCCTTCTTGGCTATTGATGCCAAACTGACCACTGAGGAAGTCATTAAGGAGCTGGCACAGATGGCAGGGCGACCCACTGAGGATGAAGATGAGAAAGAAAAAGTAGCTGATGAAGATGATGGTGAGTGTGGCATCTCTTGTTTGAGAGGAAATTGACTTTTTAAAAAAGTACTATACTTTAGTATAAATTATTTATGCATCAATTCTAAGGATAACGGGGACCTGGAGAGTCCTCATATTAAAGAACTCTGTGTTCTCCTGCATTACATGTGATTATGAAAAGGAGAAAGAGAACCTCTGTTGAGTGCCTAGTGTTATTGTTGTAAGCATTTTTATGTACATTATCTTTTGTCACTGTGATGGGGTCTTCCTGGTTCCTGTAATGTTTATGTGACCTTTTTTCAAGACTGGAGCTGTCATTAGGCCCTGCAGCTGGTCATTAAGCCTGGGCTGCACGCCTAGACTGGCACTGTGGGCTTCTGGGTCCTCAGCTAGAATAGGGTTTCCAACTTCGCAATAAAAATGAGAGGCGATAAGGAAAATATAGTAACTACTGTTCCTTTGACTAAGAAGGGGGTGAAAAACAAAGGCCAAAGGACGGAAGCAGAGGGGTTTTTCTGAGACTTGATAAGTGAGAGGACCCTCAGGGGTAGGAAGTGGTGGGGAAGTTGGAACTCAGGCTACAAGGGCAGTGGATGTAGTGAGAGGGACTGATCCCCTGAGGAGTCTGGCATGGGGGCGCTGATTTAGCCTCTTACCTGCAGTGGACAATGAGGAGGCGGCACTGCTGCATGAAGAGGCTACCATGACTATTGAAGAGCTGCTGACACGCTACGGGCAGAACTGTCACAAGGGTGCTCCCCACAGCAAATCTGGAGCTGGGACAGGCGAGGAACCAGGGTCCCAGGGCCTCAATGGGGAGGCAGGATCTGAGGACCCATCTAGGGAATCTTCTTCAGAGGAAAATGGCCCCACAGCCAAGGCCCACACAGGCCTTTCCTCCAACTCGGAACGTACAGAGGCAGGCCAAGGTGGTGAGCCTCGCACTCCCACTGGTGAGGCTGGGCCTTCCTGTTCTTCAGCCTCCGACAAGCTGCCTCGAGTTGCTAAGTCCAAGTTCTTTGAGGACAGTGAGGATGAGTCAGATGAGGTGGAGGAGGAAGAGGAAGACAGCGAGGTAAGGGCCTGCAGGGGCACATAGAGGCTAAAGTTGCAGAGAGGGCCTGCTACCATCCATAGCTTTTTGACCTCATCCCCTGAGACCCACTATATTCTAAACTTTTCTTGAATTCATTATCTCCACCAACACAGGCATCATTAGTCCTCTCACCTCTTCCTTTGTTGGTAAATAGATCTATTTCTGGCCTCTCAGAGTCTGTCTCCTAGAGAGAGAACAGGAAGATGATAGTCATTACTTTGGGTATTTCCTTTTCTGGGCAACTTATTTTCTGGTTCTGTTGCCTAGAAGGTGCTTTTGGCTGACAGTCTTGGCCTTCCCCAGGGCTTTCTGCTAGGGACTGCTGAGCCCAGTTTAGGATATCAGTTAATACCAATCCCTTCCCCCAATTTCTCACCGTGATCATATAATTGCATCTTTTAGCATTTTGAGGACCTGTGTTCAGCAAGGCCTCTTTGTTTTGAGTAGGAGTTGGGGGAGTGGGGTAGGAGGTCATCCTAGTCTCAGTGGCCTGGGAACATCCCTCTGGCAGGAATGCAGTGAGGAAGAGGATGGCTATAGCAGCGAAGAAGCAGAGGAAGATGAGGATGACACCGAGGAGGCTGAAGAGGATGAGGAAGAAGAGGAAGAGATGATGGTCCCTGGGATGGAAGGCAAAGAGGAGGTGTGTGGGGAGAGGGAGCAGTACATTAAAAAAAAACAAGAGGCAGATGTGGATACCTGATTCTGATTTTGGGGGAAGGGACCCCCTTGCCATTCTAGTATTGAAGTCATGGTCATGGGGGGATTTATTCTTCAAGGGGAACTAGGGTTTGGGGGCAGAACTGGGAGGGGGGCAGAACCGTTTCTCAGAAAAGGGAGGGCGAATGATAAAGTGTCTGGAAAGATTAAATCCGTGCTCCTCCTGTGTGTTAAAACTCTCTTGGGTGAGAGGAGTGAGCATAGGCGACTGGTCAGGGGCACACTGACGAGAAGCTCGTGTCCAGAAGCTCCCATGCTGCTCCCTTTCTTCTCTTAAGCCTGGCTCTGACAGTGGTACAACAGCAGTGGTGGCTCTGATCCGAGGGAAGCAGTTGATTGTAGCCAATGCAGGAGACTCGCGCTGTGTGGTATCTGAGGCTGGCAAAGCTTTAGACATGTCCTATGACCACAAGCCAGAGGATGAAGTGGAACTAGCACGCATCAAGAATGCTGGTGGCAAGGTCACCATGGATGGGCGAGTCAACGGGGGCCTCAACCTCTCCAGAGCCATTGGTAAGGGCTTACGAACCATGGGAAAGACTTCTGGAGTCTTGTTCTCCTTTTCAGACTATGTAGTAGCAACCTTTAATCTTCATAGCCCTTGCACCTTTCCAAATATTTTTGTATCTACCACCTATATATCCTTAAATGTCTCTCTGACATCGGTAAGATGGGTATCATTTCTGGATGATGAAAAAGGCAAGTTAGTTCAAAAACCTGAATTCAGGGCTGAAACTTGAAAATCTAGAACTTGGTTCTCGTCTACTGGATTATGGAAGGGCTTCAAAGACAAGTCTGTGAGAAGTGCCCAAACTACTCATTAACAGACTATTCCTTTCCTTCAGGTGACCACTTCTACAAGAGAAACAAGAACTTGCCACCTGAGGAACAGATGATTTCAGCCCTTCCTGACATCAAGGTGCTGACTCTCACTGATGACCATGAATTCATGGTCATTGCCTGTGATGGCATCTGGTGAGCACTGGCAGAATGCCTTAGATTCCCTTTTCTCTGCAGCATTACTTTTTGTGTAGGGCTCTGAGCTGCTTTGGCTTTATCGTACCTTGAATGGCTGCATTCAGCACCTTTTGTCAAGCTGCTCTAGGTAGACAGCTGGGTATCAGGGTCCCCAAGCCTAAGGCAGAGCTGAGGACAAGCTTTGTGTTAACATTGACTTGGGCAGTCACTTCTGTCCACACTCCTCTACTCTGCTTTGGTGGGACTAAAGAAGATTTATTGTTTTTGATCCCAGGAATGTGATGAGCAGCCAGGAAGTTGTAGACTTTATTCAATCAAAGATTAGCCAGCGTGATGAAAATGGAAAGCTTCGGTTATTGTCATCCATTGTGGAAGAGGTGAGTCCCACAGTGGAGGAGAGTGCGTGTCTGGTCTGCATAGCCAAGGTTTTCTCTAAGACCAGAGCCTGGGAGGATCATACATTATAGTGACAGATGCCAGAACCTGGCTAGAAAGTTACCCTTTCCCCCCTTTCCCTGATTTACCCGTACACCTCATGGACTAGCAAATGGGCTGTTTGGTAACACCTGTTGCCCATTTTCTTCTGCCACCTTGTTTGGCAGGGCCAGCTTTCTAGTGGGACTTAGGCTTCCAGGAGGGTGTTCAGACCCTGAAGCTGTGCTACCTCACCCCTTTTGTAGCTGCTGGATCAGTGCCTGGCACCAGACACTTCTGGGGACGGTACAGGGTGTGACAACATGACCTGCATCATCATTTGCTTCAAGCCCCGAAACACGGCAGAGCTTCTGCCAGAGAGTGGCAAGCGGAAACTGGAGGAGGTGCTTTCTACTGAGGGGGCTGAAGAAAATGGCGACAGTGACAAGAAGAAGAAGGCCAGGCGGGACTAGCAGTTTTGGTTGTCCAGACCCCTGTCCCCCTAGACTGTTTTTTGAGCCCTCTGGACCTGAGACTGAGTTTTGTCTTTTTCCTTTAGCCTTAGCAGTGGTTGTGAGGTGTGCAGGGGAACTGGGTGGCTTCACTCAGCCCATTCCAAAGAGGGCTCTCCCTCCGCACAGCAGCCCGGGAGCCTCCACTGTTCTCCCCAGCCTCCTCCTCACTCCTAGGGGCTCATCGCCGGTTCTGTGCCTGTGCTCTGTTGTGTTGGAGGGAAGGACTGGAGGTTCTGGTTTTTACTCTTGTGAACTTTATTTAAGGACATTCTTTTTTATTGGCGGCTCCATGGCCCTAGCCGCTTGCACCCGCTCTCTGTTGTACACTTTCAATCAACACTTTTTCAGACTAAAGGCCAAAACCTAATCACGCCCACGGTGTCCTTTTTTTCTTTACTGCTGTCCTGTCTAGGTCACCAGGTTGCCTGGGCTTCAGACTTGACCTCATCAGTGGCATTGACCTAGCCTCTGAGTGAGTGAGTGAGTGAGTTGAGTGAGTAAGTAAGAGTGAGTCTGTATATGTGTGTGTGCACGCGCATTCCACATGCAAGCCTGTGGGGGAGACTGCGGCCCAGGTGTTTTAACTCCGAGTTGCTGCCAGGCCGCCTGTCATCGCCGCTCGTTCTCACCACCTCCTAGAGCCAGGAATAATTTCCTCGTTACGCCATGAAGGCATCAGGACCTGTTAGGTGGCCCTTAGGACAAAACCGGGGCTGCACTTAAGCACTTTTCAGCCGGTTTCTACTTGGTCTCTGATTGGCTCTCCTAGTCTCACATCACAATCACTTCCTGGTCATTCCGTGAGAGCCTTGTTGCCTCTGCTCTCCGTGGACTACGCCTCCCGTGAGGCTCTGCAGCAGCGGAAGCGGAAGCGAGCGCGGAGGTACCAGCTGGTCTCCGTAGGGGGGGTAGGGGGCTCCATGAATGGACGCGGCGTCTGCGGCGGGAGCGGCCTGAGCTGGGCGCCGGGGCCAGGGCGGGGGGCTGCCCGGGGCCCGCGCTGCTGTATGGGCGCGGCCCGTGGGCCCTGAGAGGAAGGGCGGACGGTGCACCAAACTGGGAGGGGCGGGGCCGGGCGGCCACAAGCCAGAGGAGCGGCGGGCTGGAGCCGGTCACGATGCCCCGAAGGAAGCAAAGCCACCCGCAGCCGGTGAAATGCGAGGGGGTCAAAGGTCAGGGGTCAGGGCACGCGATGGGGGGAGGAGCGGGCATGGGGTCAGTGGAGTAGTTTCAGGTGGGGGGGGTGGAAGGGGACTCCTGAGGGATGCGGTAGGCGCTCTGCACTCGTAGCTTTTCACAGAGGTACTAAAGGAACCCGAGAGGGTCCACAGAGCTGGGCAGTACAGTCCAGGAGGTTAGGGCCCCCGGGTGTGAATGATGGGAATGGATCCTGAGGGAAAATCTACAAGTCCCCTCCCCTCTTCAGTGGATACAGAAGACTCCCTCGATGAAGGACCTGGGGCCCTAGTATTGGAGAGTGATTTGCTACTAGGCCAGGATCTGGAGTTTGAGGAGGAAGAGGAAGAGGAGGAAGGTGACGGCAACAGCGACCAGCTCATGGGCTTTGAGAGAGACTCTGAAGGTGGGTTTTGGGGACTTGGGTCAAGGACTGGTGATCGCCTTCAGGAGGCGGGGTCGGGTTTGATGCCAGTGAGCACAACACGGTTTCCTGTCACAAGCTAGAGCTGGTTTAGGTTAGATTTGAGCTACATTTCTTCACTTTCTTAACTGTCCACTCAGCTTCACCCCTTTGTTGAGGTGAAGTTCTGACCCAAAGGTGGTGTGAATGGGACAGTGGACAAGTCACTGGCTAAAAAAAAAGTAAACGTCCTTTTTATAACCTTGTTCCACTCCACAGGCCATTCCTTATGTGAGTTTACTTCAGAGAGGTTCAGGGAAGCAACTTCTCATTCAAACTAGTGCTCATCTCTCCTGTCCCTTTCACCTGCAGCGGAAGCTGCTCTCGCATGGAGGTTTTAGTCTCTGCCCTCAGGTACCCTTCCACTCTTGCCTGTGACCTTAGCATCACCCCAACCCTAACTTGCTAAAGGATGTTTTAGTCAGTGAAGGAACCCATATAAAACAATCCATCCTTTAGGCTTAGAAGGGGTATTACATGCATTACTTTGCTTATACTTCTCTCCAAATTTTGCCTCACTTTTGAGCATTTTTATTTTATAATTAGGTCCATACAAAAAGGGACATTCCTAATATAGAGCTTACAAAAAAGTCTCAGGCTTTCTGCCTGGTGTATTTTTACTCTCTTAATTCTAAGAATTGGTTAATGACATTATTGATTCATTTCAGTCTGTGGTCCACTGTGAGCCCTTGATCTTCTTCCTTTAAGTAGAACTAGGCACAGCCCTGTCTTTACTAGGTTAGTCCAGGCTCAGCAGTAGACAATTTATAATTAACTTTTGGGATCATCGAAGTTAAGAAAAGCACAGGGCCAAGCAAACAGGAAGACCACAAGTGAGAAAGGGCATTTTGGAGGCTGGTCCTGCCCAACACTGATATCTCTTTTCATGTCTGCCTCACCAGGAGACTCTCTGGCACCCAGGCCTGGGCTTCCCTACGGGCTGAGCGACGACGAGTCTGGGGGTGGCCGGGCACTAAGTGCCGAGAGTGAAGTTGAGGAGCCAGCCAGGGGTCCGGGGGAGGCCAGGGGTGAAAGGCCAGGCCCAGCCTGCCAGCTGTGTGGGGGGCTGACAGGTGAGGGGCCATGTTGTGGGTCAGGAGGGCCGGGTGGGGGGGGCCTGCTGCCCCCACGGCTACTATACTCATGCCGCCTCTGCGCCTTCGTGTCCCACTACTCGAGCCACCTGAAGCGGCACATGCAGACACACAGCGGGGAGAAGCCGTTCCGCTGTGGCCGCTGCCCCTACGCCTCAGCCCAGCTCGTCAACCTGACACGACATACCCGCACCCATACTGGCGAGAAGCCCTACCGCTGTCCCCACTGCCCCTTTGCCTGCAGCAGCCTGGGCAACCTGAGGCGGCATCAACGCACCCATGCAGGGCCCCCCACTCCTCCCTGCCCGACCTGTGGTTTCCGCTGCTGTGCTCCTCGTCCAACCAGGCCTCCCAGTCCCACAGAGCAGGAGGGGACAGTGCCCCGGCGACCTGAAGGTAAGATGCTGGGGACCAAAGAACCTGGCCCACAGGCAGGTGGCCCTAGGGGTGGGTGGATACTTGGATTCACCAGGTCTCATTGTCCCCACAGATGCTCTGCTGCTTCCAGATTTGAGCCTCCACGTGCCGCCAGGTGGTGCCAGTTTCCTGCCGGACTGTGGGCAGCTGCGGGGTGAAGGGGAGAGCCTATGTGGGACTGGATCAGAACCACTGCCAGAGCTGCTGTTCCCTTGGACCTGCCAAAACTGTGGACAAGAGCTGGAGGAGGGGGAGGGTAGTAGGCTGGGAGCAGCCATGTGTGGGCGTTGCATGCAGGGAGATGCTGGAGGAGGTGCTAGTGGGGGCCCCCAGGGACCCAGTGACAAAGGCTTTGCCTGTAGTCTCTGCCCCTTTGCCACTCATTATCCCAACCACCTGGCCCGGCACATGAAGACACACAGTGGTGAGAAGCCCTTTCGCTGTGCCCGCTGTCCCTATGCCTCTGCTCACCTGGATAACCTGAAACGGCACCAGCGTGTTCATACAGGAGAGAAGCCCTACAAGTGTCCCCTCTGTCCCTATGCCTGCGGCAACCTGGCCAACCTCAAGCGTCACGGTCGCATTCACTCTGGGGACAAACCTTTTCGGTGTAGCCTTTGCAACTACAGCTGCAACCAGAGCATGAACCTCAAACGCCACATGCTGCGGCACACAGGCGAGAAGCCCTTCCGCTGTGCCACCTGCGCCTATACCACAGGCCACTGGGACAACTACAAACGCCACCAGAAAGTGCACGGGCATGGTGGCACAGGAGGGCCTGGCCTCTCTGCCTCTGAGGGCTGGGCACCACCTCACAGCCCCACTTCTGTTTTGAGCTCTCGGGGTCCAACGGCCCTGGGCACCCCTGGTAGTCGGGCTGTACATACAGACTCACCATGAACTAGGCTCTTCATCCCCAGGGCCATATGGATTAGCCCTGACCTTCCTGTATGTTTTATAGATGGACCATAAGTCACCTTCCCCCGCTGGCCAGGGGCTCCACACAGACTAACCTGGGCACTATATGGACCAGCCCAAACTCCATAACTGGGGGGCCCATATAGACCTGGGGTGGGCGGGGGGCCTTCCCTTGACTGGTGCATTTCATGAGCTCAGCAAGAATGGCCCTGCATTCACCTCCACTGCTCCCAGGAGCTGTGGAAAAACTGGCTGGGGGACTGCCCAGCCTCCCACCTGTTTAACTTATTTCAGCGCTTTATATAATAAAGGAAACACTAACAAAGCCATGCCTATGCTGAATTGACAGTGGCAAGCACAGCTCAGCCTCACCCTTATCACAGCAGTCCATGCAGTGATGGGGGGAGCAGGGGCAGAGAGGGAGCCAGAGGTAGGCAGCAATCAGGCTGAGTTTAATGATGGGAAGCTGGGCCAGACCATACATAGACCTCTGCCCATCCCCTTGGCCCGTGGCCCTGAGGAGCCAGAAGCAGCTGGGGAAGCTGTGTTTCCTCCTCAAGACAAACAGCCATGGTCCTGTGGACTTTGTGCAAAATACTAATGCTAATTTGGCATTGAGGGCCAACTCTGAAAAGGGGATAATCCTTTATGCAGCCAGCCCAAGGGGGAAGGGAAGGTAGGTTAGGAGGCCCCTGGCCAAGAGGAGAAAAGGGGAGGGTAGGATGGAAAAGGACCCCCAGCTTGGGGTATACAGGCACAGGGCAAAGTTTTTTTCCTCTGGGGTAGAGGGCAGACATCCTAGCACTGGAGATCACAGATCCTCATCTCCAATGCCCTCGAAGGCGAAATTGCCATGGACATCACTGGCACTGGCATCTGTGCTGGGACTGCCAATCCCCCGCAAGCTCACGGCACTCAGCTTGCTCTGTAACAAAGGCAGGGTGCAGTCAGAGGGCTTGAGCCTCCCTGTGATCCCCTACAAACACCCACCGCACCAACCCTCATGGGAAACTCACTGAGAGTTTGACCATGGATTCCCGGCTGGCATCCGGGGACTCCTGAGGAAGAGGAGGCAGAGGTATCAGAGACTTCACTGGGGACACTGAGGCAAGGGGCCAGGGTACTTGATACACTTACAAGTAGCGGTGGAGATTTCACTGCTTGCTGGCTGTCTGAGCGTCTCAGGGTGCCCCCCACCCGCCTGCGCAGCATCTGGGAATGGAGACACAAGGCACTGATGAGCACAGGATCACTCCCTTTGGAATATCCATCACTTCCCCTCCCTCACACCTGGGAAAAAAGGCAAGAGCAAGCACAACCATTCCGTTGTCTGGTCCACACCTGTGGCTTACCTTCCTGATACTGCCTCCAGATTTCTTCACCATCAGTTCATCTACCATGGACTGCAAACAGATGCTCATCATGATAGCCTAAGGGTAACAGAAGAGCTCAGCCTGACTAGAGTTGTCATCCTGAGCCCAGCACCCCTAAGACAAGGGCTTCCACTCACATGGAGTCCTGGAAGCCCTAGACTTGGGTATCTAAGAGAGGCGGTGCAATGGGGTCCAGAGGCCTGAGGGTGGGCTCACACCTGGGGGCTGGTGATGGTGACCCATTGGAGCCGGTCCTTGCTCATGAGGTATTCAAAAGCCAGTTCCAGGCGCACCTCGCCCCGGCCCCGGCCAGGGCTGCTTGTGCCTCCATTAGGCAATGGCACCTGGGAGAGGAAGGGAGATTAGGCAGAGTCCATTCTCACCAATCTGCCATGCTCCCTGACCCGCTGCAGCCCAGCCTATTCCTGAAGCTCAAGGCTTGCTGAGCCCCCATCCTGAAGGCCTCTCCCTCCCAGTACAACTCACAGAGGAGGTGACCCGCCAGCACCGCATGCGGGTAACCCGGAAGGAGCCTTCGCGGAGTTGCTGGCCAGGCAGGCGGAGCTGGAGGCTGAGCTCACTGTTGCCTGCGCTCACCACTACTGGACAGTCCTTCTCTGGGAAGTCAGCCACACAGGCATCGAAGCGCAAGTAGCCATAGTGCCGCAGTGTCTGGGCCAGCCGCAGGAACTGAAACCCAGTCAGCACATGGGGCGGGTCAGGAGGGGAAGCACGGCAGCTCAGGGAAAGCAGCCCCTTGGAGACAGACAGGCAGTGCCTACCTCCTTCTTGGAGACCTTCTCTTGCAGAGATTTGAGCTGCCGGTGCTGCTCCTTGGTGACCAGGATCCACCCTCGTTCAATGTCTGATACCGTCTACAGTGGAGACTACTTCCAGTCAGAGGTCCAAGGAAAAGTGCCCAGTTATCTCTACCCATCCTGACTCCCACCCCCATACTTGAACGACCTCTTTGCAGTGTTGGGCAAAGTGTTGGTCTTTGTAGATGTTGGGCCAGATACCCTGTATCTATTCTAGGAACTTCCCCATGAAAAACGAAAAAAAGACATGAGATTTCTTGGCAGAGTAGGACACTAGAGGCATTTTCAGGGGAAGGGTTCTGAGGCAGTTCCAAGCTCACCTGAGCATAAAGCAGGTTCAGGCCAACCCGGTTCTCCATGACATCGTCATCATAGGCAGAGTCCCAATAACTGTGAGGCCAAGGGGTGGAAAGGGGTAATGGGACTAAGCTAGGGTAAAGCAAGAGGTAGAATGGAAAACGGGCAAAACAGGAACAATCTAGAACTATCAGGAAGGAAGCCTGTGAGGCCTGGTACAAACATCCAGTGCTATCCCCTTATCCAGATTTTTCTGTCTCAACACATGGTCCCATAATTCAATCTAGCATCCTCCCTCTCCTCCAAGCCCAGCCCTGACCTCTTTCTTAGCACAATCTTATACTCTTGACTCCGAAGACTGGTAACAGACACATAAGGCAGCTCGAATTCTTGCAACTTCCGTACAACTATGGGTTAAAATAAAAAGGGAAAATGTTCTGAGGGATGGAGGCACTTTCACTACTGGAAACACAAGGAAACAGTGAAGTACAAAGAAACTCACAAGAAAAGGCTCCGTCCTCTTTTTCTCGAACTAGAAAGAGACTAAAGTATCCGATCAAGTCATCTGGAAGATCCAGTTTTGCAGCCACAGCCTGGGGTTAGAGAAGGAAGTACAGCTCATCACACTAGCTGGTTCCAATCACTCCCCACACCAGGAACCCTAGGGTGCTGGGGTAGTGCAGAACAAGCACCTCACCTCCAGGACATCCTCAGTCTGATCTGAAGTTAGCACATTGACCAGAACTTTCTGTCCATTGCTGAGCAGCACTTCCAAGGAGACCTCTTCTGTGGGCACCTGCTGTGTCTCCTGGGAATGCAAGGCACCACTGTGTTAACTCCTGCCCAATGCTCTATGTCTAGGTCTGTCTGGTGCCTTCTCGGCTGCTTAATTACTGGCTGGGTTTCTGTGATTTCACTGGTACAGCAGGAACCCCATCCCATAAGAAATGGTGCGAGATGACTCCTCTGTAGTCACCTCCTTAAAGTGAGATGGCCATGCAGGAAGGGCCTTCCCTTAAATCTTGGTTCCACCCAAAGCCTCACCTGTTGTGCTCGACGCAGGAAACTATTGAAGGTTTCACTGCTCCCAAGCAAGGGGTCTTGTCGAACTGTGGGGACAAGAGAATGATGTTCCAGTGACTTAAGACTCCTCCCAGTTCTCTTTTTGGTAAGTTTCCAAACTTCATTTCCTCAGCTGTTGGTGGACTGTCACATCCCCAGCCGGCCTCATATCACTCACTGTTCCTCATATCACTCACTGTTTGTATAAATTCTTCACCTACCCCATGCTTGGCTGCCTTCTTGCTGAGTCTACTCTATAGAACTAGGGAAGTAAAACTGTCAATCGAGAGCACATCAGATACAAATTAAGCTCTCTGCACTGATTTAAACTGCTCTAAGACTACTTAGTATTATATTAGTATTTCTCATAAATATTTGTGCCCAAGTTGCTTTGCTAGTATCTAGAGCATCCTTGTCTGCTACTTACTTTTGCTAATTAAATACAGATCAAACAAGAGGCTTCCCAAGTCTAGAATGTAGAACCTTCTACAGAACCAGCTGCCTTATCTCCACTCATAGTCCTCAACACAGCCAGCCTAAAGTTCCCTGCAACTACTCACCAGCTTGCATGTACTTCTCTAACTGTTCTCTCCTCTGTTCTACCTCAGCAGGTGTCAAAGAGAAAAGCTTCTTTGGGGGAAATGCAGGAAGCACATTGGCTCCATACTCCTTCCGAAGCTATTTAGAGAGAAATACACAATCTTTCACATATGCATAGCAAACGAGAATAGGCAATCCATGTTCACAATGTTATCTTGGGCTCATTTCCCTTCCCTTCATCCCTGGACATCAGGGAAACAATTCCCTTGGCAGAGGCAGCCTTCCAATAAAGCCGTTCCTCTGTCCTAGATGTAAGTTCTTTCCTATCTTACCATGTACAAGTCAATCCCTTCACAGTGTGGGGAGGGTTTGTATGGGACCAGGCCTAGGGAGCCCCTTGATTATCTAGCAAGACTGTTCATTCCTCACAGGAAGCAAAGGGCCTTAAAAGGAAAATTTACATGCACAAAGAATTAAGTCATAGTTAAATGTGTTCACTAAACAGAACTTCTGGGACTTTACAGATCAACAAGTCCATTTTTTAGTTGTAGAAACTGAGACCCAAAGAAATGAGGTAACTTGCTTAGGGCTGCACAACTAATTATCAGTAGAATTAGGACTCAGAACTGAGTTAAACACAGAGCTCACAGTCCGGTAAGAACAGAGAAACATTGCATCACAGACACACAAAGATAACTGGAGCAGCTACTCGCACTGAGATGAGGCATAGAACACAGAAAACCGGTTAATGGTTTGCAAGAGCAGGGAAAAGAATTTCAAGTTGCATCTCAGATGATGGAAGGAATGTGCTTTGCCAATGGAAAGGCGGGTGGGAGGGGAGGTCACTTTTTCGTAGGGGGAGGGGGGCGGAAGACAGAGAAGTAGGAAGGAGGATGTGAATATAGGGAGGAACTGTTATGGGGCAGACATTAAGTGTCTCGGGGAGTTCCCCGGAAGTGTCAAACGATAAGATAGTCACAGGTGATTACAGGGGAGCTAAAGCCTACAGGAAAGCAATGAGAGGGTAAATGGAGACACTGATGCCCAGGTCCAGGGAAGGGCTTGAAGCTGCCTCAAGGCAGGGGCACTAATCCCACCTGCTCGTGCAGCCCCAGGAGTTGGCTGTAACGCACCCGACAGTGCAGGACTCCATTCACATGAATGTTATAGGCCTGAGGACACAAAAGCAGGTAAGCATTTTAGGGTAGCGATCCCCTTGAGCACCCTGGTCGTAAGTTGCCTGCCACAGCTCCACTTGAGTAACGCGCCAGACCTTCCAAGGATTTGTCAGTCTGTTTTCCCAGGGCATGTCCCAGGGCAGAAGGACCGGTCCTAGATAAATTGGGGCGCTCGTGTCGCAGTCTCCATTCCCAAAGGCTAAAGGACACCCACCAGAGCAGCTGCGACCCAGCTGGAGGAGGCAACACGGCGGAACAAAGAGCCTACAGAACCTCTGGACGAAGCTGAGACGTGATTTAAAGGCCCAGCAAGGCCGTCGGAAGTCGGCGGCCAGGCCTCGGAGGCCGCTCAGAGAGGACTCTGGCCCGTTATCCCCGCCCATGCCCAGCACGGCTCCAGCCGCTCCTCACCACGTAGGCTGAGCCACCGCTGTCCCCACTGCGGGACTCGGTTTCAGGAATGGAAAAGTGCATGTTCCCTGCGGCAGGGCCTGGCCAGGCACTGGACTGTAAGGGCCGCAGCGGCTCAGCACGCTCGCCTCCGCTGTTCAGCGCGTCCCCGCAGCCTCACGCGCCATTTTGGGGGCGGGGGGTGGGGGGCGGTGGTCTGAGACCGGATGTGGGCAGGGCAGTGGGACGTCCGTTCCCAGGCGCCGCGCCCATGCACGCTGGGAACTGTAGTCTAAAGGGCAAAGAGAGGTGGCCGGAACTGGAAGACGACTGAAGATGGCCCTCATCGCCTCCCGTAGGCCCGTGGTGCGCCAGTGCACCTCGGAGGTTGTAGTCAGTTTGGGGTGAAGCAACGCAGGTGTGGGCCCGGGAGACGCTGGAGACCTTGTGACCACGGGGGGCAGAGCCCAGAACTGAGGGTGATGGCTGCCGTGGCTGTTGCTGTTCGCGAGGGTGAGTGAAGGGCCGGGGCGTGCAAATAGATACGGGAGCTGAGGGGCTCCGGGCGGCTTTTGCCGGGCCCCGAGGTCCTCTGGCGCCACGCCGGACGCTGATCTGCCCGGCCTCTGACCCGCTGGTTCCCGTGAGAAGGATGGGTGCCCCTCCTTTTTCCCCTCCCCCGCCTACCCTTTGATCCTGCCAGGCACTGCGTCCCCACGCGAATCTTCGGCTGCCTCCTGCCTGCCCGTGGGAGCCGTAGACATGCCGACCCATCAGCCAGCTGCACCCTGTACGAGTCCCCTCCAACCCTCCCAGAGCCTCTCTGGGTCACTTTGTGCCCTGTTTTCTGATGCAGACTCGGGATCTGGAATGAAGGCAGAGCTTTCTCCTCGGCCTGGGGTAAGTGAGGGTGCCGTCCCATGCTGCCTGTCAAGAGTTATATAGGAGGCTGTATCAGCTTCATTTTGCTCCAACTTTCATCTCTGTTTCACTTTATTTCTCAGTAAAGCCAGGAAATTTTAGAGCTCCTATCTCTAAGATGCCCTAACAGTGTGTGAGTCGGACCCTGGGATAGAAGCCTCCATCCCTTCCTGGGATAGAGCCTCCATAGGAAGGTTTAGGCACTTTGTCTTCTGGTAATCTTGTCAGCGTCCAATGGTGTTTATTTATCTTTGGGAATGTTGGGGATGAAGAGCAGTATTCTCGCTCTGTGTCTTAGGCAGGAGGGAGGGAGATGACCCAGGAAGAGAAGCTGCAGCTGCGGAAGGAAAAGAAACAGCAGAAGAAGAAACGGAAGGAGGAAAAGGGGGCAGAACCAGAAACTGGGTCTGTTGTGGCTGCAGCCCAATGTCAAGGTGCGGGAGTTGTTTGGTGTTTTTTAAGGACTGGGGTGTGGAGTTGGTAGAGGAATGTGTGGCAGAGAAGAAAGGGAGACAGAACAGAGTTGGTTTGAGCAAGTGAAGTTTGAAGAAGTTATTTAGATAGCTTTGGAGAGGGACTTTGTTGGTTATAAAGCATAGCTATTACCTGCTTGGGGTTTGGGCATCTCTTTCTTCTACCTTTAGTAGGCCCAACCAAAGAATTGCCAGGACCTGGCAGTCAGTTGCACACTGCTGGGGAGAAAGTCCCAGCTGGTCGGAGTAAAGCTGAACTTCGTGCTGAACGAAGAGCCAAGCAGGAGGCTGAGCGGGCCCTGAAACAGGCAAGAAAAGGCGAACAAGGAGGACCGCTTCCTCAGTCCTGCCCCAGCACGGGCAGAGAAACCCCCTCAGGTATCCGCCTCTCACTTCAAGACCTCTGTTTGATTCTAATTCTTGTGTTAGCTCAGGCTTCCCCGCAGTAAAACAGTTCTCGTCTCCCATTCTTTGTCTTGGTTCCCTGATTTCAGAATTCTCCCTGCAACCTCATCCTACCCCTATTTCGTCTTCTACTCTTCCCCTCCCCTTTCCCCCTCCCCCATCCAGTTTTTCTTGATGTCTCTTATGCCATAAAAGCAAATTTCTTTTATGGCAGTATCACTTACAGAGTCTTGAAAACATGACCATTGTTTTTTAGGGGTGAGACATATCCCCGAGCACACTCAGGTTGATGACCCCACACTTCTTAGAAGGCTTGTTAAAAAACCAGAGCGACAGCAGGTAAGAAGTGAGTTTGGTATATGGCCAGAAAGAGCCCAGGGAGATGAGATAGAGGGTGGAAAGGTGTGTGGGGCAAAAATGAGGCCCTGGAGGAAGAGAGGTATTTGGGTCAAAGTATTTTCACGATTTACTTTCTTTCCAGCTTCATCTCATAAGTTTTAAACTCTGGGCCATTGGTTCTGTTCCCTTATTTTGTCAAGGTTCCTACACGAAAAGATTATGGATCCAAAGTCAGTCTCTTCTCCCACCTACCACAGTATAGCAGACAAAACTCTCTGACCCAGTGCATGAGGTAGGATCTTCTGTCATAACTTTTAAGTCTGAGGAATTTTAGAAATTATGCGTTGAAAGTGACTAGAATTTTTCAGGGAGAAGCTTGAATACAAGGCAGGTCTAGTGGAAATGGGGTTGTTTGTGCTAGGAAGTTCCCTTTCATTAGGGGCAGGTGGGCAGTAAGTGCTCCAGCTCCCTTGCAAAGTGTATGACACCACCATCCCATCAGCATTCCGTCCTCTGTGATCCACCCAGCCATGGTGCGACTCGGCCTACAGTACTCCCAGGGCCTGGTCAGTGGCTCCAATGCCCGGTGTATCGCCCTGCTCCGTGCCTTGCAGCAGGTATGCCCAGTCCTGTTCCCTGTTATGACCCAGCCCCCCTTCCCCAGCACTACCCCAGCTACTCTCACCCAGATTTATCTTGGGGAAATAGTACGTGACTCCTCACTGAGAAAAATTCTGGGGATACCTTCACTGACCTCAGCGAAGCTCACCCTATCCGGATTTCAGAGACCTTTCTCAGGGGGCATTTAGTTGATCAACTTGTGTGTACTACAGGTGATTCAGGATTACACAACACCACCCAATGAAGAACTCTCAAGGGACCTAATCAATAAACTCAAGCCCTATTTCAGGTAAGGATGACCACTACAAGCCCACTCCCTGTTCACCTAGTCCTTTTCTTGTACCCTTTCTGTTGCTATTCTACCTCATTTTCATCTGTTTTCTGTACTCTTCTAAAGATTTTTTTTTATGTGAAAGCTTTGTAAATTGTGAAGAGTTGCAAAGGTAAGGTGGTGTTTTTTTCAGCTTCCTGAATCAGTGTCGCCCCCTGTCGGCAAGCATGCACAATGCCATCAAGTTCCTTAACAAGGAGATCACTGGTGTGAGCAGCTCCAAGCGGGAAGAGGAGGTGATGAGAATGAGGAATAAGCAAAGGCATGCACCTGGGGGTAGAGCTGAGAAACATCTTCAGGACTCCTGTGGGACCGCGTGGCCATTCTGCCCTGGTCAAGGGTTGAGAAAGTGGTTGGGATGTCTGATTTGTGCCACCTTTGGTACCCTGTTCCTCCAGCCCATTATTATACACATATTTAAGCACCTGGCATGATCATTAGGAAGAAATGTGTCCATTTCTTGTTCTCTAAGCATCTTATTCCATTTAGGCCAAAGCAGAACTTCGAGCATCCATTGACCACTATGTGAAAGAGAAGATTGTGCTTGCAGCTCGGGCAATTTCACGCTTTGCTTATCAGAAGATCAGCAATGGAGATGTGATCCTGGTATATGGATGGTATGGTTTAGATGCTATGACTGAGAAAACTGAGGGGGTGAAATGACCTGAAGAAGGAACTACCCTTTTTGCCTTTTAGGAATGGGCTGACCATTCCTCCTCTGAATCCTCCTCTCCATTTATTCCAGCTCATCTCTGGTATCACGAATTCTTCAGGAGGCTTGGGCTGAGGGCCGACAATTTCGCGTCGTAGTGGTGGACAGCCGGCCGTGGCTGGAGGGAAAGCACATGCTCCGCTGTCTGGTCCGTGCTGGGGTCCCTGCCTCCTACCTGCTGATTCCTGCAGCCTCCTATGTGCTCCCAGAGGTGGGGACAGAGAAAAGGGACTCCAAAGTTGGAGAAAAAGGGTTTAGTAGTACAGACATCTTCCAAGGGTTACAATCCCATCTTCCAAGGGTTACAGTCATTTAGAAATACTAGAATTGTATAGCCTTGTTTATAGTCAATGTAAAAAACACCTACAGCATGTTGTAATAGTTCAGTTACTAAAGGATGTTATACTAAACTAGCAACACAAGAGAAAATAGGACAAAAGTAACACTAGAGTTTTGTTTTCCTAAACTCTAGCCCTGGGAGGTGCTTTGGGTCAGTCATTGGTCAGGTGTTTTCCAAGAAGAGCCATCATTAAAATTTGTTAGTTACTGTTTTAATATTGCTGTCCTGGGCAGGAGTGGGGAACCTTATTCTGCATTGATCACAGATGACATTTGCCCCCATCTCTCTTTCCCAAAATAGGTTTCTAAGGTGCTGTTGGGAGCTCATGCACTCCTGGCCAATGGATCTGTTATGTCACGGGTAGGGACAGCACAGCTGGCCCTGGTGGCACGAGCCCATAATGTGCCAGTACTGGTCTGCTGTGAAACATACAAGTTCTGTGAGCGTGTGCAGACTGATGCCTTTGTCTCTAATGAGCTAGGTAAGGAGGCCCAGGAGGGCAGAAGAGAAGGTTCTAGGGATGGAGATTTGGGAGAGGGGAGGTTGAACTACAATTTGTTTCCTAAAGGACATAAATGGGTACACCTGCCATTGCAGATGACCCTGACGATCTGCTGTGTAAACGAGGAGAACATGTGGCCCTGGCCAACTGGCAAAACCACCTGTCCCTACGGTTGTTGAATCTGGTCTATGATGTCACTCCTCCAGAGCTTGTAGATCTGGTGATCACAGAGCTTGGGATGATCCCCTGCAGTTCCGTGCCTGTTGTCCTACGAGTCAAGAGTAGTGACCAGTAAGTGGGGAACACAAGGTCAATAAAGGACTTACTCCCTGTACTCAGCAACTCTGCTGCCTTTGTTTCTCTTAGCGTCGCTACCACTTAGGAGTTCAAACTCTCTTAGTACCTGCTACCAACCTCAGACCTTTATGGAGACCTTCTCAGGTGACTAGCTCCATGTTGGTGCTTTAGGGTCAAAGTGAAGGTCAGTGTGGAGACCAAAAACTACCCAAAGTCATCAACCTTTTATCGAGCATCTAATTGCCAGGCACTGAGCTTAGCTATGAGGAGGAATATGAGAACAAGAGTCCTAGCTTTAGTATTATGAGCTAGTATTATTTACATTAAACTAAGTTTTTAATATTAATTAACATATTAATAAATATTTGGTATCCTTCATATTGGGTACTTATTGTGTCAGAAATGGTTCTGATTCCTTCCTTATTCATTTATATTTAATCTAACTCTGTGAAGTGAGATTTCAGAGATGAGGAAACTGAGGCACTGAGAAGTTACTTGCCCCAGATAACACAGTAACTAAACCAGCATGTGATCTCAGGTATTCTGGATCCAGAGACTGTGCCTTTTAACTTTTATGCTCTCTGCCATTAAGGAACATTCATTCATCATGGTAGATGAAGACAGGATCTATAGTATGGGATGAATTCTACCAGTAGTACAGAGTTCCTTGGAAGCAACCATGGATGGTGCCAGGAGATCTAGTTAGGCTGGAGAAGACTTCACAGGTAACATCTGACCTAGTCCTTGCAGAATTAGAAGTTTCTTGGTTGGAAAAGAATGGGAAAGAAGAAATAGTTTGGACACAAAGACAGAATAGACGTTAATATGAGTGGCTAACTCCTGAGTGTCGAGTAGTGTGATGAGGCTAGAACTGAGGCCTCTGTGGAGACTGTGTGACAAAGGGAAAGGTGGGGTTGGATTGGGGCCACATAGAGTCTGACCATTGTGGTTAGCTTTAAACACATCGGTTTTGTGTTTGTATGTGTTTTATAGAAAAATTTCAAGCAGCACAAAAGTAGAGTGATCTATACAAAGAATCCTCATCATCAGAAGCAATAATTGTCCAGATTTGCTACACCTTTCCTTTTTCCCTTACTGAAGTTATTTAGAACAAATCCCAGACATCATTTTACTCCCACAAACTAGTGTCTCTAAAAAATAGTTTACCATATTATACATTTATTAAATTCTGTTATCCAATCTATAATCAAATTTCCTTGTCTCAAAATGAATTACAAAAATTTAAAAAATACTTTATTTATGTTAGAGAGGGTAGGAGAAGGGAGAGAAAAAGAAATATCAGTGTGTGAAGGATACATTGATAGGCTGCTTCTCACAAGGCCCCAGCTGGGGACCTGGCTGCAGCCCAGGCATGTGCCCTGACAGGGAATGGAACCAGTGACCCTTTGGTTCACAGGCCATTCAGTCCACTAAGCCACACCAACCAGGCCTCAAAATGGCTTTTTAAAGTTGGTTTGTATGAATCAGGGCCCAAACAAATCCACACATATTTGGCTACTGTCTTCAATTTCTTGTAATCAGAAGCAGTTTTCCCCAACCCTCTTACTTTGTCACGAGATTGACTTGTTCCAGAAACCAGGTTGACTGTTTCATACTGCCTCACGTCAGGAGGCAAATAATGGTTGCTTATTCCCTTTTTAAGGAGGAGTGGGTCCAGGCATTTTGAAGTTTCCCAACAAAGTTTCATACATTGATGCTTGTTGCCTGATTTATGTTATCAAGGGATGCAAAATGGTGATTTGGTCCTCCTAATTCTATCATTTTTCCCACATTACTAGCGATAATCTTCTATAAAGAACTCCCTCTAGTCAGCTTTTTTCTTTTTGTCGTCAGCTATTCCGAATTACAGTTCCTACTGGGAAGGCAAGATAAATGCTTCTTATCTCTTGCCAGTTTTCAGGAATTGATCACTAGTTACTTGCAGTTTTGTACAATGACTAGTTGACTATTTTTGGCTCTTTTTTATTTTTGAGGCATTTATGTTTTTAAAAATATTTTATTTATTTATTTTTAGAGAGGGGAAGGGAGGGAGAAAGAGAGAAACATCAGTGTGTGGTTGCCTCTCATATGGCCCCCACTGGGGACCTGGCCCGCAACCCAGGCATGTGCCCTGACTAGGAATCGAACCTCTTTTTTTTTTTTTTACATTGAGAATACCACCCAAGCATCAAAATTACACAGAGGTTCAATGGGGTCAGCTCTGTGGGGTTTTTTGGTAAAGATTTTATGTATTTATTTTTACAGAGAAGGGATGGGATAGAAAAAGAGAGGGAAAGAAACATCAGTGTGTGGTTGCCTCTTGGATGCCCCATGCTGAGGACCTGGCCTACAACCCAGGCATGTGCCCTGACTGGGAATTGAACCAGTGATCCTTTGGCTCACACAGTCCAGTGCTCAATCCAGTGAGCCACACCAGCTAGGGCCAGCACTGTGCTTTAGAAAGGTCAACTGGTTGAAATTATAAGCTGAGAAACAGATCAGTTAATAGACTGCCTATCAACCAAAATGACAAGTGCACCTAAATTTTGGTTCAGTAATTCTAGGAATTTATGCCATCCATAGTCACACATTTGAAGTAACAGATACAAGGTGATTGGTGGCAGTGTTGTTTATAATTGCAAAAGACTGAAAATCACCTAAACACCCATTAATATTTTTAAAGATTAAAAAGGGACTAATTAAGCATTCATATAATTAAATACTAAGCAGTCATCTAATTATTAAGCAGTCATACCAAAGAATGGGGTTTTTATGTACAAATTATTTTATGGAATAATCTCTAAGGTACACTCCGTTAAAAGAAGCATTCTTTTAACGAAGTGTGTGTAGTTACTGTTTTAATTGAACAGGGAAAGATATATGTATTTGCACATGTGTATAAATACACGAAATATCTTGGACCTGTAACAAAAAGCCATCTGTGTGGATGTGCTCTGGGAGGCCGGATACTATACCACAGGTGGCAAACACAGGCCTGCAGGCCACATCCAGCCTTCCACCTTGTTTCAGCCTTCCCAGTACCTGGTTTGTACCCAGCAGCAGCGCTGAACTCCTTGCCCCTAGCTAAGCAGCTACATTTATACAGTCCCAAAATTACATTCGGCCCTTTGAAGGCAACTGCAAAGCTGGTGTAGCCCTGGATGAAAATAAGTTTGACACCCCTGCTTTATATCCTTTGTATCTTTAATTTGAGCCTCACGATTATTACAATAAATACAATTAATATAAAAAGGTTTGGCAACTGTTCAAAGTCTAACCTGAGGCAACGGAAATGGAGAGGAGACATATCTGTGCACTACAGAAGCATTTAAGATCTAATGTATTGGGGAACCAAGCCTCAGAAGCACCAACTTTGAGCACAAAAGAGTTGGTCCTAAGCCACAGAGCAGCCTTAGCTTGTCTTTAGGACACTAAGTTGGGGCGGGAGCAGGGGGCGGGGAGAGGGATGGGAGACCCTTATTCTCCATAAAATAAAATAAAAATTAAAATCCCAATAAAAATCTTAGCTAGCTCCTCCAATGTTTTTAAAACGTTTTGTGTAAGCAAAGGAGTTTAATAGGTGAAGTTATTTGGGAAGAGAAAGGTTTTGCTCCACCCTTTCTACGTGTTTGTACAGCCTGAAATCTATTCTTTTGTGGACACACATGAAACAGAGCTTTCAGTGCTTCAGAAAACGGTAGAATTTATTACATTCTTTTTCACACGCATCCCACCTCCCAGCGAGGGAGTGCGACAAAACCCAAGGTCCAAGCCGGAGTCTCACTCGAGTATAGTGTCCCCACGTCAGGTTTTTCTATTCCTGCTCCATCCCTTTCCTGTTCTTTTCCCAAGCCCCCTTTCATGGCGCTAGTGTCTCACGTCCATCCTCCACTTCACTAGTGGTTGGATCTGCGGGAGGGTAGGGGGTGGGGTTGAATGCCCCGCGGCGGAAGCCGGAGTCATCTCCAGGCGGCCCGTCGCGTGGATTCCTTTGTCTCTCAGCCTCTGTCTCCAGTTCGAACGGCGCCAGGCTTGCAGGTAAAGACTCACATCCGGACTAGCCCAGTCCGCCACGAGCCCCGAAATCCTGAAGGAAATTCAGGATTCAGCGTTCCGGAAAAACAGCACGCTAAAGTATTGCGTAGAGACCGCGCACGCGTCAATCTTACCTTCTGGACACTGCAATTCCCATAAGGCCGTGCAGCGTCCTCTGCGCCGCGAAAGGCCAGGAGCATCGCGGGCTTCGAAAGGGTACGGAACTCTCGCCGCACTGCATTATGGAATACCTAGTGAAATAGAAAACGTCTTTGGGCACAAACTTCGGGCCAAGCTCACGTGTTTACCTTGTGCTTGGCGTCGACGGCCGGGGTGGGGCATCAATGAATTGGAGCTGTCGGATTGCGTCATAAAACCGCGACCAGACGGGGGGCGCCATCTTCGAACTTGGACTTCCGGAAGGACTTTGGTTGAGGGTGAGTATACCGCCTTGGGGTGTGCGGGGGGGTCCCGCGATTACTCCTCCTCCTTTTTCTGTAGCGCTAAGATATTGGCTACGCTATTCCGTCTCTGCACAGCATCGCGACCTCCAGCCCCTGGGCTGCTACAGAAACCATCATGCTCCCCACTTCCTTCCCCACAGTGGCAAGAGTGCATCACCCATCTCTGCTAACCAAGGGTCTTGCCTTCTTCCCCCACGCGGTGTCCGTAACACGACATCCTGTGTCCCGGCTTCGGTGCTGCTTACATTAATTATCTCTCACGACTCTGCGAACCTACAGTAAGTCCTCAACCTTAGAAATTCAAGGCTAACCTCAGGCACGGGCTAGTGGTGAAAGCTACTCCCACGCCCAGGACTGAGGGAGGGCAGATGGTCACCCCTATAGTAATTACGGGTCAATCTCCTTGTTCTGCTATGTCCCAGACTCTTCTTCGCTGAGGCTCTTCTAACCCTGGGGGTTGTGCCCCGCGCGCTGCAACCTCATTGGCGCAGTCAAGGGCCAGTTACGTGTTTCCCCGTCTAGCGCTTTAATTCCTTGGCAAGTTGGCTTTCTGCTGGGGAAGGCAGAGGTGACGACTTCAACCCCACTCAGTGATAACTCACTTTGTTAACAGTGGTGTAGGGTATGGCCAAGCCTCTTCGCCCCAGCAGCATATTGTTACACAAACTTGATGGCACATTCCTGTGCCATCCTCAATTTTTGCCATCCGTGTTTACCAACAGTACTATTATTTTCTTAATATGTTTTATCTTAAAAATATTTTATTTATTTTTAGAGAGAGGGAAAGGGAAGGAGAAGGAGAGGGACAGCAAGCTATAGAAGTGAGACAAATACCCATTGGTTGCCTCTTGTGCTCGCCCCGACCAGAGACCCAACTGCAACCCAGGCATGTGCCCTGATGGGAATCAAATTGGTGACCTTTCGTTTTGCAGGAGGATGCTCAACCAACTGAGCCACACTGGTCAGGGCACGAGTTTTCTTTAAATTGATTTGTTTTTAAGTTTAAGTGCTTTAGTCTCCATCTAAGCAACATTAGATGAACCCATGGGTTTCATGGGCTTGTTACAATTTTTTTAAACAAGTTAAAATAAAAACACAGTTAGTTAAATACAGTTGTTAAATTTTGTACTACTAAAATCACCTTGCATACCACCAGTGCCATAGGAATAACTTAGGAAACAGTGTATTAGACAAAGTTTAAAGTGATTTTGTGTTCGGGGAACAGTGTCATCTAATTATTTTCCTTGGCCGGGGTCAGGGGGGCAACTTGGAGTATTCTTGGGAACCAGACAAGTTGGGGTGCAAATGTAAAATTTTATAAACTCCAGTACAGATTTGCTAAATATTTCTTCCTTTACTTGTATCCAAAGTTTGTATTGTGAAATCATAAATGGAAATTAACCACCATACCCTGCTGCTTGCTGCCTTCTATGTGAAGTGAATCTTTGAAAGGGATTTTTGTACCTTGAGGAGTTAGTCATTCAATCAGCATAGTTTAATTATTACACTTACCATGTACTGCAGTTCTGCATACAATAGTGAATCGGATAGGCAAGATCCCTATCGTATGAAACTTTCAGGGATGATAGATAGGAAATAAGTAAATACTCATACCTCTTATCAAAGAAAATTCTAGGCAGACTAAAGAGCTACATGTAAGATTCAAATATAGAAAAAAGTATTAGAAGAAAATATAATAGGATACATGTATGTAAATAGGGTAGAAAATGCCTTTTTAAGACACAAGAAACAAGCTGTAAAAGATAAGATTGATAAGTTTAACTCATAGTATTTAACTTCAGTTTAGAAAGAACATTAGAAACAAAGTTAAAAGTAGGTACAGAGAAAATATTTTCAACATAAACAGCATAACTCCACAGATCAGTAAGCAAAAGATCAATTTGCCCTGTTAGAAATATGGGCAAGTTATAGGTACACACAGTTCATAAAAGACATATAAATCCAACATACAAAAAGAAATTAACTCCAGTTATCAAGTCAATGAAAATAGTTAATCAGACTGGCAAGGGTGTGTTAAAATGGCTAGGTATAGTTCATAGGAATGTATATTTGTTTTTATTTTGGTGAACTGTGTGGCAATATCTGTTAAATTTAAAAATGTCTATACCCTTCAACTCAGTTCAGAATTCCACTTCAGATGCTCATTCTAGAACAATTATTTCTCATTAATGAAGAGATCTGTACTAGAATATGCATTGCATAATTGTTTGCAATAGTATTATAACCCTATTGTGCTTAAATGGAAAATATCTAAGTAAACTATAATTCTGTAGAACACCATATAGTAACCAAGAAGGATGAGATCAATATATGTGTACTGATACAGAGAATCTTGAAGACATATAGTATAGAAGTTCTCTTGGCCTGTCTCCATTTAACTTTCCTATGTTCATTGACATTCTCCATTTCCTTTGTAAAACATACAGATCCCACTGCACACTGAATGGTGGGAGCCACGTAGGGTTTTCTCCTATGGACTTGATTGCTCCATCTCCACTGGTCAAGTTAAATGCTTGCCAAGTCGTTGTATTGGTCCCCAAATCTGTTTATGTCTGTTGGTTTGTCATTATGTTTATATAGTTGTGTTATATATTTAAATTTTAAAGAAATTTGAGTATGAGCCCTGGCTGGCATAGCTTAGTGGATTGAGCGTGGGCCTGTGAACCAGAATATCGAGGTTCGATTCCCAGTCAGGGCACATGCCTGGGTTGCAGGCCAGTTCCCAGCAGGGGATGCATGAGAGGCAACCATACATTGATGATTCTCTCCCACTCTTTCTCCTTCCCTTCCCCTCTCTCAAAAAATAAATAAATAAATAAAATATTTTAAAAAAAGAAATTTGAGTATGAAAGAATATCTATTAAAACTAAGTTGAAACATGGCAGATACACAGATATTTTAGTTGTTCTTTATATTCTACATATATTTAGAAATATTTTGTATCATCTAAAAGTTTTGTAAAACAATTCTAAAAAAGAAAAGAAAGCAAACTAAGTTGAATGCTTTAAAAACACAAGAGATGACTTTGCAAACAGACCAAAAAAAGCTGCCAAATAGATGTGAGAGAGACAATTGTAAAAGATTGAGGAGCATTTGTAAAAAAATCTGAAAGGTTACTGCACTTGAAGTACTTCTCAAGAAAAGAGAATGTTTCAGAAAATAATGGTAAGTAGCCTTGGTGCTGCTGAGAGGTCAAGTTAAACAAGACTGAGAAGTGTCAAGTGCATTAATTGACAGCAGTTACTGATGACTTTAGCTTCCAAAATGAGGCAATATCCTAGTTAAGAGGAAGCAGGGTAATTGAAATGTAATGGCAGATAACTCTAAAAAATTTGACCGTGAGAGGGAGGAGGGAGATGTTAGTTAGAGGAGGAATATGGGTTGAAGGATAGTTGTATGTGTGTTAAGATGAGTATTGTAAACATATTTAAATGCTCTTTGGAAGGAGCCCATGAAAAGGAAAAGAATAAATGACTTGTTTCCATTAGGGGTGGGGGGAGGATGAGGCTTCGCACTAGTGGAAGGTGTGGCCTTAAAAAGTGGACGAGGGGGCATTTCAGAAGCAAAGAGGATTAGGCTACTTGACAGGAAATCTAAGTATTTCCCATCTAATGGCTTTGGGTTTTATTTCAGAATCCAGAGGCAGAGTCTCCTGCTGAGAACCAGGGGATCTGACAGAAGAGAGAGGAGGTGAGATGACTGAGAGAAAGTGTGACTGCCAGCCCCCGGGCGTCTTAGATACACTCAATGGAGAAGATTGGTGATTGGTTCATCCAGGGCTCGAATTTTGCCAGAACTGTGGACTTCTGGATGCAAAAGAAAGAAAGGAAGTTCATAATGGCAAAAAGAGTCTGATTAAAATAAAGAAGTCTAAGCTAGACTGCACGTGGTTGCCATAGGGAGATACTGGAGAGATCACTGGATAGTGGTTAGATATGGTTGAAGAACAGATACAATGGCAGTACGTGAGTCACCTAGCTGTAATGATGGGCGGTTGTGATCAGAATGATGGCTGTCCTAGTGGTTTTGGAGGTTAAAAGGTTTTATGTGATGACAAGGTCCAGAGTGTGACAACGGAGTGATAAGCAGTGCTTTAGCTGAATGTTACAAGCTTCAGAGAAACAAGGTTTTTATAAGAGAAGAAGGACTATTTGTTAAGAGTGGCATTGGAGAGGAATTGAGAAGACACCGATCCTACTTTCTACCCTGGGGTAGGTGGGATGTGAGAGAATGAGCACCCAGAAAGCTAGAAATTTTATTCCTGGAAATTTACCACCTGAGATTCTGAATATGATTTGTCTTGTTGATCAAACATGCTCTTGGAGAACTCAAATTTGGACCTGAGATTAAAGAGGAGAGAGGCAGGCCAGCAGGTATGCATTTTGCTTGTGCAGATTCTGGTGATTAAATGGTTCTGGATTTGGGAGCCAGAGAAGGGTCTTCACCATTTACTTGGTCACTTTCCGTTTGCAGGGGCAGCTTGGTTGTGGGCCCATCAGCTATGGCAGGGCTTCTTGATTCAGCAAGTGGGTCCCCATCATGACATAGGAGAGGCCATGTGTTTCTTGAATCGGCAGCTGTAAAACAGCTGTCCAATTTGACAAGCCCTTATTCCTAAATTTATTTTTCCTCCCAACTCTCCCAATGATCTTCTGTGCAGGTGATTCTAAAAACTTGAATGTGCATTAGAATCTCTTGAAGGGCTTGTTATATAGTGTGGCCCCCAGGTCCCAGAGTTTCTGATTCAGTAGATCTAGGGTAGGACTGGAAGTTGGAATTTTAACAAATTTTCAAGTGATGGTGAGACTGCCAGTTCTGTGACCAAACTTTGAGAACCACTGATATGAACCATTTAATACCCTTTACAGGGATCCCCAACCTGCAGGCCTCGGACCAGTACCGGTTCAGGCCCATTAGGAACAGTGCCGCGCAGCAGCAGGTAAGTTTGAATGTGATGTTCTTGAATCATCCCTAAACCATCCCCCTCCACCTCTGCCCCAGTCTGTGGGAAAATTGTCTTCCATGAAACTGGTCCCTGGTGCCAAAAAGGTTGGGCACTGCTGTTTTAATAAATCCCTTGTAGCTTGTACTGACTGGAGAGGATTCTGTTCTGTGCAGCTGAACTTTGGCCAGTAGAAAAGGCAGTAATCATTTTATTCACATTTTCTATGTCCTTACCTTGAATTGCCAGTGGTTAAAAGAAGTAGTTCTTGTATTTCCTAAAGATTTTGCTTTATGTATTTTGATGCTATGTTATTGGATGTCTAAAGGTTGGTGACATATCTTTTATATGAAGTTTTATTCATTATAAAGTACTCCATTTTTGTCCCATTTAATATTTTCCCCCCTGAATTTAACTTTATTATTACCATCAAATTTTTTCTTTTTGCTTACATTTAACTTGCATATTTTTAATTTAATTTATATTTTATTGTTTATGCTATTACAGTTGCCCCAAATTTTTCCCCCTTTTTCCCCCTCCATCCAGACCCCCATTACTCCCTCAGGCAATTCCCACACCATTGTTCATGTCATGGGTCATGCATATATGTTCTTTGGCTACTATATTCCCTATGTGTACTTTACATTCCCATGACTATTCAGTAACAACCAATTTGTACTTAATCCTTTAACCTTTTCCCCATCCCCTGGTCACTTTCCCATTGGGCAGCCATTAAAATGTCCTCTGTATATTTGATTCTGTTTCTGTTCTGCTTGTTTATTTTGTTTTTTAGATTCACTTGTTGATAGATACATATTTATTGACATTTTATTGTTAATGTTTTTTATCTCCTTTTTCTTAAAGAAGTCCCTTTAACGTTTCATATAATAATGGTTTGGTGACAATGAACTCCTTTAGCTTTTTCTTGTCTGGGAAGCTCTTTATATGTCCTTTGATTCTAAATGATAGCTTTGCTGGGTAGAATAATCTTGGTTGTAGATCCTTGCTTTTTATCACTTTGAATATTTTTTGCCAATTCCTTCTAGCCTGCAAAGTTTCTTTGGAGAAACCAGCTGACAATCTTATGAGAGCTACCTTGTAGGTAACTAACTGCTTCTCTCTTGCTGCTTTTAAGATTTTTCTCTTTGTATTTAACCTTTGGCATTTTAATTATGATATGTCTTGGTGTGGGTCTCTTTGGGTTCATCTTGTTTGGGACTCTCTGTGCTTCCTGGACTTGTATGTCTATTTCCTTCACAAAGTCAGGGGAGTTGTCTGTCATTATTTTTTCAAATAGGTTTCCGATATCTTGTTCTCTTTCTTCTCTTCTCTTTCTGGCACACCTATGATGCAAATGTCGGTATGCTTGAAGTTGCCCCAGAGGCTCCTTACACTATCTTCATTTTTTTTTTAATTCTTGTTTCTTGCTGTTTTTATTAGTTGTTTTTGGCTTTGTTATCTTCCAAACTACTGATTTGATTCTAGGCTTCATCCACAGTACTGTTGATTCCCTGTAATTGTTCTTTATTTCAATTAGTGTAGTCTTCGTTTTTTACTGCATCTTTTTTATGCTGTTAAGATTCTTACTAGGTTCATTGAGGATCCTTATAACCATGTTTTGAACTCTGCATCTGGTAGATTGCTTGTCTTCATTTTGTTTAGTTCTTTTTCTGGCATTTTGTTCTGGTCTTTCACTGGGGGCATGTTTCCTTATCTTCTAATTTTGGCAGCCTCCCTATGTTTGTTTTTATGTATTATTAGGTAGAGCTTCTTTGACTCTGTGTCTTGGTAGTGTGACCTAATGTAGTAGGTGTCCTCTAGGGTCCAGTAGCATAGCTTCTCCTGTCACCCAAGCTGGGATACTCAAGGTGTGCCTACAGTGTGTGCCGTGCATACCCCCTGTTGTAGTTGAGACTTGATTGCTGTTGGCATGTCCAAGACCAGCCACTGCCTGTGTTCTGTCTGGGGCTACCTAGCATGTGCTACAGAGTGATCTGCAAATGGCTGCCACTTGTGCTGGGCTTGGAGGTGCCCAGGTGGGGCCAAGCTGTGAACCAAAGCCGACTGCTGATAGAGCTAGTCCTGGGGTATGGGGCTTGGTGAGGCCAGATGCCGCTTGTTTGAGAGAGTTTAGGAAAAGCTGAAGCATGAACCAAGACAAACCATTTGTATAGAAAAGCACTGGAAACAGCTTGGTTGGGACAGAGCCTCAGGGAATCACCAACATAGGGCAGACAGTGCGAGCCTGGTTGATAGAGCATCAGACGTGTCACAGGGCCTGCCGGGCCTGTGGTGGCGGGGCTCAGAAAAGGAACAATGAATGGTCTCTGCCTGCACTTATGTTTGGGAGAAAGGTTCTAGTTCTCCCTCTGGTGTTGGACAATTCTGTTACCCGCCATTTTTCTCCGGTGCCTTTTAACCTGTTGTTCTACACTGGAGCTCAGAGGGAATGTCTGAGTAAGCCTGTGTGTGGGCCCTTTAAGAGGAACTGCCTGGGACTAGAGCAGTTTCCATCTTCCTGAGGCCTAATCCCCACTGCTTTGTACAACCAGAAGTTATGGGGACCTATCTTCCTGGCCCTGGAAACCAGGGCTGGGTCTATTTGCTCTGAGATATCCTTCCCGTATTTTATCTGTCACACTTGGTGTGGGATGAGCCTGTTTTGCATCGCTGCCCATCCTATCAGTCTTGATGAGGTCTATTGTTTAATTCCATAGTTGTAGGACTTCCATTCAACTCAATTTCTGGTGGTTATGAATGATGCTTGTTCTGTAGTTAAGTTGTAATTTTGATATATTGCCCTTTATATTTTAATTCATCTTTTTACTTTCAGCTTTTTGAGTTCCTTTGTTTTAGACACCTCTCAAAAAGTATATAGTTGTTTGGCTTTTTAAATCAACCCAAATCTTTTGATGGATGAATTTATCTCATATATGCTTATTGTTTAATAAATGTTTTATCTTGCTCTGCCATCTTAATGGGGTTGTATGTTTGTGTGTGTATCTTTTATTTTTAATCTTTTATGTTGATTGTATGGTCTTGATAAAAAATTCCTTCTGGTTCTTATGGCCTACAGGGTATTTTGGAAGCAATATGGTATACTACTGTTTTTAGTTCTGTTAAACATTTAAATGGTACTAATAACATCTATATGTTTTCAATTTACCAAGTTTAGAAAAAAAATTAGGATACTTCTTTTGTTTCAGTCCACTACAACCAGAATACTGATATTTTTACATTGTGGGGCATTAAAATTTTTAAGTGAGAGCCTGTTTACAGCTGCAGTTACCATGGTTTTTGAAATTCAGTTGAGGTGCCACTGTTACATGCTTGTTTCCAATTTTATACCACAGTTTTTCCATTAGAAAGTCCTTTATATTGATTTATCTGTCATTGGCTAAAGTAAGGGCGCATCAGTTTTAAATTTCTGGAAACTCGCATATTGAAAATGTCATCCTGTTGCTTTTACAAGAATGACATCGCAGTTAGGGAAAACGTTCTCTTGCCCTGATTGGTGTGGCTCAGTGGGTTGGGCCAGTCGGTGTTTCTCTCACACATTGATGTTTCTCTTCCTCCTTCTCCCTCCTTTCCCTTCTCTCTAAAAATTAAAAAAAGAAAGAAAGAAAGAAAGAATTGTCTTGATCTTCTCAGTGTTTCTTTATCTTCTAGAATTATTTGTTTCTGAGAACTCTGAGGCTGACCTGATTTTTCCCCCTTTGCAGGAGAAATGTAGTCTTTTCATTAAGATAATTCTTGATCTTGATGATTCTGTATTGATTTTTATTTCTCTTTTACACTGTGCGTCCTTTGGATCTATAGACTAAGGTGTTCTTTTATTTCAGGAGTTTTTTTTGTTAAATTTTTGTAGGATTTGTTGTCGTTCCCATTTTTTAACTCTCTTTAGGAGCGCCAGTTGTTCATATGTTGGCTTCCTATTTTCTATTTTCCATGTGTATCATCTTCACACTGAGTACTTTTACTCTTCGCAACCTATGTGGTTTTCCTCAAATCCATCCTTCGTATCACTTATTTTCTTTTCAGTATAGCTTCAACATTTTGCTTTCATTTCTATGATCTTATTCTTTTACTCAGTTTCTTTCCTTATGACTTTTTACCTTGCTGTTGTTTTATCTCTACTTTGATCTCTTGTTTCTTGAATTCCACAGTTTCTGGGTTTTGTGGGGGTGGTCTGGGTTTGGGTTTTTTTGTTTTGTTTTGTTTTTGAAAATACAGCTTTTATTGGGAAAAAATTTCTGTTTCCTGGAGTCTTTCTTTGAAAGGGTGCTTTTCATTTTTTTTCATGTGCTTGTATCTTTATTTTTCTTCAGTATCTATGCATAGGTTCCATTTAGATCCTTTTTGCTTATTACCAATTTTGAATGGAGCAGTTCTGTCAGGGATTGCTGTTTACCAGAGCACAATTCAGGTAGACTTTCACTGACCTCAATTGACTTTGACATTGTTATATGCTATCTTTGGCATGTGATGTGATGTTATGTTCTTAGCACCAGAGTTGGAGGGTTGGCTATTGTTTATAATCCACTTAGACTATAACTTCTTCAAAAGAGACAGTTGTGAATTTTAATTTATTACATTTCTTATGGTCCTTTTATCAACAAACTTTTCTGTTGAGGCCAATGACTTTTTTTTATCCTTAAGACATACACAGACCTAATGGGGGGGGGGGGCTCCCTCCTCAGATTTGAGTAATTTCTTTCCCTTTGTCACAGACAAGCAGTTTACTCAAGCCAAAAACTGTGCTCTTGCAGAGTTCTATGTTGCTCAGGTTTTTGGTTTGGTGGTCAGTGTTTTATTTCTCTGTTAGTTTACTTTGGTCCACAGTTACACGGCTGATTTCCTAGGTTTGAGGAAAAGGAAGGTTCATGACCATTTTTTAGTCTATTATTCATTGTGGGAAAAGTCTCTTAATATAGTAGGGTGTTCCTCAGTTGTCTCAAAGCCTGCCACCTGCCCTGCTCACATGAAAGGTTGATGACAGGGCACTAGAGAACCGTTTTCCTAATTTTTAAATAAATCTGTTTCTTGATTAACATTTGCAAAGATGGATGTTAGCTCTAGGCATTCACTGCAATAGGCTTACAAGAAACTTTATGAGCTTTAAATTAAATGATGTAAATAAATCTTAGTACAGTGCTTGGCACATAGCAAGTATTTAATAAATGGTAGCTTTATTACGGCTTGTTTATTGTTAGCTCCAAGAGCATGTAGGTTTCATGAGGGCAGGGACCTTGTCTGTCTTGCATATTGTCACATCACCAGGTCCAAGAATGGTACCTGACATATAGAAGATGTTTAGGAATTGTTGAATGAATGAATGATCAGGAGGTTTAGGTTTCCTGTTGCAGGAGGGGGCATGAGGGGCAGAAAGTAGATAACTCTGAGCCAGTACCAATAGCTTTTGCCGCCTTCTCATTTGTATGCCTCTGTGTGCAGGGACAGCCATTATAGGGGGTGCTGATGGATACCTACGGGGTCGGCTGTGTTGCCCTGGGGGACGCCGGCCCCGTGGGGAACATGACTGTAGTAGAATCTCCTGGACAAGAGGTGCTAAACCAACTTGATGTCAAGACCACTTCAGAAACAACCAGAACAGAAGCTTCCATAGAGATGTCTTTACCTACCCCTTTGTCTGGATTTGAGGATTCTCTTGATGAGAAAAAGTTCCTTCCAGACCCAGAAAGCCTTTGTAGACTGGAACAGCAAGGTATGTAATTTGTCGTTCCATCTTTTTCTCTCCCTGTGCTTAGTTTAAGATGAAAGAGAATAGGTTGAGCTAAAAACTCTTACAAACCTGAGGATGATGTAGTCTGTTCTAAAGAGGTTTGAGCTCTGGCCCCATCTCATAGACCTGCATTCTTCTCTACAGATCTTTCTTCAGAGATGTCAAAACCCAGGGCCTCAAAGCCTGGCCGGAAGAGAGGTGGTAGGACACGGAAAGGCCCCAGAGGGCCCCAACAACCTAATCCGCCAACAGCTCCTCTGGTTCCTGGTCACTTAGAGCAAGCCAACCCTCTGTCTACCCCCATGCCTAAGAAACGAGGTCGAAAACCCAAGGCAGAGCTGCTACTGCTGAAACTCTCAAAAGGCCTAGATCAGCCAGAGTCTCCACCTGCAAAGAGACCCCCTGAAGACTTTGAGACCCCACCTGGGGAACGACCCCGCCGAAGGGCTGCCCAAGTGTAAGGACTGAGGCACATCTTGGTGCAGGGGGCTGGGGTAACGGGATCGGGGTGGGTCAGGTGTTGGAGAGAAGAGAAAACTGTGATGAGGCGTCACATAAGCAGGTTGGTGCCAGGGTTTGGGGGACTTGAGCAATCTTCTGGCTTTTACCACAGCAACTTTAATCCATTGCTAACTTTGTCTAAGAGGTTTTTTTCTGTACCTTGCATTCTATCACAGTTTTCACAATTTCCCCCCAGGTCTTCATTGCAATTTTACCAACCAATATATATCAGTATACATGTGCTTTCCCTCTTGTTTTCTTTGCCATCAATGATTTTTGACTGATACAGTGAAAAGAGCTTGGGGCTCGGAATCAGAAGAACTGGTTTAGTTATCACATATGTTATCTGAATCATCTTGGTCAAGTCACTTAAATTTTCTGGATTTCTGTTTCTTCATCTATGGAATGGGAAGGGGCAGTTAGTAGCTCACAGGGTCACGGGGAGGATCCACCGAAATAAGAATCAGCCAAGTGTCTGGAAAAGTGGGCTCTTAGTTAAGTGTTTGTGAGTATGGCTCTGACTCTGCCCCATTCCACAGGGCACTTCTGTATCTTCAGGAACTGGCTGAAGAACTCTCAACAGCCCTGCCAGCTCCAGTGTCCTGTCCTGAGAGCCCCAAGGTGAGCAGCCCCACAAAACCAAAGAAACCCGGGCAACTGTCAGCCTGTCCAGGTGGAGAAGAAGAGGCCGACACTGCACAAGATGAAGACTTTGTGCTGAAGGTTGAGGCTGAAGATGGAGAAGAAAGTGAGGCCCCAAGTGAGAGCTCATCTGAACCTGAGCCTGTCGTGCCCCGAAGCATCCCGAGAGGATCCACTTCAGGGGTAACTGAATGGACAAGAAAGTAAACGGGGAAACAGTAGGATTATTAGGGGGTCAAGACGGTGCCCAGCAGGAAAGCTTTGGCCCTGTAACTATAATGGCCAAAAGAGGTAAAAGAAGAAAGGGACTACTTCAAATACATTTGGAATTGCAGGGGTTGGGGATAAGTAAACAAGTTCATTCATTCATGTATTGAGCATCTACTCTGTACTTGGAAACACAAATACAGATAAGACAGAGTCCTGCCTCAAAAAGTTCGGTGTGGTAAATGCTAGACCAGGAGTGAATAGAGGAGGGTTGTCTAACTGCTTAGGCTTCACAGAGTAATGATAGTACAGCTAGGTCTTGAAAGGTAAATGGAACTTTGCCAGAAAGATTGGTTCTCCCAGAAATTGGTTATGGCTACAGCATAAGGCCTGGGGTAAAGTAGTGGAGCGATTACTTGGAGAGAATAAAAGGACTAAGGCTGGTAGGAGCCAATAAAGGTGTGTGTTTGTTAAATTGTGGTAAAATTGACATAACTGGAAACCTGCCATTTAAAAATGTACAGTTCAGTGGCATTTAGTTCATTCACAGTGTCGTACAGTGATCATCACTATCCATTTCTAAGACTTTTTCATCATCTCAAATAAAACTATACAACAAAGGTTTTTAAGTAGGAAAATAACAAGGTCAGTTAGGGAAACAGGTCACTATGCTGTTGACGATTAAGTGACAGCTTCAGCAATCTAGGTGAGAGATTCTGAGGGCCTGAGTCAAGCAGTGAAGGAAAAGAAGGTGGCGGGGCCAGGGGGCAGGTTCAAGAAGAATACGAGAGAAAGGCACTTGGGAATTGAAGGGCAGTAGCAGTTTCCAGCTTAGATGGTGCTCTCAGGCACTGAGCTTGGGACCACAGGAAGAGTGGGGAGTTCAGGAGTGGTGAAGGTGAGCAGGACGGTGACGAGCTCACTTTCTGACATACCACAGGAGGTGCCGTGGGCTGTCGGCCATCCTTTTGAGGACATCTGGTCACCATTTACAGGGTAGGAAAAAGTAGGTTTATAGTTGTTTGTATGGAAAATAATATAATACTTAGTACATGACACAAGAATAAACTCTGTTTAGCATACTCACAAATATAAACCTACTTTTGCCCTACCCTGTGTATGGGACCAGTGCCTGTCTTAAGTGCAACATTTAAGGGAGCACAAAATCCCTTAGAAATCAAGATAAATTTTTGATACAACATGTTTAAAAATCAAAATTAATTTAACAAATCTATAATGACCAAAATGCCTAATCTTAAATAAAGATAGGAATTGTATTGCTGAATTTTCCTTTCATCTTGGGCCCTAGTATGTCTTGGCACCACTGAATGGGTCTAGAATTTCTAGAAAAGTTGATGCATAGTAAAGTTTGAGTTTACTAAAATAGAAACTTGATAAAAAAGTAATAATGGTAGTCACACTTGATGATCAGGTGTAATGATGTGACACGGTGAAATTACCAGCACTGCATGTACGGGGTGTTGAGTGTAAGTCGGAAGGTCTCTGGGAAATACCTTCATGAACAAAATCTATCGGGGGAGGGAAAGCTGGTGAAGGAATATAGAAAGGTGGGAGGAGTAAGGAGAGACTACTCCATAGGGCAGGAGTTCCAAGAGGTAAACTGGAGTCTAAATCAAGTACGTGGAGAAGTCAAGGGAGATAATCAAAGGCAGATAACAGATTTTGCAGTTTTGGTGGAGGAGTAGAAGCAAAAGGTAGAGAAGTCATAGTTAAGACATAAATTTAAGATTCTGATGGGGCAAAGGTTAGAGAGGAAGTGGTCCCAATAAAAGTAAAAGCTGGGAAAGCTGTCTCCTGAGGACTTTATCCAGCCTAGAAAATCCTCCCCCTTACAGTTTCCTCATTTGGTCCCCAGAAGCAGAAGCCACACTGCCGGGGCATGGCTCCCAATGGCCTACCAAATCACGTCATGGCTCCTGTTTGGAAGTGCCTGCATCTCACCAAGGACCTGTGAGGCTTGGGGAATAGGGGCCGGGGGTGAGGGGTGGTAGTGGAGTGCAGAGGATGATGTAGAAGTGGGGCTATGGGAAGAGGGAAGGCACTCGCAGGGCAGAACACTGAGGCCGTTCAAAAATAAATGGCTGTTTCCCTGACTGGCGTGCCTCGGTTGGTTGGGCATCGTCCTGTAGACTGAGAGGCCACTAGTTCTAGTCCCCATCGAGGCACATGCCTGGGTTGTGGGCCAGGTTTCCTGTTGAGGGCATGCTAGAGGCAGTCGATCGATGTACCTCACACATTGGTGTTTCTCTCCCTCTCTTTCTCCCTTCCTCTCTAAAAATAAAAAATATTTTAAAACCCTTTAAAAATTTAAATAAATGAACAGCACTGCTCCAAAGGTAAGAGCTGTAGAGCTGTGCTGTCCAGTATGGTAGCCACTAGCTGCATGTGGCCATTTAAAATTAGAAGTCCAGTTTCTCGTTTGCTTTAGCCTCATTTCAAGTGCCCAGCTAGCAGTTTGTGCACTGGACAGATAATAGGTCACTTTTGTCGTCACAGAAAGTTTTATTGGGCAGCATTACTCTAGAATTTATCTCCTTCATTAATGCTGCTTCTGTTCCTCCAGCCGAGAACAGAAGCATTCATACTGGGAGTTTGCAGAGTGGATTCCTGTAGCCTGGAAGTGGCACTTGTTATCTGAACTGTAAGATGAAGAGACATCTTTGAAGCCTTGGAGGGGGTGATACCACTGTGGATGGAAGGGTGACCGAGCACTTGGGATTAATGATGGGAATCCTAGAATGGGAGAAACGCTTCCAGACTGAGGCTGTTGTTCTCTTGCCTTCCCCTAGTGAGGCAACTCCCTACCTGCCCCAGGAGGAGAAGTCTCCACTGTTTTCTGTACAACGTGAAGGACTTCCAGAAGATGGCACACTCTATCGAATAAACAGGTAAAGATAACATCAAAAGGGACTGCATCTCTTTTCCTGATCCTATGAGACAGAAGTAGGAAGAATGAATGTTGAAAGGGATGACAGATTGGCCCTGTTCTTCCCCTGATGCTGAGCTAGTTGCTCCCAACGGTCTGAGTCCTAGGTAGATCTGGTCATTGCCCTCTTGTTTGCAGTGCTTATTGCTGCTGGCCAGACTGAGGGAAGCCAGGGAAACGGTCAAACCTGTTTACAAGGTCTTCCCTACTCAGTTCATCCGGCCCTACAAAGAACACTGTAGTAACCGGAATGCACAGGAAAAGAGGGAGATACAAATGGTGGCCAGAAGTGTTCTCACCTGTAGACTGTTCCTGATATTCTGACCCTTGCTTAAGCCAGTTCTCACTAGCTTCTGGTGGAGTTCTCATTTCTATCCTCATTGTCTTTTTCTTTTTTCTTAATTTTTTTAGAGCTGTTCAGGTTCACAGGAAAATTAAAAAGATGGGACAGAGATTTCTCATATACCTCCTGTCCCTACTCATGCGTAGTGTCTCCCACTGTCAACCACTACCAGAGTTGATGAACCAACATCGACATACCATAGTCACTCAAAGTCCAGAGTTTCCATTAGGGTTCACTCTTGCAGTGTACGTCAAGCGGGTTTGGACACGTGTCTGTTACCTTGTATTTATCACTGTGGTATCACAGAGTGTTTTCACTGCTCCAAAAATCCTGTAGTCCACCTATTGATCCCTTCTACCCCAACCCTGCTGTCACTGATCTTTTGATTATCTCCATAATTTTGCCTTTTCCAGAATGTCATGTAGTTGGAGTTATATAGTGTTAGCCTTTTGAGATGGGCTTCTTTAACTTAGTAATATGTTTTTAATGTCTTTTCATTTCTTTTTAGGACAAAATAATACTTCATTGATGTATCACAGTTTATCCATTCACCTATAAAGTTATTACCTTTTATTAACTCCTCTTTTCATCCCCTCTTTGACTTTTCTCTAGATTTAGTTCAATCACAGCACACCCAGAGCGCTGGGATGTGTCCTTCTTCACAGGGGGACCTGTCTGGGCTCTGGACTGGTGCCCAGTGCCAGAGGGGGCAACAGCCTCGCAGTATGTGGCCCTTTTCTCCAGCCCTGACATGAATGAGACACATTCACTGAGCCAGCTTCATTCGGGCCCTGGGCTGCTCCAGCTCTGGGGCCTTGGGACCTTACAGCACGAAAGCTGGTGAGGTGGGGCCGGGCCTTTGCCGTGGAAGGGTGGTTGAGGAGAGAGAAGAATGGTGCTGGGCAGAGTTCGGGTTGGGGTGAGGGCTTGGATTGAATGAGATAATGTCTGGCAGCCCTGAGCCCCTTCTTTCTATCCATTCTCCCACATGGTTTTTCTTCTCAGTCCTGGCAACAGGGCCCACTTTGTCTATGGGATCGCTTCTGACCACGGCTGTGTCTGGGACCTTAAGTTCTGCCCCAGTGGAGCATGGGAACTTCCAGGCACCCCTCGGCAGGTACCTCCCAGTTGATTTTATAATGGCCCTAGGACTCAGAGTCAGGACAAAGAAGCCTTGGGTGCTCCCAGAGTTGGAGGAATGGAGTTTGGAGGGTGGTGGATGGCATTTTTTCCAGCAACTCCATATCATATCTTCAAAGATCAGAACTTCAATAGTTTTCTGAGAGGCCTCTAGAGGCAGCAAGCCTCAGTGCAGATCTGGTCTCACCTCTAGGCCCCTCTCCTGCCCCGGCTGGGTCTCTTGGCTCTGGCCTGCTCAGACGGGAAGGTGCTGCTGTTCAGCCTGCCTCATCCTGAGGCCCTGCTGGCACATCAGCCCCCAGGTGAGTAGCACAGCAAGGGGAATTGGGCTTTTGTAGCAGTGGCCAGACTTTGTAGGGCCTGTCCATCTCCTCTGAAACTCCTCTAGGCCCACTCTCTCTAGTGCAGAGCCTTCCACAGTCACACTGCCCATTCTGACTTCACACACTTCGTTCTTGACCGCTCTTCAGCAGCCCGCAGTTACTGTTCTTTTGCAGACTTACAACTGCACTCTTCCAGCACATTACCTTTATCTCCTCTTCCCTGTTCCCCTGAGCTTTTAGGCCTCTTTCTCCCACAGTTCATTGGCTGTGTAAAGAGCTGCTAAAGGCTGAGGCTGACAGATGGGGCTTGTCTCCCCTGCCATACTCTTAATCTTGTCTTCAGCCTCTCCTGCCATCACTGTCACTCATACACAGAAACACACTCTCTTTGTTGCGAAGAGAGGGAGAAAATACAGAGCTGAAGAAGGTGAGCATGAGGAGAAGGGAGTCAGGGAAAGGCAGTTCCTGTTTGTTGAATTTATTTGTTTTTCACTTGTACTGAGTAAAGAAGAGGGCACCCAAGATTGAACCCTGAGACAGCCCTTATTTGTGATCTGGTAGAGGAGTAGCTTGAGGAGGAATGGGAGGTGAGGACGTGAAGACAGAATGGGTGGATAGTTCTTTCAGGAAGTTTGGCCGTGAAGGGGAACATGTGACAGCGTGAAGGAAGGGTTTTGTTTGGTTGGTGTAGACAGACAGAAGTGCATGTTTACATGTGAATATGAGAATGACCCAGCAGGGAGAGAGAGAGTGAATAATGCAGAAGAAAGGACAGGTAACCAAACAGCAAAGGTGGGGATGATGAGAAGAGAGCAGAGTGGAGAGACTAGCCATTCTAATAGGAAGGATACTGTCAGGTTTAACAGGAGGAAAGAAGAAAATGAGGCAGAGAGATGGGTTTGTATATTTGACGGTGGAAAGATGAGTGTAAGGGAAGGTCGTTACCGAGAAGGTGAGGTGCTGATCTAAGAGTAAGGCTAATTGGGACCTTGGTCCTCTGGATCCAGAGTATCTGTTGCTTCTCTTTTTCCCTCACAGATGCAGTGAAGCCCTCCATCTATAAGGTAAGTGAGGAACCTGCAGCCTTACCCGAGGCTCCGTCTTCTAGGGCCTGTCTTACTGACTCCATGAGTCTCTGTAACTCGGAGAGATTGTCCTCTCCCGCTGGAGTGAACACTAATTTGACTCTTTGTTCCACACAGTAGGTGTCCCTAACTTTAGTCCCACCTCTTCCATCCCTGCAGGTACAATCTGTGGCAACCCTTCAGGTGGGGTCTATGCAGTTGTCAGACCCCTCGGAGTGTGGTCAGTGCCTTAGCCTGGCCTGGATGCCCACCCGGCCCCACTACCACCTGGCTGCTGGATACTATAATGGTAAAAAAAAAAAAAAAAAAAAATGTAAGGAGCTGTTGCTCTTTAGGTTTTCATATATGCTTGTTTTTTTTTTTTTCCTTTTTGGTTCAGTGTTGGGCATTACGTAGTTATAAATATTCCAGCAGTGTAAAATAACACAAAGAAGAAAGAAAAAAAGGTACTAGATTTTTTCTATTCAGAAAAATAATTGAGTAGATAAGCATCATGTCATGCAATTCTCTGTGCAATATACAGATAAAAATAAATGGGATCAGTCTTGGTGGGTGTGGCTTGGTGGATTAAGCTTCAGCCTGTGAACCAAAAGGTTACAGGTTCGATTCCCACTCAGGGCACGTGCCTAGGTTGCCCTTCAGGTCTCCAGCTGGGAGTGTGCAAGAGGCAACCTATCATCGATATATCTCTTGAACATCAGTGTTTTTCTATCTCTCTTTCTCCCTCCTTTTTCCTCTTCCTAAAAATAAATAAATAAAACAAAAAAAATGGGATCATACTCTATAAGCTATTTTAGAATAAAAGGTATTAAATTTAATTATACTTTAATTTTATAGAAAAGGCAAATGAAACTGAAAGATTAGCTGAGCCCCCAATAAATATTCCTTTACCACAGAGACATTAGTTTTAAAGATACTTTTAAGATTGAAAAGGAAAAATAAAAGATTATAAATAACATTAAGTAGTTGGAGGTATTACGTGGTTTTTATTTATGTTTATTTTTTAAAAATATTTTTTTTAGAGAGGGGGAAGTGGGGAGAAAGGGATAGAAACATCTATGTGTTGTTGCCTCTCACATGCCCCCCAACTAGGGATCTGGCCCACATCTCAGGCATGTGCCCTGACCGGGAATTGAACCAGTGACCTTTCAGTTTGTAGGCCAGCACTCAGTCCACTGAGCCACACCAGCCAGGGCTAGGTTGTCATTTTTAAATGACTAGTTTATTTTTAGACATCATCAGTGGCCTTTTTGCTTGAGAGATAAGGAAATTAGTACATTTCTTTTTATCATCCTTCCCACCATCTCCTGTTTTTTTTTACATTGTCAAGTATATGAAACTTGATGCTATTTTGCTATCTTAATTCCCAAAGCTATTTAAGCTTTATTTTATATTGAAATAATCTCCAGTCTCTGCAAGTCCTTTCATCTTCCTCCCCTTTCATTTGAATTATTTATGTTGTTTAGCTGTAATTCACTGTTAATACATTTTTTTCAAGAATGGTTTATAGGTGCTACTTGTCCTGAGTTTATATACAAAAGAGGTTTTAGCTAGACATATTTTCCCAAATTTTATTTATTAAATTCTGTTGTTCTTTGATTCGTCTTTTATTTGTATCAGTTACATTTTTTAAAAAATTTATTTATTTTTATTTTTAGAGAGAGGGGAAGGGAAGGAGGAAGAGAGGGAGAGAAACATCAATGTGTGGTTGCCTCTCATGTGTCCTCTACTGGGGACCTGACCTGCAACCCAGGCATGTGCCCTGACTGGGAATTGAACCGGCAACCCTTTGCTTCACAGGCCTGTGCTCAATCCACTGAGCTACACCAGCCAGGGCTCAAAGTTACATTTTTGATTACCACCTCCTCTGCCATCCTGATTAGGGGTTAACTTGTTTTGGGTCAGCCAAGTTAGTTTCTGTTTGTCCATTGGTTTTCTGTGCTCTATATTTTGTTGTTTTTTGGCTCCCTGCCTGTTCTCTTTGTCTCAGAGCATAGTTGGCAAACATTTCTGTAAAGGGCCAGATAGTGAATATTTTATGTTATTTGGGCCATTTAGCCATTGTTGGAACTATTCAGCCCCACCATTGTGAAGGGAAAGCTCCCATACACATTACGTGAATGAAGGAACGTAGCTGTGTTCCTGTCCAATTTGACTTCCAAACAGGCGGCAGGCTGTATTTGGCCCATGGACTATATAGTTTGACAGCCCTGTCCTAGAGAGTTTATGTTCTTCTAAAATCCCTTTACTTTTATTTTTCAGTGAGTAGAGGTTATTGAGTACAGTCAACCTGTCTTTCAACTGCAGGTCCCAGACTACACTGTCACTTTTTTGTTGTTGAGAATTGGAACTAAACTATGGAGGGTATGTTGGCTAGGTGATCATGATCCCCATGTCGTTTCCTAAGGGATCAGATCTACGAGTTAAAGATAGAGATAGTTATTAGAACATGGAAGAGAGAAACTGCATTAATTACCTACACATTCTGTCCCTACCTTAGGAATGGTGGTTTTCTGGAACCTTCTCACTAACTCGCCCCTGCAGCGAATACAGCTCCCCGATGGCTCCATGAAGGTCTACCCCTTCCATTGTTTCCTAGCCCATGACCAGGCTGTGCGCAGTCTTCAGTGGTGTAAAGCCAACAGGTTGGAATAGAGAGTTGGTTGGCAGGGCAGTTGAAGCCGGGATAAGCTGACTCTTCCACACTTCTTTTCATCTTTGCTCTTCTCCCTCTTCTTCCATTTTTCCACAGTCATTTCATAGTGTCTGCAGGGAGCGACCGGAAAATCAAATTCTGGGACCTTCGACGAACTTATGAACCAATAAACTCTATCAAGCGCTTCTTGAGTACAGAGCTGGCCTGGCTGCCCTCCTACAATGGTGTCACTGTGGCTCAGGACAACTGCTATGCCTCGTATGGCAGGGTGGAGATAGGAGAAGCTCTGGGGCCGGACACTAGGGGTTGGGGTGCAAAGTGTGCCAGATTATTGTGGGGAGAGGAGGGTTGAGGTTTGAATCGAAGGACATGGGGAAAAGAAATTAATCTAATCTTAGAAAAAGGAAAGTTTTGTTTTTCTCTTATAGTTATGGACTGTGTGGAATTCATTATATTGATGCTGGTTACCTTGGTTACAAGGCTTACTTCACTGCTCCTCGAAAAGGCACTGTTTGGGTGAGCCCCTCTCTTTGAAATCTTCATTATGCAGGAAAATGATTAATTTACTCACCTAGTGGTAGTCAGAGGCAGTAGTTTTGGATAGAAGAAGATAGATGTGTGGTAACTGTATCACCAGGGATGTGGCTTATGATAAACTCATTTTTGTTTGTGTGTGTCTCTTCTCCCTGAAACTGCAGCTATTACCAGGTCACAGACCTGACTAGGTGAATGAATGAAATCTGTCTCTTTTTATCAGAGTCTTTCAGGATCCGACTGGCTTGGGACAATAGCTGCGGGAGATACGTCCGGAGAGCTCATTGCAGCTATATTGCCTGATATGGCATTGAACCCAATAACTGTCAAGCGACCTGTAGAGCGAAGATTTGTACGTATATAAATATTTAATGACAGCACCATATGTTAGGTCCTAATCCACAACCTCCCAAATTAGTACTACAAATTAGTACTAGGCCTCCCAGCCATAATATTATCCCTGGGAGTCTTGGTACAGAGTCACATAATATTCCCTACCCTAGTGCGTCTGAACATATGTTGAACATACTACTTTCTTCATCTTTAAGTCTCTCCTGCTCCAAACCAATTTTCTCTCTTACTTTTATTCTATCTTTAGTCTTTTTTTTAAGTACTTTTTTTTATTATGCTATTACAGTTGTCCCATTTTCTTTCTCCCCTTTATTCCCCTCCACCACCGCTCCCTCTAGTATTCCCCCGTAGTTCATATCCATGGGTCACACATATAAGTTCTTTGGCTTCTCCACTTCCTATACTATTCTTAACCTCCCCCTGTCTATTTTGTACCTACCAATTATGCTTCTTATTCTCTGTACCTTTTCCTCCATTCTTCATGCTGATAACCTTCCATGTGATCTCCATTTCTATGATTCTGTTCCTGTTCTAGCTGTTTGCTTAGTTTTTGTTGTTTTTTTAAGGTTCAGTTGTGAGTTTGTTGTCATTTTTTACTGTTCATAGTTTTGATCATCTTCTTTTTCTTAGATAAGTAAGTCCCTTTAACATTTCATACAAAAAGGGCTTGGTGATGATGAACTCCTTTAACTTTACCTTATATTGTATTCAGTGTTATAGAACCCAATCTCATGGTTTCATTTCTAGCCTATATATAAAGCAGATCTGATGCCGTATCAGGATAGTCCTGAAGGTCAAGACCACTCTTCTGCTTCATCTGGGGCCCTCAACCCTCCCAAGGCTCGAACTTATGCTGAAACGGTCAACCATCACTATTTGCTCTTTCAAGACACAGATTTGGTAAATTGGGGCCAGGGGAATAAGTGTGCATTGGAAAAGTAGAAAACTTTAGTTCCTACATAAAAGAAAACCCTAAAGTGTTCCAGCACAAAGATGCAAAACTAAGAAGCTGCTCTATTTCTCCTGTTACACGCCCCCTCCCCAGAGTTCGTTCCACGGTCTGCTCCATAGAGAACCAATGCTGCGTATGCAGGAAGGAGAAGTACACTCTCGGCTCTGCCTGGACAGGCTGCCACTGGAGGCTGTTCATAAGGTAAGAAGCTTGCCTTTCATCTTCTCCACCCTTCACTCATTTTCTCCCAACTCTGGGCCTGTGGTCAATAAAATGAGAGATGAAAAGGCAACCAGGAGCCAACTGGAGTGGCTCAGTGGATTGAGCGCTGGCCTGCAAACCAAAAGGTCACCTGTTAGATTCTGTCAGGGCTCATGCCTAGATTGCTCGCCAGGCCCCCCAGTAGGGGGCGCTCAAGAGGCAACCACGCATGGATGTTCTCTCCCTCTCTTTTTCTCCCTCTAAAAATAAATAATCTTTTTTAAAAAAGAAAAGTCAACCAAAAAGGCTAAGGAGGGAAAATAGCTCTGGCAAGCTCATTTTTAAGAGCTTACCTTGTTCATTGTCTTCTCATTCCTACTTGTCTCACCCACTCATGGTCCTATCCTTGCAGATTGTGGCCTGTGTTTCTTGTTCTCTCAGCTAGGACTCACCCTTAAACACCAACCATGAGCATCTCTCTTTTGTTTTCTATTCTCTTCACAGGTGCGTTTCAGCCCAAACTTGGACTCCTATGGCTGGCTCATATCTGGGGGGCAGTCAGGGCTGGTTCGGATCCATTTTATTCGTGGACTCACCTCTCCACTGGGCCACCGTATGCAGCTTGAAAGCCAAGCCCACTTCCATGCTATGTTCCAACCATCCTCCCCTACTGAAGGGTCTGGCTTCTGTCCAACCAGCCATTTCCTCCTGCCCAGTCCCTAGTTGTGGTCTACATAGGACCCTTGGAATGTAGTCTGCCAAGAACAAACGACCCCTTTTCACAGACCATGGGAACTGGGGCCTTCTTGGACAGTGATGCTGCCAGGCCTGGACCGTTAGACCTGCCTCCCCAGGGCTCCTTAGATACCTCTCCTTCCATCGACTTCTGCTGTCATCGCAGCCCCTGTGGGCAAGGGGGCCTTGCCCTCCACAAACTCTCAAGGCTTTTTAGCCTAAAACTATGGCTCACAAGAAACACTCAGGCCTGACCTAGGCTTGAGAGTCAAATTGCTCATATTGAGCATATTGTGAAATGGGTAAAGCTAAGTAAAGGTACTGAGTGTTTTTGAGACCACACGTGAGTGGATGTTTGGAGAACCAGAGGGGTATCTACATGAAGGCTCCCAGCTTTCTGTTTAGAGTAACCAACATGTAAGCCCATGGGGGTGTGGGGAAGAGGTAGTAATTTATTGGACTGAAGCTGCTTATAGTACTTTAACTGAGGAACACCACAAACACACTACCAGTAGAACAGTGGCTCAGATCTTACTTGGTCCTACTTAGGAAATATGCCTAATCGCTGGTCATCTGACCCTATTCGAACACTCCTAGACAGTCAGGTTTTAAAATATCTTCCTTTATATCCAGTCAGAGAGTATCCCTCTGTAAGTTTTACCATGGGTATTTGGAAATACAGTCATTCTTCTCTTTGATTGCCCTTTTAAGTATTTAAAATAGCTATCATGTGTTTCCCAAGTCTTCTCTAGATTAAATATCTTCAGTTAACCTTAATCATTCTTTTACAAGTCATGATTTTTGATTCTTCATGATAATGTCACATTGTTGACTTATTAAACATGTTTAGCTACTTTATTTCAAACCTGTATTTAGGAGGTGTTTAGAGTCCAAGTACAGTAATTTTTTTTAAAGACTTTATTTTTAGAGAGAGGGGGAGGGAGGGGGAGAGGGTGAGAAATATCATCGCCTTTCATACATGCCCCGACTGTGGACTGAACCTGCAACCCAGACATATGCCCTGGCCAGGAATCAAACCTTCTTTGTGAGACGATGCCCAACCAACTAAGTCATACCGGTCAGGGTGGTTCTGTGACTTTAAATGACATAATGAAACCAGTTTATCATAGGTGAATTGATACAAACGAGTTAAGTTCCTATGGCATCTTATGAGATCAATATAATGAAACAGTGTTGAATGAAATGATGTTATTTGAGGACCTGCTGTATTATAGCTCATCTTCTTAAAATTCTGTGGGATCCTGCAGACTCATCATGACCGTGACACTGCTTCCTAAGCAAGGACGTACCCCAGCAATGAGAAATAGGCAGACCATAGTTTCAGAATGTGTAGAGCAATCTGAGGGGTGGGGTAAGTAGTCAGATGAACTCAAAAACTTACAGAAAAATATGTAGCCAGCTGCTATTGAAGGGAGTGGAGATTAGTATAGTTCTTACCTGGAACAAAGCCTTTTGCCACTCTAGAGTAATTGGCCAAAGCTATCTGTCAGAAAAATCTTTAAGAAAGGAATCAAGTGCATCAATTCCCTTCCTGTACAGAAGAGAAAACGGACCTGGAGGCACCGCAGACCATTAGTAGCGGAGGGACCACAGCCCACAGTGCAAAGGAGCCAAGTATTGCACCATCCTCTCATGTCCCAGCTCAGGTTGTGCCAGTTCTGGTTTTGAGCTGACTGATGGGGAAGTGCCTTTCACTGCAGAAGTTTTGTTCATTCTACACAGCAGTCCCTTGACACAGCATTATGAAGTCCCACTTTCAGTGGTTAAAAGGGGGGAGCACCTGGGGGCCCATGCTATTGAGGCCTTAGGTTGGTGCTGGCAACCCTGCTCTTGCTGCTGAGGGTCAGCCCCAGCCTGACCTCCAAAAGGAAATCAGGAAGATGCTTTCAGCCCTTGCTATTTCTCTAGTAGAAACCCCTTTCTTCCCAAGCTACTCCCTTTCTACTCTTCCCTCCCTATATCCTCTTTATACTATTCATGAGTTTCTGCACTTTTCCTTTGTACCTTTTCTCACACTATTCCCTCCTCCAGGAGTCTCCTTTTCTAACATCTCCACCTAAGTCCTATTCATCATTCAAGGTCCTTGCTCAAATTTCACCTTCACCAAGGAGCTTCCCAGATTTCTCCAGTAAGATTATTCTCTCCTGTGTCCCAAGAGGGAAGGAAGAGGATAAACAAGTGTTTCTTAAGCATGTGATCTATTTCAGGTACTTTGTGTATGTTAATCCCATAAGGTAGGTATATTGCCCCATTTTACTTGATAAAGGTAAGATTCTGAGCGGTTAAGCGGTCTGAATAAAGTCATTAACTAAAAAGTGGTGCTGGGATTAGAACCTAGATAGTCTACCCTCAGAACACAACTTTCCAACCTTCCACATTGGGCCTTTAGTTCTAGGCTTGTAACATCGTATTCTCTTGCTTCCTTCCTCTGTCCAGAATCTGACAAGATTCTCCCTGCCTTACACATACAAGAACTTAGTAAGTGGGGGGTGGAGTTAGCCAAGTAGACAGTTTGAAAGAGTCAGATACAGCTGCGTCCTGAAGCGTGGGTTCTCTGGATCGAGTTAAACACAGACTGCCAGGCTGACAAATCCACGGCCAAGGCTGTTGCACTATTCAAAGTTTTAGGATGTTAGAGGTGGAAAGGGTAATTAGGAAATTACCTAATCTATTGCTTACAAATACTGTTAGTTGTGGGCCTCTTTGTTTAAAAGTGGCTATATATATATATTTATATCCACTATAAATATATATATGTTGAGGGAAAAGGGAATCCATAGTGATGCCCACCCTCACAAACATAAATGTGTAAAAACTGGAGTCCGGTTTGTTAAACATATAGTCCAACCCCCTTATTTCACAGAGGAGGAGCCTTAAGTTCAAGTCTAGTGGTGACCAAGGCTGCCCAGCTGGCTAGTTAGGAAGCCAGTACCTAAATTTCCTGATTCATTGAGCCAGTTGCTATGGGAACGACAGATACGAGCAAGAACCAGTTCCTCCCACTCAGGAGCCCGCCATTGAGGCTAGTGAAGAACCTAGAGACAATTCAGTAACCTGCACACATTAAACTGGCTTCTAGTTTCCAAACTGACTACTCTTGAGACTGAGAAGGCAGGATCTTGGCCAGCTCCGGGGCGCGGGAACTGCAAGGGTCTACCCAGGTTGAGAAGCAGCGGGGAAGGGGGCGATAAGAGACAAGGGTCGGACCAAAGTGGGGAGAGTGGCAGGTGCGGCCCAAATCAAGGCCCGGCTTAATCAACTTGGAAAAGCGGTTACTCCCCCAGAGCCGAGCCGCTCACCACGAGTGTTAGTGACGAATCAGTCCACTCCCACTTCTGTTCTGGCTACCCGAGGAGGCCTTCTGACCAGCTATGCGGAAGGGGCGGGGCTCACAGCGGAAGTCCTTCCGTCCGTTCAGGTCACGTGCCAGTGGCTGATCCTGCGCCCAGGTGAGTTTGTCTGGTCCGCTGTGAGTGGCTCAAATTTCCGCGCTACATGGATTCCCGCAGCGCGTGTGATAATTCCAGGCCCAGGAGTGACGGGTTCTATTCCTGGTGTGGACTTGGACTCAGGAAAAATGTGGGCTGGTTCCAACTAAGTCAGAATCTGGCATCTGACCAGAATCTGGCATCTGGCATCTGCCAGAGCAAACCCATCTTCGCGACAGCGCCTCTTTGGGACCAAAACCCCTAGGTGGCCCGGCTTCAGGGCTTGGGGTGGGTTGGCGGGTGGCTGCCACCAGGATTCCATAATCACCCACAGTCTTCTTTTACCCGATTGTCTCTGGCGACTCCTGTGACAGGAAGCTGTCCAGGAAGCATCCCTCCTGAGGCCCTAGAGGACGGACGTACTGAAAGCGGGAGGGGGACAGGGAGTGGGCACAAGGCAAAGTCCAAGGTCTCTTGTGGGAAGGGGCAGTGGGGGTGAACCCCTCTCCTCTTGGCTTGACAGGAAGCATGGCACTCTGGCGGGCATACCAGCGGGCGCTGACTGCTCACCCGTGGAAAGTGCAGGTCCTGACAGCTGGTGAGTGACCCTCCGGGACCTGAGTGGGACCAGAGTAGGCTAATTTAGAAGGCAGGCGCTTGCCCCACCACACCTCCCTCACTTTTTGCTTTTATTCATCCCCCTTGAAGAGTTGGCTGTCTCTCACCCTAAGCTGTCTTCAGTCGGTTTTGGAAGGTGGGTGCCCTTAAGGAAAGGTATATGCGTAATTGGCTTAGCTATAAAGGATGGTCTGAAAGTCCTCGAAAAGCTGAGTTGGCATCCCTTCAGGGTAAAGGTATTGCCCTAGGAGGCCTTACCTCAGAAAACTAATCATAACAAATAGTTCTTCTAACATAGTATGCAAATCACATTCACACACGTTGTCTCACAGGGGTCCCACAAAGATCTGTGAGCTAGGACTACTTGAGTCCTCGTTAGATCACACACCTACTAAGTGCTGGAATCAGGATTCTTAGTCCACTTTATTATTCTCAGTATTTTTCATTGTGAAATACAGCCTAACATACAAAAGAATGATTAAGACATATGCCTTGACCAGTGTGGCTCATTTGGTTGGGCGCTGGCCCGCAAAGTGCAAGGTCATCGCCTGTTCTATTCCTGGTCAGGGCACATGCCTGGGTTGCGGGTTTGGTCTCCAGTCAGGGTGCCTGAGAGAGGCAACCAATCGGTTTCTTACATCTTTGTTTCTCTCCCTCCCTTCCCTGCTATCTAAAAATAAAGAAAAATCTTTACAAAAAGACATATGTACAGTTTTAATAGTATTAAAACTGAATATTCCTGTGTGAGTACCCAACTTTGAGATGTCTTGTGCACCTGTCCCTAATTCATACCCTCAAGAGATAACCATTTTCCTGAGTTTTGTTTATATCATTCTTTTGCTTTTCTTATGGTTTTACGGTCTATGTATGTCTCCCCAAACACTGTATTAATCAAAGGTTTATTTTTACTCCAAATCCAGTGCTTGAGTAGCAGCCTCACAAAGGTAACCCAGTGACTTACCTGCATTTGTTACCATTTTCATTTTGTAGGTTAGCCGATGTGAGAAAGGATGGCACAGAGACAAGTTAGTTTTGTGGAGGGAGGATTGTAAGGAGTGTGACTACTGGGCCTGTTCAAGAATGGTCCGGTTGCCAGAGGGTCTTACCTGTATTTAGAGAAAGGGAACTGGGTTTTCATGAGGACCATGGGCTTTCTGAGAGGAAGACTGTCAGGAGGGTGGGCATACTGAAAGCCAGGGTGGGACCACAATCCTGTTACTGGAAAAATCCCGAATCAGCACTGGAATGCTTGTTGGGTGACTGGCCAAAAGGTGGACTCCTTCCCCCCTTCCTGGGCCCTTCTCCAATCTCCTGTGCCCAGCCACCCTATGTTCTGTCCTCTGATTGTCCGTCAGCCTGCATGACTCACCTGGCTACGTGTGTGGTGACTCATGCTGGACTGTGTGGCTGTGATGGGAACTGACACGCTGGGCCCTTTGCCCAGCCTCAGATTCCCTCAGGGCTCCTCACTGCCAGGAGGAAGCTTCCCCCTCGTGGCCACCAAGACTAGGGGGGGAAGGATTGTCCTTGTGTTTCCCTACTCAAGGCACCTGCACTTGATGAGTGCAGGGGTTGGAGCTCCAGGGGGCCCAAGTGCAGATACGCAGCTGAACCCAGGCGCTTGTCTCTCAGTGCCAGGGCCCCGTGGCTCCGCACTCACAGGCTTCCTGAGTCTGTGCCTACAGCTCAGCTCGGCCATGAAGCAACCTCTAGGAAGCACTTTTCTCAGAGTTTTCCGAACCTTTCAGACCTTGTCTTCCCCAATGCTCAGTGTATTTGGATCAAACTAAAAATAAAGGGAGGAGGTGGACATTGCTCACTGAGCTGTTTTTAGATCCCAGCACAGTAGATCCTAAAGGTAATAGGGTAGATCACCACACTGGTAAAGAGAACAGAGATTTCAGACTTGAAATTAGAAGACCAAGATTTGAATCTCAGAGCCGTATCAATAGTAGCCACATGAACAAGTCAGTAAACCCCTGAGCCTCGGTGTCCTCCCGTAGAACTTGAGTTTAGTTATATGACCTCACAGAGTCAGTGTAGGGATTATCTCTGAGAAAAAGCTTTAGAGATTTAAAAATGTTAGGCTCCAGGGGTTGGCCTGGAGTGTTCTATTAGTATTGGCAAACCAGGCACAGCAAGCTATTCTTTTTATAAAGGTGTTTGTTTCACTTACCATAAATCTGAATGGGAGCCCTGGCTGGGTAGCTCAGTTGGTTAGAGGATTGTCCCAAGATGCCAAGGCTGCAGGTTTGATCCCCAGTCATGGCACATGCAGTAATCAACCAATGAATGCATAAGTAAATGAAACAACAACAAATAGATGTGTCTCTTCTCTCTCAAAATCAATCAATAAAAAATAATCTGAATGTGGCCAACTGTCTTAGCTTTGGTTCTTCAAAAAAGCAGAGCCTGAAGCTTCTGGGTATTTCAGAAGGGAGGAAGGACTTCCATGGGAGGCAGAGAGGTAATATAAATATACATTAGTACAGTGGACATTGCTTAGGGAACCTGCCTGCTCAGTCCCTTAGAACTGACAGAGAAGCTCTTTGAAATGCCTCTTAGGACTACACAGGTGAAGAGTGTTTTCTGCCCTCCCACACTAGCCAAAGGTTTGCCATGTGGGGTGTTGACGCCCACGTGCTATGAGATTGCACACACATAGCCTCCTAGTAAAGTGACAGTGGGGCGGCCCCAGGTGTGGCAAAGACCAGAGGCAAGAATCTGTTAGTGGCTGGAGTAAGAGATAAGTGAATCAAGAAGATCTGAGATGATTCAAAAGAAGTGTCTGGTGCACTTCGTTGGGGCCAAGCCTGAATCAGTAACAGGGCAGCCTGGAGAAGGTCGACTCTGTGTTTGGCAGAATTTGAATCAGCCTTCTCCCATCTTTTCTTGAGGGTCCGTCTAGTCTTCAGTGGGCCCAGGGCCCAGCACCATCCTTCTTAGGCCATCCTGGTCCTGCTGTGGGAGCCGCTGAGCTTCTGCAGCCACTGGATTCCCTGGAGTCTGAATTAAGCCAAGACGTAAGGGCTCATTCAATCCAGCCTGATATTACAGAGGACACTGAGGCAAGGGGGATGACATGCGCTGAGGTCTCACATCGTCAGTGGTAGAGCTGGCACTGGAACCTAGGGCACTTGCCAGTGCACTGCCCTGCATGTGACACTACTGGGGGCTCGGAATGCTGAGAGTAGCCACAGCTGGGCTGGGCTTAGGCGCCTGACAAGCTACAGAACGCTCCTTTTTGTCTCACCTTTTGGCAGGCTATGTCCAGGTCAGGAATGGGGAGGACACTTGGACCAGTCCCAGAGGATGCATTCTCTTACTGTGGGGCCTCAGCTTCCCCTGGCCTCTGCCAGACCAAGCCCCCATGCCAGGCAGCTATTAAATCGTTGGAGTCTTCTAGAGAGGATGAGTCAACAGCAAGTGCCAGTAGCTATACCTGACAGCGCAGGTTTCCTGTACTCAAGGACACACTTTCTGCCCTTCATTCCTGCTTTCTGCCCCTCAGCCTGTTCTCTTCCATTAACACTTCTCGAATCTAAGACTCCACATACAAAAGCCAGGAGAGGAACAAAATAGGGGAAGTAGGAAACTTACTCCCACCTGTGCCTAGGAAGCGGATGTAGAAGTTGGGGGGGCGGTTCTTAATTACATCTGTGCTCAGAGGCAGGCTCTCACCCAACCCGCCCCCACTTTGCTGAATCCGGTGGTGAGTGACGGCATGAGAACTGGCACCTACCCAGGGGTATGATGTCACGCCCCCGCCAGCGTCTACTGCTGGGCTCTGTGCCCGGCCTGGCATTGGGGCATCGCTGCCCAGCAGCCCCTCACCCCGCCCCATCAGGGCTCAGACAGTTTGTCTCTGCAGGCTTCCATCCCCAACTGCTGGAAATAGTCCCAAGAAAGGAGGGGAGCCAGAGCACTGGGAGACCCAGACCAACCAAATATGCCTAGGAGGACTCCCAGAACCTGGGGTGTGGAAGACACAGTAAAGAATCTGAGTGTCAGCCTTTCCTGCTCAATCACTTGGACCAGAAATGCAGGCCTTGCTCTACGCTGGGACCAAAGCCATAGGCCACTCTAGAGTTGCTGAGGCCCAGGGGCCTGATAATTTGTGGGCAGAGGAGGAACCTCTGGGTCCTGTTCTGTCTGAAGTGGACAGAACTGGCGTGGCCGCAGAGCTACCCACCCGACTCCTCCTGCTGGTGCCCTTTCACTCGGTATTGCAGGCTTGACGTGTGTGTGTAGTTGAGGGCCTGAAACCTATCTTCCTCAAAGGCTTAGGGTTTCCAGGAGAGTGGGGCTAGCAGCTGGGACTTCAGTTTTCATTCCTGTTCTGCCTTTAGCTTGTTGTGTGGTAGCTAGCAGGCACGAAGAGTGAAAACGTGCACCTCTTTTTGTGACTGTTTCTTTCCCAGGAATATTGCTGCCTGCACTCCCCACGAGTGACGAGGAACAGAGATGATCTCACATTTTGGGGAGTAAAAGAGAAGTGCCTCTGATACACAGGCCTTTGGGGCCTGGTTTAGGCAGGAATCCCCTGTGAGTAGCAGCCACAGGAGCCGCTTAGCGCCCTCTGGCCACCAAGCCCAAGTTTCAGCCTATTTGGGGAGTCCCCTGGCCTCCTGTTCCGCCTTGAGGGAAGGCCTGGTTCAGGCCCAAGCTCTGCTCCTTACAAAGTGCCACTTCTCTCAAAGACGTTGAATAGAGGTGTGACCCCTACCTCACAGACCTTTCATGAGGATTAAATGTGTGAGAGCCCTATTTTTAAAAAAGATTTTATTTTGCCTGGCTGGCATAGCTCAGTGGATTGAGCACAGGCCTGTGAAGCAAAGTGTCGCTGGTTCAGTTCCCAGTCAGGGCACATGCCTGGGTTGCAGGCCAGGTCCCCACTAGGGGACACATGAGAAGCAACCACACATTGATGTTTCTCTCCCACTCTTTCTCTTTCTCTTCCCCTCTCTCTAAAAATAAATAAGTAAAATATATTTTTTTAAGATTTTATTTTTAGAGAGAGGGGAAGGGAGGGAGAAAGAGGTAAAGAGAAATGTCTATTGGCTGCTTCTCATACACACACCGACCCAGGGCTCAACCCACAACCCAGGCCCTGGGAAGTGCCTTGACTGGGAACCAGCAGCCTTTGGCTTTGTGGGGACAATGCCCAACCAACAAGCCACACCAGCCAGGGCTGTGAGAGCCCTTTGTTTGGTAAACTCTAAACATCTTGCTAAAGTAGAATGTCATACTGTTAGTCTTTTTATTTAACAAACATCTGCCTTTCTGTCCTACCCTCCTGGGACTTCTCGGGGCCCCTCTCCCCTTGACGCATGGCCACAGCCGTTCCCCACCCCCCGGGAGTGTAGCTGGTGACCCCACGTTGTCAGGGAGCGGGGCAGGGAGCTAAGTGTTCACTGGGGGAGCAAGTCTTCAGTTCCACTGGTCATACTTTGAGCCTGACATGCAGGCCTCTGGGCTGGACTTAGGACTAGACTCAGAGTTCTTTATGCCCTTTCCCGGAGTAGTCCTGTGACTTGGGGCAGCACATTTGACTTTTTTCCTTGGTTTATTTTCTGAGCACTTGCCAGGAGCTTGGTTAGGTGTGGCCGGGGATGAGAGAACAAAGATGTTTAGGATTCTGCCCTTGTCCCCTGGGAGTTCATGACTAGCCGTGCTCTGGGGAGAACCTCCACCACTGTAGCAGCTTCAGGGAGAGGAGAGGCAGGGCCACCTTGATGGGCATGCCTGGGGCCCCAGCGTTGCTCCCTCGCTGGCCACGCCAACGGGGGAGGCCAGCAGCCTAAGTCACCTACGGGCGTCCCAGCTCCAGCCCCAGCTCTAGCTCTCAGCCTTGCGTGGCTGCCTCGGATGCAGCTGCCCAGGGGCAGGGCTGCGCAGAGCTGCGGGGGAAGAGCAGTGAGTGTGCAGCCAGCACGGACGTCAGAGCCAGCTCCGGGCCAAGGATAGGGGTTGGAGGATGTGTTTGCCTAGTGCTAATTGAGGGCACAGTGACAGTGGTGGCTACGGGGCTGGAGGGGGACTCTCATTACTCAGTGAGATGGACAGGCAAGTCGGAGATCATACGGTCACTCCCCAGCAGCCCTGTATATGAATGTATTTGCTAGAAATCATCACGCCACTGTAACTGATGAGGGCTCTGTAAATAGTGGCGATTTTGGTCTTGGTTTCTGGGTGTGGGTGTCTGACAAGGGCTGCTTAGAGCTGGGTGCCTGCAAGCGAGGGGCAGGGAAGTGGTGCAAAGGCTGGGGGGAGATGTGGCTCTACTAGCCATTGCCAGCTCAGCTGGAGGTCGTGAGCTGGGAAGGGGTTTACCTGGCTCCTCGCCGTGGGGACTCTTACCAGCTCATCATCCTAACTGGGACCATTCGAACACTCGTGTTCTAGAAAAAGAGTTATTCTTGCTGTTCTCCACAATTAGAGACCTCGAGACCAAGGTGAAGGACACTGGCCAGCAGGGAGTTGCCTCGGGCTGGGGCAGGGGGAACAGGGTTCCTGATCACTGCACCATGACCTGCCCTGGTGTGGTGTCCTGGAAGGAACACTGCCTAGGAAATCAGACCACCGGCTTTTTGCCTTCACTCACTGGTTATGTGGGGTTGCAGACCTTTATTCCCATGCCTCTGAACTAAGACCATTATTTCCATACCTCTGAGTCACCCGGAAGGCCTTCCCAGTGCTGACAGGCCAAGTTCTCAGCCCCCGGCACCTCTGATTCTCCTTCCTCTGGCTTCAGGTTCGGACTCTGACTTCCCTTGATTGCCCAGTGCAGAGTTCTTGGGCCCTGGCCTGCTCACAGCTGCTCGTCCCAGTTTCTATCAGGACGCACATGAGGTGGCACTGCCCTTGGGAGAGGGGATCTTTGAAGCAGCAGCAAGGGACTGGCCACTTGCCCCAGAACCGAGCCCTTGGGCCTGGAGTGCCAGAGCCCCATTCAGTCACCAGGCTCCTCTCCCTCCTCGGAGTGGCAACCCCTCCTGGGAGGTGTCCTGACCACAGCCTGTATCCTGCATAGGGTCCCTGATGGGCCTGGGTGACATTATCTCACAGCAGCTGGTGGAGAGGCGAGGTCTGCGGAAACACCAGATTGGCCGGACCCTAACCATGGTCTCCCTGGGCTGTGGCTTTGTGGTGAGTTCTGCCTGCAGCAGGGCTGCCGGCGGATTGGACAGTGGTCTGCTTCCTTTGGCCTCTGACACAGCTAAGCCATCCTGAGGGCGTGCTTGCCCTGGATTTGGTGTCTAATGCTTGGGGAAGGAGCTTTCTGATGTAAAGCCCACCTGCTCCCCTCCTGCATCTCTGCCCGCCTCCCTGGGGTTTGCTTTCAGGGCCCTGTGGTAGGAGGCTGGTACAGGGTTCTGGACCGGCTCATCCCCGGCACCACCAAGGTGGGTGCTCTGAAGAAGATGCTGTTGGATCAGGTGAGCAGAAGGAAAAGGAAGCTGGGAAGGGAGAGCTGCCTTGGGGGAGAGTGGGGCTGAGGTGCTCACGGCACTTTAATTTCTCTTCCCTAGGGGGGCTTTGCCCCGTGTTTTCTAGGATGTTTCCTCCCAATGGTAGGGGCACTCAATGGACTGTCAGCCCAGGAAAACTGGGCCAAACTCCAGCGGGTGAGCTGGGCAGGTTTGGGAAGATCTCGGGCTGCCCAGGGGAATGCCCAGGGGAGTGAGGCAGGCTTCCCGGGGGTGAGAAGGGGGGTGTGCCGGTGGGGTCCCAGGCTCTGGAGGAGAGGGGCTGAGGGAGGTGTGGCGCAGGACTGTGTTCTTTCGACAGAAATCTGTATGTGTTGGTAGGAGGTGGGAGCTCCTTGGGAGTGTGAGTGTTCATTTGTCCCTTCTCTGTCTCCGTAGGATTATCCTGATGCCCTCATCACCAACTACTATGTAAGCACTGACACCTCCGCTGCCTGCTTTCTGCTTCCTTGAGTCCAGAGTACCCAGGGATTAGGGGTCCTCCCGACATAGGAGTCCGGGAGTTGGGATTACTCCCTCACTCCCAGTGTGGGCTGCACACTCAGGGAAGCACTCCCCCAGTTGTTCAACTTGAGTTTGTTTACAAGGTTGGAAGAAGACAGGCAAGGCAGTGAGTCTGGGCTTAGGCGATGGGGACAGCCCCCCAACATTTACCTTCTCTCTTTTGTAGCTCTGGCCTGCTGTGCAGCTCGCCAACTTCTACCTGGTTCCCCTTTATTACAGGTATGACAGTTCCCTGCCCCACCCTTAAAGGGAGAACCACCTACGAACAGTTGTAGATGAAGTGATTCTCACTCTACCTTGAGCTACTTTGGACACCCCCCAGAACACTCTGCCCTCCCTGCTCAGAACCTCTTACTCTCTACAGACCCTGTCCTAGAGCGTCTGCCCCTGACCCGCTTTCATCTTGCTCCACAGCCATCGGCTCTGGCCCACCTGAGCCCCCCTCGCCCCCCACCTCTTGCTGCAGGCATAGTGCCTAGGGCGCCACAGCCTAGACTAGACAGAAAAGTAGACCAAAGAGCCATGCAGGTCAGGTTAGTCCACAGCTGACGGCTGTGTGCCAGCTGCAAAGCACCGTGGAACCTCGGTGCCCCTCGCTCATTTGTTCCGGAACTCCTGAGTGCTGAAAGCTGGAAGTACCAAGCAAGTGATGAGGGAAGAAGGATTTTCTCTTGCCGGGTGGTGTCGTGAGTCATACAAGTTCTAGCAAGTGCGACAAGTCCCAAGCAAGCACTGAGTGCTGAGACATTTTTTCTTGTCAAAATGCGACAAGTACAGGGTTTGACAAGTTCTGAAGCTGACGAGTACCAGGTTATGACTGTATTATTTTGCCCTAATAATGAAGGTGGTTGATGAAACTGCAGTAAAAAATGTAGTAGAACTCAAGGTAAGTAGTTAAAATTATGGGAAGTGAGGGGCCTTTGGAACAGGGAAAAATAGGAAACTTCATAAAGGACATGGTCATAATGTACATGAATAGCATAGCTAAAAGGAATATAGACTGAGGAACCATATTTAAACAGGGTTCTTGCAACAGTCTTTGAAACTAAAGCAAGGTAAAATAAAGAGAGGAAGGTATTTCTTTCCATGGCAGACAGTACATTTTTGAAGATGAGATCTCAGCTGGTACAAGGAGGGCCGATGCGTGTATTTAGAAGGAGCCTGGACAGGGGCATGAGCATGAGCCGAGCAAGGCCAGAGGACTGCTGAGGGTATTTGACTCTGAGGCTTGTGCCCAGGAGGCAGAGCTCTGGGGCGGCAGCACCAGGGCTCGAGCCGGCTGTCCTCTGGTCTGAGCCGAATGTCCCTGCACAGGGGCCAGAGGAAAGGGACCTACGTCTGGGTGTTCTCAGAGATAACCCTTTGTTGTCCGTTACACTCCCCCCTTTGCTTTCTCCTCGTCCATCCTCTTCACAGTGCCATTCCTGCCCCTTAGGCTGGCTGTCGTCCAGTGTGTGGCTGTCATCTGGAACTCCTACCTGTCCTGGAAGGCACATCGGCTCTAAGCTTGCCTCGTACCACTGCTTCTGCCGTACAGTAATGCAGCTTGACTCTGGAACGGCCAGATGACCTCCTCAAAATGGGCACCTCCGTTTTCACGGGGTTTGGTTGATGGTCAGAATGGGATCAGTCCTATGAAACGACCCATTTCACTCTGAAGTGTAAACTGACTCCTTTTGAACTCACTGACATTTCTGTGATGGTCTTGTGTCCACCCCACAGCAGCCATTCCGTAAATACTTGTGGAGCCGTATAACCGTGGCAACTGCAGCTTATTCCCATGTCCTGGCAAATGCTGTTTACCCCCACTCTTCACAGATGCATTGGTTGCTCTGGCCAACCCCAGCCCCAGGGTAGGTCCAGTTCTTTGGGGACGCCCTCAAGCTCTGTATGTGGTACCTCCATAACTATGTTATAAAAATGTAATCTGGAACCCGCAGGGGCAACGAGTAAGACCCAACAGAAAAATACTGGGAGTCAAAATCTGTGGAGACGGAAAGAAGCCTAGAGACCATGAGCCCCATCTCCTCTTACAGATGAGGACACTGGGGTCCATAGAAGCGAGGTGGCCTGTCCCCTCCCCAGGTTAGTGGCAGAGTAGAAACTTCAACCCACGTCCTGTAGGTTGAACTTTTGTATGACCCTCAAATTCATATAGTGGAAAACCTAAGGTTTAAGGTGATAATATTAGGAGGGGGACCTTCAGGGGTGATTAGGTCACAAGGGCAGAGCCTTCCTGGGATCAGTACCACCATAAAAGATGCCATGTGAGGACACAGCAAGAAAGTGCCATTTACGAGCCATTAAGCAGGTCTTCACCAGAACCCGAATCTGCTGGCACTATGATCTTGGACTTCCAGGCCTCCAGAACTCTGAGAAATAAATGTTTGTAAGCCACCCAGTTTGTGAGGTGTTTTTGTTTGTTTGGGTTTTTTGTTGTTGTTGTTACAGAACCTCAAATGGACCAGAACACCATGTTTCCTTTCTACCAAGTGATCTTAACCCAGAGGTCAAAGGTCCAGTGATACTGCGGCTGTAATTCCCAGGAGAAAATTACCTTGGCTAAACTTTCACTTTGATGCAAACTCAGAAGCAGATGGACCAGTTTTTTGTGGTGTGAAAGCACTCTGAGGTCAGAACCCCCCCCCCCCCCCTTTTTTTGTACCCCAGTCAGACAGCCCTAGAATTTAGACCCTGGGGCTGGAATAAGACGAGAACCCTGGCCGGCCCGGCCTGCCTCGGCCGCCCCTCGGGTGGGTGTTCTGGTGACGGCTGTGTGCCAGCTGTGCCGTCCTGACCGCCTCTGCTCACGGGACTGGCGTCTCGGGCCGGGTCTGGGCGGCGGTACAGTCTGGCAGCGCCGAGGCCCCTCGGGAGGCACGGGGCAGGGTCAGCACCACGGACAGCCCCGCCATGCGGCAGTTCCGTGCCAGACAAGGCTGGCGTCCGACTGGGCCGCCCGGTCCCTGCCGACTGTTCCGAGCAGTGACGGACTCACGCCCGAGAGCCATCCTGACGCCCCAGCCTGCCCCTCGCTCACTTGGGTCCGCTGTGGCTTCCAGCGCAAGCCCCAGAGCCGCGCCCCTCGGGGTCCCGCAACCCGCTGGACTCGAAGCCGCGGCTGTCATCGCTCCGCAGTCCGTGCCCGCTCCTCGCTGACGTCAGCCGGAGCCGTGCTGGAGCTATATAAGGCTGGCGGCGGTCCCGGGACAGACCCCGTGTTTCCTGAGGCGCCCTCAGCCCGCCCCGAGGGACAGACCGGAGCTCCGTCCCGGGCTGTGCAGACGCCCTTCCCTCGACCCGTGAGTGGCTCCGAGCGCCCGCCCGGCCCCGCAGCGCCAGGACTCGGCACTCCGCTCGCTCGCCCGCCGGACCGTGGAGGGGAGGGAGGGCGGGGAGGGGAGAGGAAAGGGCGGCACAGGACTGGGTAGCGGCTGGGGCTGCAGGGAAGGTTGTGGGCACCGGGCGGCAGCCGAAGGGGACCGGCGGGGACGCTGGACGTGCGCGGGACGGGACCGGCGCCGACCGCGACTGCTCCGAGCGCACCTCACCCTGCGCTCCCCCTGTGTGTCCAGGGCCGGTGGCACCATGCGGCTGGCCGGACGCGCGCCGCTGCTGGCCGCGTTGCTGCTCCTGGCACAGCTGCGCCCGGGGAGCAGCCAGTGGAGCCCGGAGGAGGCAGCGGCGGCCAGGGTCCAGGACCCGAGTCTGCGCTGGAGCCCCGGGGCTCGGAACCGGGGTGGTGGAGCCCGCGCGCTTCTCTTGCTGTTGGCTGAGCGCTTCCCCCGCCGCCCGGGGACAGGCGGATGGGGATCCGGGACCTCAGGCGAGCGGCCGCGACGGGACGACCCTCCACTGTCCATTGACCTCACCTTCCACCTGCTGCGGACCCTGCTGGAGCTGGCGCGGACTCAGAGCCAGAGGGAGCGCGCAGAGCAGAACCGCATCTTGTTCGACTCGGTGGGCAAGTGACCGGCGGCGTCGGAAGCCTCGACCCCCTCCCCCGCCCCGGGCTGGCACCTGCCCGACCGGAACTGACCCCGTCCCGCGGGGCGGGGCGGCCCGGGAGTCCCCTGAGCCCTCCCTGCGTTACTAGTTTTTAATAAAAGTGCTGAAGAGCCGTTGGCCTCTGTTGTGGGGGCGCGGGGAACTTTCCGCAGCGGGGCGGGAACTCGGGGAAAGTGAGCCTCCCGGGACGGCGGGAGGGAGTCGGTGCTGCAGGCGGACGGCTTTCAACCAGGGTCCTGTGTCCCCATCGTCCCCACGTCCCCCACCAACTCAGGTCCCGATCTCTCCACGCCACCCCTGCTCTTTGCCCTTGGCACCGGGCTCGGGGTCGGTGCCTGATAGTAAGGAGACGCCCGACGGGGGCTCATTCCACTTCCGCCCCCCAACTGGCCCCAGATCCAGAGAAGGGAGCGATGGGGATGGGGTCGCCTCCGAAGCCGAGGCGGAGAGAGCCAGCAGTGAAAGACGCTGCGGGTCGGGTGCGGGTCCGGGTGCGTCAACCCTTTATTGAGCTTTCGCCCGCTGAACGGGGGGCGCGGTGGTCTCGGCGCAGATCCTCCGGGGCGGAGCGCAGGTCCCCCCACAGGGGGAGGGTCAGTGCAGGCCTGCGGCCAGGAAGGAAAGCTGCAGTGGGTCCGAAGGAACAAGGCCACTGCTTTCCCCAGCCACGTGGGTGTCTCCTCTACTTCCCACCCACCCTGGTCTCCAAAAGCACCAGAGGAATGGCTGGTGGGAAAGGAAAGTGTCCTTTTGCACCTGCGCTAGGGTCGCTCCCCTCCTGCTGGGGGTTGGGAGGCTTGGGAGCTACAAGCGAGCCCTGGTCAGGCGAGGAAGGCAATGACCGGAGGAAGGGACAGGGGCGCATCGGCCAGGCCAGCTGTGCCCCTGGGGCCGCACTCACCCTCCAGCCGCTCTTCTTCCGGCCCCGCGCTGCCCTCTTCTCCGTCAAACAGCACCTCGTCCTCGTCTTCCTCCCCGGAAGCGCCTGGCGGGAGGAAGACCCCCGTGAGGTGGTGTCCCTGCTTCTCTGACCATCGAGTCTCACCTGTCCCTCCCTCCGCCCCGTCCCCACTCCAGAGGGTCTGGACACCCAGTGCCAGCGGCACTGGCTCCCTCACCCGGCTGGAAGTCGATGGTCCTCAGCATTTCCGCCACGTGCTCCACGCTCACGGTGAACTGCTCCATGCTCTCGTAGCCGGGCTCTGGCCGCCCGGCCAGCTCCACCTTTGACATTGCCCCGACCCTGCAGCGGCAGCAGTGCCTCGTCCGGAAATGGCCCGCACCCCTCCCCCAGTCCCCACCCCTCACCCCGCGGTGGTGAAGCCGCACAGCCCCTTCCTCTCCCTCCCTGCCCCGCCTACTCACTTATTGATCAGCTCCTTGGCCTGCTGTAGGGAAGAAAGGAGGCCGAGAGTAAGCGTTGTGCCAGCCTCTGACTACGTTCCATTTCCGACGCCCAGCACCGTCCTGCGAAGGACTGGGGCCGGGGCAGGCGTAGCCCAATTCTTAAGGAGAAAATGGACTCAGAGGGGGGTTGACTCGTCCAAGGGCATGGGGCTAATAGGTGCCAGAAAGTAGCCTTGAGCCCAGGTCTCTAGGTGCCAAGCCCCCCCCCCCCCCAATCTAGCCACTATGCAGCCTGCCACCCAACTCCCAGGACTCACTTGCAGATACAGCGCCATCTGCGGCTCCTCCATGGACTGGATGGCAGACTCCACGAGCTTAGAGGAGCCTTCCAGGTGGTCTCCGTACTGGCGGATGAGCCCCCTGACGCGCTGCAGCTTCTGCTCCTGCTCGCGCGCCAGCGCCTGCAGCAGCTCACCCTTCCGCTCCTCCAGCACTGCGCACAGGGTCTCGAACTTCTGGTTTAGCAGCTGCTTCTGCCTCCGACTGTTGTCCTGAAAGATGGGGAGTGATGATGAGTCCCCACAGGTGGGAGAGCACCGGCAGCTTGTCCCGCTCCCACTTAGTGCTAGTTGCAGACAGCCAAGAAGAAAAGTGACCAGTCAGTTACCCCGCAAATTAGGGGCAGAGCCAGGACTCCAGCCCAGGGCTGCCGACTCCCAGATCTTCTCAGAAATAACAGTAACAAAATATTTTTTAAGATGCAATGGACATATAGCATCATATAAGTGTCAGGTGTACAAGGTAATGATTCGATACTTGTATATCTGTGAAATGACCACCACATATGTCTAGTTAACATCGTCCCCACACGGTTACCTTTTTTTTATTTTTTCATGTGATGAGAACTTTTAAGATCTACTCTCAGCAAATAACGACAATATTTTAAAGCAGCCTCATGAGTGCCATCTATGTCTCTGGGCCTGGTGTTTACTTGCTTATTTAGAACTAAGTAATCACATTTAGTTCTCAAAAAGATTCAGTCAGGTAGCCACTGGATCTTTCTCCTTATCACTATTTTATGTAGTTAAAAACAAACAAGACCAAAGCACAGAGAAGTTAAGTAACTGGGCCAAAGTCACAGAGCTAGTGAGGGGCAGAGCTGAGACTCAAATCTAGACGCCTGGCTGAGCCCATCCCACTACTTGTGAGCCACCTCTAAGAGTCCGGAAATTTCCCTCCCTCTCACCCCAGGCTTACCTCGATGGTCTGGCACACCTCCTCCATCTGCGTGATCACGGCCTGCACACGGTCATTGCCCGCCACCAGCATCGCGATGCCATCACTGAGCTCACTCTGCCACACACACAGGCCTGCACTCAGGGCTGGGGGACCTAGACTGGAGGTGTGCCCCTCCCACTGCAGCCAGGGCTGCCTAGGCCTCCTGCACCCCAACATCAGGGCATCACCAGAGATCTAGAGGGCGTGGGACCCTCCAAGAAGTGTGGAAGTACATTCTGTGGGTCAAGAGAGTTTGCCCTCTACTACCAAAAGAGACATTCACCAAATAGCCACCAAGTGCCAGGCACTGGACTAGACACTTTATCTGTAGATTCGTGCCTTCCATCAGTTCTGAAAAATTCTTCATGGTTGTCTGGTAGGATAGCACTGCCTCTTTTGCACTCTTGTTGGGAACCACCCTGCCTGGCTTCAGAAACTGGAACCCCCATGGCTAAGGCTGAGTGAGAGACCTTGGGACCATAAGCCGCTAAGGAGACATATCTTATCTCCCTGGCAGGGGTGCTGCCTCTGCCCCCTTACTTCACCCTTCTTGGCCCCAAGCCTGTCTGGTTAGCCAATGACGGGTAAGATTCCCTCAAGGGAGCAGCAACCTGAGACAGGCATGGTCATGAATGGGCCTCAAAGAAAGGACTTGGGGGGCTATGGAAAAAGGGGGTGATGGACTGTCCCCCCTTGGCTTTGACATAGCCTGAGTCCTCATTCCGTCTGCAAGAAGTCTCTTGGCTGCCTTACTTCCCCTGCCAGATTTAAGCCTAAAACAATGACAGAGGGTGGTGCAGCCCTGTGCTGGAAAGGGCAGGTTTCCCAGGTGATCAGGCCTAAGGAAGAATGCATAAAATCCTGTGAAACTTGCTTTGCTAAGAATGCCCTCAATTTTCTGATAAGGGTTCGAGCAGGAAATGAGTTCATTTCCCAAGTCTTATAGCCCCTTAGCTAACTGACCCTGACTCAGAATAAGCTCTGGTAGTTCTTTCTTTTTTATTATTTTATTTATGTATTTATTTTTAGAGAGAGGGGAAGGGAATGAGAAAGAGTGGGAGAGAAACATCAATGTGTGGTTGCTTCTCATGTGTCCCCTACTGGGGTCCTGGTCTGCAACCTAGGCTGTGCCCTGACTGGGAATTGAACTGGTGACCCTTTGATTCACAGGCCCATGCTCAATCCACTGAGCTCTACCAGCCAGGGCCTTGGCAGTTCTTTATAGGTTATCTATTGTTTGATCCTGACCACCTGACAATGATTGATGAGCTTTACCCGTATTCCTGTGCAAACTGAACCCAATAAAAGCTCATTGAGGAACAGGTTCCTGGTCCTTCTCCTTTGAGAGATCACTACCTTTCCTCTACAAGCAGACCATGTCTTGGTAGACTTATTCTCATCCGTGGCAGATGGAGGGCTCTTCAGGCAGAGCTCCCCCACATACTCTCTTTATTTTCTCGTTGTGTGGCTCTTATTAGACCTACGTTAGACCTTCTCATCTCCCAGGGCAGCTTTCTAGGCTGTTTTTTTTTTTCCAGTCCACTCTTCCTGTTCACTAATTTCCTCTTCCGAGAAACGTCTCGTTTAATTTATCCTTTGAATGTTTTATGTCAACAATTGCATTGCCTTTTCTAAAAGTTCTATTTGAGTCTTTGTCAAATCTGAATTTTTGATAGTCTAGTATTGCTTATTTTATTAATTCCATATTTTAGAGCATTTTATACACAGTGACTTTCTATTCTTTAATAATTTCAATATCCGAATTTCTTGGAGGTCTAAATCTATAATTTCTGTTTCTTTTGACTTCAGTAATGGGGTACATTTCTCTGTGGATCTTCAATTGTGAGCTAATCTCTTGTTCTTAATCTAAGGAAAACCCAAGGGTTTAAACTAAGGTTTGGGTTTTTTTTTTCTTTTTTCCTTCTCCTGAGTTTGCAGCAAAACTGATCACTTTAGTTCCTTCAATTCCATTTTAACCCGTTATTCTTGGGGGTCTTCATTGCAGGTCCCCCACCTTTTAGGGGTTTGAAGGCATAGTCTCACCTTTCTAGCTCAGTAATGCTGGCAGCACTTGCCCTCTGTGCTCACTATTCAGTATTCTGTTCTCAGTTCACTCCCCACCTCCTCTCTCCACCTTCACCCCCACTTGGAAATTTCCGTTACTTCCTCAGTGCCGGCCAGTATAATGTTTAAATTACATTTTATGTAGAATGTAGCTGTATGATGGACAGAGGGCCTTGAGAACACCTAGTCCACCATATGAAGTCTCTGATCGAATCCATTGTCTTACTTTATCCTAAAACAACTCTCGGAAGTAGGCATTTTCATGCCCAGTTTACAAGTGGGGAAAGTGATGGCCAGAGAGGCCAAGTGGCTCACCCCAGGTCACCCATAGAGCTGGGACTTTAGCCCTGGTCTGCCTGCCTTTAAAACCAAGTGGAATAAGAGGCTGAAGTTAGAGACCCTGTCTTATGCCTCCACCCCCACATGCCGGCTCCCTCTGCTGCTTGATACCTTCTGGCGTTTGTAAATGGTGGGCAGTGGGGCCACCTCACAGTCCTTGTGGGCGCCAAAGACCTTGCAGAGAGAGCAGGTGGGCACTTCACAGCTCAGGCAGTAGATGTTTATCTTCTCCTCTTCGTGCTCCTCGCACATGAGGTGCTGTTCAGCCTTGGAGTGCAGTGGCCTGCAGGGGCGTGGGCAGGCGGTGGGAGGGTCAGGGGCCAGGCCAGGGTGGGAGGTGGGGCCCGAGAATGCAAGGCCAACCACCCCCACCTTTTCCGCCCCTGCAGCTGTGCTGTGTCTGTGCAGGTAAGGGACTTCCACAGTCTCTTCATTTGAGAAACAGAAAGAGCTAAGAGGCAGAGGAAGCTTAGTTCCAAACATAGTCTCTATTCCAGGAGGCAGAGAAGCCTCACAGGACAGGAAGTAATGGGGGCCTGGCGAGGACCTTGCTGGTGGACTTCCAGCCCTTCCCCAGGTGGAGAGAGTGAAGGCAAAGCCGTGACCAGAAATCAGACCACCTGAGCTCAATGACCGGGGCAACTCCCTTCCCTTCTCTGGTCCATTCCTCCCATCTCCAAACTGAAGGGTCAGGGTGGTTTGGTACACTCCCTTCAGCCTTGGTGGGTTCCCAGGCTGTGCCCCAGGACCCGCTCTTTAGAGAGCCAAGAGGCCCAGACCGCTTACCGGGAAGACTCCTGCTTGTAAATGTCGATAATGTTCTCCACTAGCAGGTTTCGCTGCAGGCCGTAGACACCATGTCGGTCCAGGACAACCTCATGCCTGCAAGATGGGCAGCGGAAACGGCCTCCCGAAGACACAGTGGTGGAGCCCCGGGATTGCCATAGAGGGTTCGAGGCCTGTGGGGACAGGCAGCATGAGAGAAGGGGCACCGCGAAGGAACTGGGAGGCAGGGCGAGGCACTGGGGGTGGGGAGCAGGAGAGTGACGAGTGTGGCGGCATCAGCCCTTTTCTCTGGTCGGACCTTCCTCTGAGAGCAGCTCAGGGTGGGTGGCCATGGAGATCCTGTCTCCCACCATTATCTTATTTTTTAAGAGATTTTATTTATTTATTTTTAGAGAGAGGGGGAAGGAGGAAGGGAGAAAGAGGGGGAGAGAAACTTCAATGCGAGAGAGAAACATCAATTGGTTGCCTCTCAAACACGCCCCAACTGGGGACTGAAGCTGTAACCCAGGCATGTGCCCTGACTGGGAATAGAACCGGCCACCTTTTGCTTTGTGGGACGATGCCCAACCTACTGGGCCACACTGGTCAGGGTCCACTTTTATCTTATTACTCAGCCCACCTCCTTGAGTGTTCCTGCATCCAGACCCTGGCTTCGGTCAAGGCCTAGTCAAAATGGGATCTCCCCAAAGGGGCCCAGCTTGGGGTTGTGAGGTGACATTGACCTTGGCAGGAAAGCTCTAAGTGATGTGGCCAGTGTCCTCCATCCAGCCTGGGGTTGTCATGGACCACATCTGAGGGGGACATTCTGCAGCTCTGGGTGGGGGCAAAAGCAGAGATAAGTACTGGACAATGGGGCCAATAATCCGCATTCTGGGAAATCGCTCCAGAGACTGGGAATCAGGAGTCCTGGGTTCTTTTGCTGCGTTTGACACTCTTGTACTGTGTGCACTTGTGCCAGCAGTCAACCTCTATGAAACCAAGGACTGAGGATGAGATATGCACAACCGCACCCCTGTCCTAGGGACAGGCAAAGTGACAGTCCGGTTTAGAAGGCTGACTGCGATGACAGGGGTCGGCTCGGAAGGAGGACCTGCCCGAGACGCTCAGCACTTCCTTCCCCTATGCCTCATAGAGAACTTGCTCCATGCCATCCTAAAGTGGCCCTCTGCGCCCCAGGCCACAGACAATGGGCTCAGAGATGGGGAGGTGATCACCTGGCCCAAGCAGGGCAAATCAGTCTTTGTCTCTAGGAACTGGGAATGGAGACATAGCACCTGAGCTGGCTGGACCATGTGCAGCTTCAGAGCTGAAAAGACCTGTGGTGTTGGGCTAACAGTTGACGGTGTGGCCACCCAAAGTCTTGTACAAGCGGAGCTAGAAGGTGTGAGGGTTCAGAAACTAGGAGCAGAGAAGGCTGGTCTGCAGAGAAGAGAAATGAGCCAATCTGTGGAAAGTGGCAGATGAAACACCAGTTGAGACTGCTGGTTGTTCCCCAATATTCACCTGCTCTTCTTCTTAAATAACAGAGCCCCTGAGGTATTAGCAAGACACATGGACTAAAGAACTTGTGCCCAAGCCTCCCTTCCAGCTGGGCGTGGCCAAGGGACTGTGCTCTGGCCAATGGGATATATTGATAGATAGACATATTTTGTGCCATTTCTAGGAAGGGTACAGGTCCTCAAATAAGACTGAGGAGATGTCACAGGAACTTAACTCTTGTTCATATCAATTAGCCTGTGGTGAAATTGGTTTTGGTATACGTCATTTCATTTAAAGTCTTTGACGTTGGTAAACCTGCCAGTGACGTTGAGTGAAGACATACTATATCTTTGATGGGAGGGACATGCCCTGCTTCTTCCTGCCGACTGAAATGGAGATAGAATGGCTCACACTGAAGCAGACACCCTGAGCCAGGAGGTAGCCCCATGCTGAGAATGGCAGCAGGACAAAAAGAGTGAGTCTCTGATGAAGCAGTCTTGGACTGCCTACCCATATTTTCACTTGAGAGAAAAAACAAAACTTTACCCTCTTGAAGCTATTGTGATTTACAGTTTTCTTCTTTTCTCTCTCTCTCTAAGATTTTATTTAGTTTTAGAGAGAGGGGAAGAGAGAGAGAGAGAGAGGGAGAGAAACATCAGTTGGTTGCATTCTGCGTGCCCCCAATTGGGGACCTGGCCTGCAAGCCAGGTATGCGCCCTGGCTGGGAATAGGACTGGCAATCTGTTGGTCTGCAGGTCAGCGCTCAATCCACTGAGCAGTGCCAGCCAGGACTGATTCGAGGTTTTCCGTCACTTACAGCAGAATCTAATCCTAAGTAGCTGGAAGACCACATACTCCTAGGAGTAACAGAGAGAGTAGTCACCTGGGACTTTGTATATTTAGATGTATTTCCTGCAATTGGATTTCATCAGGTTCTCCAAATTCTTACACAACAACCAGGTCAAGTATGTGTGTGCAGTAGCACCCTATAACACCTAGAGGGCACCCAAGTCCTAGTCTTGGCTGATCTCTTGACAGCAAGAGAAGCCGTCAAAGCAGGAAATGTGGCCCAGTTGTGAAGTGGGCAGCCTATTTGAGGAGGGTGACTGGCATGTCACAAATACCACATTTAGGAGCATTTCTTGAGGATTATAGAAAGCTAATGCTTTAGCCCATCATAAAGTTGGAACAAATTAGTTTAAGATTATCCAAGGCTGTGTTTGTGTATTTGTCTTTCTCGGTAACTAGATTATATAACTATAGTTTAGTTTAGTTTAGTTTAGTTTAGTTTAGTTTAGTTTAGTTTAGTTTAGTTTAGTTTAGTTTAGTTTAGTTTAGAGATGTGTTAAAGTGTAAGATCACTGGAATTTTTTTAATAATTTCACACAGTTACCTTCTAATATTTAGAATCCAAGTGAGTAAGGAGGTGTTGGGGAAACTCTAAGCCTGCAAGTTCCTGCAGGGATGTTGTCTTTTGTGGATGAGAAAAGAGGACTCTGTGGAAAGGAGCCTCACAGGGGAATCTGCTCATCAGTCCCTAACTGGGCGGGTCACGGTGGGTAGCCAGGACCCGGGCATATGACTTTCTAGAAAAAGGTTTATCTTTGCCCTAAGCAAGCCCTTCCACTGTTTCTGGGCATCTAGGTCAGATGCCTTTCAAGCCGTAACCATCCTGGAGAGAGAGAGCACATAACCTGTCACCTATCCTATAATCCAAAGCCCACCTTGCTTTTCCCACCTCTATGTACTATCTTAACACCCCACATCTTCCTTGTGTTAACCTCCTTAATCTCAAATGAATCCAAAAACGTTATTCTCTGGAGCATTTGAGATCTTGATCCCTGCCATATGTCCTCAGTTTGGCTTAAAATAAACTCATCAAAATTCTCTACAGACTTGGCAGTTTCTTATGTCGACACTTTGATTAGCTGGTGGGAACCTTAGAAAGATGCTCAGGCCCTGACCGGTGTGGCTCACTTCGTTGGGCATCAACCACAAAGCAAAAGGTCACTAGTTCCATCCCAGTCAGGGCACATGCCTAGGCTGTCGGTTGGATCCTGGGTCGGAGCATGTACGAGAGGCAACCAATTAAAGTTTCTTTCTCATGTCAGTGTTTCTCTTCCTCTCTTTCTCCCTCCCTTCTCTCTAAAAATAAATAAATAAAATCTTTAAAAAAATATGCTCAGCACACATCTGAATAGTAAAAGAAAAGGCGGAGGCGGCTTATACTAAAGCCTTGGCCCAACTCATACCACCCTCTTTGCTTCACCCCCTCCCCCACTGCGCCCTTCCTCCAAACTCATTACTTCACAATCCACACGTGTTTTGAGGGCCTATTACGTATCAAGCACTGTGCTGTGGGCTTTCCAGACAATGCTGAATTTAATCCTCGAGCCTTTCATGTGCAGATGGTACAGGAGGTAAACGTTTAGCCCCTAATTTAGACCAGGGGAAGCAGGACGACAGTGCTCACATCTGTCTGCTGAGCACTCGCTTTGTGCCAGGCTCTGCTCTAAGGCCTTTCATTTGTATTAACTCATTTAATTCTCATATCCGCCCTGTGAGGTAGGTACCACTACTAGCTTCGTTTCAAAGATAGGAAATTGTAGCCCAGACAAGTTAAATAAATTGCACATGGTCATTGGCTAAGCGGTGGCAGAGCCAATATTTGAACTCAGGCACCTGACTCCTGAGTCTGTCCAGTTATCAACATACTACATTGTCAGTTCCAACATTGGCCTCTCTGAGTCTCAGGTGAAACAGATTTTAGTAAAAATCATGAAAGGCCAAACATCAACCTTTCACGAAGGCCAGAAATAGCAGCCAAAAACTCAGCTGTGGGTTGAAGTTATCTGAGCAGAGATAAACAAAAGATGACCCATCCAATCAAAACCCCGTGTGCCAGGAGCACGATAAGGACCCGGCCTGCAACCAGAATGATCTGCGTGTCTGAGGAACGGCGAGAGAAGAGCTCAGATCTCAGGGACACCTCCTCTTGTGGACCTACGCATGGCCCACAGGGAGGACAATAATTCATCAGATTCTGTGTGAAAAATATTCTGGTGCAGCACAACCAAACTGAGACACTCTCCTGTCTACTAATCCCAGTCGCACCCCTCTGTTCACTAAAAAGCCAAGGAATTAAACAGAGATTGCACACCAGTGATAACACCTAGCTGGCCAGTGTACATTTAAGAGGACAGTGGAAGAAAGCCAAGGTAAATAGAAGGTTAAGTAAAGAAGTCACTGTCAGCACCAAATAAAACCACCCCATCCAAGGAGGAGGGATGAGCAGCAGGATCTGACAGGAGAGGCAATGACGAGATAATACTAAAGGGACAGGGAAAAGGAAGCGTGACAAGCAAAGGACAGAGGAAGAATACACTTTGGAAGGAGAATAGCTCCAAGAAATGGTACAATTTCAATATAAAGTTTTAAAGGAAATAAAGAAAGCAGCCTCCCTGATTAAAGAGAGAGAATGTGATTAAACCTGGAGAAGAAAAGCAAGCTGGCAGAATTAAGGAAAGAAATCCAGTAAAATATATTGGGTTGGCCCAAAAGTTCCATTTAGTTTTTTCATAAAATGAAAAATAAAATCTTCATTTTTCACTAATACCTTTATTGATTTGGATATTTTGAGTATTTTGGCTATCTCCTGTTATTGGCTTCCAGTGGGTAGAGGCCAGGGGTGCTGCTAAACATCTTCCAATGCATAGGACAGCCCCACAGCAAAGAATTATTTGGCAAAAATATCAGTGGTAGGGAGAAATTCCTCAAAGTACTTCTGACATGTTTGATAAGCCACAGCACTTTCTCCACGCACCGCACAAATCTTTTTTTTTTGCATTTCACTTGTATTTTTACCTTTCTTGAATTAAAACATAATATGCCAAAAATGATGTTATTTTCTTCCATCTTCAGTAGTACAATGGCTACACAAAAACTCACCAATTTTGTTAAGTTTTTTTTTTAAATGCACACTGATATGACAGCTGTCACAATATGGTCTAACAAAATTGTTTCAAATGAAGTTAAAGACAACTAAGCACTACTAGAGCCATCGCAGAAAGAAAACTAAATTAACTTTTTGGCCAACCCAGTTTTATCAACATAGAAACAAAACGCACATTTGACACCGAAGGACGTGGGGCCTATGATGCCAAGATGAGTCACGCGGAGTATAGAAAATAACCAGATGAAAGTAATCGGGACTGCCTGCTACAACTGGACCACCCGTAAGGACACCATGTGCTACGTGAAATGTCTGACACAAAAGGACAAATGCTGAGTGACCCCTCTTCTGCGAGGGGGCAGGGTAGCCAGATTACTAGGTTCTTGCTGGGGCGCGGGGGGAGGGCGAGTGGAGACTTGTTCTTTAGCGGGAACCGAGTTTTAGTTGGGAAGATGATAGCCCTTCTGGAGGTGGATGGCGGTGATGGTTGCACAGCACTGTGAGTATCCTCCATACCACTGACTACACGTTTAAAGATGATCCAGACGGAACATTTATATTTTGTGTACCTTGAACAGTATTAAAAAAGAAGGTTAAAAAAAGAGTAATCAGAACTTGGGATGTCTCAGCCCAGGGCCCTACTCCAGGCTCCTCACAGTCCGTGCTGACTCCGGGGACTCACCTGAGGCCGATGCGGACAGTGCATTGCCCCTCACTACTTCCCCAGCTGCCAAAGCAATTCCTTCAGCAGCTCACCCTACTGGCTAATCGCTACCCTGTGCGGGACGGGGTTCAGGAGGCCATCAAGTCCTAGGCAGTCCACCCTAAATACCTTGTTCCAACAGCACCTTTCTTGGGAGCTTGAGTGCACACAGGATAGGTGGTGGGGAGGCTTGTACCTCCGCCATCTTCACAGTGTGGCTGAGGGTTGGTGCTGACCCCACAACCAAGCACTGCTTTCCCGTTCGCCCCCTGGTCCCACAGAACGTCCCCTCCCCTCCCCTCCCCTCCCCTCCCCTCCCCTCCCCCTCCCCTCCCCTCCCCTCCCCTCCCCTCCCTCCCTCCCCTCCCCTCCCCTCCCCTCCCCCTCCCCTCCCCTCCCCTCCCCTCCCCTCCCCCAGAGCTCAGGCCCTCCTGCCATATTTTCACGAGTCTCTGGCCAATGTGTATATGAGCCCTTGGTGCTATGGGTAAATTTGACTAGTAATAAAATAGTAAAGTTTATCTTTGGGGTTTTCCAGGGCCCTCTAGCTCATAGCATAGCATTCCTGGTGCTTGGGCGCCCTCATGGCGCCTGTGTGCTACATCAGAGATGCCCGTAACACGGTCTGCACAGCGAGACGGGCAAGATTCCAGGTGGAATGAGGATGGACATTTAAATGTGTTATGTCTTTATTTTAATGCACATTAGAAAAAACAGCCAGCCTAGAAAGCTGGTGATTTTCATGGATTTTCTAATTTAGAATGACAATAATTATTTAAGCCTTAAAATGGAATCCTTTTAAACAGAAATAGTAAATACAGAGGATGAGTGGTAACTGCCACGGCAAAAACCAGGAAGGCAAAGTGAGAGAGAGGCTTGGGGAGGTTGTGCCACCCCTGCTCTGACTGCCTCTCCTCGTCAAAACGTGTCTGTCTCGGGTCCCAGCCCTTTGCCAGTGCCGGGGCGGCTTTGAGAAAGTCGTCTGCACTGGACCTGTTGATAAAACTGTTACCCCTTCTTGGGAACCCCTTTGTATTTGCACAGAGGGCCTTTCAGGCAGTAGGATAGAGAGAAAGTAGCACTGATCTGATGATCTGGCTTTGCATTTGCTATATGTGACCTTGCAAAGGTCATTTCTCTCAGGCTTCAATCTCCTCAGATCTAAAAAGAGGGCTTTGCCTTTAGCACTAGGTGCTTTCAAGAGCTGGCACTCTCCGAGCAGTGAGCCTTAACGGATAGAATTATGGTAAGAACATCAGACACCGGGACCTGTCTGTTTTTGCCTATGATTTTACAAGAACCTTCTCCTCTCACACTATCTAGACTCCACCTCCCTCTCCATTTGACTCGGATCCAGTCTCCTGATTCCCGCGCCCCCCCCCCTTTGTCACTAGAGCGCCCTCTTCCTGTCTGATGCAAGCAGTCCTTGAAATCCCGTCGTCCCTGGAGCAGCCCTTGTGTGTTTACACGGATTGATACAATGCGTATTATCTACGAGGCTTGACTTTGCATTATTTTTGTAATCAGAATACTACAGCCCTGGCTGGTGTAGCTCAGTGGATTGAGCGCAAGCCTATGAACTAAAGGATCGAGGTTTGATTCCCAGTCAGGGCACATGCCTGGGTTGCAGGCCAGTTCCCGGCAGGGGATGCAGGAGAGGCAACCATACACTGATATTTCTCTCCCTCTCCCCTTCCCCTCTAAAGATAAATAAATAAAATCTATTAAAAAAAGAATAAACACTACCATTGTTCTTTAAGAATAAGCATACTGGTTATTTCACAGTAGAGGGAAGATTAAACGAGTTATTAATGGAATCATGTATCATTTTTAAGGGAGTTCTTAATAACACGAGGAGATACTCCTGTCATGATTTTAGATGCAGAAAGCAGGGTACAAATCTGTAGAGACAGTGGGGAAATGCGCGAGGAGGTTTACAGGTGTGGTGTTTTTTTTTTAACGTCTTTGTGTTCATCTGTATTTCCCAAATGTCTCTGCATAGACCAGCAATTTTCTACTTTTTCACCTCTCTTCTTCCCCCACAGGCACACATCTCCTAGACTCTAAGGGACCCCACGAGACCCCCAACCAGGGAAGCAGTGGGCAGCGGCGGCTTGTCCAGGGCCAACCCCCTGACCTTGTACCCAAGGTCCCCATTCCTCTGACTCCGCCCAAGCTGACTGCAGCTGCGCCTCTGCTCACTTCTTTCCCATCATGTTCCTAGAGGACCAAAGCAGACCCGCCTGCTCTCTCTCCTGTTGCTCCTTCTAACCCACGTGGTAGGTTCTCCCACGTTTCACTGCCCCCAGCTTTAACAACTGTACCCTCAAAACAATAAACAAGCAAACAAACGAACACACCACACACACACATTGCCCTTAGAAAGGGTCCATAGGCTTCACCAACCGACAAAGCTCATGGCACAAAACGAGATTACTTCCTGTCCTGATTGTAGGTCCTCAGATGGTCTCATCACAAATAGGAGTTTCATACTGTGGGGTGTGTACGGCAACCTCCTTCATATGTCTCCATGCTGGTGGTCTCACCCTGGGCTAAAGAGCTCTCAGCTAATATCCAGTTAGAAAAACCCTCTCTTCGCTTCTGTTTACCTTCCTATTGCATTTCAAGATTAAGAAGTAACTGTCGGGCTCTGTTGCATACATAATGTGTTTGCTCCTTCTTTTCATCTTACAATGTAAGACCGTGTAGACAAAGCGCCAGCCTCAGAAAGGAAAACGTTATGTGCCAATGATGTGACGTGTAAAAGAAATTCCATAACTCCAGGAAACAGAACTTCTAGATTTATGTCCCTACTCTGTCCCTTTTTTGTGTGACTGTAACCTCTTTCCTGTGTCTCCGCATAAAATGGCAGTAACACCCATTCTACCTAACACAGGTGAAATCATGCCTGTGCTGCCCCCACTGGTGTGGCTCAGTGGGCTGAGCGCTGGCCTGTGAACCAGAAGGGCGCTGGTTCAATTCCCTGTTGGGCACGCGCCTGGGTTGCAGGCTGAGCCCTTGGGGGCTCACAAGTTTTCTCTCCCTCTCCCTTCCCTTCTCTCCGAAAAGGAAGGAATCATGCATGTGAAGGTTCTCCATAAATTATAAAGCACTGCTCTAGACCTTAAAAATATCTGCCCACACAGAACCACAGGATCTGAAATAACTGTTCTCTCTTTACTGTGAGGGATACAATGGGGAAAATGCACACATGGAATTTAATTCTGGGCTACGCTCAAGGCTTTTATGTGGCATACACGCTGTGAGCTGTCGCCCTTTTTGGCGCTGTGGTGTATCTATTTCCTTCATGACATTTCATAGCATCTAATAGAGATGCTCCACCTAGAAAGATGCTCCGTGAAAGCAGCTACTCTATCAAATCTGTACTTAGTTCAGAACGTTCTTCCGCTTTCCTGGCTCTTCAGAGTGATGCTGATTTGGGATACTGGCCCAGGATGCAAAGGGGTGGAGGGTGTTGGAGGCGTTCTCCCCGAAGCTGGTGGGCCAGCCAGTGATGCCTAATGGAGCATGCATCCAGGTCCTCTGGGCCAGCCTTGGGATATGCTGAAGAAGCCACAGGGAAATAACGGGCAGAAGACCAGACATCTGGGGAAAAGCTGAAGAGCCTCAGCAGCACCCGGGTGTGGCACAAAGCTGAGGTGTGGGTGGGAGAGTGGTTTTGAGCGGAGGGCCAGCTCTGCCTGACAGAACCCAGCAAGGAGCCTGGTACGAGGGGTGCGCTGACGGAGGCTGGTTGAAAGGAAACTGAGAAGCAGATCAGCGAGTCAAGTGCAGACACCAGCACCAGAATGGAAAGCTTTAAACTGGAAGTCCACAATAATTCTTGAACTTGTAAAATCATAGAGTTAGAATTACAAGGATGTTAGTGATCTTTGTCAAGCATCCTTCTCTCTCTCTCTCTCTACATATGTAAAGAGGCTTGAAGAGGTGAAATAGCCTGATTTATATCACATGGTAAATTAAGCAAGAAACTGGTTTGAGGAGATCCCAGGAATGCTAAGTCTCAGTCTAGGTTCTTGTCCCCGACTTGGAAGAATCAAGTTTCTTCTAAGTTGGTAAGATCATTAACCCTGGCTGAAGGTGAATGCGAGTCACAAAATTTCAATAAATCCATCTCATAAAGGAGACGCGCCCCACGCCTGGCGGGCAGGTCCTGGGGCCAGAGTAGCAGGTGGAAGTGGTCCAGGAGGCAGGCGGTGTAGGCCTTCCGTGGGCAGGCCTGTGCTTGACGACAAAAGGTCCTAACTGTCATCTGATAAAGACCCGGAGCTCGGGCACAACACGGAGGTCGTCCCTTTCCTAGGGAAGGAGGCCCCTTCCTTGATATTTCCGTCTCTGTAGATCTCTCCCTCCCTAAACGGACAGCCCCAGAAAAGCTCTGCCTGAACTACCTGACAAGTCCGTCTGATTGTTAAATTACAACAGGTTGCAGCTCACAAACAAGCGCCCACAGTGAAGTGGGGGCGTGTATAAAAATAAACAGAAGCCTTGCTTTAAAGTCGTTCAAGAGCGAATAGAGTTTACAAATGCATAAACACAGAGAGATGTTTGTGTCAAATTCCCACACCAACAGCCTTCTTCTAGTCAAAATGCTTGGTGGCTGAGTGGGTGCGGCGTGGGGAAAAAGGGGGGAGAAGGGGGCTAATGTGGTGTTTTATGATATTTCAATTCAGACAGAGAGAGAGAGAACAGTTCTAAAGATGACTATATAAATAAAAATAAAATATGTATGGGGACAAGGGCTTGGGAAAAGTATGTACGTATGGGAAAAGTAATATGCAAACATGAAAATCGATTGTAAATTAATTGTGCTGGGAGAGGGAGGATTACGGATGATTTCCTCCCAAATCCTTGAGGCTGTTGAACATTTCCAATGACACGTTTTCACTTTTCCAATTTTGCTCCCTGGCTCTCTAGTTTACCTGTGTTATAAAATCACACTTCTCTAAAATTCTTGTTTCTTGGCTGTCACAGCAGTTTTTAGAGCAGCAACACAGTGGCACCACCCAGATGTCTCAGAGGACTGATTAAGTGGACTGTGGTCCAGTCACGACGATGGAGCGCTGTACAGCCATTTAAAAAGGAAAACATGAATCCAAAAACCTGCATGTGTGAGTACGAATGACTGCCGAGAAACAGTGAGTAAACAAAGGCAGGTGTAGAATAATGAGTCTAGTTTAAATATATGTGTATATATACACACATACCCACACCTATCCACGGAGAATTTCTAGAAGGCTACCCAAGAAAGTTGGTAATGGCTACCTCCATCTGCAGAAGGGAATTTAGCACCTGAAGGGAAGATTCACTTTTCATGATATAAACTCCTATCCTGTTTGAAAAAAAAGTGTGTGTGTGTGTGTGTGTGTGTGTGTGTGTGTAGCATACTGGTATCACTTTTTATACGACCTATTAACTTTCTAGGCAATGTTCTAAGAGTATTCTTCCTAAGTGGCTTAAAGATACAGGAATCAAAAGTCCTATTCTTGTCTCCATACTTAGAAAACAGACAATCTGATTATGCCTAGAGTTGTCAAAATGTGGAGGCAATGTGTGAAAAACTAAATATGCTCATCTTTCAGAGGAGGATCTGCTGAGATGTACAGACATAAGTGCAGCTGAAGAACTGGGTCAACCTCCCACCAGGCCAGCCCAAATAAAGCAGCATGCAAACAAGCTGTTCACTGGTGTCCGCTTGGAGGGCCCAGGGGCGCTCTGCACCTGCAAAGATCCACAGAGCTACTCCCAAACCCTGGGAATCGTATCATCTCCTGAACATTCTGCACAGGGTTTGCTCCAAAGCATCCATCCCTATGTCTCTCAGGGCTCAGATCAGTATTCCAGAGCTTCAAGGAACCAAAGCAAGTGTGCCTGAATGCAGAGGACTAACTTGGGCAAGGGAGGTCATTGAAACACCCTCTAGGCTCCTGTCCCTGGGTCCCTCTGCCCGATGATACTGCATGTCTTGCACTTTAATTATTCTGACCCCTGTTTTTCACGGATGCATTACCTTCACTTTCAAAACTCCTCTTTGCTTTCACATACTTCAGGCTCTAATGAAAGGATGTTTCACTCCAAATTCATGACAAGGGAAGGCAAAGTCATTTTGCCATTGCTTCCTGGCATGTCAGCCTGGAGGATGTTGAGAGTTACTTTCACGAAAAGCAAAATTTAAGGGGGTGGGCAAGGCATAGCCTCCTGTACATGACTTGATGCCTAGGGTAAGGGGGGCACCACAGTCAGTCTAAGCCCCTAGAGAGGGGAAATCACCGCTTTGAGACCCTCCAGGGCCAAACAGACTCATAGAGGACTAGGAGATGGGAGTGCACCTCGATGGGGAGGTGGTAGGCAAGACCACCGGGCACTCGGTGAAGGTGGCAGACAGCAGAAAGTGTCTGCCCTGGGGCACAGCTGAGGGGCGAGCAGGCTCAGTGAGCCCAGTACTTCCCCCAAACCTACTGCCCCAAAGAACGTACAAGGGAAATGTTTTCTTGGTTAAGTTAAAAATCACTTGTGTTCAACACACTTCATCATAATTGCTGATACAGATGAAGAATATGTGTTCATGATGTCCCTTGTTGCTGCCATGCGTACTAAGCCAGCCGGCTCTGGTTCGTTCAGAGATTTTACTTCATTAGCAAAAGATGTGTGTGTGTGTGTGTCTGTCTGTCTGTGTGTCTGTCTGTGTGTCTGTCTGTCTTTCCCCCTCTCTCCCTGATCTTTGTCCCAGTTTGTAGATTACTACAGCCGATACCAGTGACACAGGGCGAATAAAGGAAGCCTACTTATAAACCATTCTGGTCCTGGGGGGTGTGGCTCAGTGGACTGAGCACAGACCTGTGAACTAAAAGGTTGCCAGTTCTATTCCCAGTCAGGGCTCATGCCTGGGTTGTGGCCCAGGTCTCCGATTGGAGAGGTGTGCGAGAAGCAATTGATGTTTCTCTCCCCCTCTTTCTCCCTCCCTTCTCCTCTCTCTAAAAAATAAACCATTTCAGTATATGCTGCTTTTCTTTTTGAAACCAGTAGCTGAAATCATATCTATGCACTTGATTAGGTCTTCTTTGCCCCGTGACCACAGGTCAGACCAAACTGGTCGCGTTTCTGAGAAAATGTCTTCTCTGCCTTCTTTCTGTTTACCTGACCTCAATCATTTTTAGCCAGAGGTCCCTTTATTGATAGTCTGGAGTGGGGCACAGGTGTGACTCTTGTGATCAGGGACAACGCCCCCCAAAGATGGATGCGCTGAGCTGTGCCTCAAACACAGATTGCTGCACTGTCGCCAGGGCCCTTTCTCACAGGGCCCTTTAATACTTTGTTATCTCCACGCTATTTTCCCCAGATTTTCCATAATGTTCTCAAAATCTGAAACTCGAGGCTGGAGTGCAGAGTCTAGCACAGCCTGTTATTCGGCCTGGTGCAGGCTCGCCGCCCTCCCACTTTCTACGGGGGCCTTCCTCCGTCCTCGGTACCATCATTCCAGCGGCTGTGCATGCGCGGGCTGTCCTCGGCAGCCTGCAGAGCAGCTGCTGACTCATGCTTGCTCTGACATCTCCCAGAACCCCGGCTTTTCTCCTGCCCTCAGCCAGGACAGCCACCACCCATCTCATAGAACACTGCCTGTCGCCTTCTGGGGGCTCAGCTCTGACCTGAGGGGAAGGCCCCCACAAGTCCACACTGCCTCACTGGGCCCTGCCCCCGCCCTGGCCCACCTGGAAGACGTCATTGGCGCACTTTCGACACAGGTTGTGCTGGCAGGGCAGGATCACCACTGGTTTGGAGAACATCTCCAGGCAGATGGGGCAGATGAGCTGCTTCTCCAGGTTGTCCATGCTGTGTGCATCCCCTAGCAGCGGCTTGAAACCCACTGTGAAGTTCATCCCCTCAGTGATGGTGCCTATCCCGGCCTTGGTCCTGGCCCTGGCCTTTCCTCACTGCCTCTGGACCCTTCCTCGTACGTTAGACAGCCTGTGGATCCTTACGTTCCCTTTTGTTGCTCACTCTTGAAATAGCTCTGCTATCTCTCCTGCGCCTTCCTCTGAAATGCACCTCGTCCTCAGAGAACTGTTTTCAGACACTTCTCGTCTCTCTCTTCTTTACTCTCTACCCAGCCAGACACATGCAGCTTTTTTGATCCCTCACTCCCTGAGTAACTCGGCCCCTGGAAATCTCTCCTCTTGTTCCCCAAAACACTCTCGTTCACCCTATGGGCAGCACTGTTTGTCCCTCACTCCCCAGAGAGGAGATTAATTTTAACGTGGGGGTGGGGAACAAGGGGCATGTGTGTGACATTCCAACTCCCAATTTAGCTCATGTAAGGCGAGCCACAGCTGTCACGGAATGAATGACCCTGACTCACTCAGGAATGGGTGACTCTCTTGAGCAAGAGCAGGGGCAAGCTTCACTGCTTATGGTGAAAGATGGGCCAGCAAAGGTGCTGAGCTCTCGCTTGCTCTGAGTAGCTCTCACTCAGAAGGCTCCTGTGAGCCTGAGCCCCAAGCTCTGGCTGGGGTCCTCCTTCCAGGGTGGCGACACAGAGTCCAAATTGACCTGTGTGAGAGGGCTACACACAGCTCAGGGTGGGAGGGCAGATCTTAGTAGAACTACAGTCAGTCAGTGAAAACCTCTGCCCCCAAGGCTATGCCAGTGACCCTGGCCCTCTTCCTCTGAACCCCAAGATTCAGAACAGAGGCACCAGAGACTAGAGAGGCTTGGTCCGACATATGTGATCCACCTCCGTTTCTGCCCAGAACTTTCTTGTATTGCCCTAGGACAAGAAGCTCGGGAGGCTACGGCTGACAGCTGTGCCAGGGCCTAGAACGACCTCAGGAGCCTGTGCCCAAGGACATGTGCAATTCTGGTCCATGGACACGTCACTGAAGCCACTCCAAGGACTTTAGATTTGTCGGGAAAATTGAGAGAAGCTGAGCTGGGCTGAAGGGACCTTGGTGCCAGGGACCTATTTTGAGTACCAAGGGAACCAGTCTCCAGGGACATTTTAGAGCTCTGACAGTCATAATCACAAGGCTGCGGGAGGCCTTGGCCCAGCTCTCAGCTGTCCCAACTCCCACTCTCCCAGGCAGACTGGTCTCAGATGTGAGCACCAATCCTCTACCTTGTTCTCCTACAGGCCTTTTTCTCTCTCCCAGGCACAGTTTGTCTTTGGGGGAACCCACGTATGCACTGGGTTGGACAGGAACTCTTTTTTTTCCCCCCTAAATGATAGCTTGGCTGCATAGAGTAATCTTGGATGTAGGTCCTTGCTTTTCACGACTTGGAATACTTCTTTCCAGCCCCCTCTTGCCTGTAAGGTCTCTTTTGAGAAATCAGCTGATAGTCTTATGGAAACTTTTTTGTAGGTAACTGTCTCCTTTTTTCTTGCTGCTTTTAAAATTCTCTCCTTATTTTTAATATTGGGTAATGTAATTATGATGTGCCTTGGTGTGTGCTTCCTTCGATCCAACTTATTTGGGACTCTCTGAGCTTCCTGGACTTCCTGGAAGTCTATTTCCTTTGCCAGATTAGGGAAGTTTTCCTTCATCATTTTTTCAAGTAAGTTTCAATTTCTTGCTCTTCCTCTCTCCTTCTGGTACTACTATGATTCAGATGTTAGAATGTTTAAAGTTGTCCTGGAGGTTCCTAACCCTCTCCTCATCTTTTTTTTTTAATTCTTGTTTCTTCCTTCTTGTTTCTTCTGCTCCAAATTGTTGATTTGAGTCCCGGTTTCCTTTTCTTCACTGTTGGTTCCCTTTATTTCACTTTTCATAGCCTTCACTTTTTCCTCTATTTTGTGACCATACTCAACCAGTTCTGTGAACATCCTAATTATCAGTGTTTTGAACTGTGCATCTGATAGGTTGGCTATCTCTTCATCATTTAGTTGTATTTTTTCTGGAGCTTTGATCTGTCCTTTCACTTGGACCATATCTTTTGTCTCAGTGTACCTGTTACATAATAAGGAGCCTCAGGTGTTCACCAGGGCGGGGCAACCCACGTGGCTGCATTAGGGCACTCTATGTGGGGGAGGGGTACGAGAGGGAATAGTGCTGCTTGCTCCACTCTCTGCCAGTTTTCAGTCACTTTCCCTGCTACCCACAATCAAATTGGGCCCTTCTTCTGCTGATTCCCTGGGTGGGTGTGTTTGTGTACATTCTAGAACCCTGTGAGTCTCTCCAACGAACTCTCCTGTGAGGCTGGGAGTTTCTTCCGCTGCTGCCTCAACCCCCACAGGTGTTTTCAGTCAGAAGTTCTGAGGCTTTACTTCCTTGCTGGAACCCTGGGTTGCGTGGTCTGTCTCGCTCCCCGGTTGTTCCTCCAAGTTTACTTGCAGGGAAATGTGGGACCACCCGCTCCACCAGCCACCACCTTGCACCTAGTGGTGAGTCCTCTCTGCCCAGCTGCTCGTCTCTGTCCTGCCTACCGGTCTGGATGAATGTTTCTTCTTTAATTCCTTGGTTGTCAGACTTCCATTCAGTTTAATTTCCTGGCAGTTCTGGTTATTTTTTGTTTTAAAATTCACTGTTGTCCTTGTTTTGGTTTGCAAGGAGGTACAGTGTGCCTACCTATGCCTCCATCTTGGCTGGAAGTTGGACAAAAGCTCTTTTATTTACTGACATTCCTCAGCCTTTCCCCCAGGGGGAGAGACAAGTATGAGGAGCTATGAGACTCTGACCCTCAGTAGACAGGAAAGAAAAGGTGTGGAGAGGACACCAAACAGCCCAAGTGAAGAGGCACAAGTGGGGAAAGGGTCTGTGGGAGTACAAGCTTTTCCCCATCATGTGTTGCATGCCATGTTTTAAAAACAAAATACATGGCATTCAGCCTGCATCAGATGTGGTGAAAGGAGAGAGGCCAGCAGGCACTCAGGTGTGAACCTCAGTCAACCCCCAGGACCCATGCTAACGGGTGCCAAGTGGGCAGCTGAAGCTCAGGGACACCCCAAAGGTGGGAGAAGACCCTGTAAGCCTCAAACGCATTCACACCTCTCCTAAGTTGACTCACGGTAGCCTGGAACAAGGCTGGCAATGTCCAGTGTATGGGCACCAGAAGAAAGTGAGAGCAGCCCAGGAAAGTGTGCTGGCTTAGGAAGGAGTCTGACGCTAGGAGTTCTGGGTACACAGAGTTGCCAAGGAAGGTTAACTGGTACCACAGCTCTGAGACAGGATCCACTCTGCTCAGCTTTTGGGATGTTGGTGGAGATATCACAAGTGACCCAGGAACCCTACCCATGTGACACTGGCTAAAATCCCAAGACGGGCATAAGAAATAGGGTGCTTGGGGAAAATCTGTCACCTTTGTCTGAGACCTCCTATGGGTAGGGATGGGAGGTCTGCTCTCAAATTAAAACTGGGACTGGAGCTAAAAAGAAGAGGAGCTGGGCAACCCCGGATCACCAGGGTCAGTGACACCATCAAGGACAAGACTACATCCTCACTGGGCTGGACACCGTCAATGCTTCTGGACCTGGGGTTGTTACAAGAAGAGGGGCAAATGCGGGTCAATGTCAGGGCTCCCCGCTCCTCTCTTCAAAGTGACCAATGGACTGGGCAGCAGAAGACACCTTTATTGGGTCAGCACCTAAGGACAGAAGTTGGCGTCTTATTAAGCAGGAGGAATGAGCACTCAGAATATAAAGCAACCCCCCACCCCAGGTAAGGATATAAACATTTATAGTCTATACTATATAACACAGCGATTTTCAACCATGTTCATCTCATGGGACACATAAACTAATTACTAAAATTCTGTGGCACATCAAAAATATTTTTTTTCCAACAGGACAAAAAATTGGGTATAATTTTGATTCATTCACGCCAGATGGCTATTGTTGTATTGGCTGTTATCATTGTTTTATTTGACAAAGTAAGATGAGAGAGGCCCGTGCCCCTGACTAAATGGTCAGGTGTTCTGTGTTTTAAAAATCCTTGCAGCACACTGGTGGAAAATTGCTGCTGGAAGGGCATAAACTTTCTAGTAGTGAATCATCTGAACTGAGTGTATGTTCTTGTCTTATCCTTCAATTAGTGCTGTGTTTCAGTTTTCATACCTCACTCTTCTTCCCCTCTTAATAATCGTCTTCACTATAATTAGCTTCCCCTCTTCCAAAATGTTCTGTGTTTTCTATGATGAAATTGAAAAAAACATATATAAACATTTAGTAACAAATTTTTAGACTACTGGTGAGAAAAATCATTGCTTTGCAGTTATGCATCAGCATCATTAGGTGGCGCTGGTGTGGGTTTCAGTCGACTCACACTTCCAAGTTCAGCTAGTTGGAGTGGAGATACCGTATTTTGCTGTGTATAATGCACACTTTTTGCCCAAATTTTTTGGGGAAAAACAAGGATGCTCATTATACATCGGTAGTACTAATTCCATACCTATATAAATGTTTTTAATTCTTTTATTTATGTTTATGTGTTAAAAGTGTAACTTTAAAAAGCAATAATGATGTCCATATGCAAAATAATACTCCGGAATACAATAATTGGTGTTATATATAAATAAAAAATTGAATTAAAAAATTAAACTGAAAGTTTTTTTCCCTGAAAATTTGGGCCAAACACGTGGGTGTGCATTATACACAGCAAAATACAGTAATCTCAGACACTTCATCTTCCTTTTGAATAAACAATAAACCACACCCTCTAACTTGCCTTCAATTACTGCCTTTTCTAAGCACACTCACCTACCCATTGCTTACCTTAAGTCCCACCCATTCCTCACCTTAACTTTCCAGAGGCCAACGTTACATTCAAACTGTCAGTTTGCAGCACAAGACCTTCAGAAACCAGGTGTCTCCCCTTCTCTTTCTTCACTTTGCCCCAATGCCGACTTGAGACTCTTATATTCAGGGGTTCACAGTTTCACTCCTGATCATATTTTTCATTTGTAATCCAGCTTTTACCTCAGTCCCTGTCCACGGTTCTCACCTGATCTCGGAGGCTGTTTCTGGACATTCTGCTTTTGTTTTCTCTTCATCACCTCCTCAGATGGTGGCTTAAGTTGCCCACAGCAAAAGCAGCAACAGCAGCAGCAGCAGCAACAGGTGAGCAGAGCGCACAGGAGCACAAGTGTCTAAAAGGCAGGAAAGAATGGCCCACAGTCCCTGCACGTGTCCATTCAAGCTCCCCTCCTTCCATCCTCCTGGCACCCAGAAAATGAGACAACAGAAGCATCTGTCCTGAGAGAGGAGGGGCAGGCATCCTAGATGAGGAGGGTCACCCCTCCTTCCTTATTCTTAAGGGACTAAGAAGAATTGTGTACCTTGAACCAACAACTATTCAGCACAAAATAGTATGTGACACCTTCTTCGCCGAAGTGATCATACAAATATATTCCCAACGAGCCATGTTGGTCGTAGATTTTCCGTTTCTTAGGGTCACCAAGGATGGAGTGGGCAGTGTTGACCTCTTTGAATATTTCTGCTGCTTGGGCATCCCCTGGATTCTTGTCTGGATGATACTTCAAGGCCAGTTTCCTACCCAGGCAATACCCAAAAGGGGGGGTGGGGAGAGAATTGGGAGTAGTTAGGGAGGGTGAGGGTGAATGACCGGGACAGGTTTCTAGGTAGGGAAGAGGGAACGCATTAGATGTGGCAAGCAGCGCAAGTCTAAATTCCTTCCCGTGCCACACTGAAGAGGACCATGGCCCCATCCAGCACCAAAGTGGGCTTTTAAAAGGGGTAACAGCAAGGTAGAAAGAAATGGGCGTAAGAGGGACAGTCCAGGGTTTGATCACCGGCTGAGGTCTGAACCTGTAGGCCTTTTTAATGTCTTCAGGTGAGGCACCCTTCTTAAGCTCCAGCACAGCATAGAGGGTGGTCCCGGTTTTGGACAGCCGGCGGGCTGCTTCATCCACATGAGACATGACCTGGCTCAGGGGAGACGCATTTGTGAGCACTCCCACAGGTGAGGCTGCCGAGATGGGACTGTCCAGGGACAGGAAGCTCGTTGTCTTCAGGGGCTAGGTAGGTAAATGGCTACAAAGGGACAAGTATAAGACAATGGTGAGTGGGATCTACAACTGGCAGCAGAGTGCAGGTGACCAGAAATGACATTCAAATTCACATTTTAAAGAGGAAACAGCTCACACTTTCCAGTACCCTTCAGCTACACAGACCTCTGGATACCCCACCTCCTGGAGTTGGAAGCAATGGGTGGTCTCAGCACAGGAAGAGACTGATGCTGCCCAGAGCTACTAGCCCCTTAAGTAAACAGCACTGGTCCTGTCCAAACTCATTCTGGGTGTGAGAGACCAGTGCAGCCTCAGTCTCTGAACAGGCTGGGGCAGGAATCCAGATCTACAGTTACCAAGAGAGAAACAGTTGAGGCCAATCCCTGAGCTAAGAGAAGTCAGGAACCCAAAGCCAGGCCAGGGGACAGCTAGGCCAAAGACTCTGTTCTTCCTCCCAGGCTCCGCTCTCAACTCTTCCCACCCTACCCCTCAGAGACAGGGCAGTGGACCACAGAGGGATGAAGAGGGAAGTGAAAAGGGGCGGCTGTAGGGGCCGACCAGCGACCAGCGAGACAACAGGCAGCAAGACCCCAGAGAGTGGGGCGAGCCTGGGAGGCCGTGGCCTAGAAGAACTAAGACAAGATGCTCAGAAGGGAATGTTCTGGCTCCTCAGGTCCCCTCTGGCTCTGTGGCCTCCCCACTGGGCCTGTCACTCTACCTTGGGGTCCTCTCTTCAGACTGGTGGGCCTTACACCACATCCATCAGGGTATGAAACTTCACAGCCCCCGGGGAGTCTAGCGGTCCACTGCGCTTGCGCACTGCGTCAACACACCCGGTCCTTTTTTGGCGCCACCGGAAGGTGTGGGAGGCGAAGCCAAGTGGGCCCTGGGACCTATTTCGCGTGCTCGAGGGAAACTGAGCGTAGGGATATGCCAGGTACCAGTAGCCAAGGGCAGCACATCTTTTGTAGACCTTTCCTTGGGTGCATCCTTCAGGGGCATCCCATCTCTGGTGGGAGGGAGTCACCTATCCTGGTTGCCATCCTAGCTTGTTGACTCACTCGAGGAAGGATAATGGGCTTGCAGAAGTTGGCTCTGTGAGAGGCATGGTTTCTGCACGCCTTTCTCAAGAGCTGTATTACCTTCCCAGTCTTCTTTTTCAGAATTTAGGGGTCTCCATTTGGTCCTTTCTTTCCCTTCCACCTGGAAACTACTGCACTTCCTTTAAGACCCATCTCAAATGTCAGTATTCCTGGGAATCCTTCCTTCATTCCCCCAGTTATTCCCACCTTGTTCTGTCAAAGCATTTATCCTATTATATTGCTGTTGTTAGTTTGCACGTTCCTTTAAAACATTATCTTGAACATTTCCAGAAGTTACTACCGTTCTTCAAAAACTCCCTTTAGGCCCTGGCTAGTGTGGCTCAGTGGGTTGAGCGTGGGCCTGCGAACCAAAGGGTTGCTGGTTAGATTCCCTGTGGAGGTGCATGCTTGGGTTGTAGAACTGCCAGGTCCTCAGTTGGGGGTGTGTGAGAGGCAAACACACATTGATGTTTCTCTCCCTCTCTTTTGCCTTCCCTTCCCACTTTCCCTAAAAAATAACAACAACAACAACAAAAACCCTTCCTTTAAATACTATTCTATCATGAGTATGTACCATAATGTAATTATATAATCCAGATTGGCTGATGTGTTTCTAATCATTTGCTAGTATAATGACCTTATGATGCAAATTCTTATCTATCAAGCTTTAACTAAACCTTTTTTTTTCCTCTTGGGGTAGATTTGATTCCTTGGAAGCAGAATTATTGGGTCAAACGAAAAATTTTTGAGGCCCTTAATCCATATGATTCTCTTCCCAGAAAAGTACCAGAAGTACCAGTTTACATTCCTAACCAGTTTCCAACCACCCTGCAGGACGTGAGAGCACTGTCTCTACCTGGCCTCTCTTTCCATGATCCCCTACGGGAAGTAGTGCTCCCAGCACTAATAACTTACCACTTCATGGTATTGGAGAGGAGCCCTCAGTGGCCCCCATGATGTGTGATGGAAAAGCTGCATTAATTCAATAATATCTCTGTTACCCCTCTTGTGGCTTTTATCACTCTCTTTTCTTTAATACAGTTAACTGTGCACATTCATCTCCCCTTCTGGGTTTTAAGCTATTAATCAATACTCTACCCCAAGATGTGGGAGCTGTCTGAGCAAATTAAGTAAGCTGTCCACATGCAACAGACACAAGGACCGCTGAATTAACTAGTTGATTTCTGTAGGTCTGTGACTAGGGTGGGGAGGAAAGTCTTTGGCATCACCTGCCCAGCTCATAGGTTCTGGGTCAGGTGAGTCTAGAGGCTAGTGACCTAAAGTGAAGGAGGTAAAGCTGATGGCTTTTCTGGAGGTTTGTACTATGCCAAATTTCTCTAACTAACCTGCAGCCTTTCATCACCACCACGGGAAGATAGAACTAGCAGAACAACGAAAGTCATTTCTTCACTAGCACTGGGGAGAGAGCAGAAGGCATTAGAAGTGCAGTGTGCTTACAGTGAATTCCTGGCCTCAGTCTACAGACCCAGTGGGGGCCGGCCCCTGCCTCTCACTCCCACTCTATCAAGTACCTGGTTTCTGGTCTGGACTGCTCTGGTTTCTGCCATGCCGTTTTTTTTCTGTCAGTTCTTTGAAGACACTATGTTCCCTCCCATTTCAAGGGCTTTTGGCTATGCTGCCCCCTCTGCCTGGAGGACTTCTCCCCAGGCTGTTTGCTATGCCAGCTTCTCATCCTTTGTGGATCTCAGCTTTGTGCCTCCTCAGAGAGGTCTTCTAAATGGACTTCCACTCCTCTCTGTCCACCTCCTAACACCCTCACCATGATTTGTGAATATATGTTTATTTGCATGTCAATTTGTTCAAAATCTGTGTTCCCCAGTAGACATTGAACTCCCCAAGGGCAGGCACCTTGTCTGTTTGTTCACCACTGTATCCCCAGCACCTAGAACAGTGCTCCCAGTAAGTTAATGATTTGTTGAATGCACTACAGCAGAGCGCTCCCTCTGCTGGTCTAATGAAGGCCTGAAGGTTGACCTACAGCAAGAATTCCCTGGGGCATTGGATAGGCCTACAGGGCCCTTCCCCCCTCTTGTGGTCCTAGACAAGAAGCAACAGGAGGGGCAAAGAGAAAGAGGGCAGTTGTGGAGATGGTGATGGTGAGTCTTGTTTCTTGTTCCTGTTAGTCGTCCTCCAGTTCCTAATGGAGATCCTGGAATACGGTTGGTGCTCAACAAATGTTGGCTGGTTGCGTGAACCAGCAAACTTTTGTGTGCCTCTTCGGAGATACTTTTACCTTTGATCCTTACAAGAACCCTGGGAGGTGGTATGATCACATCCCTGCTTTACAGACGTGAGCGCTGAGAAAGGGGGAAAATTAGGTGCTGAGAAGCGTTAGTAAACATCTTTCATGGCTTCCCAGAGGCTCTAGAATGTTATTACTTTTTATCATTGCCCTCTGACATTCTAATTAACTCTAATTGCAGTGCATGGCTCTTGAAATATCCATTATCTTTACGTTTCTGACTCTCTGACTGAAAGGATGCTGCAGCCAGTAGGCTGCAGAGATGGGGATGGAGCAGGCAAGTTGTCCTGGCCCCCACTTGGCCTTCACCTAGAAACGACCCCCTTTGGCTCTGTTTCCTGTGCACGTTGTCTCTTCCGACACCGGCACAGAACTAGGGAGAGCGCACAAGCCAGGCGTCAGAAGCCCCAGTCCTGGGTTCTCTCTCTGGTTCCAACAAGCTGTGTCATCTGGGACAAGTCACATAATCTGAGTCTTGTTTTCTTCTTCTGTATAAACCTGTGTCATTTCCAGGGTTGCTGTCAAGACTAAGTTAGATTTGGTGTAAAAAGGATGGAAAAAATGAAAATAACTATGCTAAAGAATGAGTACAGACTAAAATCTTTTCTGGAACTGTTTGCCCTCTCACCCTACATTGAGTCAGGGACCTTCTAGATTACTGCCTCACGGAGCCATTTGGTCTCTCTGGAGAAAACTAAGAAGCATCCCTTATTTACCCACAAACAACTAAAGTTTTAGTCATATAGCTGGAATGCACACATACAGACAGCAGACATTGGCATATTTATACCCAAAATATTGTGTTCTTGAACATATGCAGTGGGAGAGAGAGAGATCATAATTTGTCATACCCAACCACCGGGTTCTAGAATTGTGAAGTTTTCAAGCTGAAAGGGACCTCAGAGACTTAATTCTCATCCAGTGCCTTCATTTTTTAATGGAGGAAAGTGTGCCCCCAGAGAGAAGGTTTGACCTGCTCAAGGTCAACCAGGGAGATCTAGATCTCAGTCTTCTGACTCCAAGTTCAGCATCTATACTATGACTGCTCCTTATGTACACAAGCTCCAATGTAAAATCTGGGTTAGAGACAGACCAGAGCTTAGCTGACATTCACCTCCTTTCACAGATGATGTCAGAAAATGTCCCTCTTTCCCTCCCCGCAGTTGAAGGCATATATACCACATGTGATGAAAAAAATACTACCAGCCCAGTTCGTTTGCCTGTCCTCCCTAGCACAGACTTCTTACGGTGGGAGGTGAAGGGCTTTATGCCCCTGTCCTCCTGACCTGCAACCCCAGACTCTGCAGACCCACAGGTAGGCTAGCAGGACACACCTGCTCACCTGTAAAGTGGAGATCACAGTGCCTACCTCTTAGGGTTGTTAAGAGGCTTAAGTGTTTAATTTGAATAGTGCTTGGCACGTGGCAATGCTAAATCACTCATCATCATTATCATCCTTTCTATCCTATCTCCTCCCAGTTTTGTAAAGAGAGATGTTACTACTCATTTTGTCTCTGGGAAGAAGCGAAAAAGCTGGATCTTCTCTCTAAGGAGATCTGCACATTGTCATTGGTACCCTCCCACCCCTTTCTGCATCCCTCTCAGCCTTTGAGAAACCTACTTTCTTATTCTCCTGCCCGGTACGCTCATGCTGCTTTCTGGCTGTTCAAAATGTCCCTGGCAGTTCTTACCAAGCAGTCAGAACTCCAAAATTACCCCTCTCGCCTCCTCTCCTTTTAACATTTATAATGAAAACTACAAACTCCATAAAACGACCATATTCTTAAGTGTTAGGTAGAAAGTAATCTGATTAAAACACTGTAATTCAGCTTACAGTGAGAAAGGCTGTAACACCTCACCCACTTAATTCTTACTAACACAGAAGGAATGACTGGTGGAATTTCAGGCTATGTTTTGGGGAGAGACTTTGGGCCCTAAATCACTTTTCTCCTTCCTGTCCAGCTCCCCCTATTTCACGTCCTTTCATTTCTGCCGCTCTGGTAAGTTTCCTCTCCCGCTGCTGCCTCCTCTTCCTCCTTTCACCTCCTGACCATGGGTATGCTGTAGGGTTTTATCTTTAAGCTCTCTTCTTCAGGGATCCAACCTTATACCTCTGGCTTCGGTGTCACAACAATGCTTCAGTGTCATCCACATGCCAGTTTCCTATTGTCTCAAAACCACATTCTAAAGTCTGCACTCGTGATCTTGGTCTTGACCTGGTTACTCCTTTTGGTTTCTCCATTTATGTTACTGTTATGACTTTCCAGGATAATGATGCTCAAAACTCAAACATCTCTGGGCTGTGGACTCATTGTTTCCATAAGATTTTCCTTAATTTTTAAATGGCTCTTTCATTTGTCCCTGCTTTTCAGCTCCCGCAGTCTTGAAGTGCTCCAGGTAAAGGATTCCATAGCACGCTGACTGCTGTCCTAGCCTCCTAACTGTTCTCCATCCTGCCAGCTTCACCAGGGATACTGCTTCCAGGTCAAAGTTCACAAAGCAGTGCTTCCATCATTACTACTCTTTTGGTCTTAGCCTGTGGAATGCAATACAGCCTTTTAAGTCTGGCGGTGAACTCTACAACTTGATTCCAACTTATCCTTCCAAACTTAGTATCTGCTATTGCCCTTAAGTGAACCTTCCCTAACACCCATACTGGTCTTTTCCCCCCTAAACATTCCTATACCGTTGCTCTCACACCATTTCCCATCATAAATTTTTCTTTTCGTTCATCAATTCACTTGCTCAAAAAATACCTGGTAAGCACTGCTATATGCCTACTTCACTGGGCCCAGTGATAACTGGTCACACTCTTTTCTGCACTCATAAATCATGGCCTAGTGTGGAAAACAGACATTTACTGGGTGCTATCATGTGCCGGACACTGTTCCTGATGCTGGGGCTATCGCTGTATACAAAACAGACAAGACTTTCTGCCATCATGGAACCGACATTCTGGTGCAAGGAGATAACCATTAAACAAAATAGGTAAACTGTATAGTATGTAGGTAGTGATAATGGCTATGGAGAAACATAACACAGGAGATGGAGACGGAGACTTTTTGAGGGGAGATCACAGTTTTAAAAAGGATAAGTAGCCCTGGTTGAGTGGTTCTGTTGATTGGAGCAACGTCCAAACGGTTGCAGGTTCAGTCCCTGGTCAGGGTACATATGGGAGGCAGCCAATCAATGTTTATCTCACTCTCCCTCCCTCCCTTTCCCCCTCCCCCTCCTCTCTTTCTAAAATCAATAAATATATTTTCACGTGAGGTTTAAAAAAATGATAGGCAGATAGGGCCTGAGAAGGTGATGTCTGAGTCAAATCTGAAGTAGGTACTCAGGTGAGTAGTGGAGACATCTGGGAAAGTGTGTTTATCACAGGTGCACAGACGAGTGAAAGCGAAGGCCTGGGGTGGGAACGTGCATGCCTGGCGTGTCGCAGGGCCCGCACCAAGGCAGGGTGGCTGGGAGTGCGGTGGGAGCAGTATGAAATGACATCACAGGGCCTAGTTGTGCGGGATTTTGCAGGCCAGCGGAAAGCCTGTGGCTGACAGTGAGTGAGGCAGGGAGTGATGAAATCTGGCCTGTGTGGTCTAGCCGCTCGACGGAGAACAGACTATGGGGCAATAAGTGTAGAAAAAGGAAGACAACCTAGGAGGCTCCTGTGATAAGAAAGAATACAGATGGTGGTGGTTTGGACAAGGGTAGGAGCAGGGCTTGCTGGCAGCTTGGATAGGGGTGAAAAGAGAGGAGTCGAGGGCGACTCTAACCAAGGTTTCCGGCCTGGGCAAAAGGAAGGGTGGAGTTACTGGGCTCCGACCCAGAGGACTGCCGAAGGAAGGTTGGGGGGGTGGGGGTGATGGTCGGGGCTCGGGCTTAGGCTAGGCAAGCTGCAGGTGCCTATTGGGCATTAAGGAGGCGAGGTCAAGCTGACATTTGGATATTTAAGTTTGGAATTCAAGTGAGAAATCTGAGAAGTATAAGGTGCTTTCCTTTAAAGTTTTAAAAATAGAACATCTCAAACACAAACAAAAATAGAATAGTACAATAATTCCCCACATACCCGTGACTTAGCTTTGACAGCCATTGGCTTCTGCTGCTTTTAGATAGTACTCAAAGCCTCGAGACTGGGTGTTATCTCCACAGGACTGAGGTGGTAAGAGAAGGGGGCGACCAGTTCCTGGACTAGCCCAGCTTTGACAGGTTGAGCAGCTGAGGAGACACCAGCAAAGGAGACTGAGAATAAGCAGTTGGTGAGGTAAGAAGAAAACCAGAGTACGGTATCCTGGAAGCCAAGTGAAGAAACAATTCCCAAATAACAATTTTTAAAAATCCTCACCCAAGGACATGTTTCCATTAATTTTTAGAGAGAGGAAGTTTGGGAGAGAAAAAGAGAGAAACATTGATGTGAGAGAAGAACATTGATTGGTTGCCTCCACGTGCACTAATGGGGGGTTGAAACCACAATATAGGCACGTGCCCTGACCGGGAATGGAACTGACGACCTTCCTGGTACAGTGAACGACCACCACCCAACTGAACCATGCAGCCAGGGCCCAAATAGCAATGTAATTACAGTATAAATTGTAAATTTTCTTCCTTAGCTGTAATTACAGCTAAGGAAGAAAAAGTGTACAGTGAGAATGTATAACATGAGAACCAACCTAGTTTACAGGTCAGGAAAGGCCTCACTGAGGAGGTGACATTTAAGCTGCTGGTCTTCATTCTATCTCCAACTAAAATCCTGCTTCCTCCCTACTATTTCCACTCTAAAAAAAAATTGGCTCCTCCTTTCTGGAATGGCTTTTTCAAGGACAACGTGTCAGCCAGTAGGGGGCGCTGGGGACACAGTGATGAGAAAGAATTCCTACTTTCAGTGGGCTTGTACTCTGGTGAGGAGACAAACAAGCAAATGGTTTCCTTAAACATGGTGAGTGCTACCATCACATAAGCACAGTGGGTCTTGAGAGCATCAGGTAGGGGCACATAACCCAGCTGGGGGTGTCAGGAAATGCTTCCTGGAGAAAGTGAACTTCCTGAGCAGTGAATGGATTCCAGTTCTTGCTGGAAGATCTCTAGCTGGCCTAAATCCTGACCTCACTGCTGGCCTTTACTCTCCTTCTCTATCAAAGTGAACTGGTCTAACTTGGGTCCCCCCAACCTCCCAGCCTCAACCCCACCCCAATCTATCTGCTCTCCTGTCCCCTTCTGATCTGATCTGCCAGCCTCTGCTCTGGAACTGCGTTGACCTGTTTTCCTGGAAACATCCGGAGCTTCCTGCCACCATCATGCCTGGGACTGAGAGGGGCCTAAGGACTCCCTTTAGGGAATATCCTGAGGCAGGACAGGCAGTAAGAGCACAGGGGCAAATCAGTAACAACACACTGCAAAAACTGAAATCGCTGGCAATCAGTTAAAGCCAGGAAGGGGGAGAGCATGTTTATCTTGTTCATCAGGAATCCCCGCAATGCAAGCAACGTGTATGGCAGGAAATAAGTGTTGAGTAAATGTGAGGTGAATCATTCTTACAAGACTGCCTTTCGAAGCTGTGCTCCTGATTGCTGCATAATTTCCCTAGCTCTTAGGTGCTAATGTCTTTCTCAGACCCGGCATTCGAGAGGACCCTTTGCACAGCTTCTTCACACGGCCACTTGATGGCTCTTTGAGAAACAGGTGCAAGCAGTCTGTTTTGCTGCCAGGCTTTTCTTGCATAAATTTCCAAGGAAGGGCAACTGTTGGTATTCTCCCGCCGGTGTCCCAGCTTCCGGAGGCAGCGCGTTCCAAGGCCCAACACCCAGGGCGCTGCTGCAGAGGGCAGCCCTGTAATCCATCTGCTGCGACGCCCCCTTCCCTTCTCCGTCGGCGCGCTTCCCCGCCCACTTGTGGGGCCGCACGAGCCAGTGTCTGCGCATCCCCCCATTCCCCCCGGTACCCAGGGCGGCTGAGGGCGCGCTGCGGGCTGCCCAAGAAGGGAAATCCAGGAGGAAGCCATAGTTGTTACTATCACATCCCCGGGTGTCATCATCGGCTGAGGTGTGCCTAAAAAGCCCCTTCTCCCGCAGAGCGCCGCGCGCTTTCTTCCTATTCCCGATCTCGCCCCCCCCCCCCCCCGCCACCTCGGGTGGGGCCGCCACAGCCGAGCCCCCTCCGCGTCCCAGCTCCAAGGCTCTCAGAATCAGGGAAGTCGCGGGCCTGGTGTGGAGCTTAGAAAACCAACGGAGCCTGGCGGGATGTGCCCAGGCCCTGGCACAGGCAGAGGACACGCGTCCCACACTGGCTCTGACACTGCCCTACAGGGTGACCTTAGCTCGTGGCTTCCCCTCCCGCTGCCTCAGTTTGCCCCCCTATAAGCCAAGGAAGGAGCTGAGGTCCTATGCTTCTGGGGGAGCTTGGAGGGAGGACGCCACCCCCCTCACTTGCCCCCTCCCCGCATGTGGGGTTTGTGCTGGGTCTTGGGCGCGGAGTGGGGTGACGGTGCCGGGCACGGCGTGAGTGGAGGCGCAGCGCAGTTGGCTCGCGCAGACCCTCTTGTTCTGTCTCGCTCGGCTCCCCGGCGCAGCGCGGGCACCAGCCGCACTCTCCCCCGCCGGAACAGCCAGCCCGCCGCCAGCTAGCTTGCCTAATCCGTTCAAGCTTCACCTCCTCCGCGAAGCTCTCCTGGGTTAACCCCATCACTTCCAACTCAACCTGGCACGTGTTCCAGTTGTTGTTGTTTTTGTTGTTTTTAAGAGGTGTACACGCAGTGTCATTGTTTTGGATAATGGTACTAATGTCCCTAAGTTCAGGACGCCCGATGTGCCCTGAAGGGTGAGGTTGACGGGTTTCTTGCCTGAGCTTACTAACCACTCCCATCTTCCACGTTTCCCCATCCGTGCGTCACTGTTTCCCCTCCTCTTACAGACCCCCTGCTTTAACACTTGGCCACAGCCTGGAGTGCACAACCCAATCACCACCCCGTTTTCATCTACAGTGACAGCAGGTGTGAGGGGCAGAAGGCACGGAGCATTTGAAGCTTCAGCCCCGGGCTCCGCAACTGACTTAGCTGCAAGTGGCTGCTTTCCCCTGCTTCAGTTCAAATGAGGCAAAGGGAGGTAATGCCCTGGAAGGTACAACAGGTTGAAGGTTACGAATCCCCTGTTGGCAAGCTGACCACAGCCTCCCTCCAGGAACAGTGGCTTGTGACCCCAGAGCGATGGGGAGCTGCTCCTCCCTTCCTCCGCTGCTCCGGAAATCGGAGTGACAAGACCGCACTCCCTTTGGTTACCAGTGTCATGCCCGGAATCGGGAAGGGACGGCCCTTCATTCATTGGCTGCATGACCCCTGCGCGCTTCTTTCTCTGGGACTCAGTTCACTCACCCGGAAAATAGGAATAACAGTGGATGGATGGAAGGGGATCAGGAAGCTTTCTGCCACCCGAAGTCTCCGTATAACAATAAATAATAATGAACGGCACAGTGCTTGGCAGCAGATCCAGCTCAGGAATTCTGACCCCACAGCCTCCACCGAGTGGTTTCTGGCCGGAGTCCCTGGGGTTCTCCCAGATGATCACACTGCTCGCCCCACATTCTTTCTGGTTCTCTCGGCGCAGGTAATGGACCTACACCTGTCTCTGCCTCCGTGCAGGGGGCTGGGGTCCCAGTATGACCTGGTGTCGGATGCCCCTGCGTGGGCCTGCCAGGGGCAGCGGTCCTTGGGTGCACGTTTGCACGTTGCTCCGGGAGGTGCCAGGGCTTGAGCAGCTTGGCCCAGAACCGGAGGGTGGGGTTTGGGTGGGCGGGGCTAGTGCGCCAAGAGGGCGTGGGCTATGGAAATTAGGCTTCTCCAGAACGTGGTGGGGGGCCGTGCAAAGGGCTCCTCCTGCTCACCCCACCTGGCTCTGGCTCTGGCTCTGGCTCTGGCAACGGGGCTTTGCCAGAGGGGGCAGCGCCGTGGGGGCGGGGCTTAGGCTAGGAGGCGGGGCTTGGGCAGCTCCCCCCATTGGGGCGGGGCGCCAGCGGCCGCGGGAGCCGCAGTTCAGACACCCCACGCCACAGTCGCCGCAGTTCCTCCACTCTGGTGGCCCCGCTGCCCTGCGGGGAGTCCAGGGGTCGGCTGACCTCTAGGACTTGGCGAGGGGCCGGCCCCACCTCCCTCCCCCTCAGTGGGGCCTAGACGGCCGGGGCCACGAGGACATGGAGCCGGTTCCCGCCACGGGGGGCTCGGAGACTACTCGCCTGGTGAGCCCCCGAGACCGCGGCGACGCCGGTGGCGGCCTGCGTTTGAAGAGGTAGGACAGCCCTCGGCCGGGGTGCGCCACCCTCCTGCCATCCGTCCGTTTCGTTGTCTCCCTCGGCGCGGCGGCGGCTGCCCCTGCGCACCGTGACTTCTCGGCTTCGTGGTGCACGGAGACCCGCCCGCCTGACCCACCCGCCCCGACCCCGCCGCTCTGCAGGCCCGCTGCGCCCCCTCCCAGCCGCGCTCTTCCTCCGGTCCAGCGAAAAGACTCCCCGGCCCGCCTCCGCCGCCTTTGGCTTCCCCAAGAGCCTCTGCCCTCCGTCGGACCGGAGTCCGCGCCAGGTGCCCCGATGTCCGCATTGCTCCGGGGCCCCGGCGGTGGGAGCGCCTCGCCGCCCAGGCTTCGGAGCCCCATCCGCAGGCCCCCGCTCCGCGCTCTCGGGCTCAGGGCGTCCCCTCCAGCCATGGCCAGGCGTGGGCACCCGGACGGAGCAGGGGCCCGGGCCCCGCCGCGGGTGTTCCAGGCGCCTGGGGGGCGGCTGGCAGGAAGAAGCGAGGGGGCGATAAGGAAGGAGCAGGTGCGGTCTGGGCGGCAGGGGGTATTCCGGGCTGCGCACAGACGGGGCCGGGGGCGGCGAGGTGTGAAATGAGGCGCGCGGAGCGGCCGGGACAGCGGGCCGGGGGTGGCGGGAGAACCGCCTCCGCGTCCCGCCAGCTTCCCGCGCGGCGCCCGCGGGCTCTGCCCGCCTGGTCCTTCCGAGCGGTCGGGCCGGTGCCTCCTCGGCCACCTCCGCTGGCCATTTTGTCTGCTGGCTGACCGTCCGTTTGTCTCTTTTCTCCTCTTTCCCTATCTTTCTGTTTCCCTCCCAGCCCCTCTCCTTTTGTCTCGGATATGGTGCTTCTGTGTGTTTCTGGATCTTTCTCTGGGTGGGGGCTGTAAACCTGGGTGGATGGGGGAGCAGAAGGAGGGAAGACACCGTCTGACTCCTTCCTGCAGGGGACTGCAGACGTGGGCGGCTGTGGGGGCTCCAGCCGTGGCCGTGGCATCTCCTCACGTATCCTTTCGACTCTGCTTCAGACCATCTCCCCTCCCTACATCTCTCTGCCCCCCCTCAATATTATTTGTTGTTTGCTGGGGGTTTCAGAGGGCTAGGGAGAGAAAACTGCTTTCCCTTGTCTCTAAACAGCATGTACAGTCCCCTGCCTGGAGCCCTACACACACACACACACACACACACACACACACACACACACGCCAACAATGAGGGTCTTTAGGGCCCAATTCCTGCAGAACAAAAGGGAGCAGCCTGTTGATGGGTGGCTACCCTGATGCTCGCTGCACTGCGCCTTACAGATCAGGAAAGGCATCTTGCCCACCGCCCAAAGCCACTCAGCCTCTGTTTGCCCTTCAGACCCACAGCTCTGTCTCCCCAGCTCATCTCCATTCTCATACGACCATTAGTCACCAAATCCTGCAGTATTTTCCGAAAGAGGTTCTTCGCTACCTGACCAACCCCTCCTCTAAGATTCTGCTCAGGGAGCCTCTGGCCTGGTCCGCTCTGGACACCTCCATCTCCTCTCCTCTCTTCCTCCCAGACCCATCAGCAAGGTCATCTCAGGGCTCAGGAAAGATACCTGAAATCAATCAGTGTGTCTCCCTTTATGTTTCTTAGAGTTCCTCGCTCTCCTCCTCCGCCCTTTCCCTGGCTCCTCCTGTGCCACATGTTTGCACCCCCCTTCTCTACCTAGGTCTCATCTTCTACACCTCTCCCTCTGTGAAGTTCTCCTCACCCCCTTAGAGGTGGCCCCCTCCTCCCCTGTGCTCTAAAGTCCTTTGTTCATACACCTCCTGGCCCGAGCCTCTTGCATAGTTCATTTGTGGCACATCTGTCTCTCCTGCTAGATTGGGCTTCAGCATGTATACACTGCCTGGCACACCTCACCGAAGAATGAGGATGGGTTTCAAGGCCACCCTCATCTCCCCATATTCTCTGGAAACTCCTAGAATCACACACATCCAGATTCTAAGTCTTGGAAGGGAATTCCAATAAATGAATCTACCTGCTAGCACCTGAATTTTCCCTACAGGCACCAAAGTTCCCCCTCACTTCCCTCACTCCTTAATTACCCACTTGGAAGAGCTTTCCTGAGCCAGAAGGCCCCAGGCACCCCTCCCCACGTTACTGCTGTGATTCGCATTTCTATCTGGGGCCTTCACATTCACTCACTGGTATTCTTGTCATACTTCTGTGACTATTTCCAGGACTGTATTTTTCTATTTAGGTACTTTATTCTGTGGAAGGTTTTATCCTTGCTGGGGTTCGGGTTGGGTAGTAGTGAGGGTAAGAACTGGGCCAGAATGGGCCTAAAACTCAATCAACCTGAACTCAGCCCTGGTGTTCCCCAGATGAGGCCCTCAGCCCCATCTCACTTGTTAAGTGAGGTCCATGGCCCTGTGCAGTTAAAGTGGCCACAGCCGGGTGCTCACGGTCACACTGAGGTCCAGCTAACATGTGGCAGGCTCCAAAGTCAGTGTTCTTATTGCTACCATTGCCAGTCACAGCATTCTGCACACCATCCTCCCCATGACAACCCAGCTCTGGAATCTGGCCATTAGTCCTCTGTGCCAGGAACCTCAGGTTTTTTGGGTCCCAACATTCCACTCCTCCCTTAAAGGACCACACTGCAAGAGGAGGCACAGGAGGTGGGTCTGGGAAGTAGGAGGCACTAAGGGCAGGACCCCATGCTGAGTCGGCCCCACAGCTCCACGCCAGCTTCCCTTCACATCGATCGCCCCTGCCTGGTATGCGCACTGTCTCATCGAAATCCTCCCTGTCCTTCAAGACCCTGCTCATGGTGCCTCCTTCGGTTATCCCCTGATTTCCTCATTAGCATCCATGCGTCTCTATCGGAGCCCTGATAGCACTTCAGCTGCCCTAAGGGCTACAGCTGCCTTCCGCGCACCCACTCGTCTTGTCCACCAGAAACTCCCAGAGTTCAGAAAGAATTTTGTTCGATGATTTGCTTGTTTGGTCTGCCTTATGATGCCTACATAACGAATTGATTTGGTTGGAATCCAGTCTCGGTTCCACCACTAACAAGCTGTGTGGCCTCCATAAGTCCTCTCCCGCTCTGAGCCTCAAACTATTAATTCTTCTTCTTCTCCATCTTCATCTTCATCATCCTTCTTTCTTCTTCTTATTTCTTCTCCTCCTCCTCCTCCTCTTTCTCCTCATCCTCCTTTTTCTTTTTGAATCACTGGTTTGCCTTCCATTCTAACCCTAAAGCTTTTAAAAGTGGAATCAATCAGAGGGTGAGGGTATAGGGGAATAATTTTCCATCACTTCTCTTATAAACTCAGATTTTAGATTCTTCTTTGAGTAAAGTAGGCTCAACTGTTTACAAGGTGATTTTGGAGCTGTAAACTCTCCCTGTTCTCCCCTGTGCCCCCCCCCATCCAGTTGTGGTTGCCGCAATCAGACAGAGGGTGCGAGGACCCTTGTTTCTTGCACCTGCACTGGAACCGTGGGAGAGGACAGTGTCTGCTCCAGGGCTGCCCGGCAGATGCATGCATCACACTGCTCATTTCTTCAGTAAGGTGTTAGACTAGGCCGTCTCTAAGGTGCTTTCCAGCTGTGACATGTTATGAAAAGGAAGGGAAGGCTGAGATGTGGGTGTTTGTTTAGGCCCCATCTCTTGTGTGGCCCTCTGTCCACAAGGGTCTCAGCTTTGACCAGGCCTTGGGAAGGAGTGAAAGGTGGGCCACATCTGATGAAGCCTGTCTGCAGGATCTGGGATCTGAGAGTGAGGAGGAGCAGGTCAGCCTGTGGGCCAGGCCCCGACTGAACCACGTCCGTTGCCTGCCTCAGTCTCTTTGCAGAGCCCTCAGAGCCCCTCCCCGAGGAGCCCAAACCTGTGGAGATGCCCTTCCACCACTGCCACAGGGACCCCCTGCCACAGCCGGGTCTCACCCCCGAGAGGCTGCAGGCGCAGAGGCAGCTGTGTGCCGCCTGTGCCGTGTGCTGCGTCTTCATGGCTGGGGAGGTGGTCGGTAAGTTGGAGAGCTGCTCCTGCAACCCCATCCTCCTGACACCTGCCTGAGCCACTCTCCACTCAGAGTCCCAGGGATGTCCCTGGGTGGGGATGCAGAGAAGAGGTGGGGTGGCTGGGCTGTGGGAGTCGGGTGCCCAGGACTTCAAAAGTGGGAGAGAGTGAGGGACAGCACCAGAGGAAACTCAGGGTGGGGTCCATGGCTGGCTTCTGCAATAACTGCTCTTTTAAAAGCCCTACTTCTTGTTGTTAAAATGTGTCATTGTAGAATATGTGGGTGAGTGAAAAGAAAATAAAAACTCTGTCACCCCATCACCAGTGAAGAATCACAGTTCGCATTTGGGCGTCTCATTTTCGCGTCTGTACACGCACCTGCAGAACCAGACCCTGCTGGTTTCATTCTTGCAGGCGGGTATTTAGCTCACAGCCTGGCCATCATGACCGACGCAGCCCACCTGCTGGCAGATGTGGGCAGCATGGTGGGCAGCCTCTTCTCCCTCTGGCTCTCTACACGTCCAGCCACCCGCACCATGACCTTCGGCTGGCACCGCTCCGGTAAGGCTCCTGCACGATCTGGTGACCCTCCAGTCTTGCCAGAGGGTACCTGTTAGCGTCCTGGGCAGGTCTCTGATAGCTTGTCTTCACCTGCAGAGACTCTGGGGGCTTTGGCCTCTGTGGTCTCCCTCTGGATGGTCACTGGCATCCTCCTGTACCTGGCCTTCATCCGCCTGCTGCACAGCGACTACCACATCGAGGGGGGCGCCATGCTGCTGACCGCCAGCATCGCAGTCTGTGCCAATCTGCTGTACGTTCCAATGTGGAGCAGGCACCTTGTCGGGTTCAGGCCAAGGGGTCCTCCCCTGGGCTGGGAGAGCTGGCAACACAAATGCAGTCCCCAGCAGTCTGCCCTGGGAATGCCTGAGAAGGGACTGGGGTGGGGACCCAACATTCAGAATCAACGACAGTTGTGAAATGCCTGCTGTGTGTACCATCCACTCTTGTTGGGGACTTTCACAGTATTATCTCAGTTAAAGCTCACAACCACCCCAGTGAGGTAGGTTGTATGGCCCCTAGTATACAGTTAATGAAGTAGATCTGAGAGGTCACCAGGTGACCTGCCCAGGCCACATAAGCTATTGAAGTAGCAGGGCCAGTATCCGAATTCAAATCCCTGGCACCATATGCTGTATTCTTGCCCCCAGGTTGCACTATTTGTCTCTTCTTGGACAATGTCATCTTCTTCCTGGGGCTGGGAAAATAGGGAGAAAATAGGTGGAGAAAGAGCTCTGGGGAGGTGAGAGGAGATGGAGCAGAAATGGGCGGAGGAGGCTGAGAGCAGGCCCCTGGGCTGAGCTGCTCTGCTTCCCCCTTAGAATGGCCTTTGTGCTGCACCAGGCTGGGCCCCCCCACAGCCATGGGTCCAGGGGGGCTGAGTATGCACCGCTGGAGGAGGGGCCTGGGGAGCCTCTGCCCCTGGGGAACACCAGCGTCCGGGCAGCCTTTGTCCATGTGCTGGGGGACCTCCTGCAGAGCTTTGGGGTGCTGGCTGCCTCCATCCTCATCTACTTCAAGGTACTGTCTGTCTGGCCTGCCTCGGCCTTCTTCCTCCAACCCACAGGCCCTCCTCTCTGTCCCAGGACCCGCAGCCTCCCTCTCCTACTCGAGCTCCTAGCTCCCCAGGACTCCCAGCCTAGGGTCCCTTTCTCCTGTACAGGGTTCTCAGGGGCCTCTTAGGGCCTGCTCGTCCAGCACACCCCTAGATCCTCCTCTGAAAGGTCCCTGGTTCCCAGGTTTAGGGGTCTCTCTCTCTCTCTCTCTCCAGCCTCAGTACAAGGCAGCTGACCCCATCAGCACCTTCCTCTTCTCTGTCTGTGCCCTGGGGTCCACAGCTCCCACCCTCCGAGATGTTCTCCGTGTCCTCATGGAAGGTGACTCAATCCCCACTGCTCTCCTCCCCCCTGGGCCCCTCTCTTTTTCTGATGCATGTGGGGCTCTGGGGCCTGTTGCTGGAAGGATGCTTTGGGCCCAGGGTGAATGGTGGGGGTCAACAGGACGAGTGGGGACAGAATGAGGGAGGTGGGGCTGCCCTGGGCAGGAGCAACTCTAGAAGGAAGGCTTGGTGCGTGCTGCTTGCAGGTACCCCCCGAAATCTGGGGTTTGAACCGGTGAGGGATACGCTGTTGTCAGTGCCAGGAGTCCGGGCAACTCATGAGCTGCACCTGTGGTCCCTGACGCTCACGTACCACGTTGCCTCTGCACACCTGGCCATCGGTGAGTCCACACTGGCCGCAGCCAGTTATTCCTAGAGACATGCCTCCCTTCCCCTCCCCCCACAAACATAGTAAGATAGCCTGAATTACTGGGTTTTAGCCTCTCTCTCCATCTCTCTCTCTCTCTCTCTCTCTCTCTCTCTCACACACACACACACACACACACACACACACGTGCGCGCGCACATGGTGGAGCCGAAGAGGCCTACATGGCTAGCTACTAGATGGCTAGCTACTAGCTATTCTGGGGGAGGTTTCACTCTCTTTATTTTATTTTTTTAAAGAGCCTATTTATTTATTAGACAGAGGGGGAGAGGGGAGGGAGAAAGAGAGGGAGAGAAACATCAATGTGTGGTTGCTTCTCACATGCCCCCTACTGAAGTCCTAGCCCACAACCCAGGCATGTGGCCTGACTGGGAATTGAACTGGAAACCCTTTGGTTTGCAGGCCGATGCTCAATCCACTGAACCACACCAGTCAGGTGGAATACTTCATCTTGACACATACATCCTAGATCAACAGGACAGCTGCTAGTCACAGTTTTGAGACTACTGCCCAAATGTTTTTTAAATTTTTTAAAAAGATTTTATTTATTTTTAGAGAGGGGAAGGGAGAGGGAGAGAGAGAGAGAAAAACATCAATGTGTGGTTGCCTCTTGCACACTCCCCGCTGGGGACCTGGCTGACAACCCAAGCTTGTGCCCTAGACTGGGAATCGAACTAGCAACCCTTTGGTTCACAGTCTGGCACGCAATCCACTGAGCCACACCAGCCAGGGCCCGCCCTCTTTAAAGTGGTGCAGGGAACCAGCAGCCCTTTGTAAGAGCACTGGTTCCTACGTGGGATGCGTACCAGGGATGGGGCACACACAGTTAGACAACTTCCAGCACCTCCGTTCAGTGGGGTATCATGTAATTACTAAAAATGACAATTGTGAAGACTGTATGGCAACTAGGGAAGCTGTTTGCAGTCCAATGCTGGGAGGAAAAAGCTGAATATAAAATTATATCTACATTATGATTCAACTATTAAAAATATATATGGTGACTCACAAGCTGACAAAGTATTTTTGAGTTTCTTCCAGATGCAAGAAGCAATCAGAGACATGCAATTTGGATGCCAAAAATATTATACTTGGTGGGATACTTGATGATAGTTCTAAAGGGACAATGGGACAGAATACGTAACATCTGGGTTGTCCCGAGAAACCGGGTGGCCTGGCTGCTGAAATACAGCTGTGTGCGGACACTCAAAGAACAAAGGCGATCCAAAAATAATAAATACATTTAGTGTGTTAGCATAGTAGATCTGGGGTGAGTCTCTCCAATCCTTTCTTTTATATTTGTGCTTTTCAAACAACGCAGAAAGCAAATAAAGCTCCCCACTAAAGCTGAGCTTTAATGCTGTGCAAGCCCCTGGGTCCCCCTTCACTGATCCTTATCTTGGCTGCAGCCTGGTTCCCGACTCCCTGGGAACCTGCTGTCTCTTATCACTCTCTCACAGACTCCACCGCAGACCCGGAAGCTGTTTTGGCCGAAGCCACGTCCCGGCTTCACTCCCGATTTGGATTCTCCAGCTCTACCCTGCAGGTCGAGCAGTACCAGCCAGAGATGGCCCAGTGCCTGCGCTGCCGGGAGCCTCCCCAAGCCTGAGCCGGCCCTGCGCTCACCCCACTGCCAGGCCCAGGCTCTGCCCTGGACTCTCAGCAGCTGCCTCCTTGCTCACAGAGAAGGGCAGAGCTGGGCCCTTACCCCTTCCTCTCTCCCTCCTTCCACCTTCCAACTTCCCAGCCCCAAGCTCCCGTGGGCAAGACCAAAGGACTGGGGACGGGAAGTGGGGCGGGAACTGGACTGAGCAGGAAATCAGTGCAGTGGGGGTGGGAGGCCTGTGGTCCCAGCCCCCCATGGTCTGGGAGCCAGGAGCATCCCTTCCAGGGTTCCTTTGTCCATGTGGCAGGCTGGCTGGCTGGCTGGGGCACCTGCCTGTCTGTGTGCTGTTGGTGTGCCTGTGCCTAGGGGAGGTCAGCAGGGGCCCCTCCCCACGTGGCCCTCGCTCTGTCTATGCAGGAGCCCCAAAACTTGCACTTTGTCCGTGTGTCCTGGCCCTGTGGTCTCGTCTGTGTGTGTATGCGTATGTGTTTCTTGGTGCTGTGGCCTGTGTGTCTGTGCATGTGTGGCTGTGCTACGGCCCCTCTGAGTCTGCACCACCTCTGTGTCTGTTTGGGGGTCTGTGTCCATCCCTCTGTTGGTGCTGTGCCCTGGCTATCCCAGAGAGAGGGGCACTCGCCGCAGCTCCACCAATAAATGTGTGTCTCACTGCGTCTTTCAGCCCCTGCGCTGAGTCCTCAGGAGGTCAGACACAATCAGACACCTGAACACCGACAGACTCATGCAGTCCGAACAGCCTTCCGCAGCCCCCTGACCCTTTCCTGCCCTTCCACCCTCTCCACTGTCGAGTACACATTCTGACCACGTTGGCCAGAACCCACCAGGCTCTGTACTGCCTTCCCTATTCACAGCCTGTTTCAGCCAGTCTGTGGCTCAGGGAGAGCCTCCGGGAGCCCTGGGCTGGGTTGCAGGAGAAAGCTGGAAGGCAAGGAGCCAAGGGATTCTGGAGAATCATCCCTAAAGGCTCCATCCCTCCAGGGGAGTGTGGCTGGACCACAGTGCCGGTGTGGGCTCAGTTCTCAGGCCTGTGATGTGGGGCAGGGGGCAGTGCGGGTCCGGCCCTGAGTCCAGGTTCAAGTTGCAGGCACCAAGGACCGATTACAGTTATTCCCCCTTTGCCTTAAGAATCACTTATGTTTTTAACAGATTTGCCCTTGCAAACCAGACTCAGTGAGGGATTGATTTTTGCTTTTTAAAAATCAAACTTTCTGCTCTGACTTTAGATCTAGCACTTTGGATCAGCAGGAGTTCACTGCCTTCCCATCCCAAATTGGTAAAATTCTACCCAAAGCAAAGACACAGTATTTATTATTAGCCTATGCATATTTCTGCAAGGTTTCCCCCAAAACAGAAATATCTTTATTATAAAAATTATTTCACTTTTATCATTAAAGCATATTATAAATATATCCTTGTTTTAAGGATTCAACAAAGGAAATGTGTATATAAAGTAGAAAGTGAAATGTAACCCCCTAGAATCTACTCCCAGACACAGCTGCTGTTCAGTTTTGAGACTCCTGCCCAATTTTTTAAAAAGATTTATTTTTAGAGGGGAAGGGAGAGGGAGAGAAACATCAATATGTGGTTGCGCCTCGCACGCACCCCCACTGGGGACCTGGCTGGCAACCCAGGCATGTGCCCTAGACTGGGAATCAAACCAGCAACCCTCTGATTCACAGGCCAGCACTCAACCACTGACCCACACTAGCCAGGGCTCCTGCCTGTGTTTTTATATATGTACAAACACTTCTATATAATATAAATGGGGCCACGTTATCCTGTAACCTGCTCTTGTGAGTCAACCATACATCCTGGCTGCATCTTACCATGTCAATACACAGAGGTTTCATTACTCTTTAAGGTGAGGCCTTTGGGCTGGTTGGAAGTAGGCCTCCCCCCTCTGATCTTTAGCTGGGGTCCTGGGCCCAGGCTCGTGAGTCACTACTGGTCTGATGGTCTGAGATGGACATGGGAGGCTGGGCCAAGGTGACGGGCTGGCAGTCCATCACACTGGGAGCAGGGAGGCTGCCCCAGCTGCTCTCCACGCTTTGCTAGTTCCTGATACATTCTCATTTCACGTCTCATTGATTACTGGCCCCCAGTGACAGGGCGGGGGTGGGAAAGGGGGAGGAAGTGGGGGGTGGGGAAAATGAGGACTAGATGCCCCCCTTCTTAGCAATGGCCTTAAGCTGCAGGCCCCACCCAGTACACAGTGCTGGGGCCCTCTGCAGGGGAAGGAACTGACTGTTCGAGGCAGAAAGAGCCTCACAAAGCATGGGGTCCATCTCTGCCCCATGCCCCTGCAAAGAGAGGAAGAGGAAGGAGAGGCTAAGAGAGGGAAAAGGACTTCCCCATGGTCACCCATTAAGTGACAGGGGCTGGACCAGAGCTGGGCCCTCACTCCCACTCAGGAGCTGTGGAAGCTCTTGCCCAGCCAGAGTTTCTCAGCTCCTTGCTCAGCAACCTGCTGCTGTTGGCGCTCCAGGTCCTGGGGCTCCAGACTCAGGCTCCCGGGCTCTGCCTCAGCCCTCAACTAATATTGGATCACCGCTAACCTCTCTGGCTCCCGGCTTTCCTAACTGTAATATGAGGGACTGTGTGACATGGTGGGCATGAACACGCCTGGCATGCAAAGGGTCTGTAGGAAAGGGTTAGCATTCTGGTGGAGTCCAGGATTCGGGGGAGAGCTTGCAGGGGAACAGGGTGCCCCAGCACCCTGGCAGCAGGGAAAGGGGCCAACGTTGACTGAACTAACACTTGGCAAAAGGCACTGAGGTACCTATTATTTGAACTTTATGCATATGGAGAAACAGGCTTACCTGTTCCAGGTCATGCTGCTAATGACGGTCAGAGTTAGGAGTCACACTCAGTTCTGATGGCTCTAAGTCCCCAGCCGTTTCTTCCATGCTCCCTGCCTCTCCACCCACCTCCAGGAAGGGATCCGTCAGGGACAGGGAAGGAGCAAGGATCAGAAGCATCTTCTTTCAAAGAGCAGCCCCGAGGGAGTTGGGGTATATTCCTTATCTGCAGGAGCTGCTGCAGCACCCCACTTATCTCCGCCACCAGCTTTTCCAGAGGCCCTGTCCATCTTGGAGGCTTTCCCTGATGATAAAATAGGTGGTGGAGGGAATGGTGAGGAGAGGGGCTGGGAAGGGGTGGAGCACCAAGGGGAGGCCCACCATCCATCAGCCCAGCCCTGGCAGCTCATTACATGGCTGGTTAACCACGGGGAGAGGGAGAAGGCAGGAGGCAGAGGGGCCAGAGGAAAGGGAGAGCCGGAGAGGGAGGAAAGGAGACAGGACTGGCATCCTGAGAGTGCAGCGTAGGTATGCCCACAAGAGACAGGAGGCCAAGGAGCCAGACAGAAAAGCCAGAACGGAAGGGTGTAGGGCCTAGGCCTGGGGGGCATCCAGGCAGAGGACAGGCCCCAACCTCCTCACTTCAATGCTTACCTGGGGGCTGCTGGGTCAGTTGGCAGGGGACAGACACACCTTCCTCTCCAAGGTGAGGACCCTGCGGGCCAAGAGAGCAATCTGTCTGGGGTCAAGATGAAGAGCAGGGCAATAAAGCCGTGCCCCCCTCCCCCCAGTGATTCTGCTGCCCCTTCAGGGTCTTCAGTGCTGGTCAGTCTAAAGGAGGAGCTATGGGCCCATCCTCTGCCTTGAGCTAGACCGTCAGAGGGGAGCAGCACCCCTACGAGGCCCGTGCCATGGTAGCTGCAAAGGCAGCCAGAAGGCTCCGGAGGGAACTCGGGACCTGAGTCAGGATGGGAAGACCCCTGTCCGCATCCTGGCAGATTTCCCCACCTCCTGCAGAACTGTGTTTAGGGAGCTTCCTTTGTAGTTGAAGGATTTTTCACCCCCCAACTCAGGGAGTCCCCAGGGCCTTCCTGTCTCTGCCAGGAGCTGCAGGCCCATCCCACCAACACATGGTCAATACCTTCCAGGGGTGCTGGGCCCTTTCCAGGCCTCTGTCAGGTCTGCCTGACAGAGGGTGAGGATGCAGCTGGGATCACAAATGATCCCACAGACAAAGTAGACCCTATTTCCAGGACGGGGAGAGAAAGTGTTGGGAGCACGGGTAGGAAGGAGGGCCGGGGAGCGGGGGGGAGGTTGCCAGGGCCTACGCCTCGCTCCTCCCTGCCCTCCCTCCGCCCCTCTCTGCCCCCTGGTTCAGCGACCTGCAGCCCCAGGAAGTGGTCCCCAGCTGGCCTGGGCAAAGCTCACTCAGAAGGCAGATGTCCTCACGTCACAGCTGGCCCTCTACACTGGAGCCACCCTGGGAAGGGCACCTCTTGTGGCCTCCTTCCCTCTGGCGCCAGAACTCCGTGGCCTCTGGAAGACTTGCTGGGCTGTTCCTGAGTGGGAGGCTCACCCCTGGGGAGGAGGAGAGTGCAGCCATCAATAGCTTCCCCTACCTGACACTCGAAGGGAAAGGCTGTTTGTTCAGAACAATTTCCACTCTTAAAACGTGCAGCCTTCTCAGAGTAGAGCAGGAGAGCACAGTGGAGGTGGGTGCCCAGGCGCGAGCCTTCTGAGTGCTCCTCTCCCATCGGTGTCTGGTGCCAGGGTTCACTGCCTGCCTCTCTCAGACCCGAAGAGTCTGCACATTCAATTCCATTCTCTTATTTTCTTTGGCTCAACCAAGATGGGCTATAAACTTTAAAAGGACTATAGCCAAAAACCTAGGGAGAAACAAAGGAGAACCAAACCCAGGAAATAAGAGGCAGTTCAAGCTTACTAAAATAAGCAGGTTTGAGAACCTGCAACAGCAAGCTTGCTTTTCCCTGGCCCTGAGGCCTGCCCAGAGATGGCCTCCCTGCTGGCCTCGGCCCAGCCCACCTGCTGCACTGAGCAGGTTCGGGTCAGGACCCGTCACACAGGACTTCTGGGCGGCAGGGTGATGGGGTGGGTGGTGGAGATTAGACTGCAGATCTGCAGATTGCCAAGGGAAGGCAGCGCTTTGCTCACGTCTGCCTCCCGGCAGCCAGCTCGCAGCCTGGCACCGAGTGAATGCTCAGTACCGACTGTCGGTAAAGGAAGGAGGGGATGGAAAGATGGTGAACAAATGAACGTGGGGCCAGTGGAAAGCCCATCAGGTTCTCTCCTCACCCTCAGGCTCCCACCAACAGGCCAACAAACCAGGGCCTTACCAGCTGACTCCCTGGGCAAATCTGCAGGAGCGTTTGGTGGTAACCAACGTCTCAAGCAGGAAGAGGTTGATATTTCTGGGGTCCCTGGGTGGGGTGACATGCCTGCGCAAAGCCGTGTCCTGGATGGATGTCGCCTCTCCAGCTCTGCCACAAACTCACGGAATATAGGCTCCCCTTTCGCCCAACTCCGGGACCCTGCCGTTAATCTCCTGCGAATTCATCACACCTGTCCCGGCCTTTTTTTTTTTTTTTTTAAAGATTTTATTTATTTATCTTTAGAGGGGAAGGGAAGGAGAGAGGGAGAGAAACATCAATGTATGGTTGCCTCTCGTGCGTCCCCTGCTGGGAACTGGCCTGCAACCCAGGCATGTGCCCTGACTAGGAATTGAACTGTGATTCTCTGGTTCACAGCCCCGAGCTCAATCCACTGAGCTACACCAGCCAGGGCTTCTTTTTTTTTTTTTTTTAAGAGAGAAACAGAGGGAGAGGAATGTTGATATGAGATAGAAAAACATCGCCTCTCACATGCACCCTGACTGGGGACCAAACCCGCAACCCAGCCCTGTGCCCCAACCAGGAATTGAACCAGTGACATTTTGCTTTGTGGGATGACACTCAGCCAACTGAGCCACAACTGGTCAGGCCAGAGATCTTCCCAGCATTTTCTAGACTCTTTCAGGTCCAATCCCAACACCTCTTTTTCCCAGCACCTCTAAACCAGTCCCTTCCTCCCTAAGCCCATGAGATCTGGTGTGTCCACCTTACCACGGTAAAGCAGTTTGTGTTGAGGATTCAGGCCACAAATGTTTACTGAACCTCTACTATGTGCTAATACTGTTCCAGATGCTTGGGATATATTAGTGAATAAAGTTCCTGTCTGGGGGCACTTATCACATAAAAGTGCCATTTTTTCTGTTGTATCTTGCCCCAATTTTCTAGCTTCATCATCTACATGACGTCTCTATACAGATGTGCCGCAGCAGCTGACAATATCATGTCCAAACAGAATCCACCCTTCCCTGCCCCACACTGGCTCCCTGGCCCACAGCGGGCCTCACTCTCCCAGTCTCAAGGTTCCCCCACCACGGAATCCTTTTCCACTCTTTCCTCCCTATGTTACAGCATCCACTGCTGTCAGTTAGTCCAGACCCTCTCCACTTACCCTCTGCCATCAGCACAACATCTAGCCGGCTTCCCTGGCCGTGGAATGGCCCCTACCCCCCATCTTTTCCAGAATCTGCTTCCCGACTGGTCTTCCCTGGGCACTCATTTCATCCTGGCACTCCGTCTCTGCTGCACACCTCCCCAGGCAGTGTCCCCCACCATCTGTGGGATGTTGTTACAGAGTGAGAGATGCCTGCCAAGCTACATCGGGAACTCCCAACTCTACCCTTCCAACTGAAAGCCCTCCGGGACACGGGCTTGCCTCCGGCTGCAGCTCATTAGTGCTAACAGGCAGGAACAGGATAAAGGTGGTAGCGGGGGCTGAGGGGGGAGGACGACTTTGAGGGGGGTTTCTTCCTCACTGGGGTAGACGGCAAACAACTGGGAGGAATGGCTTTGCAATGATAAGAAGCAAGCATGTAAGGTCGGCCTTCACGGGGAGTGGAGAAGAATAAGGGTTCATCCAAAAGCGAGTCAAAAATGTTAGTATTTGTGAAGTGCTAGAACAGTGCTTGGCACATAATTAGAGCTATGTTTTAACCTTTTAAAAAACGAAATAATGATCAGCTCTGACTGGTGTGACTCAGTGGATTGAAGGCCGGCTTGTGGACTGAAAGGTTGCCGGTTTGATTCTCCACCAGGGCACACGCCTGGGCTGCAGGCCAGGTCTGTGGTTGGTGGTGTGTGAGAGGCAACCAATTTGTTTCTCTCCCTTTCTCCCTCCCTCCCTCTTCCTCTCTCCCCCAAAATAAAAAGAAGAAATATAGATCCAATCTCTTAAGCATCTTAGGAGGAAAGACCAGAAAACTTAAAAAAAGCAGCTTTTTTATGGTTAATTACCTGGAGCCTATGAAGTTCTCAATGAATACAAACAGGCTCATTTATGGGTATTTTTTTTGAAGGACTGTTTTGTTTTCCTTTTTTTTTTTTTTTTTTAGAGCGAGGGGAAACACCGATCAGTTGTCTCGCACATACCCAACCGGGAACTGAACCCGAAACCCATGCATATGCCCCGACCGAGAATCAAAGCCCAAACCCTTCAGTCTACAGGACAATGCTCCAACCAACCGAGCCACACCGGCCAGGAGGACTGTTTCTTGCTGGTAGCTTTTCTCAGTGTAATAAGATCTCATTTTTAGTTGTAGGGGGAGTTTAGTTGGCTTAGAGCTATGTTATGATTAGAAGAGCCAAAGAAAGGATCAGGGCAGACACACCTCCCACCACTTAGCAACTGAGTGGAACGTGTGCGCCGCTTGGCGCAAACACGGCTTCCACTCAAGGACGAGGCTCTCCAAGTTGTGTGGGCACCTGCGTGTGACGGGTTCTCAAGTCTGTGGGAAATTAACCTCTGACTTGTTTGAATAGCCCAGCGAAGGTAATGAAAACTCCAGAAAGGAGTAGAAGAGTTCTATACAGAAGAGTAACTCTCCAGGCACCTAAGTTAGAACTTGTCAGGGCCCAGGTTTGGAAAGCCGGGAAGAGTTAATAATATTAGAGGGACAGGGAGATCTCAGTGCCCCGAGGGGCTGATGACTTTACAGCCCTATCACCCTTGTTCAAACAGCAGCACCTGTGGTTAGGAATTCCTCTCTGTTGGAACCCACATCCAAACCTCTTGGTCTGGTTCTTCAGACCCTCCACCCTAACTACGGAGAGCAGGAATGCCCTGCTGGGCCAGCGCACATCTCCCCACTATGCTGCACGCTCGGATCCACCACTCCTGTGTTCAAGCCACGCTCCAAATTTCTCCATCCTCCTCCCACCCACCTGCCACAGCATGCCCCTTCCTCGGGCACCTGCTCATACCCCAGCTCGGGCCTTCCTGACTCCAGGTCTGTGCCGCTCTTTTCTGAGAACTAGCTCCCCAGACACGGTAGACTTGTTCTCCAGTTGGTTATACATGTGTGGCTTGTCTCTCCCACTGCCTTTTTTTTTTTTTAAACAGACTTATTTATTTTTAGTGAGAGGAAGGAGGGAGAGAGAGGAGAAAAACATACTTCTCGCACATGCCAACCCCAGGACCTAATCCACAACCCAGGCATGTGCCTTGACCAGGAATCAAACTGGCAACCTTTTGCTTTGCAAGATGGTGCCCAACCAACTGAGCCACACCAGTCAGGGCTGGTTCTTTTTATTTTAATAGAAAGATGGGTTTGAAGCAGTCCTGTGTATGATTATGATTCTAGCTGTTACTGGGTAAGCCACCCGGCAACTTTTCCAAGCCAGTTTCTGCATTTGCAAAATGGTTGGGAAGTTGGCATAAGATTAAGTGTTAAGTTCGTGCTCACACTTTCAAAAATGAGCTCCTCTTCCTTTTCCCATCGCTGTAACATGCTCACAGCACTTTGCTCGAAGGAGGCTCTTCCCAGACAATGCTGGAGCAATCTGGACCGCCGTGTGCAAACGTGCCCCGTCGAGTCGCTGATGCCTCACAGCTGAAGCTTCCGAAATGAGGTGGGGAGCTAGTTTGCTCATCCTTGTACTTCCTTTGCACATGATATGATGCTTGTACCCAGAGGGTGCTAAGTTGAAGTCTGTTGGATCAATAAATGTCTCTGATGCTGCTGAAGTTCATGGTCTGGAACAGCACACCTTGAATGATCCACGGAAGCCCTAACTGGCAGATGCATGAGCTATTCCAGTTCCCTACCCCAGATGTCCCGAGCCAAAGTGCTCCTCAGCCCTACATGGTACCTGCCCCCAGCCCCGTCTGAAAAGTCCAGTGTCAGGGAGACGCTCCCAGGGATAACAGGTAGGAAGGGCTCCTGGCAGTAGTGGCAGCTTAACTCCAAGGCAAAGTTGGGAGGACACAGTGGCTGCCTCGTTGACTGAGGGAGAGGACTAACCAGAGGAGAGAAAAGGCCTACAGGGTAACAAACCTCACCAGTCAGGATCCAGCTGCTCAGCCTTCCTTTTGCCATGAGTCACACCAGAACTTGAAAGTGTAACTTAATTGAGGCAGGAGGGCTGGACACCTATCAGCGTAGCTCAGGACAGAGAGCACCAGCAGAACAGCTTGTTCCTGCTCGGAGCCCCAAAGGGCCACGACTATAACAATGCTGAGCTCGGCTGCTCAGCCCTGGCCAGAACAAGAGCCTGCCAGTTCTCATTTTCTAGAAGAAAGATCTGCTTATTGCACTTAGCACACTCTGCTGAAGCCAGAACTGCAGTGAAGCAGGAACTAGAGGCAGCTAAGCTATTTATTAAGTCAGTAGAAAAACTGTACAGAGTCAAGGTACAACCGGGAGACGGGCCGGCACTCATGCTGGAGAGCTCAAGTCCTGCCCAGTGCCCAAAGTATGGTCTGCAGGTGTGTACCTATGAGCCTGTGAGCTACCCACATGCCCCAGAACATCTATTACTGAGTGTGCTGCCCCCGTGGGGGGCACTGGATTCCGCGCCCAGTGGCTGGGCCTGAGGCGGAGGAGCTGGGACTTAGAAGCGGCCCAGCACAGTGGCTAACAGAGCCATGCGAATGTACATGCCGTTCTCGGCCTGGCGGAAGTAGGCTGCGCGGGGGTCCGAGTCCACCTCCACACTGCGAGAGGAGGAGAAGAGTTACCATGATGCTCATAATGGCCAACCAGGACTGAAAGCCCTCCCACAGCCAGCCCCACCCCACCCCGTGCATCCTCAATTCTGATGATGTCTGTCACCTTATCTCATTGACTCGGGGCATTGGGTGCATCACCACCATCTTCTTCTTGGCCCGGGTCATGATGTGGGGAGTGAGGATGAACTGGCCAAAACACTGTGAAGCAGACAGGGGCCCGTCAGCACCCCAAGGCAAGGGTGGCCATACAGACATGAGCTTGGGTTCCCCCAAGGTCCCCTCCACACCCACATGACGTTACCACAACCAAGGGACCCTGACCAAGCTCCAGGGGCCCAGTCTGCCTGGCCTCCAGTCCTGATGCCCAACAGCCCCAGATGCCTGGCACTCACAGCCTCGTACTCCTGGGCGGAGCCAAAGCGCTCTTTCTGGATCCGCGTCATGTAGAGCACATCGGTGTCAGGCAGCGCCTCCTCGATGCTCTCAAACTCCTCCTGAAGGGTGAAGCCAAGGCAGGGTGAGTGCAGCACCAGGTTCTGCCTGCCTGACCCATGTCCCCCATGGCCTTCCAGGATCTCACCTGCTTGGTGCCACGGGAGGCCACGAAGGTCCACACACTGGGTGGCATGCGCAGGCTGGGAGGTGCCACGTAGCGCAGGCTGACACGGTACTGGGTGAGCAGGCAAGCCAGGGAATGCACTGTGCGTCCATGCTTCAGGTCTCCCACCATTGTGATCTAGGGGAGGACCTCAGTCACCAAGAAGACCCCCAGACTGAGCACCCCACTTTCCATTTCAGAGCTTTTGGCCTTAGCACCAGGACGCAGGCCTCCTTGGTGCAATGTGACCAGGCATAAAGGAACTAATTCCCAGCTACCTCCCTCACCAGACATTCCCTGGGCAGGCCATGGCCCTCACCGTCATGCCGTTGACAGTCCCCAGCTCCTCCCGAATGGTGAAGATGTCCAGCAGGGCCTGGGTGGGATGCTCTCCCACCCCGTCCCCAGCATTGATCACTGGCCTCCGGCAGTGCTTGGCTGCCAGCTATGGGAGGGGGGCACAAGGAAGGAGAATCTTGTCTTTTGTACCTCCCTACCTCAGTCTCACTCTCCCTGGGTCCCCCCACCCATCTGACCCAATATGAGACTTGCAGTCACAGGAAGTGTCAGCAGAAGGGACCCTCAGGTCCCTGGCACAGGTGCACAGGTCAGCCTCACCTCCACTGCTCCGGGCTGGGGGTGCCGAAGCACCACGACATCGGCATAGCAGCTCATGGTCTGCACGGAGTCAGCCAGGGATTCACCCTTTTGGACAGAGGATGTGGCTTCCGAGAAGCTGAGTACAGCGCCCCCCAGCCGGGCCATGGCGGCTGCAAAAGAGCTGCTGGTCCTCGTGCTCACCTCGTAGAACATGGAGGCCATCACCTTCCCCTAGGAGTGGACAAGATTCAACGTGTGTGTGTGTGTGTGTGTGTGCGCGCGCGCGCACGAATCTTGGAGGACCCACCGGCTACTGCTGGCCTTCCTTCCCCAACCCTCCACTTACATGAGAGGGAAGCTGAGAGAATCCTTTCCCCCAAAACCCCGCCATGAACTGAATTTCCACCGTCTGTGTCACTCAAAGCTAAAGGCTCTGCTCCAAAAGGCCATTACTAGGTGTCTGAGTGAGACACACACTCTCTGGGAGAAAAGGGAAGACCCCAGCCTTCTCCCTTGAATGTGCCCACACACACCCAATGACCAGGTGAGTGGGCTGCTGCTCAAGGCTTTGTGAGTCAGCTGCATGTTGATAGGAGGACAGACAGACAGACATGGGGGACCCAGAGCATCAGGCCCTTCCACAGCACAGAAGCTGAAGTTACAGTGGGAGGTTCGGACTCACGCAAGGGGTTTATGGTGGGGGCAAGAGGCCCTGCTGACAGGCTGGGATTCTCAGCTCACAGCCCTGGCCCTGACCTTGAGGATGTCGAGGCTCCGCTCCTTCTGCACCATCATACGCAGCGTGTGTGCCACATTGAAGAGGTGAGACATCTAAGAAAGATCCCGAGTCAGCTGGAAAGGACAGGCCCCCAGAGGTCCTAGCCCCAACCTGCCAGATCCTCAGAGCTCTGGGTGTTCCCACCCTTCCTCCCCTAGGCACCTGATCCTTGGTGAACTGCTGGACAGACAGGATATGTTGGCCCACTAATGAGTGCAGCAGGGGTGAGGTCTGGGGGTGCAGCAGGCCAGGGGGCCCCAGGTTCTGGGGCGACGCCTGTCTAGGCACTGGTTGTGGAGGGTAGCAGGTGCCATCAAGGGTTCCCACCAACTCTGCTGGGAGGGACCGGGCAGAAGAGGCGGGTCAGAGGGCTCCTCCTCCCCAAGCCGGATCAGAGACCCCGAGGTGAGGGCGTGTCGTGGGGGAGTCTCTCACCTGGCTCAGCTGCCTTCCGGGATGCCTTTTCCTTCGGCTCGTCAACTGCAAATAGGGCAAGGGAACGAACGGACAGATGTAAGCCTGCAGCCGAGGTCCACGAAGAGCCCCATTCCCCCAAGACTGAATCACAGTGTCTGTTAAACCGACTCACACCACAGTAGCTCTAGCAGGTTAGAGGAGAGCAGGAAGTACTAGCAGCTCCGGGGACACACACATGATTTCCCATGGGGGTTGTTGTGTGTGAGCAGTGCTCCCCTCCCTGGGCCCTCCCAGGTGGCAAAAGGGGGAACGGCCAGGCTCACATCAACGGACCACCTGGATTAGCCCATGCTCTGCTGCCCCGTGGGATCCCAGCTCCCGGGCGCAGGAATGCAGCTGCCCACAACAAGAAACGGCCTGTGAGAGGAGGCTGGGGGCGCCTACCTTACACAGGGCAGACAGACTCAGGCACAGGCGGGTAAAGGGGGTCAGACGAGGGTGTGGGGATGGCAGGAAGGACAAGGAAGGTGGACAAAGAGGAGGTGCTGGGAGAGTGGGGCCCGGATCAGTTCCTAGGCCACTAAGCCCCTAACCCTGGTCCATCCAGGACACTGTGGGGGGTGGGCAGAGAGGAGCCTGTCCCTGCACATCTCTAAGTCCAGGTGGCCCACCCTCCGAGTAACAGGACGATGCTCTCTTACCGGGCAGACCTGGGTCGGAGGCTCGGTGGATCCGGGGTGGCAGGTGGAACCGGCCGTCAGGAAGCCCTGGGATGCCTCGGCGGGGCCTTTCCGGTGTCTGGACAGAAAACATTGGTCTGGTGTTTTGAAAACACCAACCTGACCCCTTGTCAAATTCACCCATCACGAAAAGCCAGACTGCTCCCTGGGCAAATGAACTCCATTCTCTGTCACCGCCCCTTATCACTATGCTGTCCCCAACAGGGACAGACACGCTGGCCTTCCAGAGCTGTGTGCTAGCCCCATGACAGGCCCTAGCTAGGGCTCTGGTTGGATTAATGGGCTTGTGTTTCCCAGAGGTAACCTCCTAGGAGACAGAGAGGTGGGCAGTAGGGATTTTAATGGTCAAGTGCAGAGCCTTCTGCTCCTGAACCACCAATGAAAACATTTATGCCCTCAGCCTGTCCCTGGTTGCAACTCCCAACACTCCCACCCCAGCCCCAAGCAATGTGTGTACCGTGGTGACCTCGCCGGCGGCAGGCGCAGAGGGCGTGAGCTGGGGAACAGCTCCCTGAGGCCACTTGCGCACATCCTGTCCATAGCCCGGGGGCACCAGAACCTGTAGACAGGAGCAGGGGAGTGAGGAGAGCGCTGGGCTGGGACTGTGAAGAAATGTGAAGCAAGGAGAAAAATGCCCTGGGGGAGCTGTGCCCACACATGGAGAGGGCAGTGGGAGAGCACAGTGGCCACGCGGACAGGCTGTGGTGGGATGAAAATGACACAAGTGGGGTTGGGTGCAGGCCACACACACCTGCCCATCAATATAGGCAACCTCTCCTCGCAGGACCACACGTCGAATGGTGCCTTTCACCTTCTGCCCCTCAAAGGGTGTCCAGTGGGCCTTGGAGAAGGGCATGTGGCTGGGGACTGTCCACTCATGCTCCAGATCCACCTGTCCAGAGTCATGGGTTATGTTAGGGCAAGGCTGTACAGACAGAAGAAACCACGGGACAGAGAGTCCCCCCCCTCTGGGCTACCCCCAAACCTCCACATAGGTGTCCTCTTGCGGGGGCAGGTGAAAGATCCGCCGGGGGTTGTGGTGCAGGCGCTGCAGCAGGTCGTCCAGACTGAGCCGGCCCTCGCTCACAGCCGTCAGCAGCAAGGGCAGCATGGTCTCAAGCCCAGGGAAGCCAGGGGGCGGCTGGAGTCCGCACTTCTCCTCCAATGTATGGGGGGCTGGGAGAAAGAGCATCACCCTCAGCACCAATCACCCCACATCCGGGAAGTCACAGCGACCACCGGGACTGCCCCTTACTCTCAAACACTGATTTCTGGGAATCAGAAAATAGGGAAAAAGGGACTATTGCCATATTCTGGGGCCACACTCTTTACCCGTATTCTCTCCTTTACAATTTTGCTCATTCGTTCTTCCAATGAACATTTATTGACCACCTATCACAGACCAGGCAACATAAAAGCTGGGGAGCTATACAGGTCAAGTCCCAATCTTCACGGAGCTAGGGTCCTGGCCCAGATCCCCTGAACTGGAGGCACAGGCCCTGATGGGCAGGGGAGGTACACTGTGGACCCTCTCACCGTGATCTGAGGCAAAGCAGTCGATGACAGCCATGTTCTCCCACAGGGCTTCCACGTCCTGGCGGGAGCCAAGCTCAGGCCGGACCTCCCCCTTCCCAGGCCCCAGGCGTTCCAGGTCATCACGGCTCAGGAACAGGTGGTGGGGCGCCACCTCGCAGGTCACTGGCAGCCCTCGTGCCTTTGCAGCTTTAATCAGCAGGATCTGGGGAGAGAGCGGGGAGAGCTAGAGGCGTGCTTCTATGCCCTGCCCCACGAAGCCCCCACAGCCAGAAAGCCAAGGGCTCTGGCTCTAGGTTCGCCCAATCTGCCACTGCTCCTAGGGACTCCCCTGACCTCCTGGGGTGACTAGGAAAGCAACAGGGCCCTGGGACTTCTGGTGCAGCTCACCTCTTCCTTCCGTGCCACGTGACAGATGTGCACTGAGCGCTGGGTCAGCTGAGCCACCATGAGGATGGCGGCCACACTCTGCCGCTCTGCGTGGGCCACAATGGGGAGGTGGCAAGGCCAGGTCTCGAAGTGCTGCGGGCAGAAAGCGCTGTCAGGGAGCGTGCAGAGCCGTCGATTCTCTGTGCCTATCAGAGCCCTCGTGGCTCCTTGCCGCTGGTCAGCCCAGCTGCTGCGACTGGCTGGCCGCCTCCTCCCACATGCCCACTCCCTACCTCCATCCACTGGGCCACACTGTCCAGCCGCAGCTCAGAGAAGGTCTCATTGAGGTAGAGCTTCAGCCCTGCAGCAGACCCCGCTACAGCACCCAGGGTCCCTGCGTTTTCCGACGAAGCTCCAAGGAATAAGGCAAAGTCACAGCGGGCACCAGCCTCTGCCAGCTGGAGAGAAGACACATGACACAGGGCCCATCGGCATCTGTGCCAGCCTGGCACCAGTGGCCTGGGCCCCTGGGCAGGGGCAGAGGGAGTGGGGTTCAGGGAGGTGGTGGAGGCCGGTGGGGACACATGGATTACCACGGAGCAGGAGTGCAAAGGCTCACCTTTTGGGCCAGGGCCAGGGCAGGGGCGTCGATGATGGGGGGCCGGGTATTAGGCATGGCACACACCATGGTGATGCCGCCAGCCAGAGCAGCAGCTGTGCCTGAGGCAAAGTCCTCCTTGTGTGTGCCACCTGGCTCCCGCAGGTGCACGTGGACATCAATCAACCCTGGGAGAGCGTGGCGGCGGGAAGATCAGAGGAAGATTCAGGGACATGAAGGCCATCAAGGAGGTGAGTTGAGGTGAAAGGAAAATATAAGTGGGAGGTGCAAGGTTCCTCAGTCAAGGGCACCCGGATGGAGGAACAACAGGGCTCAGAGGGACAAAACCTCTGGGGCCTCCACGCTCTACACAGCCCAGGGCAGGGCATGGGCCCACAGCCACGCTCGCCACACCGGGGTCTCTGTGCCAGCTGTACCACTGTGTAGAGCCAGGTTCTCCCAGGAGCTGACTTACCAGGTAGCCGCACAAGCTTCTGGGAGGTCATGCAGTCAACATGCACCTTCATAGGCGGGGCTGGCCCGATCTGACCCAGGGCCTGCAGACAGAAACCGTGGTCAGCTCTGACATTAGGGCATCCTGGGAGGTGTAAGGAGGGAGGGCTTTCCCACAAACCCAGTGCCTCCCTCTCTTTCTGCAGCCAGAGAGCTTGCTTATTAGTGTGGCTGCTTCACACCGAGGTCTCCCAGTTGCATGGCCTGCTCACTCCTCCCTCCTCCCCCATTAACACTGGCTGTCTCCCTCCTGTGCCAGATCTCAGTCACCTCCACAAACAGTTTGGTGCATTTGATATCAATGATGAGGGGCACGGAGAAGTCAGCAGCCAGACGTCGGGTGCGGTAGCCCTTGGTGACAAAGGAAGAGAGACGGCGGCCCCCAGCGCCACGCATTGACAGGTTTATCACAAGCTCAAAGTGATTCTCAGCCAGCTGCTCCAAGATGCTTCGCTGTGGTGGGCACTCCCCATCCACTGCCTCCTCAAAGTGCCAGTCAACAGCTGTCACCTGTGGCCCAGAGACAAGGCCAGGGGTCAGGAAGCCCAGCCTGAAAGGAGGGGCGGTGGCCCAGGAGCCCATGAGGAGAAGACTGAGGGCCCACAGGGCGGGGACATGGGCTGCCTCTACTTGCTAGTGGCAGAGTCTATTTCTTGGAATACAAAAGATATCTTGGAACAGGAAAGATATCTCTAAACTTGGTAACCACCAAGGACTCTGTGCAGTATGAGACCCCCACCCACACACACAGAGACCAAATTCTGGAAGAGAATTTACCAGAATGCTTTGCTGCATATTCTACTTTCCCTGCACAGAATAGACATGCTTTGTCTAATTAACAACAAAAGCACAGGAAGAGGGAGAATTCTTTGGTGCTTTTGAACCCTGGAAGGAGGTAGTGCAGGGCGGGCCGAGTCGCCCCCCTACCTTGACGCCGTGCTCTGTGTAGAAGTCAGCGGTGCCCAGGCTGGCGTAGAGGCTGTAGCCCAGGCTCTCCAGCAGCCGCACGGTCGGGAGCAGCTCACTTTTGTTCTGGACCAAGCAGAAGGAGGATGAAGTTGTGTTTCTCCCGCCTCCACTCCAAGGTCAGGCCAGCTGCCCCCATCTCTCTGGGTGCCCCCCCTTGGACGCTGTACCTTGTAGCTGCCAATGGTCAGCAAGATGTTCTTCTTGGGGATCTTAAAGCCGGTGCTTAGCATGGCCTTGAGGTAGGCCTCACAGCGGCTCTCCCCAAAGCCAGCCACCTCCCCAGTGCTGGTCATTTCCACGCCCAGCACCACGTCAGCACCCGCCAGGCGGGAGAACGAGAACTGGGGCACCTGAGGGAGCAGGATGTGGGAGAGGCCGAGGTGTGAGGGACCCGCCTCCCGCAGTGGGAGAGGCAGCCCCACCTCCTCTCCTTGGTCCTGCCCTGCTGCTGCTGTTCTACGCATGCCCGATGCCCACCAGCCAGCTGCTCCCTCAACGCTCCCAGGCCTTCCTTCGGCTATTCCCTGGCCTTGGGACAGCTCCTCAACAAGCTCTGCAACTCAAACATCCTGCCCACCCTTCAAGGCCTAATTCAAATGCCACCTCTCCTCTCGCATCTTCCCAGGTCACCCTTTTTGGAAGTGGCACCTGCTATCTCTAAACTCCTTTATTAGCGTTTTGTTTATATCTCCACTATATAGGTTTATTACAGGCTGTTCTATTATCAAGATGTTTTTGGACGCAACTTCTCTTGCCTCTCATTTCAAGAGTGTAACTCTTCCAGGGGTGTCCAACCTGTGGCCCACAGGCCACATGCAGCCCAGGATGGCCGTGAAAGTGGCCCGACACAGTCATAAGTTTCCTTAAAACATTATGAGGTTTTTTTTGTGATTACGTGTCACAATGTATTTAATGGGTGGCCCTGGACAACTCTTCTTCTTCCAGTGTGGCCCAGAGACGCCCGGAGGTCAGACATTTGTGCAGAGGGACAAGGCCTCCTCACTGCTCTCAGAGTCGAGCTAGGGTCAGCCGGCGGTCAATGTCACACTGACACCCTGACTGGCAACCTGTGTGGTGAGGGAACTCTGTCCAGCTGCTATCCGTCCTACTGTGTCCCTGCTGCTAACCTCGAACCTCAGGGTTTTGAACCTCCTTACCTTGACCCCCACAACTCCAGAGCCGGTCATGAGCCCCACAGGCTCCACCTCTTCCCCCATGATGACCCGTGTGGCTAAGGCGACTAGGTCGACACCCAGTGTCTTGGAGACGAAGGGAAAGGAGCGAGAGACACGCACGTTGCACTCAATGACTTTCAGCTGGTCGTCCTGGAGCAGAGGGGATGGGTAAGGCCTTCTGCAGGTTGGGCTTGCAGATACCACCTCCTGGACCTGAGCTCCTCCCCTCGCTCACTGTTCTGGATGGAACCAACCAGGTAAAAATCCCTGCCAACATCGCAGGCCCTGGCTGTAACCCTGTCCCTCCAGCCTGCCTGCTGATTTCCATGAGGGCAGGAAAGTGCAGGGCTTCCTGGCACTGGGGCCAGCACAGAATGAGGAGGCATTGTGGCCCTTTAGTCCCTTCCTACCTTGGCAATGAGCTGCAGATTGAAGGGTCCTGTGACCTGTAGCTCCTGGCCCACAGCGTGCACGATAGTTTGGATCCGCTCCAGTGTTTTGGCAGTGATGTCTTGTGGTGGGGTCACCAGTGTGGCATCCCCTGAATGCACACCTGCGTTCTCCACATGCTCAGAGATGGCAATGGCCACCACCACACCATCACAGGCCACAGCATCCACGTCAATCTCCTAGTGAAGGGCAGTGTGCAGAGTGATGTAATGCAGGGCAAGGGCCTTTTTTCTTCTGCCACTTGCCCCAGGGTGGTCCCTTCCTTCAAGAGCACCGGTACAACCCATCCTTCCCAGCTCATTCTGCCTACGGATTTCTGTAGGACCTGAACAGGAAGGGCCTCCTCTAGGGCTGGGAGGCTGCCCTCGGAGATGTCTTGGTCTGCAGCCTCCTACCTTGGCCTCCTGGATGAACTTGGAAATGACCACAGGATGCTCCTTGGAGACAGCTGCTGCACTGCTCAGGAAGCGCTCCAGGTCCCCATCGGAGTAGGCCACATTCATGGCAGCACCACTCAGCACATAGGAGGGGCGCACCACGCAGGGGTACCCCACACTCTGGCAGAACTGGCGAGCGGACTAAGGGCACAGGGAACTTAGTTAGATTGGTCACACTCCCCAGAGACATCCTCCAGCCTCCCACCAGGGCCCAGCCCACCTCCAGGTCACTGAGTTCCCTCCATTGAGGCTGGCTGATACCGATGGTGTCGAGTAGCCGGGAGAACTTGAAACGGTTCTCGGCTGAGTCGATGGCTTCAGGGGAAGTGCCTAGCACCCGGCACTGCTGCCGATGCAAAGCCATGGCCATGTTGTTGGGCAGTTGCCCCCCCATGGAGAGGATCACACCTTCAGGGCTCTCCAGCTCGTAGATGTCCATCACTACCTACAGTGCAAGACGAGAATCAAGTGGTGGTGACAAGTAGGGGCAAGGACCTCAGCCTTCTGGCCCACTGCTCCTCACCCTCCATGGATATCCCTCACATCCTAAGAATCTTAGGTCAGCCAGCTACTCCCACCTGATCCTAGCCACTGGGGCTCAGGGGCAGCCGTCAGCCCTCTCACCTCAAAAGAAATCTCATCAAAGTAGAGTCGGTCACACATATCATAGTCAGTGCTGACTGTCTCTGGGTTGTAGTTCACCATGATGGTCTTATACCCCATCTGCGACAGAGAGGGGACGGTAGTAGGTCCAAGGTGTTGAAAAGGAGACATGTGCCTTGGTGGGACACAAGACAGGCGAAGGGGACCCCGCCCCCAACCCAAAGCCCCACAACAGATGCAAAGACTAGCAATGCACAGAAAGTGCCAGGATTAAGCATGGGTGGAAGGCACTCTCTGCAGCTGAACAGAACAGCAGAGAAAACAGCATGAAAGACTGGCTCTTGGACCTTTCGAAGCTGCTGGATGCAGCCCACGGCACACCAGTCGAACTCAACACTGGAGCCGATACGGTAGACGCCAGAGCCGAGGACCAGGACATGAGGCATTCGAAAGGTGAGGTCGTGGCTGGTGCTCCAGTACGTCAGGTACAAGTAATTTGTCTGGGCTGGCCACTCAGCTGCCACTGTGTCTATCTGTTTCACCGCTGGGCAGATCCCTAGCTCCTGACGCAGCTTTCGAACGGCCAGCTCTGTGCTAAAGAAGAAAGGGCAGAAACATGGGCCCTGGGAGCAGGATACAACTGAGCAAGGGAAGAAGACCCCAGGGCAGGGATCACAGAAGAAGATACACTAGGGATGAAGGCCAGAGGCCTCCAAAGCCCCCCACTCACCCTCCTTTCCGAGGGCGAGTTCACTGCCCCACGTGTCTCAGCCCAAGGCCCTCACCGCCATCTCTCACCTCAGAACCGCGAGGGCAATCTGCTTGTCTGAGAAGCCAAGACGCTTGGCCTGGTGCAGCAGGCATGGGGGCAGGGGCTGTCCACGGTGCTGCTCCAGCAGCTGGGCGTGTGCAACGATCCGCTTCATGCGGTGCAGGAACCAGCGGTCGATGCGTGTGAGCTCGTACAGGCGCTCCACCGAGTAGCCAGCCCGCAGAGCAGCTGCCACCACAAAGATCCGCTTATCTGTCGGAGTCTCCAGCTCCTGATGGGGAGAGGGCAGACAGATGGAGACAAGGGACTGTGCAGAGGTAGGAGATGGCAGCATGTGAGCAAAATGTTCCCAATCTATTGTCAGCACTTCAAAGAGCCTGAGAGCATGACTGTCATCATCTCAGAAAGGGAAACTGCAGGCCGCAGCAGAGGCTCTGCAGCTGCGAAAGCCTGGACACTGACCCTGGCTCTGCCTCTCGCTGCCTGTGGGGCCCTGAGTGTGTCCCACAGCCTCAGTGAGCCTCAGCTGCCTCATCCATAAAGGCAAGTCTCATGATGCGTTGTCCTCATATAAGGACAATTGAGACGACAGCACAACATTCTCAGCAAAGAGAAAATGCAACGAATAGTCATCCAGCAATGACTGCTGCCACTATTCCTGCTAAGAGGCTCTTGGGCTGGGGAGAGAGAGTAGCAAGGTCCACTTCAGGAGTGTTGCCGGGAGGAGGGGGGCACGTACCATGTCGCTGACTGGCTTTACTGTGTGATCGAAGCCCACACAGTTCTCATCCACCATGCGCAGAGCCTTTTGGAAGGCCTCCTCGAAAGAACGTCCAATGCCCATGACTTCACCTGGAGATATGGGATGTAAAGACTGAGCATCTGGTGTTGGGAGAGGGGAGCTGCCCAGAAAGTCCATGGTTTGCAGTCAAATCCCCAGGAGGTTCTCAAGTCCAGTCCCATGGTGGTGGATTCATAGTGTTTCATTAATGAGAAAGCTTCAACTTTCACTTCTCCCCCCTACAATTTTCACATTTCGTTTGTTAGTGAATGTGGAATTAAAATGCCCCAAACGGGCACACAGGTACCAGAACATGGTGCAGTTGATCACAGCGGCCCAACCCCTGACTGCTGTCCAGGTGTTGGGTTTGCTCTATTCCTATTGTGAGGACACCATCTGGAATCTGACTTACCCCTTAAAACTTCAAAAAAGTCTGGATAATAGGAAGATGATCCTGTCTACTCACTGAATCTACCCAGAGCTAGTCCCATCTGTAACTGTCACTTTGGAGTATTTCTTCCCGGATCTCTGTCATGTGTAGGTTTCACACAAGATGACAGTGCACATGTCAGTTCCACCCCGCTCTTCCTCCTCCTAAGCATGTCCCCACATTGCTTTGTGGCCACATTATCGGCAGTTTAATTTCTGCATGATTTACCACAATTTAACTGCTAGCTTACTAAAGGACATTTAGCTTTGAAGTGCTTATCCTTCTAAGTGAGGCTGAGATATTTTCTGTGCTTCGGACTAGCTCCTAAGGCTAAATTTCCAGAAGTGCAGACATAAGGGATAAGACAAATTTTCTGGCTCTTGCTAAGTGTTGCAAGAGAAGTCTGAGCTTTATAATACAAAGTATAAGTTTGACCAAATTTCTAAGTATATATAATCATTTGAAACATTTTTTTTGCTAATAAGGGAAAATACTATCTCATTTACCTAGATTCCTATTTACTAATAAGAAGGAGCCTCCCCCAAGTTTGCTTACTGATTTCCTCTCTCGTAAGTTGTGTTCACATCTGGCAACTTACTCTACGGTCTTCGAGCAGTTCTTACCAACTGTATCTTTTATTGACAATGCTAATATTTGCTTTTGTAAAAAGAAGTTACAACACACAAAGGTGCTAATGGTAGTGTTAAGGAAGTAGATTATGAGTGACTTTTAACTCTTTTGCAATGCGGTTATATTATAAATGCTTTTATTTTGGGTAAAAGAAAAACCCCAAACACACCTGCATGCCTAAAAAAAACCCTAAATTCACCCTGGCTGGTGTAGCTCAGTGGATTGAGCACGGGCCTGTGAAGCAAAGGGTTGCTGGTTTAATTCCTAGTCAGGGCACATGCCTGGGTTGCAGGCCAGGTCCCCAGTAGGGGACACATGAGAGTCAACGACACATTGATGTTTCTCTCCCACTCTTTCTCCTTCCCTTCCCCTCTCTCTAAAAATAAATAAATATTTTAAAATACACCCTAAAATCTTATATACGTCCAAACTAGTCTCCGTGTGACAAGATGACAGGTGACTGATTGGTTAAACCATCTAATTTCTCCATGATAGATGTGTCTTACTTGTGTGATAAAAGATCACGTTCCAAGAATACCTGAATAGACAATAAAACACTGACATGTCTCCTCTAGGAATCCAATCTCTCGATTGTCCTACTTTCAATCCACTTCTTTTCACCACAATTTCATCATGGCTTTATTCCTATGTTTATTACAATTTTCATATAACAGAAATTCATCTCCAGATGGAACAACTTGACAGTCTTATGAGATTTCTAAAAATTCTGAAATAATATCTGCGCTCGAAACTTAACTTGTTTAATTAAAGGCTACTCCTGCTCTTAATGGAGATGTGAGCATAAGAAACACTCTCTTCCTTCACGGGCGGCACTTCGGTCACCCACGTGTTTGTTGGAGCTGAAATGTTAGGAGGACAGTCTAAAAGACCACTTAAAAAGGCAACTTAAAAGACCACCATAAGGAAGCATGCTGACTCAATTCCAGCACGCACCACTGTTTGAAGGCTGCCCCCTACACCCATTCACTGTTCCCTACGGAATTTCCTTGTTTTTATGAAAAAGATCTCTGAAATCCTGCTCTGATCTTACATGTTGAGTTAAAAAAAAAAATCTCATTTCATGACCAGAGCAGAAAGTGCCGAGAGGTGGAGACACGCTAAGAACGCCCACCGCTGTGCTGACTTGGGTTTAGAGGGTTGGCAGTGGCCACGGTCTGCCCCAAGTGGCCTGTCCCAAGCTTCGGAATTTAAACTAGCAAAGAAAACAACCAGTCAGTCGCTGCCGTGAATAGCCCAAGGGCCCTGGGCAAAATGCCACAAAGGGCTGTGGGTGGAGTTTCATGGAACTGGCCTCACTGTAACAGAGGAGCACTAGTGACCAGGTCTAGTTTTCAGTTCTTGGCGCTGCGCTCTATTTGGCCACAGCACTTTCCTTTTGTGGGCACCTAGGTCACTCAACAGTAAAATGAGAGTGATGAGACCGCCTTGAAGGCTATCACCACCCCCACCCAGAGATTCTGACCTGCCATCTGGGCGTGCAGGTGGCGTGTGTATTCTGACATAGATTTCCAGATGTCTTTGATCCCCACTCCTAATAAGAACTACCATCCTAGTTTGAAATGTCCCTATTAGCTCTGAGAAACTGTGTTCCCAAGAAGCTGCAGCTACAGATGCTGAAAGGTCATGCCAGGGAACAAACTCTAAGACATTCTAGATTCTTGAGACCAGTGGGAGCCCCGTGGGATGATCTGGGGCAGGGGAGGGGGGGATCTCTTGGGGTTTGTCTCTCACCAACACTCTTCATGCAGCTTCCAATCTTTGTGCTGACACGGAGGAACTTGCTGAGGTCCCAGCGAGGAATCTTCACCACGCAATAATCCAGGCTGGGTTCAAAGGCTGCGGTGCCCCCTGTCACCGAGTTCCTGGGAGCCATCAAGTGGGGGTGCCAGAGGACAGAACAGAAGATATAAAGGGTGAGCTTTCGGATAGCTCTCTCCATCTCTATACATCCGGACCGCTTGTTCTCTGTGTAGTCCCCGCCCATAAATGTGTTCTTTACCTCCCCGATCTCTCCCCCAACCTTGTACCTGAGATCAGGCAGAGGGATGCCCAAAGCCAGCTTGGCTGCCACATAGGCCAGGGGATAGCCTGTGGCCTTACTGGCCAGCGCAGAGCTGCGTGAGAGCCTAGCATTCACTTCGATGATGTAATACTGCAAAGAGAGAGAACAGAGGGTCACCGGGTAACTGGGCTAGAAGGCCCACCTAGGATAGACCTTAGAAGAGGCGAGCAAATAAAGCCCTTCCCAAAGTGAAGCTAGCAAAAGCGCCCCACCCAAGGCCCGACCCTGCCAAAGACAATGCTGGCTTCTTCTCAAGTCTGTGGCACCAAAAGGCCTCTTGGCCTTGAGGCCTCAAAATTACGGTAGGAAGCCCAACAGCCAGAATGTTCACCCCAGGACCTAGTCTCACCTGCTCAGACTCGGGGTTCAAGGCATACTGCACATTGCACTCCCCAACAATTCCGAGGTGCTGGGTCACCTTGATGGCCGTCTGCCGCAGGAGCTGGTACTCTCTGTCATTCAGTGTCTGGCTCGGAGCCACCACTATGGACTCACCAGTGTGGATGCCCAGCGGGTCCAAGTTCTCCATGTTACACACCTGTAAAGGGAGGGTCTCACAAAGGTCAGTGTCAAAGCGGGTCAGGAGAGACAGGAGGCTGCATCCAACCCCGGGTCTGAGGGACACTGAACCCTCAAGGTCTCAGCCCTGGCCTCTGCTCTTACAAGAGGTCATACCACCTGATACCACTCCCACCCCATCTCCATTGCTCACCGTGACACAGTTGCCGTAGGCGTCTCTCACCACCTCATACTCGATCTCTTTCCATCCCTTCAGGGACTTGTCTACCAGGACTTGGCTGGTATGGGCAAAAGCTGGGGCCACGAGAGCAGAGAGCTCCTCCCTATTCGATGCAAAACCAGAGCCCAGGCCACCTAGTGCAAAGGCCGCGCGCACCAGCACAGGGTATCCCAGTCGCTCGGCAGCTGCCTGGGCCTACAGTGAGTAGAAGAGATGAACCAACCGGTCAGGCTTTGACTGCCTGCAGCACAGAGGGTACGTGGACCCAGGGAAAGTACGATATAAAGAAAACAACACCATTCTGCCTCCCTTTAACCACCTCTCAAACCTGTTCAAGGGAGTTCGCTGCCTCACTGGGGGCCACATGCTCTCCAATCTCTGCCATCCTGGAGGCAAAGGCGCGCCGGTCCTCAGTCAGCTCAATGGTCTCCACGGGTGTGCCCAGGACCCGGACACCGTACCGAGCCAGCACCCCAGCCTTGGTCAGCTCCACACCACAGTTCAGCGCTGTCTGGCCCCCGAAGGTCAGTAGTATGCCATCTGGGCGTTCGTTGCGGATCACCTGCGGAGGAAGAGGGAGGGGGCAGCAGGCATTGAGACCTTGGGGTCTGGAAATGCAGGAAAGGCATTTAGAAACCCCAGTGTGACCACTGGATCCCCCGCCAGCATGGGCTCCATCCTCAGCCCTGCCTTAACCCAGTCATACCTGGGTAACGTAGTGAGGTGTTATGGGGAGGAAATAGACCTTGTCCGCCAGGCCCTGGGAGGTCTGCACTGTGGCAATGTTGGGGTTGATCAGCAGCGTCTGGATGTTTTCCTCCTTCAGGGCCTTGATCGCCTAGGGGACAGAAACACGTCAGCCTCGGCTGCAGAAGCAAGACTGTAAGCAGTCGCAGGCGGGCATCTCTCTTCCTCTTCTTCCTTCCGGTACTTAGTCCCTAACAACCAACTTCTATTCCTCAGCCCCTCACCTTTCCGCATATTCCCCACACTGCCTCCTTCATTTTCTCTCCACAACCAATGTTTATAGCTTTCTCCCTAAGACTCTATCCATTCCTGAGGCTCACACACCCAGAGGGGTGGGTGGACATGACCTACCTGTGAACCTGAGTAGTCAAACTCTCCAGCCTGGCCAATGGAGAGGCCCCCTGAGCCCAGGATCAGAACCTTCCGTGGTGGTGGAAGCCCAGAGCCTGGGCTGGGAGTCCCAGGCGGACAGAGGTGCTCAGCTAGTCGCTCTCGAACTATGGAAACAAAGAAAGTCACAGACGCCCTGGCCGGACAGCTCAGTGGGTTAGAGCATTATCCCAACACACCAAGGTTGCAGGTTCCCTCCCTGGTCAGGGCAGTCAAGAATCAACCACTGAATGCATAAATAAGAGAAACAAATTGATGTTTCTCTCTCTCACGCTTCCTCTCTCAATAAATATAATTTAAGAGAATAAAAGTCATACACTGTCAGAGCTAAACATCTAGGAGAAATCATCTGGATTAACCCCCTCACTTTACAGCAAAATCCAGAATAAGCCATGCCTCTAGTGGGAGTGGCAGAGTCAGAATCATGACTTAGGAGCTGCTTTCAGTAGAAGTACCAGTAAATCATCTTAAAGAAAATCATCGTGGTTTGGCTGCCTCCCCAACCCACCCCCTTAGCCTCCCAAACACGTATCAGTTCGTCCAGCCTAGAGCCAGCCGTTCTTCACTCCACAGTCCAGGTGCTTACCTGTCTGGCACGCAGGGTTTCCAGCTATGGCTTCTTTCACTGTTTCCAGAAAGATATCAAAAAGCAGCTCCATATCTGAAGGGCCAGCGTGGTGCTCTGGGTGAAACTGAACACTGTCAAAGAGACTAGGTCACAAAACCTGTCCTCATCACTGGCTTGGGCATGGGCAGCCCTGGAGGTGGGGAGAGGGACCAATGAAGGGGCCCCACTATTATGTTTTACTCTTTGATCTTCAAGTCCCAGGGGGCTTCAGAGCTGGACACATGCAGCCACCCTGCCAGAAGCACCCAGACTCACCTGAAGAAGGGCAGGCGGTCATGCACAATGCCTTCGTTGGAATGATCATTGGCGTTGGTGAAGAGAGGAAGCCAGCCCGCTGGCAGTGAGTCTGTTTCCACAGCAAACCCATGATTCTGGGATGTTAGAAAGCAGCGCCCGGAGCCCACCAGCAAGCAGGGCTGGTTATGGCCTCGGTTCCCGTACCTGGAGATGGAAGCGTGCCGAGTCACGGGCCCCTCTCACCCTCCTTCACCGCTGGACCAAACCCAACTCTCACTGACCTCAGGACTCTCACCAGCTCCTGCTGTCTCAGCACTAGTAAACACTGACTCTGTGCCTGTTCCCCAGACACCCCACCCCTTGTATCAGTAGTGCTGGCCCTTCCTCTCCCGTAAGTCCTACCTCATCTTGTAAGTCTTGGCCCCAATGGCTAAGGCCAACAGCTGGTGGCCCAGGCAGATCCCGAAGATAGGCCGGGGATTAGGCTCAGATAAGACACGGCTCAGTGCAGATATCACACTGGGATAGGCAGCAGGGTCGCCGGGGCCATTACTCAGGAAGAGACCCTCATATTCTGGAATGGGCAGGAAGGAGGCCATCAAAACCAGTATTCAACTAGAGACACACTTGAAGCCCTTTCCATTTAAGCAAAATCCCTTATCTCCATTGTCTTCACCGAGACTCATGTTGACTTTTAGCAGTTATACCAAGGCACAGATCTTCTACCTGTGCTGTTTGTCTGGGGTCCTACAGAGGCTCCAGCCACTCACCCTGGCTGTCCAATGCGTGGTTCCAGGGTACCACAGTGACCTCAGCCCCACGCCGGCACAAGCATCGGATCTGATTATACTTGAGGCCACAGTCCAAAGCAAGGATCCGAGGGGTACCCCCTGCATTGAATACCCGTGGTGCCTGGGAAATACAGGGAGACAGTTGGCTGCTGTGATCAGTGGGGACAGATATGCACACACCAATCCTTCACTTTGAAGCCTCTTCTGAGTCTCCCTCAAGTGCTCTCCCCAGTTATGGGCAGAACAGTCTCCCATGCTGCTTTGTACCTCAATGGAGACCTCTGGCACCAGGGGGCGGGCATTGGGGTCCACAAATGGCAGGGCTAAAGGCTCCGTCCCATCCTGGACCAGCTTTCCCAGCAGAGACCCTTGCTCTCGCAACTTCTTAGTCAGCTCCCGAGTATCCACTCCTGTTGAAACAGCACGCTCTGAGAGACCACACTCCCTAACCCAGTCACACGGGAGGTTAAAACTGCAAGGAGAACCCCATCCCACAGCCCTCAGCAACACACAGCTATTCCGTGGGCACCAGAGTCCTGGGCCACCCTGGTGACAGTGGTACTACAATCAGGTACACTTGCCAAAAATACCTATACCTGAACTGTACCATGACTCTAGATCTATCGGTTTAGAAAAAGAACATGCTGCCCTGGCTGGTGTGGCTCAGCGGACTGAGCACCAGCCTGCGAACCAGAGGGTCATCAGCTCAATTTCCAGACAGGGCACATGTCTGGGTTGCAGGACAGGTCCCCCGCTGGGGGTCCATGAGAGGCAACCACCCACTGATGTTTCTCTTCCTTCTGCTCCAAAAATAAATAAATAAAATCTTTTAAAAAAAAAGAGAAAGAACATACTAAATAACACTGAAAAGAAAAACTGACCTGTTTTTGTCAAATAGGTTACAAGGCCCATAGATTAAAAAAGATATAACTAAATGTAATATACGGATATTTAGATCCAGTTTCAAGTAAACCGTAAAAAAATCAGATAACTGGGACTATGTTAAACTCTGCCTAGATATTTGATGATATTAAGAAATCAGTTAGTTTTTTAAAGGTATGATATTGCCCTAACTGGTGTGGCTCAGTGGGCTGGGTGCCATCTTACAAACCAAAAGTTCACCAGTTGGATTCCTGGTCAGGGCACATGCCTGTGTTCCAGGCCAGGTCCCTGGGTTGGGGTACGTGAGAGGTAACTGGTCAGTGTTTCTCTTTCTCCTTCCCCTTTCTCTAAAAATAAATATTTTTTTAAAAAAGGTGTGTTATGTGGTGTTTTGTTGTTTTTTTAAAGAGATTTTATTTATTTACTTTTCTAGAGAGAAGGGGAAGGAGAAAGAGAGAAACATCAATGTGTGAGAGATACATGGTTGCCTCTCACCACCCCACAGCTGGGGAACCTGGCCTGCAACCCAGGCATGTGCCCTGGCTGTGAATCAAATCAGTGACCTTTCAATTCACAGACTGGCACCCAATCTGAACCACACTAGTCAGGGCTTGTAGCCATGTTTTTAAAGGATTTTTTTCATTAATATTTAACTGTTTATGGATAAAATTACACAATGTCTGATATTTGCTTCAAAATAATCTGGGGGTTAGAGTAGTGGCGATATAGTAAGTATAGCCCTGAGTCAGTGGCTAAAAGAAGCTGGGGGTTCATTATGTATTTCTCTCTTTTTGTATGTTTCAAATTTCCCATGTGAGCAAGAGCTCAGTTCTTTGCCCCGGACCCCAATCTAAACCTTCTAATCAGATTTGTTTTATCACAACTTTGGAGTCAAGTCCCAACAGGGCAAAGAGATGTGCTCGACTCTTTTCACCCAGGCACCTGCACTCTGCCCAAACACCCGTGTTTGCACTGTACCTTGCAGGCCAGGTATGCCATGCTGCTGCAGCCACTCGTGCAGGGTGCGGCTGGCACTCCAGTGGCTGGGTGTGGGGCAACACTCTCCCACCACCAATCCAGCCACATGGATCCCCGAGGATTCAAACCACTGTTGATGGAAGGAAGAGATTGTGAGGAGCCTAGGGCCATGTATCTTCCTATGTCATCTTTCCCTTGCATGGCATGGACCCTTGTCTGGCACATCAACCACACTGAACTGTCATTCCTTAAACACACCAACCTCATGCTTTTGCCCTTTACCAGCAGTGCTGTCCCCCACATGAAAGACTGAACACATGGGCCCAGGGTGTCTAATTGTTAATGGATCTTCCTTTTTCCTTCCTTTCCTTTTATCCAAAACTGAGATCACAAATCCCCTTCTGTGAAGCCACCCCCCTCACCCCACTGCAGCTTGTGCCTCCTCCTTAGAGCTCTCCGAAGCTCACTTCATTTCCATTGTCCTTCCAATTTACATGGTGGTATGAATGTGTTTGTGTCTTCCTCACACAACTGTGAGCTCCTCAAGATCAAGGTGACTGACACTTGGTAGCAGTCAATAAACATTTACTGAGTGCTGGGGAAGGAACAATGGGCATGAAAAAAGACAAGGTCCTTAACAGTCACAGTGTTAATTTGTTACTTAGGGAGCATGAAAATTAACAAGGTAATTTGTAAATAAACAAAATCATTATTACAGAGTGTGATAGAAACAGTGTATGACAGGTAGAGGCACAATATCTTACTATATAAAAATAAAGGTTCAGGGAATAATACCAGCCAGGGATTATACCCTTTCTCCTCATAGGGGATTACAGTTTAAAAAGGTAACACAAATTTGTCATCCAACAGATAAGCACTTAATAACCAAACAGAGAAACAAGTCACTTACGTGGGAGGGAGTGACATATTCTATTACATCTGCTTCATGGAAGATTTAAAGAAAGGTGGATATTGACATTGTTATTTAGGGATTGGAAGAACAGTTTGGTAGAACCCTGTGTCCAGGACTCTCTGCACATGGACAAGTGTGTTTACAACACTTGTGCCACAAAAGCATCCATGGTTCTGGTGGCTCTAGGAGGCCTTACCCTAGTTCTAAGAGGGCCTCAATTCTCCAGGTTTATTAAACCAATTTTGTCAGTGTGTTTCCAGTTAAAGCTGGAGATCAACAAATGTTGACTAAGATACTGCATTATAAGGTAGAATGTCATGTATTTATAGGTTTGTGATGAGGAATGGTACTTTCCAGGAGTAACAAGTGTGACCCTTACCTAGAGTTACCTCTCCCATGTGGAAGGCAAACTCATAACAAAGGGTTAGTAAGCCTGGAGTCAGGAGAAAGCAAGTCTGAGAAAAATTCCACCCAGGCTATGGTGACTTCCCTTCTTGTGTGTGTGTGTGTGTGTGTTTTTTTAATTGCTTGAACTCTCAGAGGGCAACCTAATTTACAATTTCTAGGATAGGAGGGATATGGAAAACCTCACTGTGGGAAGAAGCTTGAGTTTTCTTATCTAGATGTAAGAACTTTATTGACAAGTGGGAGGAAATGAGGCAAGGTAAGGAAAATAGGTTTAGAAAATAATAACCAATTTCACTGGTTTGAACTGGAACCTGCTGTCACTGGAGAGGGTGTGACTCTATTCTCTTTCCCACTGATCTATGTAACCTTAAAGCGTTGCTCCCTTCACAGGACTCTGCTGCTAAAAAATCATAACTGGTTCCTTTTTTGTCACTGGTTCCTGATGGAAGCCCAGACTCGGGCTTAGCCTCCAGCTGCTGTGCTTCTCAAGGTCCTTAACAAGCCCTGCACAGCACTTGTTTTATAACTTTGGTATCTCTGTCCACTCCAGGGTGCCTTGCGGAATGTCAGTGTTTTCACTTCATTAACAGGTACTAATTTAAAAGGAACATAGATAAAGCATCGGGCGTGGCTACCTTGCTGAGACCGAACTCATCCACTTCATCTGGGGGGATGCCATAGTTGCCGATCAGAGGATATGTCAGCACTAAGATCTGAGCTTTGTAGGATGGATCAGTCAGGGCCTCGGGGTAGCCGACCATGCCGGTTTGAAACACTGCAAGAAAGAGGCAGGCCTGGGGGCTCAGGCAGGGCTCCCTTCAGTCACTCCCCACGAGATGAAAATGCCCCAGTGGAGGCTGCCTTGGCTGTGAAAGATGAAAGGGGCTGGGCTGGGGCCCGGCGCCGAAAGGCTGGGGGAAGGGGGCGGGGGAATTGTGCAGGCGGGAAAATGGCGGGGTCTGGACAGGGCAGGCTGGGCAGAGAGGGCCAGCAGAGAGTGGGATGGAGTCGGCAGCCGGACCGGGCTTGCTTACCCACTTCTCCGGCAGTAGACACAGCGGCCCCAAAGGCCTGGCCCCGCAGGACCAGCCCATCCTCCAACACCAGGGTCGCCATGGGAACGGAGCTCAGAGACGTGGGAAAACAGAGCTGGAAGCGCCGCAAGTTTCTGCCTTTGATGGAACCACACGTGAAGCCTGTGGGCCTAGGATGGCTACACGTGGCTAGCGGTCCTACGCAGCGGAAAGCGCAGGCACACTGGGTAGCGGGAGCCTGCGGCTGCGCGGGAAGCCTGCAGCGTGAGGGGCGGGGCTGACACGTAAAGAGGCGGGGCGAGGGTGCCGACGAAGTAGGCGGCACCTTCCTTCCCAGTGCAATGCACGGAGACACCGGTAATACAAAGCCGATACCCTCCAAAGCAGTCTTTCCCACCCCAACCAAGAAACACACAAAGCCAGGGCACCTTCCCTAAAAAAATTTTTAAAAAAAAGTTTATTACAGTTAACAGCACAAATGGGAACTGGTACTAGTCCACTCCTGGGTTGGAATATAACTCTCCGGCACTGTGCAACGTTCAATCTTCCTTCCAACCTCGGCAGTGGCCTTGAGGACCCTCTGGCCGGCCTGTTTCGGAAGCAAATGTCCCTGGCTGGGCTAAGATAGATTGGGTCATTCTTTGGGTCAGCAGAAAGACTTATGCAGTTCATGAAGCCTTGGCTTTTCGGCGTTGGGTCCCCCAAAGCAGGATGGAGATGGATAACGTGGTGGATCCCAGGATCCCGAAGAACATAAGCAGCGAGAAGGAGCCCTGGGAATAAAAGGATTTAAAAAAATCCTCATACAGGGTTACACCAGGGGCTACATCCTAACACCCAGTTCTTTCCTAGTATATCTATCCCCTCAACCAGGGCAATTCTCTTCGAGTTTCCTCCACTAGGTGATTTGCATCAGCTCCTGGTCTTTCAGCTCTTCTTTCTGACAGGTTTTTGCTCTATGCATTTCTCGTAACCCTAATTAGAAGGTTTAATTTCTCACCTGGCGCATACACTTGTAGCCATGGAAGCCATCAGCACAAATACACTGCAAAAGACCTGGACCATCAGGCACACAAGATCCATTTTCAGGACATATTTCTGGAAGTCAGAGAAAAACAAAACATCACTGGATCTCATTAGACATTTCTCAAATATCTGCTTTGGATTCTCTCAATTGTTTGTATGTCAAAGGAAAGAAGACTACAGATGTTCAGAGCATAAATAATATTTTAAGACCTTTTCTTTCCAAGAAGTTAGAGCCTCAGAAACCTAAACAAAAGGCATGTAAACAATTTTACTATCTTTTTTTTACCTAATGGGGAGAATATAAAGGAGGAAAGGCATGGCTCTGCAGGGTAGTTCAGTTAGTTAGAGTGTCATGCAGATATGCAGAGGTTGCAGGTCTAATCCCTGGTTAGGGCACTTACAAGAAACAACCAATGAATGCAGAAATACATGGAATCAATGTATCGATTTTTCATCAATTTCATCAATGTTTCTCTCTCCCCTCCTTTTTCTTCCCTCAAATGGGTACAAATTTTTAAAAATTAAAAAAAGAATTTAATTTTTAAAAAACCCTAAAACAAAACAAAGGCAGAAAGGGTCCCCTAGGGGGTGGAGATAGAACAGCATACCTGCATCCCCAGTGCTATTACAAAGGTTCCTTTGCCCTTGGCAGGTTTGATAGTTTGTGTAAGACGTGACAACATTCCAGGCATTAATACCTCCAGGACAGTTGACGTCTTGTGGTAGTATCCTGAACACAACACAAGCTGTCTTAATATACGACCTAAAGTTGCTGAACTCACAGCCCTGCCTATCTTTGATTTTCTCCTCAAACCCATACCCTTACTTACAGAGTCTGGAGCTGGGTAAAGCCATGGAAGGTGTTGGCCAAGTCATCCTTGAGGGGGTTTGCTTGCAGGTCTCTGAAAAGCACACACTGTTAGCACTGTGCTTTAGGAAAACATCCTACTTCCATTCACGTATCTTCCTGGAACGGTATTCCAGTTCTCATTCTGAGTTGTCCGAGTTTAGACATCAGCATTCAAATATCTTTTTAGGAATGCATCCTCAAAGATTTTCCCATCAACCCTTCACCACAGCCACGTTTTGGTAGGGAAAATAACCACTTACATGATGACAGCAGTATGTGCCTGAGAAAAGTTTGGACCAAGGTCCTTCAGAGAACAGTTCTGGAGATCCAGCCTGAAGAAGTAAAGTAAGCAGTGTAACTTTGTGTCTCTCCTCTTTATCCACTGTAGGCTAATGCAAGCCCTTTTCTGCTAATATTAGTTGAACACAGCTATGTTCAGGGCCACAAAATAAGTGCTGTAGTAGATGTTTTAATTTGGCACAGTCCAATTCAGTCACCACTAACTAGCTACATGTAGCTACTTAAGTTAATTTCAATAAAAAACATTCAGTCCCTCATTTGCACTAGCCACATTTCAAATGTCCAAGAACTACTAACATGTAGTTAACAGCTATGGAAAGTAGAGATCTGGAACATTCCATCATGGCAGAAAGTTCTTTGTATCTGTGCATATATCGGAAGAAATTTCGTTCTTGTATAGATTAGTGAATCTCACATTATGACATGATTCTCAGATTCACAAAAGACCTTCCAATGGAAAAAAAATTCAAATCACGTAAATGAAGGTTTTTTTCCAAATGCATTTCCTACCGCGGTTTAGATATAAACTACTGGATATTAAGGACCATGCCACATTATTTTCTCAGTATCTATTGCTGTCTGTGCCTCTATTCTACATATATTTACTGAGTGCCTACTAACTGCAAAAATTTGGAGTATCAAAACAATTCCTCAGTATCTTAGCTTTCAAAAGGCTTACAACACAGTAGAGGAACAAGATGATAACCGAAAGTAAAAACAATATAAACATTAACTTATAATATGAAAGAAATCACAAGACAGTATACAAGTAAATTTGAGTAGTACAGACACTAAGGATTAGTGGAAGTAAAAAAATATTACTCTGGTATTTAGTAGTAGGGAAAATTCACAAAAGATGTTAAAGAATGGACATGACTTTATGTGGTAGAGGAAGGCAATTTCAGGTAAAGAGAAAAGCCTGAACAAAGAAAGGTACAATGCTTTTGGAGATAGACCAAAGCCAGACCCTCATAAAGGGTTTGAGTGGACAAATAACTGAAATTCTAATTTTAAAGCCATAGTGTGATAATGGAAGAAATTTGGTTTTCAGAAAGTTTAACACAGAAGTATTTAGGTAGGTTAGGGAAAGAGGAGAATGTAAGCAAGACATGATATTTTGAGTCTGAAGTAAGGGTGCATTCAAGAGGAGATATTAACAGGAAGCTAGAGGTACCTTGCTTGGAGAGAGGTAAAACAATACCAGAAGAAATCAAGTTTTGGTAGGCACCTGCATGGTGCATAAAGGTAAAGCTGTAATAATTATGTGGATTCTCAACAGGGTAAAAGGAAAAAATGCAGGGACTAACCTGGATAAAAGGACATGAAGAGGAATGTGCCTCAAAAATAAACATGAATTAATCAGAAAGGGAAAAAAAATAACACACATTAGTATAGTATCCTGGAGGCTACAGGGTCTTTTCACAGAGACACACAGTAAATAATCAAAAGATATGATAATAAACAAAGCTCTTTTAAAAACAAAGCCATAAAAGCCTTTAAAGTAAAACAGGCAAAAGTTAAAACTTGTTTGTAATTTCAACCAGAAAGAACCGCAGGACTGTTTACCTAGATTTACAAGACTGAGAATCCTGGTTAAGATGCCTCCAAAACAGGCACAGATATTTATCCCAAAAGCCAATCGGGCAGCCTTGATGAATCTGGGTTGGGAACTCTTTTCCACTATCCAGAGATGTCTTTTCCTCTCTCACCCCAGAATGGTGTCCTTCTGATTCAGGCAGCAGCGGGCTTGCAACTTCAGCTCTGGTGTCTGCTTACAATAAAAGGCCACTTCTGATAAATTTCGCACACTCCCAGGGCAATGGACGCATATCTGCAGAAGAAACAAAACTATTAGGACTCTAGAAAAAAAAAAAGCCAGGAATAAACAGGTATCAAAACTTAACTGCCAGTACACCTCTCCAGAATTCCTCTAACACAGAGAAGGAAAGTGTCCTACCATTATATCAGGTTTGATCAGAAGATGCATTTCTTCCCGGGCGCTAAATCAGCACACCAGACTACGTCCAAGGAATGCCCTCATCTTTGAGGATTACTATCCGAACACATTTATTACGTTCTCTCCAGTGACTTCTCAATCTGACAGCCCTGGTTTGGCCGGGTGTAAAAGGACTGCAGGTACACAAAGAACTCATTAAGCATTACAGAAAGTAGTCCTGCCATCGTACGACACACTACTTTCGTGCCTGGAGAGCCTGAGAAGAGTCAAAGGACTCTTCTGTAGTTCTTCAAAGATTAAGGAGCAAGGAGGTGAGAGTTCAAATGCATGTGGGCTGGGGCTAGGACGTTGGGAAACCTGCGCAGAGTGAGCAATCGTAAGCCGGGGCCAGCTGGGCAATACGGCAGGGAAGGCCTCAAGGGCGAAATCAGAGGTGCTGTCCCCCTGTGCGGAGCCGAAACCAGGTGAGCGCGACACTCGCTGGCCCAGCACCTCTGCTTCAGTCTGACCTCTAACTTGCTTCTGTACCTCGGGTTGCGCCAGATCCCTTTCCACGCCCAGAGCGAGGAGCAGGGCCGCAGCCCAGGGTAGCGAGACAGAAGGGCGGTAAGGAGCGCGAGGGGACATTTTCCTGCTCCCTTCGTCCTTCTGAGCAGCTCGCGAGACTAGCGCATGTGGCTCCGCCCCCCAGGGGGCGTGGACTAGTGGTGTGGGCCAGTAGGCCGGGGATTGGGATAGTGGGTGCTGGGTTTGCTGTTGCCCGTGGGGGTCATCTCTATTCTCCGTGCAGCCCAGTCTTCGTTGGGAGAAACTGGCAGGCCCGTCTTTTTCTTCCTCTTTAGCGAAGGCCTGCCCGCCGCCGCTCTTTCTGCCCCGCGTTCCTTGCGTCGGACGCAGAGGTCGCGCCTCCGCAGCCTCTCCGGGCTGCTCCTTGAGCCCTCAGTAAACATGGCGGGGCCGACAGGGGGCGGGGCCCTGCTGTCACTCGGCCCGCGGGCATTGGGCCAGGCGGGTCGGCGGCAGCCGTACTCAAACGTGGAGACTTGGCAGCTCGGTCTGACGGAGGCGAGCCGGCACGGTGTGGGCCCGTACAAAGTGTCGCCGGAGATACGCCTCTGAGCTGAGAGGGAGGGACAAGGAGGGGAGGGGCAGGTTTTGCTTGTCCCACCTTGAAGGGCCGGGAAAAGCCTTAGTGCGGCCAGGTGCTAGTGTTCCCGCGCTCGCACTCGGAGGGAAGGTGGGAAGCCAGGAAAGAAGGAGGGTAAGAGTGATGGAGAAGTGAAAGGCGAAGGGCAAACCCCGGCGGGAGGGGACGAGCTCGGGGACGCCTTGGGCACCCTGAGGACTTCATCTCAGTCGGGAGACCACGCGGCGTGCCGGAGCCCTGGCGAGAAGGTAGGGGCAGGGTAGATGCGTCCTTAACTCCTCACCTCCTTTGCTTTCCCAAAGAGAGGGAGCCATTCTGATCTCAGAAAGAATGATGGGACCTTAGCCCTGCCAGAGCCACGGAGGTAAGGGGATGGCGAGCCTTGGTCCAGGTGCAGGGCCCTGACCCGTAAGGGCGGCGGTTGTGAGTGTGGCCGTGCCAGAGGGACTCAGTATGAAGGCCTTACAAATTAAAATTAAAAGTAAGCATTACGTTTTAAATTAAAGTCAGTATTTTAATGAGGGGTCCCAAAGCCCTTCAGAGCTTGAGGAATTCTAGGCGCAAGACCAGATATTGAAGGAATCTTTTTGGGGACGTTTAGTCTTGCTGTGGCCCCCTTCCTTTTGTAGGAGTCAAAGCGGTTCCAGTGAAGTTTGTGACTGAAGTGAGAGTAGGGTAGTGGAAGAGATTTTCTTATTTTAGGCATTTGAAAAGGGTCCTACCCTGGCAGGCGGTTGAGCCCCACCCTGCAAACCCAAAGGTCGCTGGTTCAATTCCCAGTCAGGGCACGTGCTTGGGCTGTGGCCAGGTCCCAGGTTGGGGACGCATGAGAAACAAACTATATATATGCAAATATCTAAAAAATATATGATAAGGGTCCCATTTGTGCCCTGTGTATTCCAGTTTTCTTTTTTTTTAAGATTTTATTTATTTTTAGAGAGAGAGGAAAGGAGGGGGAAGGAGAGGGAGAGAAACATCAATGTGTGATGTCCTCTCACATGCCCCCAACCTGGGACCTGGCCCAGAACCTAGGCATGTGCCCTGACTGGGAATTGAACCAGCAACCTTTTCATTCACAGGCTGGCGCTCAGTCCACAGAGCCACACCAGCCCTATGTGTTCTAGTTTTAATGAAACAACTCAGCTCTTTCTTTTGGTTCATGGTCTCTCAGAGAGATGCAAGTCCACAGGGTTTAGATCAGTGTAGTGTTTTAGAAAGATACTGTCCTGTTCTTAGAATTATGTCTGGTTAAGACTTTGTTACTGGGTCAGGTTTTTCCTGCTCTGTCCAGATTGCTGTCTGCAACATCTGGAAGAATTTGCCACACCCGGTACAAATAGAATTCCATCAGGAAACCCTGCCATTTCATCCCAGCAGTTTCCAGTTCTCTGTGTCTATTTTAGTTTATACTGGAATCTTTCTCTAACTGCCTGCCCATCCTTATCACTAATCTTTTATCTCTACACATTCTTATTTGCACACAGCAGCTGTCTTTTACATTCTAGTAATTTCCCTCTGTCATAGTAGTAATTTCACCTCTTGTCATAGCAGTAAAAAAAAATTTGCTGGAGGAGTGAGAAAACTTGAGATGTCAAAATGTACAAAGGCCCAGGGCATCTTCAGGTTAAACCAGAGTGCCTCCTGGGAACATGGTTCTAAGGACTGACATTTGTGACATGTGATCCAAGATTTGTCAGCTTTTATGTCCTCTCTTCATTGGCCCCAGGAGGTTTAAAGTTCAGGTTTCATCTGTGTGAGGCCATATTATTCCAGGTAGGCAACATCTGCCCAGAAAGACAGTGTGGGAGAGCCAGCAGACAGCCAGGCATCTCTGTTTCCTAGTGGTCAAGAACAGAAGACATAGCTTATAATGATCTGTGTCTACATTAGTTGAAATTTAAACTTAGTTCCAGGAATGACTGACTGCAGTTAACCTTCTGCAGGTTAACTGCAGAAGGTCTGCGGGTCTGGGGGTAGTGGGGATGGAGTCCCGGGTAAGTAACCTGTTCTGCCTGCAGATAGGACTGTATCTTTCTACTGTGTTTTGTCTCATGCTGTGTAACCTCAAGCAAATTCTTTCACTTGTGTAAATCAGTTTCCTAGAGAGTGTTGGTGTCACGTACACAGCTTGAATTAATGGTGTTTTGAGATTGATAGCTATGATTATATCTTCACTTATTTTAATTATTTCCTATTATTATAATCAGTTATTAATAATGTCTATAACGTACACAGCATACTGCTGGGTTACATAGCAGGTGTTCAAAAATGTTAACTGTCATCATGTTAAGCCATCTAAATTCATGTCATTCTCTTCTATTTTTTCCCTTATACCAGTAGATACCCTAGGGTAGTGGTTTTGAACTGGTGTGCTGCAAGAGGCACACTGGTGTGCCGCAAGAATTTTTAAAACACGCAATACCTGACTTTTAGTTAGGGGCACTGACCTCTTTTCCAGATTGTCAAATAAAAAAATGACAGTAGTCAACACAGCAATAGCCATCTGGTGTGAATGAATCAAACTTCTACGGTTTTTTTTTGGTTTTTGTTTGGGTTTTTTTTGGTCAGCAAAAAATATATTTTTTGGTGTGCCACAGAATCGTAGTGATTAGCTTATATGTTCCACGAGATGAAAAAGACTGAAAATTGCTGCCCTAGAGGGTAGTTTCTAAAGACAGTGTGGTACAAATGGAGACTGGATGGATGGGGAAATCTATAGACCTGGGCTGTAATCTAGCCTTTGACAGTAATCAGCTCCGTGGTGTTGACAAGATCACTGAGTCACCTATGCCTCTGTGTCCATCGTAAATAAGAGTGTTGTCCTAATATCTAAGTTTAAAATACTCTGACCCTGTGACACGCGCACTGGCCTGCAGAGCCCTCAGCGTTATGGACGGAGAATCAAGACAAATTCACATAGACCTACTAAGTCCTGCGGAGGAAAAGGGACCTCATGGCTACTCCCTCAAGGGGGGAGCTTGCCGACCCTTGCCTAGACAGGCTTTTATTGTTTTGTTTTGTTTTTTTGTGCAGGAGTTCAGGTACAACTTATTAATCATTGTCAGGCAGAAAACAGTAGATAGCATACAAAGAACTATTAGGGCTTCTTCTAAGTCAGGGTCTATCAGCTAAAAGGCTACAAAACTTTGGGAAACAAACTCATTTTCTGCTCGGGCCTTTATCATTTAACTAAAAGCATTGTTACTAAAGCAAGTTTCACAGGATTTTACATATCCTTTCTCAGGCCTAATCACCGGTGGAGCCTGCCATTCCCAGCACAGGGCTGCTTCACCCTCAGTCATTGTTTCAGGCTTATGTCAGGCAGAGGAGGCAGATAGCTGCGGAATTCTAGGAGACTTCTTGCAGACAGACTGAGGGTAGACAGACTGAGGACTCAGGCTTTGTCAAAGCCGGGGGGCGAGGGTCCATCACCCCCTCTTTGCTGCTGCCCCCAAATCCTTCCTTGAGGGCCTCCCAAGTGATCGTGTGTGGCTTAGGTTGCCCCCCTCTGAGGGGGGTCTTACCTCAGAGGGGGGGTCATTGACTAACCAACCAAGCATTGGGGGCCAGAGATGGATGAAGCAGAAGCGGTGCTCCTGCCAGGGAGATAAGCTTTGTCTCCTTAGTGGCTCACAGTCCGAAGGTCGCTCACTCAGCCTTATCTATGGGGGGTTTACAGCTCCTGAAACCAGGCAGGGCGGTTCCCAGCAACCCTGTCCTTGTTCTAAGGATAATGGTATATTTTTTGAGGATTAGTATTTCTTGTGCAGGAGTCAGAAGAGCAACTTCTCCGTCTTCTCTCAGCCCTTCCTCTCCAATTCCCTCTGGCACAAACTTAGAATGAAAGCCTAATCCATCTAGGAATGTTGTTGACTGTGAGCTCCCTGCTCCCCATTCTGGAGCTGGAGTTTGGGGGCCATAGGGTGATAGGGCCATTCGGATCACAGCAATTGGTTCCCCGAAGGGGCCAGAACAAATAGCTTCAGAGTTTCACTCCGCCCCCGACTCCTGGTCTCACTGTAGCTACTTCCAGAGCCAGGCTCAGTCTCTGCGTAGCTCCAGACACAGCTTCTCCAGGCAGGTCAGCCTCAGACAAGGGACTGCTTCTCTAGGTAAGGAGTCTGTCCCAGCAGGATACGTAGGGCCACTCTCCCTGGTTGTTCCTGTTGCCCTAGCTCCCTGGCTGGTTTGCTTCTCCCAAAGTTAAGACTAATTGTTAAGGCTGAACCTCTGGCTCCAGGATGTTGCCCTCTCCCTTTTTTTATATCCCACAAGAAGCCATAACTTTATTAATGATAGAAACAGTACAAATTTTAAACAAAGCTGCAGTTAGTCTTTTGAAACACCAAAAAAAGGTCCTTTTTTAGATGGCTACATTGTTAATTCCATACTAGCATTTACACTATCATTACTGCTGTTCTTCGGGTTTGGGCTGCCTTTGTTCTGGACACAGTTGCTTGTTACATGACCAATTATATGTCCTTAATTTTCACACCTGTTTTACCAGCCTCTTTCTCTTCACTTTCCTCTTGCACAGTTGGAATCTGTGTTTTCTTGAATGTTTGAGACAACTTAACCTTGAACTTTGAATTTCTCAGCAGCCGCTAGCTGTGCCTGCTGAGATAAGTCCTCAATCTTAGCTTCTCCCCAAACTATGTAGGTATCTGAAACTGAACTCTTATAGATCTGATTTTGTGACGACAAAGAGGGTATTCTTAGGTTTTCCCCCTGGCCTCAGCTCCCACCTCCCACGAGACCCCCAGTTTCACCGTGCTAATAGCTCCCTTTCTCAGCACTGACACCTAATGAGATCACCTCCACAGCAGCCCCAAACTCTAGTCCAGGCATCCCCAGGTCAACTACTCCCTTTTCCCAAAACGACTAGGTAAACCCTAGTCACCTGTCTTTCAGGTGTCACCTGCCTTTCAGGTGTCACCTGCCTTTCAGCTACTCGACCTATAACGTGTTGAAAACCCAGTTTAGATACAGTCTTGTGTGCCTTCTTCTCACTTCAGCTCTGTTTTGCCTTGCTGGCTGAATCTTCATCCATTTCAGCTGCTGCTGCCAGCTGGGCTTGTTGCATGGTTGCCTGTGTGGAATCTTGTTCCTTGAGCTCTGGGACTGATCCATCACTGTCGGACTCTGCTCCAGGCCCTGGCTCAGCCTGGGGCTGTGGCTACATTGGGCATTTCGTGCGGGGAACCCCTCTCACTTTGAATCCCATCCCTCTTTCCAGATCTGCTAGTGACTGTGGCATTACAGGTAGAGTAGCTGAAAGGCAGGTGTCAGGGCTTACCTAGTCGTGTTGGGAGAAGGAAGTGGTTGACCTGGGGATACCGAGACTGGAGTTTGGGGCTACCGTGGAGGTGATCTCATTAGGTATCAGTGCTGAGAAGGGGAGCTATTAGCACAGTGAAACTGGGGGTCATGGGAGGTGGGAGCTGAGGCTGGGGGAAGAGATGAATAGAGGAAATCATGCTTTTGTTATTAGTCTCCTTTTCTTCTTCCCCGCTGGGCCATGGCGCCAGGTTGGGCTCTGCTGGCTCAGTACATTGTAGTGACTGGGTCTGTGCCTGCAGGAGGGGGCAGGGCAATCTGCAAAGAAACAGGGGCTACGGTTGATTCTTCTTTTGTTGTGGGGTAAGGACCTAAGAAGGTTCTTACATTTCACAGCTATGCATGTTCAAAAAGGTTTTGGCTGAGTTGTTGTCTCCTGGCTATTTCATTCTTCTGCTTCCTCCCTCCTTCTTTCCCTACCAAATTGCTACTAGGGCCTGCAGACTTTCCAGGTCTGCCACTGAACTGGCTGGTCTGAGTTTGGTGGGTATGGGATGCACAGGCCTGAGGGTGGGTGGCCATGAGGTCAGGATAGACCTGACTAGGGGCTGATTCCGTTGCAGGTCACCCTGGACATGTTACTTGGTGGAGAAGAAAAACTGTGAAAACTTGGTTGAGAGCCAGGTAGTAGCCACTGGCCTGCCATTGCCCAGCTAAGTGGCAGCCCAGAACCCAGGAGCAGCAAGTGGCTACAGGTCATAGAGGACATGAATGTGGGGGTGACCTCCCCCGCGCCCCTCCCCACAGCCTCAGACCCAAGCACGGTAAAATCTGCCTTCTCCCTTGTGGACTACATGGTCTTCATCCTGCTGCTGGTTCTCTCCCTTGTCATTGGGCTCTACCATGCCTGTCGTGGCTGGGGCCGGCACACCATTGGTCAGCTGCAGATGGCCAACCGCAAAATGACCTGCCTTCCTGTGGCACTGTCCCTGCTGGCCACTTTCCAGTCAGCTGTGGCCATCCTGGGTGTGCCGTCTGAGATCTACCAATATGGGACCCAGTATTGGTTCCTGGGCTGCTCGTATTTCCTGGGGCTGCTGATCCCTGCACACATCTTCATCCCTGTCTTCTACCGCCTGCATCTCACCAGTGCCTATGAGGTGAGCAGGGAGGAGGGGAGGAGCACCTTGGACCCTCAGGCTCAGGGACAGAGACGGGGAAGAGAGCACATGTGAGGGAGCTGGGCCCTCAGATTACCTCTGCCCACTAAGAGGGACAGGGACACATCCCCAGGAACTTTGAATGTCAGACACGTCATGTGTTTATAGGTTCTTTCCAGGTGGGGTCGGCTTGGGGGTCCTGTGTCGAATAGGGCTGGAGTGGCAATTGAATAGTCTCTAATGTTTCTGGACCTCTTGAAGGAAATTATGTATGAACTGTGGGGGGTGGAGTGGGGAGGAATACCTTGTTGTTTTCTTTTATATTCCTACTTAGTACCTGGAGCTCCGATTCAATAAAACTGTGCGAGTTTGTGGGACCTTGACTTTCATCTTTCAGATGGTAAGTGAAATGAGCCTAGAATTGAGCCCGAGGCATGGCAGGAGACCTGAACTCGGACATGCTGAGGCAGTCGGAGCCTTCTCTGCTCTCAAACTGTCAGGATTGAAATTCCTGCCAGTGGTCAGTGTCACAGAAGTGCCCAGTAGCATCCTGTTTTCCATTCCTTTTGGTTCCACAGACACTATGGGGGCAGTGAGCCAAAATTTGGAAGAAGGGAGAAGGGAGTGAGCCTAGGTGAAAGGAGGATGCTGGGACATTGGAGCTGGGGTCCCTCTTTTCTCCGCTGTCTGCCCACTCTCATCTCCTCTTCCCCTCACGTTCTCTTCTGCGTACCCAACAGGTGATCTACATGGGGGTTGTGCTCTATGCACCGTCGTTGGCCCTCAATGCAGGTGAGGCACGGCCCCTGGCTCCCAGCCCCAGTGGGCTGGGAAAGCACCTTTTGGAGGGGCGGGTGGAGGGGAGTGTGCAGAAAGGAACCGGACCTGGGCTTAGGAATTATTTCAATGTGTGGCCCTTGGCTGGTCTCCACCAGAGATGAGGGCATGCTTGCTTCGCTTCACTGGAAGGCTAACCAAACCTTATTGTGCTCCGTCTGAACCGGTTAAACACCACCTTTTGATGGAGCTCTGTGCACGTTTTTTTCCTCTGTGGTGAATGATTTATTTCATCCTAAATGACCAAATGTTTCGTGTCTTACCAAGGCTTCTTTGGCTTCCCCACTGGGAAATCCTCTTCCAGACACGGAAATGTGACTTTTATCTCTTTACAGTGACTGGCTTTGATCTGTGGCTCTCAGTGCTGACCCTAGGCATTGTCTGTACCATCTACACTGCCCTGGTAAGTGCAGAAAGTCGTGGGGGAGGGAGGAGAACAGATGAAGTAAGGAGATGGAATGGAGGAAAAGGAGAAGAAGGGATGAATGAGGTAAGATAGGTGAGAAGGTGGAATGAAATTCTAGGGTGAGATATAGGAGAGGGGATGGCATATGATGCTAAGGGATGGGGAGGAAGTGATGTCAACAGGGTTTCAATAATTGTGTTCCTTCCTGGTGGTATCGTGTCCTCACTGGTGGAGGGTTTTGAAGACGTTTGTGCTAGACATGCTCTTTTTCTTACAGGGTGGGCTGAAAGCAGTCATCTGGACAGATGTGTTCCAGACACTGGTCATGTTCCTAGGGCAGCTGGCGGTTATCATCGTGGGGTCAGCCAAGGTGGGCGGCTTGGGGCATGTGTGGGATTTGGCTTCCAAGCACGGCCTCATCTCTGGAATCAAGTAAGTACACCCCTTGCCCTGGCTGTGGTCTCTAGTGCTTAGGAGCTGAGCCCTTCCTAGAGCCTGAGCTCAGGTTTAGAGTAAACAGAAGGCAAGTTGTGGAAGCCTTAGGTGCAGCACTGAGACGGGTGGGAAGTTGGCGCTGCAGAGATGGAGGCTGATCACAGAGGGGCAGCTGGTGGTTAAGAAGGGTCAGAAATATTTAGTGCCTGGAATGAGGCTCTGTGTTGGAGGAATGGAACCCTCCCTCCAACTTGCTACACTGTCTTTTGAGTCCACCCAGTTCTTGCCTTCAGTAGTTCCTCAGCCCCTCCAGTGACCAGGTGGTGTTTATTTCAGGCTAGACCCAGACCCTTTTGTGCGGCATACTTTCTGGACCTTGGCCTTTGGGGGTGTCTTCATGATGCTGTCCTTGTACGGGGTGAACCAGGCTCAGGTGCAGCGCTACCTCAGCTCCCGCACGGAGAAGGCTGCTGTACTGTGAGTGCAGGGGCAAGAAGACGGGGGAGCAAGGGCCAGGGCAAGAGAGTGGGCCCCAGTTCCACGGAGGCAGTTTGGGTGTGGACAGGATGTCAGAGCACCCCCCCCACTGGGGTCAGTATGTGAGTGTGCTTTCTGGGGCTCAGGGACATGCCTGAGGGCATCTGTTAAGCCCCGCCCTCCCTTGACCCTTGCCTCTTTTGCAGCTCCTGCTATGCGGTCTTCCCCTGCCAGCAGGTGGTCCTCTGCATGGGCTGCCTCATCGGCCTGGTCATGTACACCTACTACCAGGAGTATCCCATGAGCACTGAGCAGAGTCAGGCAGCCCCCGACCAGGTGAGAAGGCCTTTCTGGCCCCTTCTGTGCCCAAGAGGGGCCAACCTGGGCCCTTTAAGAGGAGTGTCTGGGTGGCTACAGAAAGGACTGACCGGGGCGGGGGGGGGGGGCAAGTGGGTTTAAATTTTTTTTCATTCCGGGATTCTGTTGATCTGGATGTTAGGACCCCAGCCCTCAGCACCCCACCTTCGCCTAATCACATTGCTCTCACCCTGCTGGGTGGGGGCCTACCTTCGTTGACTCACCACTGTGCACCACCTGTGAAACCCTCCCAACAGGCTCCTTTTATAGAGAACAGAGGTTTAACAAGATGGGCAGCATGCTCAGGTCATACTGCGAGTTGGGTCCGAGCTGGGGATGAACTGGGTGCTCTTCCCAAAGCCCGTTTTCTCTCCTTACTGGGGGGTCCCTTGCAGTACTTGGCACCTCTTCCCGATGCTCCAGACTGGCTGGGGCATGTGCGGGGCTTCCCTCTCAGGGGAGCTGTGCACTTCTGCTCTGCCTGCAGTTTGTCCTGTATTTCGTGATGGATCTCCTGAAAGGCCTGCCGGGCCTGCCTGGGCTCTTCGTTGCCTGCCTCTTCAGTGGCTCCCTCAGGTACCCTCTCCGACTGTTCCCCTCAGGCTTTGCGCAGCTGACCTGTACTTGGTAGAGGAGGCGATCCCTCATTATGCCCACCCACTGGGAGGTGACAGGGGACGGCTCATTTGTGTAGGACAGAGCATGTCCTTTCCGAGAGCTGCTCCTTGTTTTGGTGAAGGATTCTTCTTTTATAATACCAGGAGTCGATCTACTAAACAAAACCTGTACCCTACTCAGAATAGGACAAGTGTCCTTACCTTCCAGGCCTCTTCCTCAGCTGCCAAGTGTGAGGAAGGCTTCTTGGCCTCACATGTCATCCCCTCCCTTTAGGGTGCTGTTCCCTCAATAGAGTCCCTTGTTAGTCTTGCTTCTCTCGGTGTAGCTTGTCTTTCTCTTCCTCCTTCCAGCACCATATCCTCTGCCTTTAATTCATTGGCAACCGTTACAATGGAAGACCTGATTCGACCCTCGTTCCCTCGGTTCTCAGAAGTGCGGGCTACCATGCTTTCCAGAATCCTTGGTGGGATTATGCTTCCTTATCTCCTCAGTCATGTTCCTTCTTTCTTTTTTTTTTTTTTTTTTTAAGATTTTACTTATTTATTTTTAGGGGAAGGGAGGGAGAGAAACATCAATGTGTGGTTGCCTCTTGTGCACCACCCCCTGCCCTGCCCCCCCCCCCCCCGCACTGGGGACCTTTCCTGTAACCCAGGCATGTATTCTGACAGGGAATTGAACTGGTGACCTTTCCGATCGCAGGCTGGCATTCAGTCCACTGAGCCACACCAGCCAGGGCTTAGTCATGTTCTTTCAAAGATACAAACACGGTCGCCAGTCTTCTTTAAAGCACCAGCTTTTAGCCTGGGCTCAGCACTTGCTGATTATTGAATGAAGCACATTACCTTGTCCACTGCTCAGGGCACTTCCTGCTAAGGTCTCTGAGTCAGATAGGGGTGCGAACAGGGTGGGAGGGACCTGGAGCTGGGGTGTCAGGTAATGTGCCCTGTTTCCAGGAACACAGATACAGTGGTCTGGCTGGGGAAGGAGCTTCACTGTACTCCCCACCCCTTTAGTGCGTTTACTCACATCTTGTCTCCTCTCTTTATCCCAGCCTTTAGCTACGGGCTACTTTGCCTGGGAATGGCCTACGTTTCCTCCCAGATGGGACCAGTGCTGCAGGTAGGTAATGACTATGGAGGGAAGAAAGCAGTTTTTAAGGGAGAAAAGAACAGACTGAAACTGGGAATTGAGAAAGACAGCCATTGTGAAGGGACTAAAATAGGACAGGTATCAGAAATTCCCTCCCCTTTGATGAGCTGCCCTTAGTTGTGAACAGACTCAAGTAGCCAGAAGGCCCAGAGTCATCCCTGGGACACTGTTGGCTCAGAGACAGCGAAAATCAGGTCTGAGGAGAGCCCAAGGCGCTTTCCCTTTCTCACCCCTGGCCCTGGCATCCTGCCTCGTGCCCGGCCCAGGCAGGAGAGGCAGGCTCAGAGGTGGTGCCAGTGAGGCCAGGGTGCAGCCTGTGTGTTCGTGTCCATCCCTGTCCCCACAGGCGGCCATCAGCATCTTCGGCATGATCGGGGGGCCGCTGCTGGGACTCTTCTGCCTCGGGATGTTCTTTCCTTGTGCCAACCCTCCTGTAAGTGACCCCTCTGGCTCCACAGTCCCGTGCAGGGATGGACCTTGGGGTTGGCTTGGCAGGGCTCTCACCATGAGTTCTGGGAACTGCTGTGACAGTTCGATAGGGTTGGCATTGTGACAGGAAAGTGTGCTGTGTGTTCGGGCAGGGCGCCATTGTGGGCCTGGTAGGTGGCCTCATCATGGCTTTCTGGATCGGCATTGGGAGCATAGTGACCAGAGCAGGCTCCAGCATGGCACTCTCACCATCTAATGGATCCAGCTTGTCCCCGTCCGGCAATCTGTCCACCATCACCATGACCACACTGATGCCCTCAACCACCCTCTCCAGGTGAGTTGGGCCTCACTCTCCTTCAGAATGGCTCATTTTTGAGAGACTTCCCAGGGGGCTTGCTAGGGAATGGGCCACCAGCAGCCTCAGGGAAATGTTGGGTGTTGGATCTCAAGACCATAGGACCATGCAGGTGGGTGGAGATGGCTGGTCAGAGAATACCCTGTCAGGGAATCATCCTCATTGCTCCGTTCTCCCCAGGGCCACGGGGCTACAGCGGTTCTATTCCCTGTCGTATTTATGGTACAGCGCTCACAACTCCACCACGGTCATCGTGGTGGGTCTGATTGTCAGTCTCCTCACTGGTGAGAGGGCCTGTGATGGGGTCTCGGGAACACAGGGCGGGGCGAGGGAGGGCACTCAGGGAATCTGGACATTGTGGGGAGAACTGACCCTACCCTCTAGGCTCCTGGTTTCATTAACAGTCATGTTTCTGGGCTGAGCTCCAGGAGGTGGGCAGGGCTGGGAACCCCAAGAACAGAGGGCTTGTTGGATTGTACACTGGTTACATAAGAAGACTCAGGCACCTTGACCCTCAGGGGGAATGCGGGGCCGGACCCTGGACCCTCGGACCATCTACCCAGTGCTGCCAAGACTCTGTGCCCTCCTGCCTGTGTCCTGTCGGAAGCGACTTCACTACAAAAGCTACAGCCAGGTAGCACCCACGTTGTCCCATCGCCCCCCTCCTCCCCTCTCCAGACTACCACGGGGCCTTCTGGGGGCCCTTCCATCCCTCTTCCTTCCCCCTGCACCCAGCACCCCTGTCTCTGATGGTGTGTCTGAGCCTGGACCATCCTGCAGCAGCTGCCCTGGCTCCTGCCCATGGGGAAGCACCAGCTCGGTGGGCAGAAGGGTCTGAGCAGAGAGGCCCACAGCCTGCTGGCCCCTCCTCTGCTCCCCTCCTCGTGCCACACACACACACACCCGCTTACTGGGGTCTGAGCAGGGTCTTCCCCCTTCTGCACGCACCGCTTCCCCAGCCCTGTTTCCTGCTCCTCAGTCTGCTCCCTTTGCTCTGTGTGTGCCCAGGACCCCGCTGTGGACGCCACAGGGTTCCCGGAGAAGATGAGCAATGGGATGCTGCAGGGCTGTGGGGACAAGGAGGCCATGGCCGTGCCTGAGGAAGGCCCAGTCTGCAAGGGGAGCAGCCCCACCTTCACCCTCCAGGAGACCCCACTGTGACCTGGACTCAGGAACCGGCCCTTGTCTAAGATGTGGTCAGGGCGGAGCTAGTTGATGTATTCTGCAGGGACTGGATGACCTCGCTGATACCAAAGGACCTTGTGCTTAGGGGTCTGTGCTGCAGTCGAAGCTTCCAGGGCACAGAAGGTATGAGGATAGGACAGACTTTGCCAGTAAAGAGGATGGTAGGGGATCCCCTGGGAAAATGAGAGTGGCTTCTGATTGAACTCCACCAAGCTCTTTGAAGTGGATGGAAAAACCACAGTGCAGGTTTCAGCTGCCGCGGGGCCTGGTCTGACAAGGTTGACCACCTCTACCGTAAACTAGCTGTTGCTTCCCTTGCAGTCTCACCTAAGTGCAGATTCTGTCTGCCACTAGGGGCCTCTGTGACCCTTACGTTCAGGTTGTCTGTGACACCCAGGCCCCCTCATTCTTACCTGTCTACCTCCATTTTTCAGAGGGAGGTTTTGGTGTTCCTGGGAGGCCTTTTGGAGTAGACAAATACATTCATCTCCTTTGTGTCGAGTAGGGGAAGCTTTCCACCTCACTGTCCCAGCCCCACCTCTAATGGGCACCTGGGGGTGGGCAGATGTTGGCCTAAGAAACCAGGCATGACCAGGCACACTGTGGAATGTCCATCTTGACTTCTGAGCCATGCCACCCTGGTATCATTTTGTCCTTTGTGCTCCTGTTAATGTGTGGAGTTTCTCCCCTGAATATCTTTGTTCCTAGGGAATAAAAACTAACATCAAAACTAGAATCTGGGCTCCTGTACTGCCTGCAGCTGTTCTCGTCCACCCCAGCCCCGTTCCTGGAGAGGCCAAGAGCCCTCATTTCCCATACGCAGATCTGCTGAGGAGAAATAAGAGTGTCTGGCTGTGGTGTTTAAAGTCATATCCCTGGTGTGACTGCAGGGGGCAGCATTGTGCTCATCAGGATGAAAGATGTGTCCTCTCTCCACTTGCTGCTTCTCCTCCCCTGTGGCTCGGTCTGTCCCCTGTTGAGTCCCAGGAATGAAGCAACAAGGGGAGAGAATGCATTTCTTCACCTGCTGCTCTGAGATTTTCACTTTTGAGGGTAGAAGAAGAATGCTGCTATTTGCTTTTACAAGTAGAGTATCAATCCCTGGCTGGTGTGACTAGATGGATTGAGTGATGGCCTGCAAGCCAAGGGGTTGCTGGTTCGACCCCAGTTGGGGCACATGCCTGGGTTGCAGGCCAGGTCCCAGGTTGGGGACGTGTGAGAGGCAATCGGTCCATGTATCTCTTGCACACTGCTGTTCCCCCTCTCTCCCTCCCTTCACTTCTCTCTAAAATAAAATCTCCAATTACAGTTTACACTCAATATTATTTTATTTTAAATAGAGTACTCAAAGTGGACTTACAATGTCTGTGAAGAACACTGCTCACTCCCACCCACACCGGGTCTGTACCGCCACTTGGCCCTGTCCAGCTGGCCAGAAGCGAGTCTGCACAGCTAATCTTATCGTTAAGGGTATCTATGGAAAAGTTCCACAGCAAAACTTTACAAACTATAATCAAAGTTAAAAAAACAAATGAATTCTTTTAACTTTTAACTATAAGCAAAGTTTTATTTTTGAAATTGTAAGAGTACATTTATTTAGAAAGTTACAGAGGTAGAAGGAGTGAGCCAGCTGGGCTGCGCAGGCTCAGGAAGCAAGTTGCAAAGGCAAAAGAAGGGCCTTTGATGCTTGGGAGAGAGAAAGGCGAAGGGATGTGCCTGGGGTGTAGGGGAAAGGGGAGGGAAAGTTGAGGGATGCCCCAGAGAGGGAGAGTGCTCGAAGCTTTTTGACATATGTTTTACTGGTTTGGTTTTTATAGAGGGAGGGAGAGAGACATTGGTTTGTCCCACTTACTTGCATTCACTGGTTGCCAGGGGTTGAACCACAGCTGTGAGGGTGGGATGATGCTCCAACGCCAAGCTGCCTGGCCAGGGCTTCCTCTTTTTTTTTTTTTTTTTTAAGGAAGTCTTGAAAAGTTCTCTCTTTGAGATCAGGAGCAAGATAAAGATGCCTGCTGTTACAATTTCATTTCTTGACTATACTTGACATACTTGATATTCTAGTCAGCACAGTCACACAGAAGCTCAAAACAGGGAAAGAATGATGAATTCTACCATATTAAAGTGTAAAACTTCAGTGAAAGACACCATTAAAAGTGAAAAGGACAACATAAAAAAGTGGAGAAAAAGCCCTGGCTGGCATAGCTCAGTGGATTGAGCACAGTCCTGCAAACCACACGGTCGAGGCTCGATTCCCAGTCAGGGCACATGCCTGGGTTGCAGGCCGGTTCCCTGCAGGTCAGTTCCCAGCAGGGGATGCACGAAAGGCAACCACACATCGATGTTTCTCTCCTCCTCTCCTTCCCTTCCTCTCTCAAAGATAAATAAAATCTTTTAAAAAAATTTAAAAAGTGGAGAAAAATTGGTTGTCACACGCAACTGACTTAAAGACATGTTATAAAGGACATCTTATGCCCTGTCCAGGCGGCCCAGTTGGTCAGAGCAATGTCCCAGCGCTCCCAGGTGCGGGTACCATCTGCCGTCAAGGCGCAGCAAGGACCAACCAAAGAATGCGTAAATCAGTGGAACAACAAATCGATGTCTCCCTATCTTCCTCTCTCTAAAACCAATAAAAATGTGAAGACTACCTCACAATGTAAAACAGACAAACTGTTGCATTAAAAGTGGGGAAAAGATTTGAACTGACATTTTACAAGAGTAAGTGCAAATGGCCTATAAATGTGAAAAAAAAATTCACTCCCGTTAGTAATGAAGGATATGCCAGGTAAAACAAAAATGAGATACAGTTATATACTAGGTGGGCCAAAAATGACTTCCTGCACAGTTGGGAGCCATGGACTTGACTCTCACTAAAGTTTTACTCATTGCCTTTGTCCCACTGCTGCAGTGTCCGCAGACCAGAGGAGCACGTTACATCCTAGTATCAGGAAAGAATGGTTTTAACTTTGGTGATAAATTAGGTCCTTGATAAGGTCCCAGGGAACCCCAGAGGGTTCACTGACCACCACTCTAAAAATGGTTGCCCTGGATCCAGAGATGTACAAAATCTTTAATAGCAACATTACCCCAAACTGGAGACAACCCAAAAGTCCCTAAAAACTAGTGCTACTATATTCTTACAGGAATGTTATGCAGCAGTGACAAAAAATTAAACATAGCCACACTTGTCAACCAGCTGAAGTGGTTGTGTTTTTTTTTTTTAATTCTTTTATTGGCTGGTTGATTTTAGAGAAACACTGATATGTTGTTCCCCTTATTTATGCATTCATTGGTGGATTTCTTGGATGTGCCCCGACTGGGGTCAAACCTTCATCCTTGGTGTATAGGGATGAAGTTCTAACCACCTGAGCTACCAGCCAGGACAGCAAACTGAAGTGTCAATCAAGGGAGTCGTAGAGTAAAACACTGTGATACCATCTGGTAAAGCTCAGAACAAGAAAAGGAAGCTCTGTTGTTTATGGATCCATATGAAGGTGGTAAAACTATAAAGAGAAGCCAAGAGAGTGGTTACTTAGAGCAAAGAGGGTGGGTGATGTGATTAGGGGGGGCTTTGTAGGTATTCTATACTGGGTGGGAATATCGTAAAGATTCACTTTAAGCATTATAAAAATGTTTTATGTGTTCCATGTATATTTTGTGATAAAAATTTTAATCTACTGATGTGTGATAGTCATTGACATAGCTCTTGTTTCTAGTACATGAAGAAGCAAGATGCAAAATTATATAATATGCCACCTTTTGTAGTAAAATGACAAGGAAAACAGAACATTAATGTTGTTTGTGTGCACTCACTGTCTCTGGAAAGGTACAGGAGAAGCAAGTTTAAGTATCTTTTTTTTTTTCTTTTTCCTCCCCCTTCTCCTCCTCCTTTTTGGGTTTGGATTTTTCTGTGAAATTCCTGGTCGTAGCCTTTGCCAATTGAAATAATTGTCAGAATTCTGCGTATATTCTGGATATTAATTCGATACAACAATTTTCTCCCACTCTTTCCCTTTTCTTTTAACTTTTACTATAGTATTTCTTTTAAAAGAAGTTTAAATTTTATCACAACAAATCTTTGAGGTTTTTTTTTTTAATGGCTCTGGGTTTTGTATCTTATCTAGGAAAGCATTCTCCACCCCAGTATTATTAAAAATATAGTTTAAAGGCTTTGAAAATGTTTTAACTTTTTTCCTAATTGTTTAACTAGTTGTGCCATCCATGTTTGAGATGACAAAGCAGGAGGTTCAATCTAGTATTTTCCTCTCAATAGTTAACCAGTCAGCTCACGTGGGTCAATGAAAAAGCCACCCTTTCCTCACAGAGTTTAAATGTCCCTCTATTATAAGCTTCATTGGCACACGTACTTGGATCTGTTCTGCACTTTATTCTATTCCATTGATTTATTTGTCTACTTTTATCCCTTTACTTTCATGTTACCAAGTCTAATATATTTGTATTATGTTTATATATGTTTATATTTACATTTTCACATATAGGGAGAATCCCCACTCCATAACTTTATTCAGATTATTTTTGGCTGCTATTGAACATTTTCCAGAAGAGAATCAAAATTCTTAAATTCCAATTGAAAAATCCTGTTAAGATTTGGTTGGGATCACGTTAAATTTATAGATTAATTTGATTGTCTGGGATGGCACCAGCATAGAAACTGCTTTTCCTGGGTGGTGGAAATACCAGATCCGAGTGGCTTTCCGGGCAGAGTCTGCTTCGTGAGTTTCATTTGATTCTGACAGGCAGTTCCGAGGAGGTGTGGCTCTGTCTGAACTGTCCACGTGGTGTCCTCAACACCAAAGTCGGTTGGTGTTTACAGCTGGCCTGTTTCTCGGTCTTTGGATGGGCACTATAACTAAAAAAGTGGCAAGCACACTCAGATGCAAAAGGTCCACTTAACTTGAAGTGTTTCCATGCAGAAATGCAGGAGTTGTCTTCGTCAGCCTCTGCTTAACCACCTCAGGAGACAGAGATGCTCTGCATTTACACTGCAAAACATACTGACTGAAACCCACTGAAATCCCAGAACTAATAGGCCACTCTCTAAAGCAGCCATACACACGTGGCTCCCACTGGCTGAGCTGTACACTTGCCAAGAATCAGTTGCATTTTTTTCCTCCAACCTGAATTTACCAGTTGTGCCTTTTATTGTAATTACTTACAGTCACCTTGCTGTGAAGTGGAAGTAATGTCCATGTTCCTGCTAGGCCTGTGTTCCTGGCCGGGTGCTCCCTCAGTCTCCAGTGACACTGGCCATGGGGTTCTACTTTCGAACTCTGTGGCTTTGTGTATTTTGAATATTTTATATAAGTGGAATCATAAGATATGCGGTCCTTTGCGAGTGGCTTCTCTCACTTAACATTTTCAAGGTCTCCAGGTTGCAGCATGTGTCAGTACTTAATTCCTTTTTATTGCTGAATGATATTCTGTTGTGTGAATATACACTATTTTCTTTATCTGTGATGAACATTTGGGTTGTTTTTACTTCTTGGCTATTAGGGATAATGTCACAATGATCATTTGCGTGCAAGTTTGTATGTGGATGGTCTTCCAGTTCTCTTGGTTATGCACCTAGGATTGGAATTGCTGGGTCATGTGGTAACTCTGTGTTTAACTTCCTCTGCGTCAGGAACTCACTTTGAAACCCCTACTGTCCAAAGCCAGAAGGCCCTGCTGTGCCCTTGCCGGCGGAATGGATGTCCTGCCCCACAGCCCATTTCCTCCTGGGGTCCCGTTCTGATTTGAAGACGGGCATGGCTGGTGGAGCTGCAAAGGAGGTTGGATAGTGATGGTTTTTTTCTATAAACATGAGTGTTCCAAAGGAGCTGGCCAGCCAGAAAACACGACAAATGTCCAGCTCAGTGTCTATCAGCAGATTGGCCGTTGTGTTAGAGCACAACCACGCATTAGAACACTCGGCAGCCCTTGAACAGAATACGCTAGCTTGAAACATAAAGATGTTCCCTGACTGGCAGGGCTCAGTTTGTTGGTGGTTGTCCCCCAAAGTTAAAGGTTAGGGTGTATAGAGAGACAGCCAATGGATGTTTCTCACCCTCTGTTTGTCCCTTTCCTCCCCTCTCTCTAAAAGTAAATAAATAAACATTTAAAAAAATCACCCTAAGCCCTGGCTGGAGTAGCTCAGTGGACTGAGCTCGGGCCTGTGAACCAGAGTGTCACGGTTCGATTCCCAGTCAGGGCACATGCTTGGGTTGCAGGCCAGTTCCCAGCAGGGGACGCATGAGAGGCAACCATACATTGATATTTCTCTCCCTCTCTCCTTCCCCTCTAAAGATAAATTAATTAAAATTAAAAAAAAATCACCCTGACTGGTGTGGCTCAGTGGACTGAGCACTGACCTGCAAACTGAAAGGTCACTGGTTCAGTTCCCAGTCAGGACACATGTCTGGGCTGTTGGCCAGGTCCCCAGCTGGGGGCGTGTGAGAGGCAACCAATGGATGTGTGTCTCGCACATTGATGTTTCTTTCCCTCTCTCCCTCTTCTCCCCTCTCTCTGAGAATAAATTTAAAAAAAAATTTAAATAATGATGTCAGAGGATCTCCATGATATGATGCATGTGTATTCCATTCTACCATTTATATTTTAGAAGCTGTACATATTCATGTATTTGTGCATGTACACGGAAGGCTGGAAGGCTACACAAGAAACTAATAACAATGGTTACTTCTAGAGAAGGAAAAAGGAGACCAGGAGGGAATGGGGGCTCACTGGTCTGAATTCTGTATATGCCAAATGCATACATAATTTATTCAAATTACTTAAAAATAAAAATGCCATACATATAAATTGTGGCTATGAAACACTGGGTAAATTTTTTTCAGATTAGACTGTTTGGAAATAACACCAACCAACTGGGTGTTATTTACATCGTGATGAAAAGTGACAGCACAGATGCCATTGATGTTAATGATGCCTCAGGATCACCCACTTCGACTTCTGGGTTCAAGGTTGTCCTTCTCACACCCACATTTGGGAAACAGCACCATCTGTTACATAAACTTGGCCTGCCTGGCTAGCACTTCCCTGTACAGCCAGTAACACTGGGGACAGAGAGAACGCAATAAAAATAACTGTTCCATCCGAGGAAGCAAGAAACACTGTCTCTCTCCCACCCGTCTGCCCCATCATCTGTGGGAGAGTTTCTGAGATTCCTCTGTGAGAAGTTGAGAAAGACACATGTGATACTACTAGGCCAGTGATGTTATAATAAAATAATTTTATCTGGGTAGGAGAAGGTTCTTTAGCTGAGACAGCTGAGACTGGGTCTATTAAAACCTGCTGAGTGAGATTCGGAGTACTTCTGGCTGAATCATTTAGGATGCTTCCAGCAACATACATGGAATACCCACCTAAAAGAGGCCCGAGCAGTGAGGACATCGAAAACAAGAGTCTGGAGAACAGAACTCCAGAGCCGCCTACTTTGGAAGCTGAACAGTGTTAGAGCTCTGGGTTGGTCCTTCCTGGGGACAAAAAGACTTCTGCTATTCCCAGCACCACATCTTCCACGAAATTATTTCAGGCAGGAAGTATGAAGGAATCCCACATTGGTCTCTGTGTCTTTAATCAGGGAGAAAAACCTTTCGCAGAAGCCTGCAGAAGATTTCTCCTCAGATGACATTGGGCAGAACCGTGTTATACGCCCACCCACAAACCAATCACTGGCCAGGGGGTTACGCAAAATCACCCGAAACTTTCTGTGTTGCAAGGCCCTCAGCAGCCCTGGGGCCACGCCACAGCAGCCCCCACCCTTCTATAATCCAATTATAATCCATTTAAAAACCCCAACCACCTACATTTCACTGCTGGTGTATCTCTTCACACCACGCCCTCTCCTCTCTTGGAGAGCAAAGAAGAATTTACTCTGCACTTTCTTCTCTTTGTGAAAATTCTTTCACGGCCCACAACACTGCAGCCTAACACCGCCCATTTCCAGCTCCCTTTTCATCTTGCAAAAACTCAACTCCCTACCCATTAATCAACAACTCCTCATTTTCCACTCCACCCAGCAGCCTCTGGCAACCACCATCCCATTTTTTGTCTCTATGATTTTGACCCTTGAAGTGCCTCACATAGGTGGAATCATACAGTATTTGTCTTTTTGTGACCACCTCATTTCACTAAGCTGAATGTCTTCCAGGTTCATCCATGCTGTAACATGTCCCAGAATTCCCTTTCTTTTTAAAGGTGAATAATATTCCACTGCATGTATACGCCATGTTTTGCTTATCTATTCATCATAATGGGTTTACTTCCACATTTCAGCCTTTCAAATCAGCTGGCTGATCGCGGGGCTTCTTTTGCCCAACCAGAGCACATTTTGAATGGTCAATAAGGTGCTGCAAATGTTTAGTGACAGCATTTCACTTTAATCTCCATCCCTGCCCTGCCTCTCAGGTAATACACAACCACCGTGTTCATACATTTCACATAAAATAAACTCACCATCATTCCGTGTGGCCAGGAGGATTCCCATCAAGCGAGCGTTTGGGAAATGTGTCGTAACATCCTGTGTGGGGGCTGCCAAGCAACCATTGCGCCATGCTCTAGTTTCTGGCACTTTAGATGCTCTTTAGACACCTTCTTGATGTACAAAAGTTCCCTGCCAATTAGATTTCTCTAAAATAGACAGTCATTCCAAGATACAGAAACACACACAATATTTTTGCAATTGTACACATAGGACTCAGCAGTTATAGGGAGAATTTCAAAGGTTTTTGGATATTGTTTTAAAAAAACAGTATTCCATTTTGCATCATATGTAGCGATTTGCCTTTTATCACATATATTGCTGCTCTGTGGCATGACTGCCTTTGCTTGGTTTAGCTTCCCACACTGAGCAGCTGTCAAGCACAGGGTCTTTTATTGATTTATTTTTATAGATGTTTAATTACTTATTTTTAGAGAGGAAGAGAGGGAGATATCGATGTGAGAGAGAAATATCCATCTGTTGTCTCTTGCACACACCCAACCAGAGACCTGGCCTGCAACCCAGGCCTGTGCTGACTGGGAATCAAACGGGTGACCTTTCGGTTTGTGGGACAATGCCCAACCCACTGAGCCGCACCAGCCAGGACAAGCACGGGATCTTTTAAGCTGTCAAAGTTGGCCTTTGGTGTCACATCCAGTCAGGGCACATACCTATGTTGTAAGTGCATATGGGAGGCAACCAATTGATGCCTCTCTCTCACATTGATATTTTTATCTCCCTTCCTCTATCTCTCTAAAAGTGGTGAAGAGACCTTGGCCATGTATCTCATTTGGTTAGAGCATCATCCTGATATGTGAAGGTTGCGGGTTTGATCCCCGGTTAGGACACATACAAGAATGAACCAATGAACGCATTAAAAAGTAGAACAACAAATTGATGTTTCCCTCTCTCCCTTTCCCTTCCTCTCTCTGACAAAGGAAATAGACTTCCAGGAAATCCAGGAAGCTCAGAGAATCCCAAAGAAGTTGGACCCAAGAAGGAACATACCAAGGCCCATCATAATTACATTAGCCAAGATTAAAATGAAGAAGAGAATCCTAGAAGCAGCAAGAGATAAGAGGACATTCACCTACAAAGGAGTTCCCATCAGACTGTCAGTTGATTTCTCAAAAGAGACCTTACAGGCAAGAAGGGGCTGGAAAGAAGTATTCCAAGTCATGAAATCCAAAGACCTACATGCAAGATTGCTCTATCCAACAAAGCTTTCATTTAGAGTGGAAGGGCAGATCAAGTGCTTCTCAGATAAGAACAAATTCAAGGAGTTCCTCATCACCAAGAGCCCTTATTATATAAAAGTGAAAGGGACTTATCTAAGAAAAAGAAGGTAAAAAACATGAACAGTGAAAGCAGAGCAAACTCACAGTTATTAAGAACCACACCTAAAACAAAAGCAAACTAAGCAGACAGCTAGATCAGGAGCAGAACCTAGAAATGAAGATCTCATGGAGGGTTAGCAACAGGGGAGTGGGAGGGGGAGAAATGGGGTGAAGGTACAGAGAATAAGTAGCATAGACAGTAGGTAGAAAATAGATAGGGGGGAGGGCAAGAATAGTATGAGAAATATAGAATCTAAAGAACTTGAGACACGTGGACATAAACTAAAGGGGGGAAAATGGTGGTGGAAGGGGGTGTGCAGGGTGGAGGGGAATGAAGGGGGAATAGGACAACTGTAATGGCAAAATCAATAAAATATATTAAAAAATAAAAAATGATAATAATAAAAAAAGAATTCTTTAAAAGGATTGTTCTCGAGTGAGGATAAAAAGAAATGTCTGCGGCAATTCCAGACCATGTGTGAAGACTTGATTTCCTCCAGCAAATAAGGGAAGGTGTGTTCCTCCTTCCCCTGCACCTATTCACATTAGAGCAGACACCCATATTTTAAGACCATTAATATGTCATATTAGTGATTATATTAATAATTCCTTGGTGAAAGGAAGAAGCCAGCAGAGATAACTACAACCCTTTCAGCAAACAGCAGAGTCCCAGACACTTTAGTAGGTACAGATTCCAGACTGACTGCTGTTTTACAAGATAAACTCATTAGGAAGAATGCACTCTACAAGGCACAGTGTGAAACTTTTGGAGGCCAGATGCCTACGAGAAAGTTCTTACAAACAGCAAAGACATTTTTATGATTACAGAAAACAAACAAGAAGATTAGAAGACAATTGCACAGGTACAATTTTTACAATGGAGTCCCTTCCCTGAATGTAGGTCCGCTCAGCTCACCCGGACTGGATGTATATTTAATCAACGTCTCTTCTGGGGTTAGTGAAATGGTCTGCATTTTCCGCAGGGCTGCGGTGGGATTAATGCTGGGATCACGATAATGGAATCACACAATATGTGGCCTTTTGGGTCTGACTTCCTTCACCGAGCACGCTTCCTGGGCTCACTCATGTTGTAGACATGCGCTGGCGCTTCATTCCTGGTTGTTGTCAAGTAACGCTCCATCGTGTGGCTATACCGCCAGTTGTTTATCTTCTCATCACCCGATGGACTTTTGGCTTGTTTCCACCTGCCAAATAAAGCTGCTATGAACATCCAGGTACAAGTTTTTATGTGAACACTTGTTTTCAATTCTTTTGGGTACCTCCCAAGGTCAGGGGGGATTGTTGGATTGTATCACAATTCTATGTTTAACCTTTGAACATCTGCCAAATTGTTTTCCATAGCAGCTGCACCATTTTATGTATGTTATATGGGTTCATTCTTTTTTAATTTATTAAGGCTTAGTTTCTGGCCCAGAACAGGGTCCACTAGCAATGTCCGAGGGTTCCAATTTCTCCACTTCCTCACTAACACTTGTTATTTTCTTAATTATGGTCATCACAGTAGATGTGAAATGGTATTGATTTGCATTTCCCTAATGACTAATGATGTTAGTTATTGTTTTGATAGTTGATTTGGTTATTTTGTTTCTGGCTGCTAAAGGCATCCAGCTGCAGCCAATGCTTCTGGTGAAGGAGGTGGGTAAAGCAGGCAACAGTGCAGCAGGCGCCCTGGTGCAGCTGGGTCCTCACACAGCCAAGTCGAGGACCCAGCGGGGAGGATTCAGGCAGGTTGACGCAGGCCTGGTGACGCTCTTACCCATCACCACAAGCGTCTGTCAGGACATTATAGACATGTGAATGGTATGGGACCCGAGAGCAACTCAGGGTCCGTATGTCTTGCTTATAATAATTCCCTAACTTCCTCTGAAGATGAGACACATTCGTTTGTGTTCCTTAAAGCAATGCGCACAGAAAGTTCACCCAGAAACTCTTTGGACCATAGTTCTTTATTTCTCTTTTTAAAAAATAGGTAATACATTCATATGAACCAAGAACCAAATAACCTAAAAGGCATACACTTAAAAGACTCACTTTCAGCCCTGGGGGGTGTAGCACGGGCCTGTGAAGCAAAGGGTCACTGGTTCGATTCCCAGTCGGGGCACATGCCTGGGTTGCAGGCCAGGTCCCCAGTAGGGGACACTTGAGAGGCAACCACACATTGATGTTTCTCTCCCTCTCTTTCTCCTTCCCTTTCCCTCTCTCCAAAATAAATAAATAAAATATTTTTTTAAAAAGACTCACTTTCCCCTTCTTCACTATGTAGCCATTTACCATTTCAAGAAGTAATTTATTGGTGTGTTTAGACACTCTCTCTCTCTTTATGCAAATACAAACAGAAGTCATGTATGTTCTAGGAGCATCATATACAACATGCTAGTTTGTAGTTTTCTGTTAATCCATTTAAAAATCTATCTCGGAGATCTTTTTATATTAATGTCAGCAATATCTGAGACCTGTTTGCTCACAGGTCATGTTGTCAAACTTCTGAATTTTGATTGGCATAATAATTGAAAATAATTTTTTGGTGGAGTTTTCATTTCATTTCTCTTTATTATTAACAAGTTTGTCTATCATTTTGTTTTTTAAAGGGTGTTTGTAACCCTTTCCTGAGATCTGCCTGCTCATATTCTTTCTCCATGTTTTATTGGGTTGTTTGTTTTCTTATTGATTTCTATGACGAAGAGAATTCTCTTTAAATGTTAGGGAGATTATCACTATGTCCACGACCACATAAATACTGTTATGACATCATTGAAAATGTATAGATAATAGAAAACACATAAAGAAGGAACTCAAGTAGTCCTTTAATTTAACGTTGTTTTGTTACAGTGTTGATGAGATGCCTAAGAACTTGACTCTGGTTTATATGGATTAGCCTGTGGTAAAACTGGTTTCATTATACACTGTCTCCCTTCAAGTAGCAGAACCTATTGATGAATTAGTTGAGGACTTACTATATATTGGTCTCTGTCCCTGGGTCCTAGCCCAGAGCTCCTAAAGCCCTTGCAAATTCTTAAATGATAAGAGCACTAGAGGTGTCTTATCATTTGGTTCTAACAAGGTGACTCTGGGTGAGCCCTGGGTGGGGGCTGGTGGCCAGAAAGCTCAAGCCGTGATTAGAAGCTTGGAATTTTCAGGCTCACCCTTCCTCCTCCAGAGAGGAACAGGGAAGTTCCATAAAATCCCAATAGTATGGGATTCCAAGAGCTTCTAGGCCGGTAAACCAAACTGGGAGGGCAACACAGCCCAGCTCCACCATTTGGACCCTCCCTGCCCCCGCCGTAAGTACCTCTGCCTCTGTCTGAGTATCTGCATCCTTTATCGTGTCCTACAATAACCTGGGAAATGTAACTAAGTCTTTCCCTGAGTTCTAGGAGCGGCTCTAGCAAATTATTCAAACTTGGAGAGGAGACCCACAGCCAGCTGTTTAGAAGCACAGGAGATACAGCCTGACTTGCACCTGAACTAGCATCCGAAGTGGGGGTGGAGTGGGATGCCATCTTGTGGCACTGAGCCCTTACCTGTGAGATCTGATGCTGTCTCTAGGTAGATGGAGTCAGGATTGAGTGATACTGCAGGGCACCCAGCTGCTGTTGGAGACTCGCTTATTAGTGTGGGGAAAGCCCCACACATGTTTGGTGACCAGGAGTGTCAGAAGTGAAGCGTTTCCTGCAAAGGTCAAGGAGACGCACAGGAGGAAAATGCATAGTAGGGAAGAGCTGGGTTTTCCCTTATGTAAGAAGGGAAAACTGAGGTGGTGGTTTTTTCCCCCCTTTGCAACTGTTGTTCATTTTTTCATTCACTTTTGGACTGTGCTTATGATAGGGGACTCAAGAGTTGAAGATTTTAGTTTAAGGTAAATAGTTATGAGCCTAGTGGGTGATGCATACGTTAAAGCTGTGGTTTCAGGACCCGAAGGTACGACCCACCCTGACTCCAGGACACCGTCAGCAGTGCCACCTTTGTGCCTCAGGGCTGCAAGCAATTCCAGATGGTATCTGACCCATTGTACTCCAGGGAGAGATGACCACCACCCAGGACAAGAATGCGGTAGTTTTTTAAATCAGATGAACTTTTCCCCCGAATTCCAAACCCCTTACCTACACTTTGTTCTCCTTTTAAAAAGTCATTTAAAAATGGAATTTGAACCCACCACTGTATTCTCAGATTGCCAGCCATCTGAATAAAGTGCCCGTAAAGATTTGATCCCAGTCTCTGCTTATCTATCGGGGTCGGTATGTGACAGGCAGCACGAACGCCGGTCTTTTCCGGTTTCACGTACAGTGATTTTGGCCTTGTTCATTTTCTCCACGCTCTATTTCCTGGAGAAGGAAAAGAGGAGAAGCCAGGGAGAAGACCGAGAAGAAACAATGGGTTAGGAAATCTAGAGAAATGTTTCAAGGACAGAGGTGTCAAAAGGGCCAAATGGTGCTTAAACCAAAACAGTCACGAAGACGAGGCCATCAGACAAACTTCAGGTTTGGCAAAAAAAGGAGGCCGCCCACGAATGGCCTTCCCGGCGCAGCTACAGAAGTGAGATGTTGATGGACGCCTGACTGGAGTGAATGAGGGAGGAAGGACAGTGGAGAGGGGTTCTGTTTGTTTGTTTTTAAGTTTTGCTCTGCAGTGAGGCAGAGAAACGTGGTAGCGAAAAATACATACCATGAGGGATTTCCGGGGAGCGCGCAGGTGGACCGGGTTTGTTCTAACTTGTGATGGTTGGTACAAGCTTTTGGAAGATCCCGGCCCTTCAAGGTCTTAGCCCACGTGGTTTTGCTTACGAATTGCACAAACCTTTTGTTCCTTTGCTGGGCAAGCTCTGCACACATGTTTACAGTGTGGTTAAAGAATCACCCCTAGCGATGACGTTGTTAGCTACATACGTACACAGTGGTGGCCACAGTAACCGGACTGTGCTGTGACTCAAATTCATTTTCCTCCGCAACTTATCTGCCAACCTTATCTACCATTTAAAAGTCCCGAGATTCCCTTTTTATCTTTTAATCCTCACCTGAGGACATTTTTCCCATTGTTTTAGAGAGAGAAGAAGGGAGAGAGAAACACTGATTGGTTGTCTTCCTGTACATGCCCTGATTGGAGATCAAACCTGCTACCTGCTTATTTGCCCTTGAAAGTGGAAAAAAAAAAACCCACCAAAAATCCAGCATTCGAGCTGCCTGTCACAAACCGAACCCAACAAGCAGAGACAGGGATTGAATCAATCTTTACAGACGCTTTATTCAGATGGCTGGCAGTCTGAGAAGACAGTGGTGGATTTATACCCTAACAGACTATCTTAAATTCCATTCCAAAATGGCCCCTTTTATAAGGAGAGCAAAGTGTAGGTAAGGGGTTTGGCATTTGGGGAAAAGTTAATTGGATTTAAAAAACTGCAGCATTCTTGCCCTGGGTGGTTGTCTTTTGCCGCGTCCTGGGCAGTGGCGGTCGTCTCGCTCTGGAGCACAGCGGGGCAGATGCCATTTGAATTGCTTGCAGTGCTCCCAAGGCACAGAGGTGGAACTGCTGACAGTGTCCGGGAGTCAGGGCGGGTCATACCCTCAGTTCCTGAAACAACAGCTTTAACATTTGCATCACCTACTAGGCTTATCACTATTCACCTTAAACTAAAATGTTCCAAGTCTTGAGTCCTCTATCACCCTGACTTGGAATAGAACCCACAACCTTTCAGTTTACAGGACTGGGTCACACCGGCCAGGGCCCTGAGATTCCCTGTTTAAAAGAGAAGTGATATTCAATTAACTGCTGGTCAGGAGGCCTGTCAGATGCCAAAGAACTGAATCTTGGCCACAGCCAGTTATGAGATTATCTTAAGAGAGGGAGCTTATTCATGAGGACGTCAAGGGCTGAGGGAAACATAGAAGTGGCGACTGAAGGAAGCCCGGGAGACGATGGGGTTAACAAAGAAAAGAAGTGGGAGTCACTGAGATCCAAAGCTTGGAGGAAGAGCCTGAGGGCAGGTGGAACTCGGAGGAGGAGTACTGGACAGTTGGTGCCACGTGTTTCAGAGCACAATAAAGGCTGGTTCTGAGAAGTGGCGAAAGCTGGAAACTCAATCTACCTCAGCTGCCAAGGTGAAGAGCTGTTGCCATTAAGATACTCCAGGTGCCTAAAGGAAGTCCCTACTTGTCTCCCGCCTCGCCGGCTTCCTCTCTCGCCCCCTACTGGTGGAACCTCAAAGGTGCCGGCGACCCAAAGAAACGGTTTGCAGAAGCCCAGCTCCAGCAGCCTTAGGGGATGAATACGGGTTTCCAGTGCCAGGCCATTACGGATAGTACTGGTGCGAGCATTCCCGTACATATCTTTTGATGTACTTGTGCACTCGTGTTTGGGGTTATACACCCAAGAGTGTCCTTGCTGGATGAATCGGTTCATTTATTAACCAGTCTGGTGAATGTGTGGTACTCACTGTGATTCCAATTGGCATATTTCAAATTACTATTGAACTTGACCAGCTTTGACCACCTGGATATCTTCTAAACAAAGGTGTCTGATCAGGTCTCTAGGCCACTTACAGTTTTCTTACTGTTCAATGAAGACTTTTAAATATATTCTTAATATAAGCCCCTTTTGATTTTATTTATTGCAACTATGTTCTCCCAGCCTGTGAACTTGCCTTTTTCACTCCCTCAGTGGTGTCTTGTGATGAACAGATGTACCTAGTTTGATGTACTACAATTTATCAGTCTTTTCCTTTAGGATTAATGCTGTTTGTGTCTTCTTTAGAAATTATTCTCTTGCCCTGGCTGGTGTGGCTCAGTGGATTGAGTGCGGGCCTGCAAACCAGAGGATTGAGGTTCAATTCCCAGTCAGGGCACATGCCTGGGTTACAGGCCAGTTCCCAGCAGGGGACGCACGAGAGGCAACCACACATTGACATTTCTCTCCCTCTCTCTCCTTCTCTTCCTCTCTCTCTAAAAATCAATAAATAAAATCTTAAAAAGAAAAAGAATTATTCTCTTATTCCAGGGTCATGAGGATATTCTCTTATATTCTTTTTTCTATTTTCCAGCTCTTTGTTCATATGACTGAATTCTGAGTAATTTCTTCCGATCTATATTTTCTGACACTTTAACTCTGGTTTTAACAGTTTCTAATCATCCACTGGGTTCCTCGTGAAAAAACATTATTTTTGCCCTGGCTGGTGTAGCTCAGTGAATTGAGTGCAGGCTGCGAGTCAAAGAGTAGCTGGTTTGATTCCTGGACAGGGCACATGCCTGGGTTGCGGGCGAGGTTCCCAGTGGGGGCCACATGAGAGGCAACCACACATTGATGTTTCTCTCCCTCTCTTTCTCCCTCCCTTCTCCTCTCTCTAAAAATAAATAAATAAAAATTTAAAATATAGATTTATTTTTAATTTTTACAACTTATATTTTCCCCTAATTCTACCTGGTTGGGTGCAATAGCTCTTGTTCCTGCTTTGTCTTTTCAAATCACTCTTTATTTCTTTGAACATATTTAATATATATTTTGCACCTGAAAATTATACCATCTTCAGTCACTGCAACTGTGAGTTCACAGCTCGGTGTTTCTGCTGTAGCTTGCTCACGGCGCCGCGTTTCCTTTCAATTTTTCAAATTGCCTGCTGTGAATTTAATGTTTGTTAGAATGTTATCCGTGGGAATCTTTCAAATCCTGGCTTTAAAGCATGTTCTTCCAGAGAAGAATTTTACTTGCTTGTCCTAGAAAATCAAGTCCCCTCGAAATTGTTGTCTTTGTCCCCCCACCAAAAAAAAAAAAAAAGTTTAAGGGTTTAGAAATCTCTGAGAGAATCCTGAGCCAAGACCTATCTGGGTAAGTCTCCTTATCTCTCTTTTATACACTAAGGGCATTGCCCTTTGGGGATCCCAGCTTTATGACAGGGTCTCGACCCAACGTACTGTTTTGTATGGGCCTTAGGCTTTTTCTCTGGTCCCCAAATTTGGTTTGTTAAAATTTGCCCTGGCCTTGGGCATCAGGAGTCTGCAGGTGCTGCCCTGGCAACACTGGCCTCAGTGCTGGCTTACCAGTTTTGGTTTTATGCTTATACAGTTCTTTTTAATGCTTAAAAAAAAATCCCTTCTGTTATTCCTTTCCCTTATCTTTCTGCCAGCCCAACAATGCACTTAATAAGATGTTTGTAATGTTTTACCCATTATTTTGAATGTTCTGCACCAGGAGGCCTTCTCTACGCATCCAGTCTCCACGCATCTTCCAACCATATTGTTGGAAATGAAGTCCAACAGCTTTTCATAGAAAACACGCCCCTCACGCAGGAGTCCTAGGAGGAAGGAATTTCTTCCGCAGTCGGGCCAGTATGTTTTATAAACCCACGTTTTCTCTTTCCTGCTCTATTTCTTCATGTTTGTTTACAGTGTCTCAAGAGAAATACCTCTCCAACTTGTGTAGTTGCCATAACTGAGCACAAATTGAATGAAAGCTCTACAAGAACAGTGATTATTGCACGAAATAACGAGACGATTATCCAGGACCACATTAAGTTGGGAGGAAATAGAGGCTGCAGGAGAACTGCTCCTTGACACCCTTCTGTCAAGATCAGAGCCATCTTTTGTCAAGATCTTGCGATTTAGAAAGAGCCAGGTGTTGCTTCCAATTAGCTGGCCTCCCTGATTGGGGGCGTACATTTCAGTGGAGAACACTTGGCCAAAGCTGGAGGGAGTATTTCGACATAGACACTTTGTCAATTGAGTCTTGATGGGCAGCTTCTGAACAATTCCAGTTCTGACCTGTGCAAAGATCATCCTTGTAATCCGTTAAAGGGAAAAAAAAAAAAATCCTCGTCAGAAAACCTGCCAATCTCTGTGACTTTTTTAAGCTGGAAAGAACATTTTAATCCTCTTAAAACGGCTGAAGGAGGACCAACATATAATGATCGACTTAGGATTTTTACTGTTTCTCAGAGGCTGCTGAGGTCTCTGGCTTCTCTTTAGGAGCACGAGACCAGCCCTTTTCTGTTTTTGGTCTTAATTAAGCAAGGTGTTAGTAACACACCCCATCAAGTCGCTGCTGGTGTTTCTAACAGCTGATTTCGTGGGAGGACTTGCAATACCCAGCTCTCTTCCACAAAGTGGCACTGCCTTTCAAAAAGAGCTATTCAGTCTTCTCCCTCACTGCCCCGCCCCACCACAGCTCATACCTAACAGGAACTCCGTGAAAAATCCGCTAACCCGTGGTCCTGTAGTTATCCAAACAGAGCCCAGAAGTTCGTAAGTTCTTAGTAATACCATATCCCCCATGTAGAGTTCCACCTCTCCAAGGCATGAGTAGCTATTTAATTACAGTCATGTATGAGGAGCCCACCTGTCTGGGTACGGATTTCTATGACGACCTCCCAAAGTAAAACAGGTGTGTCCTGGCCCGCCCTTACGACCAGGGAAATAGTGGCGGCGGCAGGTCGTTGCCAATAGGCATTTGGTGCGACTGGTCCGAAGGGAGCCTCTGCTCCTTGGCCAGTTGGTGGAGTACCACAGCCGTGTTTACGAGGCTCGCTCAGCCGCCTTGGCTGGAGAAGGAGGAGGAACTTCTCTCACAGACACACCCCACATCTGGCAGCCCTCCCAGTGTCGGGGCCAGTGGCTTCTGCAATGATGTGAGGTCTTCCCGGCAGGCTCGGCACATGCCCACACATCAGCGGCTGTCACTGGGCTTTGTCTCAAATTCTAGTTAATGCCACTTTTCAGAGCATATCAGGTCCTGACGGTTTTACATTCTTCTGTGGTGGATATATCAACTATGACTGGTTCCCTCCCCAGGCCCCATTCAGAGTTTGCACCTTGGGAGAGTAACTGCACTTTCAGCAGAACGCCAGCGCTCCAGGGCCTCTGTCAGCCCCTGCACAGTTCACTGTGGTTTCTGGGATGTGCAGCATGGGATCTATTTCCATCCAGTTTGGACCCCACCCAGAGCCTCTGACCCCGCCCCCCAGGCCTTAATGCAACTTGTTATTTAGGCCAGCCTGGTTTGCTCAACCATTCTTCTCTGTCCAGGAGGATTGTTTCTATTCTGATGACTAGATCATAATTTTTTATAATTTTAGGTTAAAAATAAAAACCTCAGTCATCTTTGCCCCTTTGTAACGTCTCAGCTTATGCAATGGCTCTGGTCCTTAGTTTCTGCTTTTGCCCCCACTCATGTCTCACCGATGCCTGGTTGTCAGCTCTTCCCTCTTTCAGGCATGTCTTGTCGGTTCACAGAACCCTGCCTCTCCCGCCCTAAGCGATTGAGGTGTTCCCTTGTCCCTCGTTTTGCTGCAGCTGCTGACCCCTGACTGTAATGGGGTGGGGGTGGGGTTTCTCCAAACTGGAGGCTCGGGAGGCAAGACCCCCAGTGAGGGGAAGTGCCCATCCATATGTCCCCGCCTGCCTCCACCGTTTGGTACACTGGTTACATGGTAAGACTTGGGTCCCTTCACTTTCCAGGGGACTACAGGACAGACCCTGACAGACCCTGGACCCTCGGACCATCTACCCAGTGCTGCCAAGACTCTGTGCCCTCCTGCCTGTGTCCTGTCGGAAGCGACTTCACTACAAAAGCTACAGCCAGGTAGCACCCACGTTGTCCCATCGCCCCCCCCCCTCCCCCTCTCCAGACAACCACGGGGCCTTCTGGGGGCCCTTCCATCCCTCTTCCTTCCCCCTGCACCCAGCAGCCCTGTCTCTGATGGTGTGTCTGAGCCTGGACCATCCTGCAGCAGCTGCCCTGGCTCCTGCCCATGGGGAAGCACCGGCTCGGTGGGCAGAAGGGTCTGAGCAGAGAGGCCCACAGCCTGCTGGCCCCTCCTCTGCTCCCCTCCTCGTGCCACACACACGCACACGCACACACACACACACACACCCGCTTACTGGGGTCTGAGCAGGGTCTTCCCCCTTCTGCACGCACCGCTTCCCCAGCCCTGTTTCCTGCTCCTCAGTCTGCTCCCTTTGCTCTGTGTGTGCCCAGGACCCCGCTGTGGACGCCACAGGGTTCCCGGAGAAGATGAGCAATGGGATGCTGCAGGGCTGTGGGGACAAGGAGGCCATGGCCATGCCTGAGGAAGGCCCAGCCTGCAAGGGGAGCAGCCCCACCTTCACCCTCCTGGAGACCCCACTCGAGCGCCAGGCCCCTGGCCACACTCCGCCAGGCACTCCACTGACCCCAAGCCCTTTGTCCTCAAAGACCAAGACCGATTCACTGTGCCAGCCCGAGGCGGAGGATAGAGCTGTCACACACAGGACCGTTGGGGTGGGGGGGTCTGTCCTTGACCATCACCTCTTTATTCGAGGGCAAGAATTCCAAAACCTTTGGCCTCAGGACCTCTTGACTTTCTTTAAAAAGTAAAACTCGAAAGAGCTTTCACTTTTGTGAGTTATTTCTAGTGGCAGTCACCGTATCAGAAATAAAAATGCATTTTTAAAGCCCTGGCTGGTGTAGCTCAGTGGATTGAGCACGGGCCTGCGAACCAGACAATCGCGGTTCGATTCCCAGTCAGGGCACATGCCTGGGTTGCAAACCAGTTTCCTGCAGGCCAGTTCCCAGCAGGGGACGCACGAAAGGCATCCATACATTGATGTTTCTCTCCCTCTCTCCTTCCCTTCCCCTCTAAAGATAAATAAATAAATAAATAAATAAATAAATAAATAAAATGCATTTTTAAACACTATTTATTTTAAAATAACATTAACTCACCCTGTGTGAACATATACAACAATTTTCTGAAAAATAATTGCTTTCCACGTTGGAGAATATCTAGTGAGAAGAGTAGCATTGCTTTACATTTTTGCAAACATCCGTAATGTCTACTGTAACCGACAGCTGGGTCCTTCTGTCAGCCTCTACATGCCGTCTGCTGTTGCAATAGCGCATGCCACATGGTTTCCGGAAACTTCCATTACACTTGTGAGAGGACAGGAGTGAAAAGAGGCAAATAGCATCTTACGAAAATGGTTTCAGCCACTTAGAACATTGAAAGGGTCTCAGGGACTCCTCCCCGCCTCCAGGGTCCCTGGGCTCAGTCTGAGCATCTCTGCTCTAGAGCAGGAGTGAGCAAGCTTTTTCTGTGACCCCTGAAGGCTTCACAGTCTCAGCTATCCTGCTCTGCCGTGGTATCAGGAAGCAGCCACAGGTAATACAGAAGCAAACAGAGTTGACTGTGTTCTAATAAAAACTGATTTACAAGAACAGGTGGAGGGGGACTGGATTTGGCCCACTGGCCATAGTCTGCCAACCCTGGATCTTGAATCTCAGCTGGCAGGGTCCCTGGGTTTAGGACATGTGCCACGGAAGGGAGAGGAGAGTGCCATCCGACTCACCCTGGCCAGGCTCCTGAAGATGAGACAAGGAATTTTTCAGAGAGGGCTAGGTTTTCTATTTCTAATTACCGTAGTGGCCAATTTGGTAAGCTCTACAGTCCCCGCCTCAGCACTTAGATAACGCGTGGCCAGCTCGGCTTCTCCCGCAGCCCAGCTAAGCCTCTGCCCTCGCTTCTGTGGCGCATCTGAAAGTGGTGCACAGCCGGCCCGGGGAAGCCGTCCTCTCCCCTGCTGCCTCCACCCGGGCTGGGCCGGCCTGCGCAAGACAACCAGGTAGTCTTGCCTCTGAGGGAAGACTTCCCTCTGGGCCTTCCCTCTGAGTCCTGAGCGAGGCCACCTTAGTGTCGTTTTGTCATCTGCTCCTGCTTCCTTTTGGAACCTCTTTCCCACACACCACTGTTCCCAGGGAATAGATGCTGTCTGCACCTGAGTCTCAGCTGCCTCCAACTGCCCTTGTCCACCCCACGCCCCCAGCACTGGTCGGAATAAAAAGTCTCCCACGGGGCAGGTGTTCTTCCTTTGCCACAGAGGCAAAAGTGGTTAGTCCTGGCTCTGGTGGGTTTGTGGATCCAAGTCTCCAAGCTGATACTTCCTCTGGTTATTCTCGTTCATCCCCCGTCCTTCCCCTGGCTTGACCCATGACCCTCGCAGCCCTTGTGTTCCCTGCGCTGGGTGCTGTCCAGCTGAAGAAGATGACCTTTGGACCCCACAGGACCGTCTGGGCACTAAGGGACATGGCTTTGCCTGGAAGAAGCCTGAGGCAGCCTTAGAAACTGTAACGATGGCAGCCCCCAGCCCCTCAGCCCCTCACTGGCTTCATCTTTCCTTTGCTTTCCTTGTCTTCTCTTCCAGGGTGATGTGGTCACCCCCCGAAGGACACAAGCTTGTGTCTAAGCTGGGCAGGTTGGGGTAAGCTCCAAACCAGAGTCCCCTCGGTTATCAGGAGAAGTCCCATGCTCTAGGGGGACCCCCGCCCCATGCGCATCTAAAGCCAACTTTCCCAGTTTCATCCCCAGAAAAACACTGTGTGCCACTGGCTTGGGGAGAAATTCATCTGCCCGTCTTCCAGTCACCCTTAAACTCAACCAGGAAGATACTGCTCATTGGCTTTAAAAATAGAACACTCGAGCTGGACTTTTATGGTCTTGCGAAGAAAGCGTCTCATGCCCACCCACACCTGGTCTCTGCCCCTGCCTGGCCCCGTCCGGCTTCCCAGAAGCGGCTCTGCACAAGCTCTCCGGGCCCCTCAGTAGATTTACGAGTTAGGCCTTGGCTGAGGCCTTCTCCCCATGGCTCCCAGCCACAGTCCAGCTGCTCTCCCACATCCAGTGCAGCCGTGGCTAGAACGTTCTGTGTCTCCTTTCCTGCCTCCACCCCAACTTGCTGAGTCACCCCTTTAGCCCCCTTTCCCCTGCTGCTCTGGCCAGCCCTGTGGAGGGACAGCAACTCCTCACACCAGTGTCCCAGCCACTCCCAGCCTGCCCCAAACCTCGTTCATTCTCATGATGGAGATGCTGGCTCTGTCTGAGGCCACTCCTGCTGGGACTCTAGTGATTAGTCCTCAGATTATTTCCTCAGGACCAGAGGTAAATTGCACTGGAACGATCAGATTCCTGGCGGCCCACGCACGACTGAGGGAGAGCCTGGGAGGGTAGTATGCGGCGGGTGGAGCTGGCCCTTGAAAGGTCATTTGTAGATGGATTGTAAAAATAACTCCGGAGCCAGTGAGGCCTTAGTCCAAAATCACACAAGGAACCCACTGAACCCGGGCCTTGTTTTCCCTGGAGGTTAGGTTTCTAACATAATGAAAAAAGAAGACTATAATTATTATTCCCTGGAAAAGATACACCTCCTTCTAAGGTCCTTACACCCGGAGGATGTAACTGACTCCATCTGCATTCTTCTTATGAAAGGCCTCAAGGCGTCGACTAGTTCAGTTAGGGTAGAGCTGCCTCCGGGCTGAGATCTCAAACTGGGCAGTAGGGAATAGAAGTGCTTCTGGGAACTGGAATGTGAGCAACGTAAGCCTTATGGCTGAACCTGTAAATATAACTCATATCAAGAGACGTGGGTAAGGGTGCAGGGCCCAGCGAGGGAGAAAATGTAGCTAGCGATGAGGGGCAGCTGGAGAGGCCATAATGCAGAGACCAGCCTCCTAAATCCCTTCTGCTTCTTTGAGAGCCGTCAAGCATGCTGTGGCCAAAAAACAAAACATGTTCTCTTCTTCAGCTTCCCCTCTGGTGATGCGACCCCAACCCAGCCCAGCTTTGTTCACACTCCAGAGCTGCCAAGAGCTTATCTGGCCTGTAACTGTCCCATCAGCCCCTGCGGCTGCCGCCACTCTAGGTCCCTATTTTTGCGCCTGTACAGGAAGGTCTGCCTGCTTGCGATCTCCAGAGGGTTTGTGGGAACTTTAGGGGGAGGGGAAGCAAGGGGTGGTGCCCTAAATCAGCTTCCAACCCTATCAGACGATTTCCTCTCCAATTTCCCTCTGTAGCTGCCATGAAAGAGCCACTGGGGAGTCATCCCCGGGGTGCCAAGAATGAAGATCCACTCCCTGGTGCTCCTGAGTTCTCTCCATCACAGACGCCCCACGGCTTTGCCTGGTCTGCAGGCTGGAACCTGGGAGCTGAGTCAGATCCGATGGCTAAAAGTCAGAGTGAAGAATCCAGGCCCCTAAGCTCGAGTTGCAGTCTAGGAAGAATGGGTGAGCATGAGGGTCATTGGTCCGCTTGAGCTGGTGAGAGTGGTCTGATGGGGAGGAGGGCATCTGCCTCTCCAGAGGCTCTGGGCCTGGTTTCAGCCTCCTTTGCTCTTTGGCCCAAGGTGGTGGCTGTGGTGGAGTCAAGGCCAGAGCACCCCAGGCCTCCGGTATAGAGACGGGACCGCATGGGCCACTTCTGCAAGACACGGAGATGCAAGGTGAGTAACGCGTCCTGCTGCAGCCCTGGTGGTCCTCGGTGCCCACAGATCCACTTTCCCTACCCTCCCTCCCTGAGACCCTTGCCTGCCGTGACCGCCCTGATGGCAGTGGACTCTGGCTCACCACACACTCTTCCGTCCACCTGAGTCTGGCAGGGACGCACTTGAGGAGTAAGCTGAGGAGCAAGGAGCCCAAGAGGAGGCCCCACAGTGAGGAGGGAGGTGCTGGTGGAGCCGGCTGCAGCCAGGCTGGGCTGGGGCGTGGGGGAGACCCCTGCCTCCGAACTGTCCTGACTCCTTCTCTTGCACAGCATTCCCCCACCCGAGTGCCTCTGGTCCCAGATGTCAGTGCTGCCTCTAAGCTGGGGACCTCCCAAGATTGTTCGTCCTTCCAGCAGGGGCTTGGGCAGTCCCAGAATATACCCTGAGGTCTGCCCTCCTCTTGGCAGCCCCTCTACCTGGAAGCTGAGGTGACACTGCCCCTGCCTAACCAGCCGCACTGACCAGCTCCCATCTGTTCACTCTTCAGTGTGTCGTCCAACGCTTCCTCTGTGCAGTGGCCTTACTCTGATCACCATTTTACCCACTCATGGGCCTGCTTGGGGACTGTGAGCAGGGGCAGTGGGGATGTGGGGAGTCTGAAGTCAGACACCCTTGGGTTCAACCTGCATTCAGCCACTTAATCTCCCTGAGCTTGGGCTTCCCCACCTGTAAAGTAATCCTCCTTCTGTTCTTGTGTGGATTAAGAGATAAAAAAGTGCTAAAGCACTTAGCCCAACTCCTGGCATAACTTTAGCATCCAAATAGTATTAGCTGTCATTGAGATGGTGATTTATTGTTAGCTATACTCTTTATTCATACTCTCAGTTCACGCCCTGGAAGAGGAGCCGGGCTGGTGTTGTCGCCCCTTCACACACAATAGAACAGAGGTGCAGGGGAGTCAGGCCGCAGCCTCCGCCCACCCTGCCCGGAGCCTGGTCGCTTCTGGAGTGATGCTTTCTTAGACTGTTGTTCTCCCGGAGGGGCTGCTGTCCTGCGACAGAAGTCCTGGGGACACTGAGGCCTTGTACAGTGGGATGATTCCCCCGACCCCAGGACCCTCCTAGGTGCAGCTTCCCTTCCCAGGCCCCAGTCCTGGGACCCACTCCTTCCTCTCCCCGTCACTAGGCTGCATAGTTGGGGTCTCCATGCTCTTGGAGGAGCCGCATTCTCGTGAAGTTATTTCCAATCACTACCCCCTGCTGCGGGCAGAGGGGGCCCCAAGTCCAGTGTCCCTCCGCCCAAACCCCCATCACTGAGGCCCTGGCGGCCCGTGGCCTACCTTGAGAGGGTGCAGGTAGCAGAGTCCACTCAGGAAGGGTGGCCAGGCGGGGCCGGGCAACTCCTGGCCGAGTGCGCGGGTGAGGTGGGCTATGTAGCTGGTGGCCAGCACCAGCACATCCAACTTGGAGAGCTTGGTGTCAGGGGGCACGGCAGGCAGAGCGGCCTGCAGGGCCAGGAAGGCCTGGCGCAGTGTCCTGACCCGGCTCCGCTCCCGCGCCGCATTCTCAGGACTGGCCTCGCTCTGCACAGAGGACCCCCAGTGAGTGAGTCTGGCCGGACCCCCACCCGTCCCTGGCTTCTAAGGGCATTCTTGTGCCGGGTCTTCTGCCAGAGTGGTAGCACTCTAAGCAGCAGGGACCAAGAGCATTGCCTCGTTGTGTCCGTTCTTGGCCCTGCTCTGCCTTACAGCTGAGGAAACAGAGAGCAGGCCTGCCTGGGGTCAGATGGAACAGGATGGCAAAGCTGGGCTCAGAGCCTGCTCTCCTAATTGTCCACTGCACCTCCTCCTGGCCCTCGTTCCATCCACGCCCAAGTCTGAAGCCTGCTTATCAGGGTGCCCTGCCTTGCTCAGTCAGGATGACCCTTGGCCCAGCCAGGTCCCACGAGGAAGAGGCAGCTGTGTCAAAGAGGAAAGGTTACCAAACTCAGGTCCAATCACAGGCTGAGGTCCTGGCCCTGCTGCTGACTGTTGCTTGGGACCTGGGGAAATTCACACCCCTCCTCCCGGCCTCAGTGCCCCCTAGAGAAGTGAGCCAAGCCTGGTCTCTCAGCCACACTCTGGTTCAGGCCCATTCATGCTAACCACTGAAGCATGGGCCCTTAGAGTCCAACGGGCCAGTGTCCCCTCTTTAGAGGGGGGATGCTAACACTGAATGATCTGCTCCCTTCGGGGGTGACCTCTCTCAGCCCCTCCAACCCCTGCCTCCCCAGCGCCCTCTGCAGGGCCAGTATCTCCTTACCCTGCCACGAGCCAGGCTTCTGGTCCTGGCCCCTCTTGGGGCAGGGGCGGCTCTGCTCCACCTTGGGCTGCTCCAGCTGGTCTCTTCCCACAGGTCCTGCCTCATCCTGCTCAGGCGGCTCCTTCTCCTGTCGGTGCCTGCTAGCAACCTCGGCCTGGCCTTCGCCGGGCTCTGCCCCATTCTGGGCATCGTGGGCAACCCTCTGGCCTTTCTCTGTGACATGCCACACCCTAGGGATGTGGTGCCACAGCCCCCAGGACGGGAACACTGTGCCTGAGGGAGCCTTGGGTTCAAGCAAGCTGGGGCAGGCTGGTCATCCCACCAGCAATGTCTACATCTGAGGGAGTTGGCGCTAACTCAGTCCTGCCTCTCGTCTTGCTCTGGGAAAACCGCCCACCCGGCACAGCCCCCGAGAAAAAACTCCTGCCTGCCTCCCAACCAGCGGAGGGTGGGGGTGCTGGATGCTGGGAGTGGCCAGGCCCTGGGAGGAGGCCCCTGCTGCAGGAGGCAGGAGGATGGCGGGAAGGGAGCTTCCTTCCTGGAGCCTCGCCTGACCCTGACAGCAGTCCTATGATAGACCTGCAACTTCAGATTTGGGGTTCAAGTTCATGGAAGGGCCCTGAACCTCCTTCTCTGTGCCAGAAGCCTGCCTGCACACATCCCAAAAGGACTTTCCTTGCCTTGCCAGTGAACATGACCTTCTAGCCATAGGGCACTACTCCCTATGCCCCAGGCATACCTCAGATTTTCAACCCAGTGGTTTTCCTTTGACCTTTCTGACCCCCAGGATACCTTCCTCCAGCTCTGCCAGGGGAAGGGCTGTCCCTCCTGCAGGCTGCACCCTTCATTTGTCGAAGGCACAGAGCCCAGAGCCCATGTCTTCCTATCGGATTGGTGCCCCTGTTGCCACAGAACCATGCCCCGGCCCAGTTCCTAACAGTTCAAAGTTCTCAGATCACTCCACACCTGCCAGCGCTAAGCACTTTACATGTATTATCTTTATTTCTCGGATCAACCTTATAAGAAAATAGGCTCACATCCTCATTTTACAGATGCAAAAACTGAGGTATTGGGAAGTAAAATAATTTGCCCAATACCAAACATCTAGTAAGTGATGCAGGTGGTATGAAGCCCAGGCAGCTAGTGGACTTGGAAGGCTTCCCTCACCCTATACAGTTCTACCGTGGGTGCCTTACTCACCTGTCTGTCCCCAGACTAGATGTGAGGAGTTCGAGGGCAAGGACCAGGGTGTTTGCTGAGGGCATCGTATCCGCCATACAGCTACTCAGCAGGAGGCAGGCTGAAGAAGTAGCAAATCTGCCACAGCAGCCCCTGCCTGTCTTCAAGTTACCACCTCTGCCTGCAGCAGGATGGTCTTGCACATCCCTAGTCCCTCAGTGTGGAACTCCAAGGGGGACAAAACAAGTAAAGGGAAAGTACACAGAGGACAATGGTGGCTAGAGATACAGCGAGGCAGACGCCCAGCCAACCAGAGGGAAAGGAACAAAGAAGACACAAAATTGACCCGAACATCCCCCAGTAAGGAAGCGAAGTGTGGTAATAGACAGAACAAGACAGACCTCTATATAATGATGTGGAAAGACTCCCCGAGATACACACTTAAGTGAAAAAACCTAGTTGTAAATCAGTCCGTATGTATAACAAGATCCAGCCAGGATAAACACACATACACACAAACCCCCTGAAAACCAAAGCTGTAAGTGTATGTACTTACGTGAACATATAGGAAGGAGACCAAAAAGATGCGTACCAAGTTTCTTTCCCCCCCCCCCCCAGGTGCAGAGAATGAAACACACACCTCAGCGCGTGGCACCCAGAGTCTTCGGCACACACAGGGCCCGTGGTCAGCCTCCCTCCCCGCCTGCCTCCCTTGCTTCCTTCCTTGCATTTCCTCGACCCCATTCCCATTATTCTTCCCTATCAAAGGCAGCCATTGCAAACTGCTGAATGTGTATCTTGTTTGTATGTGCGGTGGTTTGAAAACAGGTGCCCAACTTCTTTGATATGCTTCTCTTCAAAAGGTGAAGGCTGACTCCCTCCCCTTATGAGCTAGGCTTGGCGATCTGCTTCTTACCGGTAGAATGTGGTGGAAGTGTGTAACTTTTCCAACCAGGTTACAAAAGGCAGCGTAGCTCCTTGCTCGCTGTCCTATCACTCAGGTCACTCATATCACTCACTCTGGGAGAAGCCAGCCACGGTGTCACAAAAGAGCCCCGGGGAGAGGCGTGCGTGGTGAGGAACTGAGGCCTCTCACCAACTTGCACAGCGTGAGGGCATCACCTCGAAGACAGATCCTCCAGCCCCGGTCCGGCCTTCTGATGACTGCAGCCCTGGCTGGTGGTTTGAGCGTGACCCAGGGCAGTCCCTGAGCCAGAGTCGCCCACCTAAGCTGCTTTAACCCATAGAATTCCTGACCCACAGGAGTCATGTCAGATCAGTGTTTTGGGATGTTTTTTAAGTTTTGCTTTAAAAAAGTTATTGATGAGAGAGAGAGAGAGAGAGACTGATTTGTTGTTCCACTTATTCACGCATTCAGTGGTTAATTCTTGTATGTGTCCTAACTGGGGATGGAACCTGCAACCTTGGTGTATTGGAACAATGCTCCAACCAGCTGAGCTACCCTGCCAGGGCTTGAGATAATACATGTTTATTGCTGTTTAACTTTGGTGGTTATTTGGTAAGCAGTATGTGGTAGGTATATGAAACCATGTGCGTTGTGTGTGAATGAATTTTAAATCCAGTACATGATAATACATTTATATTATAAATATATAACACAACACCACTTAGGCATTCAGTGTTGTATTATATACTTCCTTGTTACTTCCTCCACTCAACCTCTGTTTTAAGTCCCATGCTTCTTTCTACCTGCCGTGGAGGACTACACGGTGTGCACCCATCACATTCTGAGCACCCCGAGAGCCCCAGAGACGAACACCCAGATTGCCTCCAGCTCCTCACCACCCCAGACAATGCTGTCATGAATACCACTGAATCCAGGTGAGATTAAAAATATATAAATATGTCTGGGAGCAGAATGCTGGGCTAGCTGACTAAGCCTAGCCAGAGGGCCCTCCAGAACGGCTGCAGGTCTGCCCGGCCGACAGCACTGCATGGGGCCCCACTGCCTCACCACCACCTGGCATTAACCTGATTCTTGGTTTTACAGTCATTTTAATTTGCCCTTATCTGATCACTGATGAGTTCAAGCACCCTTTGTGTGTGGTGCTTGGTGGAGATTCAGTTTCATTTTTCTCCATATAGGGAGCCCATTTTATTATCTCCATATAGGGAGACTGTTTTCCCAACATCATCTACTAACCAGTCCTCTCTCTCCCTGTTGAGCCTCAGCTCCCATTTTACCATATATTAAGTTTCCATATTTGTTTATAAGTCAATTTCTGAGCTCTTTATTTTGTTCCACTGGTCTTTTCATCTGTGTTTGAGCCAACATCATGCTGATTTTATTATGATGACTTTGTAGCATGTTTTAATATTTGGTAGAATAAAGCTCACCTCTTTCCTCTTGTTTTTCAAGTTTGACTTTGTTATTTCTGGACCTTTATTTTTCCAAATACATTTTAGAGAAAGTTTATTCAGTCCCTAAAAATTCAACTAACATTTTGACTCGGATTTCAATGACTCAGTGGATTAATTTGGGAAGTTTGCCATCTTCATGCCTTTAAGTCAATTTTTCTAAAAACATGGAATGTCTCTTGCTTTATGCCAATCATCTTCTATATCCTTTACTAGTTTTATAGTTTACAACATGAACACCTGTGTATTCCTGCTTCAGCGAAATTGTTTATAGTTTTATTGTACTAAATAGTTCATCGTTTTCATTGCTCTTGCACATGCTCTTATTCTTACATTACCTAGTTGATTATGGCTGCTATAAAAATGCTATTAAATTTTTAAAAGCTTGTCTTGGAACCAACAACCTTGTTGAACTTCATGAGTCTTAATACTCTGCTGATTCTGTTGGTTTTTCTAAGTAGATATAATAAAGATGATTGTACCTCTTCCTTTCCCATCTTTATACTCCCTTTCCTTAGAGCATTGACAAGTGCTTCCAATACCGTGTTAACCAGAAATTGGGGATTGTGGGCACCCTTTTCTTCTAATCTCAAGGTATCTACATCTTCTCCATTAAGCATACTATTTATTTGTTGCAGGTTTTTCTTTTTAAGATTTTATTTATTTATTTTTAGAGAGGGGAAGGGAGGGAGCAAGAGAAGGAAACATCAATGTGTGGTTGTCTCTCAAGCGCCCCCTACTGGGGGCCCACAACCCCAGCATGTGCTGTGACTAGGAATCGAACCAGCATCCCTTTGGTTTTCAGGCCGGCACTCAATCCACTCAGCCACACCAGCCAGGGCTGCTGCAGGTGTTTTACATATGACCTTGACCAAGTTAAGGCAGTACCCTTCTGTTCCTAATTGGCTAAGAGGTATTTGGTATTTTTTTTCATCATAAATAGGTGTAGAACTTTATCGAATGTTTTCCTGTGTTGATTGAGATAATCATGATTTTTCTCTCAGTCAAATAATATGTTAAATTATGCCCTTAGATTTCCTGATGAACAATCTTCTTGAAGCTCCTGTGATAAATCCCATCTGCATACAATTTATTTTTAAAACACACTGTCCTCTTCATTTAGTTCATATGTTATTTAGGATTTTTGCTACTATTTCATAAGTGATATGAGATTCTAACTTTCTTTAACTATCACAGTTTGGTTTTGGAGTCAGACTTACACTAACTTCATCCAATGAGCTGTGTAGCTCTTACTCTTTTTCTACTTCTTCAAACAACTTTTCACATAAGATAGGAGCTAATCCTTCTTTGAAAGTTTGGTGGAATGTACTTGTAAAACCACTGGGCCTGAGTTTTTTCCCTGACGGATAGGAGAAGAAGTTATAACTTCTACCTTGATTTCTTTATTTTCTTATTGATTAATTTAAGTTCCTTATTTCTTCTTATAAATCTTTGGTATTTTCTATTTTCCTATAAATTTACCTATTCCAACCCAGTAGTGATAGGGGACAAGAACAGAAGCCTCCTCCCTCCCCTTCTGGAACAGTCACTCATACCTCTCCTAGCGCCTCGAATGAGATAGAAATCCCTGCGAGCTCTACCACTGCCGGCCCCAGATGGGAACCCACTGTTACTATCTCTTCATCTCCCTTATGCCTCTAGATAGATTCCTCTTTTTTTGTTCTGTATTTCATTTGCCCCAAACTCTCTTTTTGTTCTTCCTCAGTGTTGCCAGAACCACGCTTAATTTATCAATCTTTTCAAAGACTAGCCTTTGAGTTTAACATTTTATATCCTTTAAAAGTTATTTATTTAAAATTTGTGCTAAAATACATAACATAAAATGTGCCATTTTGACGTGTACAGTTCAGTGAAGTATGTGAAGTACATTCACATCGTTGTAAAAACGTCGCTGCCATCCTTCCACAGCAGTTTCATCTTCTTGCAAAACTGAAATTCTAAACTCATTAATTAATAACTCCCCATCCCCCTACCCCTAGCACCGGGCCACCAGCACTGAACTTTCTGTCTCTCTGAATCTGATTACCCTAAAGTACCTCGTATGAGCAGAACCACACAGTACTGGTCCTTTTGTGACTGGCTCATTTCACTTAGCATGTCTGCAAGGGGCATGCATGGGGCAGCACGTATCGGAATCATCTTGTTTTTTAAGGTTAAATAATATTCCATTGAGTGTACACATCACATTTTGCTTATCCATTCATCTCATGGACATTTAGTTTGTTTCTATCTTTTGGCTATTGTGAGTAATGCTGTTATGAATATGCATGTACAATTACCTCTTTGAGACTCTATTTAGCTTCTTCTGTATATCTTAGAAGTGAATATACCCAGAAGTGAAATTGCTGAGTCATATAGTAATTCTATTTTTAATTTTTTGAGGAACTGCCATACTGTTTTCTACAGTAAGGTGGCTGCACCATTTTATATTCCCACAAACAGTACACAAGGGTTCCAATTTCTCCACATTCATGGGTATGGTTCTGCTTCAAGCATCCACTGGGGGTCTTGGAACATGGGCCCTGTGAATAGCAGGGACCACTGTGTGCCACTTCCAGACGGCTGCATGTTCTCCAAAAGTTGTTTTACTTGAACTCACTCTGCCCATTGTGATCATCCATTTATTTCCTTTCTGAGAGCTCACATCCATTTTGTTCAGTAACCCAGTTCCAAATTTTCCTGGCAAGCAACCAGACACTGGCTGGTTTGAGATTCTAGAATGTATCTTTTTTCCCTGTTTTGAATATTTACCTATCTGCAGTTATCTGACTCCTCTGTTATAGTCATGATTTCTCCAAGAATACTCAGGCAGCTCTGCCAGCAGCCACTTCCTACCATTATTATAATGTACAGCCCAAACGAAGAAGAGAGAGAAAAAGTGCATGGGTCCCATTCTCTTCGATAACTGTCCACTTGCCCATTTGTTCATCCCCTCAACCCACATCTCCAGATTTCTGGAGAAAACATGCTGCATAGCATTTGGGAGAATAGAGCACGGTGCTCTTGTTCAGGTTTGGGGCAGTCGGGGCGGGAAGTGTGTGGTAGATAAAGACTACAATGGGAACGACTAGCAAACAGAAACCACCGTGTTACAATATCACCGCTTCAACTTGGATGCCAAGTGCCTACCTCACACCATATACAAAAAGTAACTCAAAGTGGCCCCAGCTGGTGTGGCTCAGTGGATTAGGTGCCAGCCTGTGAACCAAAGGGTCACCGGTTCCATCCCAGTCAGGGCACATGCCTGGGTTGCGGGCCAGCCAGGTCCCCAGTAGGGGGCGCTTGAGGGGCAACCATACATTGATGTTTCCCTCTCTCCCTCCCTTTCCCTCTCTCTAAAGATAAATAAATTAAATCTTTTTAAAAAATTAACTCAAAATGAATCACAGACCTGACCTAAGCGTAAGAGCTAAAACTAAAAAGTCTGAAAAGAAATTTTCACAGCAAATCTTTGTGACCTTGGGTCAGGCAATCATTTCTTAGATAAGACACCAAAAGCAAGCAAGAAATGAAAAAATAGATAAATTGAACTTCATCAAATTTAAAAACTTTTGTGCATCAAAGGAGACTATCAAGAAAGTAAAAAGATAACCCAGAGAATAGAAGAAAATATTTGTAAACCATATGTCTAAAAAGGGGCTTGTGTCCAGAATATATAAGAACTCTTATGATTCATCAATAATACAAAAATCTAATTAAAATATGGGCTAAAGATTTAAATAGATATTTCTCCAGATAAGAAAACAGCGAATAAGGACATGAAAAGATGCTCAATAACATTAGTCATTAGGAAAATGCAAATCAAAACCACAATATTATACTACTTTATATCCATTAGGATTGCTAAAGTCAAAAAGACAATAGCCCTGACCAGTGTGGCTCAGGTGGATGGACGTCGTTCCGCAAAGCAAAATGTCACCAGTTGGATTCCTGGGTAGGGCACATGCCTGGGTTGTGGGCTCCCTCCATGGTTGGGTGGGTACAAGAGGCAGCCAATGGATCTTTCTCTCTCACACAGATATTTCTCTCCCTCTCTTTCTCCCTCCCTTCCCCTTTCTAAAGATAAATAAGTCAAATCTCTAAAAAAAAAAAAAAAGACAGACAATAACATTTGTCAGTGAGGACAGAAAAAGGCTGAGCCATCATTTCTTGCTAATGGGATTGAAAAATAGTACAGCTAATTGGAAGAAAGTTTGACAGTTCCTCAAAATGTTAAATATAGACTCACCATGAGACTCAACAACTCCACTCCTAGGTATCCACTCAAGAGAAATGAAAACACACGCCAGTGTTTGCAGCAGCACCGTTCATAGTCGCCCCAAAAGTAAAGAGAGCAAAATGTCCTCCAACTGATGAGCGAGAAAACAAAATGTGGTATATACATTTAAAGGAATATTATTTGGCAATAAAAAGGAATAAAGTACTGCCTCATGCTGTGACATGAATGAACTTGCAAAAGCTGTGAGGTGAAAGATGCCAGACACAAAAGGCCACACATTGTGTAATTCCACTTACATAAAATGCCTAGAATATGCAAATTCATAGAGACACAAAGTAGATTTATAGTTTCCAAGGACTGGGGAGAGAGAGGAGTGAGGAGTGACTGCCAATGGGGCCGGGATTTCTTCCGGGGGGATCCAAAAGTGTCCTAAAATTAGAACGTGTCGATGGCCTCTCGGCCCTGGGAGTATACTAGAAAACAGTGACTTGCATGCTTTAAAAGGGTGGATTGTGTGGTATGTGAATTATATCTCAAAAAATCGGTTAAGAAAATAGTTATTAAAATATGTAAGTACATCCTAAGGGGGCCTGGGGAGCAAGGGAAAATAGGAAGTTGAAGGGAGGGCCCAGCACAAACAGGTGTGTTGCTCAGGAGGACCTGGAGTGGAGGGAGTGGCATGTGGGCAGAGAGCGGAGGTGGAGACTTCCACCTGGGGAAGAGGGACGGAGTGCCCCAGAGAACTCCACCTGCTTCAGTTTTGTCAAGGGCCAGCAATTGGATGGTCTCTGAAAGAAGGTCCCAGAGCCTCAACGTGGACAGTCTATGATGTCAGCACCTCACCTTTGTGACACAGTCACTGGATGTCATGGAGAACTGCCCCCAGGAATTGGGGCTCTTAGCTCCCAAGGGGGGTGGCAATGCCACCCCTTAAACAAAGTCCCAGTCTCTCAGAGGCTTTCACCAGCTAGGCCCACCGCCCCTGCTGCTGCTGCTGGGTGTGACAAACCACATTGGCCAGGGCCAGGCTGAGCCAGAGGATATTAGCATTAGTGTCAGTAAGGGGTCACAGGGACCAGAGTGGCAGGAAACCAGGATGCTTGCAGAATCCCTGGTTCAGTTTTAGGAGAACAAAAGCCTGTGACAGAAGACCTCCATCTGGCCGAAGGAGAACTGAAGACAAAGCTCAGACAGAAATCTGGGCCTTAGTGAGTTTAGGATAAAGGATGCTGGGGGCGGAGAGGGGTGGGCCCACTCTTCGGTGACTGATGCTCTTTCTCCCAGGTCCCCTCATTGCAGAGGTGCCTTGTGAAACACAGCCCAGAGGAGCCCTCACGGGTAAGAGCCCACAATAGCAGCATACCCTCAATTCCCAGTCCCATCTCAGCCCCCATACTCCACACCTCCTTCTTCAACTCCATCCCACCCTCTCTATTTCTCTCCTTTTCAGCTCTAATCTTCCCTGGAGCAGTTTGCCAGGGTTTTTTTGACCCTGAAGGTGACATGGGTTTAGGGCCCTAGTGAACCAGCCTGGAAATGGCACCTGAGGCGGAGCAGAACTGGACCGATTCTCTCAATATCTGGGGCTCTGTTTCTTTCTCTACAGGTCCTATAGACTGTGTCTTCCTGGCCTATTCAGATAATTGCTGCTGCCCCGAAGTTCCCAAGAGGCAGGTCTGATTCTCCAACCCTATACATCCCTCATCAATGGCTGACTGCAAAGTAGTGAGAAGCGGAGTTTAGATCCAAGCTCCTGCCTGAACACCCGAGAGCCTGGTGCTACTGGGCTGGGTGTCTCCTAGGCTGCAGCTAGAGACACTGGGCCTGGCTCTGCCAGGTCTTTAATCTCTGGTCTTGACGCCCCAGTCCTTTCCGGATTCAAGGCCATGTTGCCTCAAAATAAGGACCAAGTGCTGCTACAGAACAAAGTACCCTCTGGGGTTTCCCCTCAGGACCCCTCACAACTTGTGGACTCCCCTCCCCACGACCTCCAGCCTCTGCCTCCTCAAAAATCGCTCTCTCCCTCCCTCCCACCTTGCCCCCCTCCTCCGCAGTCCCACTCTCCTGGCTCCCATTTCTACTCTTCTGACTCAAATTCTGACTTTGTGCTACATCCCTACGTGTCCTCTTTCCCAAGTTCCCCCACTTTCTTTCATCAGAATTACCTGTCTGTCTCCCTTTCACATTCCTCCTCTTCATCCCACCAGCTATACCCTTCTCCACCCCCTACTCACTCCTCCAGCCCCCCTCAGCCGCGGAACTCCTCTCTCCCACACTGCCAGTCTCGTCCAGACCCCGGAGACCTACCCAGCTCCACTCTCACTTCCCCGAGGCCCAGCCCGCCTTCTCTGGGGATCCATTCTAATAGACAGACATGGCACTGGCATCAGTACCAAGACCCCAGGCCCCCTGGGGTGGTGGGGGGATGCGTGGCAAGCGAGAGGGACCCAGCAGAGTTCAGGCACCCAGGAGCCCTGGCCCAGGCCCTGGTGGTTCACCTGGGGCACCGCCGTATTGCACACGACCTACGGTTACTGCTTTTGCAGCGCCTGTGGCTAGGCAGAACCGGCCCGGCTCCAGTCGTGGAGTATCCCATATGCCTGGTGTGTCTCCGGCCCCGTGGTCCCTCCTGCCCCAAGCCCAAGTACAGGACTGGACCCCGGCTGCTTGCCTTCCCCCAACTACTGCCCTGTGCACAGGGCCAAGAATCCAGACCACTCCGCATAGGCATCGGGTTTGGCCTCCGCCTGCCCCGTGGCCAGGCCAGGGCTTTGCATCTCTTGTCAGAAAGAAGACCAGAGGAAGTAGGACCTCAAGGCAAGGCCCCTCAGGCCCGCGGGTATCAAACCAAGGCTTCTCGGGCCCCAGCAGTTCCAGCCCCAGCCCCAGCAGCTCAGGCCGAGGCAGATTCAGCCCCAGGCAAATCCTCCCAGACCGGGAGCCTCAGGTCTGTAGGCTCTCAAGGGCCAAATTCTACTCAATGTCCAGGACCTCTACCTCAGGCACCAAAACAGGACACTGTCTCCCCGAAGCCCAAGTTTTCCTCAGCTCCAAAGACGCCTGCCTCTCCAAAGCCTGTTCTACAAAAGTTACCACCCCAGTTCCAGAGCCTCGGAGGCTGTCTGGAGCCCCTCCTCCAAATGCAGCAGTTCCCACCAGGCCCCAGATCTCAGGAAGTCCCACAAACACCCTGAAGGGCTGGCTGGCTGGAGGTCAGGTGTGCTCTCGAGCGCTTAACCCCGGAAGTCCCTTGTGGAGTCTGCTCTCCCCTGGCTGAAGAGGAGCAAGGGCACTGGAGGCCCCGTTCAGCCTTCAGTGTATCCAATAAAGCCTCGCACTGCAAAACTTGTGTTCGCGACGTGCTGAGCAGACACACTGGGTACCTACAGCAGGGCCAGAACCTTACAAGGGGTGGGGGAGAGTCAAAGGACATAGAGTGGCCAAGGAGAATGAATGCCATGTATCTGAAAAGGCATGGGGCCTACAAGGCCTGAACGCCTGGGTTTACAGAAGGCTCTGACTGGCCCTTCACACATTTAATTCAATTTGATGAGACAGGTAACGGCATCCCTCAAGCCTGAAACTACTGAGTCCCTTCCTCTGGGTGCACCTTAGGTTAAGGGTGCATGCTGATGAGGCCCGTGGAACAGCAAGAGGTGTCTCCTTGCAGGAAAGGGCACTCCTAGCATTCCCTTACAGAGAACACCAGAAGAACCCTAGATCTGCCCTGCTGGGGGGTCAAGTTGCCTGCCTCTGAGGATGTCAGAGGGGAGCAGCCCCCACCCACTAACCCGGGGGGGATTTATTTATTTTTAAATATTTATTTTAGAGGGATAGGGGGAGAGGAAGAGAAACATCAATGCATGATTGCTTCTCGTGGGCTCCCCCACTGGGGACCTGGCCTGCAAACCCCTCACTGGGAATCAAACTGGCGGCCCACAGGGCAATTTCGGGATTTAAAGCCAGGTTTGTTTTTAAAGTCCGCACTGCCTCCATTAAGAGGCAGGAGACACAGGTCACATTTCCAGTGTAAGAACTTGGGACAAACCACTGCATCTCCAGGGTAAAACGTCAAGACTGCGCTAGTGTGAGTCGGCTTTGAAGGTAGACAGCTCTAATCCAAGGATTTATTAAATCTTTACAGCACCGAGACTCTTATCCTGGCCTTTTCCGGGGAGGCCACAGCCCTAACGCACGGATTCTCTTTTAACCTTTATTACTTCTCCGCCTCCTCCCAAATCACCAAAGGTCTTCCGGGGACGCAGGAGCTCTCGACACCCGCCCCGCAGAAAGATGGCGGAATCTGACGTCACAATGGGGCGGAGAACAGAATCCCCGCGCAGGTGTTCGGACGCCCGGCGACCCGCTTAGTGCTGACGCGTTTTGGCGGTTCTGCGCCTGCGCGATGAGAGGGCGCTGGGTGCGCTTGCGTACTGAACGTCTGCGAGACCGGGGCGGGGATAGGGGGTTACTGTGTGTGTGGTTCGAGTGTGGGCAACGTCGCGGGTGTGAGAGGGGTCGGGAGTCCTCCCGGCGGAGGCAGAGTTGGGTTCAGCAGCAGCCAGGGCAAGAGTCGAAGGCCGGAAGCGACATGTCCTGGGCCCCGCAGTGCGGACAGTGAAGTGCGCAGAGAGCGGAATGGGTCGGCGCCGGGCGCCAGAGTTGTACCGGGCCCCGTTCCCGTTGTACGCGGTTCAGGTCGACCCCAGCACGGGGCTGCTCATCGCTGCGGGCGGAGGAGGCGCCGCCAAGACGGGCATAAAGAATGGAGTGGTAAGAGCGCACTGCCACTCTGGCCGGGTCACACCTTGGGCAGAGGGGGATTCTCGGAGGGTCGCGGGGGCGGGCCGCACCCCACCTCCGGCTGCCCAGTGGAAATCCCCGGCAAGCCGGGCATCCCGACGGGAATTTCAGCGGAGAACTTGATCACAGGGCGATTGAGGGACTCCTAAGGTAAAGTGAAAACTGTAACAGTGCTGCTTAGGGGCTTCAGTTCTAACTTAGGAGCAGCCACGGGGGTCTTATCCTGGCCTTTTCCGGGGAGGCCACAGAGGCCGCCTGCCCTCCAACAGCAGGGACGGTGCTGCTTTTGGCCCCTAGGCTAGCTTTTCTTCACTTTCCTAATCGTCGCCCATTAACTCTGTGAACTGGAGGCAATGCTCCCAACCCTGCCTGCTGTACAGATTAGTGAGGTTCAAAATAAGAGAGGGCGTAGGGGGTTAGAAAAAGCCTTGTGAGCTAGAAAGTGCGGTAAACGGAGGGGTAGGGTACCACCAGATCATAGGACGCACGTTTGCGCTTGCGGTAAACCCCAGGCAGCCCTGGACCTTGCTCAGCCCGCGTCCCTCTCCCACAGCATTTTCTGCAGCTAGAGCAGATTAATGGGCATCTGAGCGCTGCCTTACTACACTCCCATGACACAGAGACACGGGCTACTATGAACTTGGCTCTGGCTGGTAACATCCTTGCTGCAGGGCAGGATGCCAGCTGTCAGCTCCTGCGCTTCCAGTTCCACCAACAGAAAGGCAAAAACAAGGCAGAGAAAGCAGGTGAGAAGCTGTCTCTCTAGCTTTGGGAAAAGGGTTAAATGAGTCAGAACACTCTCATTTTGGTCTCTGAAAAAGTGGGGCTGGAAGTGGGGTTATGGTAGCAGGCAGGAAGCTGGATGTTCACCAGCCCTGTAGAGAGGGGACCAGTATTATTTGCTGTAGAAGCCTAGAATCTGGTGGGCTGTGTGTATTGCAGGTTCCAAGGAGCAGGGGCCTCGACAGAGAAAGGGGGCAGCCCCAACAGAGAAGAAATCCGGAGCTGAAACCCACCAGGAGGGGGTAGGACTGAGAGTAGAGAATTTGCAGGCGGTGCAGACAGACTTCAGCCCAGATCCACTGCAGAAAGTTGTATGCTACAACCACGATAATACCCTGCTTGCCACCGGGGGCACGGATGGCTGTGTTCGTGTCTGGAAGGTATGGTTTGGGGGGGGTTAGGGAGGATACGTGTTGGTAGCAGCACAGCCAGAACTGTGAGAAACTGAATATGGCTTCTGGGAACTTGTGAGGGAAGTCTGTGCTGAGTGGCCCTTAGAAGAGAAGAGGGTGGAGGTCGTGGCCGCTCTTGCTGGGTACTCGGGCTGACCGTAGTGGTGGTTTGGCTGCAGGTGCCCAGCCTGGAGAAAGTGCTGGAATTCAAAGCCCATGGAGGGGAGATTGAGGACCTGGCTTTGGGGCCTGATGGCAAGGTGAGGAGGTGAGAGGGTGGAGAAAGTAGGTGGTTATGCTGCTCGTTTTCTGTAAGTGGATCTTCTAACTGTCCTTCTTTGGAATCTTGATTCCTGACTAGTTGGTGACGGTGGGCTGGGACCTTAAGGCCTTCGTGTGGCAGAAGGATCAGCAGGTGACACAGCTGCACTGGCAAGAGAATGGACCCACCTTTTCTAACACGCCTTATCGCTACCAGGCCTGCAGGTGGGGAGGTCCTGGAGGGTGGCTAAAAGAGGCTCCACCTAGATGTGGTGGGGGACTAGGAAAAGCCTCAGGGGGAGCTGGGGAAGATTGTGGCCTTGGCGGGTGTGACCTCATGCTGGACCAAGGCACAGGAGGGTACGAACTCTTGTGGAGGGCTGGGCAGGCCCCAGGGGCTAAACGGCTTCTTACTGACTTCCAGGTTTGGGCAGGTTCCAGACCAGCCTGCCGGGCTGCGACTCTTCACAGTGCAAATCCCCCACAAGCGTCTGCGCCAGCCCCCACCCTGCTACCTCACAGCTTGGGATGGCTCTACCTTCCTGCCTCTTCGGACCAAACCCTGTGGCCATGAAGTCATCTCCTGCCTTAGTGTCAGGTTGGAGACAGAGCTGGCTTGGCTGGGTGTGAGGGTGGCTGGCAGAACAGCAGGAGGGGTCCCGCCTGAGGACTGTTTTTAGTGAGTGTTGCTGTACAGGCCTCTAGGACAGAGCACATTTTATTGTTCATTGCAGTGATTCGGGCACCTTCCTAGGCCTGGGCACGGTCACTGGATCTGTGGCCATCTACATAGCTTTCTCTCTCCAGGTAATGGGTAGAGGTGGGCATAGCCCAGAGGGCCCTTTGGGTGGGGACTCTAGGCCTTCTACCCTGAGGGCAGGAAGGAATCTGGCCCAGCCTATAGAGTGAAAGCTTTCTGGGGTGCAGGGGCATGTTTTCCAGAATGAATGTTCCCACCTGGGGCTTCCCTCACTCATTTTCCTCCTGTCGCTAGCGCCTCTACTATGTGAAGGAATCCCATGGCATTGTGGTGACGGATGTGGCTTTTCTACCTGAGAAAGGTCGTGGTCCAGAGCTCCTTGGGTCCCATGAAACTGCCCTCTTTTCTGTGGCTGTGGATAGTCGTTGCCAGCTGCATCTGCTACCCTCACGACGTGAGTCATTGGGGTGGGCAGGTACTACCAAACCTTTATCTGTAGCAAAAATTTGCTTCCTGGAACAGTGGGCTGCTTATTTATAGCCAGCTGCCCCCTCTGTGAATGGAGTCGATCGAGGGTTCTGGTTACTGGGCTGTGAGGGCCCTTTGCCTACTGCCTTCTTCCCTCACCCCCTGCAGGGAGTGTTCCTGTGTGGCTACTGCTGCTGCTATGTGTTGGACTTATTTTCACGACTATCCTGCTGCTCCAGAGTGCCTTTCCAGGTTTTCTTTAGCCTCTTGCTCCCAGGGAGTCGGCGGCCTAGACTCAGCCACCTTCTGGACTGAAGTGGAAGCCTGGACTCCATTGTTTACTCCATCTCTGCCTGGGTCCACAGCTGAGGTGGCCTCTGATGAGACTTGACGGAACTGTCTGCCCTGCCCAGTTAAAGCTTGGCTGTGGCCCTGTGTGACTCTGAGTTCTGGGAACCCTGTGTTCGTCATCTTTGGATCCACTTAGGACATTGGCATCTGCAGTCCAGGCCATACCACCTGCCTCCTCTCCTCTGCTCACTGGAGGCTCCTGAGCTTACCCTTTCTCCAGAGATACGTGAAGATGCCCCAGAATCTGGGGTCAGTGCTTCCTGCGGAAGTGATCTGTTTCCCCTCCACCCTCACCACTGGGGCCAGCTGCTCTTCCCATGAGCCCCTTGCATTTGCTGGGCCAAGCACCGGCCTGGAACTTGGCATGAGGGAAGGAAGGGACAAAAGGAAAACCCCGGCAGTAATCTGTGGGTTGAGCTGAGTAGCTCTAGGTCAGCCAGGCTAAAGATGCAGTCAATTCCTTGGTGGTCTACCCTAGCCCTGAGAAAAGGGAAAGTGAACCTCAGCCCATTGGACAGGAAAAGTTGATATTTAATAAACAAGGGAAGACTTAACTGAGTCCCTAAATGGCACTGTCGTCAGCTCTTGTCCCCCTCAGGAGTTGAGAGCGCCTTGAGGCTGAGCAGCTCTGCTGGGTGCTGGAAGATGGCTTTGGCATACTGATGGAAGAGGCGGCTCATGTAGCAATGCTGCCAGGGGAGCAGCCCTTCCAGGAAGCCAATGTGACCACCCTGGGCTGTGATGAGCAGTGCGACATAAGGAGATTGCTGGGCAGCCTGTAGTGGAAGGGCTGGGGGAGGGGTTGGAGAGGAGGTCAGGAGCCCAGGCCTCTACTGAGAACCCAGGCCCTCTCCGCTTCACCTCACAGCTCATTGTCCTTGGCGCCTAAAGCATCAAGGTTGAGCATGCTCACCGTGGGCTGGGGAGAAGGGGTCATCAGCTGCATTGAGGCAGAGCACAGGTGTCTCAATGGCAGCTACTTTAGTTCTTGGGCTTGCTGCGTGGTAGTAGGTAACACAGTCTTTATATCCAAAGGCCACAGCTGTGTATCGCTCATCAAATTGGCGGATTGTGCGGGCCTGTGGGTGGTGGAAGGTGGGGAAGGTGGGGTAGGCTAGGATAAGAGTAGGGAATAGGAAATATTAGAAGAATTGGGTGGAGGGAAGGTGGTTGAAAGACTATACCTGTAGCACAAAGTCTACATCGACCACCTTTTCCATCACCTTTCTGTTTCTGCAAAAGAGAGCCCGGGTTGGACCTGACCTAAGCACTGAGAGAACCTGGCCCATGTGCCATCCTACCCGGTCTGCTGCCCCATCCCACTTGCCAAGACCCTACCGGTCCACAACTTGGCAGAGCCCCGCAGTGAGGCGCTGATTAAAGAGCAGTGAGTTGAGTGGCGTCTCCAGGGAACTGGTGGTCTCAAAGGAATCCCAGCATGCAGACAGAGTCAGTGCTGCCACCAGCCCTGCAGCCCGTCCTGTCCGTGCCAGGTGGTTCAGTACCAGTATCCTGCATGGTTGGACCAGTGGCAGTGAAAGAAAGGCTTGCATTAGTGAGTGGACAAAGGAGATGGGGAGAAGACGTGGAGGAGAACACACTGGGAGGCCAGGTGTTTGGGTTAAGCCCAGGCAGCCTTTACCCTCCGAGAGAGATGCCCACAGCCAGCAGTGGAGCGTGGGAGTAGTGGCGCTTTATGTGGCTCACAACCATCTCCAGATCTTCAGTGTTGCTAGCACAGAAGGCCCTGTGGGTCTGAAGCAAACCAGGTCATTGGGTAGGGAGGGCAGCCTGGGCCAGATGGCAGAAAATGGGAGGGTAAATGAATAGAAGTTCAGGGCCAAGGGTCTCTCCAGGGAAGGGGTGAAGAGCTGTTATGAGGAAAGAGGGTACTCACCAGCAGTGCTTCCCCACGGCAGCCCCGGTTGTTGAAAACGACAGCCCTGTGGCACACAGGTACATCCTAGCCAGACTCTCCCTAAAAGCTGCTCTCCTTTGGCAGCTTTCAGAAAGCCCAGTGAGATGTATCTTTCATAGAGCACCGCCTCCCCGTAACTATCAGAATCTGAATTGACCTCCCTGTTACCAGTTCTTAGATACCACCCCACCCCTCTGGGTTGTGCCATCCTTACCTATAACCATCCTTCAAAGCTTGGTCAACTAGGTGCAAGATATAGGTCTCCTGGCTACTGCCTGTTATCCCAGGAAGCAGCAGTACAACAGGCTGCGTGGCTGGGGCTGGGTGCCGACTGCCGCCGGGCCGGCCGGCCCAGTCTAGCAGCAGCTGTCCTCCATCTGGGGTTTGGAGGACCTCACTGTGGTTTGGGGGAAAGGGCACACACAGATACCATTAGGAACTCTGCATTTAAGAGGTTTACTCCCCGCCCTACCAACAACTCCCACGACTTCCCATTAGCATCATTTGCGGGCATACATTCGGCAAAACAAGACTTACAGTGTAAAGGGGACAGAACAGGTTAAATATTACCTCCTGGTTGTGCAATTAGGTATCCCTCCACAGAGCCACTCTCGTCTTTAGCCTCAACACACTGAGGTGGGAGCCAAGATCGCTTTAGTTTCAAAAGAGGTAGACAGGATTCCCCTATACTTGCAGCTTGGTGTTCCCCTTCTGACCTTACCTCCAGTAAAGGACTGGAGGCCGAGGTTGCAGTAAGACTCGGAAGATGGTTTGTAGCCGCCCCTCAAAACACCACAGCGTAGGGTAGAAAGTCTCCACAGTGATTGGACAGTGTTGCTCCAGGAAGGCCAGGAACCTGGACCCCGTTACCAGTCGAGGTCTCTGTAATCACAACATGATCTGCCTCACTCTCCTGATTTTTGTGCCAAAGCAGTGAGGGCACTTGACACCGGCGGCCCCTCTTCATAGGGCAGCCTGGAGGGCACTGCTGCTGCAGCTGGGGATGAGAAATCGGGCAGACCTCGGCCTGGAATGGCCCAGCCACCTGTTAACATAGTCCAGCTAGGGCTGAAAGGACTGTGGTCTTGGAGCTGTCCTCTCCAGGAGGGACCTTGCACTGGCTCAGAAACAGGGCTGGGAGCTCCTGCAGCTGGCTGGGGCTGACTCCCCCACTTGGCTTATCTGTGAACCACCCCACTGTGGAGATAGCAGGCAACGTAGGTAAACTGCCCTACTGATCCTGGCAGGGAGGGTTGGGACCCCAGACAGAAGCTCAAGAAATGCAGCACCGTTCGATCTGTGACCTTTTGCCTTGCAGTTGAAGTTTCCACACTGTCATCTTCCCAAAACCAGGTCTGGCCACTGGTTCCCCCTGATTTTAGCACTGCATGTTTCCATTCCCTACTGGATGTGGTTACCACTGAAGGGCGTCTTCCTACCACAGTGCCTCACTTCCTCACTCTGGCCCCAGACCTTAGGCCACGTGAACAGGTTTTTCTCTTGCTTCACACCAGCCAGGAAGGAGATAACAGATTAGATAATGGGACTGGGACGGGTGGGGTGAGGCAAGTGGGCCCTGAGCCTGATTGACAACCCCTCTGCCTGGTTCTTCTGAGCAGACCAAGGGAGTGAGAGGGACTGGCCACAGAAGGCTTCTGAAGGAGTATGCTGTACAAAGCCAAAAGACTTCAGACTCAAGAAACAGAAATTGCATTTCTGTTGCAGGACCTAAGGAACCTGAGGACCAGATTCTTATCTCTTCTGCAGTCTTGGTAGCAAAGGGGTCTAGGTGAATTACGAACTAGAGAGGCCAGGTTGGTAGTGTGATTGCTGTGAGATGTGAGTCGAACCCTGGTTCTCAAGCCCTGGAATAATAACACCTGTGATTCATTCATTGTGTGCTATATGCAGGCACTAGGCTAAGCCCAATAGTTTATGAGTGAAGAAACTATGGCTCACAGAAATGTAGTTGTTTTCCAAAACCACATAGCAAACGAGGCAAAGCAGAATTAATAGTTATATCACCACTAATAGTAGTAGGTAAAATTTGTTCAGTGCTCCTTTTGTTCCAAGCATTGTGCTAAGCATTTTACATAATAATGTCCTGTGGTCTTCCTAACAGCCCTTTGAGACAGGTAATGTGATCCCTCTGTGGATGCAGGTTTGAAAGCCAAGTAATTTGTCAAAGGTCGTGAAGCTTGCCAAAGATAGTGGGGGAACTGGAACATGTCTAGAGCTAGTGCTCTTAGTCACTGTACTGCCTTACTTCCTAATCGCCAAGATTTTCAGTTTTTATCAGTTTATTAAGTCCTTGAACAAATAGCTCAGTGGTGCAGAATAAGGTACTAGTAAATTAGGTGACAGGTTTGATTTATGTAGGTTAGTTTCATTTTAACTATAGTGAAGTACTGACTCATTCCTGAGAATTAAGGATCAATAAATACCTATCCATTGTGCTGCACAATCCAAACACTGTGGCTTCAGGGCCTCTAGAATGGCACCTTCCCTGCATTTTAACCAGGATGGGAAGTCAGGGGAGGGTTTGGAATGTGAAGTGGCAAAGGTCGGACTTCGCTGTGGCTTGTTGCAAAGGAAAATGCATAGTTATGGTCTGAAGTGAGTGACTTTCCAAATCAGACATATTGTATAAAGTAAGGATTTATAGAGTATTTGTGAGGTTTGAACTTTTTAAATTGCTTTAAGGCAGACTTGTTTTATTAAAAAATACATGTGAATGCTGAAAGCTCTGAAAATGCAGAAAAGTCAGGTGACATTAAAATTCCCTGTTGATCTGTTTAAAGGGCTTGAATCAATAGGTTTCTTGTTGACTCATTTACTTGGAACAGAATTTAATGAGTATAAAAAGATTTAGATTTTTCTGGATATGTAAATTAGGTATTTAATCTAAATTTCAGTGAGGATATAATCTCCAAGTTTATCAAAATCAACCTCTTCAGAATTTTTAACTGTACTATACTCCGAGAGCCTAGAACTTAAAACAAGGCTGAATGAGCAAGCGCAGTTAGGGTTACCCATTAATCCTGAGCCAGGAGGGAAAGGAACCTCCCCCAGTCCTGAAGGAAGCAAGGCCCTGCTATCTGTTGGAGTGATGCTGGGAGTTGGCCACAACCCCACAGGCCTCAGGGTCTTTCATTCAGTGCACCTACTGAGAAACATAGCTTGACTGCTGAAAAGAACAGGAAAGCCTAGTGTGCATGTCTCCCTGATGTGGCAGGACGCCTTCCACCCACCTTTCTCCCAGTCTGTGCATGCCATAGGGAGCAGCACCCCTCTGGTGTCTGCAAGGCCCAGATGGCATTGGAAGCGTGACAGATGCAGAGAATCTAGGCAGGCAAAGAAATTACTCTTCATAAGGTGGTAAGCAAAGAGGAGCCTGGCGGGAGCGCAGGGCCGGTGGCTTGCTTGATGGGGTTGAAGCATCCAATTTCACCTGGGGTGGGAGGCCCAATCATGCCAGCTCCCGCAAAAGGCTTGAGCTTTTTCCCTAGACCCAAATACCCCCTGAAGTATCCCCTAGACCCAAGTACCCCCTACCCACCCACCAGAGCTCTGGACCCACACCCACCTGGGGCACACATGCCCAGTAGTAGCCCAAGTAGAGGGCAGCGCCAAGACCCCAAAGCAGAAAGAACAGCTCTGTCCAGGTGCCATGCTGAGGGCTTGGGGAGAAGCTCAGCATAGTGTTGCTGGGTTTCGACTCGCAGGTTCTGGACTGGCCCCAGCACCTTGACTTTGACTTGTAGGCCTGCAGGTGCGTGCCAGAACCCACCCGTTGCGTGCTATTGGACGGCCCGTGCAGGTCCCGCCTCCACTGCTGGCGGGGTGGGGTCCGGTGACCCCCGCCCCATTCCCCGTGTGCGAGCCTTCAGGGCTTGTGCGAGGGCCGCGCGGGGTTGGGGGTGCCGCGTCCCGTGCCCCGCGGAGCTGAACTGAGTGACCTGCAAATGGCTTCCGCACCGCGCCTCCCCGTCTCCTGCTTCCGCTTCGCGGTCACGGGCAGGGCAGCCCCCGGGAAGGACTGGCGGCCGCCCCTGCCGCCGCCGCCATCTTGGTGAGGCCCCGCCAGCCCCTTCCTCGCACTCTGCCCTGGAGGCAGAGGCGGCCAGTCAGGCAGCCTGGTCACCTAGGACACGGCGGCTCCAGGGGCGACGCTGTGCCCTGTCACACAGAGTACAGCCACGCAGTGACCTTTGCTCTCGGGACATGGCCGGTTCCCGTCACAGTGGGACACCCTTCACAGTGGTCCTCACCCCGGACGCACCGGGCGCGATAGCACTTCGTAGTCATGTGATCAGGGTTCGGCCAGGACAGAGTGGGCGGCTTCCACACGGTTGCGCGCGCGCGCGCGCACACACACACACACACACACACACACACACACACACGAGTTGAAGCCGCTCTCGTGCAACGTCGCTCTGTGTGATGTAATCCCTGTCAAGGAAATACAGCAGATACCACCCCTCCCCTCTGCCACCAGGCGCTTGGCGCGCCCCAGGGGTGCCGCCCCCTGTCTTCACCGGGAGGTGGACACGAGTCTGCCACCAGCGCAGTGGCGCTCAACTTTGACCGAAGATCAGAGCCATCTGGGGCCTTTAAAAACGAGCAGTGTCCACGCCCCAACTCCAATATAGTTTGTCTGGAGCCCAGACTAAGTAGCAAGGTAACTGAGAAGCTCTCTGGAAGATCCAAGAATGCAGTCAGGGTCCAACCCCCGCAGCGGGGTGTGCTGTAGGTCAGGGAAGGTCCTGCTGCAGCAGGAGCTTTGAGGAGGGTTCCTGAACGCCATGGGATCAGAGAAAGCGTGCCCAGTATTAAATGACAATGCGTTTTAGGTGAAACCGAAAAGTGAGGAGTTTCCCAGGCAAGGGGGAGGCAGACAGAGAGTAGTTGTTCCAACAGAGGAAACAGCCTAAGCAGAAGCCTGGATGTGAGAGACTTCTTGAAGGACACGAGAAATTTGGTCAGGAGCACAGGAGATGGTCAAGGAGCGGAGTGTGAATAGCTACATAAAGATGTTAGAGTTTTTCCTGAAGGTGGAGAAAAGCCATCAGAGTTTTATGAAGGGGTGGGCAACATACTCAGAGTTGTTTTATTTTTAAAGATTTTATTTATTTATTTTTAAAAAGAGGGGAAGAGAGAGAGGGAGAGAAACATAGACGTGTGAGAGATACATCAGTTGGTTGCTTCTTGCACACCAGCAGGGACCTGGCTCGCATCCCAGGCGTGTACCTTGACCAAGAATCAAATCGACCACCTTTCGGTTGTCGTCAGGACTGCACTCAATCCAGTGAGCCACACCAGCCAGGGCCAGAGTTGTTTCAGAAGAATCATTCAGGGTACTTGGAGAATGGATGGGAGGAGGATGAGAATGGAAGCAGAGAGGCCAATTAGGGAGCTGTAAACCGAACTTTGGCAGAATGATGGCTGCCTGGACTGGGGCAGGAGTGAAGCTCTTCAAACTAGGAGGCTGCATTCACAGTAGGTAGGAGGTGTGGGGAGAAGGAGGAGTCATGGATGACCCCAGGTTTTTGACTGCTCTGGTTCATGGATGCCTGGCAGTGCCTGCTTCTGGGATAGGAAAACTGAGGGAGCGCATGGTGTGAGGGATAAGGGGACACATTCTGGCTCAGACACATAGAGGTCAGGGTGCTGGTAGGTATTCTAATTGTGTTTTTTTGGATTCTGTATTTGTCTGTTTGGTGTGCATTATCACAAAGCCAAACTCATGGCCAAAGTTGTTTCCATCACCCCTGCTATCCAGAGTCCTACTCTGAGCCACTTCCTTCATGTAACTCACACATACCAAACCAGTGTTTTCCCTTCTGCTGAATCATCACAGGGCTGGGTACCAGACAGCCAGGGACAGCCCCTTTCCTTCACAGTCCACCAGAAATATTCAAACTGGCCAATCCAAAGGTGTTTGCCAGGCCCTGCCTCACCTTTCTCACTTAACAAAGGCTGTGACCTATATCTTGCCTGGCTACTTTCTGCCTTCTCACCTACCCTGGTGCTCCTCACTGTGGGCCTGTGGGAAAGCTGTGCCTCTTATTTCTAGGGAAACTGTAACATTAACCTTTTCTTTCAATGGCATTGACCTCTCCATGTTGTCACTCAGTCACCTTTATACGTTAAGATTCAGGCACAGATCAGCATGCTGTTCAATTTCCGATGTAGTCTGGGGTTTAGAGACTAGAAAGTGAGAATCGGTAATCATCAGTACTTAGATAATATATTAGTTTGCAGGGTTGCCATAACAAAGTACTACAAGCTGGTTATCTTAAACAACAGGAGTTTATTATCTTACAATTCTGGGTACTAGAAGTCCAAGATCAAAGTGTCAGCAGGATTGGTTCCTCCTGAGAGCCATGAGGAAGAATCTGCCCCATGCCTCTTCACTAATTTCTGATGCTTTGCTGGCAATCTTTGGCCTTCCTGGTCATCCTGGTCATGCAGAAGCTTCACTACAATCTCTGTGTCTTTACATGCTCTTCTGTGTGTGTGTGTGTGTGTGTGTGTGTGTGTGTGTTTATCCACAGTCTTATATGCATAGCAGTCATATTAAATTAGGAAACTACCCTACTTCAGTATGACATCATAGTTACTAATTATATCTGCAGTGACTCTACTTCCAAAGATTACATTCTGAGGTAGTAGGGCTTAGAATTCAAACACATACATTTTGGATGCAGTTCAACCCATAATACAGAGTGATGGCAGCCACATGAACAGATGAACACAAGGACAGATGGAGAGTGAGGAAACGGCCCAGGGGAATTCTGAAGCATGAAAAAAACTAAGAAGAAATGACTATAGAGAGAGAGAGATGGTGCTGATGAAACCAATGAAGACTGTGATCCAAGGAGGTAGTGTCCATCAGTGTGCACCCAGGAAAGAGAACAGGATGACCTTGGTGAGAGCAGGGACGGATGCTGATGGGAAGCAGCTGATGGAGAGGCAGAAGATGAAGATTCCAGAGAGATAAGAAGTCATGTATTCAAAAAACTAAATCCCGCCCTAGCTGGGTAGCTCAGGTGGTTAGAGCATCATCTCGATTTACCAAGGTTTCTGTGGGACAGGGCACGTGTAGGAATCAACCAGTGAATGCATGGATGGGTGGAACAACTAACTGTTGTCTCTCTCTCAGTTCCTCTCTGTCTCTGAAATTCTTCAAAAAAGAAGAACTAAGTCCTTGGGCCAGTGGATGAGGATGCAGTCTGGAGCCTTGTGGGGGTACCAACCACTGTGACAAATGCAGGACACTCCATTTTGAACGCAGAGCTGCGGCCACACTCTGTGGCACTCTGTGCTGGCAAACAACTGCCACCATCGCCCTCAAGACACTTTCTCCAGACCAACCCCGTCCATGTCTCATACGGAGCCACTTCTCAATGATGTGCACAGTCACAGCCGCACAGTGACACTGTTGCTGGAAAGCGAGATATTCAAGCTGTCTGTCACTTGAGTATCTCAAACAACTCAGCAAGAGTTGGCCCAGCCACCCTAACACACGTGACACTGATATCCTCTGGCACAGCCACACACAGTCACACATGGGCCATACTCTTTCAAGCCCACGCTGTCACACTGGTCACGCAGTCACACAAAATACCGCCTGCTCTGTCACAAGTTCCCCAAGCACACAGCCGCAGACACCAGTCGCACCCGCACACATCAAGGGCAAGTTACATTCTGTCTTGTCCCTGCGGGCAGTGGCACCCACAGCATCACCGAGCGAAACACGCTTGTAGGACTCGGCAGCCTCACCATCTGCCTCTTTGTCTCTCTGTCTAGTTGTCTCTCTCTCTCTCTCTCTCTCTCACACACACACACACACACACACACACACTCACACTCACTCGCGGGGACCCAGCGGAGGAAGACTGGTGGAGGCTGCGGAGGGGAGCCGGGTTCCCGGGTCCCTGGTCAGGGCGGGGCGGCTGCCCTGCCCTCGAGCTGGCGCCCAGGACTCTGCCCGGGCCAGGGCGGCGGCTGCGGCCGGGAGGGCGACGTGGAGCGGCCACGTGGAGCTGCCCGGGGGCGGGCAGGGCGGCGAGGAGCTTGGCTCACGGCCCCGAGCGACTCCGAAGCCGCCCCCAGCTGGAGCCGCGCCGCCGCAGGTGGGTCCGAGCCCGGCCCGGGCGGGCTGCGGGTGCCGGCCGGGGACCCCCACCCCAGCCGGGCCGCGGGGTCCGGGCGGCCCCTGGCCTCTCGGCGTGGGTGTTGCAGGCGCAGCCCCGCTGCATCCCCGCGGCTCCCGCGGCCGCTGCCGAGGCCCTGGCCTCCCGGGAGAGCAGGTGGAGGAGGGAGCGGGAGGCCTGGCCACCTCCCCCCCGCGCGAGGAGGAGGTTCTCCCGGCGCTTTCCCTGCGGCTGTCTCCGCGGTCGCCCCGACTGCGCCCGGGAGAAGGGCCCCGGCAGGAGTCTCACCCGCATTTGACAGATGACGAAAAGGGGACCGGGAGGCTGGAAGCTGCAGGATGGAGCCCCGCTCCCAGGCGGGGGACCCTGTGGCTGTCATGGCCATGGCCACTCGCGTTTTCTTCGGCTGCGGCTGGGGGTGGGGGGCGTGGGTGGGAGGTGGTCTGGGGGGGTGGGAGGCGGTGCTGGGAGGCACCAGAGAGGTGAGCTAAGGGAGAAGGTTCAGTCCCGAATAACCTCGGGGCAGACTTAGCCCGCAGTGGAATGGATGCCCTGGGAGGTGCTGGGCTCGCGTCCTGGAAAGTCAAGCGGAGGCTGAATGGCCTTTGACAGGGACGCCGTGGAGGAAGCTTTCGCACCGGATGGGAAGTTATGCAAGGTGAAAGGCCCCTGCCACATCCTGGAGTCTCTGAGCCGCTCAAGGAGCATCCCACGGCCGCCAGGCATGTCACCCGCGTTCCCCGCGGCCTCCTCCCCATGCCCCTGGGGGACAGCGGCTGCTCTGTGACAGGCCTTTTGCGGCCGACTTGGAAGTCAGGCAGCATCATTTTATCTACTCATTAGCACTGGGTCGTTAAGTCCAGCTCCTATACAAGGAAAGGTGCATTAGCCTTGAGCTTCTGTGGCACAGTGTCGAAGAATCCGTAGTCTTGCTTTTCAAACCGGCTCAGTTGGCTTCCCGAGTGAGTAGTTCGGTGAGGGGTGCATCCCCTCTGTGTCGGAACTGCTGCTACCACAAGAGGTATTTGTTCTCTGCTAGAAGACAACTGCTAGCCGATGACATACATGTGAAGCCTGAGTGATAGGTTTTGACAGCTCTGAGAGATTTAAATTACTCCAGAGCCTCCTGTTGGCCTAGGTCCCGGCAGCAAACAGATGGGGAGGAGAACGCAAATGGAGAGTTTTCAGATGGGGAGACCAGGATGGTGGGTCTGTGTGTAGCTACTGCAGAGCAGTCGGGAAAACTTCTGGAAGGAAAAAGGCCAGGCCTTGGGTTCTCCATATCTTGGAACCTTGACCACACACCCCCATGAGGGGCTGCAGGGGGAGAACCTGAAACACAGAAGTCACAGCTAGAGAGCTGCAGAGCCTGGATTTGAAGTTAGACAGCCTGAGCTCGGGACCCCCAACTCTGGGGCTATGCCCTCTATTTCTTAGCAATGTTGTTTTTCTCTGTCTTTCTCTTAATCATTGTTTTAACACTGGTGTTTTTTCCAATTTGTGCATTTACAAGCTTTAAGGAAAAAGAGTAATTCTACTTTATATTAATTTATCAGGTTGCGCCTCACGTATAGTAGGTGCTTAATAAATAAGAGGGAAATGAATACCATGTATTGTTATTCTACGAACTTATGTTTATACTTTCTTTCCCTACGGATGTTCGCCCTCCTGGTCTTTGCCACTGAAGGCCTTAACTCCTGCTGGTGCTTCCCATGGTGTCCCTTGTGGCCTCCAGCTCCATGGTCCGTACCGTTTGGCATTCTCCTTCTGGCTCGCTGGCCCTGTCAGCCATAATGTACCCTCCTTCCATCTAGGAGCCTGTACCCCTCAGCTCACCCCTGCACCCCGACCCCTCAAACCAGTAGCACTGAATACAAAGAACTGAGTGAGGCAGCCATTCTCCTAGACCCTCCTTCAGCCACTGCTTCCCGATGGCACAGGCGCTCTGTGGGCAGGGCCCTCTCTGTAATCCTCCTGCATCAGGCACATATATGCATTCTTGGATTTCCACCCAGTCTCCTTGGGGTTTCTACGGAGATTCTGTCTTCAAGCCCCTGCTGAGGCCTAGCTGGTGGTGAGCTTTTCCCTACTGAGAACCCAGGGAGCCCTGAGCCCTAGCTGCATTTCCCCCTGTCCGCTATCATTTGTCTCCTTATGGTATCTTTCATGACACGGAAGTTTAACTTTTTAAAAAGATTTCATTTATTTACTCATTAGAGAGAGGGGAAGGGAGGGAGAAAGAGCAGGAGAAAGTATAAATGTATGAGAGATGCATTGATTGGTGCCTCTCACACACCCCCAACTGGGGAACCTAGGCTGCAAACCAGGCATGTGCCCTGACTAGGAATTGAACCTGCAATCTTTCGGTTTGCAGGCCAGCACTCAATCCACTGAGCCACACCCAGAAGTTTAAACTTTTGACGTGCTCAAATCTGTCCATTTAGCCTTTAAAACTTATGAGTTTGAAAATTTTACCATGTTTAGTGGCTCCATCACATAACAAGATTTGCTTAGCCATTGCCTAAGTGTTCCTCCAAGCTGTTTTCATTTCTTCGATGAATTAATAGCATAGCTATCAGTACTCTTATACCTAACTTCCTTTCCAATTATATTCTTCTTTATGTGATTCCCAGAATGATATTGTTGGATCACTTTCACAGCAATTAAACACTTTTGCAGATTGCTCTCTAGAAACAGCTAAGGTTTATAATTCCTCAAACGGTGTATGTTAATATTTACTGGTTCTTTAATTTCTTTAATGATTATTGGACTAAAAAATTTGCTATTTTTTTGCATCAGTTTTGCTTTTAGGTTTTTCTGGGAAATTGGCTCTATCTGCTAAGTTTTCAAATTTCTTCTATTTCTGTAGTTGTGTTCCCATTTTCATTCCTAATATTGTTCTTTTTTTTCTTTTTTCTCCCCCCTTTATTCTCCTCTGCCCTGCACACCCACTCCCACCCACTTCCCCCCCTTCAGTTCATGTCCATGATGGGTTGCACACACAAATTCTTTGGCCTCTACATTTCCTATGCTATTCTTAACCTCCCCCTGTCTATTTTCTACCTACCATTTATGCTTCTTATTCTCTGTACCTTCCCCCCTCTCTCCCCCTCCCCCACCAATAACCCTCCATGTGATCTCCATTTCTGTGGTTCTGTTCCTGCTTAGTTTGCCTTTGTTTTTGTTTTAGGTTCAGTTGTTAATAACTGTGAGCCTATTCATATCTTTGATCTTCTTTTACTTGGATAAGTCAATTTAACATATAATACGGGCTGGATAATGATTAACTCCTTTAACTTGACTTTATCTGGGAAGCACTTTTTCTGCCCTTCCATTTTAAATGATAGCTTTGCTGGATAGAGCCATCTTGGGTGTAGGTTTGCCTTTCATGACTTGGAATACTTCTTTCCAGCCCCTTCTTGCCTGTAAGTTCTCTTTTGAGAAATCAGCTGACAGTCTTATGGGCACTCCTTTGTAGGTAACTCTCTCCTTTATTCTTCCTGCTTTTAAGATTCTCTCCTTTACAGGAATTAGTATAAAGGACACATGGACAACAACTAAGGGGGGGTGGAAATGGGAGGGAGGTGGGGAGCACGTTGGGGGGTGGGCTGGGATGGGAGTAAAAGAATACTGTACTTGAAAAATAATTAAATAAAAAAAATTAAAAAAAGATTCTCTCCTTATCTTTCATCTCAGCTAGTGTAATTATGATGTGCCTTGGTGTGTTCTTCCTTGGATCCAACTTCTTTGGGACTCTCTGAGCTTCTTGGACTTCCTAAAAGTGTATTTCCTTTGCTAGATTGGGGAAGTTTTCCTTCATCATTTTTTCAAATAAGTTTTCAATTTCTTGCTCTTCCTCTCTCTTTCTGGCACCCCTATGATTTGGATGTTGGAATGTTTAAAGTTGTCCTGGAGGTTCCTAAGCCTCTCCTCATTTTTCTGAACTCTTGTTTCTTCATTCTGTTCTGGCTGACTGTTTATTTCTTCCTTCTGCTCCAAACTGTTGATTTGAATCCCGGTTTCTGTCCCAACACCGTTGGTTCCCTGTACATTTTCCTTTATTTCACTTTTCATAGCCTTCATTTTTTCCTCTAATTTGCTACCATATTCAACCAGTACTGTGAGCATCCTGATTACCAGTGTTTTGAACTGTGCATATGATAGGTTGGCTACCTCTTCATTGCTTAGTTGTATTTTTTTCTGAAGCTTTAATCTGTTCTTTCATTTGGGCATTATTTATTTATGGTTCTCAGCGTGCCTGTTACCTGGTAAGGGGTGGGGCCTTAGGTTTTCACCAGAGCAGGGCAACCCCTAATATTGTTTTTTGTGTCTTTTTACTTTGTTCTTAATGAAAATTGTCAGAACTTTGTCTCTTTTATTAGAAACACCATTGTTTGGCTTTGTTGCTCCTCTCTTTTGTATTTTTCATTTCTGCTTTCATTATTTCCTTTCTCTTAATTTCTTTAAATTTATCCTGTTTTACCAGCTTCTTGAGTTGAAAGCTTAACTCATGAGCTTTAGCTTTTATTCTACTGTAAACTTTTAAGTCAATCCACTTTTCCTCCAATACTGCTCTAGCCATGTGTCTTGTTTTTATGCATATTTACCAATATTATCCGATTCTAAGTAGATAACAAGTTCCATTATCTTCTTTGATCCATATGGAAGTGTGCCTTTTGAATTTCTCTATATATGAAAATTTTCACACCATTCTAGTTGATTTCTAATGTAATTGCATCTTAGGTATGTAACATAGTGTAAGCCTGATTCTTCGATATTCATTGATCCATACTCTGGCATATGACTTGTAGGTTTTGATAAATATTCCACGTTTTGAGAAGACTGTGTATCTGCTAAGTTATTGAGGTGGGGTTCTCTATTAGTCCATTAGCTCACGGTTATTGAATGTTTTATTCAATCTTCTACATTCTTACTAATTTTTAGTTGGCTTAGTTACTGAATGAGATACATTAAACTCTCCCACCATACTGGCTGATTAGATTTTTCTCCTCCTAGTAATGGTGGGTTTTCTTTTTAAAGACTTTATTTTTCCTTAGGGCAGTTTTAAGCTCACAGCAAAATTGAGAAGCAGGCACAGTGACTTCTCATTTCAGCCCGTACCCACACATGCATAACTTCCTCATTACCATCTTCCCCGCCACCTGGGACATGAGGCCCTGGTGAACCTGTCTGGACCATAATCCTCCGAAGCCTACAGTCTGCCTTAGTGTTCACTTCTGGTGTTGTATGTGCTATGCATTAGACAATGTGTAATGACGTGTACTCGCCATTAAAGTCTCATGCAGAATCTTTTCATGGCCCTAAAAATCTGTACCCTGCTCATTCATCCCTTCCACCCCCAACCCTTAACAACTAGTGTTGCTTTTTATTATCTCCATAGTTTTGCCTTTTTCCAAATGTCATATAGTTAGAATCATACAGCATATGGCCTTTTCAGATTGGCTTCTTTCACTTAGTTGTATGCATTTACGGTTCCTTCATGTCTTTTCTTGGCTTGAGAGGTCATTTCTTTTCAAGCTGATTGATATTCTGTTATCTGAATAGACCACAGTTTATTTATCCATCCACTTATCTATTCATTTATTGGAGGACATCTTGATTGCTTCCAAGTTTTGGTAATTATGAATAAAGCTGCTATAAATATCTGCATGCGGGTTTTTGTGGGGACATTAGTTTTCAGCTCCTTTGGGTAAATACCAAGGAGCACAATTGCTGGGTTATACAGTAAGAATATGTTCAGTTTTGAATGAAATTGCCTAAGTGGCTTCCAAAGTGGCTGTATCATTTTGCATTCCCACAGCAGTGAGTGAGAGTTCCTGGTTTCCCATGTCCTTGGTAGCAATTGGTGTCCTCCATGTCCTGGATTTGGCCATTCTAATAGCTGTACAGTCTTTTTTTTTTTTTTTTTTTTGGGGGTCGTTCTCTTTTGGTTGGCTGCAGGAGGTCTCCCGCAGAATGGTTTTTGCTGTGCCAGGCTGACGATACCAGACACTCTGAGGTGTTATTAGATACATCCAAGTTCAGAATTGTTTCTTCCTAGGGGATTAAACTTTTGTGCATTTTGTAATGAAACTCTTTTATCTCTATAACACTTTTCTTCCTAAATTCTAGTTTAATGATGTCATTAAAGCTACACCAGCCCTGGCTGGTATAGCTCAGTGGATTGAGCACTGGCCTGCTAACTAAAGGGTCACTGGTTCAATTCCAGGTTAGGGCACATGCCTGGGTTGTGGGCCTGGTCCCCAGCATGGGCCTACAAGAGGCAACCACACATTGATATTTCTCTCCCACTCTTTCTCCCTCTCTAAAAATAAATAAATAAAAGCTTAAAAAAAACAAGCTACACTAGCTTTCTCTGTCTACTATTGCTTTATATATCCTTCTTCCTTTTTTTTCTTTCAACCTGAGTCTTTATTTTTTCAGTTAGTCTCTTGAAAATTGCATATAATTATTTTTGTTTTACATACATTTTGGTGATTTTATTTCTTAACTAATGAGTGTATACAATTTATATTTATTGTGATTACTGATCTATTTGAATCTATTTGCCACATTATTTTGCTTTCTATTTGCCTTCCTTTTTACTTTTTATTTTTTTAGTTTCTTTCTTCTCTTTTTCTGACTTCCTCTGCATTTACTTTTTTTAATTTAAAAAAGATTTTATTTATTTTCAGAGAGAGGAGAAGGGAGGAGAAAGAGTGGGAGAAAAACATCCACTATGGTTGCCTCTCATGTGCCCCCACACCAGACCTGGCCTGCAACCCAGGCATGTGCCCTGACTGGGAATCGAACCAGGGACCCTTTGGTTTGCAGGACAGCACTCGATGCACTGAGATACACCACCCAGGGTGAATTGATTTTTAAAAATTTCATTCATTTTATTCTATGCTGGTTTGAGGTCATGTATTCAATTCTATTTTTTTTATTTTAGTGATTATCCTTAAAATGTTTACATGTTTATTTAACAAAGTTGATTGGTATGTCTATTCTCTTCCCAAACAACCATCATCACCTTATATCTTATTGTAGTCTAATAGTGTAGTGCACTGCACCTTTTTTGCCTCATATATTAACGTAATTACCATAGTTTGGGACCCTAACAGGATCGTGTTTCTTTTTTCTGAAATAGATCCTTTAGAATTTTTCTAAGAATTCAAAATGAGAATTTTATTTTTTTAAAATCTTTATTGCATTTTTCCATTACCATTTAGTCCCCTTATACCCACCCACCCACCCCCAGAATTTTTTAAATGAAGGAATGTTGGTGGTAAGTCCTCTAATTTATTTAAAATTGTTTTTGTTCCACCCAATTTCTGAAAGATAATTTCACTGAGACTAGAATTCTAGAATGGCAATTTCCCTGCCCCTCCCCCAACAAATTAAAATACTGTACTACTACTATTACCATACTGGCATCACTGTCACTGCTGAAAAGTCAGCTGTCGATCCTCCTTTTTAGGTGACTTGTCTTTTCTGACTGCCGTTAAGGCCATCTCTTTTTCTCGGTGTTCTCTGGTTTCACAAAAGCTCTAGGCATGTGTTTCTGTTCATGTAATTTGCCTGGGAGCTTCCTGGGGCTGGAGCTTCCTGGGCTGGAGTATCAGCATTTTTCCAACATACTGGAAAAATCTCAACTGTTACCTCTTCAAGTACCACTTCTACCCAATTTTCTCTATCATCTCCTCCATCCTCCATGCCACCTCAACTTTAAAAAATACTTTGTGTGTCTTTAATTCAGTGCACTTGTGGAGGTTCAGAACTAGGTACTTCTGTGATATGCCGATTGTTTTAAGCTAGAGGCCAACTTCAGCTTCAGCTCAGGACAAACTCTGCCCTCTGGTGACGGCCTGGAAGGATCTGAATGAGGGACCTGGCTCACAGTGGGAGAGTATCCGAGATAACCTCTTTTGACCTATGTACTGGGCAGGATGAACTTCTGATTACCGAACACCTGCTCTTCTTTCCTGCAAGGACCCTTTGAAGCCCCAACATGTATTACCTCCTCCCTAGCTCCGAATGTTCTATATGCCTGATCTCACTTTCTTTCTCTGAAACTCCCTTGCATGTGGGGTCTCTGACTGTCTCATGTATGTGAAATTCCCATATATATATGTATATACATATGTGTGTTTGTATTAAGATATTTGTTTATTTATTTTTAGAGAGAGAGGAAAGGAGGAAGAAAGAAACGGAGAGAAACATGGATATGTGAAAGAGAGAGTTGCCTCTCACATGCCCCCAACTGGGGCCTGGCCCCCAACCCAGGCATATGCCGTGACTGGGATTTGAACCTGGGACCTTTTGCTTTACAAGCCGGTGCGCAATCCATGGAGCTACACCAGCCAGGGCTGTATATATTAAATTTGGTTATTTTCTCTTGCTAGTCTGTCTCATGTCTATTTGATTATTAGACCAGCTAGAAGAACTAGAGAGTAGCGGAAGTTTTGTTCCTCCCCCACAGACTGTGTTCTGGATAATATATTCACATCTATTTTCCATTTCATTAATTCTCACATCATCTGTTTAACCACTCATTGCATTTTTTAAATCAATCTTTCCTTTCTATTTGTATAAGTTATATTTGGTTCATTTTCAAATCTACTGGTTGTTCTAATGCTGTTATTCCTTTCCCATAGTTTAAACCTTCTCTTTAATTTCTTAAAACATATTAAATATTCTTTATATTCTGTGTGTGATAATTACAATATCCTTAGTCTTTGCAAATCTGGTTTGGCCTGTTCTTATTTAGCTGGCTCTTATTCACAGTGTCTTATCTCCTTGTATATTTATGACTTTTGGCTGTGAGTTCATGCACCTTGAAACTTTACCTATGGAATTTCTTTGAGCCCTGGATTGGAGTTGTGTTCTATCAGACAAGGTGTACATTTTTTTTCTGTCAGTCAGCTGGGGGTACTATCAACCAGGTACCACTTCAAAATAAATGACCCGCTCTAGTTTCTTGAACCACAAAGGTAGCGCTCACTTGGCCCCAAACCCACACTGGAGCAGGCTTATTACAAATTCTCAGGGAACATATTTGTCTCCTTTCTACCCAGCACCAAAAGTCAAAATAAGCATGACTCTGTGATGCTCTTCTTCAGGGTAAATTTACTTTCTGTTCACCCTTAGGCGAAATTTGAATCGTTTGAATCCCAGCTTTACGAGGGGAATCTCCTATTAGTCTCCTCCCACTGCTTCCGTCCAGGCCTTCCCCCTGGTCTCTATTGCACCCAAACTGATAGCTCCAAGTTCACTGGGGTTTGGTTTGCTGGATACTCTTGAGGTGAAAGCCGACTTCAAGCTGACTTTTCCATGGGATTACTGATTTCAGTGTGCTTTAGTACTGAAAATTTCTTATTTTCTTGCCAGCTCATTGCATTTGAAAAGATACTTTCTATTTTTATCCAGCTCTGGAGTTACTTGCACTGGAACATTTAGGAGCATTCTCCCAGTCATGGAGGCCTGGCTGTTTTTCTAGGCCCCTCTTTTACTGAAGGGTGTCCACTGGGGTGGGACCTCCGAGGGTTCCCAGTTACTATGGAGCTCTCAGTTCCAGCGGCCTCCCTGGCGTGCACCCAAGACCTGGTCTCCTCCCCTGGGCGCTACGACTAAAGCGCACGGACCTAGGCTGCCAGCCAATGTTCGCAAACCCCTTTGGGGCAGCTGTGGCTTCAGCACCCATTTAGCCTCTGGGGACTGTGGACCAACTGTGTAGACTCAGGATATCCTTTGCGGTCCGCATATGCATAGAAAACTGCAAACAGTTTCTGGGACTCTCAGTAGCTTCACCTTCCTGGGGACTTCCATGTTTTGCAGCTGCTTCCTCGGGGCAGCTCTGCTGGCCCAGTGATGGCCAGGCTCCCACGTGTATCTTCCCGTCAACCAGATGCTCCCTGCTCTTTCGCGTCTCTCAGGAAGCAGATGCGCACCCTCGCAGTGGTTCTGAACGTTGTCAGGGTCACGGAACTCTTTCAGACTCTGCTCACATCTCTGGACCTTTCTCCAGGGAAATTCAGTGCCAGCCCACTGTAGGGCACGGTGTCCAAGGGCTCCTCATCCTCTGCCCAGCCCATGCACACAGTGATTGGTCTACCTAGAGGTGGGCGCAGAGTCTCAGGCCTCAGCTTTGCTGGGCGTCTGCTCCCTCAGGAACTCACATGGTGTGTACACAGCCCGAGACTGAGCAGAAAGCCTCACACTCCGTGGTCTTGACCGAGCCGCTCTCTATTTGGCTGTTTTCATATAATCAAGGGCCTGTGTTGCCAGTGGGCCTACGCAAGGTAGGTATAAGGGGAAGTTTTTGTTTTTTCCTTCGTATTGGCAACCGATTTCCTGTTTGTATTTGGTAAAAAGCAGCTCCTGGGCCGCTGCTGGCTTGACCCTGGTTTATTGTGTTTTCAATCCCCTACCTGAGTTTAGGCCTATTTCAAGGAGTCTGAACCTCGTTTGATTTGCTCTTTGGTGAGATTTTAATAAATGCTAACTAACAGGATGCCTCTCTGTTTAAGTCTTGGTCTTTTTGTGACTCTGCACTTCCAATTTGGCCTTTTTCTTGACCTCTCTGAGCTAGCATCCGTCTGTAAACCCAGTGGACGAACCTGGATCAGACATAACCAGGCTCCCTGTGAGCACCCCGGGGGCTGCAGGGCAAGAGGAACGGGCTGTGGGGAGGGGCTCTGGCCACAGCGCCACCTCCGCCAGAGCAGGCCTCTGTGCGTGTCACACACTGGATCTGGAGTAAAGTTTATTTTGAGCAGAGCTCCGCAGGGATCACTGATGTCCCTGTGTCCTCGCCTGGGCTGCAGGTGGAGGCAGGGAGAGACGTTCCTGTGTGACCCACTGGTCCCCACTCTGTGGCAGACACCTCCCCCCTGACTCCCTAACTCTGGTCTTAGGAAAGATGTTACTTGCTCCAGTCCCAGGAAAGATGCTACCTCCGACAATGAGACTGTTAGTGCTACTGCTGCTGCCCCTGAGTCGGGCTGCCCCCAAGGATGGAACCACGAGGTAACAGGATTCAGAGGTTGGGGCCATGGGTGGGGAGCGAGGAGCCTTTGGAGAGTCGGAGGCTGTGGTGGGACCCTTGGGGGGCAGGCTAGGGTGTACCCTCCTAACCTCTGTGACCCTTCCCGCCACCCTCCACCTCTCTGCCTTGAGCCTGTTAGAGTGCCCCACAAGAAGTGGACATGCAGTGAGTGTTCGCTGGATGCATTTGGAGCTCAGGCGTTCCAGTGAGGTGTGGAGCTCAGGGGAGAAGCTGTGATCCGGGCAGGGGCTGCATCCTCTTATGGGGACCTATCTGAGTGTGGGAGCTCCGAAGGGTGGTTAGCACGTCATCTCCACTTCCTTTGACTGTTTTTCTTGAGCCTGTGCAGTGTGCATGCTGGGTGGGGTGGGGGACGGACACGGAACAGCAAGGGCTGGCAGCGGTGACCCAAGTTGCTGCAGCAGCTTTTGCCAGCTCGCTGCTGTCACAGGTCTGGATTGCCTTGGGCAAACAGGTAGCCTTGCTCAGAACCGAGAGCCAAGACTGACCAAGAGACCCTGAGCAGATTGAAGCTCCAAAACCAACATGCATGCCCTCAGCCTGGGGGACTGAAGAGTCCAGTCTGTGCCATGGTGTCAGTCAGCTCACTATCGAAGTGGCCGTGCCACTGAGCTTGGCCAGACACCCGCCCCTTGGGGTCAGCGTCAGAGCAGAACTGCTGCCTCTCACTGCGCTGTTGTCTTGGGTCTCCAACTTGTATCATTAGCTGTGGCCTCATCCGGCCTCTATCTGACCGGATGTTTTATGGGGGTTTTCCCTTCCCACTCAGTTAGGAGTCTGCAAACACAGAGTCCAAAGGAGGAAGGTTCTGCTTCTGGGGACGCCAGAAGGGCCTCCTCCCCATAAGGTCTGGGAAAGAGAACTCTGCCAGGAGTTTGGGGGAGGAAAGCCAGCACGCTGGGCCCTTAGCGAGGCTCTTGGTAAGTCCGGTCCTTCCCCCTGCTTCAGGCTGGACCCCGAGGTGCAGCAGCAGCCCCTTCCCAACCCCTTCCAGCCAGGCCAGGAGCAGCTCCGGTGAGTAGCCTGGGCGGGGGGCCTGAGAGTGAGGCTGGAGGCGGCGGGCCAGCCTCTCGTGGGCTGACCTGCCACTTTTCATCAGACTCCTACAGAGCTACCTAAAGGGACTGAAGAGGATGGAAGAGGACCCGGAGCACATGACCCGGGAGCAGGGTAAGGGCTGGGCTGAGGGGCCTGGTAGACGGGCGGCTCAGGGTGGCCAGAGCTGGGGCTGACTGTGGGCTGCCCTGTCACCTCCTGCCTCCTCCACCTAACGCCCCTTCTGACCTGGCTTCTTTCCCTTAGTCCTGCTCTACCTCTTTGCCCTCCATGACTATGACCAGAGCGGACAGCTGGATGGCCTGGAGCTCTTGTCCATGTTGACAGCAGCTCTGGCCCCTGGAGCTGCTGACTCTCCTACCACCAACCCAGTAAGCCCCGCTGGGTGGGGACCCTCTCCCTCCCCCCAGAGACCAACGCCCTGGGGCTTTGGTCCTTTTCATCATGACTCATGTGGTGAATCCCCAGGAAAGCTCAAAGCCTGCATGATGCGAGTGGGGGTCAGCAGTCGCTGGGAGGGTCAGGGCTCTGGGAGACCCCTCTGGGCACTGTGGACCCCACAGCAACGGTGCACTCCCACAGGTGATCCTGATGGTGGATGAGGTACTGGAGACCCAGGACCTGAACGGGGATGGGCTCCTGACACCTGCAGAGATCATCAACTTTCCAGGAGAGGCCTTGACACGCTCGGAGCCACAAGACGTGGGCAGACAGTCCCTGTTGGCTAAAAGCCCATCAAGACAAGAAGCACAGGAAGTCCTGGGTCTCAGAGAAGAAGCTGGGGGACAGGTGGAGGCCAGACAGGAGTCCTGGGAGCCTGTACAGGAGGCTGGAGGAAAAGCCCCAAGCCCTGGAGGGGAGGCTGGGGGACAGGCAGAAGCCAGGGACACTGGAAAGGAAGCAGATGGGCTTCTGGGAAAAACGCTGGGGTCTCAGAACGCCCCAGAGGATTTTGAGGTTCATGCTATACAACTGGAGAATGATGAGATATGAACCTTGAGGATCCAGGTTTGTGCCCCTAGAAGTCTCAGCACCAGAACATAAGTTCCAAAGGGTGGGGTGTGTATGTTGGGATAAGGACCACCTCTGTGCCCCCTTCCTGGCCTCATTACGTGGCAGGTCTTTCTGTGCAGCTCATGGAGACCCTAAGTTGAGGGCTGAATAAAGGAATGAAAAAACTCATCCCCCTGAGCCATCTGTCTACTGGTCCAGCCTGGCCTCCTGGGGAGCAGGGGTGCAGCTTTCCTGGCGTCCCCAGCTGGTGTGGAGGCACAGCAGAGGGGAGCATCAGGCCACAGCCAGCTGCAGCCAACCCCGGGAGAGAGCGCAGCCTCGCCCCGTCTCCCTGGGGCCCAAGCAGGCCTGTCCCCCCCTCACCTGGTGTTCAGACACCCAGTGTCCCCTGCAGCTCGAGGCAGCTCTTCCCCATCACGCTGTATCTCCCCCATCCCATAATATTGACAATATCCACCGCTGATCAACCACCTAGTACACGCCAGCGTCATACTGGGCATTTTGTATATGGTGGGATTTTATCCTCTCGACAGTTCCCTGACCAGATGGAATTAGCTCCGTTTGACAGATGGAGGCACCGAGGAAGACTGAGTTCAATAATGTGCCCAAGATGACACAGCTAATTAAGAGGCAGATCTGAATTCAGTTCTGTCTGCGGCCTCACATGCCTTGCTCCAGCTCCACCATGGCGTCAGCCCTGGTCTCCCCAGGGACAGCAACGTCTGAATCCTGGGTCACATATATCGCTGAGGCACTGCCTTAACTACCAGGTGGCTCCAAGGGTGGAGCTTCCAGGCTTTGGAGCGGTCACTGGGAAGCTTTTTTTGGACTGCAAAGGCCCCGCCAAACCACAGAGTAGGCCTCCTGCCCACTGGCCTGTGAAGTTGTCAGCTCAAGCCACTCCTGGGGCCACAGAACTGGAGTCTTGTGACGGCACGGCGGCCCAGAGGGGCTTTTCTCATGATCTGTGGTTGTTTGGAAGGTTCTCCAGGGGTTCCAAAGACTTTAGCGTCCTCCCCAGCCAGGACGGCTCCCTGGCACTATGGATGCCTGAACGGGGCCCCCACTGTGGGCACAGCTGGTGGCGAGCCTGGGCCATTCCTGCTGCTCTGGCCTGGGTAGCCCCTTCCCCTGCGGGTGGGGAGGTGAGTGAGGGGAATGGAAAAAGAGGGAGCGGGATTGTAGCATCAAAGCGTCCAGAAGCCCCACCAGAGCAGTTTGGACACCAAGGACAAGCAGACTGCCAGAAGGAAGCAGGCTCCGGGGAATGCAATTTATTGGCTCTGTGGCCCTGCAGCGTGTGAGGCCAGGATGCAGGCGGAGCCCTCCTCCGCCTGCCTCTGCCCAGGCTGGATGGAGGGGAGGTGCATTGGTAGCTGGTGATGGAGGTCCCCAAGGGGGTGTGAGCCGAGCCTCCTGCCACAGGGCACTCACACGATGCCATCAAAGCCCTGCAGGCCACACTTCTTGCCAGCCACCTGGCAGCCGAACCTCAGCGCCTCCTGCATGCTCTTTCCTAGAGGAAGGGAGGGAGGGACAAACAGCTGCCTCAGCCTGGCCTTTTGCACAGGGCCAGGCCCCGGCCTGGTGCCTCCTGCTGGGCTACTCACCCTGGGATAGGCTGAAGATGACGGCGGCGTTGAAGGTGTCACCGGCCCCCAGAGTATCCACCACCCGGGGCGGCGGGAAAGCGTCCGAGTGGAGCACCTGTCCATCAGGGCCCAGGGCGTCGGCGCCCTCCTCAGCCCAGGCACAGATCAGTACAGCCCTGCAGGACCCTCTGCTCAGCTGGGTGCGAGCCCTCCAGGGCTCACTCCCCCTCCCCAGGGCAGACAGGGATCCCAGGCTGGCTCCGTGCCCACGGCTCTTCTTCCTGGGGTTCCCCAGCTCACCCTCTCCTCACGCGATTGTACAAGCCCCGCAGCGCCTCCACCGCTGACCGGAACCCCAAGTGCTTGGCCACATCTTTGCTGACAAACACCTGTGGGCAGTGGAAGACAGGCTGCCGATCACCCTAACTCCAGCCCCCGCTCAGTCACTCACCAGCAGCAGCCTAGCATTGCCCCCGCATGATAACTGTGCTCCTCCAGCGTGGCCACCCCCACGATAGTATTCCACCGCCTTGCGGGGACACGTTTCCGTCCTTGCTCAAGACCTGCCAGAATACGGCCCTGTCAACTGTGACACACGCCCCCGTCCGTTTGTTCTACGATCCAAGAACTTCTTTCCGACCGGAAACCCAAAGTGAGCCTTGAGCGCCACCTTGGGGTGAAATCTACCATTGCCAAGAGAAACTGCGGAGTCTCAGGAGCATTTTTGCTTTTGTTGTTTGTTTTCCCCACACAACTCTGCCCTCCAGGCCTGGCTTCTTCATCTAAAAATCAAAGGGGTAGGGGCTCAAAAGCTCCCTTAACACCTGCCGCACAGTAGAACCGCCAGAGACCTCTGCCAAACAACAGAGGTGGGGCTCAGGCATCCATATCTTTTAACCCCCCACCAGGGTTTCGGAGCAACCAGCATCCGCTAAGTGATGCTAAGCTTGTCAACCAGATTCCATTTAGACCCTGCTCTGCTCAAATCACCTTGTGCAAGTCCCCTTCCTATCCTCCTTCACCTGCTAGTGGCTCCCACAGCCTGTCACTCATCCCAGAGTCAAAAGACACCTTGGAGAACAGTCCTGTCCTCTCATTGGACAGAGAAAAAGACTGAGGAGGCCCAGGGAGGAAATGCTTCCACAAAGGACTGCCCTGTCTAAGCCATTTGGCTACTACCCTCATGCCTACCCACCCACTGGAGAAGAGAAATTGTCCTAGGCCATGGACGATGGCTGCACCAGCTCCCAAAGCAGGGAGTGGCCTCTTTTCTTTGTCCCCTTGCTGCTAACACCACCAAGCCCCGAGTAGCTAGCCATCCAGGAGTGGCAGGCAAGACAAGGGAATGTTCAGGCTTCTTTTAAGAACCAAACTAGCTGGATGTGGCCAGGAGGAGATGCATGGGACACTCACCACATCTCCATAGCCAAAGAGCTGGAACAGCTCCTCTCGGGGCTTCTCCACCTCCACAGACACCCGGATCTTCTGCCCCGGAGGCTGCCTGGCATTGTGCTGGTCTACCCGCTGCAGCATCTTCACCTGCTCCGAGGTGTTCCGGCCCTGGGCAGGGCAGAGAAGCTCAGGACCAGGTGCAAAGTGCCCAGCTGGGCTGGCTCATTCTTCCCTCTCTGCTGAAACTGGGTGAGCGGGTGTGTGTGTGTGTGTGTGTGTAGTGGAGGCTGGGCTGGAACCCCATCCTCAATCTCAAAATTCTAGAGCTATCATGGACCTTAGAGACCTTACTGAGAAGCCTTCCCATTTCATAGATGAGGAGACTAAAGAATAAAACAGAGATTTTCCTAAAGACCTTATAAGTTAAACAACAGGGCTAAGGTTAGCACTCAGGACTTCTTGGAATTTCTCCCTCCTGGACTCCAAAACTTCTCTTGCAGTGGAAATTCTAGTTCCCTGTATTTGGGAGCTGGGTCGGGCTTCCCCGAGGTCAGGCCTCCCACAGCCAGACTCCTGCCAGCATGCAGGGCCCAGGGCCCAGGGCCCAGGGCAGCCTGAGTTAGCATCCTGCTTCTGGCGCCTACCTCCTGCTGTGTGATCTTGAGTAAGTCACCCAACCTTTGTGGGCCTTAGTTTCCTACCTAAAAACATAAAGTAGAATGGAAAGGGGATAAGAGGGTCATATTTATTGATCACTAAGGCACTTCATGGTTCAAAGAAACCAAGGAGGCAAAACATGTGGAGGGGCTGGCGGGTTGAGCCCTTTGAAGTACAGGGCAGGGCTTGCCTCAATGTGGATCCACTTGAACCGAGTCAGATCAACCTTCTCAAAGTCCAGAGCAGAGACATCTGGCAGGTTCCTAAGTCACAAGACAGAAAGGACAGAGAAGTGGCGTGGTGAGGTTGGCTGGGACCAGGACCCCCAGCGGGTTGCTGGGGCCCTTACGCCAGGCCCTGACCAGCACGGCGGGAAGCTGGGTCTACAGCACAGGCTTCTGAGGCTCAGCTCTGGGACCGACTCTGTCCCTCGCTGCTCTCACAGCTACTCCTTGCCCCACTCGGCGCCATCCAGACAGGGAATTGGAGGCAGTCTGCTTGCATGCCCCTTCCCGTGTTTGTGGCTGTGATATTCTCTCAGGGCAAACAGTACCTGTCTGTCAAGGAGCCAGTGTTGTGTGCCTTGGAGACCATACCTCCCAGAATGCCCTACGAACACCAAGGACTACAATTCCCAGAATTTCCCTTGCCAGCAGCACACTTGGCTCCCAGCTGTGCCCTGGGAAACTACAAAGGCCATGGCTACTCTGCCTGGAGCTCCGGTCTGGTTCCACTCACTTCTGGCGCTACAGCAGGGAGTTTCACAGCTACGTGATGCAACTGTGAGGTTAAGCTTAGCACTTGAGGATGAGTTTATATTTGGCTAAGTTATAGGTGGACACCCCACAAGGGTCCACCTTGACTCTCCTTGGCCAGGGACCTACACACAGCCAATGTCCTCTCTATCGCAGAGCTGAATCCTTCTTAACCAGCTGTGTGGCCTGGGCCCTTCCTGAGGCTGCTTCCCTGTCGGTAAATGGGGCCCAAACCCCCAGCCTCACAGGCCTGCTGCGGGTGTTTGGAGGTGATGCAATGTGCGTGGTCCTGCCTGAATGGAGGCTGGAGCTCTCTGCCTCCTGTCCTGTGAATACGCATGCTGTGTCCTTGTTGGAAGTTGCTACAGGCTGTTGCTTAACAGGCAGATGACCAGGGCTGCCCGGTGTGAATCTGTCACCAGCACATGTGCCCACTCGCTCGCTCACTGGGACACACGGAGCCCAGGGAGTGCCAGCTGCAAAGCTTGTCCTGGGAGAACTGCCCCCTCCCCTGATGCAGTGGTCACGCTGGGTGGTTGGGGTGGCCTGAACCCCAGGGTGGCTGAGCTGGGGCCGTTCATCCCCAACATAGTGCCTGACAGATACTAGGTTCTCAGTGAACCAAACCCCTGAGATTCATCAAGAATGAGTCTAGGGGAGATGAGAAGAATCTGAGCCCCAGCGCCTCCCCCCAGTGCCTTGGGCCCTAAAGGGATCCTCTTCCTGCGGTTTGGCACTTCATTGGACGGCCCGAATCTGCGGACCCAATGTCCCCTCATCAGTGGCTGTAGATGGGGTGCGGTGTATGATCTGGCTGCATTATGCTGGGAACTCAGCAGGGCCTTGTCTTTTCTGAACCCCAAACCCCAGCTGCCAGGCTGCAGGCTGGCCACTCTGAGGCTGACCCTGGAAGTCCCACTGCGTCCCCTCCAGGGCAGAGGATGGCTCGAGTCTCATCTCCTGTCCCTCTGTCCTCAGAACAATTTCCCCACACCCACCCCGGCTGCTGATTGATGAATTACAGAGGAATCACACCATAAATTACATTTTGTGCAGGCACGCCTGCCCATCCTTGGCGTTGACCAAGGCCAAGTTGCCAGGCAGAGCGAAGCCCTTCCCGTCCCCACCCTCCTCCTCCCTAATTGAAAACAATTCAGAAATCACTGAGCAGTTGGGCATACGGACAATTTCTGGTACAGAGAGAGGCCACAGAGGGTGGGCAACTGGGATGCCCGTGGTGGCAAGTGAGGGAACTGATTGGTGGGTGTGGCAGGGCGAGGCCAGGGGGCCTTACGTGTCATACAGCACAATGGTACGGGAGCCACTGGAGTTGTTGACGAAGCAGCAAGAGCACGGGGTGTCTCCCCGGCTCTGCCAGGCCACCTGAGACACGTCCACACCCCGCTGCCTGAAGTCAGCCACCAGGAAACTTGGGGTGGAGCCCGAGCCAAGGGAAGGGCAAGGAGACACAAATTAGAGCCTAGAAATGGCCTGGACCTCCCACGGGTGGGGAGGGGTGCTGGAGCGTGTGGGTGCTGAGCACCCCTCTTCCAAGAGAATGTCCTGTTCTGGGAGTCCAGTGATGGCAGCGGCAGCTGGCGAGGCGCGGACAGGTGTACAAACCTGTAGGCGTGCAGGATGGTGCGGCTGCCACTGGCCTCGTTGACGATGACTGTGGAGATGGGGACGGAGCCTGTGGTCTGAATGACCGCGTGGCGTAGGTCCACGGAGTAGCGGCGGAAGTCATCCAGGACAAAACTGCCGGGCAGAGTAACCCGGGGGGAGGTGCAGTTGACAAGGTTTGGGGGCTGGCAGGGCTACAGGGACCCAGGCTGCAAGCAGAGGGGCCAGGAGGGACCTAGAAATCACCAGCTGTCACAGGCCGTGCGAGGAGGAGGGAGAGGCAGGGATGCATAGGCTGGAGCTCAGTGAGGAAAACACCGAGGGGCATTCTCTTGGGTCTTGACACGAGGCAAACTCCAACCCTGACACTGCCCTTCGCTTTGACTCCAGCTGGGAAGGATGGGCTCACACTCATACAGTTAACCGGGGTGGACTTGGGGCCGGCGGCCTGTGCCCTCTCTGACACAGGTGAGGGGACTGTGGCCTATTTCATGCCAAAGCCCAGCAGAATTAATAATTACCAAGGTGATACTTTGCCCACCGGCTGCCCTCCGCACACACATCCCTGTGGCACTCTGCCCTCCGAGGCCCCTTCCAATCCTACAGTGAGTCCCTTCACCCCCAACCTGCCCTGCCGGGAAGTGGCACTGCCTTGGTGCGCTCACTGCCCTCTCCCCTCGCACCAAGGCGAGCCCTTCTGGCCAGTGAATGGGCTCCCGGTGCCTGATGCCGCTCGGTGTGGGCCTGGTCCAGGACTCTGGCCCAGAGTCCCCTCCAATCAGGGCGAGTTGGGGGCAGCCCCTCAGGAAGACTGCACCAGCAGGAGAACAAGGAGGCCAGCCCTACCCTGCGGGGCCGTCGCTGGGAAGTCAGTGTCCTGTGCCCGAGACCTGGCATCACACTATCCAACCACCATCCCAGCTTTTCTCACTACGGTGGACCCCATTTATGACAACGCCAAAGCTGGGCAACACAGATTTGTGCAAAGGTGAAGACAATAACTCTGGGAAAAGGGAAGGCAGCAGGAAAGGGGGAAGACCGAGTCTGAGACGGAACGACTCCATACAGGAAGCTGCAGGGGCTGAGCAGGGCTGGTGAGGGCAGGACACGGTGGGCTTCACTCATCCGTGGGGTTACCGGGAGGTGGAGCCGACTCAACAGTGTGTGACAGACACAAAGTCAGGACACTGGGCCCTGACTTACGCCTTAAGGACCCTTTGAATAGTAGCTTTTCCCACAGCATAGAAAATATGGTTTGGTTGGTTTACCAAATAACTTTTTGTACCCATAGTACCTGGCACGAGGCAGGTACTCATTAAATGTTTGTGGAGCACACAGGACAATTTGGAATGGCCCAGCCATCAGCATGACTGCTGTATAAAGGTGGGTCCACGGCCCTAAGTGTGGACCAGTCTCGCCTCTAGCTGGGAGGGAAGGCAGCTGCTGAAGAGGGTTTAATAAGTGACCAACTATTGGCTCCAGGTCCCCCGTCCCGTCCCACCTCACAGACAGGCTCTCACCCTAGTTTGCTTCCTGCCAGTTCCTCAAGGAAGAGAACCTGCCTGTGGCCGAGGGGGCTGGGCGCTTGCTTGCAGCAGGCCCCCTAAAGCAGGGTTCAAAGGGCTGTGCTTCACAGGCCAGTAACCTGGAACCTGCCCCGGTGCCCACAGCGGGCAAAGTGTGGGTCTGATAAGCACTCGCTGCGTCAGCAGTGCCAGAGGTCAAAGAACCCATGGGTGCCTGCCACAGCCACAGTGAATGGCACATGGGCCCCTTTCGGGCTGCAGCCTCACAGCCATGAGCTGGGAGGCATGGGTCTAGGCCCAGCTTTAGCACATGGTTTCAAGGTGCCCTTGGCCAGGATGCTCTTGCTGCTTCAGGGAATAATGGGGACACGAGCGCTGGCTCTGCCCCCTCACCTGGGAAAGAAACTGTGAGCCTGGACCTTCGGACCATGGCTGCCGGGCATCCTTGAGGGACGACGGGTGCATGTCCCTAACTGCCTCTGCCTTGAGCTTAGCCAGGATGAAGGAGTTAAGAAGGGCAAAGTCATATCCACCGCAGTCTGCTGGAAGCAAGGAAGGGGGAGGTGGGGGAGCTGAAGCAGACTCCAGAGAGTGGCCAAGGAGCCGGGCTGCGGAAATGAAACCTTTCACGGGAGCAGCATTAACATCTGAGGAGCGGACAAGCCACACCAGGGAGGCTCGGGAATGCTGGTGCTCCACTCTGTCCCCTCCCATCTACGTCTGGTGGCCACAAGCCACTTCTTACAGCCACCATGCAGGATTAAGACTACCTTTCCCCCCACCCTGAGGGCAGGCCTCCCCTGCTCCCTCTTCAACTCACTCAGCAACGTGGCCCGGGGCCAGCGAGCCCATGAAGGCGCAGGGGGCCCCAAGCAGGGACAGGACGGTGCAGGAGTTGGACGCATTGCCCCCGCGCTGCCATCTCTGGGACAAGCACCTGTAAGACACAAGGGGGGGGGTCCTGCAGCTCCAGCAGGCTCATCCTGGGGTGAGCACGGCTGAACACGGTGCCCTGGGCAGGGCCCACAGAATGTGAACGCTAACAGAACTGCCCCAGAGCACATCCAGACCAGTCTTCTCGTTTCTAGATGGGCAGCTAAGGCTCAGCCAGGGCTGTCTCCTCAGCCCAGGCTAAATTCAAGTTCACAGCAATTAATTTATATCTCCCACCCATTCTTATGACATCAGGAAACCACTCAGTCAGGTTCATTACAACTGGGGGTTTCAGTCCCTCCGGGTTAGTGCCTCCTCCATGTCAATGGCCCACCTGCCCCAGGTGGAGCTGCTGTGTGTCAGCCTCCCAGTGAGAGCTGGACAACGCCCGAGTGCCCCTTTCCAAAGGTATCAAATCTACCACCTGCTCCCGTCCCAGGAGAGGTGCTTTGATAATAACTCAGCGTAAACTGAATAAGAGAGATGAACCTGGACGTTGTGATCACGCAAGCGGAGGGGAGCTAAATATTATGATGTCAAAAGCTGAAAAGCCCTGGCTGGAGGGGCTCAGTGGATTGAGCATCAGCCTGCAAACCGAAGGGTTGCCAGTTCAATTCCCAGTCAGGACACAGTACGGGGTGCGTGAGAGGCAACCACACATTACTGCTTCTCTCCTCTTTCTCCCTCCCTTCCCCTCTCTCTAAAAATAAATAACATTTTTTTTTAAGTTGAAGAGATTATTCGGTGAAGATCCATTTTTCCTCCACCCTTTTCATTTATTTGTTTCCCTTTTTTCAACTTTACTGAAATATAGTTGACCTATGAGGTTTTGTGAGTTGAAGAAGCACCGCGTAATTCTGATACATACACGTGACGAAATGATTTCCACAGTAAGGTTCACTGAGCCGTCTATCCCTTTGCATCATTACCTTTTTTCCTCCCTCTGTGCTGAAAGTCTAACAAGAGGAAAACAACTCATCGCACATCTGTTTGACTTCACTGTCATCTTCAACAACAAAAGTGATACCTTATGTATATGAAGTCAAAACACTTTAGTAATTTCTCATTTGCGCTCCAACAAAACTGTGAGGGAAACAGTGCAGGCTGCTATTTCTCTTCTCCCAGCTCCAAAATAATAATAATAACAACAACAACTGTAGCAGGTTATAATCAGAGGAACGAGTACCAAACAATCACTAATTAAGGGAAATAAGTGCATCAGAATTTTTAGACAGAGATGTACTTGTACACAAAACTTAACCCTGAGCTTCCCTTCTGCCTCAGGAAAGGGGACCACCATTGTATTAGAAAGAAAAGTACTAATTTGTAAAGGGTCAAACGTTTCTCAGGCTATGAGCTTTAGAGAAATTTTCATTCAGAGAAGACAGAAGATGTCTAGGGGGATCTGACTTGCTCAAAGTCACACCAGCAGTTAATGACAAAGCTGGTATCAGAACCCAGTTTTCCTGGCTCCCACACCACTGCGATACACTCTGTATTTTTTAATGGAAGGTAGTCGGGCCCCAGGGAGGGTGAGGTTTCAAAGAATGAGTACACAGTTTTACTCTGTGGAAACCCCTCAAAGTCACAGTGATACCCAAGTTTATGTGCAGAAAGGCTCTGCTGAACATGAAGATGCTTTCTGGAAGGCTCTTCTTGGCCTGGACTCTGGGAGGCAGGGCCATTCTCCAGGGGTCTGGCCCACCACCTGGAGACTGTCCTGAGAGTCCCCAGCTGCCTGTAGAGCGCAGACAGCCTGGGACAGGTGGGGCTGAGATGGCTTCGAAGGACTGGGTTCCCCGGCTCACGCTTGCTCATCTGGGAGGCACGCTAGAGTCCAGGAGCTGGGCTGGGCGCAATGGGAGCAGGCCCTAAAGACAACTGCAGTGCTCCGCAGAGGAGCAGAGTGGTGGGTCTGGGGGGGCAGGAGGCCCACCCTGAAGGGCAGGGACACAGAGAACATGGGCAAGGTCTCTTCAGAGAGGCACCTCACTTCATACCCACCTTCAGAAGCAGCCCTAGGCAGAGTGGCAGGATGTCCCCCATTCTAACTTCCATGGGGCTCCGGGTCTGGTTGAAAGAGCCGCTCTGGGTCTTCCTCAGGCCCCTCCTAGTCCTCGGAGGACCTGTGGCTCCAGAATGTGCACTGCTGCCCCGAGGGCAAGCCGAACTCCCTTCTGGGCACCCTGTCCTGGGGCTGTCTTCATCTTGGTGGGTGGGTGCACCCTGTGCCTCTCTCCCACTGCCCCTGCACCCCCGGCAAGAAGCTCTAACTTCTGGCAAATAAAGCCCAAAGCAAAGGGTTGGCTCCACAAGACAGGCAGGAGCAACGAGAAAGGGAGCACAAGAGATGGCGGAGGGCTGGGGCACAAGACTCGGACTTGGGGGGCTTGGGCTCTGATCACTGCTCCACCACGTACTGACCTCGTGGCCTTAGAGAAATTGTTTATTTTCTCCACATCTTCCACATCCATAAAAAAAACAAAAACTTGACTGGTCTTTACACCATTCACATGGGCTGCCGTGAGGAAAGTGTGGTGACACGTGTGACTGTGCTTGGTGGGCCCAAAGCCTGAGCACCGCCTGGTCTCACTGAGCTCAGCCTTGAGCTGGCCTTTCATCCAGTTCTTGACTGAGACAATTCTGTGTATTCCAAATGTTAGCCTTCCTCAAGGGAAAGCCCTGTGTTTCACCCACAGAAATGCTTTCCTGGGATTATGGTGTAACGGTGTACTTCTTATCAAGAGCAAATAGAAGAACTAGCAAATGACTCTCCAACTTCCACCAGACAACAGAGGTGGATGTTTTCCACTATGCTGCCAACTGACTTTTGTAACAAGGACTTCTGGTAAACTCCTTTCGGAATTTAGCACCAGGGTGAAGTCTGTGCTGGCACATGAACCAGCTCTGTCCATGACCCACAACACTTACAGGTCCTCCCAGGGTCTGCAAGCCCTGAGCTACAGCGTAGTTCAAATACCATGGCTTTAAATCTTCTTGCCTATCTAACAATATACACTTCTTATTGTAAGCTGTCTCAGTTTTTTTTAAAGGAAAGAGATGAGGCATATATGTGGCAAATAAATTAGAAGCAAATGCTAGTAAGAGGCAAGGGCATAGGTCTTGTTAAAAAACAAACATTGACCCCACTTGTACTAGGTGCATGCCCTTAGATAAACCACTTTGCCTCTCAGAGTCTCTACTTGTTTATGGGTAAGATAGTGATAATCAAGCCTGACACAGTCCCAGGGTTGAAATGGGAACTGGCGAACACAATGCTATCAGGAGCCTGGGTCTTATCACTAATGGACTCAATTCTTTCACCAGGCCCCAGACACAGGGCAAGGGCCCCAGCCCTGTAGTCTTGAACGCCAGGCACAAATGCAGGGCTGCAGCGGCCCTTGGAGTTTCTGGGGGGTCCAGGCGCCCCTACCTGGTGTCCGTGTCCTCCTCCGGGTACTTGTCCACCACATTGATGATGTCCAGCACCACTAGCCCCACGCATAGGATCTGCTTTTCTTCCATGAGGTCACTCCCGGAGCTTTCTGCCTGCAGGGCTGCAGGGATTGCTCCCGGGCTCTGGCTCTTATCCTGCAAGGTTGTGTTCCCGCTCCCCAAAGCCTCCTGGCTCCTCCTCCGAGCCCCTAGCTCCTCCTCCAGGGAGCCTCCTGCAACGGCAGGTTTGCAGAGGGGTGCCAAGAACGCAGTAGGGCCCTAGCTCCCCACGCCCACGGACCCAAGGGGCTGGGAGCGCAGGCCCGATGTCTTGGTCCCGGGCCTCGCCTTAGCAGGTTTCGTGGCCCAGCAGACCGCAACGCCTCCCACTTCCCGGCCTCAGTTTCCTCATGTATCAGACGGACTCGGTGCTAATGCAAACCTGTCTAAAGCACAGCTAGGCAACCTCATGACCATTAAAAAAAAAAAAAAAAAAAAAGAGGGCTGTAGAAAGATGACCCTTGCCCTGCCCTCTCCTGCATCAGTGGCTCCCACTGTACCCGCTAGACCCATAGGTTTGAGCTGGCGTCTTAACAGTGGCCTTTCGGAGTCAGCCGAAGCTTTGCAGCTGGCCTGCCCCCAGGCACAGCCCAGCCACAGCCAGTCCCAGCCAGAGGCGGGAGTACCTAGGTGAGTGGTGGTCACGTGACCAGAGACAGCGCTCCGCGCCCCCTGGTGGACAACGGCGGAACTCGTGTGACCCGGAAGAGGGTCCCAGTGGGGCTCTGAACCGCCGACGCACCTGGCAGCCGTGCTACGCGGCACGAAGTGGAGGACGCCGGTCTATTTGGAACCTGGGGCTTCCCTATTCTGCCCCTTTTTACTCCTGTGTACCCCCGAACATACTAAAGCAGACGGTGTGTTTTGTTTTGTTCTTTTTTATAAAAACCAAGTGTCTTTATTCCTGAATAGTTTAGTATGGCGGTGGGAGCCCGAGCACCCTCGGGAGACCCCTGGAACCCAGGAAGTCGGCCTAGAAGCCAGTCGTGGGGGGCTTCTAGGCTACCAGGATCTGCTCCTCCGCAGTCCGGGTCCAGTCAGGCCGAAAGTCTGGACGAGGGGACTCCGGAGACCCCAACCTGACGCACTCCGTTCCCGGGGAGTGGGGAGGAGGCTGCGCTGGGTGCCTTTGCCGCCGCGGGTCTGGAGACTGCGACACGCCGAGGGCTGGAGTGCCGGGCCGGTGCCCAGGCCCGGGCGGGAGCCCGCCGCCCCCGATGGCTCTTTGGCTGGCAGAGACACTTCAGGCCGGTCGACCTGCCCCCTGCCTACGCCTGTTCTAGCTCCAGGTCCCCGTAGAGCAGGGCTCCGCTGAAGATGGTGAGCGGCTCCTCTGAATGCGCCAGCTGCCCCATGACCAGGTCGATGCAGACAGTGTCGCCAGCCTGCAGCGGCAGGATGAGGCTGAAGACGCCCAGGGCGCCCGGGCTGGGCTGGCTCTCGGCCACCGGCTTATTCTCCAGGCCCTCAGGCTCGTATCCACCGGAGTCTATGCGGGCCACGCCCAGGTTGGAGCGGGACAGAACAGCCTCTACTTTCTCATGCCGGTACCCAGTCAGCACTGCGCTCAGCAAGTAGCGTCCGGCCAGTGGGGCGGTGAATATGCCTGGGGACAAGGATGGCAGTCAAAAGAGACAGGTAGCAGGGGCTGGGAAGGCTTCCAGACCCAGAACCCCTGGACTAGGAGCGACCTGCTGGGTCTTTTCACTTCTCTTCGATGAGAGGTAAGCTCCACGAAGGCAGGGCACGTGGGCATTTTGTTCATTACAGCATCCCCGCCCCCTGCGCCGCCCCCAGTGCTCAAAACAGGGCCTGGGCAGGAGCAGGCCCCCAGTAAAGAGCTGTTGAAGGAATGACATCTCCCCAAGCTGTGGTGAGAATGAATAAATGCAGGAAAGAACAGCGTTCTCCCCAAATCAGAGCGTGAAGAGATTCGCCTTGCCTAAACGGGCAAGAATGAGAACATGCCACTGCGCAGCTTCCCCGCCGGCTCTCTGCCCCCGTCCCCCAGGTGCTCACCGGTCTCCGGATCGTAGTAGTCCCCGTCATTGAGCAGGACTCTGTCAAAGGGCACTGTGCCTGGTTCAGACCGGGGCAAGCTCAGGGCAGCTGAAAAAGCCACCCGGGGCACAGACGCTGCTGGGGCCCCCTCCACTCCTGGGCGAGGATAGGATGGGTGTCAGAGCAGATGCTCATTGCAGAGCTGCCCAGCCCCCTTCCCCTCCAGAGTCTCTACCCCAGGGCTGCCCGAGGCCTTCCATCCTCCACCCCTGGTTCAGTTAGTTCCCCTCCTCCAGCATCAAATGGGAACTTACCCTGTTCACCTTGGGGACCTGTGGGAGGAGGAAAGGGAGCAGTGAGATGTAGAGCAGGTCTATCTAAGTCACTGAGCAAACATCTGCCGAGTCTGTCCAGCAGCTCTGCCAGGTGCTCGCTGCACAGGCTCCAAGGCAGGAATGGGGGTGTCAAGAGAAGGAGGAACAGGTCCAGGCTACTTAACTGCTGGGCCTGTGCACTTAGCCCTCACCCTTTCACACCTGACCCAATGCTTGTGGGCTCAACCTTGGTCTTCAGCTCAGCAGTGAGGCCGCCATATCCAACTAGCCAACACAGCAACCATCCCAGCAACTGTCCGGCTCCTAGTCACTTTCCTAATCACTGTCAGCCATCTAGGACCCCCCAGTTCTTGCCTCTTTCCCTCCTTCCCTGTCAAGTTCAGAGGGGAATGTCAAACCTGGGGCTGCCCTGAGAGGTGGTAACCTTGGCTGTGGCAAGGATCTCAGCCCACATACCTGGTGGCCCAGTAGGCCCCTTTTGTCCATCCTTGCCTGGCAGTCCTGGAGGTCCAGCAGGGCCTGGGGGTCCCTGTACTCCAGGAGGCCCTGGGGGCCCCGCCTCACCTGCAGGACCTACAGTGACAAAAGTCTGTTGAAGAAAAGCCAGAAAAGGAGTTTCCAAAGGACAAAGAGGTAAAGGACTCCACAGACAGGTAGATGGGACCCCTCGCTGCCCATGCAGGATACCTGGTGGGCTGAGCAGTGCCCCACCTCCACCCCCAGCCAGGTCTGAGCCACCAGCAGGGGGGCGGGCAGCTGAGGCCTTGGATCATCTCTTGTCAACAGACCAACCCCGGCACAGTGGTGGGTCTGCATTTCATGCCGGGCCGAGCAAGGCAAAAGTAGATGAGATTAAGGCTGGGCTGTTGTGACAGAGGGAGAAAGGATGTGAAAGGGGTCCCCCCCACGACCACCCCAGGCCTCCTCCTGCCCCCTCACCAGTGAGGTCCCTCAGGCTGAGCTGGTGAAGCCGGTCCTCCAGGAGCAGCATTGAGCTGTTCAGGGCACCAAGTCGCCTTCCCAGGCCCGCCTGCCCCCCCAGCAGTTTCTCCAGCAGGGCTGCCTGTGTCTGGCTGGTGCTGTTGGTTTCCCGTAGCCCGGCCCAGAGCCCAGCCACATGTTTGGAAAGGCCCTCGCGTAGACCCTGCAGTCCCCCAGCCACCGTGTCCAGCCGCTCACAGACTCCCTCGAGACGGCCCAATCGCCCCTCTAGGCTGGGGCACTGGCCAGCTCGTGCCTGTCCCTCCTCCAGGCCTCGGAAGCGCTCCTCACTTTCCATAACATGTTCTGTGGCCTCCTGCTGCAACCTGTTAATCTCAGAGATGATGCGGTCCTTGGTGGCTCCCAGGTCTGCCAGATCAGCGCCCTGGCCCTCCACAGTGGTCTGGAGCTCGTGCAGTGAGTCATTCAGGGAGCTGAAGGTGAGGATAACTTCGGAAAGCTCTCCTTGCAGGGCCTGTAGGGCTGAGCCAGAGCTGCCCCCAAATACGCTGAAGCCATCCAGGGGCCCACGGCTTGGCCCCCCAACACCTGGGCCAGCCCCAGGGCCCCGTGGAGGTAGCAGGGGGCAGGAGCAGCGCTCCACCCCATCCCGAAGGCGGCCCAGTTCCTCTTGGACACCACCGCAGGCCCCGCAGCCCTCATCCCCACGGGCCTGCAGCAGACCCTCCAGTTGGCCCAGCCGTGCAGCTGTGAGGTTCAGCTGAAGTGCGAACTCTGCAGCTGTCTCATCCTGAGTATCGGCACGACCCTGGAGCTGGCCTACGACCCCTTGCAGTCCCTCCAGCGTGCCCTGCCGGGCCTCCCCAGCTGCTCCCACCTTGTGCAGGCCTGAGATCACCAGCCGCAGCTGCCCCTCACTGTCGAGCACCCTACGCTCCAAGGCACTGAGGGTCTCACTGACCTGGGAGTCCTTCTCCCCCAAGGCTCCAGAGCAGAGTTGCCCACATGCCTGCACAGACCCCGCCACCTGCTCTTCCAGCAGGTCCAGCCTGCCACCTAGATCCCCGCTCACATTGGCCAGCAGCCCCTCCAGCTTCTCTAGCCGGCCCCTGGCAGCAGGAAGCCAGTGACTCAGTCCCCCAGGACGCCCAGGCCAGCCCTCCAGCTGCTCCTGTGAGGGACCCAGGGTAGAGTTGAATCGGTCCTCCAGGTGGGAGAGGCGGGATGCCAAGTTGGTGTAGCCTGGGGGATGGCCTCCGTGCCCCTCTGCACCTTCCAGCTCGGCGCCTCTCTGCCCACTGAGCACTTTCACTGAACTGGCCACGACCTCCAGCCTCCGCTCCAGCTCTGCCAGTCGCCCGCCCAGCTCCGGAGGGCAGCATTCCTGAGGGGGCCTGTGGCCCACGGCCTGCCTGGCAAGCTGCCGCTGCCGCTCCTCCACAGAGGCCAGTAACTTCTCCAGTCCACGCAGCCGCTCCCGGTCCTCCTGCTGCTGCCGGCGGAAGCCATCCAGTCCAGCCAGGCACACAGAGCAGGAGTCCTGCAGCCGCCGCTCTAGCTCCCGCAGCAGCTCCTCACTGTGGCCGGGGGAGGCTGGGGCTGGGTCCAGGGCTCTGCCCCCGCCACCGCCACCACCACCACTGCCGCCGCCGCCGCCGCCGCCGCCACCGCCACCACCACCACCACCGTGATGGTTGTTGAGATGGCCCAGCTCCTGGTCATGGGTGGAGACACGCTTATCCAGGAGCTGTAGCTGCTGCTGGATCTCGGTGAGGGTTTCATGCACACCAGGGCGGGCAGCTGCATCTGCTGGCTGCTGCCTCCCATTAAAAGCTGTCTCCACAGCCTTCTGGACATCTTCCGCCAGGCGCCCACTCAGTCCCTGCAGGACATCCCGAAGGCCCTGCAGCTCCTTGGTGAGGCTCTGTACCTGCTCCTCCAGCTGCTGCACTTTCTTTGACTCCCCAGGACCTGGCAGAGAGGGAGGACATAAGGCAGAGGGGCCAGACCTCAGTGCTCGGTGCCCACCTCCTACTCCAGCTCCCTAGCTGCCATGTCAGAGGTCCTAGCTGATTCAGCTGCCCCTTTTCTTGCCCAAAGATTTGGGCAAGAAAAAGCAGAAGAAAACTCATTCGCTGAATGCCTCTGGGCCAAGTCTTTGCACCTTACAACAGCTTCAATGGACAGCTACCATTAGCTCTTCCCATTTTGTAGATCAGGAAGCAGAGGACTGGAGAGCTTAAATACCTGGGCCATGGATTACAAGTTAAATAAGTGGCCAAGGTTCAAACCCAGGTCATCCGTCTGACCACCAAGCCTATATCCTTGTCACTGCCCAGAGGGCCTTTAACTTTATGGAGACTGTTTCCTCATCTATGAAATAGGTATGACACTATGTCGCTCCCTCAGGGCAAGTGAAATGGGAATGTGGGATGGCACTGCGGGCTGCAGGACGGTGGCTGTCCCTGTGCAGCACCCCCACACAACGCCAGGGGACAGTGAGGCTCTGCGGTAAGCCTGTGATGGGGAAGAATCAGCCAGAAGTTCCTGTTTTCATAATTACAACACGGCTCTCTCACTGGCAGGCAGACACAGCACATCCGCAGTGCCCAGCACAAGTGGGAAGGCAACAGGGACCGCTGCATTCTGGGACCTGTGGTCTCCAGAGGCCACCAAGGGGCCTGGGACCTGTAGTCAGTTGCAGTGCATGCTAGGAGTTGTAGTCTCAACTGTCTGGCCCCTTGGACCAAGCTTCCGAAGGAAGGAATTCCCCCTTCTTCCCGCAGCTGCTCCCTCCTGGGAAGTATCTTGGCCACACGTGGGCGTGCGTGTGTGCGTGAGCACATTCACTCTCTATGGCTCATTTTTCTCCCTCTGTCTGGTGTGCACACACGCACACACATGCACAAACATGCGAACGCGCGCGCACACACACAGACAGGGAATCTGAGGGGTCGCATTAACTCTTTTCTGTCCCCTCTTTCCTGACTTGGAACATTGGGATTTCCCCAGCAGCCCCGCCCCACAATTCCCAACCCACGCTGTCTCCCGCTTCTTTCCCCAGGGGTCCCACACTCACCTTCCCCCCCTAGCCCACTCAGGTGGCTGCCGGCACTGGAGCCAGAGAGGTTGGGGCGGCCTGGCTGGGGGCGGGGGCGTGGTGTGGCCGGGGCAGGGCCCAGTGCGGGGCCAGGACTCTCGGCACAGTCGTCACCCCCGTACCCCTGACAGCACCTCCACTCCATGTCCGTCACGGTTTTGTAGGCGACGCGGTAGCGAGGACGGAGGAAGTTGCGGTACCTGGGAGAGGCGGAGGGAGGGTTCTTTGCTCCTCACTGTACTGTCACTGACCGTGGCCCCTGCCCACAGAGGTGGGCCACTGCGGTGGGCAAGGTCTGTCCCTCAGGCCGGGTCCCCCTCACCATTCAGCATGTGGTCTAGCTCAGCTGACAGCTGTCAGCTTGCTAGCCAAGGGCCAAATTCCTGTCCCCAGCCACCCCCCATCCTGTGTCCTGTGCTGGAGCCTTGAACCCCCCTCCCTGAGATGACTCGGCCTAGAGAAGGCATTCCGGGGCTGGCGGGGTGGTCTGGTGAGGTGTGCCCTCGGTGTCCTTCCACCGCCGCCTTGGCATCTCCTCTAAGTGGCTCTGACTGAAGCCCCTGGCCCTGACCCTTGCTACCTGCCTTGTACAAATTCCCTGAGTTGGCTGCCCCCCTGCTACCCCGGCCCAGTCCCCACCCAGCGCCCACTCCCCAGTGTGGGGGCTCACGTGATGCTGTGGGTGCACTGGGGCTGGCCCCAGCCGCAGGGCTGGTAGTCAGGCTTGACGAAGGTCTCCACTCCATCCTCAAGGATGCAGCTCACTGTCCGAGTCACCACGTAGGCGCACCAGTTCCTGCAGGCACAACCCACCTAGGCCCACGAGCCAGAGACATCCCCTCCCAGAGGAGGGCTCTGGGGCTCCCAGAGGGGCCGCGGGAGGGTCAAAGGATGAAGGACCCCTGGGAGCCGGTGGGAGTGGGGCTCTGGCAACGGCAGCTCCCCCCACGCCTTCCTGTGCTGCCGGAGTCGATAAAGACTTTTCAAGACAGGACAGGAGGCACAAAACGGAAAACCACACTAGGAGCAGTTGATCCTCATGGCTGGGGAGTGGGTCCTGGGGAGCCTCTGAGTGCACCCATTCATTCATGTCCCTTTTCTGTCTCAGTCTCCAGCTTGGCGTGGCCCTCCGGTGATTTCCTGGATGCCGGCTTCCACCCTCCCCTCGGGGGGGAGGACCGGGCAGGCGGGGGTCCAGCTCAGGGGTAAGCAGAGAATAAGCCATTGATGGGCTCTGCCCCCCAGGGGAGTTTGCAGGTCTGCACTCTCAGGCCCATTCGTGCTGGCCTCCGATCAGCGTCCGGCTGGAGAACCAGACGGAGCAGGGCAAAAGCAGTGTCAGAATCATGGGTGACTGGCCGGGCCAAGGAAGCCCTGAAAAGGGATGGAAGTTCCACCGGAGGAGCCCAGGCTGGTACTCAGCTGGCAGGGAGGCCGGGCCCGTGCCCTTCAGGGTAGTCTCCATGGGCACGTAACTGCAGGTCCCACGGGGAGGATGTGGGAGCCAATTCCCCTGAGGTTAGACAAGGGTACCTATCTATTCAGGGGGCCCTGGAAGCACCCGGCGGGGAGGTGGGCGTGTGAGGGCCGTCTGATGGATGGGCTTCCTCTCCTCCTCTTCCCTGCTTTGGGGAGGTAGCCAAAGTGGGGCCCCCATACCCATCTTCTGACCCACCCTCCCATTTACCTTCAGCCACACACTTACCTGTGGCGGCTGGCAGGCCGACGGGCGCCCTGGGCCTGGGGCGCCCCAGGGCTGAGAGCCCCACTGTTTCCTGTGTAGAGGCTATAACCCCGGGGAGGGTAGCTAGCCGCCCCCACGGCTGTGGTCAGTAGGCAACAGAGGTAGCAGCTCCAGAGGGTCCTGGGGGCCATGGTGGGGACGCTCCACGGTGGCCCTCAGAGGCTCATCCCGCCTGACCGCCCGCGCCTCTGCCTGGAGCTGGGATGCCCGCTGCTCCAGGGGTCGAGGGTCGGGTCCTGTCCCCTGCTTCCTGCCGGCAGCCCCCAGCCACACGCCTCCTCCGTGGCCTGCCGGCCTGACCCCTCTCCCCTCCTCTTTCCTCCTTAGGCTCCCTTCTGTCCCTCCCTCGGTTCCTTCCGCTCTCCTCTTCTCCACCTCTGAGGGGAGTTTGTTCTCTGCGCCCCCAGCCTCCTGCGCCTGGTCCCTGCCCCTCTCAGATGCCGCTTCCTGGGCCCCCTCCAAGTCGCCCCAGCTGGCCCTTTTCTGGTCTCCTTATCCCTTTTCCCCAGTGACCGGATCCTGGGGTTGACAGGACTTTACCCCTGTGGCTGCTCAGAGGCGCAAGAGTGGCTGTGCGGGGCGGGCCCTGGCCTCCTGCCTCCCTCTCTTGCTCACTCCCCTCCCTTCCCCCCTGTCTGGCTGGCGGTCCAGCCTCCCCCTTCCTCCCCCCACCTCTCCAACCATCCTGCGCCACATCTGCTTCTTGTTAACTCCGGGAAAGAGAGGGAAAAAAAGGAAAAACAGAAATGTGGAGTTGCCTCCGGGCTTGGGGCCAGCCTCTCAGACGGGCCACATGGAGTGGAGTCGGGGCCAGGGCCGGGGAGGAGGCCCAGGGCTGGCGGCTTAGGCAGGGAACAGGAGCTGGAGCCGCAGCTCTCCTGGGGCTGGGGCAGGGCTCCCCTGGGAGGGAAGACCTGGGAGAGGGGCCCGAGGGGGAGGGAAGAGGGGAAGACACGGCAGGACATCACTCTCCATCCAGTCCAGCTCTCTCCTTTTATAGATGTGAAAACTTGAGGTCCAGAGAGGGAAAGTAACTTGTCCGAGGTAACACAGCAGTCAAGAGCAGGGCTGAGATTAGACTCTAAACACCTAGGTCAGTGACTTGGGAGAAAAAAAAGGGAATAGGAGAGGGTACTGTGCCAGGGAGAAGAAGAAGAAGGACGACTGAGGTTGGCAGGACATTCAGAGAAGCCAGAGAGGAAGGAAGGAGTCTGGAAATGGGGTAGCAACCTTCTGTCAAGTATGGAGAGAACACGCGCAAGAGAAGAGTCATTCTTTTTTTTGTTTTTAATCCTCACCCAAAGATATGTTTATTTTTTTTAGAGAGAGGGGAAGGGAAAGAGAGAGAAACAATGTGAGAGAGAAACATCAATTGGCAGCCTCCCATAGGTGCCCCGACACCCTGACCAGCTGGGGGTCAAACTTGCAACCTAGGTGTGTGCCCTGCTGAGCCACCACGCCAGGGGGTGGCGGGGAGGGGGAAGGAGAGAGAGAAAGAGAGTGTCTGTCATTCCTAAAAGGCCAAAGGAATATGGACCCAGACGGTTCTGGTGCGGGTTAGGCCCTATCTATACCGCAGAGGAAGTCACTCCCTAGCCTGAGGCCGGTCTGGGAGCCTGTGCAGCAGGCCAGGCTCTAGTCAGACTCAACTCTCACCCTGGCCCCACAGCGCCTCCTGAGATGTGGGAATCTGTCAGCCGGCCCTTCTTCCTCAGATGGCCCCTCTTCAACAGCTGGCCCTCCGTGTTGTGCTCGGGGACTAGGTCCCCCCGGGGGGTGGGGCCCCGAGAGAGCCTTGTGGAAGTGCCAGAAGAGAGTGCTGGGTGCTGAGCTCTGGCGGAGGTGCCCAGGGCAAAGGCATGCCTGTATCAGACTCAGTAATGGGGAATGGGACACAAGCCCCCGAACAGAGAACCGACACAAGGCAGGACAGACCGAGCGCCCAGGGGGCCAGACAGATGCCTGTGGCCGTCCGGGGAAGAGGAAGGGAAAGGCAGCTGGCTGCTGGTGGAGGCGGAGAAGATCTATTGGAAGATGCAGAACCTGAAGAGTGTTGGAGGAAAAGAGTGAAGAACAGAGGGGAGAGGTTTCCGGCTGTGAAAAGTGGTCTGCCTCAGTTTCCTCATCTGTATCGTGGGAATAGCAACAGCACCCTCCTTCTGAGGTCTGTGAGGATTAAGTGAATACGTGTAACACGTTTAGAACAGTGTCTGGCATGTGGGAAGTGCTCAGCATACGTTAGCTCTTAATTTGTGTCAAGAGTGGCACAGGAAGTCAGAGAAGGTGACTGTGGAACCAGGGCGAGCCTCGGGTGACTGGCTACACGGTTTACACGGTTCTGCGTTGGGGTCAGTGCACACACAGAAAGAGGATGCCGGTCCCAGTGCCCCCTCGGAGTAGTTTGATCGCTTTGAGCAGGTCCCGTGATCCCATTGGGGGTCTGTTGTCTAAGGCCCCTTTCAAATTAGACATTGCAAAGCAATGCAAACCTGAGAGAGAAGGCTTGGTGACTGCCTGGTAATGAGGGACCGGATGAAGGGAGACAGCAGAGAAGATTCCAGAGTTCTAGCCAGGGTGGGTAAGCTGAGAAGAGGAGCAGGTTTGGAGAAAGAAAGATGACCTGATTTGAAACCTACAGGCATCTCACTTTACTATGCTTCACAGATGTTGCCTTTTTTTTACCAACTGAAAATCTCATAAATTTTAACAAATTTACTTCCTCCGCCAGCAAAAAGATTACAGCTTGCTTTACCGCGATATTCACTTTATTACTGTGGTTTGGAACTGAACCTGCAGTATCTCCAAGGTGTGCCTGTACTGAATTCAAGGTGAGATGAACACATCTCAGTGGAAATAAATGTCCAGGATATGATTAGAAATGGGGATCTTGGCTCTGGGAACCGTTTGCAGGGCGATACTAGAAAGCCATGAGAGGATGCCACCAAGTCTTCAACGGGACTGTGAATGATCTGCCTCTGAGGTTCTGTGGCCCGGAATGGTGTCCTGAGGGCAGGCAGGGTGTAATGAACAGACAGGATGGGGAGAGTGAGCGCTGGCACCAACAGGAACGAAAGTCTGTGGCTGCCCCTTAGAGGGGCGCCGATCAGCACACAGGGAGACTTGGAGGATGTGGTTCTAGGAGACCCTGATTTCGAAGTTGCTGCCAGTGGAAAGCTCAGCTTTCAGCATCAGTGCTAGGCCCTGGCCCTGGCCGGCAGCCAGCCGCTTCCCCACAGGCTGCCCTGGCTATTGCGGTGGGCTTTCTTTTTCTGCTCTTCCCTCTTCTCTCCCTTCGGGGGGCCTCTGGCAACCTGAGGAGTCATCCCAGCCATTTTGCCACTGCCCAGTTGTCACCCATTCCTTTGTCGGACACCTTAAGTTTAAAAATCTGTTATAGCGTGCCCTGGTTCAGTTGGATTGAACGCCGGGCTGCAAACCAAAGGGTCACTGTCCGATTCCCAGTGTACAACCCATGTGCCCCTGGGGGGCATGCAAGAGGCAACCACACATTGATGTTTCTCTGCCTCCCTTCCTCCCTCCCTTCCCCTCTCTAAAAGTAAATAAATAAAATCCTTAAAAATAAAAATCTGTTGTATTTTAAGTGTGTCAAGTCAGAAATGTTGGCTTTGAGCCACGATTGAGTAGGTCGCACATCCTTTAGTCCTATAATGAGGGGCCAAGACCTAGAGACTGACATGCACTTCTGTGAAATCTCAGATAAATCGGTGGCCCTGGGTTCGCTGGGGAGGCCCCGGGGTATCGGGCAAACCGGGTGCAGTGGAGACTGAGGTTAGAGAGAATGCAGTGTGGTAGCCACAGTGGTGGTATTGGCAGACAGCCACACTTTCCAAAGCAATTGGATTCCAGAGAATTCCTGAGATCAAAATAGACTACATCCATGGGGCACTAGGACAATACGTATTTTATAGGCTCTCCAAGGGCTCTAGTGCCGATGGCTATACTAGAAACTAACTCCATTCAGTCAACCATCAGTCCGAGCAGGGAGCTCACGTGCCCAGGGCCAGGACGACCAGGGAACACCAGAAGTAGGGAACATTTTATGTCTAACATCGTCTGTCAGAAGACTGAATATTGGGAAGGAAAAAAAGGGAAGTACAAACTGGGTCTTGGGTCATGCAAACCCAGATGGGAATCCAAGCTTGTGGGGACTCCTGAGCACAGGGCTACTCTCGTCAAATGCATAATTTCCTTTTCCTCCCATCCCTCTTTCATGCACAGTCCTTTAGGTGCCGCTCTGGACTCAGCGGCCAGCCTCCTTTTCTAGGGTCTTGTTGCTTTTTCTCTCCTGACTCTAATTCTGAACTTGTCTTTTGCTTGAAAATGTCACACTAATCACACAGTAACCCCTTCAGACAGGCTGCACCTGTCTCATTTCTCACGTACTCTTTCACCAAGCGTTTTTCAAGCTTTGTTAGTTCTTAGTTTAGTCTGGTCTGGTTCTAGAGATCATTTTTTATTTCAGTTCCTCCAGCCACTGGGCCAAATGACCCATTTAAGGTTGATAAAATCTCACTGACCTAGGCACTGGTAGTTCTGGGAGGTGAAGGGCCTTTCTGGACAATTCTAAAATAAATCCTTTTCCTCTTGTCCCCGGCCCAGGATAAGCTACTGAGTCCCCAGTCTGACATGCAGCATGGAACAGAGTCAGGTGACCGTGTCCCTAACCAGTTGTAGAACCTCAGTCAAATCAATTACCTCTGAGCCTCAGTTTCCTTCTTTATAAAATGATCCTCAAGGCACCCTCAGCTTTCACAGTCTAGGAAGCTAGAGACCTGGCTCAGCTGGTTTCAGGACAGCCTTGAAAACCTGAAGCGCCTCATGTCATTGGCAGTCCAGAGTCTGCTTTCCAGGGTCTAGTTCTGTTCCAACAGTAGGTCGAATCTGGTTGCACTTGAATCTGCTTCAGATTTCCAGGAGACACAAAGCATAATGTGTGTAATCCTGTAAGACCTAGACCCTCACTCTCCTGGAACAGAGCTTCGAACAGACTGTTCGCTGAGGGACACCTGAGGAAGTACATTCTGGGGTTTCAAGGTTATGTGGAGGAGACCTGGGCTTGGGATTTAAAAAGGAAACTTATGGGAAATACTGGGTAGAGGCTGGAGGTGAGTGGGGGTGGCCAGGGGAACTACAGGCTGCTGAAGGCAGAGACTGAGCTTAGGAGTCACTGGGCTGGAGCACGGAGGACAAATGGTTGATGGTCTCAGGCCATGGAGGGCCACTCTGGGCTAGTGTACTCTAGCTCACTGTACATACAGGCGGCACGCTGGGCCCCTGATCCAGCTGTTCCAGCCCTATAGCAGCTCCTGTAGTTTTCTTTGGCTCCAAGAAGCAGAAGCGTCCCCTGAGCCCTGGCCCCCCTCTGCCGCAAAGCAACTGGCTTCCATTACCCTGACAGCTCCAGAGGAACAGCCCAGCTCAGCCCCCGGCCCCTGGCCCCCGGCCCCAGCCTGGCTCAGTGCTGTTCCCTTTTATGGCTAAACTGAGGGAGAGCAAGGAGTGAGGGGGAGCAGTTTCTGGCTAGGCAGAGGGTTGTAGAGCCGCAGAGCGCCTCTCTCCTCACCAGAAACCCTCGGACATCTACCCAGTCATCTCTCTTCTTTCTCCTCCATGACCCATTCTGATCCGAACCCACGACCCTTTCTCCTCTCTCCCCTCCCTAACATCCGGGGGGTGATTTCCCACTTGGCCAAAGTCCCAAGGTTTGGGTTTAGATTTCAGGAGGGTCCGCCCTATTTCCAACGCCTACCTCTGGGGGCGGGGTGGTGAGGAGGGGGCAGGGTAAAGAGGCGCCGGTTAGATCACAGGCAGGATCGGTCACCTTCTTGGATGTGGAGCAGAAAGACTGACTAAGAAGAGCACCCAGTTGCCCCAGCCCTATCTCCATTCTGCACCGCCTCTCATCCCTCTCCCCGCTGCAGGGAGGGGACCCTGAGAGCAGAGCCCAAAGGAAGCACCTGGTTGGGCCGGGCCGGGAAGAGAAGGGTGGACAGCATCGCGGGGGGGGGGGGGGGGGGGCGGGGGGCGGTCAGGGCAGGAAGCGGGGTCAGAGTCTAAGGTCGGGCCAGGCCTCTGGCCGAGCCTGCTGCTGCACCCTCCCCCTAGCGCACCCCTCCTCTCCGGGGAGGCGGTCACAGCGCTATTAACCACATCGCCGGCTGCGTCAGCTGCGGCCAGCTGCAACCAGCTGTGTCTTACGCCCTGACGCGTGCTGCCTTGCACAGCCCACCCAAGACCCCGCCCCCTGCAAGAGCGCAGCGGGGAGCAGGCGAGATGGGCAGGGCTAGAGAGACCTATCACTCGGAGCCACACGGCGGAAGTGCCTGGCCCGGGGCTGAGCTGGTGCAACAGACTTCCGGTTCTGGTTTACTACCTGGAGCTAGTGCGCAGACCGCGTCAGAACCAAGCCCTGGTGGCCAGGTGAGAGGCACGCAAGCGCTGCCCACGGCCCAGTTGGTGGTGGCTGAGCCAGGGAGGTGAGGACGGGTCCTGGTTGGAGTCTCAGCCCGTCCTTTTCTCTGCAGGATGATTACAGACGTGCAGCTCGCCATTTTCGCCAACATGCTGGGCGTGTCGCTCTTCCTGCTTGTCGTTCTCTATCATTACGTGGCCGTCAACAATCCCAAGAAGCAAGAATGAAAGTGGCGCTTTCTCCGCCCCAGGTAACCTTCCGGGTTACGCTGTGGTGCCCAGCCCCTGGAGAATGTAGTGGCGAGGCCGTGCCGGGGCCTGCAAGGATCGAAACTTCAAATCATGAAGTGTTGGGCCACGCATGCTACAGTCCAGAACTGGGCCCCTTTATCCACACAGAGAAGGGGGTGCTTTGCAGTGCCCTGTCCCTCGCCCTAAAATTGTTCCCCTAGAATGGGGGTGGGTTCCCTAATTCCTAACTTCAGTGGTCCCCAGATGCCCACGGGGTATGAGTACAAAGAGGCACTGACACCGATAGGAATAAAGGAACTGAGGATGCCATTCATGAATGAGGATTTGAGCTCTTAAATAGTCCTCACTTTTCCAAGGTTATTTAGACTTATATTTAGGCAGATATTTTTGTGTGTGAGGGATTGTAAAGACACAGATTCTTTGTTCCATGTTCTGGGGCAAGAGGCACTGATTAGGAATCGGCGACTGTAGACCCAAATCACAGAGCAGAGGGCAGGGGGTTGGGGGGTGGCTGAAGGGCTTGGAAACAGACCTTAAGTGTTGGTCAGAATGTAAAGTGGGGAGAGGCTGCGTGGGAGTTGATTCCTGAAGGAACTCCCAGGGGAGAGCTGCAGTTTTTTCCTTACCTCCGGTCTTTCCCCCTCTTTTCTAGGGTTCCAGGAAATAGTCTGAGGCAAGATGGAGGGTGTGAGGGGCCTTCACACTTCACTTCATCCCTTCTACCCATCACAACATGCAAAGCAACTACACCTGGATTTTTCCAAACAACTTTTATTTCCTCAAAGTCTTCCTTAACCCTATGGAACAAGAAGCTGCCACTGAGTAGGGCCCAGTATAGGGGCTTTCTTTTCTACTCCCTCCCCCCGATATAAAAATATAGATTTTTTTGTGGTCCCAAAGTCTTGTGCTGTTGAGGGAGGGAAGGGGTGGCATGTTCCCTGCTTTGTCCTGTCTCAAGGTGATGCTCTGCGCGGCCTCAGGACAGTGTGGCTGGCATTCCAAGGAGCTATCGTTGTGGAATGGAATCAGCAGCTGAGGGAGGGGACTAGCACATTTCTCACTGTGTTCCCCATCTTGTGGCTGTGTCCTGGGCATGAAGGTCAAGGCATCATATCCGGGGAGAAACAGTGAGTGGGGGAGATTTAGGGACAAAACAAACTTCAGGGTGGCCCAAGGGCACCCCACTGTAACAAGTCCGAGACTGAAAGTCAGAGGGACTACAGGAAATAGGAGAAAAGGCAGGGGCAGAGTGGGGCCGCGGGGGCCCGGCCTGAGGCAGCCTGCAACAGAGAAGAGAGGAGTCAGGGTTGGGAAGTCTGCCCTTCTGGTGTGGCAGCCAAGGGCCGGGAGATGGGAGCGGTGAGGAGGGGAAGGATAGGCCGGGCGACTATTGCACAGTGTTGTGATGCTGGAACCAGCAAGCTCGTAGGCCTTAGACCCTAGCTGCTGTTTTCTTGTACACTGGAGTGAAGACTGAGGCCATGATGGGGAAAAAAATCAGGGAACTAGATTTTTCAAGTACATTTAGTCTTGGGGTCAAAGGGAGTAGGGAAGGAAAATGATGATTCTGAATGGCAGAAATGAGAATGAAGGGGTAAAAAAGGTGGGGTGAGGGACTAGACCCTTGTGCTCACCCTGGTGCCGTGTGGGGTCCTGGCTCTGGCTTACTGCTCTCCCTGGTCCGGGGGGTAGGGGATGTGGGGCCTGAAGAGCCTCTCATCCCTCTGCGAGTCGGCGGTGAGCCCCGGCCCAGCCTGGGCCTAGCCTGTAGACAGCGGGTGGGCTAAGAGGCTGGGTTCTAGGAATGTTTTTGTTCCTAGAGTTTCCATGAGTGAGGGTATGGTATAGCAGTCAGCACAGGTCCTGGGCCTTGAATTCCTGGGCACTGCCCCTAGCTGAGAGGGTAAGGCAGGATACTAAGACTCTTGGGTTCAACTATATATTGAGTCTTATTTAACTAGGGGAGGCAAAAGGATCTGCCATTTAAACTCCATGCCTGTACTATGGCCAGGATCTGGCTGAGCAGAGAAGTACTGTGGAGAAAGACGTTGGGGGAGTGGTAGATCTTCATTAGGGCCTTCCGTGCCTCAGCCTGGCCAGAGCAGCTTACGCTTCACCCATCCAGTCACCTTCTGCCTATTCCCAACTTTAGCTGACCTAGCACAGGGATCTGGACTGAATCGGAGTTGGTGGCACAGCTGTTCCTAGGAGCAACAACCAGATGTGTTACCTGGGGAATCCGGGACCCCTCCTGGCGGTAACTCTCCTCGGGCAGGTCTGGGCAGAAAGAGAGGAGAAGCTAAGGGCAGGGGCAGACGAAGCCAAAACTAGCAGGCTGAGGTTAGGGTATATCCAGCAGGAACATGGGTTGGAAGCAAGCAAGAGACCTGGCTGAAGGGCACGGGAACACTGGACAGACAGGCACTCGGGCACCAGAGCAGCTCTCTGATATGTGTGGGGACAGGTAAAGCAGTGCTGGGCACTTTTCCGCCTGCTACCCCACCAAACAGGTCCTTGCTGGGCTCTGCCAACGATGTTATGCTGGGGGTGGGGGAAGACGAGACAACGTTACCTGCATTCGGGTCCTGATACAGGGGATCCGAGGTCCAGTTCCTAGTAGACCTTTCCCAATCACCATGACAGCCTCTGGCTTGTCCCCTGAGGACAGGAATGAGCAGCTGTTCCCTAGGGAACAGAGAAAATTATCAGCCCTGGCTGGTGTGGCTCAATGGATTGAGTGCCAGCCTGCAAACTAAAGGATTGTGGGTTTGATTCCCAGTTAGGGCATGTGCCGGGGTTGCAGGCCAGGTCCCCAGTAGGGGGTAGGGGGTGTGCAAGAGGCAACCACACATTGATGTTTCCCTCTCCCCTTGTCTCCAAAAATAACTAAATAAAATCTTTTAAAAAGGAAGAAAAGAAAACTGATACCAGGCAGGGGCCATAGAGAAGCAATAACTTCCTTTAGGTCAAGGTTTCTCAATATTGGCAATATTGACATTTTGTGCCATTGTACAGTGTTTAGCAGCATCCCTGGCTTCTATCCCATCCCCATTTGTAACAATCAAAAATGTCTCCAGTCATTACCAAATGTCCAGGGGTGGTGGGGGGGTTGGGTGGTTACCCTTGGTTGAGAAACTTGGTATGTTCTAGTCTGGCCCAAGGGGTGGAACGACAAACCAGAGCGTCTGTCAGCACTTACTCAAACTGAACTGAATTTATAGACCTTAGAGCCCGTTCTAATCAAATGTGCGAGCATTTAAAGATCAAGTCAGCAGTACCCAAGACGGGTGGAGGGCGGGTGGAGGGCTGCCCAGTGACGAGAACGAACAGATTAGGAGTAGCAGGCTCAGAGGGAAGTACGAGATGCTGGACTGGAGTCTCAGAAGTCATCCTCATCCAGTCATTTAAACAGTGGGACATAACAAAAGGAGAGCAGGCGGCCGGGTTTTGTGTGGATAATATGGCCACACGTTTGCAGTGATGACGGGAAAAGCCTATGCTTGCTTTCCTGCTGCAGTCTGCCAGTGCTGCCCAGCTCTCGGAGTCAGGGAGCTGCAATAAGGTAAGAAAACCCCTGAGGTTCCTCAACTGTAAAAGCGGGAATTAAGTGAGATGGAATGCTTAGAGCAGCACCTGCCACAGAGTAAATGTTCAGTAAATGGTAACTGTTATTATACCAAGACATTGATTAAATTCCAGCTTCCTGTACAAGGGCATGGGTGGTAGGGGTTTAGGATAATCTAGTAAGATAACTGATGCCCCTGGTCTGGAGTGGCCTGTTACATCAAGTCAAGGTCAGGTGGTGATCGAGCTGCAGGGATTTCCTCAGGCCTAGTCAGGAGCCTGCTCTGCACCCTGTGGTACGGAAGGATGCTGGCTAACCTAGATCTCAGTGGCATTGGGTACCAACCTGATATGCTGAGTGAGTCGGGCAGCAGGCAGGAGCCCATGTTGCGTGAGGAAGCTGGGCTGGAACAGGGTGGAGTTGGGGATGGGGCCAGGCTGCTTGAAGTAGGGCGATGTGCTAGTGGCTGCTGTCGCCGTCTCCTGTCCTGGTTTCGGGGCTCTGTGGAAGGGACACAGCAGACAAAAGGACAAATAAGTGAGGCACTGTAACTCACTGCCCCACTAGCTGCCCTTGGTCAGAAGATGCCTGTCTTCAAGCCTGTTGTCACACCAGCATCCCTCGTCTGAAGTGTATCTGAGAGCAGTGGGAAGACCTCTAATACCTGCTCCAGTTACCCAGTTCCCGGCCAGCCCTCATCCTGTGTCACCACTCCGTAGATGATGAGGTGACCCACTAGTTCATTCTTGGCTTCCTAGGCTCCCCTCTTTCCTCTTACGGCTCCTCTTCAACCACCCTCCTGCCCCTTAGCCAGCAGTGGCTGCCCGCCATTCTCTCCTGGATCCTCTCCTGCTCAGCCTACTTTCAACTCCCAAGCCTTTCTCTAGCCCCTTCTCCTGAACTGCAGCTCTAAGTGTCCGCTGGACAGCCCCACCTGGCCGCCTTTCATGACCCGAACAAAATCTATTTTCTCCCACCCTTCCTTTTCTCCCTATGTTTGTGAAGAATCTGCTGTAAATGTCGTTGCAGCTTTCAGCTCTTCCCTCACATTGAGATCTGGGTTTAACCCAATCAACAGTTCTACCTCTGCCTTCATTTGAATTCCCTCTTTCTTCCCCCCACCACTGACAGTGTCCAGACACAGGTCTTTTGTTAATTCAGGCTTTTGAAAAAAATTCCCCATTGGTCTCTTCCTTTGTACAATCCATCCTTTACACAGGTGCCGGAAATTGTTACTCTGAAACAAAGACCTGACAAAAAAAAATCCTGTTGGCTCAGACACTGGGGAGATAATGAAGATCTGTTCAAGGATAGAGTCTAAACCTTTGCACGGCGCGTTCACCTCGTTCACCTCCTGCTCGTGGTGATTCCAGTCTGCACGTCTGCAGTAGGATGCCGAGCGGTCCCGCGTGCCCTCTGCTCTAACCCCTGGGGCTGCTGGCTGGGTTCCTCTGCAATGTCTGTTTACTGGTGAAACCTTGGACATCGTCCCATCTCAAATGTCACCTCTGTGAGGTCTCCTTGACCAGTACAGGTAGGGTTCATTGTTCTCTCTTCATTGTCCTTTGTTCAGTTGGCTACTAATTGTTTATAGTTTCTGTCTCCTTAATTAAGTTAGTTAGTACATGTGACAGATTTAAAATAGTACCTGGCCTATACCAAGTACTCAATAAATGCTTGCTTATATTCTAATTAGAATTTGAATCTAATACTGTGTATCCCAGTACCTGTCCAGAGACAAAGACCTTAAGTGTTTTGTTTACCTAAAGAGCAGACACCCACTGTAGACCAGGAGCTGGCTCAGTAATCTCTTTCCAAGGGCCTATGGTTATATCCCATGGGGCAGCTCTCTGGTCCATCCCTTGTGACTGGAGCTTCACTGTTACAGATTCTGAAAGGTGCTGGCCCACTGGTGTAAATGGTGACTAGACGGGGTAGGAAGGCTTTCAGGTTTGGCAGGTCCTTCCTCATCACAGAGAGGTGGCAGGTGCCAAGTGCTCTCAAACTGAATGAACTATTAACATTCATGGAGCTGAATTTGATGGAAGTTTCAGGATGCCAGCTGACACCTAACAAAGCAACATATGTTAGATGTGAAAAGCCTTAAGTAGGTGACAATAACTTCATCTTGTCTAGCTACACTGAGCAGTAACTGACAGTAAAGGCAACTTCTGGGACCTCCCAAACTTTAAAAAAAAAATTGATACTTACATGAATAAGGACTAGAAGAAAGGGAAAGATGTGAAGATGGAAGTTACTCTAGCTTTGATGCTGAGATACTCTAGCTTTCTAGCTGACATGCTGGGTACCAATTAGTGTCTAAGACTATAGCCAAGATTCAAAAACAGCCAGAACTTAGGGGGCTAGTAAGAGCTGGTACAGCAATGCCAGTAAGGCAATAGAAGTCAGAGACGCAAGGCCACAGTCAAATAACCTGAAATGTTACCCACCACCAATGACTTGGCAATGCTCTAGAGCCCAGGCCTGGGCAGTTCTTTGGTTAAGACAGGGATGTCACTGTGATGTCAAGTGATGGTATACAGTAGGCAGAAGTAATGAACTCGATTAAGAGGGAAATAGCAGGTTTCCAGATGGCCTGAGAAACCTCCATACACAGAAGCACGTTGAAAACATACTAAGGGGTGAAGCCTCGCCTGCCCCAAGAAAAGATGAGAAAGAACAAGCAAAAATGGGCGAGAGCCTTTGGGACTTGTAGGTTCTCATAAGAAACTGTGTGATACCCAAGAAGATATGAAGCTAATCAAGCAAATGATGTAAAAAAAGTATGAAATGTAGGGATCATGGGAAAGACAGTAAGGCTACAACTCTGGAGTCCTGCCCCTAAGGACAGTTTCAGGGTAGAAGATAAGGTCTGGTTTAGGGGAGAAGTCTGATCTGGAAAGTGTAAGGAAGGCATTTAAAGATAGCATTTCAAGTAGTAACAGAGTCTCTTGAGATCTGACCAGGCCTGCCTGTAAACTTGGCAATGTAAGCACACAGCCATTTCTCACGTTTTGGCTTTTGGCCTACTTAGTCCTCATAGAGACAAGAACTAAAGGGAAGAGCCCCAACTCTATGGTTTCTTGGTTCTGAGTGATAGAAACAGTGGTTTAAGAGTGACACATGATCAGCTCTGCTTCCCAAGGTTGTGAGATAATGTATTTTAATTTATTTGTTTTTAGAGAGAAGGGAAGGGAGGGAGGGAGAAATGATGAAAAACCTCGATGCAGGAGAGAAACATCAATTTGTTGCCTCTCACATGCCCCTAGCTGGGGACCCAGCCTGCCGCCCATGCGTGCGCCCTGCCGGGGAACTGAACCAGCTACCTTTCTGTTTGCAGGCTGGAGCCATGGCAGCCAGGGCGTGAGGTGATGTTTCATGGTATCAGCTGTGGGTTCCATTTTGGGAGTGGCAGGACAGTCCTAAGGGGAAGAGCCAAACTGACCTCAGCACTGTATGAATTAGAGTGGATTATTCTAAGGTCTCAAAGTTCACAGGGGCAGTTATATGACTTGTGCCTAGGTCCTGCATCATCCCTCGCAGACACTTTGGGAATCTCCCCAGGTGCAGCAGCCCAGATCTTCCTGAACCCCTGGGATGACTGCAGACCTGATGTATGCCCCCCCGAGGGGTGGGAAGGTGAGACATTCATTCATTCACTTCCCAACTTGCTGCCTTTTATTTGTTCAGCAAATACCTGTTGATCGTGTAGTGCCAGGCACAATGCTAGGTGATGAGGGAATAAATGGATGTGCCTGGAGATGTCTCCTGCCATCAAGTAAGTTTGACTGTGCTGTTTAGCAGGAAGCTTTTGTTTGTAGTGGACAGAGTAGAAGTGATGGTGGAGAGGCCCTCTTCCTGGGTCCTTTGACTCACTTCTCGAAGGACCTCCACCCACCATTGGACTTTAGCTTCTCTACCAAATGCTGCCTGTCAGCCAAGCTCAGACATCACAGAGCTCAGAGGCTGGGATAAGGTTCTCGTAACCTCAGGTGTAAGGGCCAGACCTGGGAGGAATGAGAGCAGCGGTAATAGGACAGCAGCTGAAGACCTTAGCGTTAAGTCCCTGGTCTTCTATCCCAGTATCCCACTGGGTGGCTTTGAGGACCAGGGCATGTTTCAGTTTTTGAGACAGTCCTTGAATCAGGGCCAGGACTAATCTGGAGCAAGGCATCTAGGGTGCACAATGTAAGGAGGCCCTTGCCTGAGAGCACGTGCCTTCTTAGACTGTGTGTTCTGAGTACCTCACTGGCCCTCCCTAGTCCTTGCCCTGTTTTTGTTAATACATAACCAGTAAGAGATGCTGGTCTACCTTGCTGCCCTCTCCCAGTCCTCCTTTGAGCTCTGTTTGCACCTGCTGTTGCTCCAGTATCCTGCAGACTTTGGACTTCCTCGCTCCATCACTGTATTAGGTATTTCCCAGTGACCTTCCCTCCTCCTCTGCAGCAGCTGCTGCTAATGCTGTCTGCGCTTCTGAGCCAGTGGATGGGAACTTCACCACAGGTCTGGGAAGGCGGTGCTCATGGCCTCTTAGGCAGCAGGGGAGGAGGAGGTAAAGAAGATCCTGGCACTGTGGTCAGGGGCGTTGAGAGTCCAGGCTTACTCTGAGTCCTTCAGCCCCCAGGGTCCTGAGTCCTGAGTCCCCAGGAACATTCCTGTTCACGGCAGGTTGGTTACCAGACCCCTGAACCTCTGCCTTAAGCTTCTGACTGGGCTGCCTAGATCTTTCCTGAAATTCCCTGGATAGCCAATCTCATGTTTTGTTCTAGCCAATAAAGGATAGTCACTAGTAAAACGTATAGTTAAACATGATACAATTTTGTATACATTAGTGGAAATTTCCTTCTAAATAATTTCACAAGACAAAAAAATCCTTTATCAAATTGCAATCCCATTTTGGGGTTTGGAAAGCACAGCTGCTTTATAGTTAGACCTCAGGGGCATGTTCTTCCTGTCTGGGAACACCAAGTGTGTTTCAAGTGTGTCTAGATGTGGTAGAAGCCAAGGAGCCAGATGTGTGCAAAAAGGAAATGTCATGAAGCTATACTACACATGTCACACTAGACAAAGAAGTTGTTCCAAGGGTTCAAGATGCCGAGTCCGGACACCACGGTCTGTGTCCCTGTCCTGAGCCCGGGCGACTGGCTGGGAGTCATCCTCCACCCTGGAGTCAGGGCAGGGACGTCAGAGACAAAGCAGCAGAACTGCAGCACCAGCAAATGCCCCAGAGAACACAGGAGGCGAAACTCCTAGGATCTGACCTTTCATCTTCTGCTTTGGTGCTATTAGCAACCCTCTTCTTGACCCCTTTACTTTAGAGACACAGTTTTTTTAGTTCTTACAAATATTTATTCAGTCCCTGGGATGTCTCTTTACTCAGACCAGCTCTCTCTTTTTGCTTCTAAGCTCATTCACCTCGGGGAACATAGCTTCTCCCTCGGCTTCACCTGCACCTATACGTGGGGGACTCCTAGGTCCCACCTTGATATCACCGTTCGTAGTTTGGCCCTTCTCTGCCTGCAGAATGTCTCCACACAGATAGTCCATGCAGTCCATGCAGGTCTGAGTGAGACGGAGTCATCACCTCATCTCCCAGCAATGCCCTAAGTCACCGTGGTCTCTTCCTTTAGCTTGGAGCCCTGAAGCTGAGTTTGTGTGTCTTCCTGAATCACTGAGCCCTGCCACTTCCATTTCTAATAGGCATATTCACCTCTCCTTCCCTGACCCTGGGACAGGCGTTAGTCTTCTCATGTGCAAACCCCTCCATGGGTGCCACCTCTGCTCCGCTGCCCGATATGCACAGTTCAGATGGCTCTTTTCATGTCTTTTTTTTTTTAACATAAGTCTCTTGTTCCCATCATCCTCAGAAGCATGTATGTGTTGTTAACTCACAATCTCTGTCTTCAAGACATTTCTCCTTCCTCCCACCTCTTTTCACCTGACTTCTGCAGGAAAGGGCTCGGCTCCCTGAGCCAGCTAGTATGCTTTTTGCTCTCTGTGCGCAGCAGAGCCGGTCCTGGCTATCTGTCTCATCTCTGGAATGTTTTTGTCAACCCACATACCACCACACATTTGTCAAAGTCATTTCTCAACTAAACATTGTTTGGCTAATTGCTCTTGTGTTTATCTGTGACAGAGGCTCCCCAAGTCCCCTGAATGTTTATAATGTGTGTGTGCTTTTATGTTGTGTTTGCTGTCCTTTGTATCCTATTAAGTTTCAAATCAGCCAACTAGGAATTACTTCGTACTGACTATGCCTATTTTCTGTTATTTGGGAAAGTAACAGAGAAACACAATTCATGCCCCTCACTCAAGGAGCTTTAATACAGCCCTCTGCACTGGGAGGGAGACAGGGAGGGTGTTCACAACTGCCGGAATCCTCCAGTGAGGATGAGAGCTGGCTCTTTCCTATTCCCCTTTTGTAGAAAGGGAAGGAGAATTTACAGTGCTGATATTCCTTCCCAAGAACTATGAGTTAAAAGGAAAGTAAATTAGAAAAACAAAACTTTATCCAGGTTTAAGATGGGAAACTCAGGTATACCAGGGCATAAAGAATCTAAGTGTGAACAACTCTGCCACTTAATAGCTGTGCAGCCTTGGACACATCACCATCAAACAGCCTCAGTTTCCTCACTGGAAAAATGTAAACACTGTCCAACCCACAGGGACCTCGTGAGAGTTAAATGAAATACATGTGATACTATCTTGTTCACTGTTTAGTGTTACTTAGATATAAGGCACTTATTACTTTACTGCTCCTTCAAACACAGTATGTGAAAGTGCCCTTTTCCAGTGAAGACAGAATCTCAAGGAGCGGGGCCTAGAATGGAAGGGGAGGTAACTGGTGCAGGCTGCAGGGCGAACGTCGCACTGGTCAGAGGTGGGAAGGACCGCTGCACTCTCCTCTGGCCACTCTAAGTGCAGTCAGTGTCCACAGCAGCAACCCAGTGCCTGTTGCTGGTCTGTACCCAGAGCTGAGGAGCAGAAAGTGCTAACAAGGATGAATGTGGCTAGGAGACCAGGAAACCGTGACACTTTACAGGCCTCGCACTGAACTCGGCCAAGGCTTCCGAGGCCCATAAGCTGCAGACGATGCTGACCTGTGGCTCAGTGTGCTTCCACAGGTGGCGCTGCATTGGCCTCGCCCCCACGGTCCGGTCACTCCCGGGAAATGGCTCCACAGTCCTTCCCTCCTCTCTCCCTAAAGGACCTTCTGTTTCTGGAATACGCTGTGACCCGGAATCTCTCGCCTTACCAGGCAGGGTCTCGTCAGGCCAAACTAGGGCTACCGATGCCAAACTGAACAATTGTGGCCACTGTTGGAAGAGGGGAGCCTGGTGTGTTCCAGCCTCCAACAGAATCGTCTGTAATTCCCTTTTTCTTTGGAAAAGTTGGGAGTCCTTTTCATAACACTTTATGAACAGGCTCTGAAGCCAGGAACAAGTGCAGCTCATAGGACCTGGGACAGGATTCTCTATCATTCTACACTGCTGCAGTTTGGGCTGTGAGGGCATTTCCTTATACCTCCTCCAACAAGATGGCTTGACACTGTCATGGAAGTGGGGGCTCCATGTCTCAATGGGCCCTACTTCTGCTAGTGCTTTATGCTTAGAAGCTCCCATCTCTCAACATGTGCTGAAGCGCAGATGCCCAGGACAACCGTCTGTGCCACACACAACACCCCTCTGGAGCTTGTACCGCAGGGAACACCAAGGTCGCAGGAGAGGCTGCAAATTCTGCTACAAACTAATTTTATTGCTTCACTCCTTGGCACCAGTCCAAGTGTATATCTTCAAGCTCTCACTTTCCCCAACAATGCCCCAAACAGCCGAACACCTGTTGCAGGGGCTCCCAGACTAGCTTACCTCTCACAGGGCCCAGCACCCGGTGGCTGACCTTTTGGGTGCTAGAGCCCAGGCCTGGCAGCCCCGCAGGCCGACTGCCATGAAAAGGGAAGCTGGGGGAGTTCTTCATCTGTGGAGAGTTTTGCTGGCTGCTGCTGCTCCCACCAGCACTCGTGCCAGTGCTAAAACTTCGCCCGCGGCTCAGGGTATTTTCAGAGCAGGAAACAGGCAACCCACTGCAAAGAAGCACGAGGGAGTTAACCATGGGCCGGGGGGCTGCGTCCCAAGTGTTTCCCTGTGGTCTGGTGCTCAGTAAACCTCCCACCTCTGAGGTGAAAAGGCACAGAGACTCATTCCAAGGGAGAAGGGAAGAGTTCTTGTGATGCCCGAGGCATCTAATCTGGGCACACCCACTGAGCTCAAGAATGCCTAGAAGCCCTTGTTCCTATTTACACACTCCTGCAGAAGATACACCGAGAGCCAGAGGGCCATCCCTGGGCAGCTTAAACTCCCAGGAGAGTCCTCCCTCACTGCCTTGGTACTGGCCTTTGGACCCCTGAACCAGGTAATCACAACTGCTGGCGGCTGAGCCCTGCCCCCAGCCCGCTCTTTGACTTTGTGCAGGGCTCTGGAGCACAGAGACCCCCAGCCTGATTTCGGATATCCAGGAAGTACGAGGTCTGTCTAGAAAAAGTCCCACGTCTCTACCCAATTTAATTTTCTCTCGAGTCTCTCAATTAACCATGTGGCATAGAGTTTTAAAGATAAAGATGTACAGTTACCTATATATTTAATATGCAAGATCTGTCCAGAAAAACTCCAGCCATTGTTAATAACGGCTTGCATGACATCAATGTACCCTGGCAGCCAAGGGAGTGGACTGGAATGTGCATGTGTGAACAATGACAACTTCACCGTCCTAGTCAGTGGGGGTGGTAGGCGCCGTTGAGGATGTGTACTGTGTGGCCATCACGTTTAAAATGACTACATAGAACAACCAATCTGCATCAAATTTTGCATTGAGCTTAAACATTCCTCCGTGGAAACTATTTGGATGATTCAGAAGGCTGCAGCTCTAGGCAACTGGTGATTGGCAGCTTTATCACAACAGTGCACCCATCCACGCATCAAGCTTTGTGTGGTTTTTTGTTTTTGTTTTTTAGCGAAACAGCAAATCACCCAGGTGACTCAGCCCCCTACAGCCCAGATTTGGCACCCTGTGACTTCTGGCTTTTCCCAAACTAAAATCACCTTTGAAATTGAAGAGATTTCAGACCATCGATGAGATAAAGGAAAATATGACAGGGCAGCTAATGGCGACTGGAGAACTGTGTGAGGTCCCAAGGTGCCTACTTTGAAGGGGACTGAGGTGTCATTGTCCTATGTACTGTGTTTCTTGTATCTTTCTCAGTAAATGCCTACTTTTCATATGGCATGGCTGGATACTTTCTGGACAGACTTTGTACACAGTTCAAAGTAAAAGGGAAGAGGATTCTGTTTTCAAAAGATGAACTAATCTTACTAATTTTATGTGTAAGTATCTGAAAATATGTGGTCCTTTTGGAAGTGGGAAAGGAACCCAAACCCCTGGGAACTCCTTGCCCCAGAGCCCTGTTCCACTCTCACACCCTTTCTCCCTTCCACCTGCTGGTCTTACTTGTTAGTTTTGGGTGGAGTTCGAGAGCCTCTCTTCTTGACACCCACGTTCACAGTGCTGCTCAGGCCTCGAATGCCACGCACATGTTTTAGCATCCAGGCCCGGAGGTTTGTGAGGCTGCTGTGCTCTGACAGCACAATTCGGGGCCACGGATTGCATTCTGCCATGTCCAAAGCTGCAATGGCCATAGCTCGTCCTACCTGTGGGGGAGTCGTGTGGCTCAATGTCTTGGTCTTCCAACCACAGCTGCTGTGCTGGGGAGGGGTGTGCACAGCACAGTGGAAGGGAAGGAGGCCAGACCTCAAATTTGTCCAATGGGTACTCTTTAACTTTTATGCTCAAGCTGTTCATCACAAGTGGATTTAGTCACTTCCTGGTTATTGTTCATTTGGGGGCACTCATCCATTATGAGCTGGGGCAGGTGTGCTTTCTGGCTGGCACCAGGAAGCTGTACCAGCAGAAGGCACTTGGGTCTTTTCTATAACCCATAGCTCTTTCTACTCCTCTCCTGTGCCCTAGGACACCAGGGACCACCAAAACTGCACTGTAGAGGGGGTGATTTTAGCCAGGAGCGAATTAATCCAATATAAGGAAGACAAGCTCAGAGGCCAAGAATCTGACTTCGACCTGCTAGGGTGCGCTCTGTGCTGGGGGTGCTGGTGTCAGGACGAGTGCCCACCCACCCTCTCAGTACTAGTGTGGTCAGAGGCCCGCTCTGTTAGTTGAGAAAACCACCACTGAGGCAAGAGGGCGACAGTGGTGAGCCTTTCTCCATGAGACCTTAGAGTCAGGCAGCAGGAGCGAAGGCTTTTCCGGACTTTGAGGTTCTCCTCTTCCCCATTTATCCTGCGTGTCCATACCTGCTCAAACAACTCCATCGTGTATCTGGAGGGGAAAGCCGGTGGGGGCGGGGGGCTGGCGCGGCCGTTGTCATGGCAGGCGGGAGGGATACTGTTTACTGAGCGTCCAGTGTTGTAGTTGCACTCGAGTGTGTAGCTAGGACACAGAGACCCTTATCAGTGTCCTGCCTGGGCAGAATCAGGACAGAGCTATGGGGGACGGCCTATGTGGTCTAAGAAGGGCAAAAATAGAAAGTCCAAATTTCTAACGACCAGCAACTGACCTCAGCACTGTATCACATACCAATGAAGTCCCCAAAAGGTAGAGTCCCAGACTAACACCAATAACACTAATTGCAGGCCTGTCTTCTGAGAAGACTTGGGCTGTCCCCTTCCCCTCAAACCCCCTAGATGGGGTATTGCTTTCTTTAGGGAAGCGATTTCAACAACGGTATCCGAGTTTCCTTCTAACCTGTGGATTATCCCTGAGGCTTTGTAGATTGCAACCCGGCCACTTCCCTCCTTAGACTGGCCATCTCTGCGGTCTCGGGCGTACATGTTCTTCTCTGAGAAATTGCAGCCCTGGAAGTCGAAGTGGGCTGAGTTCAGGGAGATGAGCTTTGGATATAGCATATTTTCCACCTGTTTGGGGGAGGAAAGAAGGAACTGAGAAGAGACAGAGAAAGAAGGGATGAGGGCAAGGAAGAGATGGCAAGCATGGGGCCATGTGACTTAGATACCTTCACAACCATCAGCAGTAGAAGCGTTTCTTGAATTCTCACGGAATGTTTGACATTATTTCCAGGTGTTGGGAAGGTGCAATTCTACCTCTTTTTAAGCTCTGAGCTTCTTCTCTCCAATAATGCAAAATTTTCCTTCTCCCCTGGTTTCCCAAACTCTAGAAAAGACTACGATGCCGACAGTGTGACACTCTTGCAAGGTCATGATGTTAATTGGCCCCAGTGCCATCCCTTCTTGGCCCTTCGAGGCTTGTTCAGAAGTCATCCACCTTTTGCAGCCACGGGCCTTCCTGCCAGAAGATCACCTTCCCTCTGTTCATGGCCTAACCTTTATCTCTAACCTGTGACACTTCCCACCCTCACACTCAAGTCTGCAGGTTCCTACCTGGGTGCTCTCATCACTAAAGCTGTTTCCATACATGAAGCAGCCCCTCTTGGAAGCATGGCCGTGCAGGTCCACATAGTAAGCAACCCCACTCTCTGTTGGGGGAATGGTGTCGGGGGCTGGCTGCTCAGCACCAGTGGGCTGCTGCGGCACAATCCACACACTGTGGTCCTTCTGTTCTGCTGGCTCAGCCTGTGTCCAGGCTTCAGGATTATCCCCATCAGATGGCTGCCCAAGGTGAGCTTCGTTTTGGAGATTGTTGGCTTTCTCAAGGTCAGAAAGGGGAGCTTCAGGAGGGAGATGAGGGCTGTGCTCTTCCGCAGAGGGCCTCTGGGAGTTCAGGCGGGAGTGCACATGGTGGTAGAGAAGCACCGCTTTCGCCCCGTAGATGGCCGGGTGCAGGACCGCATCAGGCTTCAGGTACTGACGATTCAGATTCACTCCACGCGAGTCTGTGCTGTGGGGAAACAAGGAGCTCGCAACTTGTTTCCCTACATCAGGGACCCGAGGGCTAGAGAGTGAGGGAGACACTAGAGTAGATGAAAAGGACACTCTGGGAGACAGTATACAATGAGAGGCTGAAATTGCTTTAGGAAAGAAAGAACTGAGCACAGGCCCTCTCCTCGTCCTGCCACCACTCCTGCATCGAAGCCTAAGGAGAGCTCCTGGATGGACCTGCGGTCATTCTAACTCTGCCCTCCCAGGGTGCGCCACTAGATGGGATCCCATTCCTTCTTGGGTCCCTGGACAGTTACATGGGCTTGCTCCTGTTAGGGTACAAGAGGGCTGGGGACACGGGAGGAGGTAGATGAGAGGCTGACAGTACTGAGATGCAGGGCATGCGGGAGACTGGACCAGCCCAGAGAGGTTGGGGAGACTTCTTACCGGTAGTGGCCCCGGAGGACACCATCAGGGTTCAACATGGGAATGAGCTTAAAGACAAAGAGGCGACGTAGGGTTTGGGCCCGGGGATCATCAGGCCGAAGGATGAAGTCCAAAAAGCCATTGAAGACAAAGCTAGATGGCGTCTCGCCAGGGTGTACCCTGCTACTCAAGAAGAATACCTGACGTGGAAAAGAGAGCAGCCATTAGGTCAGTTATACTTCGGTGCCACCAGGACAGTGTTGGGGGTGGGGGTGGGATGAGGCAGGAATAGCCACTGGATTTCTGGCTGGCTAAGTTGGTAAAGTGGAGTGGCAGCTGTCACACTTGTCCCAGGATGCAGGCAGAGGCTGTGTCTAAGATGCCTAGAGATAATGAGGCCTTAAGCTATCAACAGTGCCCAGACTAGGGACTGTTGATCCTACCTTTATTCTATTCCCACTCACCCTCTTGCCTGTGAAACAGAATGGCCGGGGGGTACTGATGTCAGGGAACAGCTGCTCTAGACGGGGCTCTCGATCTCTGCGAAGCCCATGGCAGGAACTGATTGTTAGCAGATCTACACGAAGTCCATCCAGAGAGTAGCAAAGGATCTCCCGGTGGTAATAGATGGTATCCAGAGGGCTGTAGGGGTAAAAATCATTAACCCAGTTGAAGTCCCTAAAGTCCTAGCAATAGGTGGACCCTAGGGATCCCAAATCCCCAGGATCTGTAGGATCTGGTACTTCACCCTGACCTTACAGTTCCTCACAGTGTTAAAGAAGGCTGAGGATTTGGACAGGTGTGCACTGCCAGAATGCCAGTAGAGAATGGGATAAACTTGTCCCCCCCCCCCGCCCCCGTTTATGGCTCCAGAGGGTAGATTACTTTGCATAGCCAAAGAGAATTGCCCTTTATTGGGACAGAACAAAGGTGTGCTGAGCAATGGCAGTGCTGTCAAATTCTGGATAACTGATGGGAGCTGGGATATTAAGGGCCTGACCTGGACAGGTGGGTGAGTAGAGTAAGTGGCAGTATGCTGAGAACAAGGTCACACAGAAATGTATTTGTCAAAGGTACCCAAAGTCCCACATTCTGTACAGAGAAAAGAACCAATGAAGTTTTGGTTCAGGGCTCTTAGAGCAAGTTCCAGAAGTAGCACAGGTACTGTCAGGTCCAGGAACATGTGGCAAGAGGAAGAATGGGGCTGGCACCTGCTGTGGGTAGGGTGGTTCTCCAGAAAGCGCTGGTCTAGCTGGTTCAGCAAATCCTGGCAGTCACTGTACGAGAAGGGATAGCAGAAGGCGAAGAAGGTAGTGGCCCCACGGCCCTCCACGAAGCGGTGAACGAAGGAGAGCACAAACTGCGTCTCTGTCATCTGAGCAACAGAGGAGGAAGAGGGGCAACGAGCCATCAGTGTCAGAACAAAGATCCCACTGAAGTCACCAGAACTGACCTCACACCCCCACCCCGCTCACCAACCTCCCTCCCTCTGAGACTTTCCGTGTGACATCCAGCTCCTTCGAGGTTTCATGAGGCCGGGGCTCATCTTGGACCCCTGCTAGCACTGCAGGGAAAGCTGGTACTGAAACCTGGGGTCCTGCCTGCCTAGTGTGCAGTACTGAGTCCTCTTCCCTTTCCCTCCTCTACTTTAGCACCCAAGTCTTTCTTTCCTCCTCATGGATAACTTACCTCAAAGGTGGGCCGGTCTCGAATGCGTTCCCAGCGTGGCCGGGTGGGCAGTGTACGCACAAAGGGGGCCATGCCCTGGGAATACAGCTTGCTTTGCTTGTTCATGTTCATAATATTGATCTTGATGAGTTTCCCTGGAGATCCTCCCCGGACACTGAAGTAAAACCATGACCTGAAGGCCAGAGTCGGAGAGTTGGGTCATTATATTCGAGAGGGTTGGAGAGAGGACGTGTAGGACAGTAGTAAGGAGAGATGGAGGAAGGAGGGCAAGAAGAGAAGGAAGGGTGGGTGGTATGTTGTTATGAACGATAAGTCAAAGGGCTAACCGTGAGTTTGGGGACAGGGACATCCCCGCTCTGTTCCTTCTTCCACCCTCCTTTACTTTCCTCTTACCTGTTTGCATTCTCAAACTCTGTTTCAGCACAGTCTGGCCGGGTCCACACGTTGAACTCATAGTCAGGGGAAGAGGCAGTGCTGCTGGTGGGGGCTAATGTGCCCCCTGCTACTCCTTCCCCATCGCTAGACACAGATTCCACCTTCTCCACGTGCGCTAAGTTCCCCGAGTCAAACCGAGAACTGAAGAGCAGTCCCCCACAGCGCAGCTCCATGGCGGGGCTGGGAACGCATCCTCCTGCTGCACTCTGGCCCTGAGAGCTGGGAAAAGACGGGGCCCGGCTTAGGGAGGGGTGGGAGGAAAAATGAAAACAAACTTTTTGGTTATCTCCAGATAAATGAGAGCTACTCTTAGGGAGTGTCCTAAGAAGCAAAAGGCTGTCTCCTTGTCAAAAAAGGTCTTCCAGTGAAGGCCACGAAGTATTGTCTCCACACTAAGGGTTACAACTGACCTAAAAGGACTCCACTTTACTACAGCCTGGCTCTTCCAAAATGAAATATTCAGTGGCTTAACTAGGTTGAGAGAAATACTAACACATACTAGACTCTAAGCTTCTTTGAAGCCCAAAGATTAGAAAATATAATTAGGTCAGATTGCCCAAACCTAGGCAAAATATTGATACGCCCACCACAACATATCCCATCTTGAAAGAGGGGCCATTCAGGATCTCTGCTTTCTAGATTGTACTTTCCCCACTCCCCCACCTGCGCTCCCCACTCTCCAGCAAAGCAGAGTGGAAAGAACCAAGTTTCTAAGTTTGAATGGGCAGCTTCTTGTCTCCACTCCTTTTGTCCTCATAAGTACTGACCAGGCGTTCTTCTATTGCTCCCTAGCCCTGGAGGGGCTGGTTTTTCCTTTTTTGTTATTTGTTATGGAAAAAACTAGAAAAGTGTGGCCTTTGACAAGCCAAAGGCAACTGGACAGAAGCCACTTGCTCACCTAGAGACTGCAGCTCAATTCCAATTAGCGCACAGGTCTGTTTCCACCCTTCTCCAGCCCTGTAAGCACTGGAGTGCCTGAATAGGCTACTCTGGTAGTTGGGGTGAATAATGGGTGTTGTGAATACCCCCCAAAATGTGGCTGGTCGAGACCCACCTGGGAACAAGGGGGTGACTTCTCGACTCTCAACTCTGAAGGACCTAGCTGGCCCTGGGCAGGATGGGGTACAGAGGCATGGAATGGGTCAAGAGACTCACAGGCCCGGGAAGGAGAGGAGGCCGGGAACAGGGGTCAGAGGTGAGGCCACCGGAGTGGGGGATGGGGCCGGGAAAGCAGGGTCGAGGGGCGGGGTGGGATTCCAGAGGGGCGCGGGTCTGAAAGGGTGGAGAAGGGGGCGGCGCCGGGGCGGGCGGGGCCCGCACTCCACGCGGAGCCCCTCACCTCTCTCTGGGCCGGTGATCCCGCTCCCTCTCCCGCTAGCGAGGTGCCACCTCGGGCCCCGGCACCCGGGCCCTTTCCCCAAACAAAACCCAAGCGCCGGCGGTGCCGGGACCCCGCTCTGCCAGGAAACAAGAAGTCTCTCGCCTATTGGCCACATGGAAAGCTGGCCACCCGCCCAGTAAGGCTCGCTGCCATTGGCCAGTGCTCAGGGCATCGCGCGCGGGCCGGCGCCGGAGTCAGTGCCGTTTGGGGGCTTGGCGCGGCGCACCGGCTCCGCCCGCGTCCTCCGGGAGGGTAGTTAACGGCTTGCCAGTGGGGAACAAGATGATGGGGAAGTAAACTGGAAAGGGCTTACTTTCAAAATAAAAAGGACTGTGTGGAAGTGATCTCTGCCTGCCGTGCCTCTGTGCACTACAAACGCCCAACCGGCTCGGCTTCTCCCCGCTGATCAGCGATCCTCCAACCCGTGGGCAAAAGCCAAGTGGAGGATGCGGGCATCGATCCCGCTACCTCTCGCATGCTAAGCGAGCGCTCTACCATTTGAGCTAATCCCCCGGCTGTTGCTCCTTCGCTTCCTTTTACCTTACACGGTGTTGCAAGCTGTGTATTAACCAGTAAACTAACCAAAATTCAGGATATTTATTTAAGACCACAGTGCAGTGGAATCATGGACAAAACTTCGAAAAAGCAGGAATAACTACACGTATGCAATAGTAACAAAGCCTTGTTTAAATTAAAACACGTGAATGTCTCTGCATTTAGCCCACAAGAGAGTTGTACTGCACGTACCCCATTTATTACAAATATATCCTGCCGAACCTCGGCTACTTACGCAAATATTCAGTCTGCCTTTTTCCTCATGAGGGGACTGAATTAAATGGAAGTTTTTAAAAAATGATACGAAGTCCTTCGAGCCGGAATCGAACCAGCGACCTAAGGATTGCCACAGCTCACCCACTACAGTCCTCCGCTCTACCAACTGAGCTATCGAAGGCCCCGCTACTCTCCTACCCTGCCGGCTGCCCTCTAATACTTACCGAGAGCTCAGTACTCGCGACATACAGAACTTTCTAGAGCCCAGACCCCACTTTCTAAAGAAGCTTACCCGGCCGAGCCCCTACAGGCCACACAGAACAGAACAAGACGGAGACTATAGTGCGAGCAAAGCACCAGCTTCCCAACCAAAATGGAGGAAACGCGGGGAATACACTTCCCTTCCGTTTCCCTGCTTTCTACAATACCGAACAATACAGACACCCAACACCCCGCTCCCCCCCGCCCCCGCCCTCAGTGGCTTCTATAGGATTGCTGACGCTTAGAGATCCCGCCCGCAACCCTAAGTTTCTTGACCAGCGGGTCCAGTACGCGGGCTTGCTTTACAATTGCAAAGCCTGGCTTGCTTTTGCTATTTCTGCTCCACATTTCCCTTCGTTTTCTCCGAGGACGCCAATAAAATCCTACTGTTTTCCTGGTATGAAGTGCATTCATTCAGTCAATTAAACAACGTTTTGTCAGGATCTGCCCGTCCTGACCAGGCAAGAAAGATACAAACCACGGAGCTGATCGAGGACCGCAGGGAGGAGCGGGATCCAGTTGCGCCGAAACCCCGCGCTGCGGGACTACAAGGCGAGCGAGGAGAGGGGCCCTGGAGCAGGGCCAGGCCCACTGGTCACCCGCCCCCACCCGGCCCCCGCCCCTATCCGGCTCACACCTGCGCCTCTCTCTAGAGACCTGCAAAGCCAGCCCGCAATCCTTTGCCCCTTAGAAGTTCCCGGGCTTTAAAAATAAAGAAACCAACCTAAAACCCAACTCTTCTGCGAAGCCTTGCTGGTGGGATCGGTGTGCCGGAAGACCTGGCCTCCGTTTCCAGTTCTGGGGCCGACCGCCTGTGGAACCTGGAGTCACGATGCCCTGGCCAAATCCAGGTGATGATTGCAAGCCCCTCGCAATTCCGACGTTTCATGGGCTCTCCTAGGCTGAGCTTTAAATCCGAAGTCTGTGAGGTCGTTGAGCACAACACGGCTTTGCGCCCACCCGCAAAGCAGGAGGTTAACATCTTGGTTTAATTCTGCTCTGTTGCTGTCCCAGAGCGTTAGCTTGGGGTGTTTAGCACTATTTTTTTGGGGGGTGAGGGCTGGGAAGCAGAACATATTTATGTTGCTTTTAATTTTTTTTTTTTTTGCGAAATTCACCTAACACCATTGATTTTAAAGTATGAACAATTCAGTGGCATTTAGTACATTCAGTGTTGTGTAAATTACCACCTCACTCTTTAGAAACTAGAACAAAATCCATACCCTTTAAGCAATTACTCCCCACCAACATCCCCTGGCAACAACAAGTCTGCTTTCTGTGTGTATGGATTTGTCCATTCTGGAGATTTCATAGAAAAGAAATAATAAAACATGTGACCATTTATATCTGATTTCTTTCACTTATGTTATTGAGACTCTAAGTTGTAGCTTGTATATCACCTCCTTTTTGATGGCTGGATACTATTCCCGTGTATGGATGTGCCACTTTGTTTATCCATTCATCTGTTTTGATGGACATTTGGGCTATTTCCATCTTTAGGCTTTTATAAATAATGATTTTATGAACATTCATGTCCAAGTTTCTATGTGGATATGTGTTCATTTCTCTTGGTTATATATCTGGGAGTGGAATTGCTGGTTTTCAAGGCAATTATATGTTTGACTCTTTGAGGAGCTGCCAGACCGTTTTCCAGTGTCTGAACCATTTCACATTCCCACCAGCAACGTGAGAGGGTTCCAATTTCTCCACTTCCTTGTCAGTACTGGCTTTCTGTATTTTTTATTATAGCTGGCATTTCAATAAATTAAGCTCAATTAATTACAGGCATTTTATTATGTCCTCACAGGTTATTTGGAATCATTTGAATAGCCATTTCTCATCCTTTAGTTTTACCACAGTTTTTAAACATATTCATCTTATTGTCAGATACAGTTTATACCCAAATTTTCATTGTTAATTCTCCTACAGTAAATGTTCTGGAACATGAATCTTTGTCCATATTTTTACTTTTCTATTCTCCAGAATATATATGTGTGTGTGTGTGTGTGTGTGTGTAGTTTTTGTTAATTTTTAGTTATTATTTTTACATATTTGGGGACCTTGCATAATTTTGATATTACAAAATTATACAAAGTCTGAATATATTTTTAGAAACTGAATTACTTGGTAAAATAGTATGAAACTTTAGGATCTTTTGATATTAACAAATTACTTCCCAGAAACATATCAATTTCAAGCATAGAATTCACTGAGCATATTATTAAAAAAATTCTTTGTTAATATATGCAAAAGTGAAGTGGTATCTTATTTTAAATTTGTATTTTTTGACCAATGAAATGGTTAAAAGGTATAGTTTCAAGTCTATTGTTCATTTGCATTTATTTTATGAATTGTCTTTTATCTGTATTTTTATTATTGCTTTCATCACTTTTCTTATTAATTTGTAAGAGTGCTTTAACATTAAGGTTGTGTTTGTGATAAGCTCATAAGTCAGTATAGTCCTTGATCAACACGGCAACTTGACCTAACAAACATACACCAAACATTCTACCTGATAGCAGCAGGACACACATTCTTCTCAAACAGACATGGAACATTCTCCAGGATATCTCATGTGAGGCAACAAGTCTCAACAAACTCAAACAGATTGAAATAATACAAAGTATGATTAGTGTGAACTGTGAACTTCAGACAACAATGATGCGTCAGTGTGTGGGAGATGCTGTGCAAGGGCAAGGGCTTTGTGCTTTTGGCTCAACTTGGATGTGAATTTAAATCTGCTCTAAAAAATTAAGTCCATTAAAAACTTAGTAACTGGCGTGCTAACACAGTAAAAAATTATACCAAAGCACACCACAAAATGTGCCTGAATTCAACTTTTTAATTCATAGGCAGAATATTCAATGTTCCATAAATACTCACTCATACCCTGATGGTAGAAACCCCCCTCCACCTCCAAATTTCTTCTTATACCTCAAGTCCGGGGCAATGAAAATACTTGGTTTGAAAAAAGAAAAAACAAAACAAAGGAAAAGCAAAGTCCTTTGTCTCCTCAAGCCCTTTTGGGAGCAAAACCATGGACAATGTGTACAAAAAGGATGGATCACTTTAAGTGTTCACCTAAATTCAAACCCCTTTAGGAGAGAAGACTATTAAGATGCTGAGGTCATCCAACCACTGTAATTTCTATGTCATTGACAACTGGGTTTTTCTGGGGTAGGGCAGGGGAGGCAAATCCCTCTGTGTGAAATAGTTCACCACAAGGGCGGTGGCCGTTGAGAATGGACCAGCAATGCTACAGGTGTGAGGCCAGCAACATTAGCTGCTTGGCAAGGTTCTCTGTGTATAGTAAGTGAGGCTGACCCATCAAACTGGCCTGCTCTGAAGCTGACGCAGTAGACTGGGTACAAATGACCAGAGGAATCTGGAAACATATTTTAAGACTTAGAAAAACAGAAAGAAATGTTTCAAATGAGTCATGTTATGTAGTTTGCAGGTCCACACAATTTGTAATAACTAAAGTTAGTAAGAGATCACCGTATTTAAACTGCCCTTCAGTTTCATGCCATATTATCTGTAGAACTCCAGCTGTGTGTGAAAAGTAAAGTTACAATGTCCAGATGCGACTCTCTGAAGTGTCAGTTTACTGTTTTTCCCGTAACACCAACAGTCATCGTCTATCTGTCAGCACCAGAGTGTGTTCCACTAGTCCACACCAGTTCAACTCGCTGGCTCAGTTTGGATTCCTGTTTGTTGATAGTTCTGCAAAAATGAAACATCTGGATGTCTGGTTGAGCCTTAATGGCCAGCAGGTGCAGCTTCAGACGCTGCCTCCTCTGGCAGAGGAAAATTCTGGGCAATCCCAGTATTGGGTCAACCAACCACATCTATTAAACAAAGCCAATTCAGGTGTCCAGTGTCCTTGTGAGAGGCTGTGGGGACCTCAGTTAACCTAAGTTGAAGGGAAATGTTGCACCCTGGGACCACATGCCATAAATCAAATGAACCCAAGGTACAGCACACACATTAAACCCAATGAAGCACTTCTAAGTGGCATTCTCTGAATTGCTGGACTGAGAACTCAGCCCCACAGCCTTGGCTGACTCGATGTCATTGTTGAGTAGTGTCATCACTTTCTTTTGCTGTTGCCAACCCAGGATCGTACCAGCCCCTTTTTCTACTTGCCTTGAATATAGGCCAGTTCCAAAGCCTCGCTGCTGCTAGTAATCAACCCCATTTGTTTCTCCCATCCAAGTGCTAACCAGGCCTGACCTGTCTTAGCTTCTAAAACCCCACTTGTTTCTGACTGGTGAGGAAGGAGTGAGAAAACGGAACATGTCCTGGGACCCTGGAACGGTCCTGCCTCGCACCCCTAAGCCATTTCTTTGCCAGGCAGGGTCTCTGGTTTCTTTGAAAAAGGGTCATGGCTGCCACTAGGACAGCAGGGTCCTGCCCACACGGGCCATTTAATTCTCAAGGGGTAACATCTGAACAAGGGAACAAAAATGAGTGGGCATTGTACCTCTATTGCTTGTATTTGGAAACACGAGATGAACACTGAAAACCCGTGCAGTTGACATAGTCTCAAGTCAAAAATTGAAAGGGAATTTGGTGATAAACCCTTGATCCTGAGTTCTGAAGTTCTAAATCTTTCACTCACTGCTTTATAAAATAAACCAATTAATAAATTCTTGGCAAGGAAGACACCCCAACTGCTGTCCAGGAATTCCCCTAGGAGCCTCTTCCCTGTCGTTCCCAGCATAAAATACTTCAGCTGTCCAGGCAAACCACAAGTGGGACACAAATCGCAGATAAAGGTGGGGGAGCAGGAAGAGAAGTGTGTCCAGAACGCCAACAGGCCCACGTTTAGGACGAAGGGTGTGGGCTTTCCTGGCCAGTTCAACTACTGCCAGTGGCTACAATGCCTAGAGGGGCAGGGGGCATATTTTGTTCTGTCCACAACTATGGGGATCCCTGTGTGAGGATTCAGAGGACAACTAGGAAGCAAATCTGTGTCATTTATTCTACCCAGTAGGCACATCCAGGAGCCAGATGCCGAATGCTGTCTCAACAGGCTGCTGGAAGGTTCCCAGGGTGCGAGGCACACAACTAACTGGGCTCTGCTCTCCGGACAGGTGGTAAGGCAGGCAGTAGAGAGAACGGGAATCTGGAGGCAGAGGACCCCAACACTGACCCCACACCCCAGGGATGGTGAGAAAGTAGGGTCATGATGGAGGGGGCAGTAAGGGCCTCGAAGGGCCCGAGTTGGGTGTTTTGAGGTGACGGGGCCTTCTGCCCAGGCCTCCAAGTCTGGGCTGCATGCATAGGTGGGGCTGCTGTGCCCGGCTGCGGCGCTGTCTTCTTCTGGAAGCGCCTTTCCTCTCCCTGCTGTGGTGAGAGCTTGGGAGCAGAAATGATTCATGGGGAGAATGCAGAGGCTGCTTGCTGGAGTCCCGCCTTTGGGGATGAGCCATTTGGGGCTTCAGGAATGAGATAGAATGGAGGAGACAAGAGAGGAGGCTAGAGAGACTGCCAGCCCAAGGGCAGAGGCTGGGAGCTATTCATGTGCAAAAGGTCAGAGAAGTGTTTGTTGGAATTGGGGGTTGGAGGCTGAGATACCCCTGGGTTGTCACCCCTAAAGATGGAAGAAGTGGCCCAGAGGCAACTGGCCACTTGGCTAGAAGACAGAATTCAGGCACCAAGTGAAAAAGACCCCACACAGAATGCCTCCCTCTGCCTCTGGCAGTCTCAGATGGCCCGTCTCAGACAGAGCCCAGTGGCCAAGGAGGAGGGGACTATTGCTGGGATATTGTGGCAAGTGCCCAGTCCAAGAAAGCCACTGTGATGTCCTGTAGGCAGAGCCAGGTCCAGCGGGCAGCCTCACTGAGTTGTGTCTTCACGCAGTCCCAGGTCATCTCACCTCTGGGAAGAAAGCAGAACACAGGTCGGGGTGGGGAAGTAGTGGTGTGCGGCTGCGTCACGTCATGAGGCTGCCGCTCAGCCCTGCGACTGTACACCAGTGTGGTCAACGGATGGGCAAGTGGCAGGGCGGAGTGAGAGACTGAGGAGGAACCTGGAAAAAGGGCCCGGGGCCACCATGCTCCTGCGGGAGCCTGGATGAGAGTCTTACCTGCAGGCCTCGCGGCAGCGCTGCTGGGCCTGGGCCAGGGCCTCCAGTAGCACGTGCCACAGTGGCAGCAGCGCGTGGTGGTAGAGAAGCAGGAGCAGCTCCCTCAGAGAATGGAGCAGCTGGGTCAGGACATCGGGGAGCTGGAGCACAGAGAACAAAGGGGGTTAGGGTGCCTGGGGAATGCATCCTGGCCCCAAGGACCCAGTCCATGTGGGGCTGCACCTTCCCAAGAACTCAGCTCCTGGGGAGACCAGCCCTTCTCTGACCTCCCTATCTCTGGCTTACGCTCTGGGAGAGGCTGGCGAGGCTGTCACTGAAGCAGGCACAGTGGGCAGAAAAGAAGCTGACTGTGGCGTTGATGTGGGTCCAGGCCAGCTGCAAGCTGGGCCTCACTGTGGTCAGCAGGTGAGAGCTGCAGGCCGGCAATGTCGCCTCTAGCCAGCTGTAGGAGACCGGGGAGAGGAGGGCTGAGCTTCCTCAGGCAGCGCGGCTCTCTCCACAGACTGTCAAAGCCCTCATACTCTGAACGCCCAATCCTTCTCTGTCGCCTCTCTTCCTTCCCCTCCCTGGGAGGTGCTCACCTGTAGCCTTGCAGGCTGTAGGCGTAGATCTTGGCACATGCTTCTTGGCCAGCAGGCAAGAAACCAGACGACTGAAGCAAGCGGCCAGAGAAGGAGGCTGGGTAAAGGGGGCTCTGGTAAGCTGGGAAGTGGGGGGCTGGGCGGGGACTGGGCAGACAGACACTACAGGCTCCACAGCAGGCCCAGTGAGGGACTGGACATACCATGGTATGTTCATGGGGCTTCAGAGCACACTGGAAGAGGGGGTGCAGGCCTGGGGTGGGGGGCCGAGCCCACCTCCTGCTGGGCCCAGTTAGCAGGAATGGTGCGGCCAGGTGGAGCCCTGAACTTAGGCATCAGAAACCCTACTGTTTGGCATCTGCCCTTCCACTTACCAGCTGTGATCTTAAAAGTAACTGACAAATCTTTCTGCGCCTCAATTTCCTCAAGAGTTAAAAAAAAGGAGACAACACCTACTTAAATGAGGCCATAAACATGCGAGCATTTCTATCCTGCAAAGCACTTGTCCAACCTGAAGTGGTGACATCACAGCTGTGGACACAAGTATCTGACTGAGAAGTGTTTGTTCTACAGCATCAGAGCAAAGCTGTGTGACGGGGGACAGAGGTGCTACACCCAGCTCTACGCCCCACCTCCATGCTGCCTCCCTTGCCCGATAATCCCTGCTTACCTTGGAAAGAACTGTGGGACCGGAAGTCATGGCACAGGAAACCTAGGACAAAGATCAGCACCAACAGGAGCAACCGTGTCCAGGGCAGCCGAAAGCCCTGAGCCTGCTGCAGCAGAGCCTAGGAGGAGGGGGACAGGAGCAGTGGTCAGAGGGAGGGAGCTGGTCTTGCCTCCTAGGCAGACCTCAAGTAGGACTCCCAGGGCGAGGGGCCAGGCCTCACATTACCCCAGAGGCAGAGGGGGCTCTAAGGACAGGTGGGGCAGGAATGCAATACGGGCCCAGCCTAGCGTGTGCCAAGACAGAGACGTGAACAATGTGTGGGGTGGGGAGGGCCATGCCGACACCTTGCAAGCGGTGGCACAGAGGATGACATCCTGGTGATTATAGCTGCCCTTCTTCAGCAGCTCCTGGTTGGTGAGGCTGAAGGACTGAATGGTTTCTTGCAGAGAGGTCTGTGCCTATAGGATAAGAAACATCTCAGTTGGGAGCTTAAGATTTGGCCCATGAGGGAACCCTGAGCCCCCACTGTGCTTCACTTCCCAAGTCAAATGTACTAACAGATTGGCCTTCTCAGTGAAGGGGGGACCGTGGCCAGGGGTACGAACCCAGAACCCAGATGAGGCTCAGCCTGCCATGTCCTTCCAGCTCCTCACCTTCTTGGGAATCCGCTCCCAGGAGCTGAGCAAATGCTCCAGCAGCAAGCTGTGGGCAAAGTACAACCCCTTCCAATCAGGGGGGGCTACTTGGCCCCTCCCACCCTCGGCCAGGCCCCCAACTGCTTCAGGCTGAAAGACTGCACCCTCAACCCAGCAGGCGAACAGCTTCCTAGAGGCTACACAGCAATGTTCCCCTCAACCTGAGAGGCATGAGCCTGAGCAACAGTCACTAATGTCCCCCTTCTGCTTCTAGGACAGAGACAGGCTGGGAGGTGTGACCTAAGGCTTTTCTAAGATGCCCCCCCCCACCTGCCTGGATTGTGACAGATGCTTAGGGTACAGCTGCCTCCAGACACTGGCGCTGAGGGGGTCCACCTTCAGGCACTCAGTCAGGCTGCTCAGGAGCTGCAGAGGAGACAGGAGCAGGGAGACAGATTGCTGGGCCTGGCGCTGGTCAGGGGAGAGGGCCAAGGAGCAACGCCCTGCTCCTGAGTGAGACCATGCAGCAACACGCCCACTTGAATGCGAGGAACAGTGGAGAAGTCATACGGCCAGGAATCTCAGAGGCCGTAAAAAGGGAGGCTAGGGCCCTGGGCTAGATCTCGAGCTCTAAGATCACTTATCTGCAAGAGGGAAGACGTGAGAGACCAGCCAGATGGTAAAGTGCTATCCCTTCAGCTCTGTTCTTCTAAGGGTAGAACATGGTGGAGTGGGGCAGGAGGCTGTTGGGAGTGGGCTGAGGGGTGTTAAGGGAAACTGGTCCCTGAAGGCTGGGCCTTTACCAGCAGACAGGGACCTCTGCAGCTGACCCCTGGAAGGGAAAAAGGAGCCTCCTGCCATTTCCTTACCTCTTTCTTCATTGCTGGAGGGCAGTTAGGGGTAGCTCTGGACAGAAAGGAGGGGAAGTAGATGTGCAGGGTGGATTCTGGCTTTGCCCCAAATGCCAGCACCTTCAATCGGGGGTAGAGCTGACAGAGCTGCTCCTGCAGGCTGGGGCAGGGGTGGGGAGGAGAGCTGGGCTTAGGCTCTACATGGAGTTTTGCGCTCCGCCCCCTCTGCCTGCCTCAGAGTCCACAGCCTGCCCAGGGAGGGGCGTCTATTGACCTTGTAAGGGCTCTGAATTTTGTTAGACTGAGAGACTCCCTGGAAAATCTATTGAAAGTCATGGACCCTCTCCCCAGGAGAATGCCCACATGCCAATCACACTCAAGGGTCTATATAGTTTCAGGGGGTTACTGATTCCTTGAACCTGCAGGCTGAGATTCTTAGATTTAGGGTGGCTGAAGAAGGGACAGGAATACACTGCCTGCTTCTAACCCCGTGCTGGGACCCTTCACAGCAGGTGTGTCCAGGGCGGCTCACCTGGGTGTCAGGGAGTTGTTGGGCATATAGGCAAAGTCCAGGAGTGGGAAGAAGTCCTTGGGGCCAACCATGCCAAAGCCCTTGGTGAGATTGGGGTGCATCCTGTGTGGGAAGAAACAGGCTAATTGGGGACCCCCCACCCAGGCCATGAGCCCAGCTAAGATCAACACCTAGGAAAAAGGACATAAACGTTATCTCACGCCTTAACGGTGCCCTCTCCTTCCTCCCTCACCACCACATTCTGAGCTGGGAGGAACTGGTCCTGACTTTCTTCACTTCTGTGAAGACCAGGATCCCAGCATCCCAGCATCCCATTTTACTGAAACAGCCACTTGGAGACACCTGGGCCCTCCCCGTGCTGTCCCCCCACAACTCACAGGAGCAGCCGATCCAGGTATGCGATGGCGAAGGGGGACAGGGACTTGATGCCCAGCACAGGCAGCATGATCCCCAGCCACACTGTGGAGACAAAGGTCAGGGTGGAACCTCTGGCACAGACCCACTGAAGGCATTAAAGAGGCGCTTCCTGGCTCCAGGCCCACCCCTCTCCCTTCCTGGTTAGCCTTGTTACCTCTCAGTCCCTCGGTGAGGTTGGCAAAGCCTGCTTGCCCCAGGGCCCACATTATGGTTAGGCACTTCGTTGGTCGGTTCTGGTGGGACCTCAGCAGTTCTAGGAACTGAGGAGACCAGCGGGAGAGGCAGGCTGGGATACAGCAAAGCATCAGGGGCACCCCCAAAGCCAGGCAGGAAGAGAGCTGTCGACTGGGAGAGGAGGACAGGCCGAGGGGTGGTGGGGCACTGAGTGTGGTGCAGTCATTCAGGGCGTGGGCGCTGGCACCAGACTGTGGCCCTCACCCACGCTTGCCACTCACTAATGGACTGACTCTAGGAAAGTTACTGAACCCCTCTGCGGCTCAATCTTCTCTTCTATCAAATGAGAATAACAGCAGTACCTGCCTCATACATACATAAAATATACGGTAAGTGCTAACAGTATCAACTATTACAACTAGTCTTATAGGGTCTTCTGCTAGCCCTCGATGGGGCCCAGCAGTGTACCTGCCCAGCACCCCCGGGGAGTCCTAGCCGCCTGGTGTCCCCACCACCACCCTGAGCTCACCTTGCCCAGGTTCATGGTGGCAATCTTGGGCTTATCTTGCAGAACGGCCTGGATACAGATTCGGTAACCGTGTAGCGACTCCCCTGGAGAGATGCATGTTCTTAGGCCCACACACAGGAACAGGCTCCCAAACCCGAAAACTTCCTGTTGGCAGCTGTGAGCCCTGAACTCAGGCCAGCAAGTCCTAACTTCCTCCTCCCTTTCCCAAAGTGTCAGGATTAGCAATGCTTCTCTCCTAGAAACAACAACCCAGCCACTCTTAAAGCAGGAAAAAGGGAACAGGCCCCCAAGATAGAGCTGGGCTACCCCTCATGGGCCCTTTTACCTGGCGTCTTATCCAGCTCTTGCAGCATGGTGAACAGACAGTGGTCAAAAAAGAACTCGAGAGACCCCGCTGCCTTTGCCAGCAGTCCTCGGATGATCCCACGCAGCTCCCGGCTCACCAGGCTGTAGGGATAATCTGGGGTGACAGGCCTCCACGTGAGCGCCAGGAGCGGAAGCCTCTGCCCTCTGAGCACACTGGGGTGCACCCTGAAATGGTGAGTGCCAACAGAGGTCCCTGCGTCCTCCCTACCCCAATAAGGCCCGGCAACCTTCACGACCATGATGATTTGGGAATAGCTCCACCCATGTAAGTTAGGGCACTGGGGTCTTTACAAAGTAATGTGCTTACACGTAGCCGTTTCGGAATTTTCTTGAACTTGTCTGAGCTTGAGGGAGTTGAGAGAACTAACCGTGAGTATGCTGGCTTAGTGTGGGTTCACTTGGAGGTGCTTGGAGCTTGTAGTTGAGATAGCTGGCCAGGTCCTTCAGCCACACGGACGGGTTCCCAGAGAACACACTCTGGCTCTTGTCCAGTTCCTTCTGTAGAGCTGCCACGTCCAGCTGCCAGGGACACAGGCCACCCACGGTCAGTTGTGGGTGAGTTGTGAATGCAGGAAAATTAGAGGTGGGAAAATGATTGAACTAGGCAGTGGTCGGAAGAACAAAGGGTGTCTGCTTTTAAATGTAAGTATGTGGAAGGCCACAATTTTGCTGTATCCAGATCTTTAGAAAGTTTAAGACAGCTGGAATTGCTAAGCTCAAGGCCCAGGACTCTTGGGCCCCTCACATGTTCAAGGGGAAAAACAAAGGACAAGATGCACCATGAAAGATCACTGCTTCCATGGGGCGAGGAACCACAGGCAGTTTCTCTAACCTCTTCTTGGTATCTTTGAGTTTCAAGGCTCTCTGCTCACTAATCCACGTTTCCCTACAAACTTCTGACTTCCTTTTTATCCTAAGAGCAAATATTCTAAGCCTTGGGGTTTCCACCCTTCCCTGAATGCCTCCTCTCAACCAACAGCGTCCCAAATCCCACAGGTCACTCAGCTGTCTGTCCCCCTCTGCTCCCTTCATCCTCCTCACACCTCCAGCCCTCCTTCTTCCCCACTAAAGTCTAGGCACACTCACAGCTTTCAGGGCCTCCTCCAGGCTGCGGAAGCGGCCCTGCTTCTGGTTTTGGTTGGTGAGGGTCGGCACCTTCTTAGTCTGCTTTTTGTTCCCAGGTTTCTTAGGCTCCACAGTAGGGGGTGGAACCTGCTCCTTATTCTGCTTCTTCGAGATTTTCTCAAAACCCCTCTCATAAAGGGTGCTTGTCGTCTGGATGGGAGCTGACAATAGGCAGAGACAGGGGGGCCATCCTTAGGTCAGGAGGACCTCACCAGAAGAGTGGTCCCTTCTCCCACACTGTCACCTAATTCAGCTCTGTGGAGGAGTGGCCTCAAAGCCCCTCCTTGCTGTACTGCTTAGGAAGCAAGCCAGAGAACCCTTCGGATTGCTTCTTTCAGTCAAACAGCTCTTGAGCTTCACAGAGATGTGAGGCCGTTGTTAGGACATCAAAGTATGAGGGCACTAGCAGAGGGTTGGAGGCAGAGGGCTGGCTTCTCTGTGGGTGGTTACTAGTCTGGGAGGTCAGGATTTTTCCGTGTTGGTTCCTCCCCAGGTCCTTGGTTCGGACGTGACAACTCCGTAATCAACAAGTGTCAAACTTTCTCCACTCCTCCAGGAGACTTTGAGAAAACAGGTGCCACTTAGAATAAGGCACAGCGGTGTCTAGTGTGTGCAGTGGGTCATTTCTTCCAGGCTGGGCCTCCTGTCCGTTCGCCCCTCATCCCACCTGCTGGTTACTTAAGGGGGGCCGCCAGGGACAATGAACCAGAATGCCTCTACCCAGCGCTCGGCCACCTGCCCGGAGAGGCCAGGCAAAGGCCAGTGGCAGCTGGTAGGGTGTGTGCGGTCAGCTGGGTGTCCGAGGACCGGCACCCTCATCCCTTCTGACAGGTGGTCCTGGGCAAGGCATCTAAGTTCGCCGGGCCTCAGTTTACTCATCTGCGAAGCCCAGACGGCAACATCCCTCGCGCTGTCTACCATGTATGTGAGGCTCCCGAGAAACAAGGCAAGGGGAGCGCTCGCTGAACCGGAGGCGCCGGCGGGCGGAGAGCTCGCGCTGCGAGGAGCCCGGAGGAGCCGGGGTATCCGGCTGCTCGGTACGCCCCAGCAGGGCAGCGGGCCCGGTGGGTACTCACGGGTCAGGTCGTACTTCCACACTCCGTTCGCCTCCCCGAGTGCCCGGCGGTCCACTCCGCCGCCTCGCCCACTGCTGCCGGCCCCGGGCCGTCGCCCCTTCTTCACCACCTCCCAACGCCCCCCACCCGCCGCCTTGGCAGCCATAGCTCAGACCCTCCCGCCACTGGCGGGTACCTCCCTGGGCTTTCCGGTCGGTGTGGACTCGCCACGCTTTGCCACGTCTCCTCGCGGAGCCTCGCAGCGCGTGACGGCACCCGCAAGGCAGCCTGGGACTTGTAGTCTTTTTGTTTTTGCTGGATTGTGTATTCCTAGCCAGTGATCGGGCGGGAGCTCCGCTCTCCTTCGCAGCAGAAAACATCCAGGCAAAGCTGTTGAGTCGGGAGGCTGATATATTCAGCAGAATGTTCTGCAGCAGCTACTGTGTGCAGGCCGCCGCATCAGGTGACTTGGAAATTTTAACTGTTGCGGTTTGCCTTTCTCAGAGTGCCAGAAGAAGGGTGGAATGGACATAGTTCTTTTCACATCCAGGAAGAGTTTGTAGATTAAATGCTTCCTTCCTTCTAGGAAAGTGTTTGTTTTCTTTTGCTAGTGATTAAACTTTGAGGTTAATGGGCTATAAAAATCTACGGTGAAGGAACAAGGAAGAGGGTGGAACTTCAGAGAAGAGGCAGTTTTGGGAGGGTGGAGAGTGGAGAGCCCCGACAGGAGGCAGAGAAAAGTCTGGGACAGCTAGGGCTTGGTTTCCCCTTCCAGGCAAAGAGAAAGAAACGGCTCTGGCTCCCACTGCAGTCGGTCCCAAGTCCCAGATGTGGCAAGGAAATGATCAACAGCCGCAGGCCTGAGGAACCTCTCAAACGGGTTCCTGCTCCTGCGCAGACCTTCGGGAGGGCCTCCTGCCTTCTTGTAGTGTCATGTAAGACCACAAAACCTGAAGCATCCCAGCTGGGGCGAGGTGGGCCGGCCAAATGAAAGTAACTTGTCCCAATTAAGGAAATGTGCTGCTTTGTGTACACTCCTACGTTTGGGGATGAGATTTATACCTGCCATACTGAGGTGCAAGGTGGGCCAGGCCTCACAGTGAGATTTAAGAGTTCAAACTCCTCCAAGATGGACAGCTGAGGGAGTGACAGATTCCTTAGGAAGATGAGAGAATCTTCCTAAGGGAGATGGCGTTTGAGATGGGTCCTGAGGAATGGGAGAATTTCCATGGGTTGGGGATCAGGATAGATGGAGGGAACAGGCCAGTTGTATAGATTTATAGATTTAAGCAAAGCCCTAGAGGTGGGACCATGCAGGGCAAGGCAGGGAAATGGGAAGTGGTTTAGTGACAGTGCTGAATGGGATTTTGGAGGTGATGAGATCGGAAAGGGGCCTTGCCAGCCAAATTTGGACTTTATCCTTCATCCTGGTGAGGCAGCTTAGTAAGAAGCTGGGGAAATTCCTTGGCAAGTGGAATAGGAAAACTGAGACAGATCACTAAAAACAAAAACAAAGACAAAACTAGCTGAGCAATTTATAGACCGGTACAGAGGGTCACCAGGGAGGAAGGCCCCCTGGTAGGGGGCAAAACTGAGGAAACAAGGACCTCACCCCCAGGGTAACCTCTCCTTCCCTGGCCTCCCTCCCTACAGATCACATCTGGGTCCCGGTTGTATGGGGTTGGCCAAGGTTGGCCAAAATGTTCATTTAGTTTTTTTCCGTATGATGGCTGTAGCAGCTCTTAGTTGTCTTTAACTTAATTCAGGACAATTTTTTTTTGTGCAGCCATTTTAATATTGAAGATGGAAGAAAATATGCAACATTTTTGGCCTGTTATCCTTTATTATTTCAAGAAAGGTAAAAATGCAACTGAAATGCAACACAAGACTTGTGCAGTGTATGGAAAAGGTGCTGTGACTGATCAAACATGTTACAAGCAGTTTGTGAAATTTCTTGGTACTACTGACATTTTAGCCAAATAATTCTTTGCTGTGGGGCTGTCCATGCTTTGCAAGATGTTTAGAAGCACCCCTGGCCTCTACCCACTTGAAGCCAACAGCAGGAGATAGCTGACATATGGTGAAAATGAAAAATATGTCTTTTAATTTCCAGAAGAAAGTAAATGAACTTTTGGGTCAACCCAATATTTCAGCTCAGGCCCAGAAAAGCAGACCAGCAATGCCACCAGCTGCGCTGAATAAGGACACCCTGCCCTGGCCCTGACCACCCCAAGGCAGGCCAGAACCCCGAGAGGACACACCTGGGAAGCTGATGATACGTCCCCTGAAGATGAACATTGGGCAATGCTGAACAACTACCTTGTCCTTTTACAGTACCTGCCTGGGATAATGGAGGAAAAGCCCTTTAAAATTACTCATGGGGATTAAAAAAATCATAAAGATCAATAAAAATAGGCAAGAAACTTGTTGGAGAAAGAGAGAGAGAAAATATGACCAGAAGTATGTGTAGTGGGGGTAGGAGTCAAAAGGAGAAGTGAAGGAGGGAGGGACGGTTGCTTGTTTTAGGCTTCTACCTGGAGCCATTAGGGAAATGGAGGTGGTCTGGAAAGAGGGTCGTGGAGTGGGGCTGCAGAATAAACAGCCCCAGCTGCACCTCAGGATGGTGAGGAAACAGCCACCAGGACTGGCCTGAACCCGGAGGAACATTCTGGAGGTGCCACCTCTGCGGTCGTTGGGGATGAGTAAACCAGGAGTCAGGAGGTGTGGATTCTCATCCAGGTTTTTACCACCTTGAGTGAGTTATGTCACCGGTGGGCCCAGGTTCTTCCTCAAAAAGGAGGGCTGGACTACTGCCGGCGCTCTGCGTGAGTGGGCCTGGCACCCACGTTCATTCTGCGCCCTCAGTTCTTGCTGGGCTTCTGGGATCTCGGTCACTATGGCCCTCTGCAGGAGCACACACCAGGGATGTAGGGCCGTGTGGCCTCCTGAAGGGCGTCCACATCCTGGTTCCCATGAGACCTCGTTCTACAGAAGGAACCACACGGGCTCTACTGTCCTTCTGGGCTTCGGGGCTCAGGGCTGCTTACTCTTTGTGACCCACTCAGCTTCTCTCTGTCAGATCAGCCCTCGTCCCCAGCTGGATCACTGTTGTGGGGTGTGTGAGCTTTGGCAAGGGGTGGGGACAACTTGCAGTTGCACTGACACACGAGATGCAACAGGGACACCTCCTGGCCAGGCCACCCCGTTCCCTGCCGGTCACTTCACCGGACTATCTGTCGTCACAGCCATGGCCCCAAACCTTGTTCTTCCTCAGGGATCAGGGGTGGGGCATCCATGTCTTCCCTTGGAGCCCTGGCACCAGTGCTGGGAGATGGGGACCAGGTCAGGGAGGGTGGCGGTGGCACTGTGCTCTGCGGCCATGGCTTTGGAGAGGGGAGCACGCGCTCAAGAGGAACAGAGTGTGGGGACCCAGGCTGGCTCAGCTAAGGGAGACATGGCACGAACTTTTACCACACGAGTTTATTTAAATAAAAGTGAACACATACGCAGGCTGGGTGGCCCAAGGGGGCAGGGGTGGAGGGCCGCTGGATGGGAGGCAGACGCACAGAAGGGTCTGAGGGAGTCTGTGTGGCATGAATGGGCTGCGGAGGGGTGGCTGGGGGCCTCAGGGCAGTGCTGGCCTTTGGGGCTGGGGAAAGGGTGGTTGGGGGGGTGACTGGTGCCAGGAGGTCATGTTCATCCCTTGCATGCTCCCCTCCCGCTCCCTGACCACCGGGCCCTTGGCACCCCCACCTCAGTCCCCTGATCCCTCTCCTGACATCAGCCTTCCCCTCAGCTACTGGGGAGTCAAAAGACAAAATAAATAAGAATCAGTGAGTCCTGCCATGGCCCAGCAACAGGGGAGGGGAGCCAAGCCAAGCACACTGCCCTGGAGCCCGTGCTGTGAGCCCTGGGAAAAGAACAGGTAAAGTGCAAGGAAAATCCAGTAAGTAAAAATATACCAATGACTTTGTCAAATATACAGCTGCTGGCTGTCAGGGGAGCGGGCGGCTGGCTGGGGCAGGTGGCAGGAGCACCCTGGGAAGTGTTGGCTGACACAGCATAGAGACAATGGAAATAAATAGGGGTGGGGAGTGGGCAGGCATCCCACCCACTGGGCCAGGGCCTCTGCCTGCCCACCTGCCCCATCCCCTCGAGCCCCGCTTGCCTGACTCCCCAATGCTGCGGCACTGACACAAAGCACCGGGCCGACTGGCTGTAAGGGAAGGATTATAATGTGGGAGAGGGGAGGGGAGGCGTGCAGTCGGCCAGGGCTAGGGCCGCCCTCAGTACTCGTCCTGGTCGTCTTGTTGGTGTTCCTCAATCTCATCGTCCTCGGGGGGTGCAAATCCTTCCTGGAGGTGGGAAGGGAGCGGAGATGATCAGGCAGGCAGGCAGGCCAGGCCGAGCATGTGGGCTTGTATAGGGAAGCTGGGAGCAAGGGCCCGAGTTCTAGTCCGACTTTCCCTGCTAGTGCTCTCTGTAACTTGGGCTTGTGACTTCAGCTCACTCTCATGTGTCCATCCTCTCCAAGGCTCCTAGTCGTAGGGCCGGTTGGGCTGGGGGCGGGCTCAGTGGGCCCAGGACAGGAGCAGGTGAAAGGCAGAGCTCACCTCAGTGGCATAGAGAATGCTGATGATGCCCGAGATGACAGGGCTGTTCTCACTTTCGTGTTCCTGGCAGATGAGCTCGATGTCCCGAAGTTTGCTGAAGTAGAAGTCGCGCTCCTTCTCCAGCCCATCCACCGTCAGCTTCAAGTCCAATAGCTGCTTGGGGCGAAGAAGGCGTTCGAGCCAGAGCTCCCCTCCCCAGGCTCCCCTTCCTGCCCCGACACCCCAGGGGCCTGGCTGTGGAGGCAGGGTTGTCTCAGCCCCCCTGGCCCGCCCCCTCACCTGCTGGTTGAGTTCGAGAATTTGGGCATCGGTCTCATGGCCGCCGTTTCGGGCTGATGGGGGATTCTTCCGGAGGATGCAGGGCGGGGCCACGTTGCTCAGTCGGCCAGAGGTCTGCATGTTTTTGGGGCCTGTAGGGGACGTCCTCTGTGGAACTGCCCAGGGGAGAAAATTAGGAGGGGCCCATGTGAGCCCATGGCTCAGGTGGCAGGGGACAGCCTGGTGTGACGAGTGCAGGGGCAGGCCTCTCCAGAAGGCAGGCACGCATGCCCTCCCCTCCTCTCCCACTTGGGGGCATCTACATCTAGGCCTCAAGCCACAGCCACACTTGACACCACAGCAGCTGGGCAGCCCTGCGGCAAGCCTGGGGACAGCAGGGACTGCAGGGAGTACACAAGGAGTGAGGCGCGGGGAGAGAGGAGAGCGGGTGTGAGGGAGACATGAAGGGTAATGGGGTGGGGAACTTGGGGATTGGGGCTGGGAGGGTTGGGGGCCCTCTTGGACTGACCGCTGAAGCCTGAGGGACAACAGCTGGGGCTCGAAACTAGCGCCCGCTGGGTCTCCCCTGACAGATGCCTCAGCCCAAAGCCACCCATGCAGGTGACCTTGGACTGCTGGGACGGGAGGAACAAAGGAAACCTGCCCCTGCCCCCGTCTCTCCGGGGCTCAGGGTGGGCTCTGTGCTTGTCGGGCCTGCCTCGGGGAACAGCATGCTGTGACCACTTGTCCTCCAGCCGGACAGCTCCTAGACAGAGCAGGCTCCTTCCAGTGCAAAGCAAGCAGGTGAGAGGGGGCCGGCCCGGCGGGGTGGCAGCGCAAACAGGAGGGCTCTGCTATGACGGGTTCAGATGCGGGCTGGGACACGCCTCTCCCAGGCTCTCCCAGCCCCCGTCCCCCAAAGGCCCTATTACTTCATTCCCTTCTCCCCTGGAGCCCGTGTTTTCAGAGACTCATCTCCTGAGGACTTGGGGCTGTGGGCCTTTGGAATGGGGGAAGTTGCAAACACGCTGGCAAGCTCCAGTGCCCAGGCGTCCAGTGGGCAGGGGCAAGAAGGATGCGCGGCGTGGCACCAGGCCCTGGGCCTGGATGGGCCCGGACAGAGGAACCACGCCACGCGCTGCCCCGTCATCTCGAAGCCAACATGTTAGCTCACGTTACAGGGGGAAGTGCCCTGGGCCCCCACCGCCAGCCGCCACCTTGGCTGGTGCCAGTGGCTCTCCGTTGGGAGCCCTCTCCTCCCTACTGTGACTCCCCCGGGTCTAAGGGGGCAGCAGGCGGCGTCATCTGAACTCCGTGATAACAGTCTCCTCTAGGCTGGCAGGGCCGGGCCGGGTGGCCCAGGAGGCACTCCTGGCTGCAGAGCCCTGCCGGCCCGGCCCCCCACACTCCCTCCCCCGGCTCGGGCACGTTACCTGCTGTGCCAATGAGTTTCTTGGATTTGTTGAAGATCTGATCACCTGGGTTAGGAGGTGGCGCTACGTCCTGGCCCTGCCGCGCCAGCAGAGGGTTGTATTCCTTTCCATCATAGTTTGCGTCAAAGAATTTCTTAAACCACTGAATAAACTCAAAATTATCTTGGAATTTTCCTTTCACTAATTTCTCTACGGGAATGATCTGAAATAGACCACATAAGCAGAGAACTTCAGGTGCCTGAGGCCGGAGGGCTGCTTCCTCTGCGAGAGGCCGCTGCTCTCCCACAGACAGCCCCCGGCCTCCGGCTTCTCCACCTGGCCGCCCGCCCGGTGGCACCGGAACAGACGGGGAGGCTGCAGGCCCCTGCCTGGAATCCAGAGGCAGCTCTCCTCCAGGTGAGGAGAAACTGTGGGGAGGAGTCCCTTGGTGCTGCCGCCTCCATGTGGGGTGGGGGCTGCTGGAACCAGGGGCCTGGGGCCATCGAGGCAGTAGAGTGAGCAAGAGACTTTTCTTGGGCCCTGGAGAAGGAACTTGGTAGGAGCAGTATACCAAGCCTCAACTGCTGGGATGGATGGGGTCTAGAGAGAAGGAGGGGCAGGAATGTCATCAGGATGGGATGTGAAGTGTAGGGTTTTCCACTGTGCCTTGAGCTGGGGGAACATTCCCTCTGGAGAGCTGGGGGGTAGGGTGGAGAGAGGCGTGAGAGCTGGATGACCCTAGCAGCCCCTTTTGCCCCGCTGGTGGGCCATCTTCTTCCCCAGGGTCACACAGCTCCTCAGGGCCCCTGGGAGCACAGGCACCTACTTTGTCAACACCCATCTTCTTGAAAGCTGCTTGCAGCACCTTGAAGTTGTGGATGTATTCGTGCTCCAGCTTGGCCTGGAACTTCACCTTCCTCAAGTGCACGCAGCCGGGGAAGAGCATGTCCATGAACTGGCAGTAGGCTGCCCCTGTGGGGAAGCGAGGCTGACTGAGGCCGCTCCCCCGCTGAGGCCGCTTGCCTTCCCTTCAGTCAGGCCCTCTTCTGGCTTCCTCCCCCAAACCACCCCTTCTCTTCTTTTCTCTCCTTGTTCTGGGGCTGTGGCCAGTCCTACGTGCAGGACAGACACAGCCAGAATCCCCACGGCATTCCGAGAATAAGGGCAATTACTATTCACTGATGCAATTGCTCTGCACCACAGCAAACGTAATGTAATCTAACAGCGATCCCAGGGAGATGGGTGATATAATGTCCCTTTTACAGGTGGGAAAACTGGGGCCTAGTGAGGTGCAGTGCCTCACCCAGGGTCGTACCACAAGAAGAGCTGAGACTCGGACCCAGAGTGGCTAGAGGACCCTCGTGCTGGTAACCTCTGGCTTCACTGCCTGTCCCTGCGGCCCTGGCCCTCCTGCAGCCTAGACACGGAGACCCTGACTAGGTTAGGGCTCTGCGGCTCTCCTCCTTAATTTTAGTTACAAGTGACATTCTCCGCTGTGGCTCCCGCCTTTCCTCCTCCTCCCTCCAGCAGGGCCCACTTCCCCCACTCCCAGACTCCTACCTGAACAGAGCTGCTCTATCTTGGTGTAGTTGAGGTGCAGGGAGTCGTTGACCCATGCAAGCATATCATGGCGACTCAGATTCTCACTGGTCACAGATGTGGAGTACACATTGACGGCCATACCCCAGCTGCAGAGAAAGGAGAATGGCAAGGTCAGCACCAGGGGACTCGTGCTGGGCTTTAGCTGTAAGGAGAGCGGGTGACCCCTGGGGAAATGAGCAGCGTCTCCCTGCAGACAGCCCTGCAGGTTCCCTCCTGGAGAGGGGCATTACCTCTTCATTCTTTAAACATTTGGTGACTGTCTCCTAGATACCAGGGTGTGCTAAGAACTACTGCAACAGAATTAAGTGAAGTGGTCTCTACCTTCGAGGAATTTACAGACAGGCAAACCCCCACAGCAGGGCACATACGAAGTTCAAAGATGGCACAAAGAAGGGGGTGATCGCTTCTGACTGGCAGGGCTGGCAAAGGATTCCAAGTGGAGATATTGGAGCAGGGAAGGAGCAGGAATTTTCCGAACACACAAAGGGATGGGGTACAAGGGCACGGCAGGCCCCACGAACCAGCAAGAACAAAGAAACTGCTTATTCCAGGGCTGCGAGTTGCTCAGCAGGGATGGGGAGCAGGTTCTGTGTTGGGGTGGGGCACAGCGAGGCTGGCAGGGAGGATCTCGAAGGGCTTTGTCTGCTGTGAGGAGCAGTTTGGGCTTTCTGTTTAGAAAACAGGGAGCCATTAGAGGTGTTTAAGCAGGTGTATCCCTGCCAGATCTGTGTTTTAGCAAGCCGGCTAACCTCTGCCTGACTTCAGATCCCGTGTTCCTGGGTCTGCTAGCTGACCCAGGGGCACCTAGTTTCTGCTTGTCCAGAATCTTCCCTTACAACATGCTTCTGCTGCTGTAGTCAGTATCCCCTGTCACTACCAGTCACCCAGTCACCATGTTGGAGACCTGTGGGGTCATCCTAGAGAGCCTCCTCTTCCTCATCCTGGTATCTAATCAAGTCCTACAACTCTGCCTTCCCAAAGGCCCTGCTCTTCGCCACCTCTCCTGCTGCCTCGGGGCTATGCAGACATTCTCTCTGGCCAAGGTCATGGAGACCCCCCCCGAAGGCCATCCAGACTCCCGTCTCCCCCAGCCCTCCCTGCCACTACCGCAGTCAGCAGGTATCTAAAAGCAGCCCCGGCCTCATCCCTCCCCAGCTTAAAGCCCTGCAATCAGCAGTCACGCACGAAACGCCCAGTGGCCAGGTCTGCCTCGCAGACTTGAACTCGTTCACACTCATACTGATGGAAACATTTTTGAATCAGTGCCCGATATTTTAAAGTTGGGCTGTTTCACACAAACAATTTGGGATTTCCGGCTGCTTTTGGCGATCCTGGACCTATGCTCCCTGCACAGCAACCTATTTTGGAGCTGAGCGGAGGCACCCGCTCTGGCTAACGGGTGGGAGCCCCTCCCCCAATCTCCCAGCAAAGGCCAAGTGTCAGTGCTGTTTATCACTGACGTGCACTGTCAGGGGAAGAGGGGAGTCTCTCTTGTAACTAGACTTTATCAGGAGCAGAGACACAGAACACAGACCGAAAGGACTGTGTACTTGAGAACTGTGACGGTGTGTAGTTCTGGAGTGAAGACTGTTTCTGGAGGTTTACTATGCAGAGTGTCCCAGAAGGAACAACACACCCACTTCCCTGCCCCCAGCTATTGGGCTCCTTCATCCAGTCTGGTCTGGAGTCGAAGGTGAGCGACGCAGAGCCTGCCCCGCGCACTCCAGACGCTTTCACCAGGACAGCACCTCAGACTCTCCTGCAGAGACGTCCCTCCCCGCAGGCGGGACGAAGCCCAAGCATATGCGTGTGTCTGACTATATGTGCTATCTATTACCATATATAATAGGCCGCCTGTATATAACTGTGTAACACACTATATAATACCCTATGTAGAATGCATATATGTTTACACACACACACACACACACATACACACACACACACACATTATATCACTGTAATTACAAACACACCGCAGGTGATGCTGGTGCACAAGCAGACCAGGTATTAGAACCACAGTCCTCATCTGACACTAGGAACAGAGCCCCTGTCTCTACTCAAGACTAGCTCAGGTTCACCACGTGACACCGTCTCTGCTCTGGTTGGGGGTGGTTTTTGGCTCAGGAGGACTCATCCGAGGCACCCAGGGGTCTCCAAAAGGATTCTCTGCCACACTCACTCGAAGGCCCTGCCCTGGCCAGGCAGCTCAGCTGGCTACACTGGTCTGGATACGCCAAGGTTTTGGGCTGAATCCTGGGCAGGGCACACACGGGTCAACCGAGAAACATTAAGTGGGACAACGAATCGATGTTTCTCTCTCTCTCCCTTCTTTTCTCTTTCTAAAATCAATTTGTTAAGAAAAGGTCACTAAGCATGCAGCTTTCTCATTCCCTTGACCCTCATCACGCTGGGAGGGCAGGATGCCCTTTAATTCTCCTCTTGGAGACCCGGCCCTGGAAAGACAGCCACATTATGGCCAGCAGGTGGCAGCGAGGGCCTGAGCAAAGACTCCTTCAAACACTCCCCACCTTCCACAGGCCAGCCCCTCTCCCTAGCTCCACGGAGGAGAAGAGAGCCCTGCATTTGACCTGGTCCCCCAGAGAGGGAGCCTGGTGGGGTCAAAAGTGGTAGGGTCAAAGGTGGCAGTGCCAGGGGCAGGGCCTGAGAGGAATACTCCCAGCTCGGGGAGGAGCTGGACCAGCTGGGGCGGCTAAAGATTCTGGACTGAACTAAACCAATTTCCCCGTGCCCCAAAGCCACGTGTTAAACTTATCAACGGGTCCAACTTCTGAGGACTTTTTTTTAAACTGGAGGCTGACTTAGGTGGAGACTTAAACCAGATCAGCCTCTGGGGGCAGAGGTTTATAAAGCATTGGTCCAAGCACCTGGCCCTAAGTGCGCCAGTTGCCTCCAATTAGAGTGGAGACATAGTCTGAAAAGACTGTTAAAGTTAACGTACCCATTACCAAGGGCCGCGTCCCATTCCCTGAGATAGTGGGAGGCAACCCAGGGCTGCTCCGGTGGGGTCTGCGGGCCAGGCCCTGTGTGTCCACCGTCACCTCTGGCTCATGGTGACTGTCGGGAGAAACAGCCCTGATCTGGTTGTGACATGTGGTCCTGTAGGGCACCTGAAAACCCCGTTCAGGATCAGACTGAGGATGCGACCTCGGGAAGAGCCTGCTTGGCGGGGTCTTGACTGCTGTCGGGTGTGCAGTCACGGGAAGGAAAGGCTGAGGAGGACAATCTGGTGGCACTGTGAAGCATGTCCCCAGTGAGGACCACAGGGGTCATGGTGCCTTCAGCAGGAAAGGTGGAGCTCACGGTCATTCTGTGGCCTGGGGCCTTGAAAATGGTCATGACCGAATCTCACCATCCTGTGGCCAGAAGAGTTTCCAGAGACCATCCAGTTTCTTCCCAGATGTGGAGGGCTGAACTTAGACCTGGACATCTACCTTCCTAAATTATAAATGAGTATGTGTGACTCCAAAACCTCCCATTTCATATTCAAGAACCTTATCATCAGACTAAATCTAGTTTTGGTTCTTTGATTTTAAGTCTTCAGTGGAAAGCTGTCTTCCACAAATATGTCTTTAAGATAATTCAGGGCCCCACAGTTTGCTGATTCTTTGGTCCCTAGAAGACTCCTCTGCAGTCCCCAGGCCTCTGGCCCCCCGCCTGGCGTGGCTATGAAAGGCACATCAGACCCCACAGCCCTGCAGGGGGGCTGGGGCTGCCTCCCGAGGCTCTGGAAGGTACTGCTTAAAGAACAGGCTCTGGCTGGTGCATCTCTCCACACGGGGCCCCTCTCCTTTCTTGGACAGTGAATAAAAACTGCATTCTCTACACTTTTTTCTCTTTGCAAATTCTTTCACAGCCTGCATCACCAAACACCCGAACATTCTGGCGGCCCTTACGGGGACATTCTCTATTCCTCCCTCTCCTCTGCCTCCTGAGACTTGTGAACAGAAGAGCAGGGGGCAGCAGAAGTTCAACCTGGGCTGACCCCCCAACCATGTCTCTGCGAGGTTCAGAGAGAGGACCCCAATCCTCCTCCGTCTCTCTGACTCTGCAGCCCCTTCCTCACCCACCTTCACGGCCAGTGATCACCCAGTTCCAACAGCAGTTTTATTAGCCAAGTCTTTGTCCGGAATGTCATGATCGAAAGAGTCATGCCTGGGCTCTGGATGGCACAAGAAAGCCTTAAGGAATTGAGATTGACTTTCAAACTCAGTAAGAGCCCCTTGGAGAAATGGCCTGGTACCTCGCTTGGTCATGTGGTTTATGGCAGTCTTTCCAGGACTGGAAATTACTGAAAGCAAGAACAGAACTAACCACTCCCTACAGCTGCAGGCAGAAGGTAACGTTGGAACAAACTGGTACAACGCCCCAACAGCCCAGGGGCCACCCCACCCTTCTTTAGTCCAATTATCATCCAACAAAAGCTCAAAGCTCTAACTCTTCCATGCTGGTGTATCTCTCCACACTGTGCCCCTCTACTTTCTTGAATAGAAACTTTATTCTCTAAAAAAAAAAATCAAAATTAAAATAAGAATACATGGCTCTCTAGTCAGACCACCTGGGTTTCACTCTGGGCTCTACTAAATCCCAACTGTTTGACATTGGGCCTCAGCTTCCCCATCTATGAAATGGGAACAGTAGCCCTGACCAGTGTGGCTCAGTAGGTTGGGCGTGGTCTGGCAAACCAAGGGGTTGCTGGTTTGATTCCTGGTCAGATCACAAGCCCAGATTGCAGGGTTGGTCCCCGGTCCGGGCATGTATGAGAAGCAACCGATCAATGTTTCTCTGTCCCATCACTCTTTCTCTCCCTCCCTTCCCCTCTCTCTAAAAAGAAAACAAAGAAGTTAATTAATTAGCTTTAAAAATGGGAACCATAACAGACCCCACCTCATGGAGCTGTTACGAGGATTAAGTAAGCCATAGACACAAAGTGCTCAGCCGAGCCCGGTACATAAGTGTCTGGTAAGTGTCATCAGCAATTCCTGGGACAGACTGAGAATCCGAGGGCGCTTGTTTGAGAAGCAGGTGCCCAAGACACATCCGGGTTTGAGTGTCCAAGATGCCAACCCAGAAGGGAGACAGACTATACACACTGTGCCTTTCTCACTCTCTCTGCCTGGAAAGAGCTGTCCAGGCTCCTGGACGAAGGCCTGTGACCACCATACCCCCCCAACTCCCGGTTTCCCGTAGATTCCGCTCAGTATATGCCGTCCTACCGGCCAGAAGAACTGGAGCAGCGGCTGAGGGATCAGAGGAGGAACTCTGTGGAGCCTGCCAAAACGTTTCGGGCTCCTGACGGGGGCTATGCCCATTGTCACTGGGCTACCCCTTCCTGTCCAGACCCAGAGCGGCTAAAGTCACCTGTCTGGAAAATATGCAGAATTGCTAGCCCTTGCCCTCCTGGGTCACACATCCAGGTTATTCTAGGGCTGTGCGGAGGCAGTGTGTGCTGGCAGGGGTGAAGGGTTCTGAGGGCCTGGAGGAGCCAGGCGGGCGGGTCACAAAGCCCTGGCAGACCCAGCCAATCACCCTCTCCTCACCGCTGAGCAAAGGCCTGACTCATAGGGAGGCCTTACTCCGGCCTCTTGGAGCTGAATTAGTCAAAGGCAGGGAGGGGGCAGGTGGGGTAGTTCTGGGCTCCCAGGGAACCAGCATGCCCACCCGGCAGGGAGCTGGGGGGTGTGGATTCCAGTGGGGACTGGAGCTTCTCCACGATTCTGTTCCCAGAACACTTTCAGGCTGTGTAGCTCTTCCTTGAAATCCTGAACCCCGCTGAGGTCAACAACGAGTCCTGGACATGACCTGCCCAACAACGATCTGAACTCTTAAGGAGGCTTTCGCAGGCTGGTCTGGGTGTTGCAGCCACTCCTGTCCCGCGGAAGGAGTCCTTCGGGAAGTTCTGGCCGGACTGCTGGAGCTGAGCACAACTCCAAGGGTTAAGGGAAACCCAGGGGGGGAGTAAACAGAATTTCTCACTTGCTAAAGCTAATCTGCTTTAGGAGGGTCCTTCTAGGTGGGCAGACAGTATGGTAAAGCTTTCTTCCTGAGGACTCTCCACCGGAGATCTAAGTTCCCCAAACACCCGCTAGGTCGGCACACTTCCAGGATGGGAGCCATCTGTCAAACCAAGGCGACCAGCAGCAGACTCCTGCAGGCCGTGCTGTGCGGTGAAGGGAGGTTTAATGGCAGATGATGTGGCTTGGCTGGCAGCAGGCTCTGCCACTTACTGGCTGTGAGACTCCGAGCAAGTAATTTGAGGTTTCCACTGAGAATCGGAGTGATGCTACTGTTGAGCACAGGGTTGTCGTGAGGTTAAGGAGGGACCCGGTCTGAGGGAGGCAGAGGTTCACCAGCATGCCGACTTTGGGGGTTGAGCAACCTTTACAGCAGGAGAGAATTTTCAAGAGAGGGGAAAGGAGGGAGAGAAACATTGATGTGTGAGACAAACATCTATGGTTATGGTTGCCTCTTAAACGTCCCCAACTGGGGTCCTGGACCGACTGGGAGTTGAACCTGCAACCCTTCAGTTCGCAGGCTGGCGCTCAGTCTACTGAGCCACACCAGCCAGGGCTGACTGGCATATTGACTCACATTCTTCTCTCCAGCACCCTGGACAAACTCCCTACAAACCTCTGATCAGGGTCCTCAGCAGGGACAGGCTTGGCTTTCAGCCATGGCCTTCAGGCAGAAAGACAGCTGAGCTTTTGGAGTTTTGTTGCCTATTTCTTTAAATAGCCCTGGCTCAGGGCCCTGCACACAATAGCTGCTCAGGAAATATTTGTTGAATGAATGAATGGATGGATGGGGGAGGTTCAACCACAGTGTGGGGTTTCAGGTCATAGGTGGGCTCAGAAAGGGTGGTTTTCTGGCCTCACTTCTTGTTTGTCAACCCGAGGAGAAGGGAGGAGAGTAGAATACCAGCTGTGCTCTCTGGCCACATAACCAGACACAGCACGCAGCCCCTGGACGCTCCAGGAGAGATTTACTCTGACTCAGGGAAAAGAAACTGTGTAACAAGGGGCTGCCGGGCACCTCAGAGCAGGTTTAGGATGGTTCTCAGAACAGAACTTGTTAATCTGCTGGGAGCCCGCCTGGGGCAGGACAGAGAGGGGGAGCCCCTCTGCCCCTGGCCTGCTTTGGGGGGCTGGCCCCTCTGCAGCTGGCCTGAGGACAGAGAGGGAACAGGGCCATGACGTGTCGGGGGGAGAACATTTGTTTCTTCAGCCCCAGTGGGCCTGCTGTCCCCTAACGACCCTTCATGCTTCCAAAGCACCCTTCCATGTCTGGGGGCACATATAAGCTGTGTCACATTACTTCCCTTAAAACGATGTTTCTCCAGACTGTGTGGCTTACAGTTGTCATCTCGTAAAGTGGTGCGTTTGCCCTTCCTCTGAAACAGCTGGACTCATCATTGTTCAGCCTTCTTTTCCTTGACCCCAGGCCCAGCCCTTCTCTGCTCTCATAGCTCCCCCACTCCACGGCCACTCCCTTTCAGAAACCTCCAGTTTTATTTCCTTGCCTTTTTGGCAGACTGTTCAGATAAACCTTTAACCTTTCCACCAGAGGGTCTACTCTGGCGTCATCCAGAACAGATGTGACCAAGTTGGGTGTTAGGTTCTCTGTCCTCTCTCTCACCTCTGAGACTCCGCCCACCCGCCTGCCCTGCAGGAGGCAGGAGGCCCCTTTAGCAGTGAAGTTCATGGAGGGCACCTGAAGGCTTCCCGGCTTCCCACAGCTTCTCTCTCCATCAGCCACGGTGCCGAAGTTCCCACCACAAATGCCAGTCTTGTGGATTATAGTGCTTGTCTCCAAAGAGCCTTAGTTATCTTGATTTTGCATATAAGGAAATGAAAGCTCTGGGTTCAAGAGACTCGCTCAAGCTCAAGATCAACCACTGGCGAGGCCAGAGCATGAACCCAGGCCTCCGAGCCCAAGCCCTGCAGTCTTTCCAGAGCATCCCACTGTGGCAGGGAGATGGATTCGATCTCGCACAGCCGGAGTGCACGATGGCTCGCTCTGACTGAGGCCCCTGAGCATTAGGAGAAGGAAAAGGAAATTTCAAAGGTTTTCTTCTGCAAGCATTCGCTGAGCACTGACAGTGTGCTAAGCGCTCCATGAGGCACCACGAGGACACCGGGTAATTTTAAGGCACGGTCTCGTCTTTAAAGGGCCTTTGTTTGGCTGAAGATGTAAGTCATTCATGAAACAAGGGACCCCTCGAACCAGACTACGTGAGACACTACACAGTGAAAGTACGTTTGGCCTCTGAGTGCTTCCGGGGAGTGAGTATGAAGGACGAGGGGGGCTGGGTAGTTAGAGGGCTTCTGGGGGAAGAGAAACCTAGTCTGGGTCTTTAAAGGTAACAGAATGTCAGAGAACAGAGAAGAGAAAACGGAAAGTTTGGGACATGGAAAACATGTTTATCATGACTTTTGTTTTTAAAAATGAACATAAAACCAATGATTAAATTGTAGAGGAATGTTAGGGGACAAGATGGGGAGAGGAAGTGGGGGAGGTACTGGTGTTTCAGGAGCCAAGGGAGGGACCAGTCTCAAGGCGGAGGCCACCCACCTTGTTTAATGAAGTTACCAGGCCGTCAGTGGAGAAATGGGCATCAGGTTGTGCAAGAGGTGAAGAAACTCTGAGTCACTTTGCTGGGGTGTGAGCACAGGAGCTAGACCTGCAGACAGTGTAAGGTCAGGACGCTCGCCCATGAGGATGCCGAGGAGGGAGGTCAGGAGTTTGTCGTCAAGGTCGTCTGTGCCCGCTGAAGCACGGCAGGGGGACTGGGCAGGGACTGTGTGCAGGGTGGAGGGCACCTCACTGCTTTCACTGCAGTTTGGAAACGATACACGGATTCATCAAAGCTGTGCTCTTTATCTCGACCTGTCACCCTTCCCCTGTAGAATCCACGTCCTACCCCTGGGTTCCAGGTCTCATCTGTCCAAGGAAGCTTCTGGGCACAACCTCACAGTCTTCCCAAAGCTTCCTATACCTCTGTGTCATGAAGGAAAAGAAAGAACGGGAAAAAATCTAAATATAATGTCTTAACTAAGTTGAATGTTTTAAATACTGATTTACTACTCTGTTTAACTGTGGTTAATCAGAACCCCTTTAGATCTTTGAAGATCACTAAGGCAGGTAGACTAAACAAAATTTATTCCTGAGGACTTAGGAGCCGCAGACTCCCTCACTCTTTCTTGGAGTGTGTGTTCTAGGCGCCGAGCCAGACTCGGGGATCCATACCCAGTCTTGGCCCCTGGGGAATTCATGGACTAGGGTGTGAGCTGGACGAGTGAACAAAACAGCCAAAGTTCAACACGTTACTCTACAGCCCCCGGAGGCGGGAATGGCATGCGGCTTCCCGGGTCAGGGAAGGCTTTGCAGTTTGAGTTGGGTCTTGAAAGAGAAGCTCATCAAGCAAGAGTCAAGAGGAAAGAGGAAGGAGGAAAAAGGAATGGACTGGGAGGGGAAAGCACTATGAATAGTTCGCCCCAGAGTGCATGTTGCAGGCAGAAGGCGACGTGGTTAAAATCCACACACCAGCCGTGCAAGGAGGTCAGGGGCTGGTTCATCCTGGGGGAACTCACCGAGGGGTTTTCCATATGTAGTGTATTTGTAACAATACAAAAATATCTGTAACAATACTACATTTTAAGTAACAGCATAATTTCCAGATTCAAATTACAGCAAATGACATTATAGTGCTTAGAAACTGCATAAGATTTACAATTCTTGAGGCTTTATTTTTGGTAGTAAAAGCTGAAGAGATTCCCAAGTGTGCTGGCAGAAGTCAGGGCCCCTATCAATTTTTATAAACTCTTTATTTTGAAATAATTTAGACACATGATTGCAAAATAGGGCAAAGAATTCCCATGTATCTCCCTTCAGCTTCCCCAGTGACATCTTACGTAACAATTGTTGAGGCCAGGAAGTTGATGTTGGCACATTATCAACTCAGCTACAGACCTGATTTGGATTTCAGCGGCTTTTACATAGCATTTTTTTGGGTGTAGAGTCTGTGAAGTTTTTATCTCATGTACAGATTCACGTAATTGCCCCCCTACTAGGACCCAGAACTGCTCTATACCCTCCATGAAACCCCCTGGTGCCAGCCCACTATGGCCATGCCCCCTGCCAGAGGTTACCCCTGGTAACCACAGGTCAGTTTCCATCGCTATAAGTTTGTAATTTTAAGAATGTTATATAGGCCCTGACCAGTGTGGCCTAATTGGTTGGGTGTCCTCCCACAAAGCAAAAGGTCACCGGTTCAATTCCCAGTTGGGGTACACGCCTGGGTTGTGGGTTTAGTCCTGGATCGGGGCACGTGCAAGAGACAGCCAATCGATGTTTCTCTCCCACATCAATGTTCATCTACCTCCCTCTCCCTCCCTCTCAAAATAAATAACATATTAAAGAAAATAGAATGTTGCATAATGGAATCATACAGTAACTTTCTGAGACTGGCTTTTTGTCCTCAGCACAACACCTTTGAGTTCCATCCAAGTTGTTGCATTAGTTCCTTTTTTACTGCTGAGCAGAATTCCACACTCGGGGTGTCACCTCTCCAGAGGTCAGGGGAAGGTCCCAAAGGGACCACTGAAATAGAACCCTTATCATCTCCTTCCTGGAATCAGAATTCTGGAACTTTCCTCATTTCAGAGAGTGGCAGGGAGGCGCGGGGACTGGACCCACGTCCCCGCGGTGGCACAAGTCCTGCTTGGGTTCGCCCTTCACGCCTCTGTCCGCACATGGTCGTGTGCCTGCATGTGGGGTCGGAGGAATCCTTCTCTCATGCCGACGAGGACCACGCAGCGCAGTTAACTGCTCACTGGACAACGACGACTTCAAAGGGATGTACAGGGATCACTTACTCTTGTGACCACCTCCCCAGGAAACTGCAGCATGTTGCAAAAACAGCTTAATACGATGAAAATTCCCCTGAAATCTACTGGTATTGCCTTCTTGGTCTTCTCTCCGCTACAGATGATGAAGTAGAACTACAAGGCTACCTTACCTGAGGCACAGCAGGTACATCTGGCGTGAGTGAAATGTCGCCTGTGGGGAGGGCTGTTTCAAAAGAGGCCAGACCCCAGGGTACCTCATTCCCAGACAAGCCAGGATGGCCTTGAATTAGGACTAAGATAGGACAAACGATGACTCCACAGTGGCAGATGGACTTTCAAAGTAAGGATGGATGAGCAAGGTACCTGCTCACCAGAAACATCACGAGTGCCCTGCAGTGCCTGTCAGGCGGAGGGACAGGCCAGCCGCCTGAGCGCACAGGGCGCTGTGGTCCTGGCACTTCCAGCCAGAGGTGGGTAAGGGTGGGGGCTCACTGAAGGTCTCAGGGTCCCTGCTCTGGGTCCCTAGTGGTTGCTGGGCACTTCACAGTCTGGTCAGGGCTAGTACAAAGTTAACTCCATGTAATAGTCATAGACGACCACTTAATGATAAACAAAAACCTGTTATTTAGGGTTCAGGGAAATGTACTCTTTTTACTTTCTTGAGAACTTTTAGAATATAGTTTAGGGCCAATTCGATAACATGCCAGGAAGCAAAATCTCAAACGCTTTCTCGAAATATACTCTTTGAAATATGGTTGGTGAGAGTGTAAAATTGTCTTTTGGAGGGCAATTTTGTAAAAAAGAAATTATACTAAAAGCCTTTTGTTTTATATCTTCTTTGATCTTATTTCTACTTCTGGGAATTTTATACTAAAGCAATAATTGTGGGTATGTATGAAGCTTTAGATATAAGCATATTTATAATAATGAAAAACTGGAAACAAGTGAAATGAACAATAATGACTAACTACACAAATCATGGTCCACCTAAACCATACAGCTGCTTAGGAGAGTGAGACTGTTGGAGACTGTACGGCGCGTTGGCACTGCTGGCCGGCTGACTCAGCACCCATTCCCAACACCCCGCTGCCCTGCCTGTCTCCACCGTGGAGGTCAGAGAAAGGAAAAACTTGCCTGCGGAGTCTTCCCAACGCACACGCACACACACCTCTCTACAAAGGGACTCGGGATGGAGAAGAGCTCCCAAGTGGTTCTGATTTGATCTCCAACCTGCTTGAGAACCACTTCCTTCTCCTAACCCCATCACTGATGTAGGGCTTTTCCTTCCCCATTTATTTTTTTCATTGATCTCTTTATATGAGTATAAATTCACAGGATATATTAGTCAAAGGATTATATAATACATTACGACAACTGATTCTGATGTTCACATCGTCCCAGCATCGGCCACTGGGAGTTCCTTCCAGCTGGCCCCCTCCTGACACACCCCCTCCGTTCTCAGAGAAGTCCTTACTTTCTGGTGCAAAAATATGTTCAAGGCTCAACTTATACTTTCCTTGCCTCAGTCTTGGAACAAGCCATTTCTCTAAGGATTCCTGGCCCTTTTTTTTTCTTTAAAGATTTCATTTATTTTTAGAAAGAGGGGAAGGGAGGGAGAAAAAGAAGGAGAAACATTGATCAGTTGCTTCTTATGCACCCCCCAACTGGGCACCGAACCTGCAACCTGGGCACAGACCCTCGCAGGGATTGAACCAGTGATCTCTCACTTTGTGGGATGACGCCCAACCAAATGAGCCATGCTGGTCAGGGCATCCTGGTCCTTGTAGGGAAGAGTGAAAATCACTTTTGAAGACTTAAGCATCATGTTAATATTTATGATAAGAGAACTGAGTACAGTCAGGAAAGAATAAGAAAGAGCCCCCTCTGTGATTATGACCAATAAGCAGGGGTAAACAATTATGAGCTGGATGGAGGCTTTTTAAAAATAGTTTTATTGGAACACAGCCACGCTCACTCATTAACCTATTGCCTACGGCTGCTTCCATTTTACGGCAGCAGAATAGAGACTGTGTGGCTCGCAAAGTGTTAAATATTTACTGTCTGATCCTCATAGAAAATGTCTGCTGACCCTTGCTAACGAGTATCTGTACGTTATAGACAGGATTACCTGTCAGAAGGAATAGTGTGACCCAGAGATACGGCAAATAAGACCAATATGTCTTCCCAGATGTTACAAGGCTGCACCTTTATCAATGCAAAGTAAGCTACGAATCTGGGAAACCTAATACGTCATGACGCAGCCTCTGGTTGTTAAAGGCATTATAGACAGAGGGAGTGGCTACCATGGAGCACAGAAAAAAGGACGGCTGGAAAGTAGAACCATGTTAGTGCAATTTTAACATTGTCCAGTGGAGTGGCACTCTGGCTAGTTGGCATTGGTATTCTGGTCACTAGGACGGTGTCTGTTCCAGTGGAGAGGGGAGAATTAATCAAGCTTGACTACAGTGCAGTTGACATGTCATTTCTTAACGTCTTCCAACTCTATTTGCCTTGACTTTGTACTTGCAAAGCAAGCTCTGATTACCTGTCTGATTTTCAAGACACCATAATACAGGGAGGACGTATATCCCTTGCTGTATTAAATTTACTTTCTGGTACAAATATGCCTGAGCAAATAAATGTAAGTCCATTTTCTCAGGGCTCAGTGACCTTAAGGAGAGCTGATCATTAAAATATCAACTCTAAAGTCACGAGAGGCTAGATCCTGAACCGTGTCAACTCCCTTAAAACACAACTCACGATAAAACAGCCTGATTGATCATCATTACATTTCTCTCAAAATGGGCGATGCAAAAGTATGCTGAAATGTTGGACAGCTCCCACCCACAAAGATTAGGCCTCCAGCCAAATCCTGGGGGAGCTGGAAGCATTCTTTCAAGTCTGCGTTCTCAAGACTTCCATTTCAGTTGTCTTTCCTGAGAGACACGACCTTTCAGACCCAGCCAGTGGTCCGGACCAAGCTGGGCCCACAGTTGTAGGGCAAAGAACCAGGGCTGCCCTACTTCCCAGGTCCGACAAACATTAGCACTGGCAAGACTGAAAAGGGGGTAGAGGGCCCACCACTGGTCCTCCACCGTGCCCTCCCCCTGGGCAGGGAGCCACACAGAACATATGAAAACTCTCATATTTGTATTTTTAATTCCAAAGCATGGCCCAAAGTAGGTGCTTAATGTCTGCTGAGTGATCTGTCTTCTCTTCCCTCAAACAATCCATCCCCAACTCCTAGAACAAGTCACTATTTAGAAAAAAATTATCTGAGAACATTACTCAGCGAAAATAAGTGTCCTAAATATGACTTTAAAATCATGTGCTTTTTTCCCAACTGGCAAACTATTCTGTATTACTAATTTTCTTAACAAAAAGTTTTGCTGTAGCTTTTAGATATAGATATAATCAATGTAAACATCTCATTTATTCTTCGCCCTTCGTTGTAGGAGTAATATCAGTTTCTGATTTCCAAAAATCATGAAATTGGACAATTACACACACCTGTTTCTCAGAGGCAGCTGCCCAAAGGAAGGATATGTGTGGATGGCAGTGGTGAAGGCAAGGAAGCAGTCTTCACATGTGTGCATGAAGAAGGTCAAGGTGACAAGTCCAGCATGATTTATAACAGTGAGTTATTTCAATAAGGGAAGGGGAGGAGGAACGGCCATTAATTTTAGTGGAGTGGAGAGAAGATAGTTATTGTCTGTGTGCCTCTGGCCTGGTTAGGAGTTTGAGAGCCTGGTAAGACTGGGAGGGATGCTTAGAAGCTGCCAGGGCCTCCCAGAGAGATGGTTTAGGTGATCTCACGGTTGCAGGATTCTGGAGGGACAAAGAAAGGAGATACTATGGCAACTGTGCAAAAATGAACCCATTTCCTTTTTACTTCTGTGGGGCTCTGCAGAGTGAATGGGGAGTTTTATTGTTTTTTTTTAAGTAGGGGTTACTTTGGGGCTGGCAGACAGGGATCATAACTACAGAGCAGTGTCTCAATGAGGCCAATGGCAGTGACCCACAGGCCTTTTGTGGCCAACTGCTACCCCCAAAGTCCCTTCTCCCCATCTCCACCGTCCATCAAGCTCTTCAGTGGTCAAGGATGTGTGCAGTGTTGGTGCAGTCACACTGTCACTTCCTTTCCGCTTTGTCCTCCTGCTGGTATGACATGCCACGTGTTGGGCAGGCTATGCCGCAGCAGCAGACCCGACTGCCCCCAGGGCTGACCAGCCAAGTGTCCCAGAGTGTTTTAGAGCTCTTAAACCCAGTGAGTGTGTACTGTGTGCTGACCAAAATGTCAGGGACAGCTGGACACTGGTGACAGACAGAGGAACCGAATGAGGCCCCCACAGTGTGGACGGAGACAGACACAAAGGCTAGAACAGCGATCAGTTCTTCCCTGGTAATTATTTGAACAATTACCCTCTGGTAATTAGGTGTGATGGGATTTGAAAAATTATGAAAGTGGAATTAAAATTCAAATAATACAGATGTGCATAAAATAAAAAAAACAAATTTCCTGGTATCCGGCGTGTGTGTTCTTCAGACCTCTTAATGTACATATTCAAACTATACACACATGTTTTTCCCATTGTTTAAAGAAAAACAGAATTAAAATGTAAATATTCTGTGACTTTTTTCCCCCTTGAAAAATATGGTCACTTTTCTATGCAGGGCACACAGATCCCCCACATTCTGCTTCATGACTGCATTTTCATTTGTATCCAGAAATAACGAATTTCTCTGAAAAGGTTAGGGAATGTTTTGGACAAAAGGTGGTATGTGACCCGGGCCTTGAAGGAAGAGCTGGAGTCCAGTTAGTAGTGAGCCAAGCCAAGGGAAAATGCTTCTGATGCGTGTGTGGGGGAGGGCCCGGGAGGGGACGTGGTTTGGGGAGTGGGGAAGGGCCCAGCCTGCAGGAGGGTGTGAGGACACGCAGCTCCTTCTTCGGGAACCATCAGTGGCCTGGTGAGGGGCTGCTGTTCCTCACACTTTGATGTGCAACACAATCACCTTGGGAACTTCTTTTCTTTTTTAAAGATTTTATTTATTTATTTTAGAGAGAGGGGGAAGGAGGGAGGGAGGGAGAGAAATGTTAATGTGTGGTTGCTTTTCATGTGGCCCCCACACCAGGGACCTGGCCAGCAACCCAGGCATGTGCCCCGACACGGAATCGAACCCGTGACCCTTTGGTTCAGAGGCTGGTGCTCAAGCCACCAAGCCACACCAGCCAGGGCAACCTTTGGAATTTCTTAAAGCTGCGGCTGCCCCACCCACCCCCTGCCTTGAGATTCTGATTCAGTAGGTCGGCGACCCCAGAGTCTCTGCCCTCTGTCCACTACACTAGGCTGCTGTCTCTCGGTCCATGACAGGGTGCAGCCACACTGTCCTTCACACAAGCAAGGCAGAGGGAGGCCCTGGAAGCCCCGGGGGGCAGAGTACAAAATCCTGGCATCCTTACATTTTGCTCTCACTTAGCCATCTCAGTCTTTGCTTCTAGCATCCTCTTCTGCACCAACTCTTTACTCTATAGTTTTATATCATCTTTCATCTGGGAAGTTCAAAGTATTCCCAACACTGACCTCATGATTGGGAATGGGAGCAGGTAATAACCTCATTTTAAAGAAGGATAAACAGGCGCACCAGCAAGCTCACTCTCCTACCACGGTGGGTCAACAAGCTGAAGACAGAATTCAAGGCTGCCTTTCATTCTGTCCACAAAGTTATTGTCCTTTCCCCTGAATTACACAGACTCTGTGTCACTTTTCTCATTAATCAAGGCACTGTATGGAAGATGGCCTGCACAGCGCCCAGCTCACGGCAGACGAGTCATTTCTCTCCTTGACCACAACCAAGCAAGGGCTGCCCAGGGGCTGCCCAGGTGCTCCGGAGTTTAGTGTGTGTTTCATCATGTTTTGCAAAACAGACACCAGAAACCCGCAGAGGCTTTTTTCTAAGAGTGTCAAGAAGAACTTGAAAATGCCATCAAACGAGGAAGACAGCTGCACCTCAGGGCTTTGCTTCCGTGTCAGTAGGGGAGACAAGGGTGCTGCAGCTGCACAGCTGGCAGACAGAACGAGAATGAACAGGGACTTCGCAGCATGCAGCGGGGCTGAGCTGGCGTGCAACTCTTTCCTAGGTCCGAGGGGATACGAAGAGAAGAGCAGGATTATCTTTCTGCTAAGGAGTGGCAAGGGTCGGACTCTGGATGAAGCCTTTCGAGCCAAGAACTGTCACCCATTACTTCAAAAAGGCACACTCCCTAGAACAGAGTTTCTCAGAGTTTAGGGCGCACAAGAATCATTTCACTGGTCTATTATGAATGCAGATCTCTGAGCCCACCCTCAATGGGGACGGTGCTAGTCTGGAGCCCAGGAATCTGCATTTTCATAGGCTCCTGGTGAGTCAGTTGTTGGATCACACCTGAAAGCACCCTGCCCTAAAGAATACACATAAATATCCCATCCACCTGCTTCTGTTAACCAGTCGGTGGCCTGATCAACACAAAGCTGAGTCATAGAAAGCATCTCTTTTTTTTTTATATTGCAGTGTTCCTCATCTCCGACAACTTCAGTCTTCTTTCTGGTTGGATTCCAGAATCTCAAAAAAGAGTAAAGCAACTTGGGGAACAAACACAATGTCAGTCCAGAAGTTATCCAGCTGTGTAATATGAAAACTAGAGTCATTTGTTGAAGAAGATACAAGATACAAGAAACATTGTACAAAGGACAACGACACCTCAGTCCCCTTCAATATAGGCACCTTGGGACCTCACTCAGTTCTCCCAATGTCATCAGCTGCCCTGTCGTATTTTCCTGAATCTCACTGATGGTCTGAAATCTCTTCCCTTTCAAAGGTGATTTTAGTTTTGGGAAAAGCCAGAAATCACAAGACCCCAAATCTGGGCTGTAGTGGGGCTGAGTCACCTGGGTGATTTGATGTTTTGCAAAAAACTGCACGAGATGTGGTACATGAGCAGGCACGTTGTTGTGATGAAGCTGGCAATCACCAGCTGCCCAAAGCTGTGCCTTCTGAATCATCTGACATTTCCGTGGAAAAATGTTCAAGCTTAACACAAAATCTGATGCAGATTCTTTGCTCTACTCAGTCATTTTGAATGTGACAGCCACACAGTACACATGCTTACTCAATGGTGTCCACCACCCCCACTGACTAGTACAGTGAAGTTGTCATTGTTCACACGTGCACGTTCCAGTCCACTTTCCTTGGCTGCCAGGTCACATCGATGTCGCACAAACCATTCTCATCCTACTAACAATGGCTGGACTTTTTCTGGACAGACCTTGTATAAAGAAATACACTGACTTTCCAAATGGATGTTGAACAAAATCTCAGTGAAGGGTCACAGTTATTAATGAGCACTTAGTTAATTGGTTTCTTCTGCCACCATTGAAAAAGCAGCTAAATGTATTCAGTGTCCTTTCTTGATAATCACATACATGAATTTAGAAAAAGAGCTATAGACTAGGACAGATATTATCTCACACCACCACAAACTGCTGAGATGCTGGAATGTTCTTGCAGGAAAAATTGTCCAGGAGGAGCCTCCCCTTCCACCAAGTCTGGATGCTGGTCCTGCGAAAGTCACTGGCACCACATCACTGTGGCTCTTAGACCAGCAGGCCAAGGGGCACACCGTGGGACAACGACCCTGCCTGTTAGAACTCGACCTCCAGCAGGCCGGCCCTTCTGCCTAGGGTGTGGGAGTAGAATTGTCAGCTGAGAGGTGGCCCCAGGATGATGGGTTCTTCTGGTTCCCTGCCTTAAGCTTTATCCTGTGAAGAGAGCAAGTACCCAACAAGCTGCTTGTTTTTAAAGTGAAATCAGTTGATTGGAGTTTCAGGTCTTGGTGTTATGAAAAGAGGAGGTGAAGCAGAATTAAGCCATTAATTATTTGGCAACATTCCAAGGCACTCACCATAACATCCCGTGTTTCACGGGCAGGCAGGACACCCTTGTCTCACGCCTTATCCTGGAAGTGAGTTTGAGTGGTTGGGGACACAGATGCTTCTGTCCTTATGCACTCTCCTCTGGTCCCTTTACTGGCTGTCAAATTTCTTTTTAAAACTCTCTAACTTTATATTCAACTATCAGAAAATTTCCCAAAATAGGCATGAGTGTTTCCTAGTACATAATTTTAACATTGAGAATTAATTCTCTTCCCCAGTCCCAACTCTACTTCTTTGAAGTCAGTGTGCCTTTCATCTGTAAATATGAAAATAAACATTAATAATGAATGCGTTCCCATTCTCTCCAAGTAGGAAGGATGGAGGGAGAAATTATTATTTCCCAGAGCTAGAGAGATAGGCAGAAGCAGAATGGGAACTCTGCTTTTGATGGTCTTGATGTAGAGTCAAACTGCCTCAAGTAATTCCATCTGCCTCCAAGAACAACTATTACTGGCTCACTCCCTCCTGAGTTCTCACCTCCTTATGGAAATATGTTCCAAGTGGAGGCTCTTCAGCACCCCCTGTCCCTTCTGAACAACACCCCTCATGAACCACTTCCATCTTTAATGAGCCATAGTATCTCGCACATGCCTTGCAGCTCTCCTGGTACAATGAACTTGCCCCATTAACCTCTGGTCCCAGTACCAGGTATACCTTTTGTGACTCATCCTTTAGCTCATCCCAGAGGGCTGTGTCTCCACAGGCACCAGCTTTATGACTGACGGCTGCATAAAATGCCCTCAAAGGCCCATTCAGCTTAGTCCACCTGACAAGCACCAAAGGGGAGTGCAATACAAGACCCTACTCCATACACATCATCATCATCATCTCAGAAGCTTAATGGGAGAACTTCACCTTGCCTAGCTCATAGTCATACCTCTGCCCTAACAGCACAGCCGACCCTGGCCTTTCTACACTGTCTGCCTGTAAGAACCTGTGAGGGTAATGCATTTCATGTTTCCTGCCTCTACACAGAGAAGTGTTCCCTTTGATACTGCTTTTCCCACTTCCAGGACGAGCATCTACCTTGAATGCTCAGGGATGCAGTGAACAGATCCACCCTGCTTACCCACACCTGTTAGAATTATACAGGTTGTGGCAGCCCCCAAAGAAGTCCATGTTGTCATTCCTCGAACCTCTGAATGTGTTACTCTTAAGTGGTAAAGGGGCTTTGAAGATGAAATTAAGGATTCTGTGATGAGAAAACTATCCAGGTGGGCTTAATGTAATCACAAGGGTCCTTAGAAGGGGAATCGGGAGGGTCGGAGAGAGGGAGTGATGCAGGCAGCAGAGCGAGGCGGCCTCTAGCTGGTGGAAAAGCAAGGGAATGTTCTCTCCTGGATCCTTCAGAAGATATGGCTCTGCTGGCACCTTGACTTTAGCCCTTTAACTGTGTTAGTTTCCCGTGGCTGTTTTAATAAATTACCACAAATGGGGTGGCTCATCACAACAGAAATGTGTCCTCTCACAGTTCCGGAGGCCAGGAGTTCAAACTCATGGTGCCAGCAGGGCTGAGCTCCCTCCGAAGGGTCTAGAGGGAATCTGTCCACTGCCTTTTCCAGTCTCTGGGGGCTGCAGGCATCCTGTGCTTGCGACCACATCCCTCCAGTCTCTGCCTCTGCGGTCACGCTGTTTCTTCCTTTGTCTCCCAAAACTCTCTCCATCTTCCTCTTGGAAGGATGAGTTGGCTGCACTTTGGGCCCACCCAGGTCGTCTGGCGTAAGTCTCTCCTACTAAAGTTCTTAACTTAATCACGCTTTTTGTCATTGAAGTCCTTTCATTCTTTTTTGTCGCCTAAGGTAATATTCACAGGTTCTGGGCATTAGGACTTTTGGGAGCTACCATTCTGCCCACTATACCCACCGACAAGGATTTTGGACTACTGCCCTCTGGAACCACAATCAGTGTGTGTTGTTCTAAGCCACCCCATTCGTGGTGATTTGTTCCCTAGCAGCAATAAGAAACTAATACACAGATGGCTCATATCTCCTCTCACCTGGACTCTCTAAGCTGAGGAGTGTGTCTTTGTTCTCTCACTCATGAAGGTCGCTCTGGGTTAAGTGGATTGCCCTGTGGCTATGGCGCTTGTCTGGGCCACACCTGACATGCGGGCTTCCCCTGTCTACTTCTGCCACGTTCCTTCTATGAGAATGGCTTCACCCACTCAGAGTCACACAGTCAGAACTCTCCTTGGCTAGGTGTTGTTCATGGAGAAAGGTGTATAGACGAGAATCTAGAATCAGAAGATTGTGAAACATCTCGTGAACTGGGAAAATGGCCCAGGTGGGGCTCTGTCTGACTTTAAGGCCCAACATCCTTGCCCAGAGGGGAGAAAAGAGTTTCAACACGTCTCAACCCGCCTCAGGGCTGAGGCGCATCTATCTAAACAACACTAAGCAGCTGGTGCCAAGGCTAGAGAAGGAAGACTTCAGTATCCGGGAAGTCCCTTTCTTCTCTTTTCCAAATGTTTTAGTAAACTCAGGCCACTGAGCCAGTGGTCCTGGGCATTCAGACACGTACAGGTCAGTCTGGCTAAGGCAGTTTTATTCTGCTCTTAAACAAGTCATTGCGCCCACGCTTCGGCTTCTCCGCCAGCACCGTGAAAAGCACCTTTCAGGGTCGGGTTAAAACAAAGTTCCCCGACATATTATTTCAGTTTCTTGGAAACAGTGCTACTGGGGACAAAACCAAAACCAAAACCAAATACAACATGACCTGGGCAATGGGAAATGCTTTCCACATGTATCTTGCCCTGGGACTTGGACGTAACTACTGGAAAACCCCTAAATGGACATGATTCTAATTCAGTTCAACACTGGAAGAAAATGCAGTAATAATGTTCACCATGGTTGAAAGCAATGGTGGCAAACAGTTTTCTGAATGGAGGGCCTTAGCCTGGTAATCGGGTAGGAAGAGAGGTGGGAGAGGGTCTTGAGGCTGCGCTGGCGGGACCAGCACACACCTGTATCTGGGCAGCAGGTGTCCTCGGGCGGCTTGGGGACAGAGCGGCTTGGGGACGGGGAGGCAGTACAGACCTCCTGAGCCAGCTCTTGATGTCATACTCTCATTTATTCTTTTCTATCTTTTCCAGTTTTTCTATAAATAAAAAATGGTCCCCCTGGAGGAGAGGGGACCAGAGCCGGGAGGCAGTTACTGCTCCGGGCCAAGCCCAGGGCAGAGGCCCCTCAGCTGCTCTCGCGCATCTCGCCTCCTGCCTTCAACAGCCCGGCTGCTGCTCAGGTGCTCGGGAAAGCTTCGCTCCACAGCCAACAGGCCGCGTCTTTGGAGAGGCTGCTAGGAGGGGCTGTCGGTTCCAGAAAATCAAGCTGAAAGCAGCGTGTAAATTGAGCTATTTCAGCTGACAGCTCTGGGAGCCCTAAAACAACGAGCTGCTCCCTGGTCCCTCCCAAAAAGGTTATCTGTTCTGGGAAGCAAGCAGCCTGATTTCCACAGAATAGCCAGATGTTGGCAGAACTGTTCAAATGACTAACTTCAATGAGAAAGGGGCAAACTAGACCTCCTAAGTATTCCTGACGAAGCCTGTGCTACCGTTGGTTCCTAGTGCCCTCAAGAGGGCCTCAGAGGCGCACGTTCTCTCGAGTTACGACCTTCAGGACACCCAGGAGCACTTCCGCCCCCGAGCAGAGCCTGGCTGCGTCTTGCTGATGGAGCCCTCCAGCCCATGGGGAGTTCTCTGGGCTACAGTCAGAGGCTTGTTGGTACTGTTGACCACAGTCAGTACTCGTGCCATCGGGGAAGGCACAGGTATTCACTGCACCTGATGGCTGACTGGCCAGGTTCAGACAGACACCTAGGAAGCAGATCAGCCGTCTGGGGGTGCTGGTGTCAGGGTTGGGGGTGCTGCAGGGGCCAAAGGAATTCTGGAGTGCACAGTGGAACCCAGTGGGCACCTGGCCCAGGATCTGGTTGCCCACACCCCGAGCAGTGGGAAATGAGCCCTCAGGAGAGGTTTACGTGAGGACAGTGTGTGTGGTGGGTTCGGGTCCTGCATGGCCTGTCCCCACCTTCCTGGGAAGTTGTTTCTGCCCCAGTGGGGCCTGCTGCTGGGGCAGAGGACGGTGTCCTCTCAGGGAAGGAGCTGGTGTGGGCTGCCTGCTGTCCAGTGCCGCCCCCAACCCGGAGCCAGAGAAGGCGAAGGACTCTCTCTGGCGCTCTTGTCCACCCGGGGTGAGTGGGAGGCCCTCTGGGTCTGTCACTGCCGTCACTGTCTCCTGACTCCTAGGAACCACTTCCCAGACGAAGGATGACAACAAGGAACACCCCTCAGAAATACATGCATCCAGCAATTATTTACTGAGCCTCGATTATTTCTGGGTCTTATGTCAATGAGTCAGTCTTCGTCTCTGACTCACAGAGCTTGTTATCTAGTAGCGAAATGGATAATCAGTCATCAAACAATCATACAAATAAGCGTATAATGATAATCACATTAAGTGCTATAGAGGAAAAATACAGGGCCGGAGAGTTTTAAAAGCGATGGCTTTCAACCTTTTCGTCAAATACATCTTACATTACAATCCAATATATATACAAATGTAACACATACGTATGTATACGAGTATAATAATACAAAGGTTCATTAAACAATTCTTACTCTTATTATAAGCAATGCACTGATTTTTCTGGTCTATTCATTTAAAAAATGCTAGTCACGAAGGGAAAAATAATACCTCACAGACACAAGTGACAGTATGGTGCTGACCAAGGGAAAGGGGGTGGGGGAGGTAGACGAGGGAAGGAGGATAAATGGTGATGGAAGGAGACTAGATTCGGGTGGTGAACATGCAATATAATACACGGGTGGTGTATTACAGAGTTGTATACCTGAAACATATATAATTTCATTAACCAATGTGACCCCAATAAATTCAATTTTAAAAAATGCTGGTTACAACCGATAAACTGAGCATGACGAACTAATGGTTGGGGTACACGACCCAGTCACGGGGGCCCCAACCTGGAGTGGTTGGGGTGCAGGTCGCAGAACACATCCCTGAGGGAGCGAGAGTACAGCCGAGACTAAGGACAACTGGCCAAAACAGGCCAGGGAAGTATGTTCTAGGCAGAGGGAACAGCACACACAAAGACCCCTCATTTTGCAGAAGAGGAAGCGGGATCAAGAAGGGATTTGATTTGTTCAAGGTCATATAGCCCCAAGCCCAGGTCTCCAAACTCCAAGTTCAAGGTTCTTTAAAGTACTGCAGCCTAACAGATGTAGTTTTCCTCTTCATTTTACTAATTATGGGTCAGGGACTAATTGTTCTCACCCAGCTGACTAGGAGAAGAGAAAGAACAAAGGCAGGAGGCTGTGTTTATGAGGAACCCATGCCAAACAATCACCGTAGCGCCCACCCCACCTGGCTTGAGGCCTGCGCTGCGAGCCTTTCGGTCCTTCCTGGTGGGCCTGGCAGGGAGCCACGCTCCTGCTCAGTCCGGGCTTTAGTGAACGGCCACTTACGAAATGCCTCGGCAAGGCTGAGACTCAGCCGAAGGGCCTGGAAAGAGTGCTGAGTACTGGCCCCTGCTTTTCTGTCTCCCCACGCTGATGCCGCCCCTGACTTTCCGCATGTTTCCGCCTCACTCGGTCCCCTGCTCTCTGTCCCGGTGACTGCCGTGCACGGTTAGCCATGTAAATGAATGCTCGACCTGTGCAGCACAAAGGTAACGTGAACCCTGACAGTGAAACAGGCCACAGCCAGGGTGTCGGTCAGGGTCAGGGTCCAAGTGGATGGTCTAGGAGGACGTGAGAAACAGAGGGGTCAGAGGAGGCACGGGCCTCAGGCCATGTTTCGAAACAGGCCAGAGGAAACGGCCGTGCCGTGCAGTTGCAGGGCAGGACCCACACTCACAGCGCTGTGCTCGGGCAGGAGCTTCACCTGCTGCCCGGAAGAAGAGCCTTCCCTCCCAGAGGCCGCAGAGGACTGGCTCAGTGGGGTGGCTGGTCGGAGGGCCCGAAACAGCCGGACCCTCACACGGCACATTGAAGACACGATCACCAAGCAAGGAAGGTCTGCCTCCTCGGGTTCTAAACCTTCCTTGTGGGGGTGACGAGGCTGGTGGTTATGCGCTGCTCCCTAGTGACGAGCTTCGACCACAGGAGCTACTGGCTGACAAGTAGAGACACCTCCCGCTTCTGACCCCTTCTCCAGCCAGACTCCGGATCCCCTCCACCTTCACCTCTCCTTCATCAGGCTCCCAGTAACCCGGCCACGCCCTGCAGGCACAGCCTTACTCCTGAGATTTTAATGAGTAGTTTAAAAAATGTTACTGGTAATACATGCCCATGTAAAATATATCCAAACATTACACAAAGGTAAATAATTAAAAGTAAGAACAGCCGCTCCCAAGTTTTTAAATTAGAATCTTTCTCTGTCAATAACCTCCTTACTGAGCATCTCTTCTCACTGCAGCCTGTAATTACTCTGCCCCCTCATTCCGCTGACAGCCAGCGCCTGTCTTAGATTTGTAGTGCTCCCGCCACCTCTGACCTCAGGGCCAGCCGCTTCACTGCCATGTTAGATTCTGCCTCCTCAGGAACCTTGCCCCAAACATGCCAAGCAACCCCCAGCATCCTGATGCTCCGTCACTCACTGCTGCGTCTCCGGGCGAAAGGACTTCAGAGACTTAGCCCATTATGAATTCATGAGTCCAACCCAGCCCTTAGCCTGCGCAACAAGACTTTTATTCATCTCGCATACGCCCAGGCTCATTTCTCACAGTGGTTCATTCAGGCCTTCAAGCCCTCGCCCCCTGCTTCAGCAAGTAGAAAAAGGTCTTTTCTTAGCAGGAGCTGCAGTCATCCCCCCTGGATTTCACCCTGCAAGTCAGGGGTAGAAAGAGCTGCACCCACTCCGACCGGTCTCAGAGGAAGGGATCCCTCCCCTCCCCTGCAAAGTTACCTCCTCCCTGGTGTCCTCAAGGTCATTCCTCTGTGCTCCCTTTCTCTCTTGCAGTAGGATTACTTTCCTCAACTTTTTTTCCTTATTATCAGAAATCATTCCAAGTCAATACCAAATTCCTATTCTAATTTTAAGTTGGTTGGATCACAGTGGAGAACAATGTATAATAAGCCTATTTAAAACAACAACAACATGGAAGCAACCTAAGTGTTCATCAGTGAGTGAAAGGATAAAGATGTGCCCTGGCCGGTGTGGCTCAGCGGATCCAGCACTGGCCTGAGAACCAGCAGGTCGCTGGTTCGATACCTGATCGAAGTGTTTCTCTCTCTCTTTCTCCCTCCCTCCCTGTCTCTCTAAAAATACATAAATAATAACAAAGTTACATTGTAAAAGTGACTCAACACCCCCACCTGACTTACAAATAATTCTGTTCCTGGTGATCTTATAAGAGAAAATGTGAGATACACACACACACATATTATTCTTCCATAAAAAGAGGGAAATCTTGACGAGTATGACAACACGATAGACCTTAAGGGCTTTATCCAAGTGAAATAAGTCGGACAGAGAAACACAAATGCCACATGGTCTCACTTATGCGTGAAACTAACTCATAGCTACAGAGAAAAGGACGGTGGCTGCCAGAGGTGGCGGGGGAGGCGAAGCAGGTGATGAGGGTCGCAAGGCACAGACTCCGGTTATAAAATAACTAAGTCCTGGGGTTGCGATGTACAGCAGGGTGGCCACAGTTAGCAATACTGTGTTATACATTTGAAAGTGGCCAAGAGCACACATCTTAAAAGTCCTCATCACGAGAAAAAGAAATGGGTAACTGAGTGTGGTGATGGGTGTTAACTGGGTTTATGGTGGTGATCATCTCACAGGATATACAAATATCAAAGCACCATGTTGTACACCTGGAACCAACAAATGTTACAGTCTTTTAATCTCAGTAAAAAAACAACGGCGACGCTGAGTGTGCCCTCTGCCTCTGTCATTCCACACTGTGGGGTGTGTCCTGAAGAAAAGCAACTTGTACAGTGATGTGCAGACTGGAGGTATTCACACTCGCAAAATGTTGGAGATGCCGACTGCCCAGCACCAGACTGGGGGTTAGGCACACCCCGGAATCAGCATGACGGGACACCACAGAAGGGATGGGGGCTTGGGGTGACAACTGTGAATTATGTTGACATAGAGAAGTCGGCAGATGAAGCACATTTTATGCACAAAATATTAATATATAGAAACAAAATACGTTTCTTACAATCTTATATGTTTCCTGATAACGAACAGAATTGTTTACATGATAAAAAATTTGACCCTGCCCTGACTGCTGTGGTTCAGTTGTTCGGGCGTCATTCTGCAAAGCAAAAGGTCATCAGTTCGATTCCAGGTCAGGGCACAAGTCTGGTTTGCAGGTTTGGTCTCTAGGTTGGGGAGTGTGTGAGAGGCAACCAAGTGATGTTTCTCTCCCTCCCTTTCCCCCTCCCTTCTGCTCTGTCTACAGAAATACATAGATACATAAGTAAATAAATAAGAAACTGATCCTACTGCTCCAGTTACTATTTTTCCTCCCTTCCCTTTTGTGGTTGTCTTGTGACCATCCATTGCCTCTGTTTTCTCTCTACCCAATGTCCCCCTGAACCCTGTGCAGCCCGGCTCCTACCCCCAGTGTGCGCACTGGGCTGATGGTAGAGCAGTCACCATGATTTCCTTCTGGATAAACCCTTCGGGCTGGTCAAACTGGCAGGACTGAAGTCCTCAGTTTCTTTTCTTCCCTTGCGACTAAGGTCCCCACATCTCTTCACTTTTTTCCTAATTCTGGACAGTTCTCAAAGTTTACTGTTTGGAGCTCTGGTCTTTGTGTTCTGTACCCAAAACCTCTGCAGAGAGCACTGTTCAAGGAAGCCATCCCTCCTGTGCTGCCGACTCCCACACCTACAGCTCCATCCCAGCCTCACCCTCGGCTTCCGGTTCCGTGTGATCCAGCGACAGACGTCACAACTGCCACCTCTACTTCTCCATGTCTAAGACTAAACTCATCTCGAACTGTCTCTTCAACTTCCTAACTTCTGGTGAACATCACCAATGTTGTCCCAAACTCAAAACCAGCTCATACCCTCAATTTGGTAAGTGCGACCTCCTGACCATCCTCACCCCAAGCACGCTCCCGCCTTCCTCGGGGTGGGGGAGGGGGAGGCTGTGCTGCAGAAAGCCCTCCCTGGTGTCCTGCCTACTCATTTTCAGGGCAAACTCAGGTTCTGCTTCCTTTGCGACGTCTGTTCCGATTACCCCAGTTCACAACGATTATTTTCCTCTCAGAAGCCTTTTTGAATTAGACTGTATAGTACCAACAACACACAACACACTGTTCTTTTCATTTCTTTGGCCTGAACTCTCTCACGCATTTGCCAGTGCTCCGGCGGGCAGGGATCCCGCATCACCCCGTACCCTCAGCTTCAGGGTGTCTCCCTCTCTGAAGCGTTCCTGGTGCTCACAGGCTCAGGACCACTTTTTCTCCTGGGTGACCGCCGCACCCCTTCCCATCGCTGCCGGAGTTCCCATCCCCTTGTGTGCGAGTGACTCATATCACTTTGTGTCTAGCTCACGCACCACAGTGTCAGCTGAGTGTCCTAAGGGCAAAGACTGTGTCTCGTACAGTAAGTGCCACAGATATATTCATGACATCTGATGTCATACACACGAATCATTCCACCCATGCACCTTATCTTCCAAACCAGACTGCCATCTCCTCGTAGACAGGGGTTGAATTTCATTTCTTTTACATCCCATTGTGATTAGGAATACAAAACAGAAAGGACTTGGAGAGTACTTACTTAGGGTCTACTTAGAAGAGGCCTTGTGAAGACAATATGCAAATTTTTATGAATAACCTATAAACCTGGAAACTCTACTTTCTGGGGAATACAAGTCTTATCAAGCCTCAAAACATTGCACCTTGCTATTCTGGGGCCAGCATAACACCTCTCCATTCTTAGCAGCGGTCCTGTCACTTAAAGGTGTTAATAGGATGCCAACCCTGGGAGCTTTCTGCTGTGAACAGTACCCATCTAAAATCAGGACAAATCAGAGACTAAATCAGAGTCCCCGATAAGTGGCTAGAATCTGCAGGGAAGGGGGCGGGCGGCGGCGGCTCTCTGCCAAGTGTCTGCTGCTGCAGAAAAGTCTGGCCACACAGCACACACTACACCACCGGAGATAAGCCCTCAGCGAAACATTCCTCCTATGGGAAGGGACATTTAATCTCACCCAGTGGTCCGAGGCCTGCCCCTCTCACAGACACGCATGTTAGTCCAACTATGATCTTGCTGACTCAGAGCAGCTAAGATTTCACATTTAAATTACAAGGTGACCAGGACAACAACACCCGCAGGAGGAGGCGAATGCTCCTCCGACAGTCGCTGTCTCGGAGCGGAGGAGCGTCTCCAGCAGCCTAAAGACTTACTCACTAATAATCCCAGGTGGCAGGGAAGGCCTCCGCCCCACTGGGCACCGGTGTTGCGTTGTCAGAACCACTGGCAAGAAGGGGCAGATCCTGCTTAGCGAAAGCCTGTCTCGGTGCAGACTGAGCGGCATGACAGGCCATATGGCCCTCAGCTCCAAGGCGCAGATCCCAGTGTGCAGAGTTGGGCACACTCCACCACCCGCAGGAGGCAGGGACCGGGACTGGGCTGGGCCACTGGGGCAGTGTACAGCGTGTGTGTGGATGGGAGAGATGAGGCGAGAGGACAGCCCTCCCTTCACACTCAGCAGCTCTAGGGACCCGCTGCAGCAAAGAAGGAGGTGCCCCGCCTGTCGCCGCAGAGGGCTTCTGCCCATCAGGTGGCCACTGGCGGGCACATGACCTTCTCTGTCCCTGGAAGAAAAGGGGTCTCTGAGCTGATGGCTGGTCAGAACACACCTGGGGGCAAAGGGAGGGAGGAGGCTGGAGCAGGCCTGGGCACAGTCTTTCCAATGACTTCAGAGAGGTGCACAGCCACCAGACCATAGAGTCTCGACTCAGGTCAGGCCCGAGACACTGGGGGACTGGGGATGCAGGGCATCTGAAGAAATGGGGTGGGGGGGGAAAGCCCACTCAAAACAGCCCTGTGGTATTCAGGGGTTTACTAAAACCTGGTAAATCCTGATAAATTAAAACAGTAAAAGTTAAGAGATGAAGTAAGCTAGCTTAAGACACTTTCTGTTCATAAATCTTTTAAAATCTCATTTGAGTCAAGACAGATGACTTTGGATGGATGGACCTGGAGTTTCTAGGCTGTTTTTAAGTCACAGGCCCACACAACAGTACTTCGGGCATGCTCTCTCTCCAAAAGGAAGTGAAACAGTTATCTAAAGAGACACCTGTGAGCCCTGGCTGAGTGGACTGAACACTGGCCTGCAAACCAAAGAGTCGCCGGTTTGATTCCCAGCCAGGGCACATGCCTGAGTTATAGACCAGGCCCCCAATTAAGGGCAAGTGAAAGGCAACTGATAGATGTGTCTCTCACACATCAATGTTTCTATCCCTCTCTTCCCCTTTCTCTAGGAATAAATAAATAAATAAATAAATAAATAAATAAATAAATAAATAAAATGGTATCATTCCAGATCTACTGTTTTCATTGATTATATCAAAAGTTTCTGATATCAATAAATATTCTTCTAGAGGCTTTTTAATGCTTGTGCAATATTTTATTTAGGTGAAGCTAACCAATCCCTAATTGTTGACCCTTTTGGTTGTTTTAAGTGTTTGATATTATTAGTAATGTTGCATTAGTAAAAATCCTTATACAAGTATTTTTATATACACCTCTGGTTTTCTAAATATTCCTGGAATGACAATTTCTGTTCTAAGGATATGTGTATTTTCAAAGCTTTTCGCATATATTGTCAAAATTACTGAGCAGATTCGAAGCCACGATTCTCGCTCGGTTATTTTAAAATACCACACAGTGCTATGTATCTCCTATATATAGAAATCAGTTTCAAGAAAAAAATAATCTTAAAAGGAGTCAACACACTTCAGATAGGCCAAGTCTTTATTTACTTCAGGCAAATGAAATGTCTCCAAACACTGATATTATGCTAAAAAGCCTAGCAAAGTTGGTAGGGCAAGATGCTTGTTAGAACAGTATCCAGGGCTTAGGCCAGTATTGGCCAGTCAACTCTACAGCGAGAAAAGACCATCTTGGCCAAAGGGTGCCTCACCAACCTTAGCCAACAGTTGCGTGAATTTGTACTCTTGGCCAAAGGGAAGACGGAGTGAAGGAATGTTGGTTACTCAGCATAACCCATCCTAATTCCCGGGTAGGTGAGCACGTGTCCAAATGACAGGTGTGTCAGCTTTCTGTAATAAACAGGACATCTGGCTAGGAGACACAAATAGCCAGTATATAAGATGATTAAATGCCCAATAATATTTAATAAAGTTGTCACAGTTTATCAGTAATTCTTTTTTAAAATTTAATTATTTTTCAACTACAGTATTCTGTCTTTTACTCCTATCCCAGCACCCCCCCCCCCCCCCGTTTATCAGTAATTCTTAAGAGAAGCACTTAATAAATCTCCCTGTGAAAGGTGCACTCTATCGGCCAAGTTGTATCTGAAATGCAGCCGCCACAACAGTGGGCCAGCGCGCCAGCTGGGGTTCCTGTGAATTCAGCCCTCTTGATGTTAAGTAAGAGGTGTGGGCTTTTCATAAAGACCATCGGCTCATATAATCTGATGCTATTTTCATCAATAGTTGAAAATGAAATTAGCTTATCAGAAGAGTAATGATTATTTTAACTGGTTAAGAGAAGGAGGAGACTATTCTCAAGAAGGAAAGAGAAGATTAGGGAGAGGTGTGGAGGTAGGAGGTCCGTTCTGAAGCTTCTGAAGCGTGCTGGGGAGCAGCCACGCTGGAGGGTCCTGCTGTGCCCCTGAGAGCCTGGTGTGATGCAAACTGGCTTGGCCTGCTCGAAGAAAGCAGCCTGACCCTACCTGCCCTGTGCACTGCAGGCTCCAAGAAAAGGCAACTGCTTCTTTTGTACAAAAACGTATTTCCTGAAAAACAGCCACTGCCAATTCTATTGGTCTTCATTAAAGTCAAAAGCATGATTCTTGTAAAAATTCACATATAAAAGCAGATGTAGCGCTGGTTGGTGTGGACTGAGTGCCAGCCTGCAAACCAAAGAGTCGCTGGTTCCAGTCGCTGGTTCCAGTCCTGGTCAGGGCACATGCCTGGGTTGCAGGCCACGTCCCCAGTGGGGGGCATGTAAAAGGTAACCACACACTGATGTTTCTCTCCCCCTCTTTCTCCCTCCTCTCCCCTCTCTCTAAAAATAAATAAATAAAATCTTTTAAAAAAGCAGACATAAAGTGAAAGTTCCCCTTTGAGTCTCTTTTTCCCTCTTCCACAACCAAACCTCACTTCCCAGACGTAAACACTACTGTCTTTCCTTTTTCCTGTTTTCTTCCAGTCTTCGGATGCTATTCCTGGATATTTTCCTCCCTCATGAAATTTACAGGAATTTAAACTCATTTGTGTTCTCCCATCTGAATGGCCCTGGCTCATTAATTACTTGGTAGCCTGCCTTGAGCCCATCTGGAATCGCTGCCATCCGAAATGACCTCCCTTTCCCTCTGCTCACTAGTGAGTAGGTTTCCCTCGGAAGATGGATGGCTCCTTCCCCTGGCCCTCCAGGTCTCCTGGATGCAGAAGCTGATCTGAGCAAAGGCACAGATTAAAGCTACACCTCTAACAGGAGAGGAAGTAAATGCGGGCCACATGAGCTTTACTCACAAGCAAGAGCTCGGGGCTTTTCCATTTCAAGTTCAGATCACTCCCCAGACTGGCCTCCCCAACTGGAGGACACCTACCCCCACCACGCACACAAACACACCAAGTGTGTGCCCTTTAGTCCACGGCTCCAGCTCTGCCAGTCATTCAGACAACCAGGTCAGCTGAATACATGGAGACAAAGGGGCATTTCATATACTCTTATTTTGGCAGTTGAAATAACACAGCAAGTGCCAGATCTTCACAGGACAAATCTCTCTGTGCATGTCAAACACACCGAGAGGGCTGCTGGGAGAGCGGGCTGCTGAATTGAGGGTCCAAGATGGATTTAAGTCATGATAAATTTTTGAAAGGATTATTTTTTTATTTTGTACTTTAGTAATACAAAATGATGATTGCTACTTCTTATTAAGCAGGTACCCTATACACTTTCTTTCATTTAATCCTCACAACCACCGTGTAAATCAGTTATTTCCAGGCTTGCAGGTGAGGAAATCAGTACTCAGAGGTCCACAACTTGCCCAAGGCCACGCGGCCAGGAAGTGAAGGACGGGAGTGGGCTCAGAAGTTCCTGTGGCTTCCGGGAACTAAAGAAGCTGACACTCTGGGAGCTGGAAGCAAATCCAGCTTCCTCTCCTCTCTGCCTTGTTTTCTGGAATGCAGCGGCCTCACAGAGAGGAACTTAAGAAGACTTCAAACACCCACCTTCACGTTTGCTTTATGTTGGATGATGCGAGTTCAAAAAAGAACCACCTTCCTGAATTCGAAAAGCATTAGGCAAAATTATTTTTTTTAAGTGGCAGGAATAAATATTTAATTAGATAATGCGACATTGAATTTTGCCTGGCTTTGCAACATCTCAGGCAATAAAACAAGTCCTTCTCTACAGGGCTAATTACAGATGGCTAAATTATTTTTAATAAAACCTTCTGGAATATTAAACATGAGGGATGAAGCAATGTGGTATTGCAGAATGGCTCTAGTCTGGCAATCTGGGTTCTAACCCTGACTCAGCCACTAATAACCACCAACGTTTATTTGCATGGTCTACACAGTTTACAGTGTTTTCACATACTTGCTCCATTAGCTGGGTGACCTTGGGCAAGTCATTTAACTTTCGGTGCCTGGTGTCAAAATCTGGATATGAGGACACTGAACTACACCACTGGAAGTCCCCTCCGCTTTTAACATCCTAAGGGAGTGGCATATGTGTCTTCAGATCTCTACAAATGTGTCTGTAAGCAGATCAGGACAGGCGCATTCTGGTTTATAAAAATTCAATATTCTGTTCAGCTTGTTGAAAGATGCTGCTTGGCTAATCCAAGTATAACTCACGAGACATTGCTCCCAGGTAGTTCGCTCGGCTTCAGGAGGGTACCATTAAGGCCCTGGGCTGGATCCCCACATGGGAACTTTCCACTGTTCAGTAGCCAACTGCCACGCCTAATGCCAGCCAATCATCGTAGATACGTGGCTTGGTGGAAGGGCTTACAGAAATCTGTCCTCACAATGTGTGCATCTCAGGATGCTAAGTAAGTAATGGTATCATCACACACCCAGGAATGATACAAATATCATTCTTTTTCAGTCCTGAGACACACCAATCCCTCTTTCAAGTCCTACCACTCACTGGATGTTTTCGCATCCCAGAAATTAGGATACACTTTAGAACAACAACATATACGTTGATCTGACAGTGTTCAATTATTTTACCTAAAAGGTGTTGGCAAATTGCTGGTGTGTCTTAAGAGTCAAGGAAATATAATCCTAAAAAACCACAACATAGATTACACAGATTTAGTTCCAACTTGGTTCAAATAATGTCCCTCTCCCCGATCTTAATATCATGTTCAGTAACAACTGTATAGGTAATGTATAAGAAACAGACAGGTATTAGTCCTGTTTCCCAATAGTAGCAGTTTAAAAGGCATTCCATCATTATCTCATAAAATACTGGTATGGATTTCAAAGGCAAATTAGCTCATATAAAAATCCATGTGATGCTCTGAAAATTTACTATCCCACAGCAAATTGGAAAGGGAACATTTTACTCACACCCTCTTGATCTATCTGGCCTTGACACATTTTTCTTGCTTCTTAACTCACAACCCTCCACCCCAGTAATATTGCTGATTCCCAAAATACCCTTGACCCAGGAGGAGCAGCTCTCCGGCACAGCTGTCTGCTCCTGCCCTGCCCGGGTATTTCCGTGAGCTATGTGACACAGAGAGGACCACACCGAAGGAATGTAACTCTCAGGCCCCACAGTTCCCATCGCCCCACGGGCAGGTGCATCCCGCCAAACCCCAGACTGGCATTCGAAATAGAAGAAACTGCGCCGCTGCATGGGGGCTGTAGTTTTCCTGAACTCCATCTCTATGTTTAAAACTAGGGCAACAGCCGTCTTTGCTACTGTAAACTAATCTGATGGGCATGGGGGTGGGGAGTGGCTCTGAGGAGGCTGCCAACAGGCCATGAGTGAGCAAACTCGAGGAGCAAAATCGTTATTTCTCACTGTTCCCAATCCCAGAAACTCCATGTGAGAGGTTCCTTCAGCATGAATTTTAGGAGTAAACCACCTACTTCTTTTGCAGCCTGGAGTAAAAAACCACAAAGCCTCATGCAGAGTTTAACTACTTGATATTTACACATATTTTCTAACAGTACACTGAAATCTGGAAGTAAAAAAAAATCAAAGGAACTTGGCAATGGGGTGCACACTAGTCAGGAGCCCTCGAGTTGAGACACGTTTATTAAGAGACAGCTTCCGGCTGTGGACAACAACTCTAACTTCAGCTCGATTTCTGCTGGAAAAACAGTTTGGGATCTTCCTATAACCCAGGATCGGGGAATGCAAGATGCACAGGTGGATGGGGAGCAAACATAACCCAGGGAATCATCCAAATATGCTAGAACCCCTATCAGGTGTCAACCCCCACAAAGACCCACAGCTGCAGGAGGCCAGGGGTACAGGCCTCCGAGAAACCTCAGTTCCTCTCCAATCTGCACATGTTATGTTAAAACTCACTATTACCCAATAGGTTACCCCATGGAATTCACAGGCATTGGAGCTCAAGTCCTGCCACAAACCCTTCAACATACAAACTGTAAGCACTTGCTACGGATGATACCAGGCCTATCTCCAAACCTCACAATATACCAGGGTGATTCTACAGGGGGAAAAAGGCATTTCAAAGAGTACTGCAAGATGCTTATTCACAACAACACACCGGAAGCGCAGGAACTTCAGCTCCCACACGCAATCTTTCCCCCTCCCTCCCCTCCCTCTCCACGGCACCCGTCAAGGCAATACTCAGCTCACTAGCAGGCCACCGTGACGAGCCGGTGTTCATTAAACAGATCACGGCGGGGCTGAACCCTTCTCAGCAAAATCTATTCCGAAAGCTCCACAAGCCCTCAGCAGCCAGTGAGAACTGTCCGGACCTGCTTCCCACCCCAGACAGGGCAGGAGCGTGTGAGTAAGAAACCTGAGGCCCCGTGGTTTGGGCAGGCCGACTGTCCCCCTCCCCCAAGTCTCCCCTCGCTCTCTCCCTTGTCACTTTTTCTGGAATAGCACCGGGGAAAACCAGAGAGGCCGGAGATGTCAGGCCCGCGAGGAGTAAGGAGAAGGAGCAAGGGCGGACGGGAGGCAGTTGGAGGGACAAACGAGTCCGGGGCCGAGGTGCGGTAGGGACGCATCTCGTGGAGAAGGACCCCTGAGGTGGGTCTGGAGGGAAGGGAGGGGAGGGGGAGTGGCTCGCGAAGGCCTGACGGCGGCGGCCGCAGAAAGCCGGGGAGAGCGGGATGCAGGGACGGAGGAGGGCGGGAGGGAGACGAGGTTGGGGGGCGGGGGCGCGGGTGGAGAGGCGAGGGGGCAGCCCGGTTCCCCTCCCCCAGCCCGGGCCCGGGCCTCCCGCTGACTCAGCCCCACGGCGTCGGTAGCCTAGACCCGGACTCACAGTGCGCGAGGCGGCTCCGACGGAGGCGGCGGAGTAGGGGACAGGCGGCGGGGGCGCTCCTACTGAGGCTGCGGCTCCAGCCGGCGGCTCCGGGGCCGAGGGTCCTAGCAGAGGCCGCCGCGGTCTCCGGCTTCAACGCACAGTGACTGCGGGGGACGGGAGCACTGCGCAGGCGCGATGCGGCCACGGCTGTCAGTCCGAGAGGGGCGGGGCCTGGGCACCCGCCGTCTCCAAGGCAACCAGGCGGCCAGGGAAGGACAGCCCCTACCTCCACCTTGTAGCAACGGCGGCGGGAGGTGGGGGGCGCCGAGAACAGTCCTTCTAGATTGCCATAGCAACAAGGAGAAGAACCAGTTTCAGAAATTTACCGCGGTACCGAGGGAACGGTCTTACCTTGTCACCATAGCAACCGGGAACAGCCCCTTCCTTTTTCCTTAGCAACAGGGTAACAATTCCTCCACCCAGCCTAACTAATCACAGAAGAAACAACCCTTTACAGCTGATTCCATAGTAGCCAGATGACGGATTCCTATCTGTCTCACAACTACTGCAAAGGAGAAAGTGGAGAATATTTCTTCTTTCAACAACACGAGAGCTAAGGCTAGGTATTATCTCCACTTTTGGTTTATGGCTTTGAATCACTGCCTGTTACGCTAATTCCCAAATTCAATTTTCCGCTGCTTGTATTAAATGTTTCTTATTTCCTACCAGAAAGTCTATACCTTTACTCCTAAATCAAGCTAAGAAACAACCTTATTGTTTCTCTCCCAATGCATTTGTAAACAGTTCTTGTTTCTTCATCTTGCCCACTAGCTGGTTCAGATTCTACCTCTTTGCAACCAGCTCCCTGGTTAATCGGTTCATTGGTGTTCCCGAATTCCCAAGTCCAAGTCTGCTTTTACTGCTCTCCCCAGCTCTTCTAGATCCCTCCTCTTCCTGTCCATGCCCACTGTTACTGTCCTTCAGTGTCCTGCTCAGTGTGCCACTCTGCTCACCCCCTTTCCAGTTCTTTGTGTGGATGACTTCTGGCTCTCCCTCCTTCAGCTCCGACTTCCACAGATGTAAAGAAGTCACCTCTGTACTCAAGTTCTATAGTATTGTCTTTGGCTTACAGTCTATCCCCAGTCAGACTATGTGCCCCTTGTGGACAGGACTTCTGTGGTCAGCATCTGGGGCACAGACTGGAACATACAGTGGAGTTCCAATAAGTGTTTATGTAACTGAATCAAGTGAAGACAAAGATCTTTCTTCAAAGATTCTTCAAACACTTTCTTTGGCCCCAGAGAAATGGGTGAAGGGGGTCAAAAGGTAAAAAGAAAAAGAAAGATTTTCATTCTTCCTTACTTTCTCTGACCTAACTGCCCTCGAGTCTCAATTAACATGTTCCTTGTAATTACACTTACTTAATCTTTAAGCACTGCTGCTACTATTGTAACTCTCTCACTTCCTTAGCTCTCCATCTTAATGCCCAAACTCTAGTCATCTATTAATTGAGACTCTGGCATTCCTGATTTCCGGAGTCCTCACCTCTAGCTAGTCTCCCTTCTGCAATATCCCAAATGCTTCCACTAAAGTCAATTTCCTCACTGGGTACTGACCTCCTCCACGATTCCTGCCACCTTCTATAATGAGTAGCCTCTTCATACCTTACCATTCTATTGCTTCCTAACCCAGCTTGGATGGAGCCCTTTGGGTGATCATCACTGGATTCTGCTGGGCTTGTTGAAATGCTGGAGACGCTGCATTCTCTTGGAATGACTCAGAACTAAGAATTCATAGGCCAGCATTCTTCCCCATGCCTCCCTGTCTAGCTCTCGGGGGTTCCACCCCAGGAATATTGGTGTCCGTGGGCTCTGACTGAGCTTACTTCCTCAGGGGAGAAGATGACAGTTAATTACAAATAGAGTTAAAAAAAAGAGAGGGACATAGTCTACACTGACTCAAGTTCCTCTCCTCCCACCCAAGGCAACTCCCAGAAAGGGGAGGGTTCCTTACACAGGATATTTCCCAGGACAAATCCAGGGGTTAGGAGAGTGAAAACCCAGGGCACACTTCTTCTTAGCCACAGAGCTGGAGAACTGAAGGTGTTCCTAAATGTACCTACAGGGCATCTGGGTGCGATAGAGACACGGGAAATTTCAGACTCAGTTTACTTTGCTTGTCCATTCTGAAGTGCCAGCTCAGCCTCATGGTTGTAGGTGTAGACGTGGGTGGTGTAGACTGTGCTGAGGAATCCCAAGGAGAGACTGTGATCCTGGTAACTCCACCAGTCACCACCCATGGGATAGGAGACCATTCCTGCATACACTTCGCCTAAGTTCTCCGCACATCAACATTTTGCCATGTGCCGGTTAAGCTATTGCTACAGAATAGTTCACTCCAACTTAGTGGTTTAAAACAACCACCATCTTATTATCTCTGTTTCTGTGGGACGGGAATTCAGGAAGAGCTTGGCTGGTTGGTTTGGCGTCCCTTTTTATAACAGCCTCAGATATCCCTTCGGTCCTCTCCTATTGGTTGAGAAAACCCATAAAAGACTAATATCAAGGGGAGGAAACACAGACCTCATCTCTCAACGAGAGGAATATCCGTGCCACCTAAGAGCATGTGGATGGGAGATACTGTTGCAGTCGTGTTTGGAAAACAGGATCTGCCAGGCTCTACACTCTGGTGACGCCAGTTCGCACCCACTCATCCCCTCCCTCAAGACACCCCAAGTCTCGTCCCATAACACCATCGACTTGAAGTCCAGGATCTCACCATCTAACTCAGGTCCCAGTGTGGATAGGGCTCCTCAGGCCCAGCTCCTTGGCTCCAACTCCTTGAGTACCAGTCCTGTTGATCTGAAGGCTTGTGAAGTAAAGAGATGTCCCTTGCCCTGTGCACACCTAGCATATTCTGGTGGCACAGACAGGATAATGGCTGCAGACATCATAATTTCAAAGACAGTAAAAGCAGCATGCACCACAGCAGTCCCTAGTCCACGGCAGTTCTCAGACTCAGCCAGGCACGCTGCTGCCAGGGCCTGGTTTAGCGCTCGGACCCAATGGCCGTTTATTTCTTTTATTTTGGTGTTGACATGGATTCACCCCCGCCCAGTTGGTTATGATCCTTTCCAATGATTACTTGTTCTGATGCGCAATTTGTCACAGATTTGGCCAGTGAAAGAAACTTCAAGCTCCTGGGTCCTTTGGATTTGCTCCTATCATGCTTTGAACATTTCCTTGCTTCCTGGCACAAGATGTCTCAGGCTCATCTTGTCCCCTCCCTGCCCCAGCCCTGGAATTGGCCACTCCCCAGGGAGCCACGGGTCCTCCTGACTTCTTGACATTCTTTTTTTTTTTTTCATTTTCCCTTGCTCCCTAAATCTTCCCTTAAACAATGATGGTTCCCAGGGTTCCCATCTCAGTTTATTCTCTATTCCCTTCATTGACACTCTATCTGTGGCCCCCTTTACTACCATGTCTCTGGATCTGTGAGTCCATTCCAATCAGTCCTTCCAACTGTCAGACCGGTATACGTAACTGCCCTCTAGACATGCCCGGCCCTGTGTCCCTCAGGAATCTCCAACTCAGCAGGCATAAACTCACTTACCCTTCCCCGCAAAGCCTGCTTTTCTTATCTTTCTTATTACTTGTAATGGCATCACTATCCAAGAAAAACTTGAGGGAGATCCTAACCCGTATCTTCTCACCAATGCCCTGTAACAGAACAGTCTTCCAGTACCTTATTATCTCTCCACATGTATGTCAGCCACACAGGGCAAGCCCTCGCAGTGGCCGAGCAGGCAGTTCTGTTTTGCGGCTGAGCCTGCCTGACCGGGTTCACCCTGCTTGGAGTCTCTCCTTTTCCTGCATTGGGAAAACTCCTACTCATTCTCCAAAACCAGCCTTAGAGTCATCTCGGTGACACCACCATGGACCTCCTCCAGAGAGTTAACACGCTGTCTTTGGCACCAGATACTTTCTTTATCATGGTTCCCACCACCTGGCGTTAACATGTTGTTCACATCTCTCCCCACCAGAGGTCCTCACACTCAAAGAGTATCTTATTCAGCACCTCACGTGGGCCTGAAAACAGCCAAGCAAGTTAAAAACGATCTGACCTTTCTGTATTTTTCCCAGGGTGATTGGGGAGGCCAGGTGGTGGAGGGAGTAGAAGAAAGTGGGTTAACTCTGGCCGGTGAGGGTGTAGATTTTAGATCAGAACCCGCAGGGCAGTCCTGCCCAGGTGTGAGCTGGAGGCAGGGCAGAGCTGTGATGCTGGTAACTGTTAACCACAGTGTTCATTATTCATTTGAAAGTAGCTGAAAGTGGAACAGGGCACTCAAAGAGGACTGATGCCTACACACAGGAGACCCTGGCTTGGTTTTAAAGTGTACGAGGACTTGTGTAAGCAATGTGTAGTTTTACTGAGGAATGCATTTTCATCACACGACTTGCCGAAAGTGAGCCCTTATCTAGAGAGTGAATCTAACCCTCCACCCATTGGGTCCAATGCTTCCTGGTTATGTGACCTTGGGCCTTGGCTTTTCTCATGTGCTGCGATGGTTAAATGTGATAATACACGAAAAACGCCCAGCAGTGTCTCGTACACAGCGAATACCCAATAAATGGTAATTCTCAGTAATAACTGAAACTCTCATTAGGGTCAAGAGGTCACTTGATTTTCCTTCTCAGGTGTACTCTGCTTCACTATATAGGAAGAAATATGCAAACTTGGAATTTGCAAAGGGCTTAAGACAAACCTCCTGTGAATGTTAATGACCTACTGTGTTCAGAAGGAACAGCACCTCCTGCCGGTGGCTTGGATTGCGAGAAGCTACCCTGCTTTTTGTGGAAGACACCCACCATGATGGTGAGGTGGGTGGTTGGGGCCTGGATTAACTTGGATGAGTTCATGGTGGCCACAGGGTCCCAGGACCCTTCTCTTTCACCCCTCTCAGGCTTCGCATCAGCACCAGCTGCTCCGGCTGCTCAGTGGGCACAAATAGTGCCTCTCTTCCTAGTGATGACCAACTCGAATGTCAAGGCCAACTCATGCAAAGGCAGCATCAGACAGTGGTTAGGAGTATGGGCTAGGGTGCTGCATGGACTTGAGATGAAATACTAACTCCGTTACTCACTTGGCCTGTGGCATGCAATTTAACTCAGTTTCTTCATCTGTAAAGTGAGAATAATAATAGTACAAACCTCAGAGAATTAATATAATGATTAAATGGGATCATGTTCATCAGGTGCTTTGGACAACACTTGGCATGTTGTGGGCGTTCAGTAAACAGTACTGGCTAGTATTCTTAAAGCGAAGTGTTACATTCTGTGTATACATCTTCCCAAAGCAGGTGAAGTTCATTGCTCCCGTGGCAATTTTAATTGTCTCTCTCCCATGATATTTCTTATTTATAAAGGGAAAACTAGCATTCATTCAGCTCCCACTACAGCCAGGCATGAAATGCACACCATTTTCTATAACCTCCCTGGTCACCTCCTGAGGCTGGCATCATTTCCATGTTCACAATTAGAAGCAGAGGCTCTGAGAGGTTAACTCACTTGCCTAAGATCACACAGCTAGTGAACATCAGAAGAAGGGTTTGAACCTAAAGCCAAACTTCTTCCCTTATCCCATGCTATCTTCACTTTCTGTACTGTATTTGTCAATGTGTCTTTCCCCCAAACTAGTCTAAACGCAGGAGCTGCACTTGACTCATCTTTGTACGACCTAACGCATGCCTGACAGATATCCTATCAGCATACATTAAATGGAAGGTGGAAAACATATAAGTAAACACCAAATACAGTTTCCAAATCAATTAAGATGCTGAGTTCAATTTACATTGAAGTAATTAACAAATAATTTTTATTTTTTAAAATTGAGAGGGGTGAGAGAGAGAGAAGGGGGAGAGAAAGAGAAACATCTATTTGTTATTCCTGTTATTTATGCATTCATTTGTTGATTCTTGTATGTGCTCTGACTGGGAATCAGACCTGAAATCTTGGTGTGTTGGGGATAATTTTAGAATTATCTAAAATTCTTATTTAACAGAGCATCCTTTATTTTTTAAAGGTTTTATTTTTTAATTTGTTTTTAGAGGGGAAGGGAGAGAGAAAGAGAGGGAAAGAAACATCCGTGTGCGGTCGTCTCTTGTGCGCCCCATACCAGGGAACCTGGCCCACAACCTAAGCATGTGTGGGACAGGAACCAAACCAGCAACCCCCTGCCTCACAAGCCGGAACTCCATCCACTTAGCCACACTGGCCAGGGCGTATCCTGTATTCTTGTTGGCTAAATGTGACAACCTGGAGATAGGCCTCGCAAAGGACAACTTCCCCAGGGGTTCTCTTGGTACAAGAAAGAAAGGCTGCTATGGCCTCCGATTCACACTCAAGGCTGACCAGATCCTGAGCTGATGTGGGGAGCTGGGATTGAGAACATGGTAACCTAACATACCTGCTTTTCTTGGGCTTTAACCGGTTCACGGGCAAGTTTTAGGGTCAAAGAAGTAGCCATTGACGATCTTAAAGCGCCATCTGGAGGCCTTTCTGGGTAGTACAGTGGTCAGGGGCCATCTCAGCCACCCAAAACTTTGAGAAGCAAAGCAAGGTCAAACAAGGAAGAGAGAGGGTAGGAGAGGAGGCCAGTCTGGAGACAGGCATGGGAGTGTACACCTTCCTGAACTTTCAGTTTCCAGCTGCTGCTCTGGCTGCCTGGGAACTGAAGGCATGGGCTCTCCGAAGGAGGGCATTGCTCAGGGCTTCCCTTTCCCAAGACCTGCCTTTCCAGCTGTTCCCCAGGCCTTGCAGTTGCCTGAACCATTTTACATTCCCACCAGCAGTGCATGAGGGTTCCAATTTTCCATGTCCTTGGGAATGCAAGTTCTTATCTCTCTTTTTGATGATTACCATCCTAGTGGCTGTGAAGTGAAATCCCATTGTGGTTTTGATTTGCATCTTCCTAGTGATGAATGATGTTGAACTTCTTTCAAGGCTTATTGGCTGTTTGTAAATCTTTGGAGAAATGCTTGTTCAGATCTTTTGCCCATTTTAAATTGAGTTATTTATCTCTTTTATTATTGAGTCATAAGAGTTGCTTATATATTCCAGATACAAATCCCTTATCAGGTCTATGATTTGCAAATATTTCCTCCCATTTTGTGGGTTGTCATGTTGCTTTCTTGATAGTGTCCTTTGAAGCACAAAGGACACTATGTTTTAAATTCTGATGAAGCCAAACTGATCTAGTTTTTCTTTTGTTGTTCATGTTTTTTTCCATCATATCTATTAATTCATTGCCAAATCCGAGGTTATAAAGATTTACCCCTGTGTTTTTTTCCTAAGAGTTTTAAAGTTTTAGATCTCACATGTAAGTCTTTGATCTGTTTTGAGTTAATTTTCTATTTTATTTGTTTATTTTTATTTTAATTGTTGTTCAAGTACAGTTTTCTGTTTTGAGTTAATTTTTATATGTGTGTGAGGTAAAGTTCCAGTTTTATTCTTTTGCATGTAGATGTCTAGTTGTTCAAACACCATTTGTTAAAAACTAATTTTACCGATTAAATAAATCATCTTGGCGTCTTGGTCAAAAGTGAGCTGACCATGGACACATTTTTAAAAAATGACTTTCAGTTCTCTGCAGTTGCTCCGTATGTCGATCCTCACGCCAGTACTGCTCAGCACTGTTTTGATTATTGTTGCTTTTTAAAATCAGGAAGTCTGATCCCTCCAACTTCATTGCCTTTCTCTCTGTCCATTCTGCAGGTCCACGGTCTGCCCTTCGTCCTCCCCTCTCTTGTGGATCCAAGAACCATTGTTGATTTTTCAGCCTGTTCAGTTCTTTGCTTGTTGTTAGGACGGAGCAGAGACGTCCAAACTCCTTACACGCAGTACGGGAAAGTGTCGTAAGCACTTCACGGTATACCCGTTACACTCAACGTAAAGCATTTGAATTGAGAAAAAAGATACGCCTCTAGTATTTTACTGGACAAACACTGTGGTTCTTTTCAGATGTGTATTTTGTCACTCTTTCAAGCAGACTTTTTGAATTTTGCTTATAACCATAACGTCCACTCTCCTTCCCCAGCTGACTGTCTGGAGATTTTCTTCTTTCCCCTTCCTGGGTTTTAAAAAGCCCCCTCCTCTACTGGCCACGAGCCATTTCCTGGAAAGGGTCCTCATTTATACCCACAGGGATAAAAAAGCCTGTCCTTTCCATCCTTAAGGAATAGACATGTGACAGTCACCGAGTTGCCACCTCCTGAGGCTCTCTTCCTTCCCGCATGCAGATTCTCAGTAAATGGCAAAACTTAACTTTAAATTCTGCACCTGTGGTCTTTTGGTTTGGGGCAACATTTTAAGATAATTGTGGCAGAATGTGGCACAACACGGAGCCCGATGACGGTGGCAGAGGATGGCTGGATGAGGCCCCAGTGCACACGTGGGGAGACCTACTAATGTCCCACTCTCCAGGCATCTTCCGTGCCTCCCTTCTGCTGCCTGGGATGCTGCGGTTCTGCCCCACCCTCCGGTGGTTTTACTTCAAAAAGCTTTGCCACATAAGGTAGGCATTGACATTTTGATGGGATAATTTTTATTGAGTGTGTGTTGGGGGGAAGCTGTCCTCTGCATTGTAGGATGTTTTAGCAACATCCCTGGCCCCTGCCCACCACATTCTGTAGCACCCACCGACCTAGTTTTGACAACCAGAAGTTGTGTCCAGACATAGCCAAGCATCTCGTGGGAGAGGAAACCCGCCCTGGCTGAGAGCCGTTGGGCTGCTCTGACTTAGTGGGTCATCTCAGCTCCAGGGTTCAGAAGGGAGCTCCTAGACATGGTTTGGACATCGTGAATCCCAATCTACTAAAAGTTGTTTAAAAATTGGAAACAGTATAGCAGAGGTGTCCGAGATTACAACCTCAGCCCAATCGTTCCTGTAACCGTGATGCCAGATGAAGGTGTGGTCGCTCTGAAAAAGTGAGAATTACAAAAGCAAAGCAAAATCTCTTCACAGCTTCTCGTACAGATGGATACCCAGGAGAAAAGACCATTTCTGTGGACATCAAGTAAAAACTGTAAAGTGCTCCCAAAGCATAAGCCCAAATCCTCACAATTTAGACAAGATTACGGCCTTGACTGTCCACCAGACCGCACCGGGGAAAATTCAACCATGAAGTCCTGGCCATTGGAAAATCGAGTGCTTCCCAGACCTCAGCAACCCCCACATGGGGCCCCTGGTCCTCAGACACCCTGGAGGGTTCCTGCAGATTTCTCCTTCTGTGGACACCAGTTCTGTCGGAGCACTCCGGGACAGGGACAGGGCCTCCGGACCCTGCCACTGAAATCTCCTTTCCCTGAGGGCTCAACAAGCCACAGTCCTCCCTCACAGATGGTGCTCCCCCCCCTCCACTCCGGCTCCCACGGTGGCAGAGGGTTCGAAGGCCAACCCCAGGAGAAGATTAGTACACTAAGACCTGCTCCAGTGTCTTGAAACGTGGCATCTTTGGAGCTGACCGAAAGGGAACAGCTGACTGCAAGGTAAGCCTGGACTGCAGAACCTCAGAGGCCAGTTCAAAACCAAGAATCTAATAAAGCAAGAGGCGCTGGATAGATGCTGACATTTAAATATGCGTAACTGCAAGCGACTGTTTTTCATTGTGAGGCAATCTTTGATTTATAGAATTTGTTTCCCCCCACACGGGCTCAGAGAGCTGTAATTCGCAGAACATGTTGCTCATCTGTAGACACAAAAATAGTGAAGCTCGGGGTCTCCAGAATGATTGTTTACTGTTAATAGTAAACATGTGAAGAATTTGCATTTCAAGGGAAATAGTCAACACATTTGTGTGATTCAAGCCGGAAAGCGGGCGCGACAGCTTGAGTGTATTTGTGTAAAGCTAAAAACATTTAATTAAGAGATCAGTGTTACAGAGTGGAAATAAAGAGTGTGTGTGCAAAAATGCCTAATTTTGACCCACGTGTAAAGAGCATTTTAGATATAACCTTAAGAGCTTGCGCTTATGTGAGTATCTCTTAACCCTGTGGCATTCTAAGGTACTGGTATCTTCTCGCTCTCTCATTAAAAAATGAAAGATTTTACAGCTGATACTGAATTTGAAAAAGTTTCTAACTGGGGGAGTCATTTAGCACACATCCACAAAATTTAGTACAACACATAATATGAGATACGTAGATATATGTGTTTAGCTGCTCAAGGAAATTGCATATTATAGTAAGAGAACCGTGTAGCTCACGAAAGGGAATAATGCTACCCCAGACTTTACCCAGGCGATCAAAGTCAACTTCAGTGGTGACAAATCATGTTGATATACAAAATGTACCATAAACGTAATGTGGTGAAAAGAATGCTTCTGTGGCCTTCCTCCTAAAAATTCATTGACACCAACCAGCTTAATTTTATTTGTTTGTTTGTTTTGAGAGAAACTGCAGTCAAGTTCCAAGAGAGGAACATTCTACAAAATACCTAATACTCCCCCAAAACATCACGGTCATCAAAAACAAGGGAAGTTTGAGAACTGTCAAAGCCAAAGGGAACCGAGGAGACCTGCTGACTGGACAAGGCGTTCTGGATGGGGTTCTGGAATAGAAAAAGGACATTCGGTAAAAGCTAAGGGCATTGGAAGACAGTGTGAATTTTAGTTCATGAAAGCGTATCAATACTGGTTCATCGGCTGCAATGAAGGCGCCACACTGATGTCAGGTGTCAATCATGGGGGGAGCTGGGGACTGCAGAGAGTGTGTGGGAACTCTCAGAATTATCATTTCAAGTTTTCTGTAAAGTCAAAATTGGTTCTAAAAAAGTCTATTAAAAAAAAAACTATGCAAGGACTGAATTAAGGTAAAGTTTAAGGAAACCTTAAATGCAAAGGATTTAATTTGTTCAAAGACTTTTGAAGGAGGCAGAATCCATTCGGCTGGAACTTGCATGTAAATCTTGCACTAAGAGCCATGCGGCTGTTGTGCACGGCCCAGACGGTGGCACAGTGAGACTCCGGGTCCTGACTTTGGAGGGTTGAGCCACGTGAGTGGAGCCAGACAGCAGCTCTTCCCTGCAGCCTGTAGGAGGGGAGTCCCCACGGGGACAACACTCAGAGCTAAAGCCCGTGAGGACTAAGACCTGGCAGAAAGTACAGAATCGAGGAAATAAAGATTTTACATAACCAACACCATAGTGTTAATATGTTTGTAGTAAGAGAGAATGTGGCCCTGGCTGAGTGGCTCAGTTATTGGAGCATTGTCCTCTACATCAAAAGGTTGTGGGTTCGGTCCCTGGTCAGGGCACATACAAGACTCAATCAAAGAATACTTCAATATGTGGAATGACAAACTGATGTTTCTCTTTCTCTCTTTCTCTCTCTGCTCCCTTTTCTCTCTCCCTAAAAATCAATTTTAAAAATTAAAAAAGAGAGAGGATCTGTACATATTTGGTATTTTATATATGTGTTAAAGAAACTTTTGGCTTATTAGAGTGAGTGCCTCATGACTAATTTTAAATGTGTAACTTAAAACTTACGACTTTAAGTTGAAATCTTACTAATTTGTATGCTTAGCAGTGAAACATCCAACAAACCCCTAAGCTCACTATATTTATAAGCTTAATTTATTAGATTGGTAATAATTATTTAGTATTCAGGAAAGATACTAAAAAAAGAATTTTAAATATTGTTTAAAATGTAAAGTGTTTAATTAAGTTTATAAGTGGGATCAAAGTTCCCTTAACAAGAAATGACAACTTGGTAGGCTTACAACTTAAAAAAAAAGACTTCATTTATTTATTTGTTAGAGGGAAAGGGAGAGAGAGAGGTGGAGAAACATCAGTGTGTGGTTGCCTCTCATGTGGCCCCCACTGGGAACCCAGCCTGCAACCCAGGCATGTGCCCTGATTGGGAAATGAACCGATGACCCTCTGGTTTGCAGCCTGCACTCAATCCACTGAGCTACACCAGCCAGGGCACAACTTTTCATTGAACAGTAAGGTCTATAAGCTAAACTGAAAAGCTCAGGAACATGCTCCCAGGCGCACCACCCCACGGCACCCACAGCCCCGAGAGCTCACGAAGCCTCCGAGAGCCGTGTGGAGACTCAGGGCTGGTCCCAGGAAACCCTTGTCCCCACCCATTCCAGAAAGACCCACTTTCCCCACCGCCCCTCATCTCTCAGTGATGGAAAATTGTAACTCCTGGGCAGGTGTGTTAACAGTCTAATGAATACATAGGTGCATATAAGGTGGTCATAACATCTGTTATCCAAACCAGGACATGGTTGAAAGTGAAAGGTGACACCATTAATAACTGTTCTAGGGCAATAGACTTAAACCAGAACTGTCCTGGGCACACCAGGGAAAGCTGCCTTCAGCTCTATATGTGTGGTTTGCAAATACACAAGGGGAAGAAAGTGAAGAACCCGACTTCCATCCTAAGACCATGTCAAACGTCAACAAAATGTTAGATTTTTTTAATGTTTTACTGGAAAAGTACTAGGAGTTCTTCAACTGTGTTATTAGCAACACTGTCAAAGAGCCTTTTATTAACCTAGGACTACATGCCTACCCTCCCTGTGTGGCACAATGTTTCTCCTTCTTCCTGGGGTGTCTCGAGACCATCCCTCCAACCCTGGCTACAAAGCACTTCTTAGTGTTGGGTTGGACCTGTGTGTAAAAACCAACCTATAATTCTGAGTGAAGAAATGAAGGGCGATGGTTGCCTAGCAGCTGGCTGGTTCCGGTTTCCCGAAATGCAGATTCTCAGACTTTGACAGAGCTGTATTTTACTGTCTGTGATCTTTTCTTTCTCTACTACTGCATACAAAGGCATTAAGTGTGTTCCTGGGTACCTTTTATTTTTTCTCTATGTCACCTGCGACTGTGCAACGTGGCCTACCAAATGCGGGCTCACGGCATTTTTCATCTGAACACAATGGATTTTTGGCAGTTCATCAAATTCTAGCACGCCTCCGCGTTAGGGGGAAACAGTGACACAGATGCTTTGGCTCAGTATCATCCCAGAGCCCCCGCATCCTGCAAGCCAGGTACGGGTGCTTCCATCTGGCTCAGGAACCCCACCAGGGCCTGTGCACACAGCTCGTTTCGTTACAACCCAGTGCTTCGCCCTAACAGCGGGACTCCGGGTGTTTCTTTGTCCTCATCCTGCCTTACTTGCAGGAAGGTCGCTGCTTTGCTGAGAGCTGGGGAAGTCCCCCTGCCCCAACCATTTCCCTGCACTGCCTAAAACCCCCTCACTAGGGTTTTGTCTTTTGGGGCTAATGGAATAAGTTCAAGTGAGTCTACAGCACTGGAAGCAACAATTTCGCTCACTCCTTAGTGTGAAATTGTTTGAGCAGCTCACTCCTCCCAACTTCTGGCTGAGACCTGAAAAGGGCGGAGTCTTGACGTAGGTGGGTGGGGCTTGCAGGTACCGTTGGCCAATCCAAAGGTGAGGCTCTGGAGAGTCAGAGAACAGCCTGAAGATCCGACGCACTGGCCTTGGGACGTCTTTTGCCATATCATTTTTGCAAGTCCATAGTCCCAATACCCAAAGGGCCCGCTGCGGGAAGAGGGTTTCCAAAGTAGTAGCTGTGAGAACAGGTGACATGCTTCCCCCTAACTGTCCGTTTCAGATAACTCAGTACCCTTGTCCTGGGAAACGTGGCACCACAAACCTTGGCATTGTTCCCATTAGGTGACAGGACTGACTGAGCTTCTGGGCTGCTGAGCCTCCCATCTCTCAACTTTTTTTTAAACCTGCAGACCCTGCTCAGCACCCCCACTCTCCAGAACCTGCCGCCTGCTAACATGGGCATGAAAAACCGAAGCTGAGTCTTCTTAGTACCTTCAGCGCCACCCCAGCTACTGCAGAAGAGGTCTCTGCCAAACCCCCTCTTCCTTGAAGAAACACAACTGAGACCAAGTGAGAAGTAGCTACAGTTTAATACAAACCTGCACCAGAACACGATGTGTCGGGCTGTTTTGTGGTTTTTTGTTTTTGTTTTTTGCCTCAAATGGGGGGCCAAAGCACAGGACCATGTGTTGTCTTGGGATTCACACAATCTTAGCACCATGACTTTTACAGAGGAGTGAGGAAGTCACTTGGGTGCTGGGAGGCTGGAGGCTCTGTCCCGACCCCAGGCTGTGCCTGCCACCTGGGCAGCTGGAGAGGGTTGGGTTTCTGCGTGGTTCTGTGGTTTCTGGGTCAGTATGGGGAAAGCCCTCATCACGGCATTGGCTTGACAGAGACCTACCGTGGACTCCTAGCACTACACACACACACATACACACACACACACAGTAGCACAATCTTCTGTAACTTAACCCCACAAATCTAGAGAGCAGCTAAGGCAAGAACGACAGTATTTATTCAGCAAGTACAAGACCAGTTTGAGAGCTGCATTCAGTGCAACCAGAGACCCTTTCATTCCAAGCAGGGAGGAGCCAGCTGTGCTGGAGGCGGAGCTGGCAGGGGCTCTGCACTGGGGCAAGGAGCGGGTGGTGGGGGCTGGCCATTTATTTGGTTCCTCGAACCTCCCTCTGATTTTCACCACGAAGCTCCTGGGCGAGGGCGGGGTCTGCATAAGGATGGGGGTGGATGGAGTGGAAGGCTGCGGTGGACCACTCCCAGGCCGTGCGTCTCTACGGTGGAGGCACTCGGAGGAGGTAAAGCTTTCCCAGCCCAAGCAGGGACGCCCTGCCCGTGGGCCACCACCACTGCTTGGCTCTTTGGCATCTGCCCAAGGCCCATGACCCAGCAAGGGCTGAAAGAGAGAAAGATGGTGTGCACTGTGCCATGGGGTCAGCGTCATGGTGTCCCAGGCCCAGACCCCGGCGTCTGCCCCCATGGCTGCCACCCTCTGTGAATGCCTTTGCTATCTCTGCTCCCTGGGTTACGGTCTCTGTCATCTCAGCCCCAAAATGAGGAAGATGAGTGTGAAGTGACAAGTAAGGGTGTGGAGGCAGCTCAACCCACAGGGCAAACCCCCAACATGGAACTAGTTCTGGCTCAGACAGTGAAGATGCATTAGTTCGTTCATGACAAAAACCTACCTATCTGTGCAAAACAAAGCAAAATGCCTACCAGGGTGGTAAGTCTCCTAAGTGGCTACACTCTCGGTAGGATCTACAAGGGCCGTCCTCCCACTCTTCCTTTTTACAGCTGGGGCAGACAGCCACGCTCCGAAGGGTAGTCATGGACACCTCTGGGGTCAGAAGGCCTAGCCTTCCTGTGCCTCATCTTTGAAACAGGGAGAATAACACATGCCGTGCTGTGAGAAGCAATGGAGAGCTCGTGGATGGAAGTGCTTTGAAAATATGAGAAGCACAATAGAAATGTTCAGGGCACGACCACTAGCCCAAGAGCCCAGCAGCCTCGTGCTGCCTGGGGCGCTCACAGGGAACGCATGGTAAGTCGCTTCCTGAGGGGAGGACGAGGCTTCACAAGGGCCGGCAGCTGGGTCACTTCCCAGTTCGCTCAGGGTGGACGGAGTTCACCCAGTCCCTAGTGTTTCCATGGAAAGCCCCTGGAGCTTTGAAGGCAGAGAGGGCCCGGCTGGATGTGGGACGAGGTGGTGGCCACGGCAGGTGCTGAACACAGGAGACTGGAGCCCCCCTGCAGCAGTGTGGGTTTTACAGTCAGGTCCTGCTGGCCTGGTCTACTTCCCGGGCACGGGCAGGTCCCCTTCCCCTCGCCAGCTCCCCCTCTCTTAGCAGGCACCAGGCGGCTTGCCAATCACACAGGAGGAGCAGCCAGGCCTCTCTGTCCCCTGTAGGGGGGAGTTTACAGGAAGCTGGGTGACTGGGGGCATTACTGCTGGGAGTGATCAGGGCCAGAGAAGGGCAAAGGTCTTCTCACTCCCCAAAGGTCCCCAGGGCCAGCATCCTGGGCACCCTGTCAGAATGTAGGGAATTAGACTGGGAGGGAGAGGGGTAGGAATAGGGCCTGGGGCAGAGCCAGTGCAGCCTGGAAGACTCCTGTGTGGAGAAGAAGGACCTGCAAGTCTAGCGTCCTCCCCGACCCATGCTCCAGCCCGTCTGGTCAGTGTCGAGTGCAGCGTCTCATAAGGTCCACATCTATTCCTGTTTCTATGCTATGCTAGTGACACGAAGCACCGTTATTTCTCACGGGATGCACAAACAAGTTGAACCAAACCACGGCGCAAACCAAACGTGCAAAACAAATCATGTACACTCTCCCGGCACCAGCCTGGCACCCCACCCAGCTAGCTCTTCTGGGCGAGACTCGAGGAGGGCGGGGTGGGAGGAGAAAGAAGCTGGCAAAGGGCGCAGAGTGTCCCAACCACACCCACACCCAGGGTGTCCCAACCGCATCCACACAGGGCTGGAGTCCAGTCAGGAAAACCGGGATATTCTGGGCATGGCTGGGCAGCCAACACCTATCTCCCTTGAGAAAGGTGACCCTGGGGCCTATGGGGATGTGGAAGGGAGTCCTTTTAAAGCACATCTACTAAAGTGCTCTGGACAACTGGCGGGTCAGCCAGGGGCAGGGCACTGCAGCCTGGGCCTTCCCGAAGCCAGCGTGTGGGGGCGAGGGTGAGAGGAGGGGCTGGGCCGGGCTCTATGCGTTGGGCTCTGTGCATAGTGTGGGCTTCCTAGGCCCCACGAGGCAGGGCAGGGAAGGACTGCAGCAGGAGGAACACATCTCATCTCAAAGTGCCTGTTAGGGTCGGCTCGAAGCACAGTGAATGGTGTGTCAGACGTGGGGAGGGCTCCTGGGTCCTGCGGCCCCTCAGGTGGTGAGCTGCCCAGCCCAGCCTCTCCCGCCCCTGCAGCTGCGGCTGGAGGGTGTGCGGGCTGGTGGCAGCGGTGCATCCTCACTTTCGGGGGCTGGTTGGTGCCTTTACCAGATGCCGCTCGACCTGCCTCCAGGGGGAGCAAGGATTCGAGCCGAAGCTCGCTTTGGAACATGGTCATCGATCTGAGAGCCTGCAGGGAAGGAAGCAGAGGGTGAGCTGGGCTGCTCCCTCCTGAGTCACAGAAGCAGGGCCTCCTCTACTGGTGGGGGCTGGTGGGCCCTCCATGTGTGTGGTCTCCTTCAGTCCTGGGACAACCTCACCCCATTTTACAGACAAGGAAACAGGCTCGGGGAGGTTAAGTAGCTTGTCTGTTACAGTGCGTGAACAGCAGAGTCTGGATTTGAATCCAGGTCTTCCTGATTTAGATCCTCCATGATTAACTGCCTTACCATGCCACCTTCACTGCTCCCAAACTTGGACATACGGTCTCTTGCCAGGAATTCAAACTATGGATTGACCTGTTAGCAAGTGGGCCTTTATCCATATGCCTCGGGAAATAAGAGAGAAAGAAGGGAGGTCCCATTGCTTTGGAAAACCAAAGAAGCACACTCCAAAGGTCCCCACATCTTGAAATTCTGAGACTTACTTAGAAGAGGAGGCCTGGTCCCTCAGGGAGCGCAGTGGGACAGCCTTCAGCCTGTCCCATCCTGAACAGACAAGGTTTGGGGCAGAGGGAAGGTGGGAGGCTGCCTAATGTTGGCCGAGCCTGAGAGCTCTGGCCAGTCCTTGCTCTGCCCCGAGACCTGGGTTGGGGGCAGAAGCAGCCAATGGCCAGCGGGGCCCACGGCTCTGGGTGCCATGCCCAGGCAGCCAGGGGAATCCACACCTCCTGGATTGCCAAGGCTGAGTGCCCACGGACACTCCACACCATGGATCTCTCTGACTCCGGCACTCATGTCCTGTTGCTGGTGGGAGTGGTAATGACCCTCAGGGTTGGGGAGCAGTTATCTCAGTATTGAGAGGAAGAGGAGTGGCGAAGAGGACCGCTCCCCACAGGCTATGGGGTCCTCAAACAGGAACCATGGGATGCCTGCCCGGAGCTGCCCTGAGCACACAGCTGGCCACAGAGGGGGCTCAGCCTGCAGCCCCCGGGTTAGTCCCTGTCTCTCGGGTAAGGAGGGTTTGTATGCAGGTCTTGTGCCACACACCCTGCCCTGCCCCGCCCCACCCCCAGGGAAGCACCAGGCTCCCAGTGGATCTGGTTCCTGTTGCAGTTCCGCCCAGGACAGCACTGGCAGAGCAGACGGATGCTGGGGCTGCACCTGGGCGAGTCCTGAAGGCTGTTCAGGGAGGTCTGCCCCCGCCCTTCCAAGTGCTGTCCATTTCTATCAAAGTGCCTGCAGGACCAGCTTGTTCTCCATTGAAGGTTACCTTGGGGCAGTACCTTGGGGCAGTACCTTGGGGATGAAGGTTAAGGGAGTACGGTCCACTCCCTTAACCTTCATCTATTCATTCGGCAGTGACCCTGCCCCCCGACCCCCCTTAACTACTACAGAAGGCCTGGGATTCCAGCTGACAGGAAATTTCCTGGGCAGTCAGATCCCATATATTACACACTGTTATCACATACAACACAAGTCCTAGCAAAAAAGGAAAATGCCAGGTCTTTCAGAGAGGCTGGTGAGGAGAGGGGCGATGGGGGTACAGTCCCCCATTCTCTGGCACAGAGAGGGTTACCCTTCCTGATCTGGGGTCTTCTCTGGGCCGCCATCTGTGTGCATGGCCCTCCAGGTGCTTCAAGGGACCAAAACAGAAATCAGGCGGAGATTCTCCTGCAGTTCACGGCCTGTTAACAGTGGCGCGCAGGGGCTGGGGGAGCCCTCCTGCCCCTCAACATTTGTGCATATTTAATAGTGGATCTCACACTCATCACTGGCTATGGGATAGGGGAGGAAGGAAGAAGACAAGAGGAAAAGCAGCACAAACCCCACTGCCCGGCTGGGCCTCCCAGCCCTCCTCCCTCCACCAGCCCCGGCGGCCCTTGCTCGCACCGGAGAGGCTGAAGCTGGATTCGTGCAGGTCCCTCATGCCCCCGTGTCGGGTAACGGGCCGCGTAGGAGTGTCTGCGAGTGGCGTTCCCATCTCTTTTTTCCCAGGATGCACAACCACAGCGACATCGCCCAGGTAGGGCGTACGGTCCACTCCCTTAACCTTCAAGGTCTGGGGAAAGGCAGAGGAGGAAAGGGGAAAAAGACACCATCAGAGCTCAGTCGCCACCTCCCAACTGGAGCTGCCCCACCCCAGGGCTGCCATGAGGCACAGGCCCCAAGGTACTGCGACAGGGGCTTCCTATACCTTGAGCACCAGGGGCGGAGAGTTCTTTTCCTCTACCTCCTTTTAAGTAGCACGTGTGTGCCGAGAGGAGATGCCCCCAGGATCCCCCCAACACCGGTGGAGCCCTTTCCGGGCGGCAGGCGGACTTCTGAGTTATTCAGCCGTCCAGGACAGGCCTCCTGTGGAGCCACGATGTTCCCCTCACTGGCCCAGCTACAAGAGGCCCTGCCTTTCACTGCGATCCGACAGCTGTGCGGGGACAGGGGCCGCCTACAGCCGACTTGTAGATGTGAGTCCCCCAGGAGCAACGCCAGCTCACTGAGTGCTCACGCGGGCCATGGAGCTAAGCGCCCACATTCTGTGAACAGGCTGCCGGATCAGCTCAGGCCCCAGAATGCCACGCTTGATGGGAACTGGTATGGCCTTTGCCAGGCTGCACTGGGGCTTCCACGTCAGAGGCTGGGTCCCGGGGAGGGGCAGGAGCAGAGGCCCTGGGAGAATCCTGGTGACTGCCAGCAGAGCTGACCTTTGGTGTTAATGTGACCTTTTTGCTGTTATAGTTTAGATGATTACTGTTCAAATATCAGTTCTACGTGCCTTTACATCATCAGGGGTGGAGGGACTCCAGCAATGGTGGCACCTCAAGGCCCCCAAGCCTGTGACTCAGGACCTCGGAGGTCACAGACACACTCATGTTTCATTCTTGTGCCTTTAGGACCTATGGACTCCCGCCCTGGCCTGTTTGCCCAATCACTGAAAACGCTGTGCGGTACTCAGAGCAGAGTGGAAACCGGCGTTACCTGACGCCAGCACTCCCCTCGCCCTCCTCACACTCCCTGTCAGTGAGGGAGGGCTGGGCCAATGTGTGGAGTAAAATTGGGATTCTTGTGAATGAACCTGTGGCAGGGGCTCCACTGAGGACCAGGCTCAGGGTGAAAGGAAGTTGGGTTAGGGGGCCAAGGGGCAGCAGGACGGCCAACCTGCCCACCACCCCACCTCATGGACACATCCCTCCTCTGCTCCTTGGGTCACCCCAGGGCTGGGGCGCAGGCGCCAGCAGGAGCGAGCATGTTCAGAAAACAGGGAGGGTCCAGTCTGGAGGAGCTACTCCTGAAAGCCTCTGGGTGGCTGGCTCCAGGGGGATCCAGAGTGGCGCAAATCAGGAAGGCCCGAGGGACTCAGAAAAGGAGCTTGGCTTTTGCAAGAAGGATTAGAGAACTAAGACAATAAGAAAATTTGGGTGAGGCGAGGTCACGTGACCACTTGCTGACAAGCGTGCCAAGCCAGAGACAGCTCTTATAAGGCCTATTCCCTAGATATTATGCAGCTGATTTCTAGAGCTCAGTAATATGGCAGCTGAGTCTATTTTCAGCCATGGTCCTTTAAATCTCTGGTGCCCTGCGGGGAGTCGGAGCCGGCCCTAAGTGGAGGGAACGGGCCCTGAGTGGGGAGAACGGGCCCTGAGAACGGGAAGCCGATGCTGATCTGTGAGAGACCACAGCGTGGGGAGTGTGTGTGGGTGGAGAGATCACCTGGAAACAGCCCAGAAACCGTGGCCCTGGCCTGCTACTTGGGGCCTCTGGCAAAAACACACACAATTTCTGGGTCTCCCTCCCCAGACAGAAAAGCAGTGGCTGACAAGGCCAGGCTGTGGAGTTTTCCCAGCTGCCCCAGAAGCCATCACTACCACTCCCTCCGGACGACAGGTCAAACACCTGCTACGCATAGAGGACTGGGATGTCCAGGGCAAAAGGGACAAACAGGACACAGGAGACGCTGGGTGAGAACATTTTACAAAGTGTTTTTAAGGGATGGATATCTCTAAAGTCTGCCATGCCTACAGCAGTGGCATTCCAGGGACCGGGCAGGAAAGAGCTGTTCCAGCCAGTGAGGGAGGCATGGGACTCCGAGGCCCTCACACGATGGATCTAGGAATGCCCGCCGTTCAGATGGCATCTGGAAATAGCTGGGCAGGAGCATCCCGAGGCCCCAGGAATACGGCTTTAGGCCGGAGAGAGGGGAGGACAAAGAGCAGGGTGCTTTCGGCTGTCTCTCGGTCAGACTTGCTCTTTTCTGATGACCTGGCCGTGTGGATCCTGGCCTGACTCTGTAGGGCGGGGCTCAGCGATACGGCTGGACATCAACCCCCAAGCAATGGGGGAGAACAACCAGCCTTCTTCTGGGGGAGGGTGCCTACCTGGAGATGTGAACTACTCCAGGCCTGGCCTGACCATTCGTGTTGGGGGGCCCACACTCCCAAAGCCCACCCAGCCCACTGCAATCAGAAGGAATGGGGGAGGTTCCAGAGAAAAAGCAACTCCAGGCCGTGACAGGGACCCCTTTCCCTGGTGGACGGCGAGGATCCCAGAGACCACAGGTAGGCACAGCTGTGAACAGCTCACAGTATTTGCGCAGCTCTAGGGGAATTGGGGACCCTTTCCAATACGTTTTACTTTGTCACAGGTGCTTCTTTCCTACTAGTTCTTGTTGCCAAAGTGGCCACTCCAGGCAACAGGATTCGGTGGGAAAAGAAAGTGAGAACACCTCTGAGATTTAGAGCAATCGTGGGAGATGTCCCTGACAGGGGCTTCAACCTCTGCTCACACATCTTCTTCCCCGCCCCTCACCTTACCTTTTCTCTCTGGACCAGCTTCTTGTAGACAGTGTCTGGGAAGGACCTCAGGGGACAGAACTTGCCGGTGCCCTCAGCGCACATGAAGACACCATTCTCATACACAACCCGCCCCCGGCTGATGGTGACCAGTGGCACGCCATGGCAGCGCATGTTCTCGTACAGGTTGAAGTCTCCTCCTTGCACCTGGGTGCTGGCTGAGATGGTCCTGGTGGGGAGGTAGTGGCAAGAGAGAAAGCTCTGAGAAGAGGGAAGGTTGCTACAGCTTAATGGGAACAGAAGATGTTCAGTGGGAGGGGGTGATGCTCAGGGGGAAGGGGTGATGCTCAGGGGGGAGGGAAGATGCTCAGAGGGAAGAGATGATGCTCAGGGGGAAGAGATGATGCTCAGAGGGAAGTGGACTCGGGGAGGAGATGCTCAGAGGAAGGGCTGGGGCAGAGGGAAGAGATGATGCTCAGGGGGAAGAGATGATGCTCAGAGGGAAGTGGTGATGCTCAGGGGGAAGGGAAGATGCTCAGAGGGAAGAGATGATGCTCAGGGGGAAGAGATGATGCTCAGAGGGAAGAGATGATGCTCAGGGGGAAGGGAAAATGTTCAGTGGGAGGGAGTGACGCTCAGACAGAAGGGAAGGTGCTCAGTGGGAAGGAATGATCCCCCAATGGCTGGTTGTTGGGGACTGAATTTTGTACCCCCTCAATTTTATAGGTTGATGTCCTAACAACCAGTACCTGAGATTGTAATGGTATTTGGAGTTAGGGCCTTTACTTAAAGCTAATCACAGTAATCAGAGGTCATTTGGGTAGACCCTCATCCAATCTAACTGGTGTCCTACTAAGGAGAGCAAACTGAGACACCAGGAGGGCGCAAGCAGAGGAAATGCATGTGAAGAGGGGAAGGCAGGCCTCTACCAGCCAGGGAGAGGCCTTGGAGTAAGATCAACCTGCTGACACCTGGGTCTCGGGCTCCCACCCTCCGAGCTGTGAGAACACAGACTTCTGTTGTTTAAGCCCCACAGGCTGTGGCATTTTTTAAAGTGGCCCTGGCAAACTAATACACTAGGGAAAGAATTCTGGGGGGTCTTTCCTCTAACAGGCAGGCCTCCAAGAGAGACAGGGACCAGCCCCTGGGGTCGGGGTGCAGAGCGGAACTCCTCGGGGACCCCAGTGGAGGGGACAGTGTGGGCATCCTGGAGGTGCCCCGGGTGAACTTTCTCTACAATTCAACTTCTACTTTCAACGTCCCAGCACATTTTTGTCTGTCTTGTCTGCTGCTAGCTGTGCACCTAGGAAAGTACCTGCAAAACAACAGCACGTACCAAACAGGGTGGGCAAAGGTAGGCTTACAGCTGTCGGTATGCAGAAGTTTATTCTTCTTCTATTATTATTATTATATTACTTATTATTATTATCAACCAACTTTTACCCACCTTTGTATTTGTCGACTGAATGAAATTTAATATTAAAAAATGATTCTCATTTCCCCTGCCCAAATCTGCAAGTGAAAATGATGCTCTAGCTTTGGCTGGTGTGGCTCAGTGGACTGAGTGCCAGCCTGCAAAGCAAAGGGTTGCCAGTTCGATTCCCAGTCATGGCACATGCTTGGGTTGCAGGCCAGGTCCCCAGGCAACCACACATTGATGTTTCTCTCCCTCTCTCCTTCCCTTCCCCTCTCTCTAAAAATAAATAAATAGAATCTTAAAAACAAGAACTCCAGGTCTGAGTGCTTCCCAGGGCCGAGCGTCAGGTCAGATGGGGTAACGATGTGAAGCGGCTCTGAAACGCCCCCACGCGCCGTGCGGATAGAGCGGTTCACTGTTGTGCTCCCAGCGCCCGGGCTCTGGGAGGCCCTCAAACGCGTGTTAAAGTGCACACGCCTCAGGGCCCTACTTCTCTAGGCTGGAAGTAGTGCGGTGACGATATGCTTTTGGAGTCCTGTAACACAGGCGCCTCAAGACCCCCAGCCCCCCAGCCCGGGAGCCCAGCAGCAGGTTTTACTTGGTGGCTTCTGGGTCCCACACCACCACGTCGGCGTCGGCTCCCGGGATGATGCGGCCCTTGCGCGGATACAGGTTGAGAATCTTCGCGGCATTGGAACTGGTGATGGCCACAAAACGGTTCTCGTCCATCTTTCCTCCAACCTGAAACATTACGGGCGTGTCAACCGGGCCCTCTGTGTGACTCCCCCGCGTCACCTTGGCTCTGGCCTGGGGCCTTTCAGGTGGTCAGAACCATGGTGCCGGGGTGGACAAACTGCGGGCGCCCTTTCAGGTCAGCCAGCCTGCTTGGCTTGGTTCCAGGCACTTGCTCACTTCTTCTTCACGTGGCAATGACAGTGCGTGAGCCCTTGTTCCAAAAGGCTGCCTACCTGATAGAAATCTACCTCCTGAATGTACAGCCAGCTCTGCCCATGTGCCCTCTATGGAGGAGTCAAGAGCCTCCCTCATCCAGAGGGACATATATTCTGTGCTCTGGAAAAGCATCTTATTGCCCCACTCACCCACCCCTGACGGAGTGGTGGGCTCTGTTCAAAGAGGATTCCAGAGCCATCTCCTGGGTCCTCCCTGAACAGGTGGCTTAGTTGGGGACATCGAACCTCCTTGGGTTAACACTCTGTGCTGCGCCTAGTCTGTGATCGGGTCATACCAGCGACGCGTACTCTTCATGGGCAGGGCAGGTGGGATTCAAATGAAGTCCCGGCCCCTGTCTTGGAAAAGTAACTGAACAAAATATATCAGGACCCTTAAACACGTTCGTATCCCCTGGCCCAGAAATCCACTTCTGGGAATCTGTCCTCAGGAAATAATCAGAAGAGACGACACGGACTCGTGAACAGAGGGATTCTCCGCGGCATCACCTTTAGGGGCAAAAATCTGAAAGGCTGAAAGCTCTAAACATCAGGAAAGGGTTAACTGAAGTGAGGAACTTCCACTGGAGACAATATTGTTTAACCATCAAAAAAGATGTTTCTAAAGAATTTTCACCGGTAGAAGAAGACACACAAGATATGTTTTATGGAAAAAAAAAAAAGGATCAACCCAGCTATTAAAATACAGTACTTCTGCCCTGGCTGGTATAGCTCAGTAGATTGAGCACCAGCCTGCGAACCAGAGGATCCAGGTTTGATTCCCAGTCAGGGCACGTGCCTGGGTTGCAGGCCAGTTCCCAGAAGGGGATGCACAAGAGGCAACCATAAATTGATATTTCTCTCCCTCTCTCCTTCCCTTTCCTGCTAAAGATAAATAAATAAAATATTTAAAAAACCACAGTACTTCATAGAACTAGGAAGAAACAGTAAAATATTAATTTCCGGGTATGGAATTATGAGAAAATTTTACAGTAGGCCTTATTATCTTCCTGATTAGGAAAAAAAAACCCTTTTCGGCTCTGTTTCTGAACGGAACAGGAGCTGTGGCGGACCCGACCTCCTTAGGGCGGGACTCTTGCCTGACTGGAGCGGGGAGGGGTCTCGGGACGTACCACGCCTCTCTCCCAGATGACGCTCATGCGGTCCTGCACGCCGCTCACTCCGTGCGGGATCTTGGTGAAGTCCTCCTTGCCCATAGCTTTCTGCTTGGTGGTGAAGGGCCGGTGGTCTGACGCCACGATGTTCAGAGTGTCACTGGGGAGAGAGAAGGGTGTGCCCAGTGAAGGGAAGTAGCCCGGGGCCCGGGGCCCAGAGGGTGGTGACAGGTACAGAAAAACAGTCTGTGCTTAAGAACCAGGCAAAGCTGATTTCAATCTCGGCTCTGCTACTTAGCAGCTGTACGACCTCTAAAGAGTGACTTAAACTGTGAGAGCCTCGGTTTCTCCATCTGCAGTGGAAACAGGTGTGGAGTGTGGCGCAGACCATCAGTGTGGCAGGAGACATCGAGAGGCTTCGGGGATGGTGACTTTTAAGGGTGGAGGTGGTTTTACCTCCATGAAACCCTGTGAAAACTCCCTCTCACCCCCACCCTCAACTCCCGCCAGTCCCTGCTGGCAACAAGCACGTGCTTGGTAAAACACGCAAGTTCAATGTTAAGTTTTACAAATAACTCTAAGCCATAGCCTTCCTAGGATGTGGGAACTCTGATGGCCCACAAGGGTAACGAGGGACAAGATGGAAAAGTCTGCTTTGTAAGCCAGCGATGGTGTGCAAATCAACCGGGTCACTGCCATCTGTGACCATCACCATCATCGGGAACATACTGTTCCCGAGGCCGGCCTCCACGACAGGCGGTGGGTGGCCAAGGCACGGCCAGGCCGCTGAGGGGCTCGTGAGCTGACTACAGACTCGGGGCAGAGATGACGGCGAGAAAGGACGTGTGGTGGCAAGCCCGCTGCCTAATGAGGGAGGCAGACAGCAGGCCCATGCCCAGAGATGGTGAGGGGCAGAGAGAGAATGTCTGTGTCACCCAGGCCATGTCACTCAGGAGGGCGGGGAGGGGCCTGAATGGAGCACAGGGGTCACATGGGACAACTGCTTGGACCACACGCTGGGAATCCCAGAGCCTAATTTTGCTTGTGGGAGGCACCAAAGCCTTGTGCACGTGGGCCTTCTACGACGGCTGCTTAGGAAGGGGACCCTGGGAACAGCGGCCATTATTTCCCTTGGTGAAGAGGCGTATCTTAAGGCTTTCAGACGTCCTGGGTCAGGCTGCATAGAGGGCTCTCTCCACCAGGGCCTGGCAGGGCTCATCACTCACAGCTCTCACTAAATGACCGATATTCTTGGCCAAACCCGCAGTGAGATGACTCAGCTCTTCCTGCGGCATGGGCTGGTGTCTCCCTGGGCCAAAGACACTGCTTAGGCCCTCTCAGAGCCTGCGGGAGGGGTTCTTCCATCAGGCAGAGGGCTTTTCCTAGGGTCTTCAAGGGCTCCCCAGGGACCCCCAGGCATGCAGAACCCACCAGAGATGCATGGGATCTTTAGGGGCTTCACTTTGTCCTTGGGGGTTCTCCAGATACCTGGACAGGGCTCCGATCAGGAGAGGCACCTGTCAGTGTCACATGCTGAGGGTCCCTAACCCCTTGGGCAGCTGGCTCAACTCCCATTTCTTAACCAACAAGTCTTATTGAGCACCCACCATTCTTTTCAGGGTGCCCTCGGCAGGTGTGAATGGGTGTGGTCGCACATCAGGAGGGCCTCTGAGGTCTCCTGGCGCTGCCCTGAATCTGGACGACATGAAACACCCGCCCCCACTCTTTCAAGTTTAAAACATGACCGACTGGCTCTGGTAAGTAAAATTTTCAAATGAAAATAATCTGGTCCCCTTAAGAAGTCAGATTTTAAATAGAGGATGAATCTTTACCTCTAGAGGTACTTTTTAACCCTGGTCCATCCTAAGAAGTCACATTCAAAAGTAGCTCGGGTGGCTCAGTGGATTTTGGTTCACAGTGTCACCGGCTCAATTCCCCATTAGGGCACCTGGCTGGGTTGCAGGCCAGGTCCCTGGTTAGGGTGCATGAAAGGCAACCACCCACTGATGTTTCTCTCCCTTTCTTTCCCTCTCCCTTCCCCTCTGTCTAAAAATAAATCAATAAAGTAGCTCATTATGAAGCAGCTCACATTTTCTTACAGGAGCATAACTGGCGTCTGGGCTTTCTATCAAGTGTTTTGTATAATATCAACTATCACCAAAAAATGTGTCATGAAAACAAAATTACGGCAATCATAAATTCCTATAAATAATTAAAATATTAAAACCATGCTCCAGACTCTATAAAACTGCTCACATTAACCACATGCACCAATTAGAAAAGGGATTCAAACTATTCTCATCATAGTTCACGTGAAGTTGCAATTCTGTCAAGTGGATAGAATGCCTTTAGATAATTTAATAAATCTGGCAAAACAGGCTGATACCAAACTTCCCCCCCTCAGTGACTAGTCCCCTCCCCCCGCCTGTTCGCACGTGCATGTCTGGGCACCGTGGTCTGGTGGCCTGGAGCATTTACTACGTCTCTCTTCTTTCAGTGCATATGCCTGCGGAGATATTTTAAAAGATTCTTTGGCCTTAGAACTAAGCCCAAGTTAGTATAGTACATCCTTGATACTTGTTTGTTTTTGTTGGGTTGACAATAATGGTTTCTCCCCACAAAAAGCATTTTTCAAAGCAACAGCTGACCGAGCGCTTATTTCTCTCTTCATCCTCTCTTACTCTCTCCATTTATTTAAATCTGCTTAATAGCCCTGGATGGTATAACCCAGTGGATTGAGCACTGGCCTGTGAACCAAAGGGTCCCCTGTTCGATTCCCAGTCAGGGCACATGCCTGGGTTGCAGGCCAGGTTTGGGGGTGCATGAGAGGCAACCACACATTGATGTTTCTCTCCCCCTCCTTCTTCTTCCCTTCCCCTCTCTCCAAAAGTGAATAGAATCTTAAAAAAAAAAATCTGCTGAAGAGCTGCTGGTGCTGGGCCTCAGAGCAAAACTCGGCCACTGCGCCACCTCCGGGGGCTGCCCTCACGCGCCCCCACGCCCCACACCCCTCTTCAGGTAGTTAACAAAGGGGGAGGCTGAGCGGGAGTCTCCTGGCTGTTGGTACCCAGGCCTGAAAACGAAGAATGTGGACAAAATAAGGGCTCCATTACCTAAGACAGCCACCTTCAGCTGGGGCTGGTCTCTCGCCCTTGGCTGCCCCCCACCATCTGCCCAGAAGTTTATCAGCACCCACCCCCCAGGTCTATAAAAACAGAAGACAGGGAGGGAGACTGAGGGGTTGGCAGAATGTAATAGTCTTTTTCCCTTTCTCTTTTCATGGTGCCTGCCTGCCCTCCCCCCACCAGTCTACCCCAAAGTCAAGTGGGGGACATTTTCAAGAGGTTCACCTGTGGAGCCAAGGTGAGAGCAGTGGGCATCTGCATGAGAGCTGGACTGGGGGGCTGCCTCTGCACCCTGGGTGAGGAGATCGGTGGCCTGGGGACAGCCTGCCCTTCCCTGCAGGGAGTGGCATGCTGGGTGAGTTTCCTCTGAGCCCTAGACACCAGGGGAGGTGGCCAGGCTTAATCTGCCACGCCAGGGTCCTTGTTCTCAGGGACACTGCTAGTTCTGGAAGCTGGAAGGTGCAGGTAAATGTGGTAAAGCTGGGGCCTGCCTCCTACATCTGGGGACTGTGCGAGGACAGCTCAGGAGAGCCCAGGCTGGGCACGTGCCCCGCACCGAGAGGGCCCCGAAGGCCAGTCAATTTTAGCCTGAGAAGCAATAACTAATGCAGGACTACAGGCGTGAGCTTGGGTATAGAGAAGAACCCAAGTGTTTTCTTCTCTACCCCACTTATTCCTAGTCTCTCCCCCATCCCCAGCCCTGGGCTGGGGTTGGGGGGAGAGGAAGAGACTGGCTTGTGCACTGAACTGGAATTTAATAACCAAAAGGGCAGAGAAGGCAGTAGCCTCTGCCCCAAATGTCCCCAGTGCCAAGAGAGAAGTTGCGAGCAGTGATTGAGACAAAACGAAATCTTTTCACATTGCTGTCCCACTGCATCCAGACTGTTACCCGGCCGTTCCCTGTGGACTGGGATCCAGAGGGGAAGGGCAGCATCAGAGAATGAGAAGTTGGACAGAGGAGGATTGGACAGAGAGCAGGAGGGATGAAGGGAGAAAGCGCGGGAGAGAGAGGGGAAGGGGGAAGAAGGAGGAAGCAGCACAGGAGAGGTGTACGCAGGAGAGAACACTGCACAGGAAACGGTGCGAGGAGGGAGAGGTCAAGAACCAGGGAAGGGAAGGCCCACATCCACTCTAGGATAAGTCCAAGGCCACACCCTACAGTTTCCCAGAAGTCTTCAGTGTGAGATGCCAGTGTCCTCTGAAATTCTGGACAACCGCCACTCACAGGTTTCCCAGAAGGGCATGCGCTAGAGTTAATGATGGGCTACGGGGCTGCGGGGTCCTGCGTGGACAGCTTACTTCGCCAGCAGGCTCATGAGGTAGGTTGAGGTGTTGGTGTCCAGTCTCAGGGGAGGCACTGTGACGTAGGCGGCCGCGTGGGACCAGTCCTGGTGGTAGTAGTGCAAGCCCGTCAGCGTGGCGTGCGCAGTGGTGGTCTCGGCCAGCACAACCTTCCCTGGAAGGAGGAGAAGGGTCAAGCTGTCACGAGGAAGCCAGGGAACCTGACGAGTCATTGGCCTTGGTGTCTCATTGGACAGGTGACAGAGGTGAAGTCAGAGAGGAAGGGACTTGCCTAGGCTTACTTGGGTGGTTCAGAGCGCAGTTGGGTTCAAGGCCAGGGTGCTCACTACCCCCATGCTGACTCCAGGCAGGGGGAACAGAGGGCAAAGCCACCGAGGTGGGGCAGCACCGACAGCGCCTCAGGGAGCACAGCTGGCTGGGGCATGGGCGCTGCGGTGCGCGGCGGGAGGACCAAGGGCTGTGGACACCAGGCTCAGGGGCAGTCAGGACAGTTTCCTGAGCAGGCAGGTGCTGTGAGCTCCTTCGGAACTGCTGGGGGAGGGGTCCACAGCAGGGGCTAGAAGGCAGGGTGAGGAAGGAGGGATCGCCAGGAGGCAGAGCGGTGGAGAGGCTACAAGCCCTTGCTCCTGGTGTATAGTCTCAGGTTTATGACCATGACTTTGTCTCCCCTGTGTGCGGGCCCTCCCTGGCACGATGAGCAAGCACAAAGCCTGCAGATGCAGCAGGAGTCCCTTTGGGTGCTGCGCTCATACACAGGGGGCTATAAGGGAAGTTGGGTCAGCACACTTATTTCTCTAGGGGTGTCCCAGGCATCCCCTGAAATGTCCATTGGAACTGGTCCAAGATTTCACACTGGTTACCGGGGCAACCACTGGTGAAACCCAAAAGGCCAAAAAGATACCAATGAATGAGTCCACTGAAAACTTCAATAATTTCGCCAGGCCCAGAAGAGGTGACAGACACTTCCGAGAAGCTGCTATGCATGCAAATACGCAGAGGGACACCGATCCTGACCGCCTGAACCCGGGCTAGCGCAGGGCGCTGCTGGGAAGACAGGTGGAGAAGCAGGAGGGCAGGCACAGGGCCAGGTCTCAAGAGCAGCCATGGAGTGCATGGAGCTGGGGCGCCCATCTGGCTGCAACCCCACCCCACGTGCCCTGTCCATCCCAGCTCAGGGACTCACCTTGCATCTTAGCAGCTGCAATAACGTCGCCCGCCGAGATGCTGGACACGTTGACCAGGTAGATGGGGCAGTGAATCTAAACATGGAAACATGGCGGGAAGGAGAGAGCATCAACCCCACAAACCTAACAGGCACCCGCATCACCCGGTCAAACCCACCTGGCCCTGGCACGGCCCCCTCATCGCTTAGCCCCGCCCTCAGGGTGCCAGCCTTATGCTGGGAGTGCAGCCCTGGCAGCTGCTGCACGAGCTGGAGCAGTGCGCGAAGCAAGGAGGGGCAAGCTGCGCCCAGCACCGGGGCCCAACAAGGGAATGAATGTGGGTCAAGATGTCAGGAGCTGAACCTCATATTTTCTACCAACTGACGAAAAGTTTTTTTTTTAATAACTTAAGGGACTATCTTAATTTCATAGTCATGAATGTGGCAACTCAGAGATAGTTGTATTATATTCCGTATTAAAAATAACTGTGGCTGCCGCTGAGGGCTGCTGTGTTGGCAGACAGGACGTGCCCTGGAGCAAACAGAACACAGAAGCTTCAGGGTCCAGAGTCAACACCAGGCAGGGCCCGTCTTACAGAGACGCCCAGATTTAGCATGGATGAGCTTTTTCTCCACAGAGCTGTGTGACCTCGGCCCACGGCTCAGCTTCTCTGGACGTGAGCTGGAACTGAAAGGGGAGGAGCTGCCGATGCGTCATTCAGACCCTTCCACTGGGAAGTCGTTGACACAAAGACAGTAGAATAATGTCCTCATCCAGCCCCCAGATTTATCAACTGCTGACGGGAGACTGTGTTTTCCCAAAGGCTATTCTGGGGCCTTCCATGCTTGTCACACTCAGACAGAGAGTGTAGGAGCCGGCCTGACGTTTGAGCAAGGCCCGACTTGGCACCAGTCTGCAGCTCTGAGACCAGCTGGATTTCCAATCTTGCTGTGTTCCCCGGGGACTCCTAACAGCACGCCCTCCTGTTTACATCCTTCCAGGGAGCCCGGGTCTTTCCAGGGGAAAGATTCTCAAGCAGGAATCACCAGCAGGCTTCTTAAAACACAGATGGCTGGGCATCGCCCTGAGTTCCTGATTTGCTGGGCTACGTGGGGCCAAGAACTTGCACTTCTACATTCCCGTCAGTAACAAGCGATGCTGATGCTGCCGGTCCAGTGACCACACCTAGAAGGCCAGTGTCTCGGAAGGGAACTCAGATTATCTGAGCAGATCACACCAGTGATGCCAGGAAGAGAAACGACCTTCGCATGGCGCTCTGCTGTTTCTAGTGCTTTTCCTCACGACCCCTTTGTGAGGACTGAGGCCATCATTCCGATTTTAGGTCACAAAGCAGTGTAACAGAGCTACCGAGTGCCTTGCCTGTGATGGAAGGCTTGTATCGGATAAAGGCCCTGCACCTGTTGCTGGGTGCCACCCCCACATGCATCAGCTCCCCAAGCACCCCCGCCTGCACCCTGCCTCCCTGGGGAGCCTTTTCCTCTTGAGCAACAATGCTGGTGCCCAGGGCAGAATGGGACTCCACTGCACAGGTTGGTTTCTGACCCCAGATTTGAGAACAGACTTTGGGTGAGCGGTCGGTGGAGGAGGGGTGGGGTCTACACACCCTGTTCGCAATGGTGATAACTCGGTGAGTGGCTTCAGCTTCCACCTGTTAGAAACGAAGGACAGGAAGAAAACAAGCGTCACCATCTCTCCCAAGCAAGCCCACATGTGGCTGAGACCTGCCTCCCAGCAGGCGTGCCGGATGTCCGGCACAGAGCCAGGGAGGCCAACGGCACCCACTGGGCTGGCCTGGGTGCAAGCCCTGGGCTGGGGCCCAATCTCCAGCCACCTTTGCTCACCCTGGGAGACTCCTAGGTGTGCCAGGCGCACCCTTGCTGGGTGCTAGCGGGGCCTCGCTGAAGTGCAAACGGAAACCTGGAGCCCCAGCTCTCCCTGTTTTCTGGTGTGTTCATTCTCTCCGCAGCCACTGAACCGCAGCACGGTAGCAAAGGAGCGACATCGATTGATCTCAAGCTGGAAATCAGCTGAGAGCAGGGTTTCTAAACCTCGGACTATTGACATTTTGGGCTGGACAGTTCTTTGTGGTGGGGAGCTGTCTGGGGAAGGTGAGATCTTCAGCAGCACCTTTTGCCTCTACCTACTAGAGGCCAGGAGCACCCACCCGTCAGCTGAGATAATCAGAAATATCTCTAGACATCGTCAAATGGCTTCTGGGAGCCAAATCACCCCCATTGTAGACCCAAGACCCTCCCCTTGAACCAACAGGTGATGATGACGGTAATTTTTGCTGTTGTTACCACTCCAGCCAAGCTTTGCTCTTTCACTCGTATAACTGAGCAAGTCCACTCCCGTGCCCACCCCCGACCCACCCCAGCTCTCACAGGTGCAGTATGTACTTTGTTGAATCGGGTGCATCTTTCTTGACCAATTCTTAGGTGTCAAAACAGGAGCTATATTCAAGGACTCTGGCAGATGGGGCAGACCAGGGGAGGAGGAAGGTGGGACCCCTCCCCCTGCAGGCTGACCCACTGTGAGCTCACTTGGTTCCTGTCTTATGGAAATACTGTCACATGCTGTCTCCAGCTGCTCACCCCTCCTGGCCTCCGCACGGATCCTGGGGACAGCCAACCACCACTCTGCACTTCAGGCTTTGCAAAAAAAATGCAAAATGGCTTTCTTCTCACAAATGGCCAGGGTCATAGGGCAGGAAGGCATTATCTGTCTAACGTGGTCCCTCTAGAACAGATTCCTTTATCAGGGGGGCCCTGGGGGGTTTGTACGGACATCCTGCAAAACTGTACAAGGACGCAACCAAAGGGTGGAAGCAGATCAGGGCTCTCATTGAGCATTTCAGTGGATAATAAGGTACCGGGGGAATGGAGCAGGAACCTGAAATTTCTTCTAACGTCTGAAGAGACAGACCTTTTCAGCCTGTCCTTTCTCTCCCAGTTCAATTTTGGGTACAGCCACCCCTGGGGTGCTCACATAGTCTCCCTCAGATCCTTGCAACCAGATTCAAATGAGGCCAAGTCAGCCTCAGCCTGGAGGAAGCCGCCCCTGGAGAAGCTTCCCCGCGGGACCTCCCCCCACGGGGAGAGTGACGTGGCACAACTGACGGTTATCAGCGGCTCTTCCACCCAAAATTTCCCGTGAGTCTCCGGAGAGAAGCTGACAGAGGACACTCGGGGGCCGTCCTCACCTCTTCCGGGCGACTGATCTCAATGCCTTCAGGGCCGGTGATACCCAGATCTAGCGCCTCCTTAGCACCCTGAATAACAGCAAAAGAGGGAACACGGAGAGACTCAGAGAGATATCATCAAATACTGAACCCCAGGGGCAGTCCAATACGCTAGATACAGCCCATTCGAACAGGCTGGCTGCGCCTCTCACTCCCGTGACGCTCGCCTTCCGAAGAGGGGGAGCAAGCACCCGCCCCCTTTGGGAAGGCTCTCCTGGGTCTCACTTCATCATAATTAGTAACGTCTTTTCCTTTTGAAAACACAGCTCCCTAACTAGAGAAAGGTCTGGGACACCAAAGATGAGCATTTTTTATTGATCTGGAAGTCAGAGTTTCCCTGCTGGAAATCTCATTAAAATATTTCTTAGAGCTGCTTTAAATTCCTGTGCTATAATGGAATTTAAATAGAGCATTAGAATAAAGACATCATTTAAGACTTAGAAACCCTTCTGGACTATAAAAGGAGATTCATTTTTCACAGACAGTAGGAAAGTTGCAATTTCCTGGCAAAGATTTGTCATTTGGGGTGTTAACTTTTACAACGGTTTTGTCTGAACATCGTGGGGTAGAAATGGGTGGTCAGGAATCCACCCGAGAACACTGGCGCCCTGGCCCCTCCCCCTCCCCCCAGCATTCTCCACCGCCTTGCCTCGGCCACGAGCTCTCCGTTTTCGGCGTGGACTCGGGCGATCGCCCCGATGTCTTTACAAGCGTAAAACACTTGGTACAGCTCACTGTCTCGAAGCATATACAAGTCCTTGTAGGTCATGAACATCTGGAATGAGTTGACACCCTTCTCTCTCACCAGCGTCTCCATTTCTGCTTTCACCTGGAGAGCAACACGCCAAGGCCACGTGAGCACAGATGTTCAAGAGACTGACTGGCAGCTGCTGGACCAGCGTGGAAGAGATGCGGCTCTACCAGCCGGGCCACCATGTGACCACCTCCCACAACCTCCCCGTATCTCGCTTTTCTCCCAGCTCCCAGGCTGCTCGGAGGTCCCGTGAGCAAGCGTATGAAGATGTACTTTGAAAACTGCCAAGCGTAACACACACACATGGGAACTCTACCGTTACCCTTGTAGGAATGTTTCTCCTGCCGTACAGGCTTGTGATGCCCCATAAAATGGCATCACAAAGACGGCACAGTAACGCTAAAAATTCAGAGACCCCGGGAAAAATCCAACACAGGAACAGTAGATTCCTGCGTTATGTGGGTGAGCAGAGTCATCCTAACATTATTTACATTGGGAAAAATGGAAGCCACGTTGGCCCATGAGAGGAAGGAAGTTGATGTTCACCTGCTGCACAGAACGTTAGGCGGCCACTGCAGGAGGGTCATGAAGACCGTGCATCCACACAGAAAACGCTCCTGCTTAACACGAAAGGGTTACCAGGGAAAAAGAATGCTTAAAAAAAAAAAGACTGGAAGGAAATAAGCTAAATAACAAATAGTGATTGTATCGGGGTGATCAGATTATGGGCTTCCTTTCTTTTCTAATTTTAAAATCTATAGTTAGAAAAAAGCTGATTATTAGAAAAACGAATATAAAATCCTAGATGCATGAAAGTCCCCACGACCTCTGGGAATGGCTGGTCTGACCTCAGGGTTGCCGAGAATCCAACTGGGCGCTCCATTACAGACCAGCACTGGGAGAGGGGGTGGAGAAAGCCTTGGGAGGCCTCCAGGAGCCTGTCTGAAATAGACACCCCCCATCTGAAAGACATTCAGCATGGTCTGCACCTTTATTCTGGTCCCAGGAGTGGGGGGTGTTCATGGCGTGAGGCCTGGGGGTGCCAAGGCCTTTCACCAGCCCCAGGCTGGGAATCATGGGAGAGACCTGGTGGGCCCCACACCCAAGAGCAGAAGTAGTACAGCGATGCTTCTCATGACCACCTTGGAAGGGAGGCAGCCCTTCCAACCAGGGTCCACCACTGAAGGACTTTGGGAAATTTCTTAATGCTTGTTTCTTTTTATAACTCGAGGGCCCCCACCCAAGTCCTGAGACGAGGTGATTCATGAATAATTGATGAAGGAACAAATATCCAGGTTGCTTCCCAGGGGTGATAAGCCATCAAACTCCAGGAAGAAAGCAAAAGCTACCTGCCTGTATTTGTTTTCAGAGAGAGCAAAACTGGGAATGTGGGGAGATGGAAATGGACGCTGGGCCTGGGGCAGCTGGATGACAGCAAAGCCAGGCGCCCGGGGCACAGGCTGAACTGAGAACGGGCTCAGAGGGAGCCAGCCCCGGCCACATACCAGGAGCAGCCCCAGGGCCTTGGAGCAGGAGTGGGGTCCCAGAAGGAAAGAACTACCGGGCCCATGCGTACCAGGCAGCACTGAGCCAGGCCGGGCTCCCTGTGCTGAGGCCTCAGCTCACTGCTGTCACTCTCAGCGCAGAAACATCTCGGCCCTCGGAGTCTGCCCCTGCCTGAGCCCAGCACTCCGCAGCACCCGCCCTACCCCCCGTCTTAGACTCTGCATCTGCTGGAAACCTGGCTCCGCACATCCAGCAGCGCAGGCCTGCCCACTGCCTTGTGGAGCCGTAAGTCCATCTTTTGGCATTTGGGGGGGTTAGGAGGGGGACGGGAGGCGTGCCCCACACCTGTGGGAGAGCACCACACCCCAGCCAGCTCCCGCCAAATGGCCCCTCTGCCTAAACAGCATTTGTTCATCCCTCGGGATTCCAGTGTTACCTTCGGGGCCCACCAGGTGATCCCCATGTGCAGGGCGTAGTCACAGCAGACCTTGGGGTCGGCCAGACCCCGGCACTTCTCGTAGGCTTCCACGAGGGAGGTCTCCTTGTCAGGCAGGACATGGCCAATGATCATGGTGGTCCCTCCGACGAGCGCTGCCTGAGGAAGTGGGAAAAGCAGTCTGGTCACTTCTCTTCCCACGCCCGAGTCTCCGACACGGGGAGGCACGGGGTCCTCAGGTGGACATGCAGGACATCCACGGACCCTACCACCCAAGAGGCTGTGAGGCCCCAAGGCAAGCGGTGTGTGGGAAACCATGTGCTGTCTGAAGGCGCTGGGCCGGTGTGTGGCCACCATCACTGTGGGCCCAGCACACAAACTCGCTGCTTCCTCACCTTGGGCTGCGGCTGGGGGCTTCGGGAAAACCACTTCCTGTGCTGCCCAAGCCTTAGGCCGCCCCTGCTTCCCAATGAGAAGACCCCGGCGCACATTTTTTGGCCAATTTGAATATACAGATGATGATCAAATATTTACTTATAATATCTATTCACTTAGTTGCATGTAAACATTTAAACCATAATAAATAAAATACTAATTTGGATGCATTGTTTTGTTTTATTCTCTCACATGGCATGAAATAATTCTACCCAAAGTTTTCTTTTGCATCTTCAACATCAGGGTCCTTGTCTTTAGTTTCCCAAGTGCATTAACTTCACTTCCATCCGTCTGAGTTTATCAGTGAAAAACTGTCCTGCTCATAATCTCCACAACATACCACTTGGAAAGGAAACCTTTAAAAAGCCTCACGTGTGAACACAAAGCCCACCTCCAGGAATAATAATTAAATCTGTGTGAAAGATCTCCCTGCTCCCCGCCTGCACACTTTTGTTTAAAACCGAAATTGATCAGGTGAGTTCCACGTTTCCAAAACCTGAACTGACCAAAGGCTGCTGTTCAGGCCTCATGTTCTATCCTCCAACAAAACTTCATTAAAATTAAAGTAATTGAGACAGGACTTCATAATATGAGAGACTTTGGGGGGGGCTCTGATAATAGGAGGCGCCTCCCTCTTCCCTGGTGAGTAAAAAGTCCTTCTGTTCGGTCCCGTCCTTACAGCGACTGGGAGTCAGATCCAGGTTCCAGTCCCCGCTATTCCCCCTCCCGGCGCGGTGGTCTCAGCCAGGCACCTCAACCCCTCTGAGAGGCGGATTCTTTACCTACATGGTGGGAATAGCCATCTCTTCCTTCTAGAAGAGTTGTGAGAGTCAAGTGCACATCACTTATAAAGTGGACTGTGTAAAGTCTTGTCCTAACGTGTGTGTGTAATCACTCAGAACTTAGCTGTTTGTCTGTGTTCTGTTGGAGAGAAATGAAATCATCTTAACGATTTCGTGCTCCTCTGTTAAGTTAAGCCCTTGATTGCAAATCAGAAATATTGTTGGGGACTAAGGACCGAAAAGAAAATTAGTTCAGTGGCCATAAAACAATTAAAATGAAAATTCTTGCAAAGTCCATTTTCCAGGCTGACTCTGGTAGGCCAGGCTGCGGTGGGAAACCCAGGGGTCCGACTTCTTGCAGAGCCTAAAGCGACCACCAGAGGGTGCAGTCCTGCGGCCCCTGTGGAGGAACGGTGATGAGGGCTCAGAGAAATGGAGAGAATGGGGAGAGCAGCAGATTGTAGCTTTACTAGCTGGCTTCTATTTCTGACTTGGCTAGATTGTGCTGGGCTGATTCATCCCCATAGCAGGTGGTTGTACTCTACGTATTTTGTCCTGAAATGTGTTTCTTGCTTTTACACATGGACATGGGGGTGTCTCATATATTGGGATTTCAAACACTGAGTTGTTTCATTTTTCTGTGGTTCCAGATTGCTTTCCTTTGCACCCCCCCACCCCAGTAAGACAGTAGTCTTAGACAGAAAAAAGGGAACCTGGAAAAAGAAGTGTAATAAGAGTGCTCTTAAAATCTGTGGGTCCCAGAGCAAGAGTGGAAAAGGAGGTCCACATACCAAATCTCTAAATCGTTAAGTCACAGATCTAGCTCTCAAACCATCACACAGAATACAGTCTAGCCTCTCACTCAGACAGCATACTGTCACACGCCCACGAGGCCTGAACTCAGACTTCTCGGAGACCTTGCAGTTCTGCACTACCTTGTAGGGGAAGTGGGCCTATGGCCTCTGCACCTGCCCCCAGCCCAGGTCCCCTGACCCAGGATTCATCCTGCAGCACCCAGGTCTAAGCTCTGCTCTCCCCCACAAATGCTGCTCTTGAGCCCAGCTGGGCACACGCTGGTGGTCTGGCCCCGAGGAGGACAGACTCAGGCCCTGGAAGAGCTCAGGCCTTCCCGGGAATTCCAGGGACCCAGAGTGTGGTCTAGAAGTGGGATAGTGGACTCTAGGCAGACATGGCCCCTCTTGCCCGGATCTCCGGTGGTCACGGAAGGGGTTTTGGAAGGAGTTGGGAGCACTGGGGGGTGGTCCTGACTTTCCCACTTACTGCTCTGTGCCTGCTCTGCACCTCCCCTCTCAGGGGCCCTCTCAGAGGATCGGATGGGAATGGGTGAGGGAGCACCGACAAGCTGGGAGGGGGCACACAAATATCTGGAATAATTACTTCTGTCACGCAGGCCTCGAAATAGGAGCTGAATGGAATCAGCCAATACGCCCGCAGCTGCAGGTGTCAGCACGTGTTCCCTCGCTGGCGGGAGCGACGCAGAGCTGGCGTTTTAAATATGTATGGTTCCTGCCCACGGGATGAATGCCGACAGGCTCAGTCTCCTCGGGAATGTGATAGCACAGATGTGACAGACCTCTTCCCCGTCACCCCCACAGAACAGCCTTGAGGACAGCAACAGCAAGCCCGACCCACTCCTGCTCCTCAGGCTTCCAAAAGGATTGTGTTTACGAATATGCAACTGCTGAGTGTTCACAACTGTTTGTATGCAAAATGGTGCTGGTTAAGCAAGCTGTGGGAGACGTGCAACGGAAGTCAGTAGAAATGATGCTCGGGGTGCTAAGCTTATCGTATCGTGGAAAAGGGGTGATGTTATAATGAGTGAAGAAGGCAGAGCTCAACATGTGTATCCAAGATGCTTCAGAACTATGTTTGAACACACACACTCCCACAAAGAACTATGTTTAAGCACACCCCCTACAAAGAACCAAAATGTTTAAACACACACACCCCCACAAAGAACAAAGAACAAAAAATGGAAGGAAATATACCAAAACATTTAACAATGACCGTTTCTGGGTAATGAGTTTCTGAGCAATTTATTTTTTATAATTTTCTGAAATGTATTTAATAGAATACATGACTTTCACAATATACATTTTAAAATAAATTTGGAGGAAGCTAAAACTAATTAAAATTTAGTTATGTGTTTAAAATACTTTTAAAGTTATGAGACATTTAGCCATACAGTAGAAGTATAGAAAATAATACAACATATACCCATGAACCCACTAGTCAAATATAAGAGGTTAACATTTTTGCCATATTTACTCTCCATGTCTTTTTATCTAAAAAATGAAATAAACTATTCCCAATATAACTGAAGCCCTCCTTCCCATTCCCATGCTTCTCCCCTGAGGTTGACAAAATTCTCCCCATCCATGTTTTTATGCTTTGACTATATTTGTTTTATAAATTTAAAAAATGTATAGAACCCTGATTGGTGTGGCTCAGTGGGGTTGGGTGTTATCCCACAAACCGAAAGGTTGTGGGTTCGATTCCCAGTCAGGGCACATGCCTGGGTTGCAGGCCAGGTCCCGGGTTGTGGGCCTGTGAGAGGCAATTGGTTGATGGAGGGGGGAGAATATAAAATAAATAATATTCCCTCTCTCTAAAAATAAATAAATAAAATATTTTCTAAAATGTATTCAAATGGTATCATATTGTCCCTTCCTTTTGCAACTTCCTTTTTTTTTTAATAAAAATTCAATATCATTAAGACATATTTATGTAGACTTATCTCATCCATTTTAATTCATTGCATGAACACTGCTCCAGGCATGGAATCATTTCCAAGTTCATGACATTTACTGCCAGGCATGGTGATTGGAATTAGAAAAGCAGGGTCTGCTACCATCTATTGCAGATGAATAGATTAAGGGCAACTTGGTCTCTAAAGAGGGACCTCCACTAGCCACAGAGAACAGACAGGTGCATGGGTGTGCTTTGCACACTAAGTGCAATGCAAACATCTCTGCGTTTCTGAATGCAGTTGGGAAAGCCATCGTTTGTTCCGATGGATCTGCTTCCCTGGGAATTGCTGAACCACATCCTTTCCTTTTCACATGAAAACGATCCTCCCACAGTACAAGAGAAGGAAAATGAACAGCTGGGTGGTTTTTCTCCTGTCTCGTCTCTCTCATCAGGGATCTGTCGGCTGCTCACTGACCCTCTGGAAGGCCAGCTCTCTCTCTTTTTTTAATTTAAAAATTCATTTTGTTTTGTTTTTTTTAATTATTATTATTATTTTAGGAAAGCAAGTATTTAAGTACCACCACACCTTGGGACATGAAAAACTCTCCAGAAGAAGGACCTGAACACTTTGCCAAGTGAACAGATGCGTGTGTGGACTTAGAACCAAGCCTGGCACTCAGCAGGTAACGCGTCCCGCTCCCCCACACCCCTAGTGCAGAAACACAAGCCCCCCAGGCAGGGCCAGTTTCATGGGCCTGTGGCCCGGGCAGTCCCATAGGCCCTGCCTTTGGAAGGGCTCTATGCTTAGTGTCCTGCTGTTGCCATCTTGAAATTCTTAATCATCTTTTAAGGAGTCCTTCATTTTTATCAGCTACACTGGCCTGAACTGGGGAGACTGGGCTCTTAACAGGCTTCCGCTGTCTTCACTGACAACCCGGCCGGATCCCCGGGGTGGGGCTGCCAGGACGCTGACCCTTTCTCTGGTAATTCCCTTCCCGGCTTCCTCAGTGCTGACCACAGCCTCGTCCTTTTTTGGAGTCTCCCCAATGCCTTCTACCAAGTGCCCCCTTTTCCTTGAAAAAACAAACAAATAAACAAAACTCACTGACCACCCCCCCCCAAGCTTTTCTCCAGGGCATCCAAGTGATGGGTTCCTTGGGACATCCTCTCTGTCCCTCTGGTGACACGTTTCTCCAGGTTTTTCTTTTCTTTCTTTGTTTTTTTTTTTTAATTTAAGATTTTGTTTATTTATCTTTAGAGGAGAAGGGAAGGAGAGAGGGAGAGAAATTTCAATGTATGGTTGCCTCTCATGTGTCCCACTCTGGGAACTGGCCTGCAACCCAGGCATGGCCCTGAAATCAAACTGCGCTCCCTTAGTTCACAGGCCTGTGCTCAATCCACTGAGCTACACCAGCCAGGGCTCTAGGGTTTTCTTGACCCATAATGTGCAGTCTGTTGAGTTCATCCTGCAGCTGACTGGTCTTCTCCAAATTGTACATTTGCAATTCATTGCACCCTAAACTTGAACTTTCCACTTTAGGGCTCCGTCCTGAGCGAGTGATGCTCTCACTCCAAGCATCACCATTTTTGAAACTCACACTTCATTCTTTGAACTTTCTACAAAGGAAACAGGCAACGTTCAGTCCACGGCACGCTTTGGGAAGGGGACATTTTCCCACACCCACTGTCCCTGTCACTTAAAGGCACGTTATATAGTTAAAGGCAGAAGAGCACAGTGACGAGAGTCAGACTTCATGGCAGGCAGATTAAGGTTTAAATCCCAGGTCCAGCACTTACTCACTGTAACACCTTGGGCAAGCTACTGAACCTCTTTGAGTTTCATTTGCTGACTTGTAAAATGGGATGATGACACATCCCTTCTAGGGTCACCCTGAGAATTAGAGGAGATGATGGCATGTAAAGCACCGAGCTCATCCCTGCACACAGTAGGAGCCAATGAACAGTAGTGACTCACAATACTGCGATAACACAGTTAATGCATAAGCATCATTTCTGTAGCACAAACGTGCTGTCTGCTACGTGTGCAGGATGCTCCAGGTGAAGCGAGAAATGTAAGCACCTTGAGGGAGATTAAGAGCCCAGTTAGCAAACAGGACAAGAAAATAGTTCACTTTTAATAGAAATGACTTCAAAATGAACAGAGAGTCCGTGCATCACAAGGTAAGGTTCCTCAAAATGACAGCAGCATCAGGTTCAAAGGCGCAGAGGAAGGGATGGATGCCTTAGGGAGGGCGGGCTGAGAGCTACACGGCGAGTGTGACGGAGCACACGGGGCCCTCGGACGGTGTGGGGATGCTGGGGCGCACGCAACTGGAGGACTGAGAACAGACTGGTTCTGGCCGACGCAGGTCTGGCTGGGACCACACTGCGTGAGCCTTGTTGCACCTGGATTCCCTCTGGCTGGCACAGTTGGGCCACTTGTGCTGATGGAGGTGACGGTCATGAGGGCGCTCAGGGGTGTGGGGTTTGGAAGGACTCTGGCCAAACCACCTCCCTGGACATGTCTGCAGTCCCAGCAGGCTTCTGGGCAGAGGAAGCCACGGAAGTCAGACTTGGGAATGTGACTGTGGCTGTGGCAATGAGCTGAGCTGCAGCGCCGAGGTGACGGCCCAAGGTCCAGGGACGGGACGGCAGGACATGTGTGAAACCTGTTCCTGGGAAGAGGCGAGCTTTGACGACCGAAGAGGAGGTGATGTAAATAATGGGGGAAGTTTCACGTTGTGTGGCTGAAAAAATACTATTAGGAGGGGAACAATTGCATTTAGGAGGAAAGAAAAGTTTTAGGCATCTTCAGACAGAGCAGCCGGAGGGACACTGGGGTGGAGATGAAATCTCTAATCCCGGCCAACATGCACTGAGCATTTCTTCTGTGCCTGTTCGACTTTCACAACAGCCCTGCATACTGGCCTGTCATTATCTCCATCATTCAGACGAGGGATCTGAGGGTTGATACTCATATCTACTAGGCTGAGAGAGACACCTCCTCCCATCCATCGGGAGGGGACACATAGGGGAAGAGGTGATCAGAGGTGACACAGAGGAGAAATGAGGTGCCTAGTTCCTCGGTCTCAGACTTTTTACCAAGATAGGAAATAATGCCAATATTCTGGAGGAAAGGTTTGGGGAAATCAGGAGTATTGGTCTGAGCTGAGACGAGGCTTGGAAGGACTGTATGAAAGAGGAATACAGGGTCAACAAAAACACACCAGCCATTGTAATGGGCCAGTTCCACAGAGCCAGCAGCAGGGGCAGAGAACCCAGGTTGAGAGGGTGGGATCCGCTGGGTCAGGGATGGCCAGCAAAGGGGTCCAGGAGAGGTCCAGCACAGCCAACAAATGGGGATGGGTCCCAGGGCAGGCCCAGAGTTTGACATTGCACTTGTAAGCTAGTTAGAAATGCAGCTGATTCTCTGATGGCATATGGAGAGGCAGGATGCTCAGGTGGGAGAAGCCTGAACTCTGGAGCCTGGAGACCTGGATTCGAGTGCTGACTGTACCACGGAGGGGTCCTGTGGTCCTAGGCCCGTGAGTGCTGGCTCAGGAGGGTGGGGTGCCATTGCTGGAAGGAGGGTTCCCTGGGGGAGGAGTGGGGTTCTGGTGGATGCTTTGAGTTTGGGGGAGGTGACAGAGGTGTCTAGGCTGTAGCTGTAAGTGTGGGAGTCATCAGTACCAGATTCGGTAGACAGAGGTAGCTAAAAGGAGAAGGTAAGTGGGGATAAGACACTGAGAGGCAGCCACGTAGGGAGGATTAAGAAACATAAAACCAGGAAGGAGCCTGGGTAGAAACAGCCAAGAGGTAGGAGGAAGCTCAGGCTGGGATGGGGTTGTGGAAGCCAAGCAAACCTTCCTACCAAGGCAAGAAACCCTGGTTCGCTGGCTCCCAGGGGAGGTGAGCTGTTCTAGAGTTAAGGTGTAGGCCCTCCTGAGAAACATGAGGTCCCCTCCCTACAGGTGAATAACCCGGGGCAGCTTTGGGGTCTCAGGGACAGTGAGCACATGGGCTCAGAAAGCCTTGATTTAAGCCTGCCTGGCTCCTGCCCGACAGGCAGACCCTGGGCGCACACCACACTAACAGCTGCCGCACTACCAGCTGCTGCACACAGAGAAGAGAGGAAGATCCCCGTGTCCCTTCCGCCCTTCAGCCTCACCATAAAGAGCAGGCCTGACTGCCATGCTGCAGGGAGAAGCTGAGAGCTCCTGTCCCCCTTCCTCTGCCACAGATTCCTCAATTCAAAGGGGCGCTGGCTCTCTCCAGGCTGCTCATGCATCCGTGTAGGTGGCAGAACCACCAGCCCAGCCTGGAAAGGCTACTTTCCAAGGATCTACAGTGATCTGGGGAGCCAGGGTTCACTTCAGGAGGGGCCGGGGCAGCAGGGGAGTCACCCCCACCAGAGACACTTTTGGAGAAAACCAGACCGGAGGGAACCTCCCAGACAGCTGCAAATCAGCCCAAGGGCCTGGTCCCTTTCTCCCCCAAAGCACGCAGTGCGGGTCATCGGCAGAGTGGAGCACTTCCCTCGCCCCGTTGTCACAAACACCACGTGGGGTACGGTTCATCATCTCAGGTTTTGGAGGCGAGCCCAGACTGGGATCTAGGTATTTTTGCTCCGAGCCCCATACTCTTCTGTAATATTGAGGACAGATCTGGTACTGCTGAAATAGTAACCAAGCCCAGAATATCACAGCTTGGGGGGATCCCCCAGTGGCAGCTTTGGGGTCTCCCAGAGGGTGCACGGGAAACAGACAACTGATAAGGAAATATAAGCATCAGCCCTAACGCTTCTCATTTTGGAACTAGGAATATGTGATTACCAACCAGTGGGAGGAATGTGAAAACAGGCATGGCTTTTCTCGTGAGACTTCATGCACACATCTGTACTTCAGACGTTCCCTTTAAACTCTGGGATGAATTGTGTTCACTCCCAGGCTGATTAGCGTGTCCCAGGGACACAGGAGCAGCTTGGTAGCAAAGAGTGACACCACTCACGGAAGCCACTGGACCACTGTGGCAGTTCAGCTCCTGCACCGAAGTCACTTTCTGGAGAGAAAGTCTTAGTTACTTATGGCCTACTCTGTGTGACGTTCTTAACGTTCATTATCCCATCGACCCTCGGAGTGACTCTGTCACCGAGAACAAGGGCTCGGGCACTTGCGCCCCCACACCCACAGCAGCATGTTCGACACGGTCAAAAGGTGGAAGCAACCCAAGGGTCCATCAGTGGATAAACACAGTATCCACACGATGGAATATTATTCAGCCTTTAAAAGGAGGAAATTCTGGCACACGCTACAGCACGGATGAACCTTGAGGTCATTATACTAAAGGAAATCAGCCAGTCACAAATGGACAAATATCATCTAATTCCACTTACGTGAGAGACCTAGAGCCATCACATTCACAGAGACAGAAAGTGGGGTGCGTGGTGGTTGCCAGGGGCTGGGGAAGGTGGGAGGGGGAAGTCAGTATTTAATAAGTAAGGCATTCCAGCTGGGGAAATGAAAAAGTTCTGGAGATGGATTATTGGGGTGACAACTTTGTGAATGTACCTAATGCCACTGAACTGTACACTTAAAAATGATAAAAATGGTACATTTTATGTGTATTCTATCACAATAAAAATGTGATTCTGTGGGGTGTAGTTTGCTCTTCTTATTGTACAGATAAGAACACAGGCTGGGAGGGAATCAGCCAGCCAGAACGAGCGAGGGCCCATCAGATTCTAGAGCCCCCAGGTTTCCTATACATTAAGCTGCCGCTTCTAGAGCTCATAGAGCTGGCCTGACAGTGGGGGGGGGGGCGCGGGCGTGGAACAGGACCCCTGGCCCCAAGATTCCTCTGTCAGAGTGAAACTGTGCTTCATTGGAGTTTAGAAACAGAGGGGTGGGCGTGGCTTGGGCTCGAATTACAGGGCTAAAACTGAGCATTGTGCCAACATGGAAAATTATGAAATGAGGAGCTCCAGGCTTCTCTCTAATCCAGAATGAATATCTTCACTGCTGTGCATCCAATTTAAATTCATTGTGTTTAATACAAAGCCGCAGTACAGAGCCGGCTGTCTCCCGACTTGCAGTTACCATGGAGACTGGAGATGATCCTCAAAGGGAGTTATGTGGCAGAGAGGACGTGGCTGCCAGCTTCTGAGAAGCCCAGGGGCCGCGGGAAAGCATTCTAAAATAGAGCCACACAGAGGGGCTCTTTGTCACCCATCCTCCTTAGCGGAGCCCCTTTGAATCCCAAAGTGGGAGAGTTGACAGGCCAGCGGGCCACGACCACCTTTATGAAGAAAAGTCCAGGCTGCCCACAGATGCCAGACGGGGGGGACTGGTCAACAATCCAGAAATAAACCACATGTAACCCCACTTGCTCTTCTTCCCTGTGACAGGCCTCATTTTGGTAGCAAAGCTAAGTGACAACAGTGCCATCAGACTACCGAGAGAGGCTGCCCGAGTCCTCCCTGCATACTGGCCAGGGGGAATGGGGGGCTGGACTGAAAGGGGGCCAGGCAGACCTGTCCCTGTACTTACTAGCCTGGCAAGTCATTTCACTTCCTGGGGACTCAGCTTCCCCGCCTCTCTGGAAAGGAGGAATACTAAGTATGACCTGCCTGGGGGGACTTTAAAGATCGAAACAGGTGTATAAGGATAAAGAAGGGCTTGGACAAGTGGGCCCGGGGTCCAGGCAGGAAGCTCAGCAACCCTATAGTAGGGGCAGGGGATGGAAGTTCACGTGCAGGTCCCTTGGAGAGTCATGCGCAGCCAGGTGCCATTTGCGGGGTCTGGGATCCTGGAGCCCCTCAGGAGCTCAACAAGCAGGAAAAACACCCTCTCTGGTGGGCCCCTCAGTCTAGAGCTTAGAGATGCAAAGCTGGGGCGCTCTCCCAAACACCGGTCCCAGTGTCATAAGCCTGGCAAAGTGAGAACCAGAGCGCCAAACCAGACAGGAGAAGCCACAGCCCAGGCCTGGCGATAGCACAGGACACTAAGAACGGAAACCTGGAGGTGAGGGTGTAGAGGAGAGGGTGGCAATGGCTCCATGGTGAGAGATTCAGCCCAGGAGTTTTACCCTAATCCAGTCCTCTCAGGATCCCTGCTCCACCCCCGTTCGCCACTGCCTCTAGCTGGGAGGCAAAGAGGGAGCAGGATGCACGCTCCCCCCGAGACGTCACCACAGTTCACGGTGCACGAGGACGCAGGTGAGGAGAGGACAACACACCTACACCAACAAGCAGCCCCATGTCCCGCAGGACCACATGCTCGTGGACCTCATCTCGGCCCCAACACCTAGTCTGGCTCCTTTTTTTACCAAGTGCTTGGTTAATATGCCAAGTTCACGGATCTTCTACACTTTTGGTTTATAGCCTGCACTCAAAAAGTTTGCTTGCAAGGGCATAGAAGAGCCAAAACAACTTTGAAAAAGAAGAACAAAGTTGCAGAACTAACAGTACCTGCTTTCAAATCTTACTGTAGAGCTATGCTGATCAAGACAGTGTAGTACTGGTGTAAAGACGGACAGACAGATCAGAAGAACAGAAAAGAGAATCCAGAAATAGACCCATATGCATTATATGGCCAGCTGATTTTTGATAAGAGATAATCTTTTCAGCAAATGGTGCTAGAACAATTGGATAGCCATATGCAAAAACCCTGAACCTTACCACATGCCGCAAACAAAAACCAGCTTAAAATAGACCTAAATGTGAGAGCTATGGTTATCAAACTTCTAAAAGAAAACAAAAAAAATTCTTAGTGATCTTGGATGTCACAAAAACTTCTTGATTACGATGCAAAAAATGAACTATGGAAAAATCAATAAAAATAAACAAATTGAACTTGAAAATGAAAAATGGTTGCTCTTCAAAAGACAATGTTAAGAAAAAAAAACCAGACTGGTAGAACGATTTGCACAACATACCCGACAAATGACTTGTAACTAGAACAAACAACACTGACAACCCCATAAAAACAAAACTAACAACTCAAAACACTAGCAAACAAAAATTTTTAAAAATGTGAATACTTCACCACAGATACAGAGAGGGTGCGTACAAAGACATTGGACATTAGCCATTGCGGAAATGTAGGTGAAAACCACACGACACCACCACACACACCTGTGAGCACGGCCAAAATTAAAAAGACTGACCAACTGTAACAAGTGACGGCAAAGATGTGGAGCCTGAAAGGAATATAAAATGTCACAATAGCTTTGGAAACCAGTTTGACAATGTCCTTAAAAGCTAAACATAAGACTTCTGGACAAGATGGAAGCCTCCTCACACAACCAAAAGATGGACAACAATTTAGAAACAAAAACAACCAGTACTGACAGAAAATTGAACTGTATGGAAGTCCGACAACCAAGGAGTTAAAGTGGACACATTCATCCAGACCAGTAGGAGGGGTGGAGAGGACTCGGGGCAGCAAGGGCTCGGGGCATGGTGCGTCCCGTCCCATGTTTGCACGCAGATAAACCAGGCCAAACTGGGGAGCGGGACAGACTGCACAACCCAGGGCTCCAGTGACGGGAAATAAAGCCTCAAAACACCAATTGAAAACACTTGTGGGGGTTGAGGTGCCAGGAGAGACTCCCAGCCTCACAGGAGAGTTTGTTGGAAAGACCCACAGGGTCCTAGAATGTACACAAACCCACCCACCCGGGAACCAGCACCAGAAGGGCCCAATTGGCTTGGGGAAGTGGGGGAAGTGACTAAGATTCAGCAAAGAGTGGAGCAAGTGCCATTGTTCCCTCTTGGACCCCTGTCCCACATAGTGTCACAACCCTGCAACTGGGTTGCCCTCCCCTGGAGAAAACCTAAGGCTCTGCCCCTCACTACGTAACAGATGCATCAAGACAAAAAAATTGGCCCAAATGAAAGAACAGATCAAAGCTCCAGAAAAAATACAACTAAGCGACAAAGAGATAGCCAACCTATCAGATGCACAGTTCAAAACGCTAGTGAACAGGATGCTCACAGAACTGGTTGGTTTTGGTTGCAAATTAGATGAAAAAATGAAGGCTATGCCAAGTGAAATAAAGGAAAGTGTACAGGGAACCAATAGTGATAGGAAGGAAATTGGGACTCAAAGCAGTGGAGTGAATCAGAAGGAAAAAAGAAACATCCAATCAGAAAATAATGAAGAAACAAGAATTCAGAAAAATGAGGAGAGGCTTAGGAACCTCCAGGACATCTTCAAATGTTCCAACATCCAAATTATAGGGGTACCAGAAGGGGAAGAGGAAGAGCAACAAGTGGAAAAGTTATTTGAACAAATAACAAAGGAGAACGTCCCCAATCTGGCAAAGGAAATGGACTTCCAGGAAGTCCAGGAAGCTCAGAGAGTCCCAAAAAAGTTGGACCCAAGGAGGAACACACCAAGGCACATCATAATTACACTAGCCAAGATTAAAGATAAGGAGAGAATCTTAAAAGCAGCAAAACAAAATGAGAGTTACCTACAAAAGAGTTCCCATAAGACTGTCAGCTGATTTCTCAAAAGAAACTTTGCAGGCAAGAAGGGGCTGGAAAGAAGTATTCCAAGTCATGAAAGGCAAGGACCTATATCCAAGATTGTTCTATCCAGCAAAGCTTTCATTTAGAATGGAAGGGTAGATAAAGTGCTTCTCAGATAAGGTCAAGTTAAAGGAGTTCATCATCACCAAGCCCTTATTATATGAAATGTTAAAAGGGCTTATCTAAGAAAGAGAAGATAAAAACATGTACAGTAAAATGATAGCAAACTCACAATAATTAACAACCACACCTAAAACAAAAACAAAAAACAAACTAAGCAAACAACTAGAACTGGAACAGAACCACAGAAATGGAGATCACATGGAGGGTTAGCAACAGGGGAGTGGGAGGAGCAGAGAGGGGGAAAGGTACAGAGAATAAGTAGCATAGATGGTAGGTAGAAAATAGACAGGGGAGGGTAAGAATAGTATGGGAAATGTAGAAGCTAAATAACTTATGACACATGGACATGACCTAAAGGGGGGGAATGTGGGTGAGAGGGGGTATGCAGGGTGGAGGGAAATGAAGGGGGGAAAATGGGACAACTGTAATAGCATAATCCATAAAATATATTTAAAAAACAAAACAAAACAAAAAAAGCTAAACATACACATTTCATCTGCCCTAGGCATTCCACTTCCAGGTAATTATGCAAGGGAGATGTAGCATAAATATACATAATCACTTATACACAGATGTTCAGAGAAGCTTGATCTGTTTTAGCCACAACTTAATAACCCTGAGTGAAAGAACTCAGACCAAACAAGGCATACATACTGTACTATTCCATTTACATAAAAATGTGAGAAAATAGCCTTGGCTGATGTGGCTCAGTGGATGGAGTGCCGACCTGTGAAGCAAGGGGTCACTGGTTCAATTCCCAGTTGGGGCACATGCCTGGGCTGCGGGCCAGGTCCCCAGTAGGGGGCGTGTGAAAGGCAACCACACACTGGTGTTTCCCTCTCTTTCTGTCTCCTTTATCCTCTCTCTAAAAATAAATAAATAAAATCTTCTTTAAAAAGTGAGAAAATACAAACCAATCTGGTGACAGAAAAGTGATCAGTGGTCACCTGGGTGGGGAAGGGTTACAAGGGATACGAAGAAAGTTCTGGGGGTTACAGGTATGCTTATTACATTAAGGAACGTGGCTTCCCAGTGTATCCATATGTCAAAACAAATCAAATTATACACTTTAAAAATGAACAGCTTATTGTATGTCAATTACAACTCGATTCAGTTGTTGAATAAAAAAAGTAACACAGATTTTTTTTAAAAAGGTGGCTTCCTAGATTAATCACGACCTTCTTCATTCTATATATATTCTTCCCAAGAATAGTTTCCCAACATACATCAAATTTAATTTCACTTTTAAATATTAATTAATACCGTGGAAAGTTTAAATCTAAGCAGGAAAGTTATTAATGGATTAGGGGATGAACTCATTAATCTCTAATGGTTGCTCCTTCCAGCTCTAAAATTCTGTGCATTAGTGAGTATGAGTATGTGCAAGTGTGTGTGTGAATGTGAGTGTAATATGAGAGAGAAATACTGGTTAATAAGAAAGTTCTCACCATAGTTGGCCCATAGTTTTATATTCATATAGGCACTAATTAAAGACCCTACAGCTAATTTTTAATTAACTAGAGATAAAAAAGGATCACAAGGAAGAAGAAACATGGTTGGCTGCAGTGAAAACCTGGGGGAACAGGAAGACAGGAACCACCAGGGGGCAGATACGGTGCCTGCCCACATTTCTACCCGTTACTGAGCCCCTCTAAGGCCCTTACATTCAATACAGGAATATGGCAAACCTCAGTGAGGTCTGGGGAAGAGAGATTGTCAAGAGAGACTTCTGAAGCTTTCGATAATGTCATACTCAAATATTTCTTGAAATGTTAAAAAAATATGCAAGCTTTAAGAAAAAGAAAAAATGGGAAAAATACCATTCATATATTATATGCATCACTGAAGTATGTGCACAGTACATAGTGTGTTTTTCTTCTTCTTTTCTTTTTTTAAACCCCAAAGGATGAGAGAATAAAAGCAGAACTTTTTGTATGAAGTATGAAAGGTTTCCAAGATGCCTGGGCTCCATCACAGAGGGTGCGTTCATCTCTATTCTTTAACTAAAGGTTTAAAAAATGCAATTGTCTGTCTGAAGATGAGTCCTTTGCAAATACTCTTTATTGTAAGAGTGGAGGGGCTCCTTGGACTCCATAGAAAAATTTTTCCAATACTAGATGTGAAAATATGTAAGAAACAATAGATCTCCTCTCTTCCATTTGTTCTAAGAAGGGCCGGTTGGCTGGCCTGCATTTTGGCCTGCCAATCAATGCAGATGTGGAAGAAAGGCTGCCAGCTAATAAGCAAGTTAACTGAGTAGAAGCAGAACATCTTCTACTAAATAGCTCCGACGCCTGCAGAGTTCAGGACTGGCTGTTTCTGCTTTTAAGAAAGACAGAAAGTTAACTAGAAGTCACCATCATTACCGTCGGGGTCCACATGGAATCTAAAGCACACACAGTCAGCCCTGGGAGTCAAAAAGGAATCCAGGTGTTTTGGTTTCCATTGGATGCTTTGCAGTTGAACACCCATACCCCCGAGGAAACTGCGCGAACGGATTTTCCAGGGGTCAGTCCTTGAGCAGCATGATCGATTTACTTATTTAACAAGCACTCGTACTGTGCCTCGTCAGCACCCAAGACTATTTTAAGTTCTTTACGAATAGTCATTCATATTCACAAAATACTGATGTAATCCCCATTTTTCAGAAACGGACATTGAGGGACAGAGGGACGAACTCACCCAAATCACACAACTAGTAAATGTGGAGATGAAATTCAAACCCCTCCTGTCTCAACTCTGCGTTCAGAACGACAGGCTGTGCCGACATTCCTCTATTTCTGGAGTGGCTACTCTATGTTTAGAGCTATGCGAATTCCACAGTGACTCACGAGTTAAACATAAATGGTGGTCTTTTCACACTGTTGTGGCTCAGTGGATTGAGCGCCGGCCTGCAAAATGAAAGGTTCGATTCCCAGTTCGATTCCCAGTCCAGGCACATGCCTGGGTTGTGGGCCAGGTCCCCAGTTGAGGGTGTGCAAGAGACAACCAATTGATGTATCTCTCACACATCGATGTTTCCCTCCTTCTCTTTCTCCCTCCCTCCTCTTCTCTCTCTCAAAATTAATAAATAAATAAAATCTTTAAAAAAAATGTTTGGTCTTTGTCTCTCCGAGTCTCCAGTCTAGCTGAGAGATGAACTTTATTCGGGACACAATGTGAAAGCCCCAGGACATTTCAGTCGGCGAGAAGAGAGGAGGTGTCTGGACTGGATGTGGAAGAATGTGGCAGGGGTGGGGCGGGCCTGGAAGGACGGGTTTAGGACGGGGGTGGGGGTGGGGGTGGGGGGGAGGGAGGGCAGCAGGGGGCGTGGATGTTCACAGGGTGGGGGGTGTTCATGAGAAAGCCTCATCCCCACAGAGGGGCACGTGCTGGGGAGCAGCTGGGAAGGATTAGACGGGAGCACCAGGTCCGAGGGGTGTGGCCCAGGGTGAAGACCCAGATGTCCAAGCCTGATGTCTCAGTCGACAGGCAGGGACATGACCCGAGGCATAGGACATTGTGAGGTAGAGGATGGCCAAGGTGACATTTGATGAAAAACAAAAGGTAAATGTGGGACCTTAAAAAGGTTTAAGCAAGAGATGTACCAGGGCAAAGTGTCTACGGGATGGCCGTGTTTCAGCATGTGGCCACCGTGAGGTAGGCAGGTGACTCCCCGAGACCCAGACTCCGCACAGTCCCCTCAAGTCAGAGTGGGGGGAGCCCTGTGAATACAGGGGACAGCACGCCCGTGATTAAGTTATGTTATGTGGCACGGCTGACTTAAAGAAAGGGAGATCATCTCAGTGAGCTAATCAGGGGAGCTCTTAAAGGGGCGGGTTCTGCCTGTAGAAAGAGATTCTAAGGTCAGAGAAGTTTGAAGTGTGAGAGGGACTCACAGTGAGAGTCTGGCTTTGAAGGTGAAGGGGCCACACGGCAATCGAGGTCGACAGCCTCTGGGAGCTGAGACGGGCCCTTAGCCGATAGCCAGCAAGGAACCGGGGACTTGAGTCCTTGAACTGCAAGAAACGGAATCCCGCTACCACCACGTGAACTTGGCAGAGGACCCTGCCCTCCAGATGAAACTCGGCCCTGCTGGCACCGTGGCTGCATCCTTGTGAGACCCTGGGCAGAGAACCCAGTCCCTCCGTGGCCAGACCTCAGACCTACAGAATTGCGAGCTCATAAATGGATATTGTTTTAAATCGCTAAATTCATGGAAACTTGTTATAGAAAAAGGGAAAACTGATACAGCCCCTGTGTGGGTATTATGAGGTGCCACCGGAAGAAGCAGGAGAAAGGACGTCCTCATAGGTGGCTGGGGAGGGGCGGTCATCTCACGAAGATGTCGTGGAGTTCTAGTGCGACTGTGGGTGACTCAGAGAAGACAGACCCCAACCAGCACGGCCAGACCAGTAGGGGGGCAGGTCAGCGGGAAGCATGGGCACAGTGGGGCAGCAGCTGGCCCACGCACACAGGCAGCATGGGCCCTAGACAGAGAGCAGAGTAATTTCGCTGCAAAGTCTAAGTGGGTGGATCAAGTAACCTAAGAGACTGGGAGACAGGCAGCTGAGGCCGGGCCCGGGGTGAAGGACAGTTGCCGCAGCCTGGGGCCTAACATTTACCGCTCGTGTCCCCTGTGCCAGGCACCCTGTGTGGTGTTTTTCATGCATCACCCTGTTAATCCTCACAGCACCCGTCTGTAAAGGGTAAAAACCGTCAGCTCAAGGGCACTGACATCAGCTCGCCTCCCCCAGGAGAGAGGGGTGCTTCATAAAGTGTCGTCTCCAGTAGGCAGTGCTCATGGCGCCGTCGGCCGATGCATGTCACTTCCAAGATGCCTTCCTCTGGTCCAGGCAAGTTCACTGTCAAGGAGACCGTGTGTGTGAAGCCCACCAAGAAGTCACAGGCTGTCTGAATGCGGGGACTGTCCAACTCTGGGGTTTCAGGAGCCCCCGAGTGGTGTGGTGAAAAGGGCCTCAGACCGAGAAACTTGCATTATGGTCCCACTACCTGTGGAGTTTGGGGCAACTTATTCATCCTCCTGTCAATGGGAGGTGGGGGGGACTAGATTTCCAAGGTCCCTTCCACCTTTTTACAGACATATGTGAACTTGGGAACATCAATTAATGAGCAGGATTCTGTGAGTCTGGATCCCAATAAGTAGAAAATGTTATTGCAGAGCTTTACAGAAGACTAAAAAGATACTTTAGTCAGAATTAAACAGCAATGGACAGAATACTGGCGTCAAGCCAAAAGAAAGGAAGTGAGGAGCATTTAAAGATTTAATTCCAAGACCGCAAAATGCAAAGGCAAAGAGCACAGGCTGCCCGGTGGATAAATGGGCACCTTGATGAGGAGGTTGGCAGGAAGGGCATACAGGGAATCGTCCATGTCCTAGCCTGTCATATCTCAGGCCTCTGCAGCGGGAGGAGAAGGCGTGTTAGGAGCCCTCCACGGAAGCTGGGATGTGGCCGTCCTAGCTTGCTTACGCCATCGCACATTCCCCGGGGCAGACCACGGGCTGGCTGAGCACCCTCCTGGTAGAATCTGGCTCCCACTGCTGATTGACTACAAGAATAGATGTCCTGCTGCTACTGCTTTTGAGTTGGTGGGAGGTTGACTCTGTGACCAGATGGCTCTGGCACAGGCAAGAGGGAGTCTCTGGGCCCTCAAAGAAGAGGGAGAGACCCAGCCAGACTTCCGTTCGATGATACCCCTGGCGCAGCCAACGTCTCTCACGGATGGTTTCTATGGGGTATAGACAGGAGGGCAGAACATGGCCAGGGAAACTAAGCAAGTACAGGGTGGGGTTTGGGAGCCCGATGATGGGACCCTGGGAGGCAAATAGGAGAGAAGCAAATGAATGAGACTGGCAAGGTTAGGGTAGGCCCATGCTTTCAGAAAGGATTCAGAGGTCAGCCTGGCCTGTAGGGTGAGGGTCAGTCGGGCGACAGAAGTAATAGGCAGGTCGATGTGCCGGTCAAAATAGCTGAGAAAGTTCCTTAATAATGTGCCTGCCAGTGTTAGAATCATCAAAGATGCTTAAGAAAAAATCCCGATGGGGGCCCTGGCTGGGTAGCTCAGTTGGTTAGGGCATTAGTTCAAGATGCCAAGGTTGTAGGTTCTGTCCCTGGTCAGGCACATACAAGAACCAACCAATGAATGCCTAAGTAGAACAACAAATCGGTGTTTTTCTCCCTAAAAATCAATAAATTAAAAAATAAAAAAAATACTGATGGGGGAGAGGCAGACCTAGAGACACTGATTTCATTGGTCTGAGGTGGGGCCTGGACGCTCGTACCATTTAATTAAAATTCCCCCAAGTAGTTCTAATGTAATTTGCTGCCGAGGGTTGAAAACCATTGGTTGGCCCAGACAATGGTTATCAATATGCTCTGCGGGGAGCAGGGGGCAGGACAGGCATCTAGGAAGCTTGTTTTCCATCGTCCACGCCTGCCCCCACTATCAACCTCTCAGTGAAGGGGTGGTGCCTATAGTTTAAAAAGCTTGGTACTGGTGTTCCCACCCTGGCCCCACAGAGAGCTCACGGTGGGGTGCATTAACAGTCTTTATTATGTAATATGAGATGTACACTAAGGAATAAATACAACTTGCAAGTTAGGCAGAATAATAACAAAAGACCCCATGTCCCACCTGCAATCCTAGACCTTTATTGACCCAGCTGGTGTTACTGGTTCTCTCTTCTCCCCTCGTCCCCTTGCCCCTCTGCCCCCTTGCCCCTCCTCAGGAGACAACCTCCGTCTTCAGTGGAGCCTGCGACATTAACAAGCAGGTGGTCCTGGCACCCGTGGAAACCCAGGGACTGGGCCTTGGGGAGGATGGGGGTGTGGGAGGAGGATCAAGTGACCAGCTGTGAGCAGGAGCCGCAGAGCCAGGGGAGCCAGGCAGAGCCTGCCACAGCCTCTGACAGAGGCACAGGCGGAGCGTTTAAGGGAGCACTAGAGAAATCCCTTTAGACCCAGCACAATGGAGACCAGATGCTCTCGCAAAAGCCAGGCTTTCAACGGTCTTGTTTTCCCAGCCCTGGCTGGTGCCGCCAAACTGACAAGCCTGCAAGAGCTTAGGGGGTGCCGAGTTCAAGGTCCCATGGATGTGACAGACAAGAACAAAAAGATGCAACTTGATCTCTCTTTTTTCTCTAGGCTAATCACTCCAGTGAGCTTTCCCTTGGAATTATTGTTCCATTATGAACTCCGGTGCTTCAAGTGATTCCACTGCTACCTTTCTTAGAAGGTCCTAACTAGGTCAGTGGCAGTTTATCAGGGTGCAGCCTGTGTGCGAGCCCCAGGCCGTGTAAATAATTAAACCCACACGTTCCGGGAGCACTGTTGTTGCAACAGCAGAGCATTTTCTCTCCCCAGGAGATTGTTAGGAACCAGAGGAAAGAGGAACCCGAAATATCCAGCGGCAGGAGCACCAGTGTGGAGGGGAAATCCTGGAAGGGAGGGGGTTCCGGGGCAGGAAGCCAGTCCTCAGGAGGATGGGAGGCCCCAGGCAGGACTACTCTGGGTGGGGTCCACTGAAGGGGTCGGGGAGGACAGGATCACGGCTGTGTTACAAAACAGAACTCAATGTGAGCAGGGGGACAAGGGCAAGGTGCAGTCTTGCTCAGAGGATGGATATGACTGAAGGACCTGTTTAGGTGACAGTAGCAGCCAGGGTGGCTGGGGCATTCCCCACATTCCCCAGAACTCGGGCCTGGCATGGGTGGAGGGTGGGGTGCCCGAGGTAGCCCAGACCGGCAGGCACTGGGAGAACTGGGGTCTTTAATCACACAAGGGCTTTTCTGTGTTTTGCAGAGGCACCTGCTTCCATGGAGGAGAGGCCTGGGGAAGATCGAGAGTTACCCCCCACCTCGCACAGAGATGCATGTGCAGAGGCCCTCACGGGCTCTAAAGAGCTAAAGGCTCTCAGGGGGAAACCTGTCACTGCGGGCTAATGAGGCCCTGGCAGATGACGGTGTAGAAAATAAGACAAAGGAGGCCAGCCTGCCTTCCGAGAGACTGGTAGAGAGTAGTGACAGTGTGGCATCGGCCCCAATTAAAGGTATTCCGAGTGGGGAAAATAACCAGAAAGCTACATTTAAAAAAAATAGATTCTAAAGAGAGGAAGGGAGAGAGAAACACTGATTTGTTGTTCCACTTATTTATCCTTTCATTGGTTGCTTCTTGTACGTCCCCAGCTGGAGCTCAAACCCGCAACCGTGGTGATGCTCTAACCCACTGAGCCACCTGGCCAGGGCCAAACTACAGTTTTTGGTGCAAGGCCTGAGCTTGCTACAGGAGGGGCCCAACATGGACTGGTGTGCTTATCAGCATCATGGTGATGATAAATACTGCGACCTCTCCTACATGACGGCTGGGAGTACACACCGTTACCATCAGTTTGGAACACAATTTAGCAGTATCTCCTAAAGCTGAACATATGTTACCTACGTCCCAGCAATTCCACTCCTGGGAATACGCCCTGCAGAAACGTGTGCAGAGATGTGTCTGCCAAAAGACACGTATGAGAGAGCTCACAGCAGCAGCGTTTGCGATCGCCTCACACTAGTAACGGCCCAGATGCCCACTGGCAGCAGAATGAGTAAGTGCTCCATGTGGCATATCGCGCGGTGGAGCTCTATACAGCAGTGAAAGCACATGACACACACCACACGGGGGAACGTCACGAAAGCAATGCCGAGCAAAAGAAGCCAGCACAAGGTGCCTGACTCCATTTACATAAACCGCCAAAACCAATTTATGGAGAATATACTAAAGATCACTGACTTCTACACTTTAAATATTAAATTGCATGGTATGTGAATTATATTTCAATTTGGTTTCTTGATTGGCATGCTGGTCACGAGGTGTGCTCAGTTGTGATGATGCTGTATACTTAATATTTATGCACTTCTTGGTATTTACGCTACACTTCAATAAAAATAACAGCCATGACCACAAACAACACTGGCCTGGCCTGGCCCAAGTGCATGGATGGTGGACCAGATATGCTCACTCACTTCAGAAGGGATCCACCGCTAGAGGACCCTGCCAGGGGATAAGGGTGGGGCTCCCCATTCATCAGTGAAGTGCCACCTGCAGGGCCCAGGAGCATCCTCAGAGGAGAAAATAGGGAGGGTCTGCCTACCACCTCTCTTCCCTGGGCTCAGCTCCAGTGGGCAGGTGTGGCCCCAGATGCCAGAGAAGCAGGCTTAGGAGCACTCTTGCCCAGGCACAGCCTTCTAGGGCGTGGTCTGTTGCTCCTGGATTGGGAAGGGGGCATCTCCTCAGGGAGAGAGGTTAAGGGCCGTCTGCCTGAGCTGGGCCGGCCCACAGAGCTGCGACCACAAGACCAGCCCCTGCCTGTTCCAGCAGCTCAGCCATGCTCTTTGGGGTGCGTGTGGGAGGCCTTGTCAGTGGCTGCCAGCAGCAGAAGCGCCTGAGACACCAGGAAGATGGACCCCTGGGGGGTGAGCCCTAAGCATGGAAAAGGGCTCCCTGAGAAGTCCAGGCAGAACAGGGGTGGGATTTTAGGGTGCAGGGCCACTGGGGATTTGAGGCTATGGGCTAACAAAGGACACAGGCCTGCAGCTGGGGGACCAGGAGCTGGTGGGTCCTTCTTGCCTGGGAAATATTACAGGCAAGTCCTCTGTAGATCAGACAGGACAAGGTGCTGCCGCCGCCAGGGCCAGGGGCTGGTGGCCCTTGAGATTCTGATTCAGTTCTGCATTTAAAAAATCTTCACAGGTGACTCTGCTGCATAGCTGGGTACAGAGGAGGCCCACATGGGTAAGCATCCCTTACTCGTTCACTCAACAAACACTTACTGGGTACCTACTCTGGTTCTAGGTCATTGGGCCTTTAAGAAGCCCATCTTCTGGTGCCCCGGGACAGGCTGGTATGTGAGAGATAATTACAATGTGAAGAGGTGACAGCAGTGACAGAGGTCCTGGAGCACAGTGGCAAGGTACAAGAACCCGCTTGTGGCTCCTTTCGGAAAATGTAATGTCCTCCTACTCCATTTGTTTCACAGGTCAGATTTTTGCATTTTGTATTCAGGAGCATGCAGTCGCGAAGCTCAGCTAAATAACTTCAGTACAGTCCGTGGTAACGCCCTCTGAAAGACGACCCACTACTGGGATTTTTCAAGCTGTTTTTAAAAATAGCAAACAAGTTAGGAGAGATCATAGTAGATAGTTACAATAGCCATGTCTGTTTCATCATTTCTGCCACTAAAATCATCTAGAAGAAACACGTATTTTTCACAGTCTTTAGGGAATTGATTTTGCTCTTCATAAAGGAGTCCATCAGACCAACCCTCAGCCCCTACCACATACACGGACAATAAAACACACCGGTGAATTTTCTTCTTCCGCTAGGTCTGTATTACATAACATAAAAATATAAAAAGTCAGTTCCCAGCCTGGGTGCAGAGATAAGCAATGTGATCCGCAAAATAGGCCTCAGCGCACCCTTTTCTGTAACCACGGAAATCCACGACGTCTAACCTGGAATTTTCCATTTTCGTTGCCAGAGTGGCCCCACAAGACCACCCTCTTCCTCTTGGCAATGCAGTGGGGGTGGCTGGTTCCTCCAGGTCTGGCCTGGAGCAGCCCCAGACACGGAAGCCGAAGTGGTGGGCCCCTTCGGCAAAGGGGAGCGTTACCTTGGTCCCGTGGTAGAAGTCGTCCACGCAGGTGGCGTTCATGAAGGTCTGGTGGAAGTGGGTGCTGGTGTCGATGCCGCCAGGGATCACCAGTTTCCCGGTGGCGTCGATCACCTTGGCCCCTCCGGGGATCATGAGCTCGCGGCCCACCTGCTGGATGATGCCATTCTCGATGTAGACGTCTGCCTCGTGGGTGCAGTCGTCATTCACCACCTTGCCTCCCTTGATGAGGATCCGCACGCTGGCCGAGTTGGCAAGCATGTTCCTATGGAAGGGGAGAGGGGTCAAGGTCAAAGCCAATGGAAAGGGTTCCATTGCCACCGAGGTTCCACCCCCTCCCATCAGAGCCCAAACCCTATGGGCAGAGTGAAGTGAGTAGGGACCACAAGGAAGTTTCTCCACAGCCTGAGGACAATGGTCCTGCAGCCAGTTGGGGCCCATGACCTCACAGTGGGACTCACTGGGAATCACGACACAGTGGCAGTCAGGGTGAAGCCAAGGCCCAAAGAAACATCAGTGTTTACCTTCCTGAAATGCCGTGTGGGCTCTAAAGCCTTTTTGTATCTACTGTCTCAATTTGTTCCAGAGAAAGCCTGGGGACTGGCATTTTACAGGTGAGAAAGCTGAAACTGCTAAGTAAGGGATTTATGGCCACTACATAGCTGAGTCAAACCCAGATGTCTTGTATGGCGATGTCCCCTACACCACGCGGTCCTGAAGATATCAGGGGGTCCTGAGGCATGTCTCAGAGAGCCAAATTATCCAAGCTCCTTGGCTGCTTAATCCACATCACTCTTCAGATGGATTCTGCTTCAGTTCAGCCTCCTGTTTTTGCCTCAGAAAGCCTGCTACCTCGGCTAGTTGCACATCAGTAAGCTCATCTAAGGAGCTTTTAAAAAGAAGCTATGCTCAAGCCCCACCCCCAGAGATTCAGATTTCTATGTTCCAGGTTGGGTTCCCAGAGTCCATATTTTTGAAAGCTAGAGAATTTCCTCAAAGTCACACAACGCGTCTGTAACAGAGCAGGAACTGAAAGCCAGACAGTTGTCTTCGGAGCTGTTACCGACGGAATGTTTGTGTCCTCCCGAATTTCCAGGGTGGCTACATTAGGAGCTGAGGCCCTAAGGAAGTTTTTAAGGTTGAATGAGGTCATCAGGGTGGGGCCCTGATCGGATTGGATTAGTGCCCTCTTAAGAAGAGACACCAGGATGCTCTCTTCCCCGTCCCCCCTCCTACCCCAGCACCAAGCACTGTCCAGAAGACCCCATGAGGACACCAAGAGAAGACAAGATGGCCATCTACCAGCCAGGAAAAAAAAGTGTCCTCATCAGAAACGAACTGTCACCTGGCACGCGACTCAGACTCCTGGCCTTCAGACCTGTGAGAAATAACTTTCTGTTGTTTGTGTCCCTTGCGGTTGATGGCTGACATTCCTGTGCTTCTCACCTCCCCCAGGCATTGCCCGTCATTCCTATAGCTTTCTCTGCTAGTCTTTGCTAAACTAAACAAAGAAAAGATGTTGACATCCTTTTCTACAGCCTCTCTGTTGTCTGTGTCCCAGTGTGTGAATACAGCAGAGTGAGGTGGTCGGGGAGACACCTTGGATGGACCCCTGAGGAGAGTCCCCCCAGAGGGAAAGAACCTGAGCATAACTGTTAAAATACATGCTCTTGAGCCCTGCGCCAGCCACGGCTGACTGTGTCCTTCTGCTCCAGGTGGGACAGCACATGCAGAGTATCCAGTCAGGGGTTGGGGTCGAGAGGGGATCAGTGTCAGTTTCACTAATTTATGGTGCTTCAAGTCACCCATTTTATTCCAGAACGTGTTAGCTGGTGAGCCAGTATCTGGTCCACTGGCTGACTTCATGACGTGGAGTGAATGTTTATGTTCCCCTCACATTCACAGGTTGAAGCTCTAATCCCAGTGTGAGGCCATCTGGACGTGGGACCTTGGGCGGGTATTCGGGTCACGAGGGTGGGGCCCCCATAACCGGGATTCGTGCCCTTATGCGATCTCTCTCACCACCATGTGCGGACAGAGGGAAAAGATGACTGTCTGCAAACAAGCAAGAACGTGCTCCCCAGGAACTGAACTGGCTGGCGCCTCAGTCTGGGACAGCCCAGCCTTTGGAACCGGGAGGAACGCGTTTCCGCCGTCCAGGCCACACAGCCTGCGGTACTGTGACAGCAGCTCATGCTGACCGAGATGCCACATGAGGCAGCAATGAACAGTATAATCAAATCATCATCAAGTAACAACTGGGCCCTCAAATAAATGTCACCGCCTGGGAAGACTTCTGGCTGTATCGCACATTCCTATTTGTTTAATCAAAAACTTTGATCATCCAGCTATTTTGTCTATGCAAATGAAAGATTTCAAACCATATGTCTGTCCTCCCAGGCACAAATAAAAAAATGTGCCAGATAGTTGAATGCTATCAGAAAAACATAAGTCAGAGATAGGGAATTCTAGAGCCATGGAGCTCCGAGTCTGCCTTTCAGTCTGTTGGACTTGACCAACAATGACCTTAAATCAAGGGAACCACTTGGGACTAAGGGGGTGGTGCTATGCTGCACATATAGGGATTTAACATTTTTTAAATTTATTCAAGGAAACAGTGATGTCTCCCATAGCAAGATGGTGGATACATTTGACATGCCAAGATTTATCCGAATGTGCGCATCTTGTGCCCCCCGATTTCCTGATCCTGTGACACAGGCTCCTCATGCTCCTGAGCCGGTGAGGGGTTAGGTGATGTGCAGGCTGGGGAAACAGGGGCTTCTGGGGGGGGATAACACTGTAACTTGGGAGTGCAGTCTTTCACGAGAAAGTCTCTTCATGTTTAAAATAGTAACAGTTACTGCTGTCTAACAACTTTTGCTGGACACCAGAAAGCTCCCCGCACCGCCCGCCCTCTGCCTTTTGGCTGCTGTTGAGCAGCTCTGCTGTGGAATGAACAGCACAGGGGTCTTCCTGCTGCGGCAAGTGGAGGTGACGGCTGCTGCTGCTTCTCGGTCATGAAATGCACCCCCAGCCCCCCGCAACACTCCTAGAAGGTGCACAGTGTTCGCCCTGCCAAGGAAATGACAAGCCCGACACTGTGATTTGGAGCTGCCTGCTTCTGTCATCACCTTCCACAGCTCCCCTGTGCCTGCAGGGAGGTGCGAGACGAGGAGAGCCTGCGCGAGCTGTCCTGCCAGCAGCTCAGCTGGAGGACTCCGGGGGACCCTAGGACTCAGCACAGACATGGCAGGCCAGGATGGCGCAAAGGTGACATTCTTGCAAAAAGACCTTAACGTCAGTCTGACAGGGGTTGAATGAAGACATACATTTCCTCTTAACAGGCATTGGTTTGAGACTCCCATTTCCTTTTGGCAGAATCCACAGAACAATGTGTGACTTTAGAAACAACAGTAACCGTGATATCAAGGAACATGGGAGACAAGGGCTACGCAACTGCCCGGTGACATGAAGGACCTGTGGCACTTAAGCCAATCATAACGGTGGACTGGGGTAGTGAGTGGAGGGGTGAAGCAGCCAGGCGCTGGGTCCCACTGGGGACGCACGGAATGGCACGGCTTTTCTCTTGCTCCGGGCAGATAACATTTGCTAGAGTAGCAAAGGGCAACATATGGCAGTGGTCTGGCAAAGAAAATGAAAACATGCAGCTATGATTCTTCTTCTGATTGGCACCTAGGAAAGAATGATGGGCGAGCTGTCCCCAAAGGGGCTGGTGGGCGCTGCACCTGCAGTGTCCTGGGGCGACTGCGGCAAGGGACCCTCTCTGAGCCAGAAACCGAGAACACGCGGAAGGCTCGACAATGCAAAGGCCAGAGTGGGGAGCTGGAGGGCAGTGGGGAAACAGCCAAGCGTTACAGTTCCTGCATTTGATTTAAAAACCAATATACTGCTCTCTTAACAGTAAAGCTCTAGACAAGCTTAACTAATATTAAGGCACAGCATAATTTTATAATTAATTCTTAACCGGCTTTATCAGCTCTTGAGTAGACTTACTGATATTTATGATATACATGTAAGGTACAGAGAATAATGCCACGCACACCTATGAACTCACTGTTGCCATCACCGTCGAAGTCCCCGTACCTCCTTCGTCCCATTCCACATGCCCCTCCCCCCAGAGGTAACTACTTCCCTGGTCAGTGTGTATGAACTAATGACTGATAACAGGTGATGAGTTAAGAGAAAGAAGACGAGATCACGGCCGTCACTGTCCCAGGACCACCAGGTGTGACTCTTCACCTGCCCTGACCGATTTCTTCGCCGCCGTGTCCTCTGTTTCCCAAAAGCAGGCGTCTGAGCACCTGATCTCACAATGCCCATGGTGTGGGCATTTCGACATCATCCAAGTGCCCACCGGACCAGTCGTGCCACAGGGATGTGTCATCACAGGGATGTGTCATCACAGTGACGTGCTACAGACAGCGCACCCAGCCTGCCCCAAACCAACTGCACCATCTCCACCCGCCTCCCTGGAATCTGGGGCTCTGCTGGGCGCCTCTTGCCAACTCAGGCAGGCGTCAGCATCCAGCAGGGCTGGTGGAAGTGGTGGGCTTGATTTTGGTCACCTGGGAGTTTTGTGCAAAACATTTTGAGGTATTCTGTAAGTAGAAGCCAGCCAGCTGTGGGGAGAGAAACTGGGGACAGTCCATCTCTCATCTGGGGCTCAGGCCTCTCCACAGACGAGTGGGGACCTCAGATGCGGGACCTGGATGGGAGGCAGGGCCACTCAGGCTGGTGGGGAAGCCCATGCAGGGCAGCCAGCCTGTGGCCGATGTCACACCCACCCTGAGACACATTCACCCTGGGCTGGGCAGGACAAAGCCCGAGGGTGCCAGGTGAGGGCGGGCTCAAGGTGCTTGTAATCCGGGGTCACGTGTACAAGACCATAAAGCACCTGAGTCTGGAATACGGCCACCACCTTTATCACCACACAGCAGCGCAGGGAGAATGTGACCAAGTAGGTCGGGAGAGCGCAAGTCTGCAGGAGAGAGCCCAGCCCCAGGGCCGCCCACGCAGGGCAGTTAGAGGAACAGAGGCAAGCGTGCCCCAGTCTGTCCACGGGATGGGTGTCAACGTGGTGAACAAGGGCTTGCTCCGAGAAAGCATGAAGAGAAGCTTAGGACAAAAGACCTGCCACAAGTGAAGCCCAGAAGCGGGCCTGGCTTCTGGGCAGGTGTATGTAAGTCCAGTGGGAGTGAGTTCTTAACAGGCTAAGATCAAGTAAGAGGTTTTAATCCCTCGGCTTCAGCTGACCTGGCCCCCCCAGTGGGGCTGGGCGGGATGAGCAACCAGTACCAGTGTGCAGGAGCAAAAGCCACATTCTGGAGGATTAGCCTGGAGAGGGTGGTAAGGAGTGGAGCCGCAGACCACTTGTTCACCCAGATCAGTGGAGAGAGGAACCGGGCAGCTGTCGGCAGACAAAGCGAGAATGTGGGCAAGTGTGCAGACAGGCTTCTCTGTGCGTTGACACGGGCGGGCCCCCCCCCACAGTCCTTGGCATTGGGGCAGCCACCTAGCTCCTCGAGGTGCCCACTCACTCACTGGGTTTGGGAGCTGTTGCACTTGAGGCTCACAGGGGCCCGGCACCCGAAATAGCAGGAAGTGCGAGCTTAGTCCTCCTCCTGCAAGCCCAGTGGCTGCAGGGCAGAGGGGGGTGGGCACAGCTGGAGACCAAAATCCCTGAGTGACGCTGAAGCCAGACCAGGCCTTTGGTGACCAGTAGGGTCACCATCAGCTGCCCCCTCCCCCCGTTGACCCTCTGGCAGATTCCTCAGCCTGCTGTGCTCTCCATGGCCCCCCCAGCTGTCTCCAGGCCCCAGAAGGAATTCCATCGCTTCCCTTGTAATGGTGGCAGCTGCAGCTCAAGGGTCTCCAGTGGCCCAGAGGGGGTTTCCTAGAATGCCAGCCACAGGGCGGAGAGGCCAGCACCCGCTGCCACCACAGGGGTGAAGGGGGTGGGCACAGGCCCTTCTCAGGCCGAGACCATCCTCAGGTGCAGGCGGGGAAAGTCACAGCAGGGGAAAACAATGAACCTGAGCTACCCAAGAAAGTACAGATTTGGGGAAGAAATTGAACAGAAAAATAAAACTTCTATTTTTTTCTTTTAAACTGAAAATGAGTATGAATTAGTCATCTATGACATCATGCAAACAATAGAAGGAAAGAAGCAAGACACAAAATAGTAAATATGGCATGATTCCATTCACGTATCACTCAAAATCAGGGGGCAGCGAATCGCAGTGTTCAGGCCGAGTGGTAGAACATGAAAGACCAAGGAAATGATCATCAGGGAAGTCGGGTGCAGTCACCTCCGGGGGTGCACTGAGGGGCTGACGTGGCGAGGGCACCAGAGGAGCTTTCTGAAAGCTGCACACACTCTCTTTAGTCTTTAACCTGAAGGGGGGGGGGACTAAAGCGAGAGGTACAGGGGTGTGTGCTTTAAAGTATTCCTGAACTCTACGTATATATTCTGCACTTTTCTGTATGTATCTCATAAAACATTTAAACATTAAAAAAAACAGAACTGCATACTAGTAAACTTAAAAAAATGGTTTTTTACTAGTTTACTAAGAAACTAGTACAAAAATGAAATGTTAACTCAGGAACCAGGCCAGATGAAAGCAAACAACAAGCTTTGTGTTAGGGGTTACAGGTAATTTTCCCCCTCTAGTTTTCCACACTTTCTCCATAAGATTATATTGACTTTATAATGAAAAATAAATATGGCAGTTTAAAATCATGCACATACATTTATATGGTTTGAAAAAAAACGAAGATGAAAATTTTCAGGAAGTCTTGCCTTCATCTGCCACCTTCTGGGAGATCTCCAGGAAGGACTGGGCTTTAGGAAATTTCAGAAGGGCACAGACTCTGGCTCTGGGAGGTGACTCCTTCACAGAGGTCCCAGATAGTCCATCTTGCACTTAAAATGTGCTTCCAGCTCTCCCCCACATGCAATGCGTTTAGCTGTCATTGACATCACACTGCTGACGCTTCCCAATCAGTGACATCCCCCCTTCTGTGCCCCTTTTGCTGCCTAGCTGCCTTCTCAGGGACCTGACTCACCTCTGTCACTGAGCCGAACAGGCATTTTCAACCCAATCCAGAATTCCTAGAGCCCGAGAAGCAGACCTCATCGGTGTGTGTGGAAATACATGAGTAATGGAACCGGCTTTGAGGAGATGGGCGGCCAGGCGGGTGAGCCACTGTAGGTTTGCTCATTTCCTTGCTAGAGACAAACTCACACGGGTAAGACAGCTCAAGCGGAAAGCACCGTGCCAAGGGGAAACTCATGGGAGACTGAGAGAAAGGACTGTGGGTGAAAATGACCTTGTGCCCCCGACTGGGCCAGCAATGCCACTAGCCTGATGGCGTCTGCAGTTCAGAGGCCTGTTCCAGAGAACAGCGGGTGGGAACATGACAGATGCAAGGGGAGCATGGGCAGGAAATGGAGGGTGCAAGGGTAAGGCAGGGCCTGGAGTTTCATACTTGGCCTTGCACTTGGCCCTCGGGCTGTGTGACTGTGGGCGGGTCCACGACTGCTCCAAGCCCCTCTTCTCAGCTGCAAGGTGGGCACCATCAGCACATCCTCGCCGTTAAACTCTTCAGGTGTCAGGCTCATGCAGCGTTTCATAGAAATCTTATAACAGCCTTATGAGGTAATTAGACATTATTATCCCCATGCTGTGGCGGAAGAAACTGGTTGGGATTTGTACCTGTTTGACTGGAATTCCCTGAGAGCAAAGCCTGGACCTTCTTTTATCCTTCTACAGGCCTGGCACTCAGAAGGGACCCCTTAAATGCTGGCTGAAGGAAGGAAGGAGGACTGATCAAATGAGACAGTGGTGTGAAAACACTCTGTGTGTGTATCAGCCACAGTAACAGGCTATTAGTGATGGGAAGGAAGTCTTCTCAAGAGCTCTGTGTGGGCTGGGAGGGTGTTTTTGCAAAGCCTGGGGCAGCAGAATAAAGCCAGCAAGCATTCCCTGCGGGGGGAAAAGACTGGAAGCAGAAGCAAGCAAGTACGGGCTGGGAACAGCAGGCAGACTAAATATATATATAGCCCTGGGGCAAAGAGGTAAGACTGAGATAAGGAAGCAGCTTGGAGAGCCAAGGTGTGAAGTCAAGGGGTGTAGAGCCAGAGGCTCGGGCTTCTCCATGTGAATGGAAGGCTTGGGACAGCCTGGAGAACTCAGAGCGAGATGCAGGAGAGGGGATGAATCGGGGCTGGTCTTCCTGCTTCTTTACCCAGCCCAGGTTGACTGCACCCGGGGGTGGGGAGCAGTGACTGAGGACCAGGGGAGGACCAGGAGATCAGCATCTGCTCATACCCAGGTATGAGGATGCATTGGGTCAATTAGCAGGGGCCACAGGATGGAGGAGGCAGGAGCAGAGCTGGGCAAGGACTGAACACTGAAGCTTCTGTGGAGGAGAAGGAAAACGGACCAGGAACGACAGGGAGAATGGTGGGCAGGCAAATGAGGCAGAGCAGAGACTGGTGAGGGCAGATGGAGACCAGCTGTCTGGGCGGCTCTCGTCTGTGGGAACCAGTAATAAAACTGATTTCAGCTTCTCTCTCCAGGAATCCTTCAGATTAGGGGTGTCGAACTCATGTTTACCAGGGGCTACATCAGCCTCGAGGTTGCCTTCAAATGGCCGAAATAATTTTAGGACTGTATAAATGTAACTACTCCCTAACTGTTAAGGAGCTGAAATTACATTTGGCCCTTTGAAGGCAACTGCAAGCCTGATGTGGCCCCCAGTGAAAATGAATTTGACACCCCTGCTTTAGATCAGTCAGAAGACAGTAACTGACCCCGTCACTGAACATGTGCCCAGTGCTACTAGGGGCCATGAAGGCCCTTGACATGTGGCATTTAATTGAAACTACAGCACGACTGCCCTGGGAGGTGGCATGCTATTTCCACTTGACAGACGAAGGTGATGACTACCCCAAGTCATACAACTTTATGGAAAGAAACAGAAGCAGGGGGAATCCTACAGACTCAGAAGGTCTGAACCATGCTAATGGGCTAACACTTTGACCTATGCACGTGAACATTCAGGAGACGCTTCAATTCTACCTACTAACTTTGTTCCTTGGCAAAGCCTCCGGTCAGGCCCTTGTCATCCACCCGAACAATGACATCACTATTACCTGGGCACTTCTACTTTGTCTCCAAGCCTCTACACTGTTAGCACATTGCTAAGATGCAAGGATCACAGAAGCAGGCTCGGCACCTGCCACGAGGAACTATACTAAGTGCCAGGAGCTGCGCCCAGCCCCAGGAGCTCATGAGTTCGAGATGGGAGGACACACAATACCCAGGTTTCAGTGGGAGTGAAGGGAAGGGCTGTGTCAGGTCCAGGGAAGCACTTCTCTCTGACTGGGCTGGAGGACAGCTTCTTAGAGGGAGTGCCTCTGAGCGGAATCTTGAGGGGTGCTTAGGAGTTCACCAGGGGGTGAGGGGAGACCCAAAGGAGGGCAGGCTAGACGGAAGCCAGCACTGGGACCAAGCTCGAGTCTTCAGGACGGCTGGTGTATTGGATGGATGAGGGTGGAGAGCAGGGGTGAAATCAGCCAAAGCCTGGCCAGAGATGCTGAGAGCGTGGACCAGCTGCTGCGTGAGGCTGGGAGGCCTGCTGGTCTGGGCTAGCAGGCAAAGACATGACCTCATCAGGCTTGCCTTTTAGGGAAAACATAAAGTACTGAAAGAAAACGTAGAAAGACATGTTTTTAAGTTCTGGACGGGGCAGCTTTTCTTAGCATAATCCAAAGCCAGAAACCAGAAAAGATAGAATTGATGTCGATGTGACTATATTACAATGAAAAACTGTGATGTAACAAAAGATATGGCAAGCTACTTTTAATAAGGACAAGTAAAAACGGGCTATGACATGTTTGCAACATATAACCAAAGACTGATATCTGTAATATGCAAGCACACTTCTAAATCTCAAGAGAGAGACAAATAAATATTTCAATATAAAAAAACAGGCAAAGGATACGAATAGGCAACCCCCAGGGTTGGGGTGGGGAGGGCGTAAACAGCTAATAAAAACGGAAAAGAGGTTCCTCTACATTGATGATCAAAGAAACTCCAAAAGAAACAACGAGATTTGGGGCAGAGATTCGGGGCACGAGGGGAAAGTCAGCACTCCCCTCCCTCCCCCCCGCCGTTAGCGGGAGGGAGCCGAGACGGACCCAGCCGTCCCAAGAGGAAACCTGAAAATCTGTGTGAAAACTTACAATGTGCATTCACAGCTAGGGTTTCTCCTAAGGAAATAATTGGACCGTTGCCTAGAAATGTATTAAGTGGGTATTTTGCTGCATCGTTGTGTATAAAAGCAAATGTATTTTGAGATCAGGCTTAAGGTCTGTCAAAATGAGGACTGTTGAAATTGGCGCATAACAGGAGGCCGTGCAGCCACTGAAAAGGGTTGTGTGGGTCTCCAGTGCTGACACGGGACACTGACCATGACCCAGTAGAACGTGAAGGAGGTAGCTCACAGAACAGGACCCACGGTATGGGGATCTTCTTGTGTATTTACATATATATCCGCATATGTCTATGAAAACTCACTGAAATATAAGAGAGATTTTTGCATAAAACACTGGGTAAGTTATTAACTGTAGGTGCCTCAGAAAAAGAATCATAGCAAGCCTCAATCTCTCTGTACTATTTAATTGTAAAAATATTCTTATAGCCCTGGCTGGTGCGGCTCAGTGGACTGAGTGCTGGCCTGCAAACAGGAAGGTTGCCGGTTTGATTCCCAGCCAGGGCACGCCCCTGGGTTGCGGGCCAGGTCCCCATGTGGGGGCATGTGAGAGGCAAACGACTGATGTATCTCTTACACATTGGTGTTTCTCTCCCTTTCTTTCTCCCTCACTTCCCCCTCTCTAATAGTAAATAAGTAAAATCTTTAAAAAATATTCTTATCATCACCAAGCCCTTATTATATGAAATGTTAAAGGGACTTACCTAAGAAAAAGAAGTTAAAAAAACATGAGCAGTGAAAGGACAGCAAACTCACAGTTATTAACAACCACACCTAAAACAAAAGCAAACTAAGAGGACAGCTAGATCAGGAGTGGAAACATAGAAATGAAGATCTCAAGGAGGGTTAGCAACCGGGGAGTGGGAGGAGGAGAAGGGGGGAGAAAGTACAGAAAATAAGTAGCATAGGCAGTAGATAGAAAATAGAAGGGGGGGGGGGGCAAGAATAGCATGGGAAATATAGAATCTAAAGAACTTGAGACACATGGTCATAAACTAAAGGGGGGAATGGTGGGGACGGGGGGTGGAAGGGAATGAAGGGGGGGAATAGAACAACTGTAATGGCATAATCAATAAAAAAATAAATTTAAAAAAATTCTTAAAATAAACCAGCTGTGGAACCAACCACAGTTCTGGTGCAGGGGCAGCAGCAGTGGAGGGGCACCGAAGGCTTGTGCGAGGGCAGGCTGTTCACGGGAAGGTGAACCATTAATCTGCCGGCTGGCCTGCTGGGACTCTCTGCTCTGATGGCTTGCTGGTCCTTCAAACTCAGCACATCTAAAACTAAGCTAATCATGCTCTGTCTCCACATGGCTCCTCTTCCAGTGTCCCCACTTCAGCGAAAGACACCGCACCCACAGCCTGGGAGCAAGCCAGCACCAGGGACATCATCTTCAGGGAGGAGAGCAAATGACAGGGCCACCTCCACAGGCAACAGTGATGGCCCCCTTCCTCCATTCTGTTCCCCGGGGCACCAGACAAGGCAGCATCTTCTCAAGAGGCTGCAAAATCAGAGCAGAACAGGTCCTTTAACTTGGTCCACCTGGTTGCTGTTTGTCTTGAATGAATAGTCAGAAAGATGGAGCAATTGATTGTTTGGGGTTCAAAGGCTTTTTCTGGGAAAAAATGGAGATACCTTCATTCACTTAGATCAAGAGGTAACGAGCCTGTCCTTGGAACCTGGCTGGGCTGCGAGCGCCTGTCCGGTAACTGCCAACAAAGGAGATGAGGCCTCCACCTCTTGAAAACATACAGGGGGTGACGGGGAGTCTGCCTGCCCACCTCATTCATCCCAGTGCCAGCATTTCCTTTTCACCTGCTCCCGCTGGCTGCGGTTGGAACTGATGACAGACACCTAATTACTTTCATAAATACAATTTATTCCCTTCTGCTTCCCAGAAGGGCTGGCCAGGTTCCCATGGTTCCGAGTCCCTGGCAGTGTCCTCCCCACCCCCAGCGCAGGCCAAGGACCAACCCCGGAAAGCAAGTCTAAGACTCGAGTCCAAAATGCCGAGAGTCTGGGTCAGGACACCTGGTGCGGGACAAGCCCAGCTGTGTTCCAACTCTTCTGCTGCTGAGGCGAAGGCCCCAGATTCCACATCGGTGCCCAACCCCTGTGCCCAAGCCCCAGTTGGTAAAGGGCCCGCTCTGTGTCACAGTCTCAGTAGGTTGGCACACCCCTCCTAGTTGCCCATCACCTTCTGGGGAGGGCAAGGCCTGCCCATCTGGGTCTGAGGTGCCTCCCACGTCGGCACACTCCCCTGGCATCAGCTGCCTCCGCTCACCACCTGTGGCCACACTCCTGTCGCCGTGCTCTGCCTGCCCGTTTTCTGCCAAATGCCTGTCTGGGTTCGCTGCCAGCTGTGGTCGCTGAGGTTGCTGGTTGTTTAGCCCAGGGGAGTGAACTCCTCCAGTGCCCATGACTAGTGGTCCCCTTGGCTCACCCCTTCCACTTCCAGCCTTTCCCAATCAGCCCAATTCTGTGACAGTTCATCTCAACCCGTTGCTTTGCTGACAACTGGCAGAAGGAAGCAGCTTACAATATTAAAACACATTTAGGTCAAGATGGAGGTATAGGTAAACACACTTTACCTCCTTGTGCAAGCACAGGAAGAATTACAACTAGACCTCAAAGCAAGTAACATCCAGAACGGTTAGAAAACCGAGTGGTATGGAAGTCTGATAACCAAGGATTTAAAGAAGCCACATTCGTCCAGACGGGCAGGCAGGGCGGAGGAGGAGAGGAGTGGAGAAGTGCAGAGACCGCGGTGGCATGGAGAGGCAGTGGCAGAGGTCCCACACTCACGAATGGCGGATAAAAATTGGGAGGGATACCTTGGGAGCAAGCGATCCCAGCCCCAGGCCAGACCATACAGCCCAGGGCTCCAGCGCCAGGAAGATAGATACCCATAAGTTCTAGCTGTAAAAACTAGTGGGGTTTGGGGGTATGGAAGACAAAGCCAGATTTTCAGGACACTCTGCTTAAAGGGTCAGCTTGGACTTATACGAAGACGCATCATCTCTGGGTTTCAGCACCAGGGCACTGGCTGGAAGGGCACCAGCGCATGTGGGGAGCAAGGGAAGTGACTGGAAGAAGGGCGAGTGCTGGGCAAACCTCCAGAAGCCAGGCAGCAGCACTGTCCCCCTCTGAGCCCTCCCCCAGCAAAGAGCCACAAAGTGGTGAAGTGGGTTGCCGTGCCCTGGTGATTACCAAGGGCTCTACCCCACACAATTTACAGGTGCCTTTTCTACAATAGGCCATGTTACTAAGACAGGGAGTCAAAGCAGCTCTACCTAATACACAGAAACAATCACAGGGAGGCTGCCAAGTTGAGGCGACAAAGAAATGAAAGCCCAAATGAAAGAACAGAACAAAACCTCAGAAAAAGAACTAAACAAATTGGAGATGACCAACATATCAGGTAAAGAGTTCAAAACACTTGTGATTGGGTTGCTCAACAAACTCACTGACTACGGCAACAGCATAAAAAAGACCCAGGAAGACCCTGGGCTGGTGTGGCTCAATGGACTGAGTGCCACCCTGTGAACTGAAGGGTCACCAGTTCGATTCCTAGTCGGGGCATGTGCTTGGTCGCAGGCCAGGTCAGGTCCCCAGTAAGAGGCGTGTGAGAGGCAACCACACATTGATGTTTCTCTCGCTCTCTTTCTCCCTCCCTTCCCCTCTGTCAAAAAATAAAATAAAATAAAATCTTTAAGAAAAAAGACTTAGGAAGGAAATGAAGGTTATACTAAATGAAATGAAAACTTACAGGAAACCAAAAGTGCAGGGGATGATGCCAGAATTCAAATAAATGATTTGAAACATAAGGAAGAAACAAGCATTCAACCAGAACAGCAAAAAGAAAATAAGAGTTAAAAAAAGAAGATAGTATAAGGAGCCTCTGGGACATCTCCAAATGTACCAATGTTAGGGATGCCAGAAGGAGAAGAGGAAAAACAAGAAATTTTAAAAAATGAAAGAAAACTTCCCTAATTTGGTGAAGGAAATAGACATACAAGTCCAGGAAGTGCAGAGATTCCCAAACAAGTTGGACCCAAAAAGGACCACACCGAACCACATCATCATTAAAATGCCACAGAGTTAAAGATAAAAAGAGAATCTGAAAAGCAGCAAGAGAAATGCAGAGAGTTACCTACAAAGGAGTTCCCATAAGACTGTCAGCTGATTTCTTAAAAGACAGTTTTCAGGCAAGAAAGGGATGGAAAGAAGTATTCAAAGTGGTGAAAAGCAAGGACCTACATCTAAGATTACTCTATCCAGCAAAGCTATCGTTTAGAATGGAAGTGCAGATAAAGTGCTTCCCAGACAAGATAAAGGAGTTCATCATCACTAAGCCATTATTACCTGAAATGTTAAAGGGACTTAATTAAGAAAAAGAAGATCAAAACTATGAAAGATAAAATGACAACAAACACAACTATCAGCAACTAAACCTTAAAAAACAAAAACAAACTAAGCAAACAACTAGAATAGGAACAGAATCAAAGAAACAGAGATCACATGGAAGGTTATCGGTGGGGACAGGGAGGGGTAAGAGGTACAAGGAATAAGAAGCATAATTGGTAGGTACAAAATAAACTGGGGGAGGTCAAAAATAGTGTAGGAAATGGAGAAGCTAAAGAACTTACATGTATGACCCACGGACATGAACTGAGAGGGGGGAATGCTGGAGAGAGGAGGGTTCAGGGTGGAGGGGGATAAAGGGGAGAAAAAAAAAGGAACACCTGTAATACATAATCAATAAAATATACTTAAAAATAACAAATAAGTACATGAAAAAGATATTCAGTATCACTGATTATCAGGGAAATGCAAATTAAAACCATAATAAAATATTATTGTCCATTAGCAATATGAAATATGACCATCAGAATGGCTAAATGTAAAAGGACTAATAATATCAAGGTTAGAACAACTGGGACTCACATGCATTTCTTGTGGGAATGTAAATGGCACAAACAATTTGGAAAACACGTTGGCAGTTTCTGTTCAGTTAAACATACACTCACCAGACTACTAGTAGTCTCAGTCTAGGTATTTGCCAGAGAAAGAAAAATGTGTGTGTATAAAGACATAGTAACTTTTTCATCATAGCCCTAACCTGAAAACAATCCAAAAAGGTGAGTGAGTAAACACTTTGTTAATACAGTACTAACTCCAAATAAATAAGGGAATAATACTCAGTAACGAAAAGCAAGTAACTCCCAGAGAATGGAATAAAATTTTGCAAGTCATCTATCTGATAAGCAATGTATAAAGAACACCTGCAACTCAGTAATAAAAAGACGTATGACCCAATTTAAAAATAGGTAAAGGGTCTGAACAGACATTTCCCCCAAGATACACAGATGGCCAACAGCACAGGAAAAGATGCTCAACGTCATTAGCAGTCGGAGATGCACATCCAAACTCTGGGTACCACTGCACAGCCACTAGGATGGTTAGACTAGACAAGACAGGTGATAGGTGCTGATAAAGATGTGGAGAAAAGCTGGGACGCTCATGCACTGCTAGTGGAAAAGTATGAAAATGCAGCCCCTTCAGAACACACCCGGGGGGTCCCTCAAAAAACTACAGAATAATCGTTATCACCCAGAAATTCCACTCTTAAATATATACTCTGGAGAAATAAAAATATGTCCTCTCAAAAACTTATGTGTGAATGTTGGTAACAGCATTATTTCTAACAGCCAAAAAGTGGAAACAACCTGAAAGTCCATCAGCTGGTGAGTGGATAAACCAAATGTGGCAAATCCATACAATGGAGTACTATTCAGCAATAAAAGTGTCACTTTTACCAACTGTCACTTAGGGGCTGTACAAACACAGACAGCGACGGCTGGGTTTGGGCCATGGGCCAGCAGTTTCTCGGTCTCGGAGTAACTGAAATTTTTGGCTTGTTAATTCTTTGCTGTATGAGACCATCCTGTGTGTTTAAGGATGTAGTAAGCAGTAGCAAGAATGCTGCTAAACATCCTTATGCTAGTAGCTCCAACTCAGTTGTGGCAACCGAAAATGTCCCCAGACACTGCCATATTGTCCCTGAGGGACAAACTCATCTCTGGCAGAAAAATATTGATCTATAGTGATAGATCGCTTGTTGGGGTTGGGCAGGGGGATGTTGAATAGGAAGAGGTACAAGGGAACTTGCTGGAGGATATTCTCTATTTTGGTTGTGGTGGTGATTACTCAGGTATATAAGGATGTCAAAACTCTGAAAGGTACACTGAAAATGGTTGTGTCTATTGCACGTAAATTATACCTCAACAAAGTTGTCTGAACAAGAACATAGACCGGGTTGGGTAGCTCAGACGGTTAGAGTGTGGTCTGGATACACCAAGGTTGTATGTTTGATCCCTGGTTAGGACACATACAAGAATCAACCTATGAATGCCAATGCACAAACAAGTGGAACAACAAATCGATGTCCTTCTCTCTCTCTCAGATAATTAAAAAAAAACAAGGACACATTAAAGAAAATGCTAAAGGGAAATCAGAAAAAGAAGAGCTATATGTTAGCAGGAATTAAATTTACTGCTAAGCTTCTTGGCAGTCCCAGCAGAAGAAGTGGTCCAGGAAGTAGAGACTTCTTCTTCTTTAAAAAAAATATTTATTTATTTTTACAGAGAGGGAGAGAAGCATCAATGTGTGGTTGCCTCTCACATGAACCCCACCGGGGACCTGGCCTGCAACCCAGGCATGTGCCCTGACTGGGAATCAAACCTCGATCCTTTGGTTCACAGCCTGAGCTCAATCCACTGAGCCACACCAGCCAGGGCAGGAGAGACTTCTTGTTGTTGCTCAAAGGGAGGCTGTGATTCACCCCCGGGAAAAGCCTGTGAGCCCTGGATCATTCTCTGGTCTCCCCCATCCAAACAAACATTCAAAAGAAGGTTTCCATCAGAATGTTTTAGAGAAAGTTGGTCTGCTTCCTATGTAGATGATTCTAGAAGAAATTTCTTGGATTTAAGGAAAAGAAGGAACAGGACAGATATATTTGACTGCCATTTTGCAGAAGATGTAGAAATATTTTTTCTAAAGGCCATTTTTAATATAGAGCAAACATTAATAAATGGCTGAGGCAATGCCATTAAATTGTAACTTAGGGTTGACATTTCTGGGGAGTGTGAATGTGATAGAGCCCTATTATAAATTTACATCTGGCGCTCCAACCTACAACGTAAAGAGAATACAACTACACCCTGTACATCGTTTCATGGGAAATGGTTAGAAAGGTGTCTAAACGTGGCTCCTCTGGTTCAGTCACGTCAACCCCCGGTCACTACCTCGATCAAACTCGTGCTCCCTGATGGCTTCTGCCCTCAGTCCAGGGTTCCAAAATTGAGGACCAGGTGTACAGGTGATTTGGGGGAGTTCGCCACTCAGACACAAATGATACCGACTCAGGAGCAAGAAGGTGGTCTCTTTTCCAGTTTGCTTTCTATACATCTGATTGCATCAGTGACAGCACCTCAGTTGGCAAGTGTGTCCCTTCTGATACCCAGTGCTTGCTAAGTTCCCCTTGTAACAAAGGGAAGAGCAAAGTCTGGACTGTTACTGGGATTTAATAACATTGCTTGGCTTCCATTGTGCTTATTGTTCTAGTAACTTACTTATGCATGACAAATGTTTCCATGTATGATGTTGATAATACTTAAAAAAGGCAAAACTTTTTAAAGAAAAATGTTAAGCATCAATCAGATAGATGACATTCCATTAAGAAATAACGGGAGAAAGGTTTATGCAAATGACTCAGGAGGGTAGACAAGAAAATACTCTCAGCCAGGAGGCTCTAAGCTTTTTCTGTAAAAGGCCAGGAAGTAAAACAAACACTTTCAGCTTTGCGGGCCACTCTTGGGCTCTGTCACATATTCTTTCTCAAGTAATCCCTTAAAATCATAAACGCCACACTTGGCTCCCCCCGCCGGCTGGCCCGATACTCCCTGGCTGTGGTTTGTCAACTCCTGCGCAGGAAGTTGTGCTGCCCGAGAGTGGCCGCCAGCCTCGTGTGGCTTTTGCACACTCGAAACAGGGCTAGTACGACGCCTGAGATATGAAACATTTAATTGCACGTTTTAAGTGGCTAAGGCACTCTGCAGTGCAGCTCTAGCCAATGGTTAAGGGAAGGTGTAGCTATTTCATACCAGGGTTAAATGGCAACCATCGATGGAAAGCTAACTGCCTCTCAACCTTCTTTCGACTTCCCCGGCCTCTACCAGCTCCTTCAGAGCTGCCAGTAGATTACACGGCGACGGCAACTCACAGGCATCGTAATCAGCAATAAAGCAGGGAGGCCTTCTCTGACCATGATTACTGAACAATGTTTGTCATTTCCTTAAAAAATGCAGATGGGAAAATTAAATCCTCAAGATAAATATGGAAAAAAGTGAGATATTATGTTATGATCGTGTGCCTAGAAAACCTAAGAAAATTAGCAAGATAACAGATTATAAGATAAATATAATAAAATCAATGTATTTTTTCCTATACTAGCAGCCAACCAGCTAGAAATAGAAAAAAAAAAGTTGTGTTCACGATGGTGCAAACCACTGCAGGACATTTACACAGAAAGAATAAAGCACAGAGAATGGTCCAGGAAAGGCGAATCTAAATAGAAAGTATTTTCTCTATTTTAGTCTCTTATTTTTTCATGGCTGCCCAGGGTCTGGAATGGGAATGGGAGTGACTGCAAATGGGCCAGAATTTCCTTTTTTGGGTGATAAAAATTTTATAAAATTAAACTGCATGATGATTGCACAGCTCTTTAACATAGTAGTGATCAGTGAATTGTACACTTAAGGTGAGTGCATTGTATCGTATGTATTTTATACCTCCTACAGCTTCACACATGTGCGCACACACACAAACTAAGGCACAGATTCCTACAGAACTTCTCAAAGTACATAAAACAGTATCTGAACAAAAGGAAAGAAATGTATTCTTAGATGGGAAAAGCTAATAGTAGAAAATGTCAGTTCTTCCAAAATATACATAAAGGCAATGCAATGCCTATTAGAATCCCTATGGGTTTATTTCATTATTCGAAATGGCCAATAATGAAACTGAGAAGTCAAGAAAATTACGAAGAGGAATAGCGTGGAGGAGGTAAAGGACTTCCTTGGGAGCATGAAAAGATGCTGCATGAGGTTACTGCAATTAAGACCGTGTGTGTCAGCATACGGTTAGACAAAGAAGGGAGTGGAGCAGAATACGGTGCTTGGTAGCAGGTCTCGATTACACACCAAAAAAGTGATTTTTCAGTCCAGCAGGAAAAGATGGATGGGGCTGGTATTGCTGGCTATTTGTCTGGAATAAAATGCAGTTGACTCCCTACTATGGCATTTCCCCAAATCTGTAACTTATCTGGGATTTAGTTCAGTATAAAACATAAAACCATAAAAATATGAGAAGAAAGCCCAGGAAACTACATGTACAACCTAGGAACAGAGAAGTTTTAACTCAGGTTGAAAACGCAGAAGCCATATGGAAAAGTCACATTTCTGACTTCATACAAAGTTTTAAAATTTGGTAAAGGAAATGATATCCTAGAAATAAGTCAATAAACAATGCAAAGTCCGGGAGAGCATATGCACCCAATAACTATAAGCTCTTACAAATTGATAAGAGTATAATCACGAGAAAGATGGGCACAGGACAGCAATAAGTGGTACACAGAAGAGCAAATGTAATGAGTAACCACATGTAAAGAGAGGTTCACCTCTCCAGCAACCAGAGATGCGAATGGAAGCCACAAGGAGGTACCACTTCACACCCATCAGGGCAGCAAAGCTTTCCGGGCAATGCCCAGCACTGGCAGGCTTGAGGGAGGCCAGAGGGGGCAGGGAGGTTGGGAGTGGCCGCGGAGCGATGCTGATGGAGATGTGGATAACATGCTTTATGAAAACAGCATCAAAAGGCCTCTATTAAAATTTTAAAAAGATCTCTGAGTCAGCAACTCCACCCCTAGGACTTTATTTTCCATCCATAGAAATATAAGCATGAGAACATAAGAGGGTGTGTACAGAGTGGTCCACCGCAATGCTGTTGGTACAAACAAACAAACAAACAAACGCAAAACCAAACAGTGGAAACAAAATGAATACCCAGCAGAAGGGAATGGGTGCAACTTTGGGTGGCACCACCCAAAGGAAAACTCTCGCCTACTCACTGCACTTCGACACTGACCACCTGGAGTTGGTGCGGACCCTCCCAGGCTAAAGGCTCAGTCCCACCCACTGTGCTCACTGCAGGTGCCAGTCGCATGTCCCAGGTTGTCACCTGTACTTCCTACCAACTGACCATAAATCAGAGGCTCCCGCCACCCCTTCGTCAAGTTTGATAATTTGGGAGAAGGACTCACGAAGCTCAGAGACACACTTTACTTACTGTTACTGGATAAAACTTAGGAACAGGCGAATGGAAGAGATGCACAGAGCAAGGCCTGGAGAAGGGCTGTGGGGCTGGCCCTTTCGGGGCTCACCATCCTCCCAGCACCTTGACCTGTTCAACCTGGAAGCTCCCCAAACGCCGGAGGGTTTTTATGTGGACACGGTGGCCGATCATCGGCCATGGGTGTTTAACTCCATCTCCAGCCCCTCTCCCCTCCGCAGAGGTTGGGTGGGGACGGGTGGGAAGTGGGGCTGAAAGTTTCCAACCCTCTAATCACCAAGTTAGTTCCCTTGGCAACCAGCTTCCATGCTCTGAGAGTCACCTTATTAGCATAAACTCAGGAATGGTTGAAAGGGCTTATTATGAATAAGAAAAGACGTTCTTCTCACCCCCAATCAATCAGGAAATTACAAGAATTTTAGGAGCTTTTTGTCAGGAACTGGGGATGAAGACCAAATATATATATACATACATATACATACATACATACATATATATATATACACACACATTTTTATTATATCATGATATCCCATTATGCATGCCATAAAATATTATGCAACTTTTAAAGAGATCTATACCAATTGGCTTAAAGCTTTTTCCAAAGTGTAACAAAAAAGACAAATGGTAGAGATGACAGACTTTATCAAAGTGGAAATCCAATACATATATCCATGACATCTGTACATAATAAGATTCTATTTGGGTAAAATGAGTAAGGGCAAAAACTACCTATGTATGTGTCTTTATCTAGTATACAACGATGTGTAAGAAGCAAACCGTGGGTGAGACACCCCTGCCCACACTGATCACCTGGGGGGAGGAGGGGGTAGAGAGTGGGAGGAGAGAAGCAGAAGACAGAGAAAATGAAAGGGAAAAACATCCAGCTTTTTAAAAAGAAAGACAAAAATACCAACAATTAAAAACAGAAGGAATGTTTTCGTGTGTGTGTGCACTTGCTCACACGCACACCTACACAATTAGATGCACCAACAGTCACCAAAATACAAGTGGTGGCTACCTTAGGGTAGTGGGGTTTCAGGGGACTTTTACTTCATTTTTTACATGTTTAACATCGTTTAAATGTTTTAGTGAATATAAAACCAGAGGCGGGGGACGCAACCCCGCCCTTTTAAGGCCACTCAACGGTCCGAGCCGCCCTGGTGTACCATGCACACGCCTAATCCTTACAGGGCAGTGCAATGAATGAGGACAGCAGGGTTCTGAAGGGTTGGGTCACTTACAGGGATCACACAGATTACTCCTAAGTGTGAAAGGTGGGACCTGAACCTGGGTGGGACCAGCCCCTGCGCGTTGTACTCTCACGTTACAGACCATACTGGTCACAGGGTGTTTACCTTCTCTCCAGCCAACCCATGTGCCCTTCACCCACCGGGTGCGCCTCACTGTCCTGGATGGTGGGCTTCGAAATGAGTACCGCAGAGCCCCCCCCCCCCCAAGTCTCCACCTCTGCTAGCACGTCGGGTGGGAAGGCCTGTGTGTGGGGGATCTTTGTGTTAACAACTTCATTCATACTGGGCACCGGGTCTTGAAATGTTCAATTTGCTGACCACCGCTTCGGCGTTGGGAACCACAAAAAGAGAAGCCCTGGCCTGTTTTCCAGGTTCTTGACTGTGTCTTCGCTTACAGGATCTTTCTTGTGGGCCCTACCCGCTATGATACATTTTTATACAATACAATATGCATCGATTACTCCAAGTTCACCATATACTTAAAAAGAAAAAACCCCAAACCTATTTACACATCTTAATTGAGAACAGAGGATTCTACAATTAAGAGGATAGATTGTATTTTCTATGCTATTTATTGGCTATTAGCACATGAAGGATGTGAGCAAAGGTTCTTGAAGAAAGGAAGAATGAGCCCTGGCTGGTGTGGCTCAATGGATGAAGTGCTGGCCTGCAAACCAAAGGGTTGCAGGTTCGATTCCCAGTCAGGGCACGTGCCTGGGTTGCCAGCCAGGCCCCCAGTGCGGTGCCCACGAGAGGCAACCACACATTGATGCTTCTCTCCCTCCCTTCTCCTCTCGAAAAATAAATAAATAAAGTCTTTAAAAAAGAAAAGAAAGGGGAGATGAGACTCATTATTTTAAAACAAGCTTTAAAAAAGGAAAAAAACACATTACATTTATGCACAGGATTTTGTTAAACACAGACTAAACTAAATATATTTTGAAACGTATCATTGTCTTCATTGATTTTCACCAGTAAATAAATTTCAGAGGGTAGTCTGGAAGCCCAGGGGAACTAGAATATAAATTCTCACAGATAGAGACAAGTTCGGCCCATTTTCTGCCCTCTCAGGCCCATCTGGGAGGGGAGGGGTTACTCACCCAGCACACAGACCCACAGAGGGGAAGATCCGGGCAGAGATGGAGCAGGGGGTGGGCGCGTGCTCGGCTGCTCCTACCCACCTTCGTCTGCCCCTCACCCCCGCCCCCAGGCCTTTCCAGTCTGACATCAGCCAAACTCATCCTGCCCAACCTGCAGTTTCGCACCCGTCCCTCTGCCTGAATGGCCCCTCTCCCCAATCCCGCCAGAACACCTTGTCAGGATTTTTCTTAAATCCTCACCCGAGGATATGTTTACTGATTTGGGAGACACACATGCACAAACACACAAAGATTGATGTGAGAGAGAAACACTGATCAGTTGTCTCCTATATGCACTCAGGGAATCAAACCTCCAACCTAGGTATGTGCCCTGACCAGGAATGGAACAGGCAATCTTTCGGTGCTCAGGGTGATGTTCCAACCAACCGTGCCGGCTGGTCAGGGCCAGACAGACCTCTGAAGTACCTAATGAGCAGAACTCTCAGCTGGTGGGTGGCCCTGAGCCACCTCAGTCACACTCTGCCACTTCTGCACACCAGTTACATAATCTTCAGGGTGGTGCCTCCCTCTGCCCTGTCTCTTCCCACTGTACTTAGGTATTAGCATGGTACCTGGCTACCTAGCAGCAGAGGCTCAGGAATCTTAATCACCTTCCCCTTTCATCACCTATGCAAATAATCCTACTTTCAGATTTTTACCTGCTCTGGATAGAGACCTGTGGGAGCTGTCAGAATCAGCGAGGCCTGCCCTTTCGGACGGGCCCCAGGGGGCGGCGTGACGTGGGCCTTGGAACGCACAGGGTGCCTCTTCCTGCGGCGCTCTGGCGGGCACACACTTTAACTACATGTAACTTCCAAAATTCGGTATGACTTCATATCAAAACCAAAAAAGGTGTATTTTGAATTAGAGTGCAGACATGGTATTACTTTTTAAAAAGATTATTTATTTATTTTTAGAGAGAGGGGGAGGAAGGGCGAAAGAGAAAGGGAAACATTAGTGTGCAAGACATATATTGATCTGTTGCCTCTCTCACACTCTCAGCTGGGGACCTGGCCTCAACCCAGGCATGTGTCCCGACTGGGAATTGAACCACTGTCCTTTCGGTTCACAAGACAGCACTCAATCCACTGAGCCACACCAGCCGGGGCCGTATTGCTTTTTTAAGATTAAAAAATGAGGCTTCAACTGCCACAGAAGGTCACATATGATTCCATCTACACGAAATGTCCAGAACAGGAAAACCAATAGACAGAAAGTAGATCAGCTGGTTCCAGGAGCTGGGAGGTGGGGTGGGGATGGGAGGGGGGTGGAGGGTGTGGGGAGTGATTGTTAATGAATAGAAGGTTTCTTCTGGGTGATGAAAATGTTGCAAAATTATAGTGTGGTGGCGGCTGCACAACTGTGTCAATACACTAAAAACCAGAGCTGTATACATGATGGGTGACTTCATGGTATGTAAGTTGTATCTCAGTAAAGCTGTTAATAAGGCTTCAAGGACATTCGGAACTTGTATCAGGGCGCTTTGGGCTCGGACCACAGGGCGAGCTTTCAGGAGCAGACATGGGGAAGACTGGAACGCCAGCCTGGCCCACAAATCAAGAAACAGGTTCCCAGGAGGGCACTGGGGTACAGCTATGGGCCCCAGGGTCAAGACTGTCCCCCCCCGCTCCTGGCCAGCAGCTGCACTGAGCCAGTGTTATAAGTGGGGCTCAGGTGCCAAAAGCCTGGCGCTGTTTCTGAAAATGGATCTGTGAACATTATGTGAGCATATGGACAGGGTTTGATAGAAAAAGCAAAAATCACATTAGCCGTATTAGCAAAATGGCCTATGGGCGATTTTATAATTGATTAAATGTTAAACTAGTATACTGATAGATTTCAAAGTATAAAATTTTAAACCCTATATTATAAAAGGTATGAAATATTTAAGTGTATAAGGGACTCAGAGTTCAAGCAGTAAATCTAGGTTTTAAGTTTGTCCTTTTTTTTTTTTTTTTTTAGAATGGACAGGGGAGAAGAAAGAGAGGGAGAGAAACATCAATGTGTGGTTGCCTCTCATGGACCCACCCCTGGGGACCTGGCCTGCAACCCAGGCATGTGCCCTGGCTGGGAATCCAGCAGAGACCCTCTGATTCGCAGGCAGGCACTCAACCACTGAGCCCACCAGCCAGAGCGTAAATCTAGGTTTGAAAGCAGTGATACATCTGCTCTCACTCACCTGCTTGTTTAAGGGCCGATATCAAACTCGATAGGACATGTGACAAGAAAACATCTTTCTCAGGGACAACCTGGGCTGTGAATGGGTCTCACAAGGAAAAATCAGCCAAGTCAGGAATTCATGACTGCCCTGTCATGGTCCTTTGGTGGCACAGGTTCCATGGTCGCCATCCTATCGTTATGACAAATTTGCCATCCTTGATCTACCGCAGCCTGTTTATCACAGCCACGGGGACGGGATGGGCTTGCCCGGTCCCCGCAGTCTGAGGCCCATTGTGTGTGTCTGTACTGGTTTTTGGTATCCGCTGAGCTTTTTTCCATTATAATCCAGTTGTAAAAATCATGTCTGTTTCAAGTCTTTTTAGAAAGCCACAAAAAATGGGATCTATGCTATATTTTGAATTTCCCATTAAGAAATACAAACTTTGTGATTCCAGCTGAGACTTTAGAGGCCTTTTTTAGGCCACAGAAATCACACAATTCAAAACTGCCATCTGACCCAACAGAAGAAATACAAAGTAGTGGACAGAATAGAGAACTCACTTGTTCATCTTGTTCAAGGCTGACAGAACATCTCTGGAATGATCTTTAGATCCATGTTGCAGTTATAATCTGATTCTCATCTTTTCCTTAAGAAACAGGAGTAAGGAAATTGCTACAGCGAGACTAAGACTGAAGTAGAGCCATTTAAAAATGTTCAGTTCAGCTACCATGGCGTCAGATGCAGCTTAAAGTCTATTTTTTTGCTGAAGAATGAGTTTAAAAGAAATCTCTGAACAAGCCACACATTTTACCAGCCTTTAGGGTTTCTGAAAATAGTTTAATCACAGCACTACATACCTCAGAGATTCTTTAAAAAAAATTCACCATTAATCTTACTATTTAGCATGGTCTACTAAAAACACAACGTACGCATACCCTCAACCAGCAATTCCATTTCTAAGTACATACCCAAAAGAGACACACATGCCCCAGCTGGTGTGGCTCAGTGGATCTAGTGCCCGCCTGTGAACCAAAGGGTCACAGGTTCAATTCCCAGTCAGGGCACATGTTTGGGTTGTGGGCACACCCAGGTGGGTGTGTGAAAAGCAACCACATATTGATGTTTCTTTCCCTCTCTTCCTCCCTTCTTCTCTCTAAAAATAAATAAATAAAATCTTTAAAAATTTTTTTTAAAAAGAAACACACGTATGTTCACAATAGCACTATTCGTGATCACCCCAAACTGGAAACTACCCAATACCCATAACAACATAATGAATTAAAAAATCGTGCTACATTTACACAATGAAATGTTATAGAGCAATGAAAATGAGCAACTTAAATCCAACAAATGTAACATTGAGCAAGAAAAAAAAAAAAGAGACACTTATGAAACAGTGCCCCACTCTACGACTCCACAGTAAAAAGTTCAAAACCAGGCAGAGCGGACCCGTGCCGCGGGCGGACCTGTGCTGGGCGGAGTCAGGACAGCGGTTAGTGACCTCGAAGGAAGAGCAATGACTGGGCGGGCTTAGGGGTCTTTTGGGAACTAGAAACCTATGTCTTAGTCCGGTGCTAACCACATCTCTGTCTAGTTTTCAGAAAATTATTAAAATAAACATTTATGATTTTGTCTACTTTTCTGTATATGTTATACTCTATTAAAAAAGTTTTTTTAAATTTATTTTTTTATTGATTATGCTGTTATAGTTGTTCTATTCCCCCCTTCATTCCCCTCCATCCTACCCAGCCGTCCCCACCATTACCCCCCCTTTAGTTTATGACCATGTGTCTTAAGTTCTTTAGATTCTATATTTCCCATACTATTCTTGCCCCCCCCATCTATTTTCTATCTACTGTCTATGCTACTTATTTTCTGTACCTTCTCCCCCCTTCTCCTCCTCCCACTCCCCTGTTGCTAACCCTCCTTGAGATCTTCATTTCTATGTTTCCACTCCTGATCTAGCTGTCCTTTTAGTTTGCTTTTGTTTTAGGTGTGGTTGTTAATGACTGTGAGTTTGTCCTTTCACTGTTCATGTTTTTTTAACTTCTTTTTCTTAGATAAGTCCCTTTAACATTTCATATAATAAGGGCTTGGTGATGATGAACTCCTTGAATTTGGTCTTATCTGAGAAGCACTTTATCTGTCCTTTCTAAAAAGTTTTAAAAAACCTATTTTTTAAACTCACCCTCACCCATCCCCCAAAGTCACCATTTTATGTATGCCTATTGCCCACATATTGGTAATACGACAAATTTAAAACAATCCTAGAAACTGCATTAAAGTTGAGTTTCACAGGTGTTGGAAACAGGAGCAAAAGTACGTTAAATGAAAAAACGAACAGAATGAACTGGCTGAAGTGGTAAAAATAAGAAAGGAGGAGCCCTCGCCACGAACAGTGGTCCACCCTCGGCAGAAAGACAAAGGGCCGGGCAGGACCAGACAAAAGCAGGGGGAAGACAGGCCCAAGGCCCGAGAAACCAGAGCGAGCCCAAGGCGGATTTGAAATCAACAAAGGGGCCGCCTGGAAACGGGACACGTAAGTGACATGAAGATGGTACCGCCAAGTGCTGGGCACTGCCACCCTCCGCAAGGCATCTCGGCGGGGACAGACCCGAGAACTTTGCTGAGCCAATGAGGACGGACAGATGTCGGGGGTGGGGAGGGACACGATCCTCAGTTCACAATGCAGATACTCCCCATTTTTCAAGAAAATCTAGTCATTCATAAAACCTGCATATCACGTGGGCAAAAATAATGTTAAATATAAACCAGGAGCCGGGGTCTCAATGACTAGAAAATCTTGTAAAATATCATCAGATCATTCTGTTGTTGATTCTTTCAATATCATCTACTGAAAGCACACTCAGAACACTACTTCGTGCTCGAGGCTCCGTGAATGAAAAAAGAAGTTCAAATTCTATTTGAAACTAGGTGAGGAGCACAATGGCACTGCTCCTGGCTAAAGGATCTTAGTTTATTGTAACTCCTACACCCAACATGTAAGGTTCTTTGCTGGGGGTACTGCTTAAAAGGGTGGACCCCATGAAGGTTAGATTTTTGTGTCCACTTGGCTAAGCTATAGTATCCAGTTATTCAAATACTCATCTCTAAGTGTTGCTGTGAATGTATTTTGTAGATGTGGTTAACATCTACCATCAGTTGACTTGAAGAACTGAGATTTTCCTTGACATTGTGGGTGGGCCTCGTGCGATCAGTTGAAAGGCCCTAAGAGAAAAGCTGAGATTTCCCCAGGGAATAAGAAATTCTGTCTTAAGACCGCAGCCTCACCTCCGGCCTGAGTATTTCCTGCCTGCCCGCCCTGTGCCTGTCGGACTCTTCGGCCTCCACGATCACACAGACCAGCCCTTACTGGTTCTGTTTCTCCGGAGAACCCCAACTTATACAGACTCTAAGCAGACTCCTGGGGTTGAAGCTCAGCTCTGCCCCTTCTCTAGCTGCGTGGTTTCTATACCTCTGTTTCTGTTGCTTCACCTGCAAAATGGGGATAATCCTAGTACTTAGCTCACAGGAACTAAATAGAACCCCCAGCACAGAGTAAGTACTTTGCAAGTGTCTGTTACATAACTAATTCTGTGGTGCCGAGTTTACTTCTCAAGTTGGAGAACTTGAGATGGTTTTATTCCCAAGTATTTGCAATGATCTCTTTTTCCCCATGCCAAGATCAGAACAGCCTCGGAACCAACAGCACCTCACCAGCCTCAGGTGCCTCTTCATTGAGATGGTGCAGGAGCAGGGTGGCATACCGGGCCAGCTGTGCACGTGGCCTGTGACTCTGCAAAGCTGGGGTCGGAGCATATCGGGGCTGTTAACTCTGCAGCTCCTCAGCCGCTGCCGACGGCTGTGCTGAAAGAGGTTCGGACTCAGCGCAGAGCTATTTCTACTATTTGCAAAATGGGGAGCTCTGGAAAGGGGTCCTAACAATTCTCCCTGTTCCCACGGTAGGTACCCACTGCAGCCTGCCTGGCCCCTTGGGAGAAAAGAGAAAATGGGGAATCCAAATGTTGTTTTTGTGAGCACACATTCTGGAGGAAGAGTATGATGCTGGTGCTGATGGTGATGACTAACCTTCACTGAGCACTTACTTAGTACCAGACCCTGCCTGCCCTCGGTGCTGCACATGTATTAACTCACATTATCCCCACTGCACAGAAACAGAAACTGAGTCCCTGAGAGACAAGCAACTCACCTAAGGACAGACAGACAGAAAGTGGAAGAGCTGGCATTGGCATTGGACCCCAGGCTGTCTGGCTCAGATGCTTCCCCCTCCCATGCACATTGTCCCTGAGAATGGATTGTGAGGAGGGGGTCCAGGCGGGAGGGGGCACAGGAACAAGCACCAGACTGAGCTGTGATGGGTGGGAGGGCATGAGGGGTTCAGGGGATGCTATGGTTAAGTCAACTTAAGTTAAACGAGTTTTAAAAATTGAAATAGAACAAATCATAAATAATATTCCATCATGAATTTTTGTTAAAGTATATGATGTGTCTGCTTTTACATGTAAACATTAAAGTTCATTAAAGATTCATACTATCATTTGAACCTTCATCTTCACATAAAAAATTTAAGGCAAAGCAGTCCTGAAGTGATTTCACATTTACTCACTAGAAATGCAATAAAATCAAACACCTTACTTGTTATTCTCATTTGATTTCATACGATACCAACTTCTTCCCACAGGCTTTCACACTGACAAAGATTTTCTGTGTTATTGTTCTCCTACAGGATCCCACGAACTAAACCTTAAAAGGGCTATTCTGAAATATTTTCTTATAGCTCAGAAATAAAAAATATATGCACAAGATCAGATTCCACCGTTAATTTTTACACTGGAACAACAGACTGGGTCTTGGACACTCTTCTAATAATACCTACTTCTCTGGCTCTCAGTATGTATTCAATCCTAATTTACCCCAGAGATTTGTCCACAGTTGTGATAGCCTTTGGCCCCCAGTTCCCTGGAGCTAATGAAGGATCGCGCTGAATCCTGGCACAGAGGAGTTGTTAGTAGGGAGGGGAAATTCTCAGAGGTCCACAGAGAAGGAAGACAGAGAAAGGTGGGGGTGCCAACACGAGGCTTACAAGTTCCCCACCCTAATTCTGACCAAGGGCGTAGACCTGCCTTGCTGTGTCACTGGTTCTAGAAGAGACAACGAACGGGCACTGCACCGAGAGCAGCGACGCCACCCTGGTCACCTCTGCACCCTGGAGAGGCTACGCTGGAGACAGCCCAGTCTTCCTGCCCCGTGAACACCCTCCGAGTACCCAGTGGAGGTCTCCAGGCATTGGAGATGGATGGGAATTGGGAGTGGCGCCCCAAGATTCTGGGGATATAAAGCCCTTTTGAGGGCCACGTGCCTCTCCCCCCTCTAGCCCCTGTCTCCCAGGCACTGTCACAGGAGGAGGGAGGGCAGTGCTGCTTTCTCTCCATCTTCCCCATGGATATGGGCTGGTCATCGGGCATTCCCCATCTGTGAACTCCCCACTATGAGGAAAAAACTGGGTTGGAGGTTCACACGGGGCCTTAATAGAATACACCCTTAAACAAATCCATAGAATTCTTGCCAAAAGAATAAAACAAGAAAACATCCCCTCCTAAAACTTTTTCCCTTGGGCAATGACATGAGAACACATCTCCCATTGGCACTTTGCCACGAGAAAAACCTTCAGCGCCAGTGTTCTGTTTGTCTAATATTGGGATGCCTGGTTTTCACCTACACTGGAGATGGGGAGATCTATTCCGATAAAAACATACGATAGCAACATTCCAGCTAGTCTTTCCAGACTGGTTTTGTAAAGTCTGAGAGCCACCTTCTCAAAGCACCATCTTTTTAAACCTGCAAGACACAGCTTACAGTGCTGTCCTGTGGCCACTCGGTACAACCCAGGCAGGAGACCTTCACGTCACCTACCACCGTATGTACAGTGTAGGCAAGAGCAAGAGCCCCACACAGCCCCTCGCCTTAAATAACAATCTGGTTAAGGAAGACAATCTCCAGGCTAGGTTAAGAGAGCCAAAAGCCACATCGATTAGTGCTATGATGCAGCCATTTAGCCAAGCTTCCTCCACTCTGGAATAAAAATGCTTTTGCCTTGCTTTTTTTATATTAATGAATGGCAATTTAAAGTTATAAACCTTATGCCAAAGAGTCTCCTTTCATACCAGCTAAACAATGATCAAAAAAAAAAAAAAAACCTGAGAAGCAGAATTCTGGTTTGGGGCTGGCATTTCACACGCGGAGACACTGACTGCAGCCTCCCGTGAAAGGTGCTTACAGACAGGCAGTGCCTGGCAAGCGCTGTTGATTCTTGTTTTGTGTTTCCATTGCTGTTTATCTGCTTTCCCACGGGCAAGCAGCCACCTCCTATCACAGAGCCGTCCCTGTCTTAGGTCAGCAGACAATACAAGCGAAATCTGCAAAGGATCGAGGTACCGGCTTGGGTGTGGCCACTGGCAGAGGGCAGCGCCGGTCCCCGGGCTGCGAGCTCTAAGACCAAGAGCCGCACCCTGGGCCGAGTAATCTCCAAGACCGCTTCTCCCGATTTGACCAGAACCACCACCAGCCTTGACTGCTCCCTCTAAGAACGCACGGCAACCTTTCGATGCGGCCTCCTCCTCCTCAGACAAAGCCAGGTGCTCAGGGAGCCCGCTCGGCGCCGAGGAGACCTCCAGGTCACCGCCCGCCTAGTCGCCGTGCCACGTCTCCGCGGCTGGTCAGCAGCGCGGGGCAGGGAGCCGGGCCGCGAGCAGAAGGCACCGACGCGGGAGCGGCGGCCGTCTGCGGGCCGCACAGTCCGGGGGGACGCGCGACTCCCACCAGGGCATTAACGGCGGAGCTGGGTGCCTAACACGGACCCCACGATGAGCACGTGCCCCGAGATTGCTCGGGGAGCATTTTCTGCAGCAGAAAATTGCACGCGAGGTCTAGGGGGCCCTAGTTCGTCATCGTCGTCGTCGTCGGGCGGAGACCAGTGCCGGCTATTGTTCTCCTGCTGTCCCCGGGCGGGAGACGGCCCCCGTTCCACCGCCCCGGCAGCATCTGCCACTGGACCGAGCCTTTCAGCTCCACGAATTAAAGGGTGTGCCTGTGGCGCTGCGGATTATCACAAAACCCTGAGTCCCCGCGGGCTTGCGGCAAGCCGGGAGACAAAGCTCCCTGAGGGGACAGTTCAGTCTGGTCCAGATCCGCGTCTGTCTCCCGGTTCAAGAGCTACACCCAGGCGGCCACCGGGACCTCCGGGCCCCGCGCCTAGAGCTGGGTGTCCTCGCCCGAGAGACCCGCCTCCCAGCTGCCTGCCCCTCCCTTCCCTGGAGACCTCCCTCCTCGGTACCGCTCGAGCCTCTCCCTCCCTCGCATCTACCTTCCTCAAACCCAGACGGTCTCCACCCTCCAGCATCTTTCCTCGCCGCCTTATTCATCATCAGCCCAGCTTCGCCTCGCGCCACCTGCAGCAAGCTCCCTCCCTCCCCCCTCCTCCGACCCGCCCTCCGCGCCCTTTTCTTTCCCCCTCCAACCCCGGCCTCCACGTCCCCCTCCTCCCAGGCCCAGGCACCTGTCCCACCCAGCTGCCCCATCTCCCCATCCAGGCTCAAACGGTGGCCTCGCCTCCGCCTCCGCCCCGCCCCATCCCAGCTTCTCTCCAGCCCCGACTACCGCCCCCTCCCCAGCCGGGCCTGGGGCGTCGCTGTCTCGCCCGCCAAGCTCAAGGCTGCGGGCAGGGCTCCCGCGGTGGACTCAAGCGAAGCCGAGTCTTCTCTGGGCCGGGCAGCGCCAGGCGGCCTTTGTGGTTCAGGCAGGTGCCTCGGAGGCGGCGGGCGAGTCGTCCTCGGGCGTCCGCTCCGTTAACCGGACCGGTGGAGCGGGCCGCCGGGTCCGGTCCAGGCTCAGCAACTCCCAACCCGAAGACGAGACAGACGAAGGGCGTGTGGACGTGTGGGGACCGGGGACAGCGCTGGGCTAGGACGGGCCCGCAGCCAGGGGAGCGCCCGCCCACCCTTCCAGCCTTTCACTGCACCTGGACGGGCGAGGCTGGGCGCCCACTGTGCCCTACGAGTGAAACCCTTTCAACTGTGCCGCCTACTCACCCCAATTCTTTGCAATCCCACGAGCAAACATTAAACGCCTACTGTGAACAAGGCACCGCACGCCGTTCTGTAGGCGTACAAAGAGGACCGCATTCGGACCTCAGCTTATGCCCGATAGCCGCCCGCAACTCCAGACCGTCCTCTCCCCGCGTTCCCGGCTGCCCGGCCCCCAGGCGCACACCAATCCCTGCCCTTTTGTGCACCTCTCAGAGAAACAGAGGTCGTAAGATCGACGTGCCAGGCCGGGGAGAAAAAGCCCACCGCCCGCCCCGCCATCACCCACTCTTCCGTGATGCTGCGGCTGCGAGGGTCTGTGGGTCCGTCCGTCTCTCCCGGGTCTCGCCGCGGCACGGGAGCTGCGGGTGCTCGGGGCGGCGGCGGCGGCTGCACGCGCGCTCGCTCGATCGCCGCCTAGGCGCGTGGGGCGCTGGAGTCCCAAGCCGCGAGCGGGGGAGGGGACGTGGGTGGTGGCTGGAGGCCGCCCGGGCCAATCGCAGATCCGGAGGCTCCTCCCCGTTCCCCCGCTTCGCTCCAGAAGGTTGGGGGAGGCGGGAATAGGCGGCGCCCTGCAACCTGGGCGCCGCGCTAGGCCGCCGCCTTGGGACTACAACTCCCGACAGACCCTGCAGCCGGGCCGGGGTCCGAGAGGGGACAGAGGGCGCGGCCAGGGAATCTGCTGACTCCCCCGGTGACCTTCCCCGCGTTCCTTTGGGTTTCCATGGTGACTCCCCACGGTTCACAAAGCACTGGCGCTTGGACTAGCTGAAGCATGGGTCCCCAGAGGGCTGCGAGGCGGGTCCCGAGGACCGACCGCCTCCCCTCCTCCTGCAGAACCCCACCCGAGGGTCTGAAACAATGCCCGGCCGCCGCTCTCGGGCGGTGCAGGCCGGGATCGAGCCTCCTAGTTCCCGCCAAGACCCAGTCCGACGCCCTCGAAGTGGGCGCTCGGCGGGATTCCAGGATAAAAAGGGCGGAGGCGGTCATTATGGGGAAATGCTCTCACTTACAAAGTGGACGGCCACTCCGGGCCACCTACGTTCGCATCTTCCCCCTGTTGTGGCCTCAACCCGAGTTCACTCGGTGGCTCTGAGCTGGGGCTTCTCCATCCAGAGCTCTCAGGTTCAGCTGACTGTCCTGACCCCCCCTTATTCAGGAGAGGGTGAAGCCTCTGGAAATGTGTAAAAACTTAATTTACATTTACTTCACCTGTTTTCTTCACGTTCTAAAAGTACGCATAATTTATTAAAAACAAACAAACAAATCTTAAAAGAGAGGGGATCATTACGCCCTGAACCCCTCTCAAGACCTTACCGTGTGTTATTTTACGTAATTGTAATAATATACACAGTTTAGTAGTTTGCCTCGTTACACTTAATGTCACTCCTAAGGCACTGCCACTGATAGGATGCTAAAATGCAGCGTTGAGTCCTGAAGTCCAACCCCATCCCGGGTTTCCTGGGGAGCCGCGCTGCTCCTGCAAAGACCCCTCCTCGGCCGGGCCGGAGACGGGGTGAAGGTGAGGGAGTTCCCCCGACTGCAGCCGCACAGCCCCGAAAGGCGCATCCCTCTGCGGAAGGTTTTCAAACAAAAATGGTGTTTCGCTAGTCTAGAGAGCGCCTGCTCCCCTCTCAGTAAAATCTACAAGCGCGCTGGCCTGCAGAGCCCGCAGAGGTGAGGTGGCCATAGGCTGCTCTCCTCGCTGTCCTTTGGGGTGGGCTCAGGACCTGGATCAGGCCAGCCTGACGTTTGGGGAATGCACTTCTGGATTACCTCTCTGGAGTTTCCACACCTCCTAGGACTCAAGGTTTACTTTTCTGCCTCTCCCTACCCTCACCTAGTCGTGAGCTTATGCAGGGAGCCCCCCAGATGAGCCTAGGGTCCAACCCACAGCACCCATAACCCAGGGGAGCCTAGGATGTGGGTGTGAAACTTGGGAGAGTGGCTCCTCCTTTCCCCACTGCTCCATGTTGGGGCACTGCCCTATGGATTTCTCCAGGCATGAGCCAAACTGTGTAGTGACCCAGGGATTTAGGTAGGATGGGTCACACCTCCGGGAGGCAAAGTGGATCCCACATCCACCTCCCCAAGCAGCTGCGTCCGCGGGCACTTTTTGCCTGAGGGGAGGGAGCCCTCTAGTGGCAGTAAATATTTTCTACAACAAACATTTATTTCTACAACATTTATTTATTGAACCTCGTTTGGATTCTTGCTTCTTTGCTTTCTTGGGCAAAGCTCCTCCTGTCAGAATAAGAGCTGCCTCGAAGTCATTTGTAGATCTGGGACATTGATGAAAGTCTCACTCAAACCCGAGGTTGTAAATGTCCCCAGTGGTTTATTTTAGCTTTATTTATAATCTATTCTCTTTTTCCTGGAAAATAGAAAGAACACAGAGTTTAGGGTCACACATCCCTAGGTTGAAATCTTTGCGATACTTTCTGGGTACTTGACTTTGGAGTTACTTAATCCATCTAAACTACAGCTCCCCCACAGGACGTGGGAATCATAATAATTCTTTTAACCTTTCCGTGATAATTACAGGAGGAATATAAAGGGCATATAAAGGGCATAGCCTACTACCTGGCATATTAGCATGCACTCAACAAATGCAGCTATTATTATTCATCTACTCAACAACAAACAGTTATTTACCAGTGTGAGGGACAGAAGAAAATGACTCTCCTGTTATAACAGCCACAAAAGGCAATATATTGTGACCTTTATTATGAAGCTCCTATGACCAGTTTATATAAGGTGGAACAGAATTCAGGCAGGAGAGAAATCAGTTCTGAGCAGATCATCAGGGAATGGAGGAGCTGAATCTGGATTTCATCTGGATATTGATCTGCTGGAGGGTTCTAAGCAGAGGTCTGAGGTTCCAGGATGAAGGAGTCAAAGCTTGTGGGTGGTGAAGTTGAGGGATGTCTAGAAGACAGCTGAGGAAACACCATAGCTTGAAAAGCAAGTCCGTGAAAGGGGGTGGTGGGAAGAGAAGGGATATTAAGGTAGGCTGGGGGTTGTTGGGGCCAGTCTTCATGAAATTCAGGGCTACTGGCTTTTATGAGTAAATGTGTTTGGAGTTCCACTTGCCTTAACCACAAGCCTCTGAATACTGGGCAAATGAAGGATCACCATATAAGGGGGAGGGAGGAAAGACTGGTAGGTGTTTTTAGAGCATGTTGTTTAATCCTTCTCACTCCACATAGCAGATAGCATTGCCTGTGTCCTACAGATGTGGAGACGGGACTTGAAGAGGTTCAATGACTTGTCTGGAAGGTCACACTGCTATAAGTAGCAGAAGGAGGTTTCCAAACTCCATCTGCCCGATGCGAGCTGAGCCCTTCCTGCACCTCCTCCAGAAGGCTGACAGACTGTGGGGACCGTGAATGACTCTCAAGGAAAAACTATGCCAAGTCATGGCACCCAGGTGGCCCTTCCTTTGCAGTTTCAACTCTTCCTCCTTTGAGAAAGGGTGTTCTCCAACATTCCCGGGGAGCTTGACATCTACCTAGCCACCAAGAAAAATGGTGAGCCAGCAGTCAAACTTCTATGTTCAAGTCAGTGCAATAGGGTCGGAGCCCAAAAAGAGTCTGGAAACCCGAGTGGAGTGGGGGCGGGGGGCCATAGCACAGAAGTGGAGGCACTGGCTCTGAATCAGACTGTAGGGAGCTTGAACCAGACATGTATTGCGAGCCTCAGATGCCTCATCTATAACCTGGGCTAACAGTACCCATCTTTCAAGGCCATGGCCGGGGTAGGTGGTGCAATGCCTGCAGCAGTGGACCCTTCAATGTACGATATTTATTATAACTTGGGCGGTCGAGGAGGGTGCTTGGTGAGCAGCTGCAGTAAAGGGTGACAGTAAAAGTCTGCTTGCAGGCTCAGCAACAGCCACTGTGGATAATCCAGGGGAAGTTTGCTGGGGAGAGGACAGGTGGGGGTGGTGAAGAAGAGGGGCAGGGGGAGGTGGGGGGAAATTCTCCCGGCTTGTAGGACAAAGCCCTGCTTATAGAAGAGGAAGAATGTCCCACAGAGAGCAGGAAGCGGAATGCAAAGGGGAAGGAGATATACATGGACATGTAGAAGGATCGAAGAGGCGGAGTCCCAGGGAAAGGGAGAGGGGAAGGGACTGGGACAGGGGCGGAAGGTGGGGGCACCCTGGGAAGGAGACAAGAGCAAACATGGCAATGCCCAGAGGACACCTCCCAGCCTGAGACTGGCTGGAGCCCCTGGCTGCAGCCAGGACGGCCCTGGCCCTGCTTGGCACTGCCTGGGCTGCTTCCATTGTCCCTGTGCGTTCAGGCAGGGGCACTGGTGGCATTGTCATGAGCTGCTCCATTCAAAGGTCTTCCAGGGGCCTGGCCCTGCTTGGATCTGTGTGGAATTTGACACCTGGTGGGAAATACCAGTGTGTGTGCAGCTGTGAGACAGGAAGTCTCACTTGGGCAAGGCACTAAGGTGCTGGGCTCCCACACACCCATCTGCAAGGGTGCCCGTCTGTAAGACGGTCAGTCCGGCCTGTCTACTTCCCGGAGTGCTACCGAGGCTGTGTGTAGAAGCCAGGTCCTCATAGGAATTATAGTGTCAAAGATGATGACTGATGTTAAACGTAGCTCACAGGTGAAGAGGGTTTTCCCCCACCGGCTCCTTTCTCTGAAAAATGTACAGGAAATTATTTTGAAGTGCTTTGATCTTCTTGACAGAAAAGCACCAAATAAATTCGAGATGTCACGGTCCATTAGCACCCGTGCTTTGAGACTGAGCGTGACCAATTCTGTTCAAGGCCGGTGACCACCTTTCAGGATCTCCTAAAATCTGAGCCCTACCAGGTCCTCGCCCCCAAGGCTGCTCCCCTCTGAGCCATGGTCAGGTAACCAACCTGAAATAGGCCCAGGGGCTCCCTGTGAAGGCCACCACCCTGTTTACGTGGCTGTGCTCCTTGCCTGGTACTGGGGTGTCCGTTCCCGTGACTTGGGTCTGCACCTTGGTCCAGACCTCTGCCATGCAGCCACTCGGCCTCCCTGAGGGCATGACCATGGACCCTTAACCGAAACAGTGACTGCCATTTATTGGGTGCCAGGCACTTTCCCAGCATCACCAAGTTCAATCCTCACAGTTCCTCAGTGAGGAGCTTCTCCCTCCAGTCTTCTGGAGTCCAGGGACTGCAAGGGACTCTGTAGCTGGGGATTAGAGGGAATGAGCAACTTGCCCTGGTCACTGAGCTATAGTCAGAGCCAGGGGTCAAATTGTTTATTTATTTTTAGACAGAGGAAGAGAAAAAGAGGGGGATGAACATCAATGTGATTTACCCCACCACCAGGGACCTGGCCCTGAAACCCAGGCATGTACCCTGACTGGGAATTGAACCAGTGACTCTTTGGTTTGCAGGCCGGCTCTCAATCCCCTGAGCCATACCAGCCAGGGCCAATGTGCTTTTGTTTTTCTATACAGTTGTTACCTAATTAAAATGCCTGCACAGCTGTGGTCAGTGTATGATCTAGTTGGATTAATTTTCCTTCAGGTTCCCTCCTAGGCCCATGGCCTGCCAGGGGAAAATGCTGGTGGGGGCCCGGAAAGTAGAAAGAAAAAGGAGACATTTTTCTTTTTTAAAGTTTTGAAGGGCCTTTGGCAGCACAGCAGCAGGGGAGGAAAGGGCTTCCCCAGTGTGGGTGGCGTCAGGTCGGAGTCGCCTCCCCGGAGCTCCTGCTCACCAGCGGTGCTAGCACAGTGTGGGCCGGGGGCCCTGCCTCCAGGGCAGCGCGGAGCTGGGCTTCTGGCGTGGCAGCTCTTCCAACCCTCTACCGCTTTATTGTGACCAGATCCCTTCCATTAAGTTCCTCTGCTTGAACTATCTAGATTGTGGGTTTTTTTGGTTTTTAATTAATTAATTAATTAGTTAGTTTTATAGAGAGGGGAAGGGAGGGAGAAAAAGTGGGAGAGAAACATCAATGTGTGGTTGCCTCTCATGCGCCCCCTACTGGGGACCTGGTCTGCAACCCAGGCATGTGCCCTGAATGGGAATCGAACCGGCAACCCTTTGTTTCACAGGCCTGTGCTCAATCCACTGAGCTATACCAGCCAGGGGTTTTTGTTTTTTTGAGTCAACACTGCCTGGATGCTATTAAAAAAAAAAAAAAAAAAAGAGGAGTTCTTATATGAAATATGTGAAAGCAGAAATAAAAATTGAATGGAAAGCTTAGAGGATAATGTTGATGGAATCCCCCAGAACGCAGAGATAAACAAAAACAAAAATCCAAAAATGTAAGTGCCCAACTGTTATATACTATTGTTATACTGTAATAATAGCATATAACCTTGTCCTGACATAAGTAACTTTCCTCACGTGACTGCTCCCACCTCAGGTCTGGCGTTCAAATTCGGCACGAGGTCATGTGCTGGTTGTGGCGGTGTCCTGGTTAGTGCAATTTGAGAAAAAAGCTGGAGAAAGACAACAATCTTCTCACTCATAACACTCTGACAAGAACTTTAAATATATTCACAGATAAAATATATTTTAAAATTAAATATATTCATAGATAGATAAGCTTTATTTGAATGCCTGCATAAATATAAATTGAGGTCAAACAAGAAGGCTTTCCCAGCGGGTGAAGTTGTATTAAATGATAGAACTAGGTCCTTCCCTTTAGCTGGTCTCTGAGTTTGGTTGACTGGTCTGCCCTCGCTAATCAGTTTGACCAGACACGAAAATCTAAAAATCTCTGGGAGGCATTCCCTCTTTGTCTGGGGGTCTCTTAAAGGGCTTTCAGCTACAGGAGAAGGACAAAGTCCTCATTGCTCGTTTAAATTTTAGCTGTTTGCAAACCGTGTACAGAGAACTTAATGTTAACACACAAAATATACATATATGCTGTAACGGTAACTTTGCTTTAAACATTTTTCATTAAAGAATTATTTTTATTATCTCTCCACAAACAAATTTATAAAAATATCTGTCAACACATTAAAAAGACACCTGAAAATCTGGGAATGAAAAATTGTAAAGTATAAACTGTGCTACATGCTCTGTGATTTACAAATAATAAAATCCTACAGGCTAGAATTTCTGAGTGATCTTGATAGACATTTACTAAGAAGAATCAGAACATCAAATCTTAAAAGTTTCAGTTTTCACCCCAGATGAGTTTCGGAAACGCTGTGATTCGTCGGCAGGCACAGGCCACACAGGCCCTTGTGGCCGCCACTGCTGAAGCTGACCCCAGCGAAGGACAGAGGTCTCTGCGCTGGATGCGCCAGGCTCATCCCCGCAACTGACCAAAGTGCTCCTCTCTTATTTTTTCCTTTCCGTGTTAAACATAAGTAAATATACGTATGGTAAAAACTTTAAATGGTCTGGGAAGATCTAAGATAATAGGCAGATATTGGCAAATCTGATGTCTCCAGAATCACTAGGCAGTCATATGAATAATTTAGAAATGGAAGTCAACCCGAGTCCCTCCATCTGAAAACAGCTCCCAGGCCCCTGGAACCATGCGACTCTCTTATCCCCGTCCTCAGTTGCAGAGGAAGCCACGCAGCCTGCTCCTTCTTCAAAGAACCAATTACGAAAACAACACACGCACTCTACTCAGAAACAGCGAGTCCAGCACACCTCGGACTCCCAGCCGGAGTCCCGCTATCTTCCCTGAAATGAAGGAATCACATTTACTAACAAGGCATTTTCAAAAGTAAGAAAACCTTCTCTTAGTCAAAATGAGGTTGCTTGGTCCTTGTAAAAGGGAGAGGCTTAACTCTGACAGAAAGTCGGGTTGTCTGGTCATTACTTTAGGGTGTGAGCCACAGGGTCCCAAATATTCAAGGTAAAACCAGGTCAAACTTCTCAAGAACAAAGGGAAGGCAAGTTAGCAAGGGACTAGGAGAAGAGGCATTCCTTCTGAGAAACTCCCCGCTCCCCCTGATGAGAAGCCCAGTGCCCGCCCCCGCCCACTCCACCTTGGTGAGCCGGACAGGTGCACCGGCAGGGGCAGCTCAGCCGAGCCCCTCCTCGATGCCTCGGATCCTCCTGGCCAGCTGCACGTCCTTCGGGAAGAGGGTGACGCGGCCGGCGTGCAGGGAGAGGAGGTAGGCGTCCTCAAAGAGATGCACTAGAAAGGCTTCTGCCGCCTGGGACGGGGACAGAAGTAGACCAACCTAGGCAAGGGCACAGGGCCACTTTCTCCTTGGGGACCTGCTGAACTTAGTCTCTGAGGGCTCAAAGGACTAAAGGAAAGACTGTTTCTGAATGAGACCGAACTGCCTGGGTTTCTGCCACCACCAGACCAGACCCAGCCTCCAAACCCTGGGTGTTCATGGGCCTCTTTTCAAAGGAGGCGTGAGTCAGTATGAAACACCCCACTTAGCCCTGTGCAGTTCCAGAACACCCTTCTCCCATACTCACCCCTCCCCCACTGCCCTGTGGCCCCCTTACCTCCTGTAGGGCCAGCAGGGCGTGGGCTTGCCAATTGAAGTCCACACCACGAGTGAATTTAACACATATTTCTCTTGCCTGTGAAGGAGTAGAGATGGGAGGCAAAGGAGAACGGGTTGGGGGGGTGGGGAGCAGAGTAAAAGAAGAGACTGGGGGAGGATGAGTCTCTAGTGAGCCTCAGGAGAGAGGCGGGGATCTCCCAGGGCAGGGGTGAAAGGGTTTTATTTACATAATCAAAGGTGGTGGTGGGGATTGGAGATTAATTCCATAAAGAACTGGAAGGTACCCTGGGCAGGCCCTATCTTTTATTTATTTAAATTGTATTTATTTATCTTTAGAAGGGAAGGGAAGGAGAGAAACATCAATGTATGGTTGCTTCTGGTGCATCCCCTGCTGGGAAGTGGCCCCTGCTGGGAACTGGCCTGCAACCCAGGCATGTGCCTTGATGGGGAATCGAACCGCGATGTTTTGGTTCCCAGGCCCGTGCTCAATCCACTGAGCTATACCAGCCAGGGATCAGACCATCTCTTTTAGAGGATAAAGAGTTCCCTAGTAAGAGAAGAGGTCCCTTGGCCATTTGGGCAAGAGACGATAGGGTCCCCAATACCTTGGAAACTTAAAAGGACAGCATAGGGGCGGGCAGGAAGCCCCCTGGAGCTCACCAGGCGGCAGAAGGGGGTCTTCCTTAACAAAAGTTGTGTGCTCTTCTGAAGATTTTTGATCTCCCTCAGAATCAGATGTCTCCGCCGCCGCCGACGGAAGGAAGGGCCTGAGCAAAAGAGTTGGTCAACCAGGTGAGGTGTGCTGGGGAAGGGGCAGCCCCGCGGCTGGGCGGCCCCATAATACGGTCCACAAAACCGGGGATTCTGTCTGTTTTATTCACTGTGGCTATCTTCAGCGACTGGAAAACGGCAGTGAGGTGCTAAATAAATACCTGTTAAATGACCCAATGATCCTTTGAGGGTCTTATTGACTGTCGATAACGACCCTTCGAGGGTTGAGCGTATTATCTTAAATGCCTTTCCTCACTCCCGAGCCCTTGCATCTGATGGGTCGCCTCCCTCCGCTGGGCTCCACACCTCTTCTATCTTTCCCGCCTCGACTGCAAACCCACTTTTTCTGTTTTTAGGTCTTTATTTTATTTTCTGGAGCTGGAAGGAATCTCTGAGTATCTTGCACTGTCCCCTCGTCCTGGTTACCCTTAGGCCGGAAGAGGTGAAGACGTTTGGCCAGAGCTCATTAGCGGCCTCGGTGGTAAGCTCGGAAGTGGCAGAACTCAGCACCGCGTCGGGCCACCGGGCTCGACGTCTAGTTCCAACAACAAAAAGAAAGAAATCTTAAAAACATTCCCCAAAGTAGAAATAAAAAAAAGTCCAACTCTCTGACTAGAAATTAAAAACACAGGAGTACAAAAAATAAAAAATTTTCTAACTCTTTTGCTAAAGAGGAAATGTGATTGAAATGAGCCTATTTAGAACTGACTAAAAATAAAATTTTATATCTCAAAACTTCTGAGATAGAGCCACATCGTACTAGAAGAAAATGTGTACCCTCGAGATCTGTTAGAAAATAAGAATGTGAAAAGCTATCTGACCTAAGCGGTCAACTCAAGTATCAGGAAGAGAATTAGTAAAATAAGCCAGTGGGTTGGGCACTGTTCTGCAAAGCAAAAGGTCGCTGGTTTGATTCTGGTCAGGGCACGTGCCTAAATTGATGCTTCAGTCCCTGGTCGTTGGGGGTGCATTGGAGAGGCAACTGATCAATGTTTCTCTCCCTCTTTCTCCCTCCCTCTCACTCTAAGAACAAATACATAAATTCTTAAAAAAAAAAAAAAAAAAGAGCCCTGGCCGGGTGGCCCAGTTGGTTGGAGCATCACCCTGTACACCAAAAGGCTGCAGGTTCGATCCCCAGTCAGTGCATATACCTAGGTTGTGGGTTTGATCCCGGGTCACGGTGCTTATGGGAGGAAACTGATCAATGCTTCTCACATCATTATCTCTCTCTCTCTCTTTTTTTTCCCCCTCTCTCTAAAATCACTAAACATATCCTCGGGTGAAAATGAGAAAAAAATTTTTAAGCAAGCAAAAGAAGGTAGAGCCAAAGAAATATTCAATAAAATGAATTCATGAAAAAAGATTAAAACAAAAAATAGTAGAGCTGATTCATAAATTAAATCAAGGACCAATAAAAATAAATGAACCTCCGATAAGTTGAATGAAGAATAAAAACGAAAAAAAAGAAAAAACCCACAAAAACATTTGGAAGGGGAAAATCAGCTTCAGAAAAGTTACTCAAGGTGCAGCCAAGAAAAGAGAATCCACACCAAGTGGTTCAATAGAAGGGACTTAACCCAGTGAACTCATCGCGAAGGGTCAGAGGGGCTGCGAGAGCAGCCGGGCTGCTGGGGCGATGCAGAGATGCCCTGTGCCGAGCAGCTGGTGGTGCGGACTTTCTCCCCGGGGTGGGCCATGTGGGCCAGAGAAGCAGGGCCGTGTCCAGGGCACTGGTGACATTTCGGAGAAGGAGGTACATGCCCAGGAGGCCAGAGACTGGTACCCACCTCCCTCCTCATCACCAGTCAGCAACCCAGGCCCTGGAGGCGTCTCTAATACACAGGCAGCAGTCACAGAGCAGGACCAAAGGTCACCAAACAATTTCCAAAGGCCAACGCCATGAAACGTGGGAACAAAACTCAATGAACCGGAGGAATCCGAGTCCACAGAGAGAAGGGATAGAGATTTGGGGGGAGAGATGTACATCAGAACCTTGGGTGGGAGGGGACAAGGCAGGAAAGGGGAGGTAGGAAGCCAGGAGCCAAGAACAAGCGGTTAGGGAAAGCAGCTGATGAGAAAGCTCGTGGGCAAGGATGCGCTCAAACATTCGGTAGTTGGGTCTGGAGTGCCAGGTGTGCTGGGCTGATGGGAAGCCATGGAAGAGTTTCAAGGAAGGCGGAGAGGTGATCTGTTTACATTGTGAAGGCCGTTCCAGCTGTTATATAAGGAAAGGGGCTGGGCTAGGATGCTGGTGGCTTGGAGCAGGCTGGGGGTAAAAAGCGGGGTGGTGAAGGATACAGTATGGAGGTAGAACTGCCTGGACTTACGTTTGGATTGGACATGGAGGCGACAGAAAAGGACTTCTCCCAAGTTTCTGGCTTGAACACCCAGGTGGGTAGTTGTGCCATTTACTTAAGTGGGGAAAAGTGGGGATGAAGAGGCGGAGGGCAGTCATCAAAAGTTCAGCCTTTTCAGTATGTTTAGTGTGATGCACCCAAGAGCTCTTGGGAAGACAGGCAGTTGGCTGTGGGCATCTGGGCTGTTAACAGCAATGTGCGAGCTGTCGATGTGTGAGTGGTATTGCTGTCATGGGAAGGGGAAGACCACTAGAGACAGACGACCAGCATGGAGGTGCCGAGAGGCGGCCCGGCAGTGAGAAACGCCAAGCGGGAATTGCGGAGTGTGCGGTGTCACAGGAGCCGAGGGGACAGGGTGTTTCAAGGAGATGGTGGTGTACTGTGTCAAATGCTTCTGAGAGGCAAAGCGAGGAAAAAACACAAACATGTCTACTGGGTTTGGCAAAACAAAAGCAGCTGGTGACCTTGGCAAGAGGAGTTCAAGTGCACTAGAGGTAGGGGTAGCCAGACTGAAATGCGTCGAAGGATGACCAAGACGGCAGGCAACAGACAGTGTGTGCAGAGGTAAGTCTGGCTGTGTTTAGCAGGGCAGCTCTGCAGGGCAGCAGAGAGAAGCGGAGAGTGTGAGGGAGCTGGGCTGCGGGGACCAGAACCTGCCCCTGCCCTTTGTCTTTGGGTCAGAAAGAGCAGCAGGGCCCATTTGCAGAATGCCACTGTGAGGAGCTTGCATTTAATTCTGAGTGCAGGTGAAGAGGATCACACAAAACTCCTGGGAATGTAGGCGAAGAGCATGACCAAGGGCCTGGTGGGAGGAGGAGTGGCTTTTGATAGGGAGGGGGATGCCTGGGTTCTCTGTGTGAGAAGATAAGGGGAGTCCAGTCTGGGGGCTTCCATTCCTCAGTGAGGTGTGAGGCAAGGCAGTCACCAGCTGAGAGTGGGACGGGGGTCTGCAGTCGTTGGGGTTCCAAGAAGCAGAACAAGGCACGGACTAGTCACCGGAGGACGGAAAAGCAAGACTACTAGTAAGACTGCTGGGAGTGTTCAGTGTCCGTTTGAGATAAACATTTAATTTAACCAGGAGTAGAGAGATGCTTCTATACAGGAAAGCAACAGCAACCATCATACCTAATATTAGTCCCATTAGAATCACAAACGAGACAAAGATGGCCAAAACGCTGCCCTTACTTCAGTACCAGTCTCAGGGCCTCACTAATCCAATACAGTAAGAAATAAAACGCATACAAATGAAAAGGACTCAAAAGCCCTTTATCTGCAGACAATGGAATACAACTTCAATGAAGTGACTAAAAGATGATTAGGATTAACAACAGAATTCAGCAAGTGGGCTGGGTGCAAAGGTTATTGACATTTAGGAAAGAAAAAAATCTCCCATTCACAAGAGCAACATCTATGAACAATCTAATCTAGAACACACTTTTTTCCCACCCTGCTCTTAGCTACCTAGTGGAAGGCAAGCAGCCCACACCGCGGCCTCTCGCCCCCAGGCTGCAGCACAGGCACTGAGGCCCGAAGGCCGGTGCTCCTTCCGGCGCGCACCTCCGGTAGGGAGCAAGGTGAGAGCTCTCTGCTGGAGTAAAGAGCCCAGGTTAAGGCTCAACACGGCCCTTTGAGGAAGGAAGAACAGACAAAAAGAACGTAGAAGGAAGGGCATTTGCTAACAGTAGAATTGTTGTTTGAAATAATCACGAAAAGCAGCCAAGAATTTTGCAAATTTAAAAAAACCACAAAAACCGACTTGTAGAAAGCCTGTGCCCGCCAGAACAAGCTGTGCGACCTTGCTCAAGTTACAAGGCCTGTCAGTGACTCAGGGTTCTCATCTGTAAAATGGTCACCATATAAAGTGGAGATAACTCGCGTGGAGAGTGTAGCACAATGCCTAGTTAGGGGTGTGCACTCAACAAATGCGAGTAGTATCGAGCATTAGCATTAGGAGCCGGGTAGTCCGGGCCATTCTTCTCTCCTCCTAGGAACTACCGTCCCCAGTCCCTCGCCCGGCGTTGGAACTTAGGACCTGCAGCGAGCGGATGCCAGAGGGCCTGCGGACCAGGAGCCGGGAGATCCGGCTCCTCCAGGCTCAGTAAGGAGCCTCGGTTTTCTCGTCTGTGAAATGGGCAGGCGGACTCGGCCGCGTCCAGCTCACAGACAGGCTGCTGGGGGGCGGGCTCGGTGGGACAGGGGCTGAGGTCGGTTACCTGTGGAAGGGGGCGGACGTGGGGTTGCGCGGGGCGGACGTGGGGTGGTGGGGGTCGGACGTGGGGTGGCGGGGGTCGGGCTAGCGATGCGTTTCCTTGGGGTTTCGGTCTTGCGCTTCGGGCGGCGCGGGCCCATGGCTGACGCAGAGGGTCTCGGCCCCGCGGTTCCTTCCCGGCCTTCTGGGTTCGGGGGTCGAGGCTGGCGTCCAGGTCAAGTCTAGGAGTGCCCCGGCCACGTGGGCCCGCAGAATAGAGCGACTCCGGCACTGACTGGGGTTCAAACGGCCCGCTCCGCGGAGTAGGGCTAGCGTTTTTTAAACCCGAATCCTGAGACTCCCAGTGGCTGTGGGGGGACCAATGAAAGCACAGGCGGGGAGGTTAACGGCGGCGGTGATAGGAAGAAGGAGCGGAGATCTGGCTGATGGACGGTGCAATTAGCCAATCGACACTTGGAGAAGTGAAAGGAGGAGGGAATTTCTCCCGCCCTCTACTTGTTGTTGCAGGTGCTGTAAGACTTATGTTCTCGGGTGCCCTCTGGCGGGGAAAGGGAAGCTCAATTCTGGAGATGCAGGTAGAACGCGTTTCTCTAGACAAATCACTTTGCTCAAATATTTTGTGTTTTGCCCTACCAACCCAGTGATGGCATTTAAAGATGAGGAGACAGAGCAACAGAGAATGTGACAACTCCTTGTCGTGCTTGTGACCCTGCTGGGAACACCCTGTGAATATGACTTAGAAGCCGGTTTAACTGCACGTACATTATTGACGATTAGGGTCCTGGCACAACCAGAACTGGGGCTCTGTGGATGGGGTCAGACCATCCAGGCCTCAGCAGGGTCGCACTCTCCAGCATTACAATAGAATTAATAGGATCGTCCCATGGAAAAATCACCTTCCCTTCCTGTTGCGAATAATCCGCATTCAGGTCAAATGTACAACTGGGTAGTGAGCATAAAGTAAGCATAAAGATTTCACTTTCTAGGCTGTGCTTTCTTGTATTTTCTAAATGTTCTACAGTTAACACGTACTATAATCAGGAAAAATGTCGTTAGAAAATTAGTGATTTTGCAGAACCCCTGGGGTTTGCTGCGAACACAGTGGAAAATAATTGGTCGAAAAATTAAACACAGAATTAGCATATGATTCAGCAATTCCACTTCTGGGTATATACTTAAAAGAACTCAAAGCAGGGGCTTGAACAGTTATCTGCACACTAATATTTATAGCAGTGTTATTCACAATAGCCAGAAAAGTCCAAGAGGATGAATACATCAACAAGTTATGGTATATACAATACAAGGGACTACTATTCAGCCTTAAAAAGATAGTAAATTCTGGCACATGTTGCAACATGAATAAACCTTGAAAGCATTCTGTTAAGCAAAATAAACCAGATACAAAAGAATAAATGTTGTGTGATTCCACTTGTATGAGGTGCCTACAAAAAATTCATAAAGTAGGATGGTGGTTGCCAGGGAGGCAGGGATGGGTGTGGGGGAAAAGAGATGGGGAGCTAGTATTTAATGGAGACGGAGTTTCAGTTTGGGAAGATGGAAACATTCTGGAGGTGGATGGTCATACTTGTGAACAGTATAAACATTATTTAATGCCACTGAGTACACTTAATGGTCAAAATAGTAAGTTTTATGTTGTGCATATTTCACAACTAGAAAGAAATAAAGAGAAGGGAGGAAAGGGAAGGAAGGTTTAATTGAACCCTTTGAGGTGCAATCAAATCACAGAAATATGATTGGTTGTCAGTGATCCAGGTCAACACAGAGACAAGAAGTCCCACCACCCAGTCCTCAGCACCTGTGAGTCAGACAAAGCAAATCTTCACTCATTAATTTTGCTTTAGACATAGAGCTCCTACCTTGCTCTATTGAAATAGAAAAAAGGGTAGAAGAAAACATTTTAAAAAATCTTCACCAGAGGATATGTTTATTGATTTTATATTTTTAAAGCTTTTATTTATTTTTATAGACAGAGGGGAAGGGAGGGAGAAAGGGAGAGAAACATCAGTGTGTGGTTGCTTCTTGTGAGCCCTCTACTGGGGACCTGGCCTGAAACCCGGGCATGTGCCCTGACTGGGAATCAAACCAGCGACCTTTCTTAGTACGTAGGCTGGCACTCAATCCACTGAACCACACCAGCCAGGGTCGTTTGTTGATTTTAGAGAGAGGGAAATGAAAAGAGAAACATCGATGTGCAAGAGAAACAGATCAGTTGCCTCCCATATGCTCCTACCTGGGGACTGAACCCACAGCCTTTTTGTGTACAGGATGTTGTTCCAACTAACTGAGCCACCGGGCCAGGGTGAGGATGTTTGTTTTTAGATTCCACATAGAAGAGTGATCATACTGTATTTGTCTTTTTTTTTCTGAATGAACGTATTTCACTCAGCATAATGCCCTTACACTAGCAATTTTCCAACCACTTTCACCTCATGGCACACATAAACTAACTACTAACGTTCTGTGGCACACCAATGAACATACTACTTGCAGATCTGACCAAAAAAAAAGATGCAATTTTGATTCATTCACACCAGATGGCTATTCTTGTATTGGCTGTTGTCATTTTTTTACTTGACAGTCTAAAGGAAAAGAGGTCAGCGCCCCTGACTAGTCAGGCATTGCATATTTGGGCAACTCCTGCGGCACACCAGTTGAAAATCACTGCCTTACACACTAGAAGTCCTCCAACCAAGGTTCTAAAACGTCAGTCTCTTGAATGGCTCTTCTGCTCATCCTTTCCGCCATTTCCATAGTCCAGACCCTAATTAATTAGCGGTGATCTTACTGGCCTTCAGTACTCCCTAACGCTACCCAAATCTGTTTCTGTATCACAAGATGACCTTCCCAAACAGCTAATTTCCACCATGCCTCTCCCTTACCTGAAACTTCCCTGGGCACCCTAGTCTGCAGAGTCCTTATGCCTCAGCACAACCTAAAAGGCACAGCACTGTCTGGGAACCTGCCCCACTCTGGCCTGGTCTCTGCCCACTTATTGCTGGGCATACCAGTCTGTCACCTGCAGTTCTCAAGTACATCACCTCGTGACACAGGTTTCCATGCTTTTTGCGAGCTGTTCCCTCTTCCTGAAATACTTCCTCTTTCTCTCCCCCCAACACCGCCTGCCCATCCTTCAGCACCCCGCTCAGGTGGAGCTCTCTCGGAGTTCCAGGCAGGTAGCTGATCTCTCCTGCACCACCTGCCCTGCGGCCCGTGCGAAGGCCTCTTGTTGCACAGCAGGCTGTGCTGGAGTTCTTACTTTATGCATCCATCTCTCCCACTGTCTTTGATAGATCCACGTCAAAGAACACATCAGTTCTCAGTAAAGTCTGCTGCATTCCGGGACAGAAATTTCTCATTAAAATCTTTTTTGGACAAGAGTTCTTAAAGAAGAAGGGTGATTTATAAACTTTCGTGGCTACAGAGAGAATGCCCAGCTGACTGGGCTTTGAAAGGATGTAGTCAACAAAAGGCCAGATGGCTTCTAAACCAAGGCCAACTCGAAAGGGTGCTATTGGTCTAGAAGTGTGTTGGGAGATGAACGCATTCAGGAATGCTGGGAAAACTGCCTTTTTGGGGGTAGCCCAGGTCTTGAGAGGTAAAATAACTTGCCCAGGGGTCACCCAGTCAAGGCAGAGGCGAGGCTGCGGTCACAGCTCTGACTCCTGATTCCCCTCTACCACGTGATCCTTTGCTCCAGTCCTCTGGCCTCCTCATCAGGGGACAGAGCTCTGACCGCCTGGACTGCTGTTTGCTTAAACTAGGCAGAGACCTTTGGACAAAGTGAAGGTGAACAGAACTTGGCAGGGTCCTAAATTTCTGCCGTGGGCAGATTCCTGGGGAGAGGAGCCTGAGGGGTATCCCAGGGCCTGGCGGGCAGTCCTGCAGGAAGCCCTGGGACCACCCTGTGAGGGCCTTGTCCTGGTCAGTTCACTGAAACGTGGAAGGTTTAAATTCCACTGTGCGTGAACCCATGTTTACAGAAGTCTATCAGTCAATTCTGTTTGTGGGGCTCAGGGCCTCCAGGCCAAACCTCCACCATTCTGGGCCTGCTCCCTCTACTCAGAGCAGCGGGGCCACAGCTACAGACGTCCCCTACAGCCCCCACACAGACTCAGCCGGAGGGTGGGGGTCCTCACCCTCCTGCCCATGTGACCAACACGACACAGCACTGCTCAAAACTCACCCTCCGATGCACCCCTGACAAAAGGATGGAGTGAACATGTCCCCGAGGTTGGAGGGGTACCTACTGCCAGCATAAAGTCATCTTCTGTTTTATCCTATAATCTATGAAATTTTGTATTCTACCACATGATGGTGTGTATAATGAAACATCTTCTGAGCAAAGCTGATGTGCCCAGGTACTCAGCAGAGACCTCAGTGCCCAACAGACCCCCTGTGGACAGGACAGCCTCATGACACCCCACGTGCATTGGCCTTTACAAGCCCCTGCAGTTTATTCATCTTGGTAATTTTCACGCTCACCCTGCCAGAGGGAGGCCGGCTTCTCCATTTCTGAGACATGAAGACCCAAAGCTCCAGGAGGTACAGTGATCTGCCGGAGTTGGTGGCCAGCCTGATGAGGTGGTCCCCCTCCCAAGGCTCTGCCACCCCTCAAGTCCCAGGATAGGTTCCCCCAACCCTTCAACGCTGGAATCCACACAGTTCCCCCATGGCAGCACTCAGATACAGGCCCCGTGCTCCCCATTACACCCCGAGTGGTGCGCTGGGCTGAGGCACAGGCTGGGCACCCTGTGCAGAGGGCAGTCCTGGTTCCGGGTACGGGCTCCCGGCCACGCTTCCTGTGGCAGAAAGGGATGGGCGAGGGCTGAACTGGGCTTCGCTGTCTCTGGTGGTGTGACCTTGGGAAGTTCTTTCCTCTCCCTGGGTGCTGGTGTCTTCATCTGCATAATGTAGGAGGGTGGGGTGACTTCCACGCTCTGGTACGTTGGAGCTTTCCCAGTAACATTCTAGAGACGGCGCCCAGGACGGTCCCAACCCTGGCACCCCTTTCCTCTTTAAAGAAAAGTCCGTACTGACAATTTCCCTTCTTTAACATAAAGCCTAAATATAACATCCTAAGGCAGTTTTTTTGACATGGCGCGGCTGCTGTTATTCCCACCACCCTTGCGCTCCCCATCTCCTCCTTCCTGTGACGCACACCTTGGCCCGGGGACACTCAGGGGCCCCTGAGTCCCCTGGACTTTCATAACTCGCTGGGTTCCCGCACAGCCTGAGGGTTTTGCTTGTCAGAGATCCCTTCCCCCAGAGCCTATTCTAAGGAAGGCATTTGGTGTTTTAAGATTGAGCTGCCCAAGAAAATGGCCTGAGGCCCCAGAAACTGCCACCAAAGGAGGAATGCTGGAATGGAGGGCCACTGAGCTCCCTGGGGTCCCTGGTGCCAGGGCCCTTTCTTGGGTGTTACCAGGAGAACACCAGCTCATGACGTTTCTATCCCAGCCACAGGAAATTCTCCCGAAGACCCAGAGTGAGACCAGTACAGTAGGTGCGGCCATGGACTGGGAGTCAGGCAAACCTTTCTCGAATACCCGCTCCACAAGGAAGTCGCTTAACCTTCTCTGGGCCACAGTTTTCTCATTTGCACCCACCTGTGCAGATAGTTACACAACAGAATGAAAGCCAAGCAGTTCATATAATGCCTGGGATACCGGAGTCCCTCCGAATGGCGGACTCCTGGGCAATCCACCACCCTGGAGGGTGCTCTACGGGGTCCGGTTGCCGGGGTTGGGCCGAGAACCAGCTGTGCTCTAGGTCCCAGCCTGTGGCAGGATCACGTGGCTTCATGGCCAGAGCCCAGTGCAGGACACCCCTCTTGCTAAACAATTTATAATTTCGGGCTTCAGTTTCCTCACCTTTGAAATGGAAGGTGCAGAGTTTGTAAAAGCTGCCAGCAAGGGCTGCCTGGAATTCCCCTGCAGTGTCCTCCAGGGAGGGAGGCCCTGAGGTGTGTGAGCAAGGACAGCCCGAGCCTGGGGAGGAGGCGCCCTGGGCGGAGAGGAGCTGCCAGGGAACGGGAGCCGCTGCTCCCTTCCCAGGTTGGTAAGAAACAGGCCCACAGAACGGGCCCACTGGAAGGTGCTGAGGCCACAGGGTTGACACCATCTGCTTTTCAGAGCAGGATACCCAGGCCCCGAGCAACGAGGCTGTGGGCTGGGAAGCACACTGGGCTGGTGAAACCCAGGGCTCCAGGCAGGGTTAGGGGATATCTTACAAGTTTAAAAAAAATACGGGACTTAGTTCTGCTTCGAATTTGCTCAGTGACCTCTCTTTTTTGGAGAATCCATTTTGGCTTGATTTAGAAATTCTTGGGGTTATTAGTCCCTGCAATTCCACTTTGTGATTTTGCTCTAGTGCTGCCGGAGGGGCCTGGGGACAGGGGACTGCAGGGAGCTTGGTGGGGTCGGTCACTGCACTCAGGCCCATGGGGTCTGGGTAAGGCCTTTCTGCAGGAGGTGTGACAAAGGAGGACTTGGGTGTCCATCATCTTCTGTGATGGCAGCTGTCCTGGGGTCTGTGGGAAGCGGCAGGATGAGACCTTGGGGACGGGGATCTTGAGGCTCACTAGCCTGTGTGTCCTCAGCCGCAGGGTGAACACAGTACATCCAGGTGGCAGCAGAGGCCCCACAGAAGGCTCAGCTGGTGTCGTTGATGGGAGTCCGAGAGGCATCAAGCAGTCTTTCTTGCTCACCCTCATCTGCCAGGGGCCGACCTCGGGACAGGCGGGCCAGCAGCGGGCGGTGCAGCCCGTTGTAGAGGGCGGTGCCCGTCAGGAGGATGAGGAAGCCGAGGATCTGCAGCGAGTGGAAGGCCTCCCAGCCCAGAGCCAGGCTGAGTGCCCAGATGACGACGGTCCGCAGGCTGTCCAGCACCATGCGGGTGGTGGCACTCAGCTCCTTGGTGACGCTGATGCCCGCAAAGTTGAAGAAGGCGATGCTGCTGATGTTGCCCAGCAGCGCCAGGGCAATGAGCGGCTGCCGGCCCACTTGGCAGAAGGCGTCCAGAGCATCCTCCAGGGTCCCTCGAGGGTTTCCGCTGAAGGAGCCGGCAGGGATGTAGTACATGGGCACCAGCAGCAGGGACAGGATCACGAAGCCAAAGAGGCCTGCAGGAGAGGAGGCAGCATGTCACCTTGGCCCCGCCAGCCAGCACAGGGGGGCTGGCAAGGCCTCCCCTGACCTGCCACCACCCGTTCCTAGTGGCCCTCCCACTGGCACCTCCCACTAGTACGGTCCTGGAGCCGAACCGGCTCTGGCTGAGCCTTCTCCACATCAATCTGCCTTTTCTGACTGGACCAAGAATAAGAAATACATTACATTGTGACCAGAATATGTGTGCACAGGCACAGACGCACACTTTCAGAAAACAAGAGCTATCCCTACAGTGTACACTGCTGTCTGATACTTTCAAATTCTAGGCTATTCATTTAGAAAACAATTGCTGGCTATCACCGCTACAGTGCTCACCACTGTGGAAAAACAGCTTTCTCATTCAGAGTCACTCATCTGTGATAGGAGCTGAACCACAATGTCAATCAATGCACTGCCTCATTCAGAAAGTCTTGCCAGAAAAAAAAATGAGCACAAACAAACAGTATGCTTGCAAATGTCACTGATTAGTTGATTAACATCCCGCCACAGCTGCCAGCTCGCTGCGGACCAGGCACAAACAGGGCCCTGGCCCCGCCCACAGGCCGTGCTTCGTAGCTCCACTCTAATCCTCCCTGCTAGTCTCGTATTTTTAAAGCTTAATTTTCATAGTGATTTCCCTGATCAAAAACCTGTGATGGTTCTTCCCTGTCACTTAAAGTCTAAATCCACTTGCCTGATGGTCTAGGTTCTCCATGATACGATCTTGACCCGACCACTTCCCGAGGCATCAAACCTGCATCCCACCCAACAAACTTGTGTCCAGCTCCCTGTGTCTTCACTCTGCCTGGAGCTCCCTCCGTCCCACTCTGCCTGTGGAAACTGCAGCTCAAAGGCCACCTCTCCTGACGCAGGACACCCAGACCTGCCTGGCAGGTGAGACACCACCTGAGAACATGTGGTCTGAGCTCGAACACACTGCTTGGTCCTTTCTTGTGGGTCAGCTCTGGAGAGAGGCTTGCGACTAATTCACCTTTGGCCCCGTGCTCCCTGAGCTCCTGGCCACATGCATGACCAGGGTCAAAGGATCTGTCAACACACACGTGGTGAAGGGAGGAAGGAACGGGGTGGGACACTCACCCCCTTCCACGGCCCCAGCCCGGGCCTGTGCTCCTACCTGCACTCTGCTCCCTGCTCTACCCTGCAGCGTGCCCCCGGCCAGCGCCCGCCCCAGCCCCCGCCCCCGTGCTCACACACCCTCAGTGCCGACGGCCCGCAGGGGGTGCACGTTGTGCTTGTAGACGAACTTCTCCTCTAGTACCATCTGGATGGCGACGATGACCTGGGCCATGATGATCAGCAGGTCCCCTGTGGGAAAGGACCAACGGGGCCGGGGGTGAGGGAGGCGGGGACAAAGCAAGGCCCTGGGGCTGGTGGCAGGGTGGCAGGCCCAACGTAGAGGGGAGACAGCTTCCATGGGGACACAACAGACCCTAACTTTTGCAGGCGCCACACGGTCATGGCTACCCTCACGCCTGACCTCCTGGCCACCGATGGGTGCGGCAGATGGACACGGCAGATACTGTCACACACTCTGGGCACAGGCCCCAGAGGGTCGAGGCCTGTACAAAGGGGTAAGCGGGTCTTTTGAGCAGCACAGGCCTGGACACAGACATGGCTGGTTTAATCCTATCTCTGAGTGACCAGGGCGGTCGCTTCATTGCAAAATGGGCTGCGCTGCTTCCTTCCAGGGCTTGTGGAGATGACTGTGAAGACAAACACAGTGCTCGGCACCAAGCCGGTCACTTAGTAAGTGCTCAATAAACGTTCGTTTCTCTCCTCTCCCCAATGCAGTGGTTTGTGTGTAGAAAGGTTCATCACAGCACAAGCCCTCTGCCTCCTCTGGCCTCCAGCTCCTCCTCTACCCATTTCTCATGCTGCAGGGCCTCTGGCCTTCCCGACACTCTGTCAACTTGAGAGCTGGTGCAAGCCCACAGTAGCCCATCCCCCGTGTCTTCGCCCAGGGCCTGGCCTACAGAGCTTGTCAAAGTTTGTTGAAAGACTCTGTGCTGGGCTTCTAGAGAGGACAGGACAGGAAGGGCAACCTCTGGGTCCCTGCCTCTGGGCACACCTGTGATCACTTCGCTGAGCTTGTGCTGGTCGTCATGCTTGCTCAGGAGGTCAGCCAGGCCCACCACCACCAGCCCTGCGATGGTCGTGAGGATGCCCAGCCACTGGCTCAGCACCAGCCTCCGCCCCAGGAAGGCCACTGAGAACAGGCCTGTGAATATGATCACCGCTCCGCGCAGCATCTGGAAACTGGAGGCACTGGTCATGTTCAGGGCTAGGAAAGGACAGACACACGACATTAGCTCTTGGGGGCCGAGGCCGTATTCACTGAGGTGTTCTCAGGGCTGAAGACATGCCTCCCACAGCATGTCTGCGCTCAGTAAATCTTGGGCGAGTGTGATCTGTGAACGCCTGTGGGAGATGGGCAGGCAGGGGTGAGGTGAAGATGAGCTGGGGGTGCGGGTGACTGCTTCATCAGTGGCCCCTGTGGGTCATGGGCCTCACTGAGCCCTACTGCACCTGGCCTGGATACCTACCCACATACATGATGCTGGTCCCAGTCATGTCGCAGAGGGCTGGGGGCAGAAAAAGAAGGGGGTTGAAGGGCTGCTGGAGATCCACGCTGGCATCTGGGAGCCTCGCAGCTCTGCACCGGAGAAGGTAGAAGGCAGCCAGGCAGGAGAACTCCCCCAGAAACATGCCCACGGCCTGAGGGACAGAACCCGAGGAGTTCAGAGCTGGAAGGAGGACCACCCTTAACGAAACATTTTTAACGTAGCCTTTCTTCAAACGAGAGCTTACCTATAACCCTAGCACATACAACAGGCGAAAGCAAAGCTGCTGAGTGCAGGAGGCCAGAGGCTGCCCCTGGGTCTGCCCCGAAGCCCCTTAAACATCTTGACACAGACCGTAAGGCTGTGTAGGGCGCGTGTGAAAACCACAGACCTAGGCCAACCCCAGGTCAAGTTCCAGATGGAGAAACTGAGGCCCAGAGAGGCTCAAGAACTTATTCGGGATCACAGAGCAAGTTGCTGGCAGAGCTGGGCTGAAATGTGGGTCTCCCGCTTCCCAGATGAGCAGTGAGGTGCTTCCTGTTTGTGCTGCCTGCCCTGTTCTGGCGGGGCCTGGGCTCCCGGTGAGTGGGGCAAAGATTTTGCTACAAGGGTTGATGTTTTCCAAATGCGTCCTGACTCACACGCGGTGAGGGCTGGCCTGGCGGTGCCCAGGGCACGACTGCTCACTAAGGCCCCTCACGGAGGACTGGCCTCTGACTCTCACTCTCTGGCCTCTGTTGGGGAGGGAGAGCGAAGCGGGCAGCTCTTCTGGGAGCAGGGGAGGACTCCACTCATAGGTCGGGATACAGCAGGACCTCTGGGCCCCTGGCCTGAGGCCTGGGAGATGGGAGGTGGAAGGGACGCGGCAGATACCTGGAGGAAGGGATGCTGGAAGCTGTGCTCCTTGCTTCCGCCGCAGCCCTGGGCCACGAAGTTGTCTGCCCACCTGCAGCAGAGAGAGAAGGTCAAACCCGCGGTGTGGTGGGTGCCTGTGGACAAGCTCACTCCTCTCAATGCCAAGAGGCCATGCTTAGGGGACTTGGCCTAGAGTGGGCTTCCCTCTCAAAGGGGCAGTCTCCATGGCAAGCAGCCTTCCATTGGGATCGTGGTTAGAATGTGGGGACCTTTAGCTGAAATGTTACGAACCTCAAACTGAAGTTAAGCGTTCCCTCAAATGATGAATGTAGCACTGCAGGCCTGTGACTTTGTAACACAGAAACCACAGCTGTTTTCATTATCACATTAGTCATTGCAGATATTGTGAAGTACCATTTACACTCATCATGGCTCCAAAATATAGTAATTAGACTCACTGCTTATAATTTTATGTGTTACGAAGTATATAAACGTATATATATTACTATATCACAAATCTGCTTTTAATGTTTTTTTTAAGATTTTATTTTTATTTATATTTAGAGAGAGGGGAAGCGAAGGAAAGAAACATCAATGTGTGGTTGCCTCTCATGTGCACCCAAGTGGGGACTGCAACCCAGGCATGTGCCATGACTGGGAATTGAACCAGCGATGCTTTGGTTCACAGCCCGCGCTCAATCCACTGAGCTACGCCAGCCAGGGCTTCCTTTCTAATGTTTTGATAACTGTATTTCTGTGATCTGCAGTCTTTTACTTGCACATTTTTTAAAAAGTATTATTTTTTTTTTTAGAGAGAGGAAGGGAGGGAGAAAGAGAAAAAACATCAATGTGCAGTTGCCTTTCATGCGCCCCCTACTGGGGGCCTGGCCTGCCACCCAGGCATGTGCCCTGACTGGGAATCAAACCAGCGACCCCCTCGTTCCACTGAGCCACACCAGCCAGGCATATTTGCACCTTTTAAAATATGACTTTAGGCTTCATCAGCTGATCAAAGAGACCACATGGCACAAAAATATCGAGAGCCACAGGTCTACAAGGGCACCTGGGCCCCGGGAAATGACTGCCTGACACAGACCACCCGGTCATCCTCATGTAACCTGAGGGTTTGGAGGGTCTTTCTAGCGCAGACTGTAAAGCAGGTGGCAAGTGTCCGGCACCAGTGGACTGGCCTCCCTGCCAGCACCCTGGCAGACGGCACGACTGATTATGGCACGCTTCCCCGCTGAGCACACACACAAGCCCAGAACCCTTCACGGCACAGCCACCACCAGCATCTGCACTGTCCGCCGTGTATGCACTAACGCTCCGCCCCTAAGTCTCATTTTTGCTGCCCTTCCTTGTGGCCCTGTGGTTTTTTAGTCTGATCTCTTTCATTTCAAAGCCCTTCAGATCTCTGGAGACTTTTCACCTTCCAGATCTTCTCATCTCCCAGCTAAAAAGGCCCAGCCCTTCCTAACCTTTTGCTTCCCTGGCTGCTGACTTCTGGAAGTGTTCTGCTGGGTCCAGGCCCAGGGCATGTGATCTGACCCAGACTAAGCCTGGCGAGATAGCGGCCCCTCCCTCGGCTGGATGTCCTGGTCAGTTGACATGACTCGGACTGTGTCCACTGACTCCTTAGTTGACACAAGGTGTCACACTGCTGACTCCAACCAACGCAGACCCCGGTGGCTTCCTGTGGGCATTGACCTGCCCCCTCTACATCGCCTGCAACAGCCAAAGGCTGTCTCTAAAATGAAACAGGACTTCTCCCTCTTACATGTCTGCCAAGGGCGGTCACACTGCAGCGCCCAGCCCTGCTCCAGTCAGCTTTGCACAAGCCTGCCCTCCTAAAGGGACGGGGAACCTTCTACTTCCTGTGTCCCCACAGAGCCCCAAGCATGGGCCACTGGTTGTGCCAAGCAGTTAGGGTTTGGGTTTGACAAACATCCTGTCCAGAAATGTCCTTGCTTCTCTGCGCCCTGCTTTGAGGAGGGGAACAGGAGGCTCTTCTCCCCAGCCCAAGGCAAGGGCGTGATGCCTGGATGCTCAAAGTGGGAAAGGTGGGCTGAGTGGTGGTGGAGCTCCTGGCCAGCTGAGACGGTAGCAAAGACCTGTGACGGGTAGACTCCATCTGCTCCGAGATATGAACACCTACCTCCCAGAGAGAGTCAACGAACAGGGCTAAGGCTTATCTCACCGAGGGAGACCCCCCACTCCCTGGGATGTGGAGTGAGAGGGGCAGTTAGGAGGGCTCGTGGTCCTCAGGGGTGATGACACCCAAAGGAGAGCCGCAGGGCGGGGAGTTCTGATAGGACTGGCTGGGAAGGCAGAGAGAAATCTGGGTCAGGGGACCAGGCTAAAACCAGCGCCCGGACCAATGGAGAAAGGAAGCCCCCCCTACAGAATGAAACCACCTGCTCTCTGGGGTCTCACTTCTGTCTGATCTGCTACAGGTTCTCACTCTTAGATCCCCAGGGAGGGCAGGGCATGGGATGTGGGTGGGGGCCACAGACAAACTGTGGCTCAGGGCTGGCCTGCTTTACAACCAGGCTTGCTTTTGCCCCCGGGGACCGGACGGTCTGGATGAAGCAACTGAGCAAAACAGAGAAGAAGCAAAGAGGTCAAACTTCACCAGGGGCACAGAGCCAACTTCCCGGGAGCAAGTGAGCAGGTCAGAGAGGGGGGACTCCTGGGGCTGGAGCCAGGGCTCCTGCAGGAGGGGTGAGGGAGGTCCTGCCGAGTCCGTAAGGTCTGCGGGTAGCCATGGAGCCCCCTGCTCATCTGCTCATTCCAGAGCAGGGATTGGCAGGCTCGAGAAGACCCCCAGATCTAGTGGTGGGCCCACCTGCCAGACCCGCCCCCCACACACACACTCACAAAACTACTGCCTACACAGCTTACAGTAATGACAACTCACATCCGTGTCACTTTGTGGTTCCACAGTCACTGTCACCTGAGAGTGTGAGTTCAGCACCGGCACCTTCCACATCACTCAAGCCCCTGCTTCTGGCATATTACTAGACAGAAGTTCAAACAGTTTTTGGTTGAATGAACAAGACTTCCGGATCCCTCCAAGCGAACAGGCAGATTCTAGAGTCCAGAGGCAATGCCTGATGGGCCCTAATTTTGCACCTGGTCTGAGGTGTCTGTCCCCTGCTGGTGGGACAAGCTGAGCCTGTCTTTTCCCAGGGTGGGACACTGTGTGGGGGGCCGGCTTTAGGGCCGGTGCTGAGCTCCCTTTCTCCTACCCCAAAGGGCTGTCTTCTCCAAGGGGTAGGTCTGCCTGAACAGGTTGGGGCTGGCGGCATTCCCAGCTGGGGAAAAGGAGTCTTTTTGTATCTGAGGGCCTGGGGAGGGTGTATGGCCCGAGGGCTCAGGTGTCAGGGCGCGGGTCAGGCCAGCAGGCACTCTGGGAGGAGTCGGGCTTCTCTCCTGGCCCGGAGACAGACTTCAGTTCATTGTGCAGGCACAGAGGGACCTCGGACGGCACAGCACATGAGCCAAAATCCAGTCCCAGTCCACCTGGGGATGACAGCAACGGCCCCCAAGGTGGGCTAGCACTTGGCCATTTGCAAAACCTGTCACTAAAAAGTTTTTATAAATAGAGGAGTCACTGGGTACTGACTTGGTGCTGGCCTGTGCTGAGCACTCCACGTGGGTTGTCTGGTTTAAGCCTCACTTCATGGATCCTCACCCGACAGACGGGGACTTCAAGGTGGGGGGCGGGGGTGGAAGGGTGGAGAGAGGCACGTCCAGGCTCGTCCAGACTCATCCCGTCAACGACAGGCAGATCAGGCCCAAACCCATGTGCTTGACGTACATTTGGAAAAGGCAGCAGGCTACATGGAAAGCCGATTTTGAGCCTCAGAGGCTGGACAAATTATAGTGTTCTTACCCATAAAATGGGGATAACACTGATGAAGTGTCAGAAGTAATAATAAAATGAGATACAGAGGACCTGGCACATGGCGGGTGGTCAGTCAAAGTTCTTTCCTGCCCCTCCTCCCTGTTCCTCTCCATGAAGCAGCAGCCACGGCCCCTTGTGTTAAGTCCGGCTTGGCTCCAACCTGGAGGCTTCTGGGAGAGCAGCCATTCTCTGGGACCTGCCCTGCTGGCTGGGCAGAGGTGGCTGGAAGGCCTCCGGCTACTGCCCCAGCAGGTCCACAGAGCTGCAGAGTGCTGCAGGGGGAGGAGAAACAGCCACCACGCCCTGTCACGCAGCTCCTTATTACCTGGACGAGGGACGAGAAGCGAGACAGGGCTGAGGGGCAAGGCTTGTGAGGTGCCAGGAGGGCCTGCCCAGGAGTCTCCGCCTCCAGCACCACCCCCTCCCCCCCCCCCGAGCAGTCGGGGAGGAGTCAGTTCTGCAGATGCCCCGGCTCCATTCTCTATAGATACCGTACCCAGGGGAAGGCCATGGCCTCCAGGGCAGGACAGGGTGCGCTGCCCTTGATGCAGGGTGAGTCACTATACATAGTCTGGCCCAGGCAAACACAAAGCTCAGCATTCTGAGAGCGGACAGTATCTGTATGTGGGCCAGGGTGGTGGACCGAAAGGGAGGAAGTGGATGAAGTGGCTGCCTCAGACCCGCTGGCTGTGTGGCCATTCCCCGCAGAATCTCTGCCATTTCCTCTTGAGTGTCTGGCTGGTCAGGCCCAGTGAGTCAGCTCCTTTCTCCCACAGCGGGATCTGAAGCAGAGCTGCTCCACCCTCCAGGCAACCCTGGCTCATGCGGTGATAAGTGAGGATGAGCCCTCTCATCTCTAAGTGCAATGAGAACATCTTTCTCAGAAGACTTAACCTGTGTCTGGAAAGAGGTGGGAAGTTATGCCCATTTTACAGATGAAACTGAGGCTTGGAGGGGCCCTGTGACTCATCTGGTCCCACAGCTTCCAGGTCTCAGGCTTTTCCCACTCTCCTGCACTGCCCTGCTGACATCAGGCTTTCCCCAGCTGGCCCAGGAACCCTGCAAAGCAATTATCCCAGGCCAGCTCATGGAACCCAAGGGTGGGGGCAGCAGCCAAGGCAAAAGTTAGAGATGGCACAGAAGGGATGATGAGACTGCTTCCTTAATAGAGGCCCAGTGGTCCCAGGCCTCCTGCCACTTTCCTGGAAGGGTCCCTGGACCCAGCGGGCCTGACTGGTGGAGGGGAAGTCACCCTATGGCCCCTCCCTGGGTGGGTGAGCTTCACGCCCTGCAGATGTTTAGGAGGGGATCTGAGCCTTACTTAGTGAGTGTCTACTTGACCTTGGCTCTTTACATGCAGACCCCCAGCTGGCTTCAGGAGAGCAGGGCCCAGAAATGGGCGCAACCCCAAGGACAGGCACTGGGCCAGGCAATAGACCGAAGCAGTGCAGAGGAAGGCGAAATGTTTGGTCTCCAGGACCACATCAGCAGAAGCTCCTGGGGTGAAAGCAGCCGCAGAAAGGAGAAGGAGCCACTGCCCAGGAAGGGGCCCTCTGCCAAGACCCAGGGACAGGGCTGAAGGGGCAGCCTGCTGGGTGGGTTTCCCTCCTGTGGGTATGTGACGCCCACCCCCCTCCCAGCCAGAGCAGGCCCATCTCTGCCTAACCTGCTCAGTGGGCAGAGTGGCCTCCCTGGCGGAGGGCTGCCTGTGGTCACAGCAGGCAGCACGTGCTCCTACTCACTTCCCCATCCCCTCTCCTTAGTCCTCCCAAGGGGCCGGGGAGGGAAGCATGGTCACCTTCCAGGCTAAGGAACCACAAGAGGCTACTAGAGGCTCTAAACCTGAATCCTGCATGGCCTCTGGCTAGAGGGAGAAACGAAGCAGGGTGCCAGCAGGGTCCCCTGGGCTGGGACAGAGGCTCATTGCCCAGCCCCAGGGGGAGGGTGCTTTGAGAGAAGAGCAGGGCAGTGCCACTTACAGGGATTGCCCCTTCGGCGGGCACCTGTCTGTCCGTCCTTGCCTGGGGAGATGTGAGAGAAAGGTCCAGGGGAGAGGGACTCCGGGTACTGCAGTCGTAAGCAGCGGGTTGGGCGACAATGCTGAGACCTGGGTTCTGGTACCGGCTCCATGTGACACCGGCTGGCGGAGTCACAAAAAGAAACTTCTCTTGGGACTCAACTATAAATTGTGGGGATTAGAATGGGTGATTTCCATGTTTCTAAAGACTCCAAATGCCCGGAAAAATGGCCAGATGAGTCCCCAGTGCCATCCCATGGTAGTGATTAAGAGCACGGATCACAGAGCTGATTATTTAGGCTCAAATATAAACTTTCTAGATGAGTTAAACTTGGGCAAGCAAGTCCATCTTCCCACACCGGTTTCCTCATCCAAGGACAACGACTATGCCTACTTCACAGGGTGGTTACCGGAATTCATTAAATTAACACACAACAGGCGGCCAGAGGAGGACCTGGCACCCGAAGCTCTCTGTGTATTAGCTCATTAGCTCATTTCACTTGCTATGATTGCATTCTTGTCTGTCTGTCCCCTCCAGAAGCTGCAGGTCAGACTGATTTCAAACTGATAATTAATTCCTATCAGGATGGACACAGCCACTTTCCCAAGTTCTTTCTCGCTGAGAGCATCCTTCTCACAGTCTGGCCTTAAAACACTATTTAGAGTCTAATTCTGGGGCCCATCTCAGGCAGGGAAGCTCCTGAGAGTCCCTGCATCAGGAGATCAGGTGGAGGACAGATCAAAGGTTGGGTCCCCAACTGGGGGACTCTTTCCTGCCTCTCAAGGTAAAGCCCCCTGAGGCTGAGGACCCTCTAGCTTCCTACCTGACCCATCTGGAGCTTTTTAAGAAAGGAGCTGAGTCACTACAGTTTACCCCAGTATTAACTAGCAATCTCATCTCTCCCTGGGGACAGCAGCCCTGGCAGCCGCTCTCTAAGCACTTGACAGATCTTGGCTGATGCTACAGACGGATGGACGGCGACTCGTTCTGCTGTGTTCGGATCCTAACTGGAGATAGGGGCCCTCAGAGTGAGGCTCCTTTACAGCTAAGGGCTCACGACAGGAGTGACCTTCAGGAGGCCGCAGGGCTCGGGAGACCAGCACAAGACAGACACAGGCAGCTGACCCGGAGAGAAGGTGGGCCCCACCCAGAGCTCCACTTCCTTTGGAGAAGGGAGGTCATTGCCAAGTGTGAACACATCTGTCTCCTCCACCTCAGGTTCTAAGCATCTCAAAGGCAGGGACCATTTTTTAGTCACTTCTGTCCACACTCCCAAGTTCAGACAGGGCCTCACACCCTGTAGGCACCTTATATGTGTCTGGTGAGTTGAATAGGATACTTCTCCCCCTGACCTCTCTTCTGGGCCTTTCTCACATCCCTGATGGAGTGTGCTAGGAACAAAAGACTCAAAAACAAATATGCTAGAACCAGCCAGGGAGCACAGGCCAGAAGGTGACTAGGGTGACTCCCTTTTGTTCTGGAGACTGGCAGGGCCCAGGCAGAGGCCAGGTCTGACTGGGAGACCACTTTCCACTGTTCTCCATGCACACCTTGGAGTTGGTTCAGAGACAGGCCAGGCTCTGGGTCCCGGGGCTCTTCGATGGTGGACAGAGGGAGGGAAGGCCCTGCTCTGAGGTGGGGGCAGAGAAAGAGGCAAAGAGCTGCCAGAAGGGGCTGCCGCCCGGACCCTGGTCCTCCTCGCACATTACAGAGAAGAGGCTATGTTTGGTCCCTCAGCCTGACAGCCCTGGGTCCTCAGTCCCCAGCCTCCCTGTTCCACCAGCACCGCACCCTCATACATCATGGCTGAACCACTGGCCCACCTGCCCTCCCTGCTGGGGTGAATGGCACTTCTGTTCTCTCAGACAGAAATCGATCGTCTCTTGAGCCTGTGGGTCAGGCCTTGCGGCTTCATTCTGCACCTGGTTTCTCCCACCTGCCTCTTCCTTTCCCACCTCCTAGTTCCCCTCATCTACCATGCAGCAGGTTTGGGGTGGTTTCCCCTGCACCAAACTACCCTTCACCTTGACCACCAGGTGGTTCATCATATCACTCTTAGCATGTCACGCCTCTGCTCAAAAGCCTCTCTCTCTCTTTGGATTTAATCTTTATTGTATTGTATATTGTAAGTCTTTATTGTATTGTATTTTTTCCCCATTACCATTTAGTCCCCTTATACCTCACTCCTTCAAAAGCCTCTCTTTGATTATGGGATAAAATCCAGCTTGGCCATTTGGTGCTAGTTACAACCTGCTGTCATCTGGCCTTGCTGTTCCCTGCCTCTATGTGCCCCTCGCACCTCCCCGCCCCCCGCCCCACATGTAAACTCCAGCTGTAACCCTTCCTCCGTGAGGGTCTGATAGGGCAGCCCCTTCTCTGCCGCCACAGCCCTCTTTGCTCAGTGATCACTGGGCTTCCACGGCCTCTATTGTAGCTCGCGTGCACCAGTCTGGGAACCTCCTCCCACCCCGACCCACCACTCCCACAGCTCCTGGAGGGCAGGGCCTCCAACACCACCATTGAAAGGGGACCTGGAGAGGGACTGGTCTAAGACTCCCGTTTAAAGATGAGGAAACTGAGGCGCGGAGGCGTAAGGTGACTTGCCAGGTTCAGTCACACAGCGACTCAAAGCTGGGGCTTGGGTCCTCCAGACCGGGGTATGAACCCGCTCCGCAGTTCCCCAGGCCTCGCACCCCTGGGATGGTACATAAACCAAGTGAATCGACCGGAGAAACTGGACGAGCGGGTGAAGCTGGGAGGGGGAGAGCTGAGGTATAGGGTGGGGAAGATGCGCGGGGGTCGCCAGCACCCGCGTGGGCTGCGGCAGGCCCGGCAGAGCCCCCTCCTCTCCCCTCTGGGCATGAACTCACTTTGCTGAGAGCGTGTTGATGGAGCCGGTGACGAGCATAAGCCCGGCCAGGAACAGCTGGTACTTGGTCCAGGCCATGACGGCGGAGGAGGGGAGCACGACACTACAGGGACCCCTGCGACCTCCACGATCACTCGAAACTACAGCCCCTGACCCGGTCACTCGGGGGTCTCAGGGCTAGCGCTTCCGGGCCGGGCATCACGTGACACGTGCAGGTCCCGCCCCCTGCCGGCTCTCCCCGCCCCCAGCCCCGCCCCAGGAGGGCGCGGGGTGGGGCAGCTGCGTTTGCCCAGCCCAAGTGCCCGAGCTCTCCAAGGCTGGGGCCCGGCGCTCTGTCTCCCAAAGGGCCGGACCTCCTCCTTTATAAAAGAAACTGATGCAATGAGGATGCGTCTTGATGTTAGAGCGTTTTGTAAACCGTTTGGAGAGGCTGAGCTGAATCATGTCAGAGGCAAACTACAAAGTGTTTCTGTCCAGCGTGGGAATCTCTTCTCCACTAGGAACCCCGGGAACTCCCAGGAGGCCTGGGAATTGTCTCTAGGGATCCCAGCCCGTGGTGTTGCTCACATCTTCCAGAAAAGTCGTGTAGGAAGCTAGTCCCCGCTCACTGTGAGACCATGTTATAGCTAACGAAACGAAATTGAGAGCAGCCGATTGATTTGCCTATGATCATGCAGTGAATGATGGGGTGAGGAGTGGCGCGCAGATTCTTCAGTCCACTGCTTCTTCGTCGTCCCGATGCTGCTCCGTGGCATCGCGGCGGAAAGACCTTGGTCTGTTCGCAGAAGGTCTCCGGCTTTCGTAGCCCTACTCCTGGTTTTCAGGCCCCGGGCACACTCTGTTCTCATCTCCAGGTTTTTTTTTTTTTTTAATTTTTAAATTTAATTATTTTTCAACTACAGTATTCTGTCTTTTACTCCCAACCCAGCCCACTCCCCACCCCGTGCCCCCCACCTCCCTCCCATTTCCACCCCCCTTAGTTGTTGTCCATGTGTCCTCTATACTAGTTCCTGTTCATCTCCAGGTTTTTAGTCTGCACCCCATGCCTGTCACACCACAGGTTGGAGCCCAGGGCCTTCCAGCAACCGCCTCAGACCCAGGGGGCACATTTCCCCCCATCACTGCAGATTTTGTTACTAAAGTTGCAGAGATAGGGCCTGTCTGCCAAGTCTTCCTGCTTTACCTACCCTAAGACTGTACTTGTGAAAATGACCAATATTGAATCAGAAACACCCTCAAGAGACTGCAGGAGGCCCTTTTATCGCAGGGAGACCTGATGTAGGAGGTCACCTGATAGACAGGGAAAGGGTTTCCCAGAGGAGGGAGTGGCACAGAGGTGCGAGTGGGCGTGGAGAGCATCTGACCTGCTGACCATCTGGGCACTTTCCTTCTCTGGAGCCTGTGCTCACAAGTCAGCTGGGAAAATGGGAGACCCGGAGGAGGTTTCTTCTGAGCTTCTTGTCCTCAATGATATCAGGAGTTTGATGTGGTTTAAAAGGAATTAATTCAGCTATCCAAAAATAATTACTGAGACTCTGGGCCCGTAGAGACGAATGAAGCACAGCTTCTGTTGCATGGGGCGGGCTGGTGCAGTGCACATCGGCTGGACAGCCCCACCGCTTCTGGAGGCAGTTCCTGCAGGCCATGCTGACGTGCTCTGTGGGACTCTGGACCACCTTCCCCCTGTGTCCAAGCCAAGGGCACTCTCTTGAAGTAAACATGACTAATGATTAATGGGTCACCAGCCCGACATGACATCACTAGTAGCACAGTCTTTGTCTCTCCCTATAGCCACATTATAAAATGAATTTTAATTTATTACCGGGTTCTGAGCATTCATCAAAGTGTTGTCCCTGGAGCCAGGAGACAGGAGGGTTTGTTTGGAAATGTACCTTTAGCCCACTAAGTACCAGGCCCAGAGCCAGATGTGAGACCTCAAAGAGGCCCTCCAGGAGTTTGGGATTTTATGGAGGAGAGGGGTGAGCACCTGGGTGACCATGCAGCAATGTGGAGGAGGCAGAAGCAGCTGGGATAGCATGGGATTCTTCAGGAGAGGCAGGGGCGAGGGCATGGCAGTGACAGTCAGAGCTTTGCTGGAACCGGCACCCCCATCTGTGTCTGCTTGTGCAGGGGGCTTGACCACTGTGACCTTTGTTCTCAGAGCCGCCCTGTGCACTGGAGATCAGGGGAGATTTGAGCAGGGGCTTGACAAAGGAACAGAGTTGCTCTAGGTGGAGAAGAGGGTCATGTGGGGCAAAGACCACCATGTGGACATCATGGGGAATGACCTACAGTGATGCTCCCAGTCTCTGCCAGCCTGGCTAGACTGGGCTTTATAGGTGAAAATTAGGGTTGATCTTAGTGTCCTCAAGTAGCTGTGAGCCCGGGGTTAAGGTCTCGCAGCCTCCAGATACAGGAATTCTGAGAGCAGTAAAGAAGGATCAGCAGAGAAGGCGTGTTCATACTCAGGCTTTGCAAAAATCCTTTGGGTTATTATTTAATTGAATTCAGGGATAGAGTTTAATGTATATGTTGGATACAAATTTGCCTCATAAATTTAGAAGCTGTGATTTCCTGGATTAAATAACATACCCACAACTCAAACCTGAGACCTTGCTGAGGCTTTTTAGAAGGTGAGAGGTGGATTGCTTCTCAGCCTTTTGGCTAAGATCAAGTGTAGAAGGTCAGAGGTGGGCCGGCCCCTTTGTGTGGTGTTTCCTACCTGCTCAGGTGTGACAGTCCTGATTAAAGACTATGGTTTGCCCGCAGACCATGGAGGCTGGAGTTACACGAAAGGGAGTACATTTTCAGCAAAGGGAGGAAATTTACTGAGCATAAAGGGTGGGGTGGTGGACAGAGATGGAAATTTCTCCATGTGCCCCCAAGAGTACAGAATCTTCACGTGTGGAAATGACATCTGAGGGAGTTGTCTGGACTGGGGAAGAGAGGGAGGGCTGCTTTGGGCTGGAAGGGATCTGTTACTTTGAGCAAAGTGGCCGTGGTTCCCTCACTCAAAGCGCTACTTTCCTGTTTGTAAAATGGGAAGAATAATACTCACAGCTTGTTGTGCGGAGGGAAGGAGGACAGAAGTGGAAACGCTCTGGGGGTGGGGACCCCAGTGACCACAGGAGAGTTAGTTTGTTGTTAGTTTGTGAGATCAGGGCCGGTCTAGGGGATCCGTCCAGAAAGGACCCCAGGCTGGGCGTTAAAGGGCACTCCTCACATCTTGCTTAAGTGCCTTTTCTCCCAAAGTCAGGGACATTTTGAACAAATTTGTATGATACCCTCCGAAGAGCCTCTAATTTCCAGAGTCAAAACACACCGGTGCAAAATCCTGCATTTGTATTCAAAGCTTACTGCCAGCCTGTGGCTCGTCTGAAAGACTGAACATTTCCTCAATCAATTTAATCACATCCTGGATTAGTCGAGGGTTATTTTATCCTGGGAAGGACGAAGACAGTCCAGCCAGACCTGTTTCGTTTAAAACAAGTGTTTGCTGTCTGTCCTTGGGCTATTTCCCTCCTGGGTAGCCTGTCCCTCTGGCAGGATGTGATGGGCAGGTGACAGATTCGTTGATTGACAGAATTTTAGTCAAGCTCCTGAGCCTTCTCCTCGGCCCATCTCTGTGCTTATAAAATCCAGTTTTAGCAAGAACCCTGCAAAGTCAGTTAAACCAGCACCCCTGGACTCCCCATCCGACCACGTTCTCCTCGCGTCCTCCGCCATCCCCACGGCGATGTCTGATCCTGTCTTCAGCATGGATCCTGTTGGGTCAGTTTAGCCCTGTTGACCTGTTCCCTCTTCATAGTTTCCCTCCATTGACCCCACCCTGCTCTTCGGCTATAAGTGACACCTGCCCAGGCTGCATTTGGGACCGAGCTCTGGACAACCCTGTAGAGACTGAGGTCTCTTTGCCCGACTGCAATATCGTTTTTGTCGCTTTAGCTACTGTCTGGTTTTCCTTTGGCACAGGACTGCGTATCCAGTTGCCTCTCTGTCCCAACACCGTGGGCATCAGAGGCTGCGGCTGGGGAGAGGAGCTGGGGCCTCAGGAGGAGGAAGGCAGGGTGGTAGGTCCTGGCTGTCTCCTGGGACAATGAAATCGGGCCTGACAGGCCCCAGCCAGGGAAGGGAATGTGGATGGTCGGCACTGGTGGTGAGGAGGTAGATATGTTTTCCAGGTCTTTCTGGTGGACTTTATGGTTTGTTTCTATGGTGACTGACCACGATTAGATCAGGAGTCACCTGCTAGCTTCAGGCCCTTCTAGCTTCAGTCTTTCTCAAAACTTGCCCCTTTGCCTGTCTTTCTTAATACGTATCAGCCTTGGGGTGGGTCCCTGGAGCTTGAAGCCTGGGTTGGGTTTGGTCCTCTGGGAGCCGGATCGAGTCAGCCAGAAAAAACTGGACCCCTGCCTAAATTCGATTCAGATAAGAAATGAAAATGAATCGTTGTTTTTAATGTAAGTATATCCTCAGTACCACCTGGGAATACAGTTCCACCAAACAATGACTTGTTATTCATCTGGAACTCAAATGTAATCCAGTATCTGGTGTTTCATTTACTCAAGGTGGACCGGGACATCAGCGGCTTTGAATCCGAGTGTCTCCAGCAAACCGCTTCCTTTGATTACGCTGTCGAGAAAGCTCGTGGTACTGTCTTCCTCTGATTCTGTAAAGTCTCTAAATTGGCACCAGTACCCTTGCAGGCGTGTCTTGCACTGGGGAGCCCTCAGGTCCCTGCGCGTAATGCCCTTCTGATTTGAGATGAGGGACGGCGGCATCTACAGGGGATTCTGAGGCAGGCAGCGGGGAGATTCCTGCCCTCTAGCGCAGTTTCGGGGTCTTCTCAGCTCCCATGTAGCCCAGGCATGGGTCCCCCCGGAGGAAGCATGATCCAGTCCAATCCTCTTGCTGTTCACATGAAAAAGCCTTGTCCCAGAAAGGAGGGGACTTGCCCACATCAATAGTGAATGACGGGTGGACACTATTATTTATTTATTTATTTATTTATTTATTTAATGTGGATTCAGTGTTGTATTAATTTAGCTTAATCTGGGTAGTAATAAAATATTGGCCGGGCCTCTAAATGCTTCATAACATAAAAAATGATACAACCTGCGAACAAACGACTGAAAAACAAAAGCATTTTTGAAATAGCTGGGAGACACTGAACTTGGTCTCCCAGGAAAGGAAGTTCTTGCTAATTTCGCTGGTTGTGTTAGTTTTCTGTTGCAGCTCTAACAAAGCATCACCAGCGTGGGGTTTACAAGGACACGAATTTGTTATCATGCTGTTCTTCAGGGGGGAGAGGTCTGAAATGTAGTCTCCCGCCCGATGTCAGGACTGGGATCCTTCTGGAGGTTCCGCCGGCGGGGGGGGGGGGCCTGGGGGCCGCCTGTGTCCGCAGGCCCTGTGCAGCCCAGGGTGGCTGTGAACTCGGCCCAACACGAAATCATACATTTACTTAAAACATTATGGGATTTTTTTGTGTGATTATGTGTCACAATGTATTTAAGGGGTGCCCCAAGGCAACTCTTCTCCTTCCAGTGTGGCCTCTGCAGAGACGCCAAAAGGTCGGACACCCCCGCAAGGGGGTCTGTTTCCTGGCTTTTTCCAGAGTCTGGAGGGTGCCTGTGTCCGCAGCTGCTGGCCCCACGCCGCTCAGGCCACTCTGGTCACATAATCTGAGTCTGGCCCTCTTGCCTTCATTAAAAAAAAGTTGTTTTTAAAAAAAAAAAGATTTTACTTATTTATTTTTAGAGAGGGGGAAGGCAGGGAGGAAGAGAGGGAGAGAAACATCAACGTGTGGTTGCCCCTCACGCACCCTCTGCTGGGGACTTTGCCCGCAACCCAGGTATGTACCCTGACTGGGAATCAAGCTAGTGACTCTTTGGTTTACAGTCTGGTACTCAATCCACTGAGCCACACCAGCCACGGTTGCCTCCGTTTTACAAAGACAAAATCCTTGTAATTACATTGGCTGCATCTGGATAACCCAGGATAACCTCCCATCCCAAGAGCCTTAGTTTAATCATATCGGCACAGTCCCTTTGCAGAGGCTGCATAAGGCAATGATGGGGGATGAAAGATTTAGAAAATTTTAGTTTAGGTAATAGCTAATAAGCTTAGTAATCAATGCTTGTAAAAAGCTATTGTTTCAGGAACTGAAGATGTGACCCACCCTGACTCCAAGAGACCACAAGCAGTCCCACCTTTGTGCCCTAGGAGCACTGCAAGCAATTCAAGGTGGGACCTGAGCCATTGTGCTCCAGTGTGAGACACCCACTGCCCAGCACACAATCAAAGACCACCTCCTAGGACACAGATGAAAGGATGCTGCAGCTTTTGTCTGAATAACTTAACTCCTGAATTCCAAACCCCTTGCCTACTCTTTTCTTTTTTTTTTTTTTAAATATTTTATTTATTTATCTTCGGAAGGAGAGAGGGAGAGAAACATCAATGTATGGTTGCCTTTCGTACGTCCCCTGCTGGGAACTGGCCTGCAGGGAACTGGTCTGCAACCCAGGCATGTGCCCTGACTGGGAATTGAACCGCGATTGTCTGGTTCACAGGCCCGTGCTCAATCCATACTCTTTTCTTCTCCTTATAAAAAAGGGTTGGTTTAAAGTGGAATTTAAGATGGTCTGTTAGGGTGCATAACCCATGGCCTTCTCAGATCACCAGACATGTGAATAAAGCTCCCATAAAGATTAAAGATTCAATTCCCATCTCTGCTTATTGGTTCTGGTGGTGGCAAGTGGCACAAACACTGGCTTTTCCTGTTTTAGCAACATGTTTTGGGAATTAGGACATGAATATCTTTAGGGGGACCATTATTCTATCTACCACATTGTGATAGAGGCTTCTTGGTTACATCAAAAAAAACCTTTAGCTATCAAAGAGTGAAGCGATTACCGGTGAAATGATTTGCTTTAAAATGTTTGTTATGGCCTAAATGTTTGTGTCTCCTCAAAATTCATTTATTGAGGCTCTAACCCCTTTTGTGATGGTGTTTAGATGTGGGGCCTTTGGGAAGTACTTGGGGTTATATTTGTTTAAAGGGTGGAGCCCTCGTGATGGGATTAGCAACCTGATAACAAGAGGAAGGGAGAGTGATCTCTTCACCTGCTAGAGGGGAAAAAAGGCCCTGCCAGGGCGGACTGAGAAGATGGCGCCCACAGAGCAAGGCGAGAACTCTCTGCAGCAGACAGATGGGCCAGCACCTTGAACTTGTACTTAGCAGCCCCTGGAACTGTTCTTAAACTACCCAGTCTCCAGTAGTTTGTTACAGCAGCCTGAGCAGACTAAGACAACTGTAGGGGGGAAAAAAAAAAGGAAAAAGGAAAAACCAAAAGCAAAAATAGGAGACAAGGAAGGCAGAAAGTTGATGGTTGTTGAAGCTGAGTTTTGGGTACGTAGAGGCTCGTTGTACTATTTTCTATAATTTTCTGCGCGTTTGAAATTTTCCAGAATGAAAAGTTAAATATGCAATATTTATGATACTGATATATGGACAGATAGATAAGTAAATGGAAAAGAATAGCAAGTTCATGATTTCTGCCAAATACAGGCAGGAACTTAGTAAATAAAAGCATGGCGTTTCAGATGAGTGGGGATTATTGAAACAGCACTGGGATGCTCTGGTAGCTTCCTGAAAAAAGGAAGTTTGTATTACTGCCTCTCACCTTACACCAGAAGCATTCAGTTTGAGAAAAGACTTGACTAGAAAAAAAATTAAACTGTAAATTTTCTAGAAGAAAATATGAAAAGCCATTTAAAAAACAGTAATAATTCTGCAGTGGGCAAGGTCTTCCCAAGTAGGATACCAAAGCTTGCAAAAGGGAAAAGACATAGAATCAGAGATATGAGAGGGTCTGTGAAAATATCTGCAACTCCTGTTGTAGTTAAAGGGCTCAGTTCCTCGACCTATAAAGAGGCCTTAAAAATCAGTATGAAAGATAGACATTTCTCCAAAGCGTGTATTCAAATGGCACATGAAAAGATGCCCAACTGCACTGAGCCATTAGGGAAGTGCAAATCAAATCACAACGACCACTTGGCTGTAATGAAAGAAATGAAAAAATAACAAGTGTTGAAGAGGATGTGGAGAAATTGGAACCCTCATGCACTGCTGATAGGCGTGTAAAATGGGGCAGCTGCTTTGGAAAACAGTCCGGCAGTTCCTCAAAAGGCGGAATGTGGACTTGCCGTATGACCCAGCAATCCCGCTCTGAGTCAGTACCAAGGAGAAATGAAAATATAGGTTCAACTCAAAACTGGTACGTGAATAGTTAGAGCAGCGTCATTCATGACAGTCAAAGAGTAGGAGCAATCGACAGGTCCATCGACTGCTGGGTGGATAAACAAAATGAAATGCTGTATTCAGGGATGTTCACACAATGGAATATTAATCAACGACAGAAAGGGACGAAATGCTGATACATGTAACAACATGGCTGAAACACGAAAACGTTATGCTAGATGAAAGAAGCCACTCAGGAAGGACCGCACTGCATTTGATTACGTTTGCGCGATCTGTCCAGAATATGCTAAACTATGGAGAAGAGTAGCGGTTGCTTCGTCGTGGTGGAGGGAGTGCGGCGCTTCTTTTGGTGGGGAAGACAAGATGTTCCAAAGTGAAGTCGCGGCAATGGCTGTGACCACGGTGACTAAAACCAGTGGGCTGCACACTCCATGTGTATGAATTCGATCATATGTGAATTATATCTTAAAAGCATTGAAACATTGAATACAAACAAGACCAGAAACACAAAAGGAGAATAGAAAACGACTATAACCAGACAATCCACAGAAAAGAAAACACTTCATTTGACTCGACGCGTAAGAAAAACGAAAATTAAAAGTACAAGGAATACCCTCTTCTCCTACACGGTTGTTAGATGTTAAAATATGGCGATGCGGAGTCGGCCAGGCTGGAGGAGACACTCTGCGCACCGGTGGCGGGAGTTAAGGCAGCGAGCACAGCCTCCCAGGAGGGCAGCGTCGCCGTGTCCAGGCTGGGGCAGGGTCCAGGCTCGTCCTTTGCCGCAGCGTGGGGCTGTCACGTGCCCTGGGGCTGTTTGCCTCTAGACTAGCTTTACACGAGGTAATGAGGCCGTAAGCATTTACACTCTGATGATGCGGTGTTTTCTGGTGTGCGACACCACAGTGAGTCATAAACAAGAATCTCAGCAGTTCCACTTCCTGTTCTAGAGGTTTTCCCATGTGTGTTCCTTACAGCAACATATGTCCATCAAAAGGAAAGGCGTTAAATAAGTGATAGGACCTCCATATTCCCTGCGAGGAATACTGTGTGGCTCTTCAGAGGATGCTCTTTTTAAAACTATTTATTTATTTATTTATACAGAGAGGAGAAGGGAGGGAGAAAGAAGGGGGAGAGAAACACAGATGTGTGAGAGATACACCAATCGGTTGTCTCTCTCATGTGCCCAGCTGGGGGCCTTGTCTGAATCCCAGACTCCTGTACTGACTGGGAATCGAACTGGCGACCTTTTGTTTGCAGGACAGCACTCAATCTGCTGAGCCACACCAGCCAAGGCCAAAGAATGCTCTTCACATGCTGATGCACAGTGACCTCCAAGACAACTTGCGTCCTGTGGAGGAAAGGCTACCATTTGTGTAAAACTTTAAGAAAACAGTTTAAAACATATGGTCTCTGGACAGACATGTAAGAACTGATGACTCTGGTGGCATCTGGGTGGCAGAGGCTGGGGTGAGAGTCTGACTTTCCACTGTGTACTCTTTTTGTACCTTTTGCACTTTATACCATGCGTACCTTTACGTATTCAAAAATGGTAGACAGAGTAAGGGGTGCAGTGCTAGGGAGATGGTGTACCCTGCAAAAGGGACCCTTCCTTTACTCTCACAATGACTAGAACCGGGAGCTGCTTCCAGACATGCAGCTTCCCCAGAGCACCAGGGGAGTTTGGGAAGCACGGCTTTGCTGCCCGAACTGCATCATGGTCCTGGAGAATGCATATTGACTTGCTATGTGCCTCAGGTCCTTACTCTCCCTCTCCGAACCTCAGCTGGACCACCTGGTAACCTAAGTGCCTTCCAGATGCCGGGCTCTGCTCCTGCAGGTCCGCCAATATGAGATTCACTTCACAGCCACTAGATGGCGTGTTGTCCTTGCTGGTAAGGCAAGACGCTGTGCCTGGGGCCCATTCACCTTTTAAAAATTGAGTCACCCGGTTTGAGTAGCACCAAGGCAAGAGCAAGCACCTTATAAAAGGTGGCAAAAAGGAGAGCCAAGAAGAAAGCGGATGGTTCATTTTCTAAGAAAGATTGGTCTGATGTGAGAGTACCAGCTATGTTCTATGAAGAGATTGGAAAAACACTAGCCACGGGAACTCAAGGAACCAAAATTGTCTCTCAGGCTTAAAGGTGGTGTTTTTGCAGTCAGTCTAGCTGACCTGCAGAATCATGAACTTGCATTTAGAAAATTCAAGCTAATTACTGAGGATATTTAGGGCAAAAACTGCCTGACTGATTTCCATGGCATGGATCTCACCTGAGACAGAATGTGTGCCCCGTTCAAAAAATGGCGGACCGCGACCGAAGCTGGCGTTGGCGTCGTGACTCCTGATGGGATCTGCTTCGTCTGTTCTGTGCTGGTTTACTGGAAAATGAAGCAATCAGTTTCGGAAGACCTCTTATGCTCAGCGTCAACAGGTCTGCCAAATCCGGAAGACGATGATGGAAATCACGACCCGAGAGGTGCAGACAAATGATTTGAAAGAAGTGGTCAATAAATTGATTCTAGACAGCGTTGGAAAAGACATGGAAGAGCCTTGCCAATCTATTCATCTGCTCCATGATGTCTTTGTTAGGAAGGTCAAAGTGCTGAAGGAGCCCAGGTTTGAAGTGGGAAGACTCATGGGGCTCCATGGTGCAGGTAGAAGTTCTGGAAGAGCTACTGGGGACGAGACAGGTGTGAAAGTGAATAGGCTGATGGCAAGCCAGGTCCCCAGGAGGAGGCGCATAAGAGGCAACCACACATTGATGTTTCTCTCTCTCTCTTTCTCCCTCACTCTCCCCTCTCTAAAAATAAATAAGTAAAATCCTTAAAAATTCAAACTTTTAATGGTGACAAAGAAAAATCCTTCTTATGGAAAAAAAATTAAGTCACCTGAGGAAATTTTAACATAAAAAAAGCAAGCCCACAGTAGTATCTGTAGTATCTTGGGCATTGTAGGGTAAGTGATTCAAAGAGGCAGAGCAACCAAAAAAAAAAAAGAAAGAGAGAAAGAAAGGAAGAAAAAGAAAAAGAAAAAAAGAGGGCTAAGGGCTAAGTGCTCTGGGCTCCAATAGTGGGGAATGCGGCCAGGCGTCCCTGGCCAGGAGGCAGGTGGGCTGGCTTAAGAGGTTGGCAGAGCCCGTGCCTGGTGTGAGGTTTCAGCCTCCCTGTCGTCCAGGATGCCTTGCCTGAGCAGACAGCCCTGAGAGGCATGGGCCATGGAGTCATGTTGGGCTGGTGTGCTGACCTCTCTGAACCCTTGTTTTGTTCCCATCTGCGGAATGGGTGCAGTACCCATTGCTTCCTTATAGCGCTGACCCGGCAAATCAACTCCTCTGTAGCTCTCCTAGCAGTCTGTGTCCTTCCCACACTGTGAGAGGTCGGAAAATGTAGCTGTCATGGGCACGAATAATGGAGGAGCTTCCTCTTCAGAGAGCACCTTCTCCGGGGGCTTCATAACTGTGGCGCAGAGTCCAAATGGGGGGCGCAAGGGCTTCTTGGAGGAAGACGTTCCTCGAGGCAGCAGAATTCCAAGCTATTTTGGAGACGGAGCTAAGCGCTGCTGGGCTCAGAAGGCATTCCCTAGTTATCCAGTGTCGACGGTTCCCAGATTTTACTTTTTATGGGGACATGCGAGGAAAGTACTGCGTATCTTTGCTTAAAAGCAGTTCTGTTTAAATATTATAAAATGTAAACTCTATGGAATAAGAAGGGACGATGGCCTTTTAAAGAAGTTTTGGCCAAAGCCAGCATTTGAAACTGCTGGAAATCAGCAGGGCTGTTAATGTGTAATTTTTAGCGACTCTGGGCAAAATGACCTTTTCTCCTAAGCAGAGATGGGCTTCAGCAGGAAGGGAGCAGGCGGGGTAACTGCGGCAGGGAGAACAGTCTTCTCCCGAGTGAATAATGACCCTGGGGGAGGGGCATCGGGCACCTCCTTGCTCTTTCCCTGCTGATGGGCTCCCCAAGCTGTGTGCCTGGGGCAAGGGGCGCCTTCTTTTTTCCACCCAAAGAAGCTGCTTGTTTACCTCGGGGGGCTGTGCCTTCCAGAAGGCACTCCTTCCCATTCACTGTGCCCCGGGGCTGCCCCAGCCTGCTTAGCCCTGGGAGAGTGCAGGGGAAATTGGTTTTTTCCCTTCTCCAAAGCAGTCTGATCAGTTGATCTTTGCTGATGTCTGTCTGGCTTGTGCAGCGACGGCCCATAGGGCCTGCGTTTGCTTGTCATATCCATCCACCTCAAGACAGATCTGGCATCGTGTGTCATCGGTGACACCACAATCACAGCCATTCCGGGTTGAGTGGGCATTGGCGGCCTCCCCACTGACCCTCCAGGCAGGAGCCTGGCCACCGGGACACTCGGAGGTGTGGGTGGGCGGGGTGTGCTTGGCTCACCTGCGTGAGCCGTGTTCAAGGCCTCTGCCCCTTGTTTTTCATAAAGAGCTATTTTTTCTGGATAACACTGACATATAGGAAACCACACATATTTACAAAGTAGAATTTGATAAACTCAGTGTATGTACCTGCGAAACTGCCAGCACAGGCAGTGACGGTCCCGAGCACCCCAAGCCTTCACTGGGCCCGTTTACATGCCCCTCCCAGCGCCGCCCCCTCTCCCCAGGAGCCGCGGATCTGCTTTCTGTCCCTCTTGGTCAGTTTACACTTTTCTCAGCTTTATAGGAGAGCAGACTCCTATAGCAGATATTCCTGTTCTTGTGACCTTCACTCTGCCTGGTGACTTGGGACTTGTCCCCGCTGCATAGATCGCCAGTCCCCTCCTTTGGGTCACAGAGTAGGAGGTCGTCCTCGGCACAGGCACACTCAGCTGCACTACCCACTGGCCTGCTGGTGGACCTTGGGGCTGTTTCTGGTGTCTGGGAGTTACCAGCTCTGCAGCTCATGCTAATGTGGAAGGAGCACTAGTCAGGGAGCCTGGAGTCCTGGCTTGGCCACCCCCTCACTGTATGCATGGCCCCTCTTCTCTCTGAGCCTCATCGTTTGCTTCCGAAACATAGAGCATTGGACTCGTGGTTATTTTCTCAAGGCCCTCCAGTTCTGACGGCTGCTGCCTGTGTTTCTGCATCATTCCGGCACCCCATGGCCCAGCCCTCCTCGATGTGTTCAGGGTGACAGTATGACCAATGGGCGGAGGCTGGGCCTGGGCAGGGCCTGGGTCCTTCGGACACTGCACTGCTCAGGCCTCACTCTGGTGCCCCAAGGAGGAAGTCCTGGCTGCTCACCAGTCCCACTGGACCAAGGCTGGGGAGTCTGGAATTTGCAAGGACTACCTGACGAACCCATGAATCCCTGCAATGCTAGCTAGCCCAGGCTCTGCCCGAGCACCCCAGCGGTGGGTGCCCGCCCACAGGTGGGCAGAGAGCTGACCCTCTATTTCACAGGCCCTGGGGGCCTGGCAGGGGGGGCATAGAGCTGGGTCTGCACCTCCTCTCTCTCCCTGGCTGACTGGCCACCTCCCCTCCTCCCAGCAGCCTCAGCAGTGCCCTACTTAGACCCCAGGAGGAGGGGTCTGCCCATCTGTTCACCACGATGGGCTGCAGGGGGCAGGGTGGCAGCCCATTCACATTGCATCTGTGGTGCCAGATCTGGAAGATTAATCCCAGATCATCAGGGTCTTGGGGACACTGGCGTGGCTTCCCTGCCACCTGATGTCACTTCCCAACCTGCTGCTTCCTCCTGGCAGATCAGGAAGGACTGTGCTCAGGCTTATCCTGTCTTCCAGGGGCTACCACAGCAGCAGCTGGGGCCCGTTGTCTGGAAGCTGAGAAGCCAGTGGCACAGCAACCGGAGGACGTGGTGTCCAGTGTGGAAGGCAGAGCACACAGCCTCCAGGTCAAAGCCTGGTTCTGCCACTTACTGGTTGGAGGACTTTGGGCAAGTGATGTGACCTCCCTGAATCCCAGTGTCCTCACCAGGAGACGGAGACAGCTGTGACTGTCTCCACAAGGCTGTGCTGAGGGTCTGGTGACACACTTAGCCCCACTCCTGGTTCAGCAAATATTCTTTTGTCTGTGTACCACAGCCCCGACTGACCTGGGGACTCTGGACATCTCCTGTGGCAGATCACAGCTCTTGGGGTCATCCCAAGTGCTTCGGTGACTGTCCTCCCACCTCCTCCCCCCAGGGACAGACTCGTTGCCTGAGAGAGATGCGGTGGCTGAGCTGGGGAGGCGACTAGAGGTCAGCACCTGGCTTGGGAGCTGGGGCCAGGTGTGGGCTGGGCTGGGCAGGGCTGACCTGAATGAAGACACCCGAACGAGGTGGTGGGAGGAAAGGCTGAAGGCTGAGCCAGGCGATGATGCACCTATTTTCCGGAACTGCACACCCCCAGCCCAGGTCCCCAACTTCCAGGGGGCGATCGAACTGTGGACTGGAGCCCAGCCACCTGTGAGCTTTGATTAAACAGACAATTTTAGAGCACAGATAAAAGGAAGTGGTAAGTAGCTGGTGCCAGGAACTGTTCACCAAGAACATGCCTGTATACGTGTCTCCCTGAACTAAGGGTCCCTTGTGGGGGCCTGTTCTCTTTGATGTTTTCATCAAAGGCTGGAGTAATGACACAGAAAGCCAGATTATCCAATCTGTGGGTGACATGGGGCCGGGAGAGAGCGGGAGGGAATTAATAGTGGAACCAGGCTTCGATACCTGGAGCATCATCAAAAGCCGGGAGCCAAGCAGATGAGATCTAGCAGGACTAAGTCAATGAGATGCTGCACTGACATTAAAAGGAGAAACTGCTTGGCTTCCACGCAGGAGAGGCCTGGCTCAAAGGGTGCATAGAAGGCACACACTTTTTCTCTTACCCTGGAGTTTGCTAGCAGAATGCACACTCAAGAACAAAGAGAGGTCCTCAGGCCCACCAGCCTGGACAAACAAGCAGGAGATCAGAGAGAGGAGGGAGGGTCTCTTTAGTTGTGAGTTGTGAGCCTGGAAGAAGAATGGTGTGGTCCCCCACTGTCCCGACCTAGCTGGGCCGGGGCAGCAGGCTTCCCACTGCAAGAGGGGGACATGGCATCTTCATTCTAGGTTGGATGCCTACCTTGGAGATGAACTTTCTGTCCTACCCTTTGCCTGTATGAACAAGGCTAAGGAGCACTGGGGAGAGGTGACTGGCTCACTGGGGCTGTCTGTGCTCCCACTGTCTGGAATGGTAAGGATATGTGAGTGTCCTCTGGGCCAAGTGGTCACTAGAAGGTGGCCGGGCCACTTTTGGATTTTTACAGGAGCCCACCCAGGAGGGCTGCTATGGAGCTAGAGGAAGCTGGGGAGAGGGTGAACCCCAAGAGCTAGAGCTCTGGGGACCTAGCGTGCCCCTCTGTGAGGACGCTCCTGTGCGGGTTCTGTCAGCCCCACGCGAACCCCGGAGGGCTGGCACTCGGAGTCAGGCCACATGGCAGGGGTTCTGTTGTGCTTTAGTCCCTCTCCCCCTCTGTGGAGCAGCTGGCAATAGAAGGTGGGCTGAAGGATGATCTATTCTGGGAGCAGGAGAATATTAGCATTCAAATGGACTGAGGATTAAAGTTTTAAACTGGACTAGACTGGACTGGACTTCCTGACACCCAAGAGTGACCGCAAAGCTTTGAAACTGGCCCCCACTGTTATTCAAGAAACAAGGACGGGAGACTCAACTTAGTGTTGCTGCTACGAAGGGCGGAAAATGAGGCCGTTTCCTCCTTGTGGTCTGGCAGTGCCTGAGCACCAGAGTCAGAGGGTCCTGGGTGGGACCCTCTGTGGGTGACCCAATCTGTGGGTGGCATCACTGCCACGTGACAGCTGTGTGACCTTGGGCAAGTCACTTACCTTCTCTGAGTCTCGACTTCCTCCTCTACCAAAATGAGGGCGACTACCTGTCTCTCAGGGTGGTTGTGGGATTTATTAAGTCTATGGGCACATAGTAGGTGCTCAGTAATGATGGAGCCCTAACGCTCTGGTATTTCCCTTAGTAGAGAAGCTGGCACTAGTTGCACAGTAGCCCCTGGCAACCAGAAGTTTCTAGAGAGCCTTTTCTGGCCTGGAATGAGGGCAGAAGGAGAGTTTTTACCCTGGAGGTGAGGGCAGGGCACACAGCAGCAGTGCCCCTGGACCTGTGCCAACCAGAAGGACGGTGCTGCTCAGAGCCCAGGGCTGGGGCCAGGACAAGCCCGGGAGCGTGGGCCTTCTTCCTGCTGCCCCGATCCAGTGGCCGGACCAGACTATTTTGAGGTCTGGGAGGGCCTGGTCACATGCTCCCTCTTCAGGGAACAAGAAGTGTGCAAGCGTGTGGATCAGGGCAGTTGACCTGGGTCAAAGGCATCATCTTTTCCCTAGGAAGGGCCAAGGTCAGGGTTCGTTAGCTGGCATTCTGCTGCCTTTCGTTCAAAGGACAGGGCTCTGGGCAGTGCTGGACAGGGGCATGTGGTGGAGTGGGCTACGAGTTTATAATCCCTTGTCCCGTGAGCCACGTCTGCCTGGGGGCTCTCCAACCCAGGGGATCCAGTTCGTCAAGCTGTGTGGCTTGGGCTGTGCTGCCAAGGAAATGCCTGGTGGTCTAGTCCATGCTCAGAAGCGGAGGGGACTGGGGGACAATCCCTGCTCTCTGGACCCTGGGTCTCTCTGAGCTTCAGTGCTGTTGTCTGCAAAATGGGTGTGTTCATCCTTACCGAAGTCACAGAGTCGTCCCGGGACTAAATGGGAGACCAAAGTGAGAGCATGGAAAATGCCGTTAATACGGATTCTTGGGCAGTTCACGACCAGAGAAGATCATGGAGGTCAATTCTACCACAGCGCCTGCGCTAGGGGGCAGTGCCACCCGCGGGGCCCCCTCCCCTGCAGCCGGGAGGCTGGCGGGTGGAGAAGTGAGTCTCTCAATGTTTGTCCAGACCTAGATGTGGGAAATTTCCAGCTTGAGAATGACTCAACTGCAGAGATTAGCAGCTTTCATCCGAAATCGGAGTCAGAGAGGCCTGGGCCCTCGTTCTGCGTGCTGGTGGGGGTGGAGGGGGAGGGGAGGGTGGAAAGTTGGGCTGTCTGGTTACTAATCCCGGCTGCACCATTATCTTGTTTTGTGACCTTGAGCATTTCACTTCCTCTCTGTAAACACAAATCCCTGCCTTTGAAAAGAAGGAGCTGGGCCAAGGGTCTAGAGAAGTGTGTGTGTGTGTGTGTGTGTGTGTGTGTGTGTGTCTTTGCAGTCTTTGACAGAGGTGGAGGCTGTGCCTGAGGCTCTGGACTTCTGGCATCACTGTCACCTGGGCAAGAGAGGGGACTGTGTCCACTACAGCCTGGGCTCTTCAGGGGCCCCTCGGGAAATGGGGTCTAATTGACTTTGGGAGTTGGGGCGTGGGCAACAGCTTCTCAGGAGATGGTGACATATGCCCCAGGGAGGGGCAACAAATGGTCCACGTGGACACATACTCTTTCCTCCGGCAATCTGTCTGTCCTGAAGAAGTCCTTCCCTGGCTTCCTGGGATGAGTCGTGGGAGGCTGTCGGGCTTGGGGGCAACGCTGAGCCTATGGAAAGAGCTAGATCCCAGGTCCTGGGTGTGGCCGGGCGGGGAGCTGAATGGGACAGGATTTCTTACCTCGGTCAGAATCTGCCACCTCTGACATTTTAGATGACATTGGAGGTTACAGCCTCCCCTCTCACCAAGGTTCTGCACAAGCAGTGACATGTCCCACAACAGCTCTGTGACTTCTGGCAAACCTTCGATGAGGACTTGGGCCAGCCTGGGGACAGGACACGGGGAGGCGGGTGACCGCGAATGCTTCAGAGCCACTGCGCCTGGGCTCAAACCCCAGTTCTGTCACCAGACCACTGTCCGATCTTGGCTCTGCGCCTTGGCCGCAGCTGACAAGTAATGGAGAATAAAATATGTATTTGGTAATGTCATGGCCTTCAGCTACATAAAGGCTTATAAACTAAACTCTTTTTAGAATTTATGAAGGGGGAGGATCAGCCTTTCTCTTCATCAGACAGAGACTTCAACAGACCAGCATTTCCCTGAACTTGCTCAGTGGAGCACAGGACCAGGAGACAGACCGCAGACACAGAGGGGCCGGTGTTGGGCATGGGTCGGGCGAGGCTGGGGTCAGCCAGGGTAAGCAGCTGTGCTGGCTGCAGCGCTTTTCAGAACCTTTCTAAGCTCAGATGCCTTGTGCCTTGCTGTGCGTGAGTGCCGTGCACAGCGTTTCCCCAGGTTCCTTTGACTCAGGAGCCCTCCTCCATGGGGTGTATGGTGGGACAGGTTTGGGGGCGAACAGGAAGTTTCTGTCTCCATCTGACGCTCACATGGAGTAACCATATCAGCTGGGATCTTGGTGTATTGATACCCCGCCCCACTCTGCTTTTGGCAATGCTGTGCACGTAATTTTTTAGTGCAGGATGCCTCAGATGCTCTGTGGAAGTGAGGAGGGCAGGCTGGCATCACCTGGAGACAAAGAGCCCACGCTGGGACCAGGGCAATTTGGAGCCCTTAGGAGCTGTGGGCGGGGGCTGGAGTGCAAATCACTGCTGCTGAAAATCCGATCACTCCTCTGAAAACTGGGGTGAATGAACGCCGCCCTGTCAGGATTCCCTCAAGCTTTGGTTATTTTGTCTTGGGTGGTGAAGAAAGGAGGGCAACCGTCAGCATGTTTGCGTTCTGCAGAAACTGTTTAAGAAAGTAAAAGCAACCTTGTACTGGTCACTGCTGACCTCAGAAATGACATTTCTCCTGTTGTTGCCCTAAGAGAGACAGAGGCAGCTCATTGGGCCAGGGGCAGGAAGCCCAGGCTTTTGATGAGGTGGTCTTAGGTGCAGGTGAGCCAATGGAAGCTGAGGCCACCAGCCAATGAGGACTCTGCCCCAGGAGCCTGCCTGCAGCTGCAGGGAGCAGCCAGGAGCACTGTGACACTGTGTCCCACCCCCCTGGGGTGGGGTGGGGGCTAGTGGTGGTGCAGGTGCGACTGCTTCTTTCTTTGATCCCTGAATCCCCAATAAATCTCTCTCTCTCTCTCTCTCTTTTAGTTGACTTATGCGGGTAGGTGGGAAGACTGGGAGAAAGTGCCCCTACCCTGACCCCCTTTATTTCTCCAGTGTATTTCAATCTGCAGGGAGCAAACCATTAGTGGGGAGAGAAATAAATTCAGTAGGTTGTGACCAGCATTCTATAGCCTGAACTAGAACACAATGTAGCAGAATGCCTTGCCTGTAGGAGGGGTAGGCATTGCTCCATGAAAGAGAGGCAGGTGGGTGCAGGGTTGCAGTGTAAAAGGCGTTACTCTGGGTCGCACTCAGCGACATCTTGAAGCCACTGGCTAGCTGATTCCAGGGGCCGGCACCAGCTGGTGAGGGTGCATCTGCTGTCCAGTTCTGCCCTGGACTGCTGCCCAGTCCTGGCCAAGTTGTCGTTCCAGAGAAAAATGGGTCCCGAAGAGAGGTGCTTATGATGTGTGTCCCCTTGAAAGGGGCATTTTTTGTGTGCATGTCAATCACGTCGCTGAGCCTGGAAGGCCCTGCTGGAAGGAAAGGGCCTTCCCGCTCCTGGCTGTCACCGTCAGCTGGAGGGTGTCCAGTCAGACTCTGTAAGCCGTCTGAGAAGGGGGAGCACTGGACTTGGCATCCCCGATTCTGGTTCTAATCCTGGGCCTGCCACTCAACTGCTGTGTGACCCAGGGAAAGTGACTTACCCTTTCTGGGCTTCAGTTTACTCATGTACGAGGGGAGAACTGGACCAGGTGATTGTTTTTCTAAGGTTTTGTTTTGTTAGTATAGCTGTTCCAGGGCGACACAGAAATTCTGGGTCTTGAAGGGAATCACAAAAGGGAAGCCAGCACCGCGCCCAGGCTTCTCCCTGAGGCCTCTGGCAGCACAGGTCTGGCTGGCCCTCGGTGCATTAGCTGCGTGTGTCCTAGACCCTGGAGAGTGTGTAGGGGTGGGGGTGGGGCAGCGGATGGCCACTCCCTGGCAGCGCTCAGGGTCTGCGACAACAGAGGCAGCTGAGTCGGAGCCTGGTCTCCATGGACAGCATTTATTAGGCGCCATTCTCAGTGTGAAGACAGATAGGCAGGAGGGGCTAAAAGGAGGCCATGGCAGCCGCAGCCTTTGGGGTCCAGGGGCTGCCCGGGGTGGGGCTGTGGGCGTGGGGGCATGTCACCCACACGTATTGCATATTCTGTGGCAGTGTGCCCAGGCATAAGGCATCGGGGAAGCAGAAAGGCTGCCTGCAGAGGGAGGGGCGGGGGGAAGCGACACTGGCCTTCCAGGTCCCTGGGAAAGACCCAGCCAGAGACCAGAGACCGGAGACCGAGCGGTCTGCCCGCTCGGTCAGGGCCGTTTAGCCTCCTTCCCCACCATCTCCTTGCAACTTTGGTTGTGGCTCCCTCGGGACTGACAGGACGGGACCCCTCGAGGGCAGGGTCACACACAGGACAGAGGCAGCCAGCATTGCTCCCCACTCCGGCATAGACACAAAGGGCATGTGGGCCCTGGGCCCTGCTCTCCTTGGCACGTGGGCAGCCAGCTTCTCCACAGTGGGACAGGACTCACATACAGGCCGGGCCAGACGTCCTCCCTCCCGGGGTTCCGGGAGGCTGAGCATGTGGCCGGGGTTGGGCTAAGGCTGAGCACACTGTGGGCCCCCTGCTCCAGCTCTCCCCAGTGCCAGGGCTGGCCTTGCTTAGCAGTGTCAAGGAGCTGATGCGGGAAGAGCACGAGGGCAGCATTGAGGGGGGAGAAGCCCCTCATCCACCGCTGATGCTATCCTGAGTCACAGTTCCAGCTCCATCTGCGGGGCCCCATCCGCTGCTCTCTGTCTGGGCTTCCAGGTTGCAGGTGGGGCAGGCAGTGGGCACGCCAACTCCAAGCCCCCCGCCTGGGAGGGGCATTCTTTGCTGCAGCCTTAGCTCATCTTTAGCCTTGGGACACAGGCACTAACACTGGCTGTGGGGTCAGAGATAAGGTCCCCGTAGGACACGCCACGCTAGTCCTCTAGGCTGCTCTGTCCAACTCCCAAATTTTTGGAGCGCCAGCTTCCGGCCTTTTCTCTGTGAGGCCCCACCCTGCTTGCTTTGGTCCCAAGGACTCCCCTAGTTGTAAGCAGGCAGTCTAACTCAGGGGTCCTACCCTGCCTCAGGGGCCCGTTCAGAGCCCTGCCTCTTGGCCACAGAGTAGAGGCTGAGCCCCCTTCCTGGCTCGGTCCTGGGTTCTGGGCCCATTTTAGGCCCCAGGCGCCCTCCTGACGCCAGTGTACAGGGCGGGAGCTTTGCTTTCACGGGCGGGCAGAGGAGCTGGGAGGAATGAGCACTCAGCCTGGGAGCGAGCAGCCTGGGTTCTCGTTCCCTTTCGCCTTTTGCTGTCTGTGTCACCTTGGGCAAGTCCCAAAGCTTGTGTGGGTCTCACTGTCATCAGCAAAAGGGGGATGAGAACTCCTACCCTGGTGACCTCACTGGAGTGTTGTGGGACCCAGGTGATGAGTAGTCAGGATAAGGTTTTCACAGGCTAAAACTTACTCCAAAACTTATTATGTCTGAGCTGGTAACGCTGAGCCGTGGCCAGAATGGCAAGTAGAGACCTTTCTGATCCAGGGGGAGTGTCTGGAAGGCTAGACTCCACCTGCCCCCTCTGAGAATCTGACTGGAGGCCACTTAGTTCTCACCTGAGGGCTGGACCACGCTGCAGACCGGAGGGCTGCAGCCTCTGCCTTCCCTTCCCTGCCCCTCCTGCAGCCTACCCTTGCTTGCTTCTGTCTGCCTGCCCTCTGGGGTCTAGCTTTAGGGACTGCTGGGTTTCCACTTTCTCATAACTGCAAAGCCATGCAAAACAACACAGAAGGTCGTGGGAGTTTGGGAGACACAACAGGGGATGAGGAAGGGCAGTGGGCTGCGTGGGGGTGACCTAGACAAAGACACCCTGGCTTCTGGAGCCAAGGGAGGGTGGGAGACCCGGTAGGACAGAGGTATAAATAGAGATGCAAACGGATGGGGAACACACGGGAAGTTCCCTCCGGACAGAGGAGGTGGGGGTGGGGTTGTCTGGGTACCAGCAGGGCCTCTGAGAACCGGGGATCTCCTTTGATTTCTAAAGGGATGGGAGGTTCCCAGCGGTTGCTTTCCCCTCCCTTCCCCCCAAGTTTCACATTTCTCGGAATTTGCAGGGCACAGATAGGGGCTCCAGGGGTCCTCAGAGCCCCAGCTCCTGCTGGCTGGTGCGAGCAGGCACAGTCGGAGAAGGGTGGAGGGAGACGGGGAGGGTGGCGAGGGATGTGTAGGGTGGCCCACGGGCTGAAGGCGGCTGGGGTGGCCCCCTCGCCGACCCCTGCTGCTCCTCCGGGCAGGAACCCCGCCCAGCCCGCGCTCCCAAATGCTCCAGGCCCCGCGCGGCCGCTCACACGGAGCTCCTGCGCTTCATGAGGCCGCGGAAGGTGGACAGGCTGTGCAGGCCCGTGGACACGGAGCTGATGGCAGAGCGCTGCGCCCCGCTGCACAAGCAACGGTGCGAGGGCGTGTCGCTGTAGCGGCCGCCCCCTCCCGGCGACGAGTGGCTCTGCTCCACGCACGTGTCGGACGTGGAGAGGTCCCGCGGGATGATCATGGGGATGGAGTACTGCAGCTTCTCGCGGCTCTTGTACCAGAGGCACGAGCACATGGACTGGAAGTGCAGCACCTCGGCGTAGACGTTTCGGAAGCCGCCGCCGCCGCCCCCGCCGCCGCCTACCGCGGCCGTGGAGGAGGCGGTGTCGGTGGTGTGCGCGCTGCCATCCGCGCCCAGACCGCAGCCACCGCCGCTGCCGCCGCCGCTGCCGCCCGCCTGCCCGTTGCGCGTGAGCAGTGCGCGGTGCTCAGCGTCGCGCTTCTCGTCCTCGGCGTTCATGGTCATGAAGCGCAGCACCACGAGGTTGAGGAAGGCGCCGATGACCGTGAGGCCCGTGAGGATGTAGACGAAGCTGAAGGCCACGTACTGCGGCTGCGTCTGCAGCGCCTGGTCCTTCTGCAGCGCCACGTAGTCGCCGAAGCCGATGGTGGTGAGCGTGATGAAGCAGTAGTAGTAGGCCTGGAAGAAGGTCCAGTGCTCGTAGTAGGAGAAGGCGGCGGCGCCGATGCACAGCGTGCTGATGCACGAGAAGAAGCCAATGAGCACCATGTTGGCCATGGACACGTCGGCGCGCCGCATGCCCAGTCCCCTCTTGGCGCGGTGCAGCAGGTACTTCACGAAGGTGTTGATGCGCTCGCCCAGGCTCTGGAACATGACCAGCGTGAGCGGGATGCCCAGCAGCGCGTAGAACATGCAGAACACCTTGCCGCCATCTGTGCTGGGCGCTGCATGGCCGTAGCCTGGGGGAAAGCAGTGGAAGAGGAGAGAAAGCAAGAGTTATGGCGCTGCCTTTCCAGAAACCCCGCCCCTGCCTGTCTTCTCTGCCCTGTGCCTCCCCCACCCTGTGGGGTCTGGCCTCTCCTTCCTTCTAGCCGAAGAGAGGACAACACACGGTTAGGCTGTATACTTGTCCCCATGCTCTGCGTTGGCTCCTTGCTGTTGCTTTTCGGTTACTCTTGTGTCGACTCCGTAGAGTTGGTAGAAGGTCACACTGTTTGGAAGCAGAGCCACCAGCGTTTGAACTGCTTGGCTTCAAAGACCTGATCTGCCTTTTCTGCCTAGAGAAGGAGCTGACCCGTGGGGCTGCTGGGAACTTCATCCAGAGGCAGGGGTGGTGTGCAGGGCACTGGCAAGCCCGTGGGGAGAACTGGGCTCTAGATGGTGTCTGTGGGCTTTGCTCCCATTTCTTGTCCTCTCTGGGCCTCAGTTTCCTTGACTCTAAGAGGAGAAGTTTGTGAATAGCTCCCGACATCCCATGATTCAGGGCGGAGGGAGGGAAACTGAGGCATGGATGGCTCCTTGGTGACTTCCCTTGGAGACACCCCTCCCCCAATATCCCGAGGAAGCTGCCCACCAGGACCCGCGAAGACAGGAGACAGTGCCTTCTCCTCACTCACTCCCCAGCTTCCGGGTCCTCATCAGCCCCAGTCTGGGCCTCAGGGCCATTCTCTGTGCCCCGCCCCATAGTAGGGTCTGTCCTCATGGGGGAAGTGGCATTGTCCTCGTCAAAACAGGAGCCCTGGGTGTCCCTACAGATGTTACTATCACTTGCAGAGACCCCTTATCTCTACTCACTCTTGTCTCCACCGACCCCATAGGCCCCACCAGCCCCCACAGAGCCCAGGAGCCAGGCAGAGGTCCCCCCCGAACCAACCACCAGGTGGCCTTTAGTCACGAGTTCTGTCTGAGACCAGGAGGGGAAAGGACCCTGGGTGGGAACTCAGAAGACCTGGCACATGTTCTGACCCTGTCACCAATGGCTGTGTGACCTTAGGCTACTACTCCCCCTCTCTGAGCACGTTCCCTCATTTGTAAAATGAAGACTGCTGGTCCTGGTCTTCTTCCTGCATTGGGCTGTTAAGATATTTATTACTTGTATTAACGGGATTATTATAATAAAGAAATCCTGGCAGTCTTTCCAAATTTTCCCCCTTTCTAAGCCTGATCAAAACTGAACTGAATGCTGCCTCTTCCATGCAGTTGTTCTGGATTCTTCCCAGCTGGCAGCGATCTCTGCTTGGAGTGGCACAGAATGTCCAGCTTTGAACTCCGGGCCAATACTACCACCACCCCCACTCTGTCCCCAGGGCCACCAACCACAAATGTACAGTGAGATACGAGCTTAGGGTGGTAGGGTGGGCACTGCTGGTCCTTGTCACGTTCCTTTCTAGTTCATGCCCAGGGGATGTGCCCAAAACACGTTCGATGAGGCAGGGCAGGGTGCTGTGTGCTTTGGTGTCTGATATGAATTCAGATCTTTCCTCTGCCATGGACTCTGTGTGTGTGTTTTTAAACCTCTCCGAGCCTTAGTTTCCACATCTATAAAATGGGGCTAATGAGCAGCAGCTGCCTCCCAGCGCCTTTGGGGAGAAATAGTGAGATAATGTATTTATAGTGAGATAATGAAATAGTGAGATAATAGAGCCTGGTGCATACCAGGTGCCCAGTAACAGCTCACTCTGATGCATTATGGGCGAACACCCAGATCACCCTCACGGTGCCAAGAGACCACCTGGGCTGGGGGTCAGCTCGGTTCCAGGAAAGTGGACATCTCTGTCGGCCCAAGGTCATTTGAGTCTCAGAGCTCAGGAAGGTCTGGGGACAGCTGCTTGGGGTGTGCAAGGCTGTGGGCTACTCTGAGAATGGGCTGTCCCGTCTCCCCAACCCTGGCATCGAACTGGCAACGTCGTCACCCTCTGCCAGGGGCCCGGACGGCTGAGCTGCTGAGCCGCCATGCCTGCCTGTCCATGTCTCAGCAGAGTGAGAACAGATTGTGCTCGCCAGCGCAGCCATGGCAGCCAGATCACAACTCACCTCGACAGCTGGGCAGGCCTTGAGCCAGAGCTGCTTCTCATCCTGTCCTTCCCTGTCCCCTGGGCCAGCACACCGAGCTCGGTGTGGGGGAGGGCCTGGCACTGTGGATGGGGCTGGATAGGGACTGAGCTGGCAGGGGCTCAGCCCCAGCCTGACCACATGCTGGTTGTGTGACCTTGGGCAAATCCATCCCCCTCGCTGGACCACTTTGCGCACTCTAGGCGGGTGGGGAGGTGTTGAAGTACAGCTGTTAATCCCTGCCCTGGCTGCCTGGCAGAGCAGTCTTCGGGGGGTAAAGGAGAGTCCCGGGGGTGGGGGAAGTCTCTGCAGGGTCAGACAGCCATATCCCACTGTCAGGGCGAAGCACCCCCTCTCACCACCACACCCCGTGTTTGCTCATAGGCCGTGACTTTACCTGGCCCAGCATCCTTTAGGAAGACCCAGCGTGCCTCTACCTGGCAGCCTCGCTGCCCGCAAAGCCCCCAGCTTCAGGGGGACTCTCCCTGATCTGAACACAGCCCACATCCCAGCAGACAGGACAGCCACCTTCTTCCCCTGGGCGGTCCTCATGGCATCCTCCTCCCCGCCCCTGCCTGCCCAGGTCCTGAGCGCCCCCGTGCTTTCCCTGTCTTCCAGCCAGAAGGGCCCGCCTCCTGCTGAATGCCGTGATTTTCAGAGCAAGCCATGCATCCAGGCTCAACCAAAGGCTCCGCTCACACCAGAGCCTCACGCTTCACTGCAGCCACTGTCCTGTGCAGGGTGGCCCCAGCCTGGATGTGCCTCACCCTTGGGATGCTCCCAGGGCCCACCCTCATTTCCTACCACAGGCTGAGGCTTAAGGTCTTATCCTTCAGGTCCACTTTTAACTTTAATTCTCAAAAACGTCCTACTACAAGGTTATTATTATAACCCACTCCATTTGCTAGTAGGAGTAATAAAGGCTGGAGAGGGCTTGTGAGTTGGCCACGGTCTCTAGGATTTTCTGACTCATCACTCATTCTGATGCTTCAGAGCCAATTCATTGCCCAGAAAGGGTGACTGGGATGGGAAATGGGGACCCCAAGAGGGGAGCACTCCACCTGGGGCCTTGTCACTGGGCACGGCCGCGAGCTGGGCACGGCAGAAGTGGCAACGGCAGCACCATGCCCAGGGAATCAGACGCTGCTGCAAGTGTCGGGCCCAGGGTCAGCACACCAGGCCCCTTCGCCTCTTCTGCTGTCACTGGGTGAAAGGACAAGAGCTGCGAGGGCCTGCTTACGTGGGCGCTCCGCTCAGAGGGGAGCCAGCTGGGGTGGAGCCATTCCCAGGGGACCCTGGGAGGGCTGGGAAGTGACTGGGAGTTTGGTAAGGCCTGTCTGCCTGCCAGCGGGCCCATTGCCTGCCTGGTCAATGCCCATGCCGGGCTTGGGTTTACAAGGGAGAGTAGGGCAAAAGGTAGCTGCCATCTTCTCCCTCTTGTCCAGCCCCGTGTCTCCCCCTGAGGGGCTCCATCTGTCCTCGTGTGTCACTGGTACACACAGAGGCTGCCATCTGGAGACCCTCCTTCACACTATCCTATGGACTGACCAGTCAGAACTCTTGCTCAGACTCTAGCACTATCTCTCAGAGCTCTGACCAGGGCTGTCCCCACCTCCCCAGCCACCCTGCCCAAATCCTCCACCAACTTAAAGGTTCTAAGGGCCAGAGAGACCCTTAGCGATCATATGGCTCATTCCTTATATCGTGCAGATGGGGAAATGGAGGCCCAGGGAGGGGAAGTGACCTTCTTAAGGTCACACAGCTAGTGAATGGCAGAGCCAGGGCTATAACCCAGGATACTGAGTTCTGAACTCAGTGCTCTGTCCTCTGCCCTCTGGCTCAGTATGACCAAGGTTGCCTGTTCATTCCGCCACGGCCCAGCAGTCTCTGAGAGGGAGCGACGTGGCTCAGAGGTGCTCCTGGAACCTATCTGGAGGTGTGCACTTCACCTGAGGAAGCCAGGTGCTGGACATAAATATTGATTATGAATATCTGGGGGCAGGAGGAAAAATGAGAAGTGAGATGGGCGTCCCTGGGCCTCAGTTCTCCCGTTTTCCTCCCGACATCACCAAGGAGCTCAGAAACCAGCCGAAGTTCTGTCTTCTAGGGAGATGCTAAAGGCTGGAGGCCCAGCCATGCCTCCTGGTGGGCTTTCTCTCCCTGTGGCCTGTTTCCTTCTAGTCAAAGTACAAGTGACCAGTCTGAGCCTTGGTAATGGCCTTGGCTGGACCGGGCTCAGCTGCCTGCTCCCCACTGACCTCAGATGTGCTCTCCCCATTGACTCATATGCCTGCGTGGCTGACCTCGTGCCGCAACGCCAGAAGGCTGGCCACAACCTTGGGCGGGGAAAGAGCATGGGCTAGGAGGCGGGAGATGGGGGCGGGTGGGGGTTCTGACTTGACCCTGACTATAACTAGCTTTCTGCCTTGGGCAAGGCCTTCCCCTTCTCTGGCCTCAGTTTCCCTCATCTGTGACATAGGAGGATAGGGCAAGAGAAAAGATTCCCATCTTTTTCCTTGCAATGGGTCCCTTTTATTATTTTTTCCTGTTCACTCATATAGAGCCTAAATTTAGAAAGATCTAACTTGTGAAGTACCGTGTGTCAATCAGGGCCGCGTAGCTGCCACACAGAACAGGCACCAAATAAATAACTTGGACAGCACTAATTATTTTCCCATCAAAATTCATTAAGAACATGTCTGCCAATCACAACCTTTGATTAGCTGGGATAACTGACTTTATGAGACTGAGCCAAAGTATTATTGCACTTTGGAAATACTGAAAACAGGATTCGTATTTCCTGCAGGGGATCTGCGCAGATCAGGGCATGGATGAGGGTCCGGCCTTTGGAGCCAAACAGCTCTCAGCTCCGGCCAGGTAACTCCTCTAAGGGCCTCGTCTCTCTCGTTTGTGCGACGGGAACTGCACCTCGCCGAGTTGCCGCGGGGGTTGGGCGCATTAGTAGACTTCGAATGCTTAGGACCTTGGGATCAACAAACATGAATCATTGGTATGAATATTTTGATGGACTTTACAGCTCTTTTCAGCATCCTCATCCCGTGATAGTGTTTCCCAAAGCGAATTTCGTGGAAGACCAGTTTCACGGACAGTTACTAACTGTTGGGGGAGAATAGTGGTGCTTGGTTAAATGAAATTGCAGGAAGGCTGAATTTAACAGAATTTATTGTCATTTCATTTGTGTCGGCTTTATGAGAGCCACACACCTGTTTAAATATACAGGGTCAGTCCAAGTTGGGAGAAAAGGCTAAACTTTCCCACTGGTTTGACCTTCCCGCACTTTCCTCACGATGCATGTTCCCTAGGGCACGGTTCGCGGAGCTCTCCTCTGTGGCATTGAGAGCTCTAGGCCCTTCCAGGACTTGAGATTCTCTGATGTCCCTTCTCTGGTTGGCTCAGCCCTTCTTTAGATCAGGGGCACACAGCTCTTGGCAATGCCTGGCTGCAGCTGTTTCCTGATTCCCTTCAGACCTAGTTATCTAATGTAAATACTGGTGCTGGCCTCGGGCTAATGTTTGCCCTAAGGGAAGATGGAACAGTGACCTGTGGCGCAAGGTGCCCAAAGACTGTGAACTCTGGGCCAAGCTGGGCTGTTGCAAAGATGGACACAGGGAAGGGGCTTGACCTGAGGGTGCTGCTTGGGCCTGGGGCATTGCCAGAGGGGAGTGGGGGTGGAAGGAGGCAGAGGCAGCTCCAGGGGACTGGTTGTTAGACACGGCTGCCCCTGAGAGGAGCCGGGCTCTCCTGCCCGGCCTGAGCCAGAACGGCACCTCAGATAGGCCCACCAAGGGCCCGGCCTCCTCAGGGGCCTGAGGCACAGACCGGGAGCTGCCCCCTTGCTCTAGAGATGACAGCAGGAAGTAGGACGGGGGCTCCAAGGAGCCTAAGGGGTGTGGTAAAGGAGACCAGGTAGAAGGTAGAGGTGCCTAGGCCCTTGGGAGGGACGGAGGGGGCTGTTCTGCTTGGTGCAGTGGGAAGAATTACGGGCCTTCTCCCTCCTTTAGAATCCAGCACAGACACCTCCTTTTCTAAGAACATTCCTTTCCAGAGCTGGAGGGGCCCATCTGCCCTCCTCAAAAGCCTGGAACTCATGCACTCAGGCTCGCAGACGAGTCCGGCAGGGCTCGAGTTCCTGGAGGGCCAGGGAGTCCCCTCAGTGTCCTGCACAAGGCCTGCTGGGAGCAGTGGCTCAGCCAGACAGCCCCCAAGTCTGGGATGTGGATGGGAGAAATCTCCCCTTAGACACCAGCAGGGGGCAGGGCGGTGGCCTTGGCAGAGGGCCTTCAGTGACTCATATCTCCTGCCCTTCCTGTGGCCCCCAGGCCCTTGCAAAAGGGGCTCAGCTTCAGGGCCCCAGAAGGAATCTCCCTGCCCTGGGCCTGGCTGAGGCCCGTGCTAGGCCTGGGAAGCCACTTGGGCTCGGGGGAGGGACCAGTGCACAGCACTGGGTCTGGAGTTTGTCCCCTCCAGGCCAGAGCTCCTGGGAAGGACAGCTCTGGAGCACAGCACCCTCCCTCCCTCCACCCTTCCCCTTTCTAAGGCCTCTCTTCCCACCTTCCCAGCTACTCTTTCAGCTCTTCTCCCCACTCCCCACCAGCAAGTTCTCTCTCGTCCCTGCTTTCCTCCCAGACGTTGCAGTGCAGGCCCACTGCTCTCTCGTCTCTCTCTCCTTGATCTCACTACCAGCCACAGGTGCCTCTATTACTCTGATTCAGGGTCGCCTGGCACAGAACGCCGTCATCACTCCCATCCCCCACCCTCCCCAGACCCACAGGATTAGGGGGAGTGGAGGGGGAGGGTGCTGGTGTCATGGAAAATCCCTGCGGCAGCCAAGGTCAGTGTTTGTAGACACAGCCTGGCCTGGAGCCAGGCCTGCCTCCCTGGCCAGCTCCCTCTGGCCTGTCCCAGAGGATGGTTTTGCACAAGGGGCCCTTCAGGGGCACCCTGGGGCTGCTCTGGGTGCCTGAGGCCAGGGGCGGCAGGGGCAATCAGTTCTGGAGTGTGTTCAACTCACTCATTTTATAGATGGGTAGGTAAACTGAGGCCCAGAAGGGGGCAGGGAGAAGCTCTAGGTCAAGGTGAGTCAGTGATAGAGCCAAGACTGGAATCCAGGGCCCTCTGTCCCAGCTCAGTCTTCCCTGCAGAGGGGGGCAACCTAAAGTCTGTTCGGGTGGGCCAAGGAACAGTGAAGGCTTCCAGTAAATTGAGGGCTAGACTTGAGGCTGGTGATGGGGTCAGATTAAGTATAAATAGACCCAGAGGATCAAACCATGGTCCTTGATCTCAAAACACTTCCTGTCTGAAAGCGAATTGAATGAAATAGCTCAGTGGAAGCACTTTTAAAGCATCCTGGACAAAGAAGAGGTTATTATGACACAAACGATGTAAATGCATGGCCAACAGTGAGAAATGTTCAGAAGAATTTAAGATGGGCTCAAGGAGGGTTAGAGGTGAAGAACTTCAGTTGGTGTATCAGGAAGGGCTTCACGGAGGGGGTGGGCTTGCCCCTGAGCTCTGAAGGATGGATGAGAACTGCAGGGGACACAGGGGAGTGGCTAATGCCAGGGAGATAGGTGGAGTGCTGGGGCAGAGAGAATAGACCTTTCCGAGGCTGGTGGGCACTCTCACATATTGGGGGGCAGAGGGGAACGGCGTGCTCCCTCAGGCAGGCAGCTTCACGGTGTGCACTGGGGACCTTAGAAATGCGTCCACCCACTGAACCTGCAATGGCGCTTCTAGGGATCCATGCTGGGAAAACAACCAGAGAGTGGAACAAAGATTTATGAACAAGAATATTTATAGCAGCATTTTCATTGTGAAAAATTGTAAACAATCCTAATGTTCATGATAGGGCTTGGTTAAACATATTAAGGTATATTTATGTCTTGGAATATCATGCAGCAATTAAAGTGCTGTTCTTGAGGAGTCTCTTAATTACATAGAAAACCACCACAGAATGCTAAATAAAAATGGTAGGATGGAGCCCTTTCTGTACAATGGGATCCCGCCCTGAATATGGAAATGTAAAGAAAGTGTCTACACACACACACACACACACACACACACTCAGAAAGAGAAGCGGAAAGAAATATACTAAAAAGTTCATAGAGTTTATCTCTGAAGTTAATGGACTCATGATTAATTTGAATTTTCCTTGATATATTTTATACTTCCTACAGGAACCTATCATGTTTATAAATAAAACATAATGAGCATTATCAACATAACAACAATAGAAAGTCTGGTTTCCCTGGAGCAGAAAGCTCACTGGAGGGTGAAGGTTGGTAAGGTGGGCGAGGGCTAAAGTGTGGAGGGCTCTGAAGTGCAGGCGCAGGGACTCGACCCTCGGCTTGAGGGCAATGAGGAGCCACTGACGGCTCCTGAGGAGGAGAGGTCTGTGTCAAAGAGAAATCGAGGTGGATTTTCCTGGCATCCCTGTGCAGGACTTGGCCGTGGAATATGGGGAGCAGGAGGGTCCATCAGGAGGCCTATGCAAGGTCCATTGTCAAGGGCTCAGCTGCACACTGAGCTCAGGAGGGGGAGGGGAGGGGGCAGAGAGTAGACCCACAGTGTGTGAGCTGCTCTTGCATTAGTGGGTTCAAACTGTAATTTCCATGAGGGCTGGGATTTTTGTCTCTGTTGTTGCTATTCTATTCCTCACACCTAAAGGAGTGCTTGGTTGGCACATAGCTGGCATTTGACAAATCTACGTGAAATGGAGTGAATGAATTAAGGAGGGGAGGCATCAGAGGTGAGCCTGAGGATGGAAAGGGGTGGAGTCAGGGAAGACGGACAGAGCACAAGGCCCGGAGTGGGCAGTGACATGGAACAGGGCAGCGTCGTGGAAAAGGGCAGCAACCCAGGTGTCCTGGGCTGGGCACCAACCTGGGGCCCATGGGGTGTGTTCCAGGCCAGCTGCTGCACCAGGTGGCCACAGCCTAGGCCTGTTGTCTGTCTGCATCCTTATGACCAGCTGGACAGGACATGTGTGAACACAGAACTTCTAACAGATTGGATCTGGTGGGGTTTTAATTACATGAATCCACCAGAGACAGCCTGGCATTGAGAAAGGAATTCTACGGCATGATTTAAAGTGGACTCAGCCATCTGCTGAGATGCCAGCCCTCCTCTGTAAACTTCTTGAAAGGCTGTGCCTGCAACTCCGGCACCCAGCTGGCCCGAGTCCTACACTTACGCTCTCTGGCTTTTTCTGTTTTGCCCATGGAGGAGAAGCAGGTGCCTGTTGGCATCTTCTTGTCAGCTTTCTCCAGAAGGGGCTGACCTGCCCCCAGCAAGAAGCCCTATTAGGTCATGGGGCAACAGCGGCCAGCCCAGGGCTTCCCTCTTGGCTGTACCATGTGTCCTGGAGCTGAGCCTGCCCAGAGGCTGGCTGCCTGAAATCTCACCCTTTGTGGGGCCCAGAGGGGCAAGGGTGAGCAGGGTTAAAGAGCACACAGCCAGGAACTGGAGGCCTGGCTCCCATCCCAGCTCTGCCCCATCTTGCTGTAGTCTAGGCAGTAGAGGACTTTTTTCTGTAAAGAACCAGACAGTAAATATTTTAGGTTTCATAGTCTGTATGTAACTACTTAACTGTGCCATTGTATCAGGAAGGCAGCCGGTCACACACAAATGAATGGGCGTGGCTATGCTCCAATAACACTAGTTATAAGAACAGGTGGGGGGCCATGTTTGGGTCCTAGTCTGCTAAGCCTGTGGTAGGGCCTTTGTTAAGGCGTGTCAGCTCCTTGGGCCTCAGTCTTCATACCTATCAAATGGGAAGTTAGATTAGAAGGTTATTTGTATGAATAGATTGCTAGCGCCCTGTTCGATGTAGTGTACAATGCACAGACCCTGAGGAGAGGAATGGCTGTTGAGCAGGGTCTGGAGCCCCGAACTGCATGTGGAATTGGTATCCACAGCCCACTGGAGGGCCACAGCTGCATTTCCACATTTCTGGGCACTGTTCATGTTTTCTTTTCTTTTTTTTTCCCTCCTGATGGGCTTCAACTCCTTCATCAAAGCTCATCTCAAAAGTCACCTCCTCTGCGAAGCCTTCCTTGATCCCTCCCACCTAAACAAATCAGCACTCCTGGAGCCCTTGATCATCACTCACAATGCTTCAAACATTCATCCATTCAACTAACAATGTTTCTGAGTCCTTAATATACATGGTGCTCTAAGTTCTAGAACACCAATAATTCCTGTGTTCCACTTCTACAGGGCTTTGTCATTTATAAGCAATTCTATGCCTTCTATTGTGTGAGTTCATACATCCTTCCTGTGGAAGAGGTGTTGTTATTATTATTATTCCTATTTTACAGATGTGGAAACTGAGGCTCAGAGACATAGAAGGTTTTATCTCAGTCCATAATGCTAGAACCAGACTTGAAATTCAAAGGCAGTTCCCAGCTCACTATGGATGGCTGCCCCAGGACTCTTGCCCAGGGATGGAAGTCACAACCAGATCCCAGAACCTGGGATCTGGTTCTAGCTGTGGCACTGTGTGATCACAGGCAAGATCCTGTCCTTCTCTGGGTCTAGAGCCCTTCTCTGGGAAATGAAGAGGCTGGAGGAGATATTCTTGGGGCCCTGCAAAGTTCTAGGGTCCTGGGCATTCGGAGTGGCCATGCTCCCTGGAGAAAGCAGGAATCTCAGAGGGACCATTTGGTTCTCAAAGTAATGGCACTGAGCCTTTGGGCATGCAGTAGATTTGCAGCTGCTGGGGCCCACGTGTCTCCGCAGAGCTGTCCCAGTTGGCACGGAGCAGATGCTGTGGACGGGGTGGGGGGAGGGGAGGGCCAGAGCTGGGCTGGCCTGGTCAGCGCTGCTCTGAGTAACATGCCCCCAGTGGAAGCAGAGGGGCAGCCAGTGTTAGCTCTTTAGACACAAAATTGTGTCTCCTCCACTCCACTTCCATGCAGCCTCCTAGCACAGGAAGCCGCGTGGAGTCAGGAAGAGATGGCTGCGTGGCCCTGCCTGAGCCTCCCTGGACTGAGACAGGCCGGAGGGCTCGGGAAGTCTCCTTGTCTCCTGCTCAGGAGAACCTAAGCAGGTTCTCCTTACCACCTGCTGAGCCCTGAGGGGCCCTAACCCCGCCTCCGTCTAGCCCTGGAGACCCGTCTCCCGGGGCTTTCCGCCTTTGCTCAGTTCAGCTGCTTCTTCCTTCTTTTGGTGTCTGGGACCTTACAGCAGCTCCAGGAGCCCGCAGCAGTTGGCAGTAATGGTGATGGTGGCAGTCAGTGGTAACAATAGCGGGGGTGGTGATAGTGGCGAGAGATGAAGTTCACGTCCACTGAGCATCTGTGTGCCAGGCACTGTCTTGAGTGCTTTAGTCCCAGCCTTTCATTGACTCTTCAGAAAACATTTTATGAGTTAGGTATTATTTCCATTTTACAGATGAGAAAACCGAGGTACAGAAAGTTTTCTGTAACCCATTCAAGACCACGCGGCTAGTGGGAGACTGAGTCAGGGCACCGGCTCAGGCCCATCCTCTTGCGCAGCCTCATGGACACGAGGTGATTAGATGCTTCGTTCTGGGCGGCAGGAGCCCTGGTTTTCCTGCTTAGCAGACAGAGCTGAGTGGCTGGATGGCTCGGACAAGGCCACACAGGTATGTGGCTGAGCCAGGCCTTCCCAGGCCGAGTCCCACTTTCTTTCTTCAACTTCTCAGTGGCCTCCAGGGTCTCATGGACCCAGGGATTGGGGTCCTTGGCTTGTCTGAGTGTGCTTTCTTTAGCTAAGATTCCTCCTCCTTCCCATCCTGGCCCTTCTCCCAAGAGGCTTGGCCTGAGAGTGCACTGGTCTCCCCAGGAGGTACGCTCTGCCACCCTGAGCCAGTTCTGGGAGAGGGGATGTGGCACCTGGAGGGGTTGAGGGCGGAAGCAGGAGCCCCAGGGAGGCTGTAACCCTTGGCTGCTCTCAGGAATATCAGCTGGAAAATCAGGGAAATGAAAATGGCTCCATTCCCTCTTAGCTTGTCTTAATTTATTAATTGAGCAAACATTTCTTAAGCACCTACCGCTTTGTGCCAGGAACTTGACTAAGTGCTGGGAGAGAGGAAGCAGAGACAAGGATGGCTCGGTTTTGCCCTCTGGGAGAAGAGAGGAGTCAGTGGGCAGGGGGGAGAAGACTGTCCCTGAAGTACAGCCTCGCCCCAGGGCAGACTGATCCTACTCCAGAGTGCCACGCTGCGGGGAGGGGCTGCGGCAGCCACCGTGCCAGAGCGTGGCACGCTCTGCTCCCCGTGGCCTTCCGAGGTGGCCCTGGACACTTGGAAGCATTGTTCAGAGTGGGTGTAAACACCTGGCTGGTCCGCAGAGCTGCTTGGTCCCAGCCGTCACTGGGAATTGGATCAAGGTCACTGACTGAGGACAGACTCTTTTTCCTCCCTTTCTGCTCCTCTCTTTCTTCTCCTTCTCCTCCTTCTTTCACCACTTACTATTTTTAAGTAAACTTTTTCTTCTAGAACAACGTTAGGTTTTACAGAAGTATTATGAAGACCTTCCTTCCTTTTTTAAACACTCGCCGCCTCCCCTGCGTTGACGCATCACCGGCCACCACCGTGTTCCCACCTCCATTTCCGCTGCTTCTCCCAGGATGCCGTCCCCCTGTTCTGGCCCTCGCTCATCCCCATCTCTCACTCTCCACACAGCATCCGTCTCTGCCGCTAGCTCAGCCTCTCTCGGAGCACACCCCCTGGGCATGTTTATCCACGCAGGGATGCCTCTGTGAGCGAAGTTCCTTCTAGTCAAGTCTGCCTGCGCAGAATGAGGGGAGGGGAGCCGGCTGGCCTGGGGTCATGCCGGATACTGGCCGAGGCTTTTGGGAGGCAGTCAGGTCCCAGGCCTGGTGTCCTGCAAGTACCCCCGGACTTGCCTCCTGACCTCTCCTCTGTGCCGGTTGGGCCTGGGGCGGCAGGTGAAAGCAGGGAAGGGACGGAGCGTAGGAAGAAGGAAGGGGAGACAAAGAAAACACACTGAAGGGCCGGAACAGAGCCTGTGCATTCTCTGCTCTTAATGCCCCTGCTGATAACGGCAACGGTACCAGGTGATCCAGAGACCTGCACTTCGTCAATTTTCTCTAGTCTTCGCCCGGACCTACCTTCAAGATGGGCATTATTAGCTTCTTGTTGATGAGGAAACACGACTTTCCCAAGGTCAGACCAATAAAGATTAACAAGGCTAGGATTCAACCTAGAACTTTGGACATTTAAGTCCCCACACTGTCAGGTGCCCCTGGGACCACTCACTTTAATCCCGAGCATGGTGTCCTGCGGGCCATTACCCTAAGGCCAGAATGAACCAACCCCCAGGGCAGGATCTGGTTCCAGAGTCTTGGTGTTGCCCTGCAGACAGTGGGCATTCAGACCATGGGAGCGGGGAGATGGTGTCCTGATGGCATCCCTCTGAAGACCCTCTTCTGAGCCCCTCGCCATCTAGCTGATGAACCCAGAGGTGGGGGGCCAGTCCTTTCTGTCCTAGGGAGCAGCCCCTGGAGGCCCCTTGGGTTGTGTTAGTAAGGCCCTGCACCGGACATGGCAGGAGGGGAGGAGGGGGAAGCTGGAGGGTGGGCGGCAAGGGCTCTGGGGGAGGCCACCGATGGTGGAAATGTCTAGGGTGCCTGCTCCCTGCTTGCCTCTTTGGAGCTCTTCTTCCTGCAACAACCCTATTCAACCTAGACAGTGCTTTTGTACCAGGTGACCCTGTCCAAAGTCACAGTGAATTGGGCCAGAGATGGACCCCCCAATCCAAGAGGACCCAAGCTATTGGCTGCGCTGAGCTGATCGGGTTGTCTTTCCCAGGTACTGTGATCAGAGGCTGAGTGGCTGGTTCTAGCCAGGACCTGGGTGAGCCAAAGTCACGTGCAAGTCAGAGTTACAAGGAAAGAGAAGCTAGAGTGATTGGGAAGAACAGAGGCGGGGACGGTGTGGCCCGAGGCGGGGGGCGGGGGGAGGAGAGGCCTGGGCTTCTGACTGCAGGCCTTTGACACTGGCTAAGTGATACTGTTTCCTTTCTGCAGTCTCATTTACTTGCAGTGGTCCAAGGGGGTCACTGTGCCCAGCCTGAGCTCTAGCCACTCCAGTGGTGATGGTGGGGAGGGCGGTCAGGCTCCCAGCACCGCACCTAGGTGTGCCTGCAAGGTGAGCAGCACAGCAGAAGGGCCCCGGCTGGGCTTCAGGGGCCCCACGTGGATGCTCCCCTCTACAGTGTTTGGGGGCATTCCCATCGGTCTCCATTCGACAGGTGGGGACAGTGAAGCTTGGAAACACTGGGTCTCACCTGAGCCTGCAGCTCCAGTGCTGGACCCGGGACCCAGGGGTCCCGATTCCAGGCCTGCTGCTTCTCCCACAGCCCACGCTGCTGCTTTGATCCCCATCTAACTAGGTAGCCTTGGAGGTTAGAAATACAGTGTGTAAAGTGCTTAGTATAAGACCTGGCGTGTGAAGGATCTCAGGAAGAAGAGGCTGTTATCAATTTGATTATTTCGTACAGTACAGACCTGAGTTGCTACTCACCACTCCGAAAACCTCCCTTAGTTCCCCAAACGTACACAATATGGTCTGAGGGCTTCCTGGTCCAGCTCGAAGGCTGGCCATCCACAGCCTCACCTGCCCCCTACCTGGCCTCCCTCTCCTGACTCTGCCAACCATCTTAATCCCCTCTGTCGGAAGGGTTCTCTGCGCCTGTCCATGCCTTGCCTCTTAACACTTCCTCATGCTGTTGGGGGCTGTCTGGAGTCCCTCCCTCATCTCTTCTGCCCCACAAGGACAGCTCCAGGAATATGTTCTCCTGTCCCCCAGCTTTTCATGGAGGAGGGGTCCCTCTCCCATTGGCCCTCCTTGCTCAGTGTCTGTGGTGAATCCCCAGCGGATACATGAAGCTGGTTTTGATGGATGAATTGTGCTTGGTGGGGAGGGATTGGAGCTTGTGTGGCTCCGTGAGCCCCGTCTCCATCACCTGCCTCCCCACTCTCCTTTCTGGTCATGGCTAGTGGCCCAGAGAGATCTGGGCTGGCAGGCAATTTGGCAGCAGATGCCAGGAGACGTGAAGGAGGTTTTTCTTAGGCTCAGCACCCTCCCAGGGCTCAGAAGCTCAGATGGTATAGGTTGGCATACGGCCCAGGAGGAGAGGGAGTCCCGGCAACAGGGCCTTCAGCCTGGAGGCAGTGCCAGGACCTCCTCGCCCTTTGAGCCAGCCTGCAGATGTGTCCCCTCCTACACACTCACTTCAATGCCCCACTTGCCCCCATGCTGGCCTCTTGGCACAGCTCCCTCCACTGGTCAGGGCAGAGAGCGCGAGACCCAGATGGGCTGTGGGGCGGGCTCACCCAGGGAGGCAGGGAGGTCTGTACCTCCATAAAGGGGAGGCGAACCCCCCACAGGACCTGGCCTCTGGGCCCTGCTGTTTCTTCAAGTTCTACTCCGTTAGGAATCTGAAGAAGCCACCAAGTTCAGCCCTTCCCCCACACAGGCCCAAAGGACCTGAGAGGCTCTTCTCAGAGGCTCAGATTCTACCACTCTCCATGGAAACGCACTGCACTCAACCCTATGCCCTGTCTGTCGAAAACATTCGTTAGGCAGAATGAAGTGACCAAGGCTCAGGCCATTCCTGCTCAGTCTGTCTTCAGTGGAGACAGCAAGCAGCTGTCCCCATCCTTGGGGACACTGCCCTTCACCAGAGACATGAAGGCAGACGCTCATCCCCCTGCCAGCCTCCCATTGCCTGACTCACCCCGGGCTTGCCACCCCTCCCCCGACCTGATTTCCCAGCCTTTTCAATTACCTCTGCCACTCCACCCCCGGCCTCCAAGCCCTCCATCCACACTGCTGTTCACAGCCCAGGAAGGGACCATAGACTGGCCAGGCCAGGGTATAATAAGAGCATGACTTCATGGCTCCTATGGCTTATAGAAGCCGCCTATTTCTGCATTGGTGTCCTGAGCTTGCTTTTTATGGTGCCAAGAGCTCTAAGCTGGGCAGTGTCCCCAGGACCCAGCTCTCTCCAGCTACTGCTTATCGTTTGCCATGCCTCTCCCTCCTTCCCCTCAACTCCAATGTGGGTTCTGGGAGAGCTGGCTTTTTCTGCACTTGACTTTATTCAAATGATTAAATGCCTCTGTCACCGCTCCCTCCTCCCCAATTCAAAACAACACCAGCGGACTTTTATATAGCGCTTACTGTGTGCCACCCTGCTCTAAGGCAGTTAATCCTCAAACACCCTGTTCGGTAAATACTATTATTATCCCCATTTAAAGATGCGGGAACTGAGCTACAGAGAGATTGACTCGCTCAAGGTCATGTAGCAAGTACGCGGCAGGGCCAGGCCTTCCCCATATGGCTTCTTCCACTCTCTGTTCTCTTCGCTTTGCTCCCTTACCCCTCCTCCCGTTTCAGAGGAGGCCGAGGCTGATCCCCTAACTGTCCTCTGCAGGAGCCCTGTGCTTTTCCTCTTGGCTAGCTCCTAGTCACCCGATTTGAGGGTATTTTCAAAATGTCCTCTGCTAGCTCCTCACGATTGGCCTCGAGTCTTTTTTGTTTTTCAATTTAATTTTTATTGTATTTTTTCCATTACCTTTTAGTTTCCTTATACCCCCCTGGCGTCAAGTCTGTAAAGAAAGGAATGACAGGGAGACAGGAGGAAGGAGGGGGGCAGGCCTACCCTGCCTCTCCTTGCTCTTGCTTTTCCCTCACCCGTCAACTGTCCCCACTTCATCCACTAAAACTGGTCTCCCCAGGAGCATCGGGAATTTCCTGAGTCCCAGACCCGGTGCCCTGTGGCCAGGGATGCCCTAGCCATGACACTCTGGGACAAAGGAGAACAAAATGGGCCCATCTGGGCAGACGCAGCCCTGGGAGTGCCCAGCTTGGCCAGCAGGCTGGACGTCAGCAACGCACACCCCTCGGCTAGATTCCTCTGTGCAGTGCATACCCGGGACCATCCCACATGGTGGGTGGCCTTGGCCGTTGGCTTCTGCATTTTCCTTTATATTCTGGCCACACTCAGCCCTGAGGGCCAGTCCTCCTTCTGTTGAAACCCAACCTTCCTGCTTTCCACCGGATCTTTGCGGTGTCCCCGGCTGCCTCTGCTTCGTTCTGCACCCTGCTTGTAAGCATGGGCCACGGCTCTGCCTGGATGCTCTGACGCTGGTTCCAGGGAGGTGGCGGAGGTCTGGCCTCCTGCCCTGCTCCATGCTGGGCCTCTCTGCGCCACCCGCTTTCTGAGAATGTCCTCATTCCTCAGTCAACCAGGTGAACACTTTGCCTTTCCCTCCTCTTCTTCCCTCACATCAAGTCTCAGCCATTCATTCCCCCTCCCCTAGTTTTGCCTTTCTGTTCCTCCAGCCACCACCATAGTCGGGGCCACCACCCTCTTCAAGCTGGGCTTGGGCAGCAGTTCCTAACTGTCATCCTCCGCAGCTTCCAGCCCCCTCTCCCCTAATCTTCCCCACATCTGCTTCCGGATTATGCTCCACTCTGAACACGCCACTCCTCTGCTCAAAAACCTTCCATGGCTCCCCAGTGCCCAGACTTGCAGCCTGCCCTCGACACCCCTGCCGTGTGTCATACCTCTGCAGCCTCAGCTACTGCTGTGTGCCCCACCCGAGGGGACAGGTTTCAGGGCTGACTTTTGGCAGGTCTCAGGGCAGGTGGAGAAGGGGCGAAAGGAACAGAGGAGCCTCAGACTGGGAGTTGCCCAGAAAAAACGGCCTGGCGTGGAGGGGGGTTAGCAGAACAGTGTGGGCAGCAAGTAAGCAGGCAGGGGGTGTTTGTGCAGCATTTTAGTTTTTCGCTCACTTTTCAGTGTTTGACAGTCAGAGAGGCAGATATCACTGTCACACACCCCACGGAGAAATGAGGGTGCTGAGGCTTGGCAGGTAAGGTGACTTGGTCAAAGACAATGATGTGGAAATTTCCTGGGGGTCCCCTGTTGCTGGCCCACCTGCTCCTCCCAGGCCAGGCCCAGGCTTTGGGCCCGGTAGGAACCTCCTGGCCATGCAGCAAGGGGCTGGCGGACTCTGGCACTCAGTGGGGGCCCTGGGGAGAGGTCGAATTTTGTCCTGATCCATTCCTGCCCAAAGTGGTATGAGCACCTGGCAAGGGCGGCCAGCCAGCCATGTGCCAGTGTTATTTTAAAAATAACCCAGGGGACATGTGAGAAGCTAATTACTGCTGCGGCCCCCTGTCAGAGATTTGGGAGAGCGGCTGGGCCCCAGGTGCCTGTGCGTTGGGTTCCGCCTGCTCCTCCCAGTGGGGAGCCAGGCGCCAGGCCCTCCCAGAGCAGCCTGGGGCGGACGAGGCCTCAGAATCTGATGGAGGAGGTGGAGGTGGCTCTGGACGTCCTGGGAGGCCTCCCTGAGACGCCGGGCAGCAAGGGGGGTGCCAGGCTGGCAGAGAGCTCCCTGCCCTTGCTCCTGCCAGGGCCTCTCTACCAGCCTGGTCTCCAGACCTCATCCACACTTCCCACTGGCACCACTCAGGCTCCAGAAGGGACTTTGAGGTCCTGAGTGCCCCACCCCCGCTGCTCTGCAGTAAGTGTGGTGGTGGTGGGTGGGTGGGTGGCCAGTCTTGCCAGTTGTGTCTCCCTGTTTAGGACTCCCCACCACCACTTCTTGTCTGTACCATTCTCTTGAGAAGACCTTTGAGCCCCATCTTGCCCCATTGGGGTAAAGATGCATGGCCTTTCTGGCCGCCCACTCCTGGCTGCCTCTCCAGACACCCTGGCCTGGGAGCTCCCATCTCCGGACCCTCAGGGCTGAGCAGGGGCTGAGCTGCCCGCTGGCTGCGACAGAAAATCCCCAGGCGCTTTACAAATGGCAGTCCAGGAGGCAGAAACCACACTCCCATCCCACTGGCCCAGGCTTTAGGCTCTCAGAAACTCTTGCAGGCCCTCCACACTGGTGCGAGGTCATCTTGCCGATACAGGATTGGGGTGGGGGCGGGGACATGAAGCCCAACTTAGGATGCAGCCAGGACAGATGTGCAGGATCAAAGAGAAAAAGCAGAGCTTTCAGGGAGGAGGGAGGCAGAGGCCAAGACTGCTGGGAGCTGGCAGAAGTGATCAAAGGACAGGGATGCGCTAGGAGCTGGGCGCTGGGTGGTGGGAGGGGAGGTGGTAAGAAGCTGCAAGGAGAGGCAGGCGGAGCTGGCAGTTGGGAGATGGAGGCCACTGCACAGAGAGCAGGGACTTTGGTGTCACACAGGCCTAGACTCAGGTCCCTGGCTGGATGCCATGAGCCAATAACCTTGCTGGGCCTCGGGCCTCATTTGCATAATGAATATAATGATATCTACCTCGTGGGCCACTGCGGGAAAAGGTCCGTGAAGCACTTATGAAAAGGCCTGAAACTGATCTGTGATATTATTGTTCTTTCCCTCCCTGCCTTTCCTGGAATCTGGCTCCTCTGTTCAACTCTGGGTTGGACAAGCACAAAGGACTCCCCACCACCCTCACCTTCCCACGCTCTGGGAATGTCTTGTCATTTTCATGGTCACTGTCTCTCTCCAACGGCCACCGGGTGGCCAAGCCCACTGGTTGTATGTCTGAGGTCATCCAACCCCGTCTCCCAGCAGCAGCTGGCCGAGGACAGCTCTCTTTCCTGAAACACTCCTCCTGGCCTCCGGACACCATGCTCCTCCCCAGGTGACCCCTGGTCCCCTGGCAGCCCCTTCCTCGCTCCACCTCCTGGTGTTGGAGAAGGGGCTGGCCCTGGGTGCCTCTCCCCGCAGCTGATCTCATTTAGCCGCATGACTTTAAATATTATTTCCACCTGATAACTCCCAAATTTATATCTCAGCTTTGACCCTTCTCCCTCGAGCTGCAGGCTTGTCTTTCCAACTGCCTTCATGGGTTTGTAACAAGCATCTCAAGATTAACCTGTGTGTCTAAAATAGAAGTCTTAAATCTTATGTTTTTACCAAACCCATTATTCTCCGGGTTGTATTTCCTTGCTCAGAAAATGCTTACTCTCCAGCAAGTTGCAGGCTAGAGACCGTCCCTGATTGTCTTCTCTCCCGACTCCTCTCCAGCACTTGACTCCTACCCACCAGCAGGTCGGGCCAAGTCTGCCTCACGAACGCACACTCAGCCCCCCCCCCACCCTGGTCCCCACCAGGTCCAGTGCTCCATCACCTGCTCTTTCAAGCCACCAAACTGCAAGCAGCCTGCCGGGCCTCCCAGCTTCCCTCTCCTGCATCCACCTAACCTACCGGGGCAGCCAGGGTGCGCCGGTAAAAATTTAAGTCATATCGTACTACAGCCCTGCTTAAGACCTTCCAGGGACTTCCATCCCACTTAGAAAAAAATCCGAGCTCTCCACGGCCCCACAAGATCTGGCCCTTCCCAGTTCCCACCTCTGCTCAGTGCGCTCTTCCTGCTCCTTGTTCCCCCAGCGCACCAACCTCCTGCCTGCCTGAGGCCTCTGCGTTTGCTGTCCCCCCAGAAGGCTCTTTTCTGACCTTTGCATTACGTAGCCCCCTCCTCCGAAGGCTCTCCCAGATTGCCCATCTCCACTCCATCACTCTCCACCACATCTTCCTGTGAACTGACTCCTGGCATTTGTTACCACCGAGATGATGATTTATTTGTGATCATGAAGTTTCTTGACTATCTGCTTCTTCTGAAGTGTAGGCACCATGAGGCCTAGAATGGTGCCGACACATGGAAGATGCTCAGACAAACAGGGGATGGAAAGATGGCCATGTGAGTGCCTGGAGGAGTAGAGTCAGGAGGCTTGGGTTTGAGGACTGGCTCTGCCACTGCTCCTGAACCAGCAACAGAGTCCCAGTGGCTGGGGTGGGCCGCTCCCCACCTCTCCCTGCACCCTGACCTGGGTCTCAGTCTCCTCATCTGGAAGAGAGAGAGGCTGGAGTGAATTCGTGGTTCTCAAGGAGTTCGAAGGACCCCAGGCACTGACAAACTGGGCCCTGGTCCTGTGTCTGCCCCCTGAACTGACGCCACTTCAGTCACCCGCTAAGGAAGATGCTTGCCGTGACCTACGGTTGGCCTGTGTGTGTTCTGCAAGGGGTAACTGTGTGTGATCCCTTAACACTCTGAGATATCAAACCATCTCGAGGACCCATGGGGCTAACCCCAGCCCTTCACAGTCTATCAGGTCACTGGTCTGGCTGAAATGCCCAGGGCTGGTCCATGAACAGGATCTGAGCTCCCAGGGCCCTGGAAGGCTCTGAGTCAACCTAGGGTCTGGACTACAGGGCTGGCTACCAGTGCTCTCTCCCTGGGCCAGCTTGGGTCCAAAGGCAGTCTGGGGAGTGAGGCTGCCTGCCACCTCTCTGCAGGCTAACCCTGTCAGAAAGCGCTGGCTGGGGTCAGCCTGCTCTCAGCACCACAGCTTCCTCCCACACCCCACCCATGGGCTACTGTGGGAGCTGCCGCAGGAGTGGCCACCCCTTCTGGGTGGGAGGCTCCTGCATTCCAGCTGTCCCAGGGGCTGGGGCAGTGGACTCGCTCTGCTGATAACAGGGCCTAGGCCACAGGCAGCAATGCTTTCTTTCCTGAAGCGGGGTGACTTGGAGGTCCTGGACAGAGCTCTGTTCTTGGGATTGGACACAGAGGAAGTCCCTCCAGGGCTCAGCCAGCATGGGGTGAAATGGGGACAAGAGGGTAATCCTGGGTAGTGTGCTCCCCGGGAGGGGCTGGAAGAAGCAGAGGTCCCACAGAGGCCATCAGAGCTGTAAGGGGCTTGCCCGCTACCAGCCCAGTCCTTGGCAGATAAGCCCAGGTGGGATGTGACTTGCTGTAGGTGTCACAGCCAGGGACTGGCTAAAGCTTACGGCCTCCCAGGCTTAGCACAGTTCTGATGATGAATTCACTCTTGGGGGCCGGACCCTGACCCTCACGGCTCAGGCCTAAACGACGCCTGCTCCTGGGACAAGCTTCCTACTCAGTGCACAGGGGCCATCTTATTCTCGTCCCCCTCCCCCAAGGTACTGGGAAGCAGGTGAGTGGCCTGGCAATCCCGACAAGGTCTCGTTTCTCACTCGATGGCCACTCTTAAGAACCATCACTCTGTCCCCATTTCCAGTGGCAGGGTCCTGTCCTGCTCAGAAGGATGGCGTTGGCAGATGCATAGAACTAGGGCTGCTCCGTGACGGCACCGCCCCACAGCACACTACCTTTTGCCCTCGGTGGGCTGACACGTGCTTCTCAAATGCACCAACATCCACACATCCACACAGAGGAGAGACACACCTTCAGCCCTCAGGAGGAGAGCTTGGTTTTAGGGTTGGAAGGCCTGGATTTGACTCCTGTTCTCACAGTTACTGGCTCTGGGTCGCAGTAACCTCATGCTCTTGAGTCCAGTGTCTTTGTTGGCAAAGTGGGAATAATGATGCCTACGGCCCCAGCTGTTGTGAGGCTGTGGAGAGGACCTGGACGGCCAAGTGCTTTACAAACCAAACCAAGTGCCCTGCCTGCTTTGTGCAGCCCTGTGCCGCCAGCAGTGTGACTTTGGGAGCATTTCTCAACCCCCCGAGCCCAGGGTCCCCCTCTATAAAATGGGGGTTATATGTAAGAGCGCTGCCGTCCTCAGGGACTGAGGATTCAGTGAGGCGCCTCCCGGAAGATGGCAGGCAGCCTTGGCTCATGACCGTGGAAGCCGAGGCAGGCTCTGTGGGGAATGTTGGGGCTGAGATCTGGGTGGAGCAGCCCAGGGAAGACTCCCCTGTTGCACTGAGCCGAGACCGTCTTCTGCCTGGGACTGCTGTTCCTGCCTTGTCCCCTGCCTTGGGAACTGCCTGCCTGTTCCCAAGGCCTCGGGGAGCTCCCCTGCACCCCAGGAGGACCAGCCCTGTCTCAGAGGAGAGGCCACCTACTGTCTGAGAGCCTAGTGTCACTGTCTCCAGGCAGCTCCGCCGGGCCTGATCATTTGGGTCTCTGGAGAGACCTCCCCACAGGGTCCTGTGGCCGGGAGGCTGGAATGTGCCTCTCTGGATGTTTCTGAGATGGTTATTTCTGCAGCAGAGCCGTGGTCAGGAGGGGCCCTGCACATTCCTGGCCAGGGACACTGAGCCTGCGCCAGGCTGTGGAGCCTTGAGCAGAGATGAAGGGGATATGCCAGTAGGCCAGGCTGTCCCTACAGAGAATATCCACAAAGCGTCATCTCTTTCAGCTCAGCACTATCCTGGGGGCTCTTGCACACCACCCATAAGACTGGGCTTGGTCCGGGCTCTGGAGTGGACCTTCGGCCCAGAAAAGGAAGTGTACGGGGGTGGGGGGAGCACTTCCTGGGGGCTGGCTGAGGTCTGCTGAGTGACCAGGAGAAGGTGAAGAGGGACCATAGGGATTCAGGATGTCATTACCCTCTGGTTCAACTGGAGTCATGGGGGCACCCATCGGCCAAGATCCAGGTAGCTCATCCAAGCGCAGGTTGGAGCCTCTCACCTCCCTCCTCCAGCACCTATCAAATCAAGTCCATCCCCTCAGCCCCCTCCAGGCCTGCTCCTGACCACCTTTCCTTGGCATGCTCGTGCCCTTCAGCCAGTCTCAGGCTATTTCCATGCCCTGGAAAGCGCCCACTGCCCATCTTCACCTGCCGAAGTACTCACTCTCCTTTCACGCCTGCCTGAAGCACCACCTGCTTCAGGAAGCCTTCGCAGATCCCTGTTCCAGTCGTCCCACCAGGATTTATCGTACGTTCCATTCAACTTGTAGTTTCAGGATTCTGCTGGACCTGAGGCTCTCGGGGTCGGATCCGGGTCTTAGTTTTTCATCCTCTTAGCGTAGTGCCCGGCACTCAGGAGAGCCCTGTGATTTTTGGTAAACTGACCGAAATGAGGGCTGACCTTTGTTCTGAGGAGACTCAGAGGGTCTGGGGACCCCCAGGACATGCCTGAGTCCCGCTTCAGGTGCTCTAACTTTCCAGGATGCCCCCTTGAAGGTCAAGAAATCAAAGCCTCTCAGGGTTGGGAAGAATCTTAAAGCCACTGATCGCAGCCCCCATCTGCTCTGTGTGCAGTGTGATCGTCTCTTTGACGTGGCGACGTGGCCAGGCTAAATGAAGGCCGTGGTTATTCAATCACACACTGATCTAGAGGCTGCTGTGAAGGCATTTTGTAGATGTGATTAAAGTCTATAATCAGTTGTCTTTAAGTAAAAGAAATTATCCTAGATAATCTACATGGGCCTGATTCAATCAGTTGAAAGGCTTTAAGAGTTGAGCTGGAGCTAGGGATTCCCTGAAGGAGAAATTCTGCAGTGGACGGGCCTCCGCTCGCCCAGGAAGGAGCTCCAGCCTGTCCTTTCTGATGGCCTGCTCTATGGGTTTTGAACTTGCCTGACCTGCCACTTGATCACGTAAGCCAACCCCTTGTAATACATATCTTAATATATATCTCCTACTGGTTCTTTCTCTGGTTGAACCTTGACGTATGATACAGGTGACCTCTGCTGCATGCCCATCCTGTGTCTTTTGTATGCTTCCTCTGATGGGGAGCTCACCACCTCTTAAGGCAGCACAGTCCATCTTTGGCCAGGTTCAACTCTAACAAGTTCTAAAATAGATTGGACTTAAGTCTTTTTAGGGACTCTCCCCACTAGTCCTGATTCAGTCCCATGTGGCCCATCAGCCCCAGGTTGATTCTTTCACCTTTCAAGAGCCCAGCAGAAATTTGAAGGCGGCACTCATCCTCTGCAGGCCTGCTTGCACCGAGCGCCCTTTGTTTGATGTGCTGCTTCCCTCCTCTGACTCTTCCCCTAAGCTGTTGATGTTCCTCTGGAAGTGTGCGGACACACATGGCCTGACATGTCCAGGAAACAGTAGGCTTGTCCTGCTACCTGCATTCCACACTGTAGCTGGCAATGGGATGAGTGTATCTAGTGGCCATAGGACCAGGCGACTTCTATGGGCCTTTACTGTCTGGGTCCCAGGCCATGGAAGAAGAATTGAGCCCACCTCTCTTCTTCTAATGGGGGCTAGAAACCTAGTGCCCTGAGACTTGGGGTAGATGCCATGAGGGAGGGGCCAGTTTCCTGCTTTGATGTTTAATCTCCTACTTATCTAAGGCACTTCCCTGCCAGAGTGGGGAGGAAAGGGGGGGCAGCTGAGGACCAGCGGGTTCTGGTTTGGAGAACCTTCCCTACGGGACAAGGCCTTTTCCATTCCTCTCCATCCACCCTCTCGCTGCCCTTTCTCCTACGCATAGTGACTGTCCAGCACGTGGCCCTGCCCAGGCTCCAGGACTGGCTCCCATGGGGCATGTCACGGCCCCGCTCTAAGCCTCAGAGGATGGTTCATTAGCTCTGAGGCCATTGGCTCTAACATTTCATGACCAGATTCCTAAGGATTTTTCCAGTTCTAAATCTTGTTCTTAAAGCCACGGTCCACATGTCTGTGTATTCCCAGGAGTCAGGTCTCCAGGTTATTTAGATCCTTGCTACTAAAAGTGTGGACCATGGATCAACAGCATCAGGTATGTTGGGGCCTTGCTAGAGATTCAGAGCCTCAGGACGCACCCCAGACCTGCTGATTCAGAATCTGTATGTAAACGAGATTGACCAGGTCATCCTGGGGATCTGCCTGTTGAGAAACATTAACATAGAAAAGTCTGTATCACTGAGCTAGCCTACGTAAGTTCCCCCTGTGGTATACCTCTGGGCAAATGGGGAGACTGAGGCACACTAGGGAAGTGTTTGTTCTCCCATGAGTACTGGTGCAGGGGAGAGAGAGATAGAAAGGTTGGGGGAAAGAGAGGGAGAGAGAGGGATGGAGAGAGAAGGAGAGAGGGAAACAATTTGTCTAAGGGCCTCTTGGGGCATAGAAAGGACCCCATTTCTAAATTTCTAGCTTCTAGGCTAGCTGTATCCATAGCAACCATTGCCCCCTTCACAAAGAGGTCCTTGGGTATCACTGGAGAAAGCAGGGTGGGGGATGGCCCCAGCTTGGTAGGGATCCCTGGAGGCCAGAGGACCAGGAGGCCCGGAGCTGTTTGCTCTAGGCAGCAGCGCACCAGCTGCAGCAAAACAGGAAAGCGAAAGTGTGGCTTGGGCGGTAGCTTGGGGTGGAGCGGCTCCAGGTGAGGAGCAGGTCTCCCCTGCCTGAGCAGGGTCAGCTCCTGGACAACGGGCAAGTGTGGACAGACAGAGAGGCAGTGGCATGAGCTTGGTCATTGGCTGCTCTCTTGACAACCTCGAAAGGCATTTGACAGGTGACTCTCTGAGGAGGAGAGGCTAACGAAGGGATCAGGAGGAGGCCCAGGGCCAGCAGAACAGGCCGGCTGGCAGCTTCCTCTCTTTTCTCAGAGTCCTTGGGGAACCCAAAAACATGGAGTGAGGCCTAGGTAAACGGGGCTTCAAGGCCAGCTCTGATGACAACGGCAAGTGTGGCCTTTAGCCAGCCCCTTTTCCAACCTGAATTCTAGCTTTCACGCAGTGAAATGAGAGGGCTGGAGCTAAAATTCGAATTTCTCTCTGGGCTATCTGCTTTATCCACAGTCCCAGGGGCAGTGGGCCCTGCAACTCAGGCTGCAGCCAGAGGGCCCTGCATGGGCCCTGGTCCCCATTTTTGTCATTTGTGATGTTCCCACAGAAGGATGGCAGAGGCTCCGTGCGGGGTAAGGAGGTGCGTGGCCCTGAGAAAAGATACTCCCCACAGTCCGGGGCGTAGGCCCTGGGCCAGTCTCTGACCCTTTCTGAGCTTCCCTTTCCTTGACTCTAACAAGATGAGCGTGCCGGCCCTCCCGGGACAGTTGCAGGAATGCAGGTGATGAGAAGGGCCTGGGACAGTGCCTGGCGTGTTAGAGACTTGTGGCTGGCCCCCCCGCGCCCCTCCGCCGTGTCCAAGGTGGAGATGAAGTAACTTGTCCGAGGGGGAGAGAGTGCCTGTCCTAGGTCTCCCCAGAGGTTGCCCAAACCGGTAATCATCTTGGTCAGAGCAGGGTGCTTTTCCCTTCCTGCTTGCTGGCTGCAGGAAAATCACTTTTGCATTTTTTAAAATTACGAACTCAACGCCCAGATTCACCGTTTGTGCTGCCAGCTGAAAGCTGTTGGCGGTGGTGATCTGCACCGCATTCATCTGCGCTTGTGTACGTTTTCTTTGGAAATACTTATTGTGTTTGTCCTGTCTCCACTGCGGCCAGCCGTGCGCCTTCTGTTCCTGTCCGATTCCCACCCCAACTCCCTCCAGGTCTCCAGTCCTCAGTCGTGATGTGTGGGACCCGGACATGTCGGCGGGAGGCACAGTGGTCTGGAGGACCCCTGATCAAATACACCCACGTTGTAGAGGAGGAAGCTGGTGGTCATAGAGGACCAGCAACTGAACCGAACGGAGTTGGAACTTTTGCCTTCTTGTTCCAGCCCAGGGCAAGCTCTCCCACTACCGTGCCCCCTCGCTCTCTCTGACTGGCTTTCCGCGGCGCCTGGCTGCTCTGAGTAGGGAGTGCTGCTGGTGAGCTGGACTCCAGGCAGACTCCAGACATAGGTGGTGATCTTGAAAGCCTGGGGTGGGGGGTGGCGTGGGTTTAGAAGGATGAAGGGCAGTGGGTAGCAGCCTCTGGTTTTCAACCCCACTGTCCCCGCCTGTGAGGAAGGAGCAGCGGTCACTGCGGATGTGGAAAATCCATGGGAAACTGCAGTCCCCTTTGGTGGGGGGTGAGTCATACTGCATGGACAAGAATATTAAATAACACTAATAGTTGCAGATACTGTTTATTAAGTGCCCACTCTGTACCAGGCACTTTCCGTATAGTATCCCATTGAATCCTGGGAGGCAGGTTTTATCCACCCATTTTATAAATGACAAAACAAGCTCAGACGGACTAATTTGTTCAAGATCACACAGCTGGCGGCAGGGGTTGGGGGACTTAGGGGTGCTGTGGGCAGAGAGATGGACCCAGGCACTCTGGCTGTTCGGCCAGTGCCCACGTTTGTACACCACTCTCAGCCAGGGCTCGTGTGGTGGAAGCGGAGGGGTGGCCCGTGGGCAGGGAGGCGGGGATGCTGACTGAGAGTGGGCAGTGGGACTGTCCCAGGCTGGGCTGCCCTTCCGTCCTCCAGGGAATTCAAGAGAAGACTGGGAACAGGGGAGTGATAAGCAGCCGAGGCCCCGGTGGGAAGAATGATGGGGGGTTGTGAGGGGAACGGGCCGGGGTGATGGAGAGAAGGTGCAGGCTCTAATCAGGGCTGACCTTCAACTTTCTATATGACTTCAGGCACCGACTCACCTTGCTGGGTGTCCAGGTGATCGCTAACGTTTCCTTTCACTCTTTTACTGGGAGACTTTGGGGTGGGGGTGGCAGGTCACTTCTGCACTTTCCCCCTTCTTGGAAGGATGGGATGAGTATAGGTCCCTTCATGAGGGGCCGGCCTGAACTCATAAGCAGAGGGGGTCCCAGGCCAGGGGGCAGGCGGTAGGAACCCGTGCTCAGCTGAGAGCAACCTGGAAGCCGAGGCAAGAGCAGAGCAGAAGCCTTTCTGCTCCGGGCCCTCAGCTAGTCGGTCACCTGGTCTCTCGTTGCCTTAGAGCCGCAAGGATTCTGGGGACCTGCAGTGGGAGAACGGGCACCTGTGAGCCCGCGGCAGGCTCAGGGAGGCCTGGTGCTGGGCACCAGGTTGGTCAGGGGTCAGGATGCGGGGAAGCAGCCGGCTGGCTGCACTGTTCGGGGGAGGGCTTTATTAGGGGAAGGACAAGCTGTGGCTACCCCGTGCCCGTGAGACGCAAGGGTCTGGGCTGAGTTCTTGAAGCAGAGGAAGAACTGGCAAAATACCCAGGGCATGAGGGTCAGGGAGGCTCAGCTGGGTCTGGGCAGGTACCTCCTTGCCCGCGACAAGGCCTTGGGGGAGTCATTTACACACAGAGCCTTCGGTTCCTCTGCTGAAAAACGTGGGTAATAATGCCCACCTTGAAGGGTCAGTAAGGGAATAAAGGGAGAGGATACAAATAAAGAGTTTTAAATAGAGCCTGCCACAGAGTAGGCATTACATGGTGGCTCCTATTATTATTGTTGCCGTTAATAATAACAAACAGGCACCCTCACCAAGGGGAGGCAGTGGGGGCCTGGGCAGCCGTGTGACTCCCATCGCCTCTCTGTACAAGCAGGGGTGGCACCAGCTGATCTCAAGGCCCCTTCCTGCTCTGACAGCCTCCGGGCTATGAATAGATGGGGCTGGGGCCCCGGAGGAGTTTAATGACTCAACAGTGAGAGAGAGAGAGAGGATAAGCTTCCCAGAAAAGAGTTTCCGTTTGCATTTGATGAACTTAGTGCCCAATCAAGGACGGGTTTCCTGGCTGGGAGGCCAGAGATGAGGGAGCTGAGGAATCCTTGCAGCCAGCAGAGACTGTGACTAACCAGGTGAATGACTAACACAGACTCTGCTGACCCTCAACCAATCAAGGCTGCCCGTGGGTGTCCTGCAAGCTGGCATCACTGAGCACATCTTGGTCATGCCAACAATCCTGGCTGGCTCTGGGCGTCACAGCATATGGAGGCAGAGGACGCAGCACGAGACCAGCAGGGAAAAGAGCACTAGGCTTGGAGTCAGAAGACCCGGCTTCTTGCTCTAACTCTCCTGCTCACCAGCTGCATTACTGCGGGGAAGTCCCTCCGCCTCCCTGGGCCTCCACGCCTTCATCTGTGCAATGAGCTAAGAAGGCCTGCCCTGGAAACGTCCCTGAGCTGTGAAGGCTGGGGCTCAAGACCTGAGATGAAAGTGCATTGTGACCGTTAAGGTACTGAATGAATGGGAGGTTGTGTCATTATTCTACCCCCGTGGGATTACTGGTGCCTCAGGAGACCCATTAGGGTCTCCAAAGGGAGCAGGTGGGGAGAGGCTGCTGCCTGTGGGTTCTGGGTCAAGATCACTCTAGTCGAGGGCCCCTGCCAGCCGTCTGATCACAGCCCAGACAGCTTTTCCTTAGGGCAGAGCTGTCGACAGCTCCCAGCCGGGCAGCACAGCCAGAGTAAAAGGTGACAAACAGCCAGGGATGGTTGAGTGAGGCAGGGAGTGGGCAGAGCCAGTCTGGGGGCCCCACAGAACCAGGGTGGTGCTTTGATGCTGTCTTCCCTCCTGCCCAGCACTTTGTGAATAAATAATCACCAGAACCACACTCTGTCCGCCTCTGCCTCTGTCTGTCAGCGTTTAGCATCTCCCCTGGTTGGGAAACGGCGGGGACGCAGGGAAAAGACCATGCCCTTTCATTTATACACACCTTAAACCCATCAGTAGCCTCCTCTGAGTGCTCACGTGTGCCCCTGGGTACTGTGCCAGCCCGGGAAGCATGGAAATGGGCACCACGGGCCCTGCCCATGTGGAGGTTAATTACAGTGTGGTTGAAGAGACGAAACACACCCCCTTAAATGTAAAGAACCGTGCACGAGAGCCTCTGCCGTCACCCAGGTCATCCTGACAGTAAGCCTTGTGGTTATGCAGAACAGAACACTGGCTTGGGATGTTCTGGGAGAGTTTAAGGAGGATATGGGGTTTGAGCTGAACCTGCAAGTTTAGCTCGGACAAGATAAATAGAAGAGAGAGAGAAAGGCGTGTCAGACAGGCACACCCACGGTGTTCTTCTGGCTGCAGTGGAGGGATCACATCAGCAAGAAGTGAGAAATGAAGTTGGGCACAGAGATGGGAGTCAGGTATAAAGGCCCTACAATCTGAGATCAGGAGCGTGGACCGGATTCCATGCATAGGGGGAGCCATTGAGGGCTTCTGAGTAGGGTACTGGTATGGTCCAGGCTCTGCTTTGGGGAGATTCTTTCTGGCAGTGTTGTCCGGGGTGAGGGGGTGGAATGAGGCTGGAGGCAAGAAGGTCAATTGGGAGATGACTGGGGAGCAGAGAATAGTGGGGGACTGAGAAAAAAGGGGGCACATAACCAAGGGTATGATGTGTGGGAAGAGGGAGAGGGAAGACCTGAGGATGTTCAGTGCTGCTAAAACCCTGGCCAGTGGCAGTGCGGCACTCGGAGGGAGCAGACCCCTGGTCTGGTCCTCCCCAGGAAAGCAAGCTGCTTGACTTGGGGGCAGGCCTGAGTCAGCAGAACCCAGAGGTGCCCCTACGTGGGCCACCCACTTGTGGCCCCTTTTTTTTCCTCTTCTAAGAGCGGAATCCGGAAACCACACAGTATAGCTGCACGTGGCCCCTGAGAGCCACCGCGGAGCTTCGGCACAGAGCCCTGCAGTGTGGAGACTGCAGGGACAGGGTGTAGTCCTGCCTTTTACCTTCCGACTCCTGTTGACTCCCAGGAAAACACTGCCATCTTGTCATGGGCGATGCCAAGTGGCAACGAGCCCCTGGGAGCTCAGCCAAGGCAAGGAGGGGACAGGGAAAGATGGAGGACACGGCTCCTGGAGGCGTCCCAGTGGGTTCCGGGGAAGGTGGACTGGGAGCGTGTCAGGATGGGAGGAGCCCTGGAGATCATTTCAGCCAACCTCTGGCTGTCGGGAGGTGAGCCTGAGACCCAGGCAGGGGACGGGACTTGCCCAAGGTCACACGGCGGGAGAAGCCACCGAGCTGGGCTGGAATCAGAGTCCCGGGAGTGGGCGAGGTGTTTGCTCCTGCCGGGACACTTTCGAACAGCACAACAAGGGCCTCACTGGAGATTTTTTCCTGGACATCCGTTTGTGTGCTGTGTGTCTGTGCCTGTGTGTGCTCTGCATGTGCTTGTGTGTACCTGTGTGTGCACTCGTTCCTGAGTTGTGAATCTGGGTGTGTGTGTGTGCCTTCTGATGCCTGCTGTTGGTCTTTACTTGGGGGAAGAGAACGGGGGTCATTCCTATGAGGGGATTGTTTTCCTGGGACAGCAAAGTGGGCAGACAAGGCTGGATCTGGCTTCCTGCCCCGCCTCTGCTACCCTAATAACATTAAAGGCACTGGCTGGTGGTGCCCAAACTCTGGGAACTGGACACACACACACACACACACACACACACACACACACACACACACAACGAAGCACGTACAGCCTACAGTTACCGGAGGTTTCAAGCACCCAGAGTACCCAGAGTGCCGAGTACCTGCATCCACGGGTCTCCCTGGAGCCCCGCCGGTACCGGGTGCGGAAGCCCCTCTGCAAGGACACGCAGGAGTGGGACACTCCCTGCGGCCCCCAGCGAGCGCCCCGCTCCACGGCCTGGCCGGGCCACACCCCTCCTCCCCAGCCTCCCCCGGTCGTTCCTGCCCCTCTCACACACTTCAGAGTCCCCCGGGGCCCCGCGCAGCCTGGCAGGAACAAGTTGGGGCTGGCCCGGCCGGAGTGGCAGGTCGGGAGCCAGGAACCGATGCCTCCCCCGAGTCCCGTTCCCGCGGAGCAGACACGCCAGGCTGAACTCGGGTTTCTGGGAGCACGGGGTTCGGCGCCTAGACCCTCCCCCGGGAAGCCCCCTCCCGGGACAGCCCCCTCCCCTGCCCGGCCCCGGACCGCCAGCCCCGGGGTCCCCGCCCCCCGCCCGGCGAGTAGTTACCGATGGTGGTGATGACGGTGATGGCGAAGTAGAAGGAGCCGGCGAAGCGCCACTGCACGCCGGCCTTGTGCGGCTTGAGGAGCAGCACGACGCGCTCGAGCTCCTCGTAGCCGCCCTGGCTGAGGTTGTAGCGCGCCCGCAGCTCCTGCTGCCGCAGCTCCAGCCGCTGCCGCTCCATCATCTCGGGCTCCGACTCGAGCGCGTCGAAGACCGCGGCGCCCACCAGCAGGTAGGTGAAGGTGCACACGATGAGCGCCAGCGTGCGCACGTTCTGCCGCTTCATCGTCCCGCCCGGGCCGCCGCCGGCCCCCCGGCGCCCCCGGCCCGCGCCCCGGCCTCGGCCGCCGCTGCTGCTGCCCCGCAGGCGGCCTGGGGCATGGCTGCGCTCGCCGCTCCCCGCGCCGGGCACCCGCTCCGCGCCCCGGGGCCGCTGCGGCCAACGCCGCCGCCGCCGCGGAGCTGTCCCTTCAGCACCACCCACCGCCCTCCTCCGCCCGGCCCCCTCCCGCCCTCCGCCCCCCGCCCGCGGGCCGCCTCCGCCCGCCAGCCCTCCCGCCCAGCCAAATAAGGACTCGGAGCCGCGCCGAGGGAGGGCGGGGGGGCCGCGGAGGGGGCGGGGGCGGGGAGCCGGCGGGCCGCGCGGGGAGCGGGCAGGACGGAGAGAGACGCCCGGAGACCGGGAGAACTAGGCAGGGAAACGCAGGCAACTACGGAGGGAGAAGCGAGACGGAGGCAGAGGGGGGTGTGACAGACTCGGAGATAAAACCCGAGGTAGACTCTCAGACAGAGAGAACGAAGCGGCAGGCAGAAAAATACCGAGCGAGACAGGCAGAGAGCGGCAGACCGTGGCAGGGAGACCTGGAGAGCTGGAGATCAACCGATAACACAGAAACGGAGAAGCAAGGACAGGAAAGGCAGGGTGGGCGCCCGCCGCCCGCCCAGCCCACGCCACCTCAGCCCTCCACAGAAATCACAGATGCTGTGGCTGAAAGGGACCTTGGGCCTCGCTTCTGTCGTTTATTATGAGGATGAGGAAACTGAGGCAAAGAGAGGTCAAGTGGCACGCAAAGGCACACATGAGTTAGTCCCAGCGCCAGGCTCAGTCAAGCTTTCCCCCCTCCCAGGACACAGCCCCTCCTCTGTGCCAGGCTGCTGGCTCTCTCAGAAACAGGAGGGCACAGCTGTGGCCCTGGGCACCTGTGGGCCAACACCCAAGGGAAAACCCTGCTCTCATAAAACGTGTACCTTCCCAGGGGAGCATGGCTCCCGGGATTGGCTGAGAAAGCGCAGACAGGTAGCCTAGGCCAGGAGCACCCAGCCCCAGGGCTTCCTGCTCTGCTGCCCACCACCTCCTGTCGGGCTCTTTGGACTCGTTCGTGGCCCCTGTCCGGCGCCAGAGGCCAGGCTGGGCTTGGGCTTCGGCTTCCAGGACAACGCTGGCACCAGCATGGGGCATCCTTGCAGAAGTGAGGTCTCTATGAAACAGGGCAGGTGGGGCCCAGATCTGGAGGCTTGCTGACAGGCTGGAGGAACCGGGGGGCGAAGGGGGGGGGGCCTCCCTGTGCCTCAGTTTCTTCATTTGTCAACATGGCGGCAGTGGTGGTGAGGCGGGCAGGCTGTGGGACCACAGGCCAGGCGTCGCTGCCCCTCCCAGAGTCCTGCTTCCTTATCTCCTCGATGAGGTGCCATGGCAGCTGATCCCGCAGGCCTTGCTTAGCTGCAAACAACTCCAGACTTGGATGGGCTCTGTGAGCAGAATGACTGGAATGCACAGCCCACTGCCAAGAAGGGTCAAAAGTCTTTCATGGGACCCTGGCATGGGCCATGAGGAGAGACATGAAAGAGGCCCCAAGGCCCCCGACTGAGGGTGGGCCCAGGAGGCAGCCAGCCGGAGCGGGAGCACCATCTGCCCACAGCCTGGGCTGGCCTGCCACTGCCGGACACCACACTGCTTTTCCCAGGGGCGCCACCAGCCGTTCTTTCCTTCGACAAGTGTGCATCAAGCATCTGCTGAGTGTCCAGCTAGGTGTGTTATTACATTCACTATTTCTAGCCCTTGTCACAACCCTGAAATGGTTATGTCCATTTTATAGGTAGGGAAACTGAGGCTAAAGGCAGTGTGGAGAATCACCCAGGACCATTTGGCTGGGAAGAGACTTCAGCCCGCCTCCTAAGCCCATGCTCTTCTCCATCATGATGCCTCGAGACTCAGTTTTTAAAGATCCGGAAGAGGATAGGTAGTTATGCTCGCTTCCTGGTCGGAAGGCCACACGTGTGCAGATCAGGTAATATGGGGCTCTGTGACATCTCCTTTCCCCAGGACTCAGGTCTCTCACCGGAGCCTGATGGGAGGGCCCTCACTGTGGCACCCACCTCATCTCTCCCCATCCCATCGGCACTGCCTTCCCCCCAAGATCTTCGATTCTTTGAAGACACAAACTTTCTGGCCCTGCCCCTTTGACCATGAACCCAGCCTACCACAGGTTTTCCCCATTGGCATCTGCTGGCTTTCTGGGAGAGAAACGCTGCATTTCTTGGCTCCCAGGGGTAGGGGTACGTGTTGGGTCCTATGCTCCCGGCCACAACCCGCCCAGAAGCCGGTTCCCCCGAAGCCAGTCTAGATGAGCAGTGGTTGGCCAGACCGGTTTTCAGGGTGAAAGGCTATGTATGTGTTGAGGGGCTGCTTGCTTCTGGCTGCCAGGACAGATTGATGTGCTGATGAAAGGCGATATGATGAGTGTAAAAGCTTTAGAAAAAGGAAAAAGCTGTCTTTAGGGGCAGGGCATTTATTATTAATTATGAAGAAGCTTGTTCTCATAGCACATCAGCATGGGAGGGACCTCCAGAGATCGTCTAGCCTCACCCTCTCACATTGCAGATGAGAAAACCGAGGCCTGGAAAGTAGGAGGGGGTTGCCCAAGGTCACACAGTGAGTGAGGGGACAGGGCTCATGACCCATGGTTGGGGGTCTTTCCTGTAGCCTCCATGATGTGTGGGATTGGGACACCTGCTAGTGGGGGGCAGGGCAGCACACCCACAGTGCCCCTGGCGCCCAGGAGGGCAGCCCGGGTCTCCTGCCCCTCCTCCCCCATCTCCTAAAGTGGGGGCACTGGTGGGGGGTTCAAACTGGTGCCTGTCTAAGCTTCTTAGTTGCCTTCAGGACCTTTAGTCCTGAGTCCCATCAGCCTGCCCTCTACCTGGGCGGGGGGACAGGCCTCACAGGCCATCATATACCCTTTCAACCAAGATTCCCTGGACCTGCCCACACCTGATGGGCACGCTCCACCCTCTGCCCAGGGCCGAGGGTCAGAGAGCACCTCCGTCAGCCTTGTCTGTTATACACGAGAAAGACAGCTCAGCTTCACATTTCTGTGTTCTTTTTCCTTTTTTCCCCAATCCATTGGTGACTTACGTGGAGGAAGCTTAGGGCCAATCAGAGATTTTTTTTTACATCTCTCAAATTATGATGTGAGTCTACCTTTTGTGTGCTGATTTTCTGAAGTCCTGGACAAAAAGAACAGAGCGAAGGGTTGGGAGGCCTGCATCAGGGTGCTGTGGGGCTGTGGGACTTGGGGCCAGTCCTTCCCTCCCCTTCAGTTTGCACACCCAAAAATGGAAGTGTGCACACCCACATGTGGAGGACTGCACACCCACAAGTGGAGGGGTCAGGAGCAGCACACGTCTATGCTCTTTCCATTTATAACACCCCGTGACCTTCCCAGCCTGCTTCTGCCTGCCTAGTTCTTCCAAGAATCAGGGAGAGGAGGTTTCTATTCACTGCTTTTAAGACTTTAGTCTGTTGGGAGAAAGACTCAGTGAGAGCTATGATAAATGATGCACAAATTAGTTAGAATTTGCTGTTGCATATTATCATCCACACATTATTTTCCAGCTTTATCTTTCACTCCATTCCTTTCTAAGCTGTGGGCACAGCCAAGTGCTTTCATGTTCCACTCCCGGATCCCACGGCTCCCATAACCTGGGATGCTGGCTCCTCCGTATTTTATCTGTTGAACTCCTATTCAGGCTTCAAGACCCAACTCAGAGGCCACTTTCTTCACGAAGCATTCCCTAGTTGTCATCAGTCAAAACTACTGGCTTCATTGTGCTTCCAAGGCAACCCTGTCAATTTGCTAGTTACTTCTTCCTCGTAGGAGACGAGTCAGCTCTTTGACATTCACCTCCTGCACTGGCTCATTACCTTCTCCAGGGTGGAGACCCCTCTTACTCACACTGTGCCTTCTGCAGTGGGGAGCCCAGCGTTTTGCACGTCGGAGTTGCTCCCCGTGTTTTCTTGCTTACTCAGTAGCATCCTCCTGCACCTGCTGGGTTAGAGACCAGCAGTATCAGCAGGGAGAGGGGCACAGACAGTGGAGTCCACAGCAATCTGCTTCTGTGAGTCTTTGCAGACAGACACTTCTAAAGCCGCAGCAGGCCCGGACTGGTTTAGGGGAAGGGGATAAAGACAGATGTGAGGGTCCGGAGGCCTGAGGAAGCACATGGAGACGGCACTGGACTGAGAGCCCAGGCCCCTGGTGCTTGGCTTCAGGGCTGCCACCAACTACCAACTTGCTGTGGGGACTTGAAAGAGTCACACAGCCTCTTGAGGCTCAGCGTCCTTTTCTACAGAAGAAAGGGTTGACTATCTCAAAAGGTCTCTTTTTGCTTTAACATTCTGTGATGTTAATGACAGGCCTGGCCCTGGGACGAGCAATGGCCAAGACGGTGATCTGAAGGATGAGGGGCCCAGAGCCCTCTCTGTCCATTGCTTTGAAGCCCCTCTTTGTTGGCCAGTTTGGCTGGAGGATGAGGGCAGGGGGCAGAGAGATAGGGAGTGAAAGAGTTGACCCTAAGTCAGATAGCTGAGTCCAAATTCTGACTCTATCAGTTACTAGCTGGACTGCAACTCCACGTGAAATTCTGGTCCACCCCGTGTAGACCAGACCTTACTGGGTAGAGAAAGGGCCTTACTCATTCCTGTGCCCCTCAACTCTTGGCACAACACCTGATAAAAAAGGTGCTCTGTGAACACCCCTGTACCCATTCCAGTAGGCCTGTCTGGGCTAGGCGGGTTGGCAGGGCTTGGGGCCCGTGGTTCTCTGTAGGAAGGAATGTTCAGAGTCATCTCAACATCAAGCCAGGGGCAGGCTGGAGACAGGAAGGGGCCCTGCAGGCCCAGGAGCAGCAGCAGAAAGACAGGAAAGCAGCTGACGCCGAGAACTGCACCAGGGCCTAGGAGGGCAAGCTGGTGGAAGTCGGGGTGCTCCGGGTGTGGCTGAGGTGTTTCTTGGTGTATCTCTGTAGGCAGAGACACGGAGGATTAGCCTGCATTTACAGAGCATAACTGGTCTCAGTGCAGCCGGCTTGCGTTTGTCAAGAGACACTATTTGTTTAACTTCTCAAGCCCAAACCAAACACCAAAGTCAGCTATTCACAAAGGAGAGGCTCTGGGAGTTGTTGGGGAGACAGCGGTGTGCTGGGAGGCAGACACCTGGCTCTGTTCTCAGTCCTGCCCCATGTGAGTGGCAGCCAGTTCAGGATGCAGACTCGGGTCTCCTAATCCTGAGAGTGGGGACCAGGTTGTCTTCATGGAGCAGCTGTGGGGGTCAGGCTCACTCCACTCGTTAGCAGAAAGACTCAGTCCAAAGTCAGCATCCACCGCATTTGACAAATCCCTTTCCCTAGAGGGGGCTCCCTCAGCAGGCTCCTCTGGTTCTGAACACCACGCTGGGATGAGCATCCTTGGGTGTGTGGCCTTAGGGACCGAAGGGAGTTTTCACTGGGACACACACCCAGAAGTGTCACAGTGTTTCTGCCCCACAGCATCCAGGCCTCTTATCTTACTGGGCCAGAGCCGGGGCTCAAGTCCAGCTAATGTGACTTCCAGACCTTCGCTACAAGATAAGTTCCCCAAATTTGCCCCCTTCCCATTGCAGAAATTACTTCCCAGTCTCTTCAGCTGGTCTTCTGCCGAGATGCTGGAGCAGCCACTGCTTGTATCCCTTGACGGACAAGTGTGTTGCTGTGAAGGAAGAAGTGAGGCTGGAGATCTTAGGCCACAGCCTCACAAATCTTGAAATCCTTCTTTGCAAGTTTATGGCCTCTGAGAATTGAACAGAGGCAGCCTGTTCTCAGCACTAAACACAATAATTATAATAGCACTTGCGATGATTAATCAGCCAGTGAGTATCGAGTGGCCCCCGAGAGTGCTCATGGCTTTGTGTGTGTGTGTGTCCGGGTAGGGGAGAGGGCAAGAGAGGTGACTTCACTCCCAGTGAGTTTTAGGTGTCCTTCACTCTGTGGAGCAGCTGGGTTGCCACTGAGGCTCTCCTTAGGGAGTGTCCTGTTCTGGCTGTCGCTGCATTTCATTCTGCTGGGAGAGGAATCCTGACCCCCTAGGGTGTCCACTGCCGGGCTCCTGATCATGCTGGGTGAAAGGAATCGACAGCGGAAGCAGGCCCCAGGCCCATCGGCCAGATTAACGAGGGTCTCACCAGCATGATGTATGTGGTATAACGGAAGGAACTTGGGATGCTGTGTCTGCAGAAGAGATACAGGGGACATGTCTGCTGTCACATGCAAGAAGAATTAGCTTTGCTCTGGGTGGCCTAGGAGGGGGCCAGTTATCTGTGAGGAGACGCTACAGTGAAAGAGCTTGCAGCCCCCAAGAGACAGAACATTCTCTATGCCTCTGAAGAACAAATGGGCTGCCCAGGATGTAATGAGCTTCTGGTCCACAGAAGTATGCAAGCATAGCCTCACTAACCCCTTAGGATCATAGAGGCCCTTTTAGAAGGATCCAAGGAGCTAGTACAGTTCTTAGCACATAGTAGGTCTGCAAGAAATGCCTTTTGAATTGATTGCTGAATGTACTGAATTTGGGGCTGGACTAGATGTGCCTCTGCCCCTCCATCCGTGAAGTACTATAATTCTCTGGCCCTGGGGGGCTATACCTGAAGTCCTTGCTGAGCTTTCACAGAACAGCTTTCTTCCAGCTTCTCCTCTCTTGCCCAATACCCCCCACTCCCCTCCACATGTACCAGACACCCTGTTGTCTGCAGAAGCCCCATGCTCACAGGTTGGATGGAGTAAAGGCCTGGAGGCCAAAGGACTCCAGCACGGGAAATGGGCCTCTGGCAGGCTAATTACTGGGAGCTGATTCTATTAAGCAGATAGCTCGCTCTAGGCAAAGCAATTACATCTAATCAGCCCCTTGCAGTTTGAGCCAGACACGTGTGTGAGTAGGAGCCTCAAAGCAGCCTGAGGCTCAGGGTTGGGCAGGTGGGTAGGTAGGCAGGGACCACTGCTCAGAAAGTGGTCCCTGGCACCTTCCCCAGGCTGCCCAGACCCAGGCCACAGTGGGGCTGCAGAACTGTGGCAGCACACTGAATGTGGACTCAGAGACCTGGGCTGCGACTTGGTTCTGCCACTAAGGAGCTGAATTTCACTAGGGAGAGCACTTCTCTGACCTGAGCCTCAGTTTCCCCGTCTGTCAAGTGGGTAGGGTGAACTAGAGGGGCCCGTTCCCAGTTTGAAACTCCAGCCCATGTCCGTCTCAATAATGTATTATTATTACTTAAAATTTTTCCAAGAGGGAAGATCTTAGGTAGTCCTTTAAAAATAATAATAATCATAAACACATATAATCTCACCTTTAACAGGAACCTGAATGTCAAGACAAATGAGCAAAATATAACCAAAGACACTGAAATAGAGAACAGGCTGACAGTGTCCAGGGGGGAGAGGGGAGGGAATTTCAGGGGAAAAGGGGAAGTGTTTACAGGAACAAGTATAAAGGGCACATGGACAAAAACTAGGGGCGGGGGTGGAAATGGGAGGGAGATGGGAAGGGCTGGGTGGGTGGGCTGGGATGGGAGTAAAAGACAGAAAACTGTATTTGAACAACAATTAAAATTTAAAAAATACAGAAGGCAGAAGGAAATTTCTGGGGGTGACAGACATGTTTATGGCATAGATTTTGGTGATGGTTTCCCAGATGTACATTTACCTCCAAACTCATCAAGTTGTATACATTAATTATGTGCAGCTTCTGGTATGTCAATCATACCTCAATAAGTGTTTTTTTTTTTAAAAACAGAAATGCCAGCTTCTAGTCCAATGTGAAATAGCTGACCAGCTAGAGAACAGTCTGAGGTCTGCAGATGTGAAGAGTATTGGCTACAGGAGCTAATCATTCAGGCTATGTTTTAAAAAAACACTTCAGTATTTTTTAAAAATCCTGTATTCAAAATACTGTACTATGAATGCCCTCTGGCATTCTTTTTACTCTAGAAGTTTAATAAAATGTGTGTTCCCCAAAAAACAGCCCTGATTTTTTTTGACCATGATTTATTCTGAGCCCTGATTTTTTGACTATGATTTATTTATTTTGAGTTCCAGATTTTTAAGAAAAATTTTATTTATTTATTTTTAGAGAGAGGGAAAGGGAGGGAGAAGAAGAGGGGGGGAAATAGGGATGTGAGAGAGAAACACCCATCGGTTGCCTCTCGTGTGCCCCCAACCAGGGACCTGGCCTGCAACCCAGGCGTGTGCCTCCACCAGGAATTGAACCAGTGGCCGGTGATCAGGCCACTGAGCGACACCAGCCAGGGGTGAGTCCCAGATTTTCTGAGAAAGTTGGGTCATGTCAGAGCTGGAAGAAATGGGAGGGGAAATTTCAGGGGAAGATGAGGGGCTGCTGAGCAGGATGGAGACAGGTGAGACCCCAGGCCACAGGAGTCTCCTTTCTACCTGCGCCGAGATCTCTCCCTGAGAGGATCCTTTGGACACTGTCAGGATGCTGGGGAGGGATTTTGAACGCCATTTCCTTCCCCTGCTGAAATTCTAGGATTCTAGGTTGGTACTAAGGAACTAGTGTGGCCCACGCTCTCCACACCAGCAGCCTAGTGGAAGGCACCAGAGGCCAGGAGACCCCAGCAGTGAACAGCTGCGAGCGAGAAGGGGACAAACCATGGCCCCTCTCGGAGCCTCAGTTTCTACCGCTGTCTAACAGGGAGAAGCGAGGAGAGCAATCTCCCGGTGGCCTCACTCACACAGTGGTTGGGGGAATCCAGGTGAGAGGATGAACGTGAAGCTAAGGCTAATTAATTAATTCTGATAAAAGGTGGAAATGTAAACAAAAAGACTTCCGTATAACGCAGACAGCATCAATGAAGTGAAAAAGCAACCTGTGGAATAGGAGAAAATATTTGTAAATCATGTATCTGATAAGGGGTTAATATCCAAAATAGGTAACAAAGAGATATAACTCAATAGAAAAAAAACGACCCGAATGAAAAATGGGCAGACGATCTGAAGAGATGTTTTTCCGAGAAGCCACAGAGAAGGCCAACGGGCACCAAAAAATGCTCAACATCACTGGTCACCGGGGAAATGCGAATCCAAGCCGCAGGGAGCTCTCGGCTCACCCCTGTCAGAGTGGCTGTTATCGAAAAGCCAACAAAGAAGGTGTCGGGTGGAGATGTGGAGAAAGGGGGTCCTTGTGCACTGCTGGTGGGAGGGTGCATTGCTGCGGCCACTGTGGAGGACAGTATGAAGGTTCCTCAAAGGTTTAAAAATAGAACTACCACAGGACCCAGGAATTTTGCTTCTGGGTATTTATCTAAAGAAAATGAAAGCACAAACTCAAAAAGATACCTGCACCCCCATGCTCTTCACAGCCTTCCTTGCAATAGCCAAGACGTGGAGGCAATGCGTCCGCTGAGAGATGCGAAGATAAGGAAAACGTCGTACGAAGGGAGTGGTACCCAGTCAATAAGAAGAAGAAAATCCTACCTTGTGCAACGACACGATACGCCTACTGGGCGTCGTGCTGAGGGAAATAAGTCAGACAGAGAAAGACAAATGGTGTATGAATTCACTTATATGTGGAATCTGAAAAAAAAATGAACCTATAAGATACAGAGAGCAGATTGGTACCAGAGGTGGGGGTTGGGGGATGGAAATGGGTGAAGATGGTTGAAAAGCATAAACTTCCAGGTAAATCGGTCCTCAGGATATAATACACAGCATGGTGACTGCAGTTAATAATGCTGCGTTGCCTGTGGAAGTTTGCCAACAGAGTAGATCTTGAAAGTTCTCCCAAGAAAAAAAATCATAGCTATTTGTGGCGATAGATGTCAGCTAAATTTATTAGGGTCATCATTTCACTATATATACATACCAAGTCATTGTGTTGTATACCTAAAACTAATGCAATGTTCTAGATCAATTTTCCCAGTTTTCAAAAGAAGAAAAAAATAGGTGAGATTGTTATTAACAGCTGGGATGCGGACCTCCCTCTGCGACCCAGGCCTTCTCTCTGTTTTGCTTTTTGTGGTTGCATCTTCGAGAGCAGGACGGCCTTACTGGGTCAGACTGTGGCAGCCACCTGACGTCCCGCTTTCCCTGGCCTTGGCGATCTCAGATGGCTGGTGCTTGTGTTATTAGACCAAAGCCTTGGTCTGTCCTCAAAGAGGAGTCCTGGTGTGGCTTGGCAACCGGTGGCCTTGTGAGGCCACGCCCAGCCCTCGGGCATTTGTGGGCAAGAGAAGGAAGGAGGCAGGGTGTGGGGCAGGTGCGGGCGCACCACGCAGGCCTGATTGCCCTGCTCCTCAGCACCCCACATTAATCATTTGCCAGGAGAGAGGCTATAAGGAAGAAGCCGCTGTATTTTGTGCACTACTCCAGCAGCAGTGGGAAGGCAGGCTGAACCGCGAGGTTGTGGGAGAGCCTGGGCAGCCCTCCTGAGACATCTGCACTGTTGCTGGGGGGCGGGCAGTGAAAGTACAGGTGCTCAGGCAGCGCTACTCCTCCAGCCCGAGCTCGCCGCCCTCAGAACTAAGTCTGCAGCCCTCGGCTCCGCCCCCGGTCTTGCTGGATCCCATCCGCACAGTCTGCCTCTCTGGCCTTATGCCCCGTACCCCACTTAGGGCTCTGCACCAGCCAGTCTGTGTTCTTTGCAGTTCCTCCATATGCTCCAGGCTCTTTCTTGCCTTTCTTCCAGAAACACACGTTACGCCAGCATGTATACGATGGCATTTCGTGCTCCTGACAGCCCCCGGGATGGCAGCATTCCCCTTTCACAGCTGAGGAAACTGAGGCCCACAACAAAATAACTTGTCTGAGTTCCTGTGGGTCAGTGGACGACAGGTCTAGGTTCACAACCAGATAAGCCTGACTCCAAGTCTGCACTTGCCCCTCTCTGCCACACTCCCTCCCTAGAAAATGACTGAGGGCAGAGCCAGGCAGCCAAGGGGAATGGAACAGAGGGTGTTGTCAACCAGCCTGGCACAGTTAAGAGGTTTAACAAACAGCGGTTGTGTGAGTGAATAGGAAGCTCGGAGAGGAAGGCGATAAGGAAGGCAAGGACACAGAATCTGGGTTTGCCCCAAGAGAGATAGGTGTTTGGCTTTGAGTAGGGAACAACTGTGGCAAGGCCAAGGGACTCCAGCTTGCAAAGGGGCCCAGAGTCTGGACTGTCCATGAACCAGCTGGATTCAGGGGTGGGTTCAAGGAGGAGATGAAGGAGGAGGCCAAGTTGTCCCTGGCCCTGGCCCAGGCCCAGCACAGCACCCAGGCACCCAACCTGGATAGGGACTCAGAGGGTCCCCACCAATGTGCACAGATCGGAGGAGGCCTTTGAGCTGGGTGTTTGGGAAAAGAGCAGTGTCCCTAGGGCACTGAGCGAACTGAGGGGGAGTTACCCTTCAATCATGTGGTCAAAGGCTGGTCACGGTGCTGGGTCACCAGGGGGAGGCACAGGTGGTAGCTGGGGTCTGTGCTGGGCAGCTCTCAGGAGACACACAGATGGTGGAGCCTTGGGATTCACGGCACGCCCTCGAGGTGGAGATCAGCCGGGAGACAACGTTCAGGCAGAGGGGAGATGGAAAAAGTGATGTCGTTAATGAACAATGTGGCCAAAGGAATGAGCTGTAGTTTGCTGGATCCAAAAACACAAAGGGAAACACAAAGGGGAAAACAGCGGCCAGAGGCCCAGGGGTGTCTGGTGATGGCCTGACACTGCCCCGCAGGAGGGCCTGAGCCCCAGCCCGGGGCCAGAAGGGAGGCACCCCTTACGCTCCATGGACCTTCCCTGTCCCCTAATGCCTTGCTGAGCAAACCTTCTGGTGTGTTAATACAGGCTTGCTGAATTGAGTTAGGACAGATCACCTGACCAGAAAACCCATCCTGTTTCAACGGAGTGGATCTAAGGAGGTCGAGAGAGGCAGAGGGAAGACCACGGGTTCTGGGGTCGCACTCCTCGGGTGGGGCCCACCCCCCCAGCTGTGTAACCCACCTTCTTCAGGTGGGGGTTGGGAGCATTAAGTCAGGACTGGCATGTTGAAAACACTTTCTTCCCTTCACTCTGTTCCCTGCCTCCTAAATAAGGGCTGGGGAAGCCAACCCCCAGGAAGCCAGCCCCGAGGCTGAACAGATCTGCTGGGAGAAAGGCCTCCTGGGTCTGGCCTGGGGTGGGATGGGCGGGCGGTGGAGAGACTGAGCCGGTTAGAGGCCGACACTCAACAGAAATGTGTAATTTGAAATGACTTCCAAGGGGAACTTATGATGTGTGTGTGCAGAGGTGTCATTTGGTCTAAATTCCCACTTACCAGGTGAAGAAACAGGCCCAGAGCGGGTCAGGGTCATGTGCATGTAACACGATGATGGCACTTGGGTCTTGAGTTCGAAAGTTATTGCCGAGTGTCCTAATAGGAAGAAGCCCTGCCTGACAAAGAGATGATGGTGTCCTAGGCGACGGCCAGGGCACCGGCCATCTGGAGAGAAGTACTCATGTTGACCTTCGGAATCTGGAGAAACTAGAATCTGCTTTTTTATTGTAGTCAAAATTGTTGAGAACCCAGTTAGCCTGGAGAGGAGTTCCAGCTCACCTTCTGCTACTCTGTGGGCCCAGTATTCTGCAGAGGTGAGGCGAGGGGTCTGTCATGGGAGTATCAGGTCCAGGGGTGTGGGACCTGGGGGTCTGGGATGCAAGGAGGTGGCCAATCTCCATGGGATTACTTGGGTGATACAGCAAGACAAGACTACCCACCATGGTGACCCCAGAAATACATTCTCCTGTTTGCCGGAAACTCATTTTTAAGAGCACACCTAGTGCTCGGGTATTTGCACTATCTCCATTTTTCTGAGGAGGAAGGATGGCTCCTGGCAGGGATGGGAAAGTGGGGCCCCTGGGTTGTTCCCCACAACACACTGCACTTTTCGAGTCTTCCCCTCTCTCTGCACACACCTCTGGAGCCTCCCTCCGGGCCTGCGGTTCTCGGCTGCAGGGCCAGGTCCCTGAATTCCTTCCATGGAAGTCCCACTTCGCACCTCCTGTGGCTGAGCCTTTTTGCTCTTGGACCAGACCAACTCTCTCAGCAAGAGCAGGGAGAGGGATGCAGAAAGGGAAGCCCTACAGCTCTGTACAGAAAGGGAAACTGAGGCACAGAGCTGGCCTGAGTCTGGGACAGGGTCCAGGCATCCCTGTCCCTGGGTCCAGTGACAGAGGCCTGGCACTGTGGGGAAGGCAGCCAGTGGAGAGACACTGCTATTTTCCTAAGCTCTCAGTGGGACTGAGAACACCAAATCCTCTTTGAAAAAAACAGAAAAGGATTTAAAAAATCAAGATATTAACCTTGTGAAACTGGATATGCCCCATGTAGAGATTAACTTTTTTCCTAAGCATTTTTTTCATTTCTATATATATCTTAGTTCATGCCAGCATCCCGGCCAGCCTGGATTATAGATGGGTGGATCAAGAGATGGCAGCCTTGTCTCCATCACACAGGTACACATGTGCACACACATGTGTGCACACACCCCCCTGGAGCAGCAGGAAGAACATCGGAGGAACCTGGGTTTTCTTTCCAGCTCTGCTCCTGAACCCCGGGCCTCAGTTTCCTCATCCCTTCTAAGAGTCCTTCCCAGCGCACCCTCTGGAGCTGCTGGAGCCTGCTGCCCTTGCTTATTCTCCTCTTCCTCCCTCAGCCCCTGCTTCTCAAGGCCCTGCCTGTAGCCCCCAGAACTTCTCTGACTCCCTTCAGGCCTGGGCAGCAATGGGTGGGGTCGGGGAGCGTGCATTCTGGCTGTGGGAGGCCGGGGCTGCTTTCGAGGTCGTTTCAGCTCCGCTCCGAAGGCCGGCCCATGTGGAACCTCGCATGCGGCCCGAGCGCGCTGCAGCTGCTCCCAGAGTCCACTTCCCCCCTTTGCCCTCCCTCTTTAGCTCAGCCAACCTGAGAACAGGTTCCCTTCATCTCCCTCAGCCACTGGAAAAGCTAGGGTTTTTATTTTTTTGTAGTTTCAGGTTCCTCTCAGCCTGTGTCACATGGTTCCAATCAGAACCCTCATTCCCGTTGCTTTCAGAACCTGGGCCCTGGGACTAGCCTTCAGGCTCCTTGCAAACCCTCCCCCTGTCCCTCTCCAGGCTGGCTTCCAGGCCCACTCGCCCTGCCCCTCTGAGCTTTTGGAGCATCTGTTCAGGTCCCCAAGCCCACTGTGTTTCTTCTGTCTCGGCCCCATGGAATCCCTATCTCTGCCTGGCTCACAGCTGCCCCTCTGATGTCCCTTCCTCCGGGAAGTCCTCCTAGACCCAGGGAGATTAGGTTCTTCATGGTCCTCTCGTCCCAGTGACATCACCACAAAAAGACCAGTTGTGCCACAAGAACTGGATGTCTTGTCTCCCCCACTAGACTGTAAGCTCGGGAGGGTGGGGACAGATCAGTGTGTCTCTTTGGCTCACTGCCATCTTGGCAGCACCTCCTTGGTGACTGGGGCTGCAAAGGTCCCGATGAGCTTATGAGTGAATGGCGTCTAAAACTGCCCTTAATGACACAGCCTCAGCACCGTGTGTGAAATCGGGGCGTTGCATCCCCTCAACTAGCTTCATTCCTCTTTGGGTGGATGGCTGTCCTTCCCTAAAGCTTTCCCCCCTTCCCCTCCTGACTCTGCAGATTCTCAAAACAGAAAGTCTCTTTTTAAACTTATCTCTGATCTGCCAACATCAGTGGCCCAATCAATCGGCAGAGCTCAGACCCACATTTCAGTTCTTTCACCTTCTTCTGACAAGTCCAGGCATTTCCACGCCTTCATTGCCGCAGCCAGTTGTGATTACTCTGGGGGCTGGAGAGGAGGGTATTTGTGGGCTAGCCCTGAGTCGGGGAGGACCAGGAGGGAGATGCTGAAGGTCCTCACTGGCCGCGGGGAGAGGTGGGTCACTGCAGCATCCCGTTCTGGCTGGAGCAGAGCTCATGAGAATGTGTGTCTGTCAGTTTGGTCAATATTCCTCAAGGTTTTCTCATGGAACAAAGATTCCTTGAGACATTCTACAAAAGAAAGGATCCTGGGCTCACATGCCTTCAGGAAACTCTGAGCATCCCTCAGAGTTCGTTATTTACAAGCATCAGAAGCCAAGTCTGCTGACTGAGCTTATAAGGGATTTATTCAATGACAGAATCTCCTATAGGTCAGAAAACCAAGGACAGGGGCAAAGCAACCAGGATCGATGCCCAAAACCGTATCGTGGGATGGACGTTAGGAAGACCCCACTGCTGCCACCACTGGGCACAGACACGTTAGCATGTGCCACCAGCTCCACCAGTGCTGGGTGTAGCCTCAAGCACCGTCACTGGTGTAGCCCATGGAAACAGAGGGCAGCTGCCACCACCACCCCCTCCAGAAGGGCTCTGCACAGCCTCTGCTGCTTTCCGTCACACACTGTGGGCTCCAAGCCTGGGGAAGTGCATCTAGCTGGGGAAGGAGGGTCACATGCCTGGACCCTAGCTCAAGAAAGGTGGGGACGATGTGAAAACGTCCACCTTCAGGTGCTTTGCACCACAGGAAATTCTCATGCGCAGGAAGGGAGAGCAGACGCTGAGTGGCCCCAAAGAATGACAACTGTTCTGTCACTGTGGACATTCCACACTTCCCTTGGGAGTTTGCAGTGCTCCAGGGTTTCTCCCTCTCAGTGCTGCTGACATTTTGGGCCCGACTTCTTTGGGGCGGGGCTGTTCTGTGTGCACTGTGGGGTGTTTAGCAGCCTCTGGGCTGCTAAACCTCTCCGGTTGTGACAACTAAAAATGTCTAAATGCGTTGCCAAATGTCCTCTGGGGAGTAAATTTGCCCCCAGCTGAGAACCACTGCTCTGAGAGATCTACGGGGAATTTGTAATATGTTTAAGGATTGATTTAATCTGCTTTCCCAAACTCAGTTGACCATGGAAACATTTTTTTTCTCTCTCATAACCGTTGACTTAATTTCACAGGACTGACTTTGGGAAATGCTAGGCTGGTAACTGGGGACCTTGTTCTGTGTCTCATGAAGGTAAAGCCTGCACAGGCCAAATGGTACTGTAGGCTTCCCATCGTCACCTTCCCCGCACCCCCTCTGGGAGCAAGGCTGGGCTCCTTGAGGTGCTGCTCTGTGAAAGCCTGTGCTCTGGGGAGTTACTTATGGCTCTGGGAAACATCCCCAGGGCTGGGGGGAGAGTCTGCGGAATGCCACTGAACTTGTAGAGCCTTGGCTTCTTGACCTGCAGGCATAGGCATTGCTCTTGTCTCAAGGATACTGTCCCAGGGACAAACCCCCTGCAGCCGACTGCACAGTTTGACAAAGACCCCACAGGAATCAGGCTCCAGCCCAGCTGGTCTGCAACACACAGCCCGGGCCTCTCGGTCTGTATCTCATGCCTGTTCACCAGGTCAAGGAATTATTTCTGCATAAGGAATGCCTGAAGGTCAAGTCTGCCCCAACCCAGGAAACATGCCCACCACTGTGACGTGAGATGAGGGGTCACAGGCCCCGGGAGGTTGTGGCAACCACCCCCTGGCCTTGCCTTTGGGAAGGAGCTATTGTAACAGCTGCTGCTGGGCCGGGAAAAGGAGCATGTGGAAGCGTGAGTCCTTGGCCCCTCAGTGGTCCGTTCTGGGGCCTTCCCCTGGGACCTGGCAGTTCCCCCCACAGGGTGGCCCCACTCCCACTTACCACTTCATCAGTGGAGCTGCCTGATGTGGCTTAGGGAGTCTCTCAGTGACCTTGGCTCTTAACCTTGGGAAACGGGTGCCAGGGAAATGAAGTGGAGTGAGGGTTTAGACGATCTGTGTTTCATCTTGGCTGCACCGCTTATCAGTGGAGCGACCTTGGACATCTCATTCTTCTCTCTGAACTTCAATTTCACTGTCCCTATAGGTTTTTAAAAAACACTTTTCTTGCTCCTGTATTCTAGAACTCTGTATTTTAGGCACCAAAAGGTGGTTCCTAGGTGGGGCTCCCTGGAGCCTCTCTGAGAATTTAGGGACACAGCTCTGGTCCCCAGGGTGCATCTTCCTGGGGCAGAGGAGATAGCTGGAATGGAAAAAAAAAAAAGGGCTTAAAAAACGCCTTGGATCCCAACCAGCCAGAGGATGCGCAAATGGAAAATTCCTGCTGAGTGTCAGAGGCCCACCTGGCCTCGGTGACAGCCAGCCCAGCCAGACACGCAAGCCCTGCTGCCTGTTTAGACAGCACTTTCCTGCCCTGGCCAGGGCTCCCCTGCGCCCTTACCACTGCTTGTCCTTGCAAAGTGGGGAGGGGTGCTGGGGCCTAGGCCAGGCTCAGGAATGCTTCCTGTGTGGAATGAGCTGAAATAAGAACTGACGGGCAGAGGGAGGCCTAGGTTCCGCCCAGTCTGCCCTGAACTTGTCTCTGAGACCCAGCAGTAGCCATGTCCCCAATCCGGGCCTCAGGGCCCTCATCTGTTCAGTGCGTGGTGCGGACAGGCAGGTCTGCAGAGTCCTCACCAGCCCCAGTGTTCCTCTGGTGGAGGCTGGCCTTTCCCTGCGGATTCCACATCTGCCCCAGGCCAGACCAAGCCCTTTTCGCGGACAGCACCTGGGTCCACTCTCACAGCTGCCCTCAGAGACTCATGGTCCAAAGGAGTCAGCAAGTGACTGTATTGGGACTGATACCCTCAGTGCCTGCACAGGTTCACTGGGGTGATGCCTGAGAGGAGGCTCGGGGAGAGCGCAGTGAAAGGGACTGACCCCCTTCAATGACTGGGGGCCACGCAGGGGCGGGGCAATGGGCCCACGAGAGGCAAAGAGGAGCTCTGAGCCACAGGGGCAGTTTGTCCAACACCAGGTGGGGGCAAGTCCCCGAATCTAGAACTTCCCCAGGGACCAGGCCTCATGCCCTGCTGTGGACTGGGAAGGTCACTGGGCCCCTCATGGCTGGGACAAAGTGCCCCTCAGACCTTGCACAAACCCCACATTCTCAGCCTTCCCTGTCCAGGGCGTCCAGAGCCAGGCCTTCATTAGTGTTGAACTCACTGGCCAAGGCTGGTCTGTAGGTGCCTGTCTCTTGGGAGTTTGATTGGCAAGCTGGCCCCATGGATTGGATTGGTTCTGAGACCCTGACAAGGTCTGGTCTAGGATGATGGTCAATCTACCCAGTCAGTGCCATCACGGAGGTCCCTTAGTTGATGCTACCTGGCCTGCTGGACTCCGACGCCCACGCCACTTCCGTTAATCACCTCTTCTTTGCTCAGGTTCCCACAGAGAGAATCTCTCTCAGTGCCTTGTTACCTCTCCCCTGATGCAGAGAAGATGTGACAAATGCTCACCCAATACCACTGCTGCTTCTGAATTCTGCCCGTCCCCAGCCTATCTCTGCCCAGACCACTCCCCAAGCAAACACTTAAAAGAAAGCTCTGGAATGACACTTCCCACCATTCTGGGCAGGGACAACCCTGGCCCACACAGGCCGCTCCGGCTGGTTGCTGCGGCCCATTGAGAGGGGTTTGCAGTCCCCTCCCTGGTCCTCCCTTCCTTCCTCCCATCCTTCTGCCTAAGGCCAGAGCCCTCCCTCCGAGCTCCCCCAGTCACTCAGAAGGAATGGTCTCTTTCTCAAGTCCTAAGTCAGCCCTCAGCACCAGGTCAGACTACTGAGCAGTGTGACTTAGCGCCAGGGAAGCTGCCCCTCTGGAGGGCAGTTCCAGGACCCCCTCACTCAGGAAACCTCTCCTCCTGCTTCTTGTGCCCAGTTTCCAGCTGTGCTTTTCCCTCTGCATCCCCCCGCATGCTCCCAGAGATTCTCACCCTTGCCTCTTCCAAGGCTCAGAGTCAACATCGCAGGGCACAGCTCAGAAATCCAAGGGTGCTCCGGGGTGGGTATAGGTAGGAGTGTGTGGTGCACATGCGTGTTTGTGTTTGTGTTTGTGTGTGAGGGGGGATTCACATGATCTGGGGTTAGGCTTGGTCCCCAGAGAGAGTACACTAGCTTTCCTTTCTTACAAAGGTGCTCAGAGACTGCCTCCCGCCTTCAAAGTCAGCCAGGTCCGGTGAGGGCAGGTCCTGAGAGGGCAGCGGCTTACCCCCTGGGTCACATCGCAGACCAGGGCCTGGTTTCCAGAGCCCTTTCCACCCCACGCTGCTTGAATACGAAATATCCTTATGGGGTGGGGAGGGGTAGCGGCAGTGGGAGGTGGCTTAATCCTGGGGACCGGTCTGAGCTCGGTGGGGTGTGAAACGTGTTTGGAAGTGGTCATCAGGAGATTCACTTACTTACTTTTCCAGAGCATTCCTTTGGTCCCACGGCTCAGGATGCACCCTGATTTATGGAGCCAAGATTTCGGCAGTTCTGTGAAGGGTTCTGGTTTCTGCCACTCGAGCTCCCAGGCGGAGGCAAGAGGGCCCCGAGCAGGAATGTTAAGAGTCAGGAGGTCGAGGGGGCAGAGCCTATGGTAGGACTGAAGCAGAACCCAAGGATGCTTCCACCTGTCTTTGGCCACAGACCCTCGAGCAAAAGGAGGCAGGGCGGGAGCCCCAAGGCCTTCGGGAAGCAGTGTCCTCAAAGTGGGTGGGCTCCCTGAGCTGGCAGTAACTCCTCGTCCCACCATGGTACCGGCTGTTTTTGCTTAGAGACTGAGCTTTTCTGCCACAAAGCATGGCGGCCATGTTCACTGAAGCCGCAGAGATGCTGTGTCTGCTATGCACTTGCTTCCATTGAACAGATGGGGAGACCAAGGCCCTAGGTCCAGAGAAGCTAAGGGTTGCAACCAAAGTCCCACGAGTGGAGAGTGCTGGAGTCAAGCTCCACACCTACGCCTCCGGATTTAGGTTCAATCTCTTCCCATGAGCATGTGGCAGCAGAGAGTGCTTGTTTACGTGGCATGGAAGGTGGGGAACGTGGCCTTTAGGCAGTCAGGTCTCGGTTTCAATCCCAACCCCTGCTGATGGTGTGAATGTGGGCAGGTTTCTGAGTCTCAGTTTGCTCTAAGTAGAGTGCGTTCAGTCAGTGATACACTGGAGCTCATCCTGACTCCGGAAAGCCAGTTAGCTATGTGCCTCTCTTTCCAATTGCACGTGCAGTAACTGAGGCTGGTCAGCTTGCTGTAGGCCAGGGTGGAAGTGTTTACACCACAGAAATGAGCAAACCCGGCAAGTCCCGCCTTTCTCCCAATCACTGAACATTCACGGATTGCTAGCCTCTGCCGGGCTCCGACTTGGTGCCAGGGAAGCAAAAATGAACAAGGTAAAGTTTTATCCTAAAGGCCTTCACAGAAGAGAAGGAAGAAGGACACATGAACAAGGGCCACCAGGAATCAGTGCAGGGACAGAGGGGCCATCTGTGTCTCTGTAGCCATCGCCCCCGCCATCTGGGCCCCCCTCAGTGTGGAGCGATTCAGTGATCCAGAACAGCGTGTAGTTTCCCTGAACACTGCATGTCCTCTCACGCTGGGCACCTCTGCCCATGCTGTTGCTTCCAGGAACACAATCTCCCCACTGTTCTCCCTGGAAGTTCTTAGTCATTCTTCAGGTCTCAGCTCCAGTGCCGCCTCTGGGTCTGGGCGGACTCCCCCAGGTCATCCTGGGGACTTTCTCCTGTGCGCAGATTGGTACGCACCACCCCCGAGGCAGCGGCATTGTTTGGGAATTGCCTGTTCAGAGCCTGCTTGCCCACCAGCCTGGGGGCACCCTGATGGCCATGCACAAGTTTTCTTTCAGCTTTGTCTCTCCAGAGTGTTGGGCACACAGCAGGTCCTTGGCAAACATTTACTGAGTGAATAAACAGCGCTCAGACTTAGTAGCCTTGTAGCGTTGGTGAGTCAAATAATCTCTCTGAGCTTCAGTTTCCCCATCAGTAATTATAGCTGCACCTAAATCACAGCATTTTGAGGAGGTCAGTGAGATCATGAATAGAGATCAAGCTCTAAAGTTCTAGGCAAATTTTTTTTTTAAATGAAAAGGTAGAAGAGAAAAGTTCTAGTCTGGAGCCCAGCAGTGGCTGCAAGGACTCACATAGCCCCAGAAGACCTTGGGCCATCCAGAAGACCCTCTGGAGAGCATTCCAACTCCAAGCAGCTGCTGGGGTAGCTGCCTGCATTTTCTGACTCCTTCTCTGCCACCCGGCAGGGCTCGAAGCTTTGGCCCTGGGCAGGAGATAAAACCTTCACGGATCTTCACTCTCCACTTGGAATAAGTGAACAACAACAGTGCACCTCCAAGCCAGCGGTACTGAGAGGAGCCGAGGCTTCCTCCAGGAGGGGGAGGCCTGATGAGGACACCTTGCCAATTGGACACAGGACTGATCTGTGGCTCCTCTTACAGGCGAATCCTGCACAGGGCTGCCCTGACTCTATAAATCTTGTTCCAGTGCACATCCCATCTCTTCCAAGGCTGGTCCCTCTTCTGTTGGCTGTCCAAGGAGCCTGTCCTCCCTTCCCAGTCCCTCACTGTCCCACAGCATCTGCCAAGCTCTTCCTCAGTCACCCTTATCTCCGGGGAACCAGAAACTGGAGCTTTTCCTTCACTCTCCCTTGGTTCCAAGTTCTCTGGGAACCAAGTTCTCAGTATTGTTTGCTCTTCAGTCCCATCTTGATGCCACTCAGAATTTGGGACCCTTTTTGGTTACACCAATGCATAGAGATAGCCACTTCATGGAAGAGTTTATGACTACAGAGTCCCTTTCTCAGTTATAGTATGTGGCTTAAAGTACTTCCTTTTACATCTAAGATGTTTAATGACCTTTCAATGTATTTTCGTTTTACCCCTCCTTAACTCCAGGTGGCCTGGCTTGCATTCTGACTGTTTTGCAGAACTTCTCATGCTTTCCTTAAGACCTATGACACCAACAAACTACTCTTCACCAAGTTCACTGGCTTGGTATAGCCCTGTGCCTTCAAGCTTTAAGCCCAGTCCCAAGCCATTTAGCCAGTACCCAGTACAAACAAGTCCTGGTGAAAGTCCAGTATTGTAGAGATGTAAATTCTTCCCAAATTAATATATAAATTTGGTGAAATCCCAATAAAAACTTAAGAGTTCTAAAAATGGAACTTCACAAGCTCATTTTAAACATCCTCTGGAAGAAAAAAAAATGCACATGAATAGCCAGGAGAATTTTTGACACAGTAAGAACAGTTTGGTAGAAACAGCTCTTCCAGATACAATTTTTTACTATAAAGTTGTCAATACAGAGTGATATTGGTGTAAGAACAGATAATCCAAGAATGGAATAGAGTAAAAAAAAAAAAACAACCTATCCATGCAAACCTAGTTTATGCTAAAAGGGCATTTTAAATCACTAGGAAAGGGGTGGCTGTTCACAAATGGTGTGGGGACAAGATTACCCACTCGGCAAAAAAAAAAAAAAAATCAAGTTAGATATTATATTGGTGATCACTTTACTTCCTGAAAGAGAATTAATTCTAGCTATTTTAATCAGAGAGGAATTTATGGAGGGAAGGTATGTATTGGAGGGAGTGTGGGAGAAAGACTTAAGGTTGGGCTTATCAGAACAACTTCTAAAGCCGCAGTGCAGAACCGAGCAACTGAAGGAGATGTCATGGCTACAGTGTGGAAGCTGCCGGATAGCAGCATGTTTTGGCCATGGGTACTGTTCCAAAATCATACTAACCCTGCCAGAATCTATGCTAGTGAAACAGAGGCTCTGCAGTCTTTCCCCCTACAACTCAAAGCTTCATGAAAGTTGTATCTGCTTAGGTCTTTTAGGAAGCAGACACCAACATGGAGTATAAGGGGCCAGAGATTTGTTGGGACAATGCCGATAAGAGATAAAAGGAGGGAAGGATCAGTCCTATTTAACATTGTGCTGAGAGACCTAGCTAATGCAATAAGGCAAGAAAAAATACAGATGGAAAGGAAGATATAAAACTGTCTTTGTTTTCAGATAACATCATTATCTAGGTAGAAAACTACAAAGAATGAATAAAAAACTCTTGAAACTAATCAGTGATTATAGCGAGGTTGCAGGATACAAAGTCAATATACAAAAATTAATTACTTTCCTATAGATCAGTGACAAATCGTTAGAATTTGACATTGAAAAACACACTATTTACATTAACACAGGAAGAAAGAAAGAAAGAAAGAAAGAAAGAAAGAAAGAAAGAAAGAAAGAAAGAAAGAAAGAAAAAGAAAAAGAAAAAAAGGAAGAAAAACAGACTCAGGTATATATCTAACAAAATATGTGAGGAATATATATATAAAGACTACAAAACTCTGATGAAAGAAACAAAGAATATCTACACAAATGGACAAATGTTCCATGTGCATGGAGAGGAAGACTCAAAATTGTTAAGATGTTTGTTCTTTTCAACTTGATATATAGATTCAGTGCAATCCCAGTCAGAATTTCAGGAAGTTATTTTGTGGACATCAACAAACTGATTCAAAAGTTCATATTAAAAGGCAAAAGGCCAACCAGACTTTGACAAAGGAGCAAAGCCAATAGGGAAAAAATAGTCTTTTCAACAAGTGCTATTGGAATGATCAGACATATACATACGAAAACAATGAATCTAGACGGAGACTTTACACTCTTCACAAAGATTAACTCAAAATAGATCATAGGCCTAAGTGTGAAATACAAAATTACAAGTTTTCTAGAAGATAACATAGGAGAAAACCTAGGTCACCCAAGTTTGGCAACAATTTTTGACACATCACCCATCTGCAAAAGTAATGTTGCTAAGTTGGACTTCATTAAAGAGAAAAACTTGTGCTCTGTGAATGATACTGTTAAGAGAATAAAAAGATAAGCCACAGGCCGGGAGAAAAATCTTTGCAGAAAACATCTCATAAAGAACTCGTATCCAAAATATACAAAGAACTCTTAAAACTCAACAAGAGAACAACCAATCCAGTTAAAAAGTGGAAGAAACAAACAAACAAACCCTGAACAGACCCTTCAACAAAGAAGACATACAGGTAAATAAGCATATGAGATATTTAACATCATACATCATAAGGAAATTGCGATACAAAACAACAAGGAAATACCACTACACATCTATTAGAATGGCTAAAATCTTAAACACTGACAACATCAAATGTTGACAAGGCTGTGGAGAAACAAGAACACTCATTCATTGCTGGTAGGAGTGCAAATGGAACAGCCACTTCGGAAAACAGTTTGACAGTTCCTTTAAAAACTAAACATAGGCTTACTATACAATCCAGCAATCCTGCTCCTAGGTATTTACCCAAATGAATTGAAAACTTTGTCTATGCAAAATTTTCACACAAATATTTATAGCAGCTATGTTCAAAATTGTCAATAATTAAATGTGACTATGATATCTTCTAATAGGTGAAGGGATAAAGAAACTAGTATATCCATACAATTGAATCTTTTTCAATGATAAAAAAGGAGCTATCAAGCTATTAAAGGACATGGAGGAAATTTAATGAATATTGTTAAGTGAGAGAGGTAAGTCTGAAAAGGCTACATACTATGTAATTCCAACTATATGATATTCTGCAAAGAAAAAAAAACTATAGAGAGTAAAAAAAAAAAATCAATGTTTGCCCTGAGTTCTAGGGGAGGAAGCGAGGGATGAATGGATGGAGCACAGGGCATTTTTAGGGCAGTGAAGCTCCTCTGTATGATACTGTAATTAATGGTGGATACATGACATGATGCATTTGTCAAGACCCATAGAACTGCATAGCAGAGAGCCAACACTAATGTGAACTATGGACTTTAGTTAATAATAATGTATCAATATTGGTTCATCAACTGTAACAAATTACCGCACTAATGCAAGATGTTAATAATAGGGGAACTTTCTGCTCAATTTTTCTATGAGTATAAAACTGCTCTAAAAATAAAGTCTATTTAAAAATGGAAAAATAATCAATATACTTGGCAAAAAATTTGGCAGCAACTGTAACAGACAATAATATGGTGGGCATACAGTTTAGTTTTCTCAGGGCACTTTGGTTTATACCTGTAGTCCTGGTGTCTCCTCTGGTTTAATATGTGTCATTCTCAAGAGTGTTTTGGTATGAATGATCAAGGGTTATTATTGATAATAGGCAAGAGCTTATTATCGATAATATATAACAAACTCCTATAAAGCAATAAGAAAAAAACAATCCAGGAGAATAATGGGCAATACATATGAATATCAGTATTAGTTTGCTAGGGCTGCCATAAGAAAATACCACATATTGGGTGGCTTAAACAACAGACATTTAGTTTCTCACAGTTAGAGTCTAGAAGTTCAGGATCAAGGTGTCGACAGGTTTGGTTGCTCCTGAGATCCCTTTACTTGGCTTGCAGACGGCTGCCCTCTTGCTCTGTCCTCACATGGTCTTCCTTCTGTGCCCACAATCTGTGTGCTGATCTCCTCTTCTTATAAGGACAAAAGTCACATTGGAGTAGGGCCCTACCACATGACCTCATTTTACCTTAATTACTGCTTTAAAGGTCCTGTCTCCAAAAATAGCCACGTGTGAGATGCTGGGAGTTAGGACGTCAACTTACGAATTTGGGGAGGGCACACGATTCTGCCAAAAACAATAGAAAATTCACAGAAGTACAAATGGCCACTAAATATGTCAATATTTTAATATGATCAAAAACCAGAGGCATGCAAATTAAAAACAATAATTGACAACCTCCCCAACAGAATGACAAAAAAAATAAAAAGAAAAGAAGATTGATTCTATGTAGGTTTGGCAAGGATTAGGGAACTGCCATTTCTTGGTGGAAAAAAATTGATATAGCGTTTTTGGAGGGCAATTTGGCGAACTCTATCAAAATGAAAAGGTGCTTATCCTTTGACCCAGAAGTTTTACTTCTGAGACTTGATTCTACAGAAATACAGTAATACAAAGAAGCATGAATAAAGATGCTAATTGCAAGATATTTAGTAAAATATAAAGATCAAAAACTACTTAAATTTCTATGAATTAATAAGCTGTGATACACCCATACTATTGAATACAGTACTGGGTTTTGGGCAATGTTAGAAGGGAAGGGGTTTTTTTTGTGGGGGGAGGGGTAAGGGGAAAAGGATAATTTCGGTTAAAAAGAATGAGGTAGACCTATGATAACATAAATATCACATGACATCTTATGAATAAAGCAGACCTACAATAAAACGAAATCACAGAACACATTAGGTAACTCAAAGAAGAGATCAAGAACAAAGAACAGGTGGCTCATATAGAACCCAAACAGAAAAACAGCAGATTTAAATTCACCCATATTGACAATCATATTAAATGTAAATGGTTTAAACACCTCAATTAAAAGGCATAGATTATGGGATTGGATTTTTTTAAAAGCAAGATCCAACCACATACTGCTTACAGAAAACTCACTTTATTTTTAAAAAGGTTTTATTTATTTATTTGTAGAGAGGGAAAGGGAAGGCGAAGAAGAAGGAGAGAAACATCAATCAGTTGCTTCTCACACGTGCACCAACCAGGGACCAGGCCCACAAACCAGGTGCGTGTCCTGACCAGGAATTGAACTGGTGAAATTTGCTTTGTGGGACGATGTCCACCCAGCTGAGCCATGCTGGCCAGGACAAGAAAGTCACTTTAAATATAGTCAATCAACAGGTTAAAAGTGAAAAGTTTGGGTAAAGATATGCCATGCTTACACGAATCAAAAGAATCCTGGAGTGGATATATTCATATTGTACAAAGCTGACTTCAAAGCAAAGAATATTTCCAAGGACCAAGGCCATTTCATAGTGATAAAGGGATGAATTCATCATGAGAACATAGTTATTCTAGACGTGTATGCACCTAATAAGAAAGCTGCAAAGTACAGGAAGTGGGACTTCCTGGAGAACTGCCAGGAGAAATAGAGAAACCTGCAGTCACAGTCAGAGATTGCACATTCTCTTGTCCTTAATTTATAATTCCCTACTCTAGTTAAGCAGGCCTTTCTTTATCTCTTTAAACTCTTAATCAAACTTGGGGTTCTCTTCAGATCATTTTTTAGTTTCCAGTTCCTCTGGTGTGAATGATTCCCATTTGTTATGCCAGCGGAATGGCTGTTTTGGCATTGGACTTCCCCATGTGTTTTGTAATTTTTGTCTGTGAGGTCATCTTCAGTAGGGGTTATTTTTCACAACAGTCTCGTAACCGCTCTGAGTTATTAAGGCCTCTTGTGGGTTTATTTCACCATCACCTCTTTCTACTTACTGTTTTGGGGGTTTGGACCTTTTGACTCTCTATGGGTTTCGATTTCATTTTTGGTGCCTAGAATTTTTTTTTCTTGCTTGTGGCCTCAGCTATAGGCTTTAACTGACTAAAACGTTAAAGAATTTGCAAAATTTTACTGTTTGGAGCAGGTCTGGAAAATTTCCATATCCAGTTCACCTCTAGTTTTGACTGAAGGTGACAACAGGTCTCCCAAGACAAACCTTTGAAATCAGCCTTTGCTCATTGCCCCCCTTCTCATCTTTTGTCCTGGAATTACAAAATTACTCTGTAATGAGTTTATAATAAGTTGTTTTTTCTAAAACTGGAAAAATGCCATTGAGCTGTCTGCCTTTCAGGACAGAGGCTAAAATTTGCTTTGTGGATGATGTTCCTTTGTTTTGGAATGAAGCATCTGTGTCGGCCCTTTTGGCTACGTGAGTGTAAAGCGAGGACCTACTTGTCGTTCTTGGTGAACAGGGGAAGGCACTGACGGGGCCCCAAGAGGGATTTCTTAGACTGAAATGTTAATAGCCTTTAGTAATACACGCTGAATGAATTTGTGGAATTCTGTCTCTGAGTATTGTTTTACTTAGACTGGCCAGAAGGTCAGGTATAGAATCTGCCTCTGAGCGTCTCCTAATTTGGAATCAGACTGCCCTATACCTGAAATGGGTGTGTTCTTGCCAAGTGGCGTGTATTTCTCGGGATCAGTTGTTTGCACAAGATTTTGGATGGGATGGAGAAGAATGTGGGAGAGAAGTACCCCCTTCTTCAGCTTAGACTGGGAAAAACAACAATGCAAATGACCCTGACTGGCACAGCCCAGCGTGTACTTGGGAGTTGGTGTTTCATGTGAGATTCTATTTTAACGTGACTATCCCAACTTTCAAAAGATGTCCTGACAGGTATTTTGTTTTGATATCCCTATCATCAGTGAAGCACCGTATGGAGGAGGCAGATTCTGGAAAAGGACAGGAGGGCTTGAGATCTTAGGTATGGGCAAGAAGGAAAAACTACTTCCAGGAGCCAGGGTGGTTGTGGCATGGGGCAGGTGGTGGGAGGAGATTCATCCCTGACCACATGGAGACAGTTGGCAGGTGAGCTGGACAGTGGGCTCGTGAAGAACTCTGAAGTTAGCATGGGTTCTCGGCAGAGCCACTTCTAAAAACACTCTGGGGGTACCTTCTAATATGTACTTCCTTTTGCCCCCTTAAGATTTCAGGCAGTGTTGCGAACATGCCTTTGGCTGTGGTCTAGAGAATTAGGACAGAGCCTGGCCCATGATTGGGGTGGAGGGACCCAGGCCCGCCTGGCTCTGGGAGCAGTGGTGCTGGGGGTGGAGGACAGAACTGGGCAGAGAGCGGCAGGAGGTGAAGTTGAGTGGGGACCCAGGGCCAGTGCATGGAGGGCTTTGCAAGCCATTTTAAAGAACTGGACTTTATCTTGTAGGCCCTGGGGAGCCACTGAAGGATATTAAGCAAGATGATGATGTGATCAAACTTACATCATATAGAAAGAAAAACAACCAGGACTACCTCATGAATCTGCAGACAGCTGTAGCGGGTCTCTGCTGTCTATGTTCGGCTGGCTCCACTTCTGTTGTCCTGCAGTAATGGATCCGCTCTTCCCTGTGGGCACCTAGTCCAGGTGATTAGGGTAGAGCTGAGTGCAATCTTCTCAAAAGCAGGGAGTGTTCCTGTGACCCAGGTCTGGCCAACAGGCACACCCAACCTGCTGGCCATAGATGTCGGTTCAGGGAGGGGCCTGTGCATCTAATTTGGGCCAGTTGGTCAAACCCAGGACTTTTCTGACAGCTGTTGAGAAAGAGCATCCGGTAGGGTCTCTAAACTGATCGGATCCGAATCTAGGGCTCCTGGTGGCCAAGAAGGCTTCCTGCTGTGTGGAGAGAAAGTACTTGAGAGGTGGCATGAGACAGAGCCCTCGGGCTGTAGTTTGAGGCACAGGATCCAGCCATGGGTAGTGCCAACTAGAAAGGCAGTTGGATGGGAGAGAGACAGACACCTCAAGGACACTGTTGAGCTCTGGATCCCGCCACTCCTGAAGCCTACATAATCAATCCTCCCTTTTATATTAGCCAATCAATCATCTGATTCATTGCATTCTTCTTATGAGTCAGAGTTCTCACAATTATGCATTCTCCCAGATTTGCTCTTCCCTAGACTCAATATTCTCAGTTTATTTGACATTTAATCTGGCTTCTAGATCCCTCCCACCATGGTCATCCTCTTCTGGGTTGGCATGGCCACACTAGTATGGCTGGGGTCCTTCTCTCTAGAAGTTGTATTACAATAAAGTACATGACGTCTTCTTCTCCGAAGAAATCGAGATAGAAGGTTGAAACCTGTGGGTCAGGTCCAGAGGCCTTTTCAGAGGGACCCTGGTCATGGCAATGTGTGATCTGAAGTATCTCTGTTCTATAAAGAGTGAAGCACCTTGGCTCTACCCTGGGGAGTTCTCTGAGGCCAGCACCTTGAACCACTTCGGTTTCTGAGAAGAACAGTTGAAAGGGATATGTCCTGAGTTCTTGCCAAAAGGATCCCAGGGTTGCCCTGAAATATAGATGAAGCCATTCAGTCATCTTAACTGGCTGTTAATGACCCGATCCATAATTTAAAGGTGGCTTTAAGAAACAGCAAAAGGGAGGGGCAGGGAGACACTCGGGCCAGACCTGTGCTTGTGACCATCTGCAGGGGGCGGTGCTGTGAGCCCACTTCCTCCCACATTCTACAAAATTCTAGGGTCCCCTTGGTTAAGGTGAGCTGGGGACTCTGCCTTCAACAGCACAGACCTGGACTAGGCTCTTAGATCATCAGTCTCCTCAGGCGCCTGTACAGACAGCTCCAGACCTCACATGTTCTCTTTCTTCTTCCGGGTCACTTCGTCGTAAGTTACACACAAGATTCAAATCCCCATGGCTACTGCTCTGGGTGTTCCTAAGTCCTATGGCTTTACGGAGTCACCGTGCCTCTTAATATCCAAGAGGAAATGGCTCAAACCCTCAACCCAGAAAAGAGGGAAACCCAGGTTTTCCTGAGATACTTCTGGGGATTTGTTCTCAACTTACCTACTCTGTTTCTGTTGAATTCCCTTCCTTCCTTCCTTCCTTCCTTCCTTCCTTCCTTCCTTCCTTCCTTCCTTCCTTCCTTCCTTCCTCCCTCCCTCCCTCCCTCCCTCCCTCCCTCTCTCCCTCCTTCCTTCCCTCTCTGCCTTCCTTTCTGTCCCTTCTCTTTCTTTTCTTCCTTTTGCCCCCCTGAGGCTATTTTCTTCTCTGCCTTGTGTGAAAACAAATGTAAAACATGGATCTTTTTCCTTGATTTCCCCAAGGTAGGCTGAGCACAAGGCATGTATAATGCATTTCCCATAGTATAACTGAGAGAGCTGTGTTGAGTCTTAGCGCAGAAAACACCTTTGAGTCAAATATCAGATATTCCTTTGCCCACCCCCCATTAGACATCTAGAACCCCTGTGTTTCCTGCCTCCTCCCCGACCCCTTCCTTCTATCCATCCCCGCCCCCAGCCAGCCTCCCAGAGCATCGATTTCTCCTGCCAGCAGCTCATCCCCACCCCCTCCCTGAGACTACCTCTGGGCCAATCTCTGCCTGCCCAGAAAACATTAAGGACCAGCTCTGAAATTACTTTTTTCTTTAACACAATCAGATTATTTGTCTTAACTCCTTCCCCTCCCAGCTGTCTCTACAGGCACATAAAAATTCCTCACCCCTTTGATATGAATTATGCCACCCCGAGGAAGGCAGGAGTGCTGGGGTAATTTTGTTGGTTGTTTACATTGCAGCTTTTCTTTCCCGCTGCTCCAATCTAACTACAGCCCGCAAATATTTCTGTCACCCTGCCTGCCTGGCTTGATGCATCTTTCCCCCTCCGATCCCACCCTTCCCTTGTCAGCACCTCCTTAGCTGTGCCCAATCTCCCAATACAAGAGCCTTCTGGAAACAGCCTATGACTTTATTCCCCAATAGTTCTCACTATTGCCGAGCTGGAGCACCAGCCACGAGGCACCTTGACCTGCAAGTCGGCCTCTTCTCTCTCCTCCCATGAGGTCTTAGGAGCTCTGCGTCTTGCCCAGGGTCTCACAGTGTGTGAATCAAACCGAGGGCCCCCAAGCCCTCCGTGGTTAAAGGATGGTGAGTCCTGGCTAGTCCCCAGCATGCACCGGGGCACCCAGCTGATGGGAAGCATCAAGAAACGTTCTTCTGTCTCATTCACAGCCCCACTGCATCCCGGGCCCTGCACGGCAGCAGTCAGACTGGAAGTTGGTCTTCCAAGCACTGCACAAACCGCAGACCTGGCTCCTCTCCGCTCTTTGGCAGCCCCGGCAGGTCCCTGGTCAGGTAGCCCGGGAAGGAGGAAAGAGCACTGGCCTCAGAGCAAAGATACAAGGCCTCTGGGCCGGTTCTGCCATAAACTCACCTCAGCCGTTGGAGAGGCCTGTTCCCATGTGGGTGTCTGTCCCCTCATTGAGGAAGGAGTGGGTGGGCCAGAGGAGGCTGAGAGACCTGGAGCCCAGTCCTGGGAGGGGCCATCTTACCTCTGGGCAGCTGATTTCGGTGCCTGGCCAGGCCAACCTGCAGGGCCGAGGCTGTGCAGCTCTGACCTGGAATGGAATGGAAGAGGCTGAGCCAGTCCCCTGGGCTGGGGGTCCAAGATGCCTGGGGCAGGGACGGGGTGGTTTTGGGACTGAGGGGAGTCCAGTGTGGCTGGGGCACAGTGGGGGAGGGAGAGTCACTCAGGAGGAAACCAAGAGACAGGCAGGGCCCCGAGGGCCACCGTGAGGGGTCAGCATTTTATTGAGTCCAAAGGAAAACCACTGAGCAGGTTTTCAGTGGGGGCCTGGCAGGATGGCTTGGCCTCCGTGGGGAGAACAGACTAAAGGGAGGCCTGAGGGGAGTCAGGGAGACGTGGTAGGAGGCTAGTTTGGTGGTCCAGGCAAGGGGGGGGCCTCCGAGACCAGGGTGCAACCATGCAGGGGAGAAGTGTACATGGATGCAGCATGCATTGGGGGGCGGAAATGATCAGTTGTCACAGTAAGTATGGTGGTGGTGAGGGTACTCTCTAGCCAGGGTCCCTCAGCACCTCACTAGCGCTCTTTCTGGCCATTTACATGTCAGGGGTCTCAGCCAGCCCCCAGAGGAAGGACAGCCAGGGCTGTGGGGGGCTTCCCAAGCTTTGCTGACAGCTTAGAAGGTGATTGAGGTGGGGCCTCCTGCATCCCTTAGAACAACACCAGGAAGGGTAAGGACTAGTGGAAACAGAAAGTGGCGGAGCTGGTGGCAAAGGGGCAGGGCTTGGCTCTCCCACTGAATCGGCTCCGAGTCAGGACACCCCAAATGTCAGCAGTTTCCAGTCTCTGAAGGATCTTCACTCGCTGCCCATTCTCTGCAGCAGTGAGAGACAGCTCCCAGCTGGACAGCGTGTCTTTCAGGAACCCTCTCTTCTGAGAGACAGTTCATACTCAGCTTGATCTGCCCCAACTCCCAGAGGCCTTTGGGGTGGTTTCAGGGCTCTCTTGGTCAGGTCTGGCAGGTGGCGCAGCTCCACCAATGGGGTTTGCCTGGCAGGAGATTAGGGGCTCTCTCAGGAATGCCCCCAAGAGTTAGAGGTGGGGTCATGTGGGACAGGGAAAGGGGAGAGCAGCAAATAAGGGCTTGGTGTGAGAGGAGTGGGCTATTTGCTAAATAAAATTTAAATCCTTGCTGCGGTTTTTGCCAAGAAGAGAGAAGTGGCTGATGAAAACCATATGTCTCTAAGTTAAGTGGAAGGAGGAGCCCTGCGTTGTGTGTGTGTTGTTAGCACGGTCTCCCATGCAATGGAAAAAATCTCGTTCTAAAGGATACGATGTTATGATTCTAAAGGATACAATGTTAAGAGGCACTGGGAGACAAACCGTGTTTCACAATTAAGTAGCTGACAAGGTCAGCAACGGAAGGACAGCATAAACTAGCTGAAAAAGGTCTTGCTCAATACCAAAATGTGTTTAAAAGTTCAATGTTACAGTCTGAAAGTGTATTGTAGGCTTGTTATATAGTTTTACAAAAATAGCCAAAAAGTGAAACCATTAAAAATGCTTGAAGTATTTCCTGATGCTTGAGAAAAGAGTAGTTTAAAAAAAAACGCAAATGACCACTTTTCTCAGTTGATCCTGAGGCAAACTAAACCCAGAGACGCAGACAAACGTGACTACTATTTGCCCTTTGCAGACAGACGGCACTCGGTTTCTTCCTGTAACATTCAAATTCCAGCGTCCTCCACTGAGTGTTGCTGTCGCTTACCAGCTCTACACCCTGCCCTCTGTCCCACCTGCTGGCTGCCACCTGTGGGAGCCGCCACCTGTGGGGCTTCCTGTTGCACTTACCTGCCCCCCCCGCCCGCACCCTTCCTTCCACTTGGCTGTTGGAAGAACGTTAACTGTTCTTCGAGGCCACTCATTTGCAAATCTATCCACTCCACTATAATTTCCATGTGATTGTTCTGCATGGAGATTCCAGGTCTCTGGTAAAATTCTCTATCCTGTCATCTGCCTTCTTGACCTTATTAACCACGGGTATTTGAACATCTTTATTGGATAACGCCCATATCTGGGTCGCCCGTGGGTCTCTTTTGAGTGTGCAGAGACTTTCTGGGCTCCGACGGGCACATTTTGCGTCCGAGAGGATTTACTTTGGCTTTCCAGAAGGCCGCTGCTGTGCTGGAAGGCTGTCCTGACCCTGCTGGGGGTGGAGCTGGCCTGTGCAGGGTGTCAGACTTTGTGGCTGCTGCTGTTTGCAGCTCCACCTCCCAGCACCTCACTTTCTTGGGGTTCTCACTGCGGTTTGGGTTGTTTTCCAGGGTCCGTGACCTTTGGTGAGTCTTCAATTCCCAGTTTGTTTCCCCAGCCCCATCGGACTTCCATAACCTCTGCTCAGCTTCTGGGTCTCTCCGCGATGCCTTTCACTTAGCCCTTCCCTACTCTGGTGAGGACGGCTTATGAATCCACAGACGCCCCAGGGAAGAGGACTCTGGAATTTTCAACTAACCGAACGTGCTTCTCTTCTCCTGGACATCTTGACCCTCAGGCTCTGCTTGCCCGCAAATTTGGCACACCAGTTTTGTCTCCCACCCCACCAGATCGCCAAAGCCTGCAGGTCAAGTGTCCTGCTTCTTAGCCACCACCTCGGCTTGATTCTTACCCTCTCCGCCCTGCGTGACTCACAAATCAGTGACGCCTTAGGGGAAGAATAACACCAGATGTCACCTCCACACGCGGGACCCTGACCTCTCACACCCTGGCTGCCTGCAAGCAGATGGCTTTCGGGTTTTCTCCAGCACATTGTTGGTGAGAGGACTGGCCTCTAACGAGCTACCCTGACGTTACCGGATGGGGCATCCTCTGCCCACTGGGTTGGAATGTAAGCCTCTTGAAGGCAGGGACCTCGTCTTCATCCCCAGAGTGACCCTGACCGAGTACCTCCACGGCTTTAAATGCCACATGTGCCCGGAATTCCAGATTTGTGTCTCCAGTCCAGAGTTCTGTTCTGAGCTCTTCATCCCGCATATCTAACTGCCACTTGTCACCTCCATGTGACTGCTGGCACAGAAACTCAACACATCTACAGTCTTGTTCTTCCCCCCAGATCAGTCCCTCCCCCAGGCTGCCAGCTCTGGAGGAAGCAGCTCCTCCATTCCCCCTGCTGCTGACGTAGAAACCCGAGGGTCACCAGCGACGATTCCCTCCCCTCCCCGCTCCCCCCACTTCCAACCTCCTCATGTCGCCAGTTCCACCTTAAAATGTCATATGAACTCATCCAGTCCTCTGCTTCCCACCGCCACAGCCCCGTCCAGCGACCGCCCCCCCCTCGGTTATTGGTAGTCTCCTCACATCCCTCCCCAAAGACAGGCTGGCCCCTTTCCAAGCGTGTTCGCCAGCCACCCTGTGAGCACACTGACCCCTGGAAAACAAGAATGCGATTGTGTCACTGCTCTGCATAGCACCTTTCAATGACATCCCATGGCTTTTAAGAAAGCTTTGAAGATAAACCCTCAAGGCGCCCAAGCCCCTTCCAGTCCCGGCTTACCTGACTCCTGCTCTCAACATGCAGCCCATCCTTGGGGTCTTGAGCTCCTTTCAGCCCCCCAGGCCTTCATCATGTTCTTTCCTGCCAGGAAACCCCTCCTTCTCTCATGTCTGCCTCTCTCCTGTTCATCCTTCAGGTCTCAGCTAAATGTCCCCTCCTCAAAGGAGCTTCCCTGACCCCCCAGACTGGTTGGGTGGCCCTGTGGACTCGCTGTCATTGCTTCCTGCCCTTTGCCTGTAACACTCAGTGCACTGAAAATGCATAGTCAATCAGGTGGTTATTGAATACATTGTCCCCTACTAGATGCTAACCTCCTGGAGGCCAGAGACCGTGTTTGTCTTGGTCCCACTATAGCTCCGGCTCCAACAAGGTGCCTGGGACATCTTAAAAGACTTGAATAAGTGAATGAAAGATTGACAAGGACAGAAGCCACCCCCGACCCCCTGCCACCCAGCAGAAAGCAACACAGGGAGCGCCCCGCAGCGAGGTGACAGCCAGGGTGGCGTTTCCAGCGAGCAATTGTCTGAGCATGTAACTATAAAAATGAGGACTCCTAAATGGCTGCCTAACACCATCTTCTTATCGCTGGGCTTAATGTACTGGGCGCGGACTCAGCGGATCTGGGTTCCAGTCCCAGGTCTGGCACGAATCATGACAAAGAGCATTTTTTATGATGCTTCACAGTTTACGAGGCCTTTCCACAGATAGAGCCTCATTAACCCGGCCTCCGCCCTTCAGAGGCCCGCTGGGAGGAAGGACACAAACCAGGGAGGCTCCAGACCCAGCTCTGCCGGCCCCTCCCCATGTGATCTCAGGCTCCCTCTTGGGCTCATCCGCAGAATGGAGGGGTCCAACGAGATGACCTTTACAGCTCATCTGTGGAAATCTAGAACTAAAAATGCAGGACTGCTTCCATCAGAGATCCAAGTGGCAGGGCAGCACCCCAGAAAGTCCTAGCAATACTGTGGGAGCCCCAGAGAGCTGTCACACAAAAGCAGGACAGACACCAGGACTTCTGGGTGAGGGGTTTATTTGAGAGCTGGTCCCAGGGAGCAGGAGTGAGGGGCTGGGGAGAGATGGGGAGAGAGGAGAAGCCCAGCCAGGTGAGAGGGTCCCATCCCTTTGGTCTTGAAAAGCCATGACCTCACTGCGTCCTGCTGAGAAGCCAGAGAGCCCCTCCCAGAGCTGCTGCCCAGGAGGGCGGCTGTGGGACCTTCTGTCCACCAGTGCCCGCCCCCAGGAGTGTCACCCTGACCTTCTGGGCTGTGCTCACTCACAGGCTGAGGAGGCTTCTTGGTTGAGAAGTCCTGGAGCTGGAAATGCAAAGAGAAGCCTTGAGACAACACTCTGAGTTGGACCAAGCTCTCACTTAGACTGTCCTCACAGCGCTGCCTGAAGTCACGGTGAGACCCAGGACACCAGGGCATCAGATACAGTCAGAAGGGGGGAGGGGCACTTCGGTCCAGTGCCAACACACCACCAGACCCTGGAGCTTTCCTTTTGCACCCTACCAGCTCTCTGCCCTCTTTCTGTGGAGCTTTTTCATGTCTTGGGCCATGGAAAAAGGAGGTGGGGGTGTGTTCACATGGGCAAGTCAGACAAGGCTTCTCAGGGCCTTGGGCACGTCTGAGAGAGGGTTGGGCTGGACCTGTGACTGGGTGGCTGGCCCACGGCGAGGGGCTGGCTGTTCTTGGGGCTCCTCCCCAGGCAACAGCAATGCTCCCCCAAAGGTCAATGAGGGTCTGACTGTAGGCTTCCCTGCCTGGCAGTGGCAGTGCCCGCAGTCGGAGACCCTTGTCCCCCCTCCCTGGTGGCACAGAGCTTCCTCACCATCCTTCTTTGATAAACTCTGACGTGGCTTCCCACAGCCTTCCCTTTGGATTCTCAAAAGTATGACTTTTTTTTTTTTTTAATAAAAAAGGAACATTGGCAGCTTCTAGCTTTGTCCCCTCTGCAATGACAATTCTACTTTTCCCCAGGCAGTGTGAATGAGAGATAAAAGAAAACAAAAAGGTCTCTTATGAGAACATGGAAAAGGACACAAAGGTTTAAATTTTAAGATATCACCTGTCCATGTTTTTCCTCTCCTCTGGTGAGGAAAGGGCCTCTTTTGTCTCAGAAGGTTAGACCTAGGTCTCTGCCTCTCTGACTGTACCTCTCTCCACCCCAGATCTCCTAGTTCTGAGTAATAAAGAATTGGGGGGCAGATGTCCCTGGTTCATGGGAGGTAATCTCCAAATCCTTGGGGCTCCCTAAGTGACAGGACTGTCCTTGTTATTCACAGTGGACTGCTCAGACCTGGTCCAGGCCCATGCTAATGAGACGACTCAGGATGGGGGCCAACCATGTGATTAGGGGGTTGGGGTTTTGAGCCAGATGACATCAGTGTAACCTCTGGGGAGGGAAGGGAGCTGGAGACTACACTCAATCACAGGACCAATGGATGATTCAGTCCCAAGGTTGACAGAATGAAAGCCCAGTACAGACTGGAGATGCCAGTGCTCAGGTGAGCTCTTCCTAGTTAGTGCTACATACGCATCGAGGGTCCAAGAGGGCGGCACATCCTGAGGAAGCTTCACATTCGAGACCCCTGAGACCTCATGTGGTACGTCTCCTCACTTGGCTAGTCCTGATTTGAACACTTTGTAATAAAGCTGTAGTGCTGGTGTTGCCAGTGGAAATGGGGTCCCTTCATGGAGTCGTAAGAAAAGCATTCCACGCATAGGAGGACAAAGTGGAGTGATGAGATTTACTGGGGTAGAAGTAGATGGCTGCCCCCAGGTTCCTGGTGTCTCATCTCTGTCCATCCCACTGTGGGAAAAAAATCCAGCCTTGTCTTCACCAGGCCCAGAAACAGTGCCAGTGTCCAGAGATTCTGGGCCATGCTGAAGCTTAGTCCAGTTCAGCTGCTGTACCTGTCTGGCTAACTGAGTCTCTGTTCCCGGCTGTTCCCCGGCTGGCATTGCACTGGCACGCTGAGGCCTGAGCTCGGAACCCGCGCTCAGAGTCCACTGGCTGCCAGGCTGCAGGCGGCTGCTAGGGCCGCACGGCTGGTATGGAGGGACAACATGCAAACGAACGAGGCAATCCTATGGTACTGGGCGAGAGAGAGAGCTTCGTTAAGCCTGGATCATATTATATGGGGCTTAGGAAGGACCAGCTGCTCTTTCAAAATAACCAATTTGTCAGTCCTTCCTGGCTTGCATTGGGTCCTCCCCCTAACCAATGCATTTCCGATATCTTCCAAGGTTCTGTGTTCCTTATCCAATCTGATCCTTTTCCCAGGCTAGGCTCCGCCCCTCATGGTCACCACCTTAGTTTCTACTGCGCATGCCTCATAGTAGAAAGACTTCCCCTTGCGCCATCTTGGCTTCTATTGTGCTATCTGGTTTTTACTGCGCATGTGCTTACCTCTCCATTTATTGTGTATCCCCCTGCACCCCCTACAATCTGGGTGAGTGGGCCAGTTGTACCCATTGGAGGTTGGAGAGCTGTTCCTTCCGCCCTACGTGGGGGAGGGAGGGAGGAGTTTTAATCCCTCTGGTGTGGCAATGCTCTGATCCCCTGGGGTGTCTGAAGCTGTGAGTTCTACACTTAATCAGGCTTATTGTTTGATTCAGCTCCCTAGGTGATTAGGCTTCTTAATGTCTCATACCCTTTGCTCTCTCTATTCGTATCTAGCTACCTACACCAACACTAAGTATTGAATCAGACTCCACCTGGTTCTTTGAGGTATTCTAGGGACTTATCAATCCGAGGGGATGGGGTCCACCTGGCTAGAAGTGCAGGTAGCCCAGGAACCCCAGCACTTGCAGCTGGAGTCCGAAGTGAAGGGAGTCAGGTGGAGGATTATGCCTTTAACTTGCAAAATCTGCACTAAACCCAGGTAGTTAGTGTCAGGCTTACTTTTTACCTACATGTGTCTACTTGCTTCCCACCACTGCCTGGGAAGCCCTATTCATCTGTTAGGAGACTCAGGCTCTTCCAAACATAGGCCCATCCCTACCCTCATCCAAGAAGCCAGATCCAGAGGCACAAAAGCCACCCTTGAGTTGAGCCTAGGTGGGTCTGGCACAATTGGGGAAAGGTGACATGTGTGATGAGCAGCTGCCTTGCTTGAAAGCAGTAGTGGGTGTGGGGTGTGCCTGGACAGAATTTCCCACCCTTCCCTGCTTCCCCCGCTGTGGTGTCCAGGCTCCAACCCACCGGATCAGCCCCCTCTGGCTTCCCAGGCCTCCGCAGCTACTCCCGCAGTGGGAGAGACTGTCAGCACTCCCTGACCTGGCCTGGCCATGGAGTGTTTCCTTGGTGTGTGCAGAGAGGAAAGCTCATTCTCTATAACTGCCCAGTTCTTTCTCCCAGGCTTCCACCCCGTCAACGTGCCATGAATAATACTGCAGTGTCTTCCAAGTTGAATGATTTCTTTTTCATTTAAATAAGCCATCTATTGGAATATTTACTCTGTTTCTAGCTCCAGCCATAACAACCCTACTCTCCTCAGCCAATGTAAATGGGGAAACTAAAGAACTGGTTTAAACAGTCTCTTCGGATGAGCTAGTCCTTCATGTAAATGTTCAGTGCTTCAGGTTTTGTACCCCAAGTCAGTATCCGGCTGCATGCTGGGTGGTGGGGTGGGGTGGGGGGGTTCCCTGGCTGCAGGGAGGTGTCCTTGGATCCATGTTTGTTTTGTACATTTTTTCTGGGGTCTAACAAGGCATGATGGTCACACCTGACCTTATAGACAATGTGATGATATGCACCATGGGAGTCTATTTGTCCTATTTGTCTCTTGGAGGGACAAATACTGGCCAAGACTTCGCTTGAGCTCTCAGCTCTCCTGATCCACTGCCTGGAACACGTGGGGACTTCAAGGCCCCCTGCTTGGACAGGGAAGCTAAGAGCCCTGCCTTGGTCATGCATCTGCCACTGGGGACCTTCACACTGCATCATGCTGGAAACAGCCAAGGGTAAAAGGCAGACTTCTAAAGACATACCTTCCCTCACTCTCCTTGCCAATGAGCTTGAGGAAGTGTGACTCAGGCGCTGAGATTCTCAGCACCTGGGGATGTTTCTAAGCACCCCTGTACCCTCACCCCCAGCCTTTATGACAGTCTGGTGTCTTCACTGTCTTCCTTATTCCTTGTCCCCAAGACCATAAAGGCTGTCCTTTCATCCTTTTTTTCAGTCTGCCAGGAGGCTTCTCCAGATCCCAGTCTGTGTCCCCAGGCCGTCCCCTTGCTACAGCAAAGGAATTCAGAGAATCCTTTCTCCAGACCACGCATGGCTTTTCAGGCTGCTCAATTGCTGGGAACTCAAACAAAAATCTTGTAGATATTCGAGCTGGGCAGTGGCTCGCTCCAGCAGGATCTCCCCTCTCATCCTCAGCACCAAATGACTACAGTGGGCAGAGCCCCCAACTACAAGACCCGCAGCCTGAAGAAACAGATTGGAAACTATCTATGGAGAAAATAATATTTCATTTACACACTTCTTTAAGAATATTTATGGTGGGCCAATGATGTACTGGGCACTAAGTTAGGACATACACGCTCCTTGAAGTTGTATGTAGTGATGGCTTTATTAAGAAATAATTGACTTACCATACAATTCAGTATTAAAGTGGACAACCACTACCACCATCTAATTATGGAATATTTTTATCACTTCGAAAAGAAAGTCCATATTCATTAGTAGTAACCTCCCAATCACCCTCCCCCACACTCCTGGCAGCCATGTATCTACTTTTTGTTCCTATAGATTTGTCTACTCTGGACATTGCATATAAATGGAATGTATAATCTATGGCCTTTTGTGATGAGCTTTTTAATTTCGTGTAACATTTTCAAGCTTTGTTCATGTTGTACTGTGCATTAATACTTCCTTTATTTTTATAGCAGAATAATGCTCCATTACATTGGATGTGCCACATTTTATTTGTGCATTTATCACTTGATGACTGGGCCGTCTCTACTTTTTTGGCAATTATGAAGAATCCTGCTATGATCATTCATGTACAAGGTTTTACGTGGGCAAATGTTTTCAATTCTCTTGGGTTTATATCCAGAAATGGAATTTCAGGGTCATATATGTTAAAAAAAATTATCTGAGTAAATGTTAAGGATCTTATTAGCTTTATTCAGCAATTCATAAATCGGACAGCATCCAATCTAGCAGCTAGAAAGAGTTTCAAGGAGTCATACAAAGTGACTTTCACAGGCAAGAGGGAGTGGGAACAAGGAAGTAACATCAGCAAAAACACTGGCCATGGCAAGGTCACCAGGGCTGGCAGAGAGCTGCCCTGCAGATGACCTCACTGGTGCTAGGTAGGCGATTCTTGATGGATCAGTTTAAGATAACATTTCTGGAAGAGCCAAAACTGTAATTAAGTTAAATCTTGGTTTGGTGATGTGGGGCTTAGCATAAGCGACTCCATTTTGGGCCTGTCGTCTTATTTTTAACATGTGATAGCTCTGCTTAACATTTTGAGAAACTGCCAAACTCTCTTCTAAAGTGGCCACCCCATTTAACATCCCACCAGCAGGGTCTGTGCGTTCCCGGTTTCCGGCATCCTCACCGACACGGAACCGTAGCTTTGACTTTGGCCATCCTCATGGCTGTGAAGGAATCTCACTGTGGTTTTGATTTGCATCTCCCTGGCGGCGAATGATGATGAGCATCTTTGCATGTGCTCATTGGCCATTTGAATACCTTCTTTGGAGAAATGTCTATTCAAACCCTTTGCCCATTTTTTAGTTGAACTATTTGTCTTTTTTTTCTGTTGAGTAATGAATTCTTTATATATTCCCAATATAAAGTTGTTGTTTTTTTTCCCCAGCCCTTCTTGAGAGACACCTAAATGGAGGTCAGAGTAGGGGCTGCAGTTTGAACAGTCGGTGGAGTTCATGGCAAGATGACAGAAACCTTGCCAAAGAGCGCATTCCCTCCCACGCAGTGAAGGTTCTCGGGCAGCGGCAGCCCTGAGGAGGACGCAGGAGAGCCCTCGGGCGGGCCTGGGCCTGCTGCCCGGTTACACCCCCTTCCAAATCCCCGCTGAAGAGCCGCTGGGTGGAGGCGGCAGGGAGGTTGGCTGGTTAGTGTATTGAAGGAAGAATCCTATGGCAGAGGGGATTTTTCTTCGTTTCTTTTCTCTTAAGGAGCATAGGCTTTTATTTCTGGGGTAAGTGAGATGATACACAGAGAAGCAGTTGGATGACAAAGGGATATGCAAATGTAAGGTGATATTCTTGCCTCTACTATTGTTATTTGTAAGAACCAATGAAAACCGTCTCTAGGATGGAATCAAAGAGCCTCTGTGTGTGGTGGTGAGGCAGCTGGGAAGGGTGTGGGGGCATGAAACTAAGGGGGGGCAGCAGGATCTGCAAACCTTGGTTACCTGCATGAGGAGGGAGAGGGAGGGAGAGAGCTGCCGTGTGATTTCTGGCGTATTCCTTCACCACCTGTAGAATTATTTACTTAATGCTTTACTTCGTGAGGGCTCCTATTTCTTTTCACGACACAGATATATTTATAAAGGAAACTTTATATCACAGTTATAAATGGCAAACCTGTATCATTTTCAAAATGGAAGGGAGTCTGTAAACAAATATAGTGACACCCAGCAGTGTCATAAATTCTAGCCGGATGCTGTCAGCTTCTGGGCCTGAGCAACTCACCCAGCTTAGCCTGGATCACAGCCCCTTGTCTCTCAGGTCTCCACCCAAGCGGCGCCTCCTCCGGGAGCCTCTCCAGCCCCACCCCCTCCACATCTTTGCTTTATTGCGTTTCTGGCACCTACCGCTGTCTAAGGGAGGCGGCCTTTCCTGTGTGGGTTTCCTTAGTACGCTCTCTCCTCTGCCTACCTCTGTCCATAGTTGTTGAATAAATAGCCAAGAGCCCTGGGCTGCAGGGATGTTCTCTGCCTTGTTTCCTTTCAGCCGGTGTCCACTGGGTGTCACAGGCACCTGCCACTTGTGGCTCGAGGCCCCTTGAACCTCCTGTAACAGGACTGAGCGAGACTTGGGGAGGACGCTGCCTCTGGGGTGTCACCTGCAGCCCCCCTGGCTCCCAGCCCACGCTGCAGGAATCCCCGGGCTTGTGCCTGCAGTCCAGGCTTGGATCCCCCCTTGCCCACCCGCGGTGGGGCATCCTGCAGCATCATGGTACCCCACCAGCTTCTGCCCTCCCCAGAGTAAAGGAGTGGTACCCTGCTGGCCTCGTGGGACTTGGTGTGCAGGGCTGGGGACAGCAGATACAGGTGCACCTGGTGGAGAGAAGCCACTGGATAAAGGATGGCAGGATCTTGGAACGGGCTCAGCAGAAGAGGGGCTTTAATTACAGACTTTTTCTTCCAGCCTTAATGGTAAAAAGTAACAATATCACTTACCTTTACTGAGAACTCATTATGTGCCAGGTACCTTGCTACATAAATCCTGGCATTTTATCTTATAAATCCTTATTTTATCCTTGCATTAATCTTATAGAATAGGGATTTGCTATTCCCATTTTATAGATGAGGGGATTGAGGCTTAGAATCGTTTTCTGACTTGCCCGAGGTGAGGTGGCCAGCCCCTATTCTTGACCACAACGTTGTAGGAACCACTTCAGTGTCACCACCTGCACGCAGGACTGCCATCCCAGGGGCTCACCTCTAAAGAGTCCTAACCATCCTGCTACGCCTTTGATGACATCTGCTCAGTCTCCCTCAGTGTCTGTTTGTGTGGCAAGCATCGTTTCTAGGGAGCTGAGACCACCCCCACTCTCCTCTCCCCAGGGTCAGGCCGGGTTCCTGGCACTGTAGGTGCTCCGCCTGTGTCTGCCAGGTAAGTGAGGGCCTGGCTTCTGCCAGGCTCCAGCTCCGAGAGGATAGACGAAGACAAATGAGCAGTTGATTTCCAGAGATAGGAATTAGCTCAACAGAAAGCCCTCAGGATGCTCACCTAGGAGAATGTGTGGCAGGGGGAGCCAGGAGAGCCACGGCGGCACAGTGAGGGGGGCCTGCTGCCCTCCCCCCAAGGTGGCAGCGGGAGGTGCGGGTGGGAGATGGCATTGGGCGGCTCCTCCTGGCCTGTGACACCGATGATGCTGTAGTGACTTCTCTGGCTCTTCGTCTCTGCAGGAGAGAAGAAGAGGGAGTGATTCTGGGGTGTGGATACCACGTGTGTTGCATAATTGGTGGCAACTCTGAGGTGACTAGCCCTAGGATCCTGCACTGTCCTGGGTGGCTTCTCTACACCCTGACCTTGACCTTGTTACTGTGCCTTGTCCATAAAATTCCTTCTTTTAGACCCTCTTCAAATCATCCTAATTCGACTGTGCCCTCTGCCCCTGCAGGGACCCTGATGCGTGGGTGGGGGATGCCCCTTTGGGGCTCTCCGGCCCCCTTTTGAGGTCAGGGCCTATGCACACTCATTTCTGTGTCTTCAAACTGGACACAGTGCTTGGGACATGGGTCTAAGAGCAAACATTTAGTGAGCACCTAGTATATGCCAGGCATTTTTACCTGTATTAACCCAAATAATCCTCACAATCATCCCATGGTTATCATCCCCATTTTATAATTGAGGAAATTAAGGCACAGAGAGGCTGAGTAACTTGCCCAAGGTCACACATCTTGGCGTGGGCACATCTGGGACTCGAACCCAGGCAGTATGACTCCTGAGCCCACCATGTGGCACTCAGCCCTGCTGGTGGGCTGCCTTTCTGTTTGCTGGTTAGAAGGTGGCATCTATTAGCCCAGGGAACCAAAAGAACCTACGTCTTTGCCCACTCAGGGGCTCCGGTAGAATGGGCAGAAGGTGGAATGTAGGTCACCATGGCAACCAGATCACTCGGGCACACAAACTGGTGAGCCTTTGGGGCAAAGGTTCTGCTGCCAGCAGAGAGAAAGGTGTGGCTGGCATGGGGCAATGTCTGAGGTACCAGATACACTGGGAGGACCTGGAAGAATACCAGGTGGGTAGGTCGGGCTGGAGATTTGGGGCAGCGGTGGGAGCTTCCTGGGGCAGGCGGGGTGAGCGGGAAAGCGCTCACCTGAAGCTCTAGAGTCAGGGTAGTGGGGGCCCTCGCCTTTGCCACGGCCCAGCCCAGTCCTCCCTGCCCGTCTCCTGTCCAGAGCCCAGTTTTCAGTCTTGTCTCTGGTCCCCTCCCCAGGCCGGAGCCCGTGCCCCCTTCCCCAAGGCCATCAGGGACAGGGAGGAGGGAAGGGCACTGTTTCCTCAGCGGCCCCCCCTCAGGGAGCTACCAAGGGCTGCGGTGCCTCCATTTCCTGGGCTGTGGGATGCGAACAGGCACCTTTCCACCCCAGCCCAGAGGCTCCCCACTCCGAGGGAGGCCAGGACGGGGCTGGACGGAGTGGGCAGGTCCCCTCTCTGTGGTTTGTTGTAGGCCCTGACCTTCCTGACCAGGAATGAAATCCTGTGGTGAGTAGAGGGCCCCCTTCCCCTGCCCCTGAGGTGGGATTTTGCCCCAGCCCCGGTGGGATCCCTGCTCACAGCCACGGAGCTCTGTAGAGGAGGCTGCACAGGGCCGGCAGAGCTGGACCCCAGCCCCGAGGGTTGGAGGTCATGAGCCCCAGGCCTGGCTGAGCTGAGTGAGATGTCTGCCTGCTACAGGATCCAGGGCGGGGTTTCTGTATAGACTCACAGAGGTGCACAGGGCCTTCTCGGGGTAATGAAGAGCAGGAGGAAGGACTCAGAGGACAGGTCTGAAGTCCGTTTGGACCACTCACCCGCTGGGTATCTGTGATGCACTGACTGAATGAAGCTCTCTTACCCCCGTCCCCCAGCCCCTCCTCAGCGCGGGCAGGGGCAGACACTGCGAGGGGAGCAGTGGGGAGCAGCACAGTCCTTGTCGTTGTGCAGGCTTCTGCCCGGTGGGGGAGGCTCCAGGCCAACCGCACCCATCACAACAGCCCCTCGTGGGATCGCAGAGGGAGCGGGAGGCACGAGAGATGGGTGAGCACTCAGCCCACGCCAGGTGCTCGACGAAAACCGGTTAGGAGGGACTATGAGCCCACCAAGATGTGGGGCGGGGGGAGGCTGTGGAAAGGAGACCACTCTTAGACGCTCAGGAGTGGAACCCCTTCCCCGGCTGTGATGTCCGGCCCGGAAGCCACAGGTCCTGCTTAGATGCCGAGGTAGGCAATGACTTTGCCATAGAAGAGACTCCCCAGGCACCAATGGGGACCGAGGGACGGCCAGGACACAGGGAGCTGCGGAGACCAGGGGCAGTCATGGGGCTGCGTGGTTTTCCTTTAAAAATGAAAACTCACTCATTTTTTTAAACATAGAAAAAAATAGGACAAAACTCCAAATGACTCATATCCTACCACCCTACTGAGATTTTCTAAAAAGTAACTCTTGAGTAAAAATGAAGTAGAATTTTGAAGTACAATGCATGAGCATGGCTAGAAAATTCAAATAGCATAGAAATTTCTACACAAAAAAGTGAATGCTTCCCTCCCAGTTTTCCAGGCCTTCTTCCCAGAGTAGCCACTGCTCAGCTGGTTTCTCCGTTCACCTTCCAGAAGAATCTTTCACAGAGAAACCTACATACATAGCCTACAAACATGGCATCTCATTCTTACTGCAGTATTTGTTATTATTATTTTTTAAGTTTTCGTTTTGGCTAGTTTTACTTAAAGCGCATGAGATCTGCCTCTTTTTTCTTTTTCTTTTTTTATGTCTCATTCTTTCTTAGTGGCTGTGAAGCACCCCTTCCTATGGAAGAACCATAATGCCTTTTCCCAGCCCCTATAATGTACACTTCAGTTGTTTACGATGTTCGGTTTTACAAATAATGTGATAGGAAACATTTAGTACAAGGAGCGGATCCAACAGGTGAGGTTACATCACAGAGGTTTCTAGCCATTGAAATGGGGGCTTTTCTAGTCTCCACGCTCTGTCCCCGCATCAGCTCCTGGTCGTCCTGGAACGTCAGATGGTCAGCGGGTGCAGAGGGGACAGGCTTGTTTCCTGGAAACCGAAGTCCTGGGTTCGAGCCTCAGCTCTGCCAGTTCCCGGCTGTGTGACTGGGGGTGCGTTTCTCACCTTTGCTGGGCCTCCGTTTCCACACTTACAAACACAGCGTGACATGAGAGTAATGGAACTTGCCCTCGCGTGGTCGACATCAGGACAATTAGAAGGTGACATCTGCGTGGGGAGCTAGGGTGGGGCCTGGCGTGACGGTCGGTGCCGAGAGTGCGGTCACCGTTGTTTTCCCGGTGCTATCGTCCTCTTTGCGCGAATGTGGAAACTGGCTCCGAGAAATGATCTGCCCAAGTCGCCCAGCTTGGAAGTAGCCGATCAGGGGACTAGAAGCCGAGCTTTCAGGCTAAAGACAGCGCTATTTATAGAACACTGCAGGCTGACCATGGGGCAAAGGACCACTGACGCCATGCCCAGGTCACTGAGCCCAGGACGGGCCCAGAGGCATGGAAATCGAGGCCTGCTCCGGGGCCGAGCTCTCAGTCCTGCCTGTACCATAGAGACACGGACGCTTACAGAATCTGCAGGTGTCTGCGCCCCTCCCGGCCTTGGGTGGAAATGTCTAGGGGTGGACATGGATCCTTTCACAGGCTCCCTGCATGATTCTAACGAGGGACCCAGTTGAAAGCCACTAAATGACACGGTCTGGGAGGCAAGGGGTGACAGGATGCCAGAGAAAGGGGCAGACACAGCCACAGAATGCCTGAACTGGAGGGGCTGGCGGGGTGGAGATCACGGAGACACATCTTACGCAGGGGAAACCGAGGCCTGAGAGGGGATCTGGCAGGTTCAAGGTCCCACCAAGGGTGAGCAGTGGAGCTGGTCCCCTCCTCTCTGGGCTGCAGACAGCCCCTCCCTGTGTCTGGGCTGGGTGTGGAAGGAGCCGCAGCCCGGGCTGCACGATTTCTGGCAGGCCGACCGTGTGAGTTTTTTAAATGACTTTGACTTTGAGTCCATTAGTGATTAATTCGGAGCTCCACTTAGAGCCAGCTGATCCATATTTGGAGGAGGGGCATATTCTGTGGCGGCTGAGTCGCAGCCACGATTCATGTTTGGGCAGCCTACCTATTCCGTGGCCTGGGAAGGCATGAAGTCCCGGCAGGGCCCTGCCGCACAGCACCCCCGCCCCAGAAGGCTCTCCGAGGGGGCGGGGCTACCAGCCTCTCACCTGGGTGGGCACGAACACTCAGCCCGAGGAACCTGGTTCAGGGGTCAGACCTCACTCCCTCTCTCCCAAGCCACCTGACCTTGGGCGTGCCCCTTCCTCGGCCCCTTGGTTCCCCATCTATGGGAATGATCGCCCCTGCGCCTCTCCCGGGAGGTTGTTGGGTAGGTTCAGTGAGACAAGATGCTGCATCGACCCAGCACACGGAGCTGGATAAGCAGGAAGAGGGCTTCAGGGGCAGGAGAGGGTCCACCCGTTTCCGCCAGCCATCCCGACGTCTCCCTGCTGCGGGCTTGGGTGCGGGGAAGCCAGGCGTCTGCAGTTCTGGCTTTCTCTCTCACCCCCGTGTGGCCTCAGGGAAGTTATTTACCTGCTTGAGCCTCCGTTTCTTTATCTGTAAACTAGAGATAATGGTCCTGTCCTTGCAAGACCGGCATACAGTTTCCATGAAAAATGTCCCTGAGAGTTGGCAGCGTGTGGCAGGGACTCCCAGCGGGACACTGGGGCAGCGGGAGCAGTCCGCCCTGGGCACCGGCCAAATGGGTACATGGCCTCAGAGAACCCTTAACAAATAATAGAATTTATTGAAAGTCGGCTTGCTCTTCATTATCTCCTCCCACCTGTAACTCTAACAGTAACAGAGATGAAATACTCCCCTGGGCTGGGGCCGGTGATGCCCACCTCCCCCCCTGCAGGGGGGCTTGCCTCTGGTCCTTGCTGTCCTTTAGTCCCCTGCACTCCCACCCAGGACTTCGCTGGAGGATGTCTCCCCCCACCCATCCCAAACTTCAGCTCCCTCCCAAACTTGTCAAAGTCTCTGGTGGCCCTTATACAGGACTGACATGGAAGGTTCTCCCTGAACTTGGGTGGGAGACTGGAAGAGGTGGGTGCATCCTCTCCTGGCCTGGAACAGAGTTACCTCTGGCCCTTTCTTCTCAGCGGTCACGCAGTGTTTTACCCTCTGCCTGCCACTCATGAGCAAAATCCCCTGGACCAGGGTGGGGCCTCCAGATAGAGACACTGAATTTAGGATTGGCTAGGACAGCTTCTTGGTCCCTGGTCTGCGGAGCCAGCAGGCTGGGCCCAGGGCAGCCGCATCATTCGCTAACTGCAGACAGCTGGGTTCTCACCCTGACTCAGCCACACCCACAGAGGGGCCTCTTTTCTCTGGACTGAAGGTGAGCCTGGCTTCCATAAGCAAGGCCCTGCTGGTTTCGCCAACTGTAAAGGAGGGACTGGACTGAGTGACTACAGAAGTCCCTTCCAGCTCTGGCTTCCGATGACTGACACTTGCAGAGTGTGTTCCAGGCTTTAGAGCACGTTTGCTCACTTTCCCTCCTGCCTGGCTCATCTCTGCATCCTCCATGGTGTTCTGGGCACACTGGAGTCCCAAGGATGCTTCTGGAAGGGTGGAGGGGCATCTAACTGCCTTTTCTGTGTCATTCGATCCTGAGTCCCTTTCCTTTAACAGAGTCCGGTGGTGGGGGAGGGGGCTTTCTGGTTTCTGCTCCCCAGCCCATCACGTCTCTCTTCTCAGCATCCATGACACCTTCCTGAAGCTCTGCCCGCCTGGGAAGCACTACAAGGAGGCGACCCTGACCATGGACCAGGTCAGCTCCCTGCCGGCGCTGAGGGTGAGTCCAGGATGGCGGGGTGGCGTGTTGTGGACTCCTGCGGACGGGCTGCAGGTGCTGGTCTCCGAGGCCTCACATGTGGAGTGGGTGGTTCGTGGGTGTGGCTGGAATGTCCAAGAGAGCTCACCAGCAGGCTGAGCTCGCCTGAGCTGTCAGAGCCCCCACGGCCAACCTTTTAGGGACCATCCCCGAGCCTTTGTCTCTGTTGTGAAAAGGCCTTGCTCTTCCCCAGGGCACCCGGGAGAGCCCAGAGGTGTCCAGTGAAAGGGCTCTCTAATCAGTCCTGAGATTTTAATTAAAATTTGTTCAATGCGTAGAGAGGCAATGTCAGGTTAACAAATCATGGTGGCAGCAGGCTTCCCGGTTTTTCATTTGGATCTCGGCAGAAAAATGCTTTGAATTTGTCAGTGTGCAGCAGAACCCGTCTTCATTTCTGTCTGGAACAAGACGCGCTGAGAGCCATGGGCACTCTTGGAAGAGAGCCAGGGGCCTGCGCGGGAGGTGCTCTGAGGGGGGCCCACGTGGGTGGAGGGGCACCCGGTCAACTAGGGCTGCAGAGTGACATGTCTTGCTCTAGGTCAGAGACAGAGAAAGAAACAGGGCTGGGGCTTGACACGGAGGGAGGAAGAGCGAAGACAGAGAACGGGAAGGCAGGTGGAGGGCGCTGGGGAGGATGCGGTTTTGGAGAGGAAAAGAGTGGAGGCCTCGAAAGGTGGAATGGTTGGATAATGTGCCTGTGCCAGGTACAGAACGGGGGGCCCTGTCCCTCTGGTCCCTCCTACTCACACGCACACCCCTCACCACCCCCACGCCCCCACATGCTCTCTCTCTCTCTTACACACACACACACACACACACACACACACGGGCTCAAACACGCATGCACATGGTGGCTGGGACTTCTCTCAGACCTGGACGCTCCACTCAGGGACCCGAGAGGCAGCCCAGGGAGACAAGGGCAAATGGGTGGGGAGGATGTCACTGGCCAGTCCCCAAATGTCTGAATGCTAAGCCTGGAAAGAAACTGAGAGACCAGCCACTCTAATGTCTGTCGAAGGCTCTCCGCCCTGGGCTTGCCTGTTGCATCTCTGGGGCCTGGAGAGGGGCCCCAGAGACCTGCCTACCTGTGGCAGAGCTTGGCCTGACGCTTAAGACCAGCCGCCAAGCTGTGCTCTCCACTTCTGATCCGAGCAGGGGGGCAGGGTGACCGCGGGTGGTCTGGGCCTGCTTGGCTGCGGTGGGCTCACCCTTTGGCAGCCGGGCAGGGGGTGGTGCAGCAGACAGGTCAGGCTGCTGTGAAGCCCACGCCCGCAGGGTGGGCTGGGATCTGGACCACGTCTGGAGCACCAGACCCCTGGGAGCTTACTCATTGGGAAGTGGCTGGAAACTGAGAGGGAGGTCTTGGGATAAGGTTACGGATTTCATGTTTCTGAATGATCATTATTTTATTTTATCATACAAATGAAAACCAGGTCATTGTTAAAAAAAAAAAAAAAACCCCAAAAAACCTGGAATACAGACAAGCCAAAATCTGATAAAAATCCTCAGGTCGCCCACCGCAAAGGATCAGTCATGGCCATCTTGCCTTATTTCCTTCCGTACTTTTTTCTGTGCAGATGTGTTTATTGGGATCACATTGACTATGTTTGTGGGCTTGTGTGGTTTTTTGTGAAATTTTGGTTACTTTGTTGCTTTTCCAACTGGTTCTGGACAACCAGAACCATCTCATGAATTGAGGACACTGAGCCGTTGTCGCACCTAGACAGACGAGGGGACAGGGCACGGGTCAGGAGCAGGAGAGCTGGGTCTGAACTCACTTGCTGGCTGTGTGGTCTTAGGCACGTTGCTTCACAAGAGGAACGACTGGGGGTCAGGGGGAGAAAATAGACCCCAACCAAAGGAAACTGGGGGGTGGGGTGCAGCACGGAGCTCGTTTTCCTGCAGGCGAAAGGCTGTCCTTGAAAAGGGACAGGCCTAGCTCCAGGTCCTTCCAGACAAACCGCTGGGTGCAAGGGCACAGTTTCTTGACAATACAGGGAGATGATACTTTCTAATCACCCAACTATGCACTGAAGGAATGAACTTCCTGTCACTGAGGGGCACCAAGTGGGGCCAACCACGCAGTTAGCTGGTGCATTCTGGCACACACGTAGGTGTCAAAGGAGAATGGACCACGTGTGAGGGTGCCCTCCTCACCACCCCCATCTGTGGTCTGGACCTGGGGCTTGGTCCTTTCTTTTGTGTCTCTACCACACTGGGTCCCAGACTTCTGACTTTCTTGGTCAGTGAAGTTCACCTCCACCCCAGACCGATCCTTTCTTTGAGGAAGAACTAGCTAGAGATGTCAACTTTCCATTTTCCCAAGTAAGGACGTTAACGAATACTTCAACCATGATCATCGCCATTTTATTTTTTTTAATGTTTATTTCAGGACAAAAAAGGTAAGAAGGATCTAATCCCAGAAGCAAGAACAGTTCTTTCCATACATATCCCTTCTTGTCCTTATTTTTTTCCCCTTTGTTTTTGGTTGTCAAGCACTTTTTCACTAACCATCACTAGTCCTCAGATGACCTTTTGTGGGTTTTAGACCTAGGACTAAAATGCCCATGTCTTTCCAATCGTGGATGAAGCAGAAAACTCGCTTCCCAAAATGAGCAAGGAGAGGCTTGCTGGGCGGTGGGGGCTTGAGCGTCTCCATGTCCCCTGAGGCCCCAAGGACGGGAGCTGTGTGACTCACAGGCCCCAGAACACATCTCAGGAAAGGTCTTCGGGATGGCCACCCAGACGGGTCCAGGCACTGCTGTCACCAGGCTCAGGGTCTCCAGTGGTCTGGGAAGAAAGTTCTGCTTTCTTAACTTGGTTTTGCTCGTGGAAAAAGGAGGTTGGTTAATAATGGGAATGGTCTGCCCTTCAGCAGAGAGCGGGGGAGACCGCGGCCTGGGCAGCAGAGGGTGGTGGGGAGAGCCTGCTGACCATGCCCTCCCTCTCCCACTCACGGGGGCTCTGTTTTCTTTTCGTCTGCTGCTCTGTTTGGTGTATTTAAAAGCGAATTAGCTCAGTGTTTCTGTTCTCGTAAATAACAATCTTGTTTTCTGTAAACACGGACAAGTAGTGTTGTGGTGCGACCGGGCTTGGGACTGTGGGTGGCAGGACCTACGGGAAGATTTTAGGGTCTCTGATGGGCTCTGCTGGAAGTGTGCACACTGAATGGGGCCACTGAGCTCCTCTGGCCTCTTCCCTGCCTTCTCCTCTGGGGCACCTGCAGGTGGGTGGTCTATGCCCAGCTCCTCCTCCCCTCCCCCTCACCTGCTATATTCTACCTGGGCATCCACTCTAAAAACATGAAGTGATTTGGAAACCTGCCTGAGGTGTCAGGAGGCCTTCCAAGTATGGCTCCTGAGGTTTCAGCTCCATGTTGGGTTCCGCGTACCCCCAGTTTTCTGAGCCTTTCTGGAGCCTGCTTATAGGCTGGGCCTCTGCCTAGAACAGCTTGCGAAGAACTCACTGCTGAGCCTTTCAGCAGCAAGAAGTCTTCATATTTATTTAGTCTCTTGAGAAATCACCAAAGTAGCAGAGGCAGGGATGGGAGCACACTTTAAAATTATTGTTATCATCATTATTTTAGATTATAAATAAAAATTATTTATGCATGCCAAGAGTCAAGTTGCCATGTGTGGGTTAGCCTCACCTTCCCTCTCCACAGGCACCATTTTCAGAATAACAAGAATCTTAGCTGATTCTTGCTATTTGCCTCTGTATCGCTAAAGAGCACACTTGTATTGCCCCTTCTCCATGTCTCAGCCTTGGACTTGCCCTTAGAGAAGAAGTCTAGCTCACCCCCGACCCCATGCTCATCCTACACATCATTCCCTCCTGCTGCCCTCCCAACATAGTTATATAATAATTTGGGTCAGATTAATGTGCATTGCTACATTATTATGACTGCATGCCCTACTCGGAGCTGAGCCGTGAGGTAGACTATGGTTAGTTTTCCCTTTCTGCACAATTTCTGTTGTTGTTGCCTTTCCTGGTGTAACCATTGTTTTTGCTTAGTTCCCTATATTATCATTAAGCCGACGCCAAACCTCTGCCAACTGTCTGAATCTCCTCTACAGGCACCCAGAAGTAACACATTGTTCGTGCATCCCATTTTCTTGGAAAGTCTTCTATTGGGGCCTTCAGGCCCACTTGAATTGGGGCCAGGTAGCCCGCTGAGCCTGGTACAGGTTGTCATTCTGGAATCTCCTTCCACCGTCATCCAGATTCTTCTCACTGCTGCTTCCATCTGCCCTCTCTCGTCTTCCCCTCCCTCCATTTACTCCCTTGTTTTGGTGGAGCACATCCTTTAGTAGCTTCCCGAATAAAGGGTGCATGCATGGAGGTAGATGCTTCGATGCCTTATATGTCTGAAAATGCCTTATTCTCCCCTCGCTCTTAATGGAGAGTTTACAGGGAGTTGAATTATAAGTTGGACATCCGTTTTCTTCAGAATTTGGAAAGCACCACTCTGTTGCACGTTAGCTTTCCCTGTTGTTATTGAGAAGGTCCCTGATCTTTTTTGTGACCCCCCGCTTTTTTTCCTGGAAACTTGTAGGGTCTTTGCTTTGGCTCCCACTATTCTGAAATCACCAACAACGGGAGTTGGTCTGGCTCCTGCTCTCCACGCACCAGCGCGCAGAGGGCACGTTCGGTGGAGCTCTCCTTCAGTTCAAGGACATTGCCATGCATGCATTCTTTCATAGCTTCTCCCCCCGTTTCCTTGTTCTCCCTGTCCGGAACGCTGATACCCGGCGTTGCACATCCTGGGTGGGTCTCCTACTTTGCATCTTCTTCTCTGTTAATTTTCACCTTCGTCTCTTGGCTCTTCTTCCTGGGAACTTTCCTCAACTTCGTCTCCAACTCTAATTTACAGTCACTTCTGCCATCATACTTTTGATTTCTAAGGGCTCAATTTTATCCTCTGTTTATTCCTATTTTTAAATATTGTCCCTTCCTTTTCTTGGGAGGTGGCATTTCCTACATCCTTCCAATCAGAAGCTTTCCTTGGATTCTCTCCTTCATTTTAATCTTGGCTAATGTAATGATAATGTGCCTTGGTGTGCTCTTCTTGGGTCCAACTTCTTTGGGACTCTCTGAGCTTCCTGGATTTCCTGGAAGTCTATTTCCTTTGCCAGCAAGAGATAAGGGGACAGTCACCTACAAAGGAGTTCCCATCAGACTGTCAGTGGATTTCTCAAAAGAGACCTTACAGGCAAGAAGGGGCTGGAAAGAAGTATTCCAAGTCATGAAATCCAAAGACCTACAACCAAGATTGATCTATCCAGCAAAATTTTCATTTAGAATGCAAGGGCAGATAAAGTGCTTCTCAGATAAGATCAAATTCAAGAAGTTCATCATGACCAAGCCCTTATTATATGAAATGTTAAAGGGACTTACCTAAGAAAAAGAAGATAAAAAAGATGAACAGTGAAAGGACAGCAAACTCACAGTTACTAAGAACCACACCTAAAACAAAAGCAAACTAAGAGGACAGCTAGATCAGGAATGGAACCATAGAAATGAAGATCACATGGAGGGTTAGCAACAGAGGAGTGGGAGGAGGAGAAGGGGGGAGAAGGTACAGAAAATAAGTAGCATAAACGGTAAGTAGAAAATAGATAAGGGGAGGGCAAGAATAGTAGGGGAAATATAGAATCTAAAGAACTTGAGACATGTGGTCATAAACTAAAGGGGAGGATGGTGGGGGAGGAGTGTGCAGGGTGGAGGGAAATGAAGGGGGGAAATAGAACAAATGTAATGGCATAATTAATAAAATGTATTTTAAAAAATAAAATAAATTAATGCAGAAAAAAAAAAAGAAGCCTTCCTTGGCTCTCTGGTAATTGCTCATCCTGAGAGTGGGGCGTGGTCACTAAAAAGTTGTTTTCCAAGCTCAAGTCCCTGGGTGGGGTTTATTGACTGGAGCTGTCCTCAAGGGTGAGCCGAGGGGCCACTCCATGAGGACGCTGCAGAGAAGATGGAGCAAAGTCCTGGCCGCCAGTATTCTGGAGCCGAGTGGGGAAAGAGGGCCGAGGTGTCTCCGACAGTGTGTGGGGGTTGAGTCCTTCTCCAGCGCTCGGCTGTGGCGGACGCCCCCAGAGCAGACCGCCTCTGTCACCCTCATCCCAGAGAACAACTTTCCAATCTGCTGCCGGGGCCGGGGCCGGGGAGGGACAACCGCCCCACAACATGGAGCAGCCTGGAGGTCCAGGGCCCCAGCTGCTTTTTTGGGCTTTCAGCCTCTCTCCTTTCCAACGACCTCTGACCTCTGTTCCCAGTGTGACCTGGTGCTTCCAGTTCCAGAGCCTGTCCAGGGTTCGGGGTGTAGAACAGGTTAGCACTCACCTCTCCCCACTGCGGGCACAGGGACACACTCTCTTGTGTCTGCTTGGTCCCCACTCAGCCATCTGCTTCCCTTGTGTGTCACTGTGTGACTGTCCCTGTTCTCTTGTGTTCTCTCTCTCTTTGCAGGTCAAGCCCCTAAAGATTCCCTTTACCTGAGTTTTACTGAGTGTCAGAAAAAAACAGAAATAGACGCCAGGGTTTAACCTGTCATCTTTATGGAGGAACCACACCCGCATCCCCGATGCTCAGGAAAAACCTCCCCAACACCCACTCCTGGTCGCCGCCACCTCTGAGCCCCCCACACAGACAGCGGCTGCCCAGGGCTTCCCTGTGGTGCCCTCCCTGCTCAGCTTCCCCAACGCTTTGCTTGGCTGCATCCTCAGAGCCTTGCTCCCTGCTGACCAGTCCCCACACCACGCTCCTCCTTCCCTGGGGACCCTTGAGAAACGTTGCCTCTTGTCCTGTTGATTATCAGAAGGAAATTTCCAGGGATAAGAGACATTTTTCTGAGTCTGATGAATAGGGGTTCTCACACCTGGTTCTCATTCATTCACCCCATAAGTAGTTACTATGCACTTCCAATGCATTGTGCGCTGGTGGAGGTTTGGGGGGCTTAGAAGGCCTTTTCTTAGGAAATTCAGGGTCGAGAACAAACGGGGGAATCACAAGCCTTGGGACTTTACAGAGTTTATTCTTGGCCCCAGTGGCTGGCACTGGGGCCCCGAGAGGCTCACCCAGGCCACCTGGTGGGCACAGCCCCTCCTAGAAAGACACCTTTGTCATGCTCTGCCAGCGTCTCCTCTCCACTTCTCAGGATGCTGAGTGGCAAGTCTGGGGACAGCACCCCTCCCCGAAGGCCCCAGAAGGACCCTCCTAGTGCTGTACCACAGCTGAGCCAGGCCAGCACTTGGCAGTCAGGCACCTACATAGACTCTCCCAGCAGCCCTTGGCTGGCCGAATTATTATCCACGTTGACAGCTGGGGAAGCAGAGGGTCAAAGCGGGTAAAGCAATCTGGCCAATGAAAACTCTGCTATTGTAAGTGACTGTCCTGCTTCATCTTGGAGAGCCGTGGGCTGGGAGGGGTCCCGGAGGCCTTTGGGCTCCTGAGCCCCTTCTCTGTGGGTGAGGCCACACCTGGAGAGACCCTGGGTCCTCCTGTCTGTCTGAGAGGAGGTTGCGGTGGGAAGGGGGCGGCACCTGGACTCTGGGCATCTTTTGATTGGTTTTGTCAGGACCCGTTCATGCCACCTCCTCACTGCACCTCCCAAGAGTGGGCAGGCTTTTACAGATGAAGAAACTGAGGCCCAATGACAGGACGTGACCACACAAAGTCACAGGGCCCATCAGAGGCTGACCGAGGATGGAGCCCAGGCTCCCCTCTGCAGCCTGGGGTCTTTCCACTTCCAGCATGTCCCGAGGGAGCTCTGAAGTTTGATCCCTGTGAACAGCCAGCCTGCCCACTCCTAACAGCCACCTCTGGGCTCCCATGAGCTCAGGGCAGTTCTCTGAGTATGTCGTATTCAGCCAGCGGGCGTAGAACCAAGCACGCAGGGAAGGCAGCATGCGGAGAGGGTATCTGGTCACCTAGAGCCAGGCCAGGATAGCTGGGCCCAGAGATAATCCTCAAGCTGTATGTAGGCCACAGCTGGGGCCCCTCCCTCACCCTCAGACACGCTCCCTGGCTTGCTAAAAATAGAAGCAGATTGCATGGTTGTAGCAATTCTACTTTCCAGTCCCAAATGTCCACTGCCATTAGTCATGTGCTTCTTGGTTACCAGCCCTGTTTGTGCTCCGCCTCATTTGGGTCTCACCACAGGCCTGGACAGCACAGCAGAGTTTCCCCACCGACAGATGAGGAAACTGAGTCTGTGAGAAGTCAGCAGCTCTATGCAAAGCCACAGAATTGCAAAAAATACATTCGCACCCAAGACCTGCATGTTCTTCTCCATACTTCTCCATCTTCTGGGGAGAATGACAGATCACCAATCAGATGACATGTGTGTGGATACATGTCTACTTGTGTGTACCTGTATGTAGCCGGGGGAAAGGAAGAGAGGAGGAGGGTGTGGCCTGGACTATTGGTGATTGAGGGGCAACAGCTTTTCCCATCTTTAGCTGGGACACCCACCGGAGCCCACCCTTGGGCAGGCAGATCTCATATGTGTGTGTCTCGTGTTTGGGGGAGGCCTGTGGTCAGGCACCCAGTTCATTTTGGGAGGGTCCCTCTCAGAGCCCAGCCTCTCAGGCTTCTGTGGCAGGCCTGGGACTTGTCTGATTCCCAAGTCCCCAAGCCAGGCCTCGTCCCTACTGCCCTGACTCCTGAGTGGAACACACATTCACTGAGAGAGAAGGGAACAAAAGGCCAGGTCTGCCAGGGCTCCCACCCGAGGCCCCACCTCACAGGCCCTGGGGTTCCACGGAGCCTTGCGTCCCATCGGAGGGAAGCCTGCCGGCTCCTTGAGCTGACCCAGCAGTTCCCCAGATGGGGCCGGTGACTTCCGCTCTCACTCACCCAGGGCTGCAGCCATGGCCACCTCTGTCCTTTCAGCAGATATAAGTCAGCTGGCCTCGTCCCATCCTCCCAGCTGGCCTTGTTTCTGGGCTGTGCCTGGCACTGTGCTGGAATGTCACACACATCATCTCATTTAATCCTCAAAGTAACCCAAGGAAGCAGGGAGTTATCCTCACTCACAGCTGGGGAGCAGGGGATCAAAGGGGTTAAGCAACTCATCCATATCCTACAGCTAATGAAAGGCGGCAGAGTCTCAACCTCCAGCACCGCCCCCCCCCAGTGGGAGGGTCCCTGATTCCCTGATGCAGAGTGAGAGCTGGGAGGGCAATTTGGCAGCTGGCTCACTCCCTGCATTTTCAAGCATCATTAGATCTTTTTCTGACAACTTCATCAGTTAGCAGGGCTCAGAATTGGCAAAAATCCTTATTTAGACATTCAGCCAAAGAATTAAGAAGTGGTTGGTTTCAGAAAAAGCTCAGTGATGTAGGACGCAGTCTGGGCTCTGGCCTGAGCAGTCAGCGGCAGAGCGGTGGGGTCTGGCCTCTGGCCTCCCTCCCTCAGCAGTGGCCTCAGGCACACTGCTGTCTTCCGGGCCTCAGTTTCCTCATCTGCCAGGTGTGTTGCGCCTCTGGGACAGGTGGTTAGGAAAGCCTGAGAGGTGGGGAAGAGCTCTGGCTTCTGGTTTTAGCTTTTCCTTCCTCTGGCTGAGTGGTCTTGGGCCAATTCTTTCCTTTTTCTTAGCCCCCACCTTCTACCTGAAAGCCAGGGCAAGACCCAGTTGACCTGTGGCTGTGAGCTGGGAACAGGGAGGGGCGGGGTGGAGGGAGCCTGCAGGAATGGCCTTGGCAGCCCCTCCCTCAGTGCATCTAGGTGGGAGATTCTGCACCTCCCAGTGACTGCCTCTGGGTGGCACCTCTAGAAGGAAGGCAACGCGGAAGGACTCTCCAAGGCTTGCCTGGTACAATTTGCTCAACCCATAGTCCATGTTGCTGTCCAGGGCCAGGAGCTAGAGGGCCATTTGTCTTCATTAGTGCAGAGTTGGAGCATCCCCCTGCTGCCTCATCTGTCATTCCTTAATCAGACCCTCTCGTTGACCTTGGGATGTAGCTCCGTTATTGACTTCAGTTCATGGTGGGGAATATTCAGGCCTGGAGTAACCCAGTGAGTTACCCACAGACTCCCAGCTGGTGTCCGGCAAGGGCCAGAGTCAGGCCAGGACCGTTCAGCACCAGTCCGGCTCTCCTTGCTTCTTGCCATGCTTCTTATTTCTGGGAGGCATTTCTCCCCCACCCAAGTCCACTTGGACTTCTAACGGACTCTGTCAATGAGCAACAGTTTCCCTGTAAGCTCCCAAGAGCACGACCCGTCGCCCTTGCCTGGAGCACCTGAGAGGTAGCTTGGTGCCGTGGAAGGGCAGTGGGCTCTTGGACCCAGGTGGGCCTGAGTCTGGATGTTTCGGGCAGGCACCTCCACTCCAGTCCTCAGCGTCCTCACCCCTAAGATGAGAATGACAAGTCCCCTCTTCAGGGCTTGTCCGGGACTCTGTGAGTGGGTGTCCCAGCCCTCCCTAGGTGCACCCGGCATTCATGGCTCCTCCCAGTGAGAGGCAAGAATGGCCGGCCCGGTGCCGGATGAGGAAATGGAGGCTCTGGCGGCAGGATGGGCGGCAGCGCCGGCAGCGCCGGGGCTGGGCTCCCTTGGGGCGGTGGCTCCACTGGGAAATGTTCACGTGGCAGAGGTGAGAAGTGAACCAGGCTTTCCTTCCAGAAGTGGAACCTCCTCCTCCGGCTGCAGATGACACTGATGGAATCATTTAAAAGTACCGCTCGTACTCGAATTCCCTAGCGGCACCGAGGGAACAGGCTGCAGAGGGCTTGGGGACATGCTTGTCCAGCACACTGGTCCCAGTCCTGTGCTCTCAGAGCACAAGACAAACAAACTCCATCTCAGCTTTTTGAGGTCCTGGTCCCCAGGGCTCTTCCCAGCCTGCTGGCTGAGGCTTTATTCCACTCGCGTCTTTTCTGATAACTTCATCTGTGCCCCCAGAGACCTCAGACTTGTTTAAAAATAGAAAAGTAAACAACATTGTTCCTGGAGTGTCCCCTCCCGCTTTGGGGCCTCCTAACGAGGTGCTGGCCGGGCTGGCCGGGGCTCTGTTCCCAGGATTTTCGACCCTCGGCAGGCCTCGGGCACGCCGCCGCCACCGCAGGGACAAGGCGCCCTGCAGCTCCGAGGGTTTCCCGGTGGCATGAGTGGCTGGCGTGGGGGCCGTGTGGGCTGCCTGCCTGGAGCTATGGGCCACTGGGGCTCCACACAGCTGGGGTACAGGGACATAGTCACCCAGGCCCCAAAGGGCAGGCCAGGGGCAACACAGGCCCAACCTCAGAGGGGCCTTCCTGAGACCCGCCCCTCCTCTTGGCTCTGGCCTCAGCCCCTAACAGAGCCATAGGCTCCTTCCATGTGCAGGGCATGTGGTGAGGACACCAGGACTCAGCCCCTCAGGTCTCGCAGGCTCATCAAGCTTGTTGTTGAAAGTCTGAGAGTGGAGTTTGTGGTGTGTATATGACCTCAATTTTCCCCTCTGAAAAATGGACCTAATGAGAGCAGCCCTGCCTACCCCAGAGGGTTCTTTCAGAGACTGGATGAGAGCAGATGTGAAGAATGTAATATTACTCAACCATAAAAAAGAAGAAAGTTCTACCCTTTGCGATAGTATGGATGGACCTGGAGAACATTATGCCAAGTGAAAGAAGCCGGTCAGAGAAAGACAAATACGTTTCACTCGTATGTGGAGTCTAATGAACAAACTGAACTAACAAGGAAAATGGGGACAGACTCATAGATGGAAAGCAGGCTGACAGCTAAGTGGGGGGAGGGGAGGGGTGAAGGGATTGAGCAAAAAGGAAAAAGGACTCATGGACATGGACAACAGGGTGGCAATTGTGGGGTCGGGGTGGTATAAGGGGACCACATGGTAATGGGAAAAACTACAATAAAAAAAAAGAATGGGTGTGAAAAAAGCTAAAATGCTTCAGGCAGGTGATTTTGAACAACATGCACAGAGGAAGAGCAGGGGGCTATGCACTCAGGCAAGTATTTGGAAAAGTACACAGACCAAGAGAGGAACCACAACCTTCTTCCACTGAACCTCCAGCATTTTCCACCAGGCTGAGCAGGACGAACTCATCCTCCAGCCGCCCACGGGTCTGGGAGCAGAGTCCAGCTCTACCTGGGGCCCAGCCTTTGGTGAGCCGATTACAAAGCAGAAAAGAGAAACAAAAATTTCTGCTTCTCCCCCCCTGGGGAGGAAAGCTTGTCTGCTTGCTTAGCAAATTGTCTCTGGAGCTACTTTTTTAACTTGCTTTTTATTTATTGTTAAAATACCATGTCAGCATTAAAACACATTTTCTAAAAGTAATTCCTTAGCACCCAACCACCCTAACAGAAGTCGTCATTTTCTGTTTTCTTTTGTCACGTAGCCCCTGAGGCACACTTTGTTTCACGTCACTGTAGATAGAAATATAATTTTATTTTGTGCTTTTTTTCCCCATTAGGCATAGATTTTTTTTAATGTTGCTACATGGTCTGTGTAATTATCACTTTAATGGTTGCATAATTGCATTGCGCTCTGATTTACTAAACCATCCTGTCCTGCCTGGACATTGACATTGTCTCCGGTTGGAGATTGTTATTATTTTTTTGCTTCTATAAATAATTCAGCAATAAACATCCTTATATATTATTATTTTCTCCTCCCCCTCCTTCTTTTTAATTTAGATTTCCAGATTCTCCTTAGAGGCATTAGAAAGACAGGGTTGTCCACTCTGGGAATTTGAACTATGTAACCATTAAAAGATAATAATACTGACTATGTAGCAACATGGAAAACATTTACGTCCCAAGGGGAATAAAACAGCTCAATATTTTAAAACCTGGCCTCTTAAATACCCTTAATCCACAAGGATGATGAAAGATAGAGCGTTTGTGACACATCGCTCGAGACCTCTCTCCACGTTGACTTAGATGCCTAAGTCACTTTGTATGTGGTTTTGCAATCAGCACTAGTGCCCAGGTTGTGGTCCAGTCCATTTTCTCCATCCTCCTGAGGGTATTGCTGGAGCACATCCCCAGCTGTGCCGAGTGGCAGGGGCTGCTCTCTGGGCATCTCCTGCTGACTCTGTGGCCTGCCCAGCCCCAGGCCTCCTCCTGCTGCACCGCAGTCCAGCTGCAGTGGTACTGTCCTGGAGGGAGCTGCTGTGGGCCCGGGTGCAGAGCTCCACATCACTTCTGTGGCCCAGCCCTGGCTCCTCCTGCCACCCCCACCCAACGCCAGGATTCACAGGACGCTTTTCACTCCTGCCCTTGGTCCTCTCTGAGCTGGCACGGACACCAGTCACAGCAGGCACCTTGGCGCGCAGCCTGGACCTGCCCGCTGACCCAGAAGCTCGACACCTCCATGTGCATTTATTTTTCCCACTTTGATGTGGCATCTTCCTGGAACACACTCCATGCCAAGAGCTCAGGTTTGAGTGTCAGGCAGATCTGGGGTCAAGTTCCCGCTCTTTCTCGGACTTAGTTATTTAACCTCTCTGCTCACTGCTTTTCTTTATCTATACAGTGAACTTGCTGGTGCCTACTGTTTGGGTTGACATGAAGGATAAGTGGGATAACACGGGGGCTGTGGCTGGCACAGCACTGGGTATATCATGTTTAACAAGCACCCATTCCTCTCCTTCCTGCCTGACCCTCTTGGGCCCGAGGGGAAGTGTGAATCTAGCATGACACAGAGGTCCGAGCTGCTGGGGGGCGCTTATTGAATGCCTAGGGAGCAATGCATCGTGCATTGGCTGGCTGGTGGGGCCCTCAGCAGCCAAGTGCACCCTGCTGGGGGTGGGCCATTGTTCCCAGGACACAGGGGCAAGGGACGGAACAGGAAATTGAAAGTTTCGAATCGTCAATAGTCTAAATAATGCTGGGGACTGACACAAAAAGGGAACTTTGAATTGTTTCATTCATTTTATAGTGTTTAAAGGGTCACTGGCAAAGGGAGAGCATGTGAGTGGTCCGAGATCAAGGAGCTGTGGTGTGAGCCCGGTTCAGTCCCTATCAGCCGATCCAAGTGCAAGGCGAGATCAATCAACTGTTGCTGCTGAGATGTGTTGATGGAAGAGAATTTGTCTTGAGGCAAAGATATACATCCTCCAGAGTTCACAGGGGACACGTTCCCAGGGTGCTCTAGGGTGGGTGTCCCTGAACAGCTGCGAAGCAGCCCCGACACCATCCGAGAGCCCCTCCTGCTTGCAGACAGGAAGGCGACTTATAAACAAACAGCAGGCACAGGCCGCCTGCCTGGGCTGCCCTGGGTGACCTCCTCACACTAGTTAACAGTTTCCTGCTTTGCACGAACTGCCTTTAAAGTGCACCTACAGATTGTGTTTTAACAGGTTTTTATAGGGGTGGTTTGGAACGCTGTTTGCATTTTCCACAGAAAAACCTATAAACTGTTGTTAGGTTCTCAGCCAGAGCCACAAGTTGATGGTGCCATATGTCAAAATAGTGAAAATAATGCTCATGAGCCCAAGGCACCTGGTGGCCTTCCTGCCCCGGAAAATTGAAAAATTGGGTTGAAATAGCTGCAAACTGCCTTTCCTCTGAGTCTAGGCCCTTTGGGTGCAAAGAGCCCTCCCCTAGGCTTCCGTTCTTTCTGGGGAGGGGAAGGGTGCCCACAAGGGACAAGCACTGTACAAATTCTGCTCAGCACTGCTGAAGGCTGGGGTGGGGGAGGTGGGTATCTGGGAGGGTGCCATCCTGGAGCATTTGCCGCCACCGTCTCCTCTCCCCTCCCTCTTCCACGTGTCCTCCTTACCTGCACCTCCTAGGAGTCCCCACCGCGCCCTTCCCAGCCAGGAAGAGAGCTCCTCTCTCGTCCTGGCCTCCTAGAGCACAAAGGTCTTCCTGCCCACAGGCCACACCTCCCCACGTGCAGTTGTTTCCTCTTTCTCCTGGTCCATCACTAAAGCAACAAAGTCACAGCACCGAGCTAGAGAGCCCTACAGCCAACAACAGCGCTTCGTCTGGTGCTCTGGGGAGGTAGTGGTGGTGTTTGTTTTTATCAGAATGGCCAAGATAGTGAACAGAGCATTTCCTAAATAAATCTGGCTGAAATCGGAAGAGGGAAGCAAGGGGGGAAAAGAGCTCAAGGGCTTGTTTGTAGGAGGGGAAGCTTGTGAGGTGTCTGTGCAAAACCAAGGTTTTCAGGTTGGGGTCGGCCCAGGGGCGAGGTTAGATGTTGGTCCGTGCGTACACCACTTCCTGCACTGCCCCCCACCCCGTTCCCACCCATGTCCTCACTGAGTGGGAGACTGTGTCCTGGAGGGAACAGTGTGGCCAGGGGTGGAGCGTGCGTGTGCGCAGCGTTGCCTCTGCCATTTGTCAGCACTTTGACTTAGTGTCATCTAAGGATCGGCTACATAAGAACCACCTGGGCAGTTTGCTAAGAAGCAGACTCCTGGGCCCTGCCCCCAAAGGTGCTGTTCAGAAAGCCCAGGATGGGGGTTGAGGGCTGTGAAGTCTGATTAAAGCTCCCATGGGGCCCTGGCTGGTGTAGCTCAGTGGATTGAGCATGGGCCTGCGACCCAAACAACTGCAGTTCGACTCCCAGTCAGGGCACGTGCCTGGGTTGCAGGCCAGTTCCCAGCAGGGGACGCAGGAGAGGCAACCATACGTTGATATTTCTCTACCTCTCTCCTTCCCTTCCCATCTGAAGATAAGTAAGTAAAATCTTTAAAAAAAAAAAAAAAAGCTCCCACGGGGCGCAGACACTCAGCAGGTGTGTCTGCTTCTCTGTGATTGGCTCTTCTCAGCTGCAGAGTGAGGCTGCGCTCTGCCCCCTTCTCACCCCCTTCTCGTGGGAGCTGCTCTTCAGAGGCCCCTGGAGGCCTCCCAGGGAGGTGATGCCTCTGGCCACAGTCTGCAGCCGACCCTGCGGAAATGCTGGGCTGTGGGTGCTCACTGGAGCCATAACTACCATTTCTGCTGCCCATTGGCAGGCAGGGTGAGCTCCTGGCAATACATAGTAGGCCCAGGTAACCAGTTTACTGAGGGGCTCCAAATTTGTCACTTGGCCCAGCGCCCGAGGGCGCAGGTAGGAAGACAGTGAGTTGAGAGTGGGGTTGCTAACTGTAGCTGCATTTAATAGGGGCCTGCCAGTGCCAAGTACGATCTCACTGGATCCCCAGAAACTTGACGAGCAAAGTTACGATTCTGCCCATTTTACAGATGGGAAAAAGGAAAGGCTCAACCATCTGCCCAAGGTCACACAGCTTGTTAGGTTGCTACTCTTGTTACTCAGAAACCTGAATATTGTTTAAGGTGCTTCTAGACACTAGAGAGTTGCCAGTGGTAATGTACAAATGCGAACACACACTTATCTATCGGGTAACTTTTGTTTCTCCTATAAGAGATTCGATTAACGAGTGAGGGGACAATTGGTCTTTTTGGTTCCTTTTGGCTCCTTTTTCTTTTTTGCTTTGGGATGTTGCACTACTGAAAAATTGAGATTGTCTAAAATCCAAAGGCTGCAAGATATCCGAATCTTGTAACTGTCAAATAAAAACGTATTATACTAACTTTTCAGAGTCAGTCTGACTCCAGAGCCTCTCTGCTCCTTCCACTCCCCACCTCCAGGCCCCTGGACCATCCCCAAAATCTCAGGCGCGCAGGACTCTGAGCTCCTCTGGGCTAGCAGGTAGCTCTTCTGGAAGGTCCCTCGGGGCAGGGGCAGGAACAGGAATCTGTGGGCCTAGAATTCAGGGAGAGACTGCTCTGGTGGGTCCCAGCCAGGTTCAGGACACGTGCTTCTGTGGATGTTTAATAATATTTAACATTTTTACTGCCTTTCTCCCCTACTTGTTCCATTAGCAATCTGCTTCCAGCTGCCAGCAGGACACATCCTCAGCCTGTCCCTGCCAACCCATCTGTCACTATGAGACAGCTCGCATAAGGGCCTCTCTGTTTTTCGACTTCAAGAAGGTTGTACATCCAGAACACTAAGGCTGTCCCTTTCTTATAAACACTGGCAGGAAGGATGCCTCTGAGGCCTGGCCAATGACGGCAGTGCATCCCCCCAAGTGAATTTCTCATTCTCCACCCTCCCTGTTCCCAGTTCCCCTGAAATGAGAATGCCACAGACCAATGTGGACCTTGGAGGAGTTTCGGGTTCAGGTTAAGCCTCACCGCTACCCGCTCCTCCTCAACAATTGTATTCATCCAGGTAAAACCTGGGCAGCCTGGAAGGGGTGAGGGGAGAGCTGGCAGGCGTGTGAAGAAGGGAGGGAAGCCCTGGCCCAGAGTGTCTCCCTGGGTCCCACAGCACCTTATCCCCTGCCTGAGTTGCCCCTGGCTCTGACTTTGCCCCTGTCCTCGAGTTGGTTTCTCCTGGGCTCTTAGCCATCCTGCCTTCCAGCAGCTCTACCCTGTCCCAGCTCTTGTCATTTCACTTTGCCTGTACTTAATCTGGACACTTGTCCCCAACAGTCAGTGTCAGGGCCTGAGTCCCACAGAGGACAGAGGGGGTGTCTCCATCACTTGGGGGCCCCAGGACCCCCACATGCCTGGCACACAGTAACTCACCTTGTGCATTTGCTACAAGAATGTGAAGTTCAGGTCAGGAGCTTTTTGTCCTTCCATCCCCAACTGAGGAGGCCACATCCTTCAGCTCTCCTGGTTTGTTCTCTGAGCAGCTGCCTCAGGGTAATGCCTTGAACCTGACTGCTCTGGGTGTGCAAAAATGTGATTTTGAGGTATTTTCTTTGGGGGGAAAGTCAATTAAATACCCAGCCGAGCCCAGCGCAATGCCGTAGACAAAGCGCTGCCTCGGGAGTTTGAGTCCTCCTTCTCCTGGGCTCCAGTCTCCTCTCTCTGTGAAGTAAAGTGGTAATATCTATCCTGCCACCTGTCCACGAGGTAGTCACAGGGGAACCCAATGCCTTGCACACAGTAGGTTCTCATGCATGCGGGGTTGGCGGGCTGACTGAATGACTCCGACTCAACACTGCCACCTTCTGGTAGAGTTTCTCTAGTGCTGAAGGGTGACTGGGTCTACACCAACAACTAGGAATTTCTCCTCTGCAAGGGGGTGAAAGAGGGGCCCTGCCCATCTGTTCTCAGTTTAGCCCAGAAGCTCCATCCACCTCTGCTTTCCAAGCCACTGCCCCCAGTGACAAGCTCATCGATGTCCCCAGGGGCAGCCACTTCCTAGGTGCCAGCAGCCCCGGAGCCCTCGGTTAGAATCGTCTCCAATCGTCTCCACCTGACAGACACGGAGTTCTGCTCCTTTCCCCCAGTGATGAACTCCCACCAAAGGACAAAGGACTTTTAAAAAAAAATTAAATAAACTTTTAATCCCTTCTTCTCTAATAAAAGCACTCACTGCTGTTCATTTCCCTGTAGTGTGTGTTTATGTACACTGCTTTCCCTGAATACCACAGATTTTGATATGCTCTTTTCATTTTCATTTAGTTCAAATTATTTTCTAATTTCCTTGTGATCTCTTTGACTCTGAGGGTTTTCAAGATATCTTTTTATTACTGATGTCTGATTTGATTTTGTTGAGGTCAGGGAACATACTTTGTATGATTTAGATCCTCTTCAAGCTACCAAGACTCAGCAGATGGGCTATCTTGGTAAGTGTTACAAGGGCGCTCGAAAAAAACTGTGTGTACTCCCACGCTGGGTGTTCAGTAAAGTGTCAGGTAGCTCAGGTTGGCCGATAGCCTCTTTAGGTAGTTTACATCCCTAACGATTTTGTGTTCTACCCTTCCATCACTTATTGACAGACGGATATTAAATCTCCAGCTATACATGTGGATCTGTCTCTTTGAAAGAATTTTAAAATGAGGAGAAAAGGGTCTGCATTTACTCACATATTTATCATTTTGGGTGTTCTTCATTCCTTGTGTAGAGTTATGTTTTCTTCTGGTATCTTTCTTCTCCCTGAAGAACTATTTTTAAAATATATAATTTTTTAAGCTCTAGTTTGCTGCTGCTGAATTCTCTTAGGTTTTATTTGCCATAACTAAGAAAAAGAAAAAGCTCTTTTTGCCCTTAGTTTTGAAAGATATTTTTGCTGGGTATAGAACAATAGGATGAAAGCGTTTCTCTTTTGCTCTGTTTCAGAAAGCTGAGGATTTTGCTTCATTGTCTTTTTGCCTTGCTCAGTGTCTGACAAGACGTCTAGCGTCATTTTATCCCCTCCCGAAAAATAATTTCTCTTCACTACTGGTTTTTAGCAACTTAGTTATGCTGTGCTGTGGTGTGTTTTCATTCGAGAGTTCTACTTAGGTTTTGTTGAGCCTCTTGCACCTATGGGTTTATAGTTTTCTTCATTATGCTTTTTTCAACGTCCTTAAGCATATGTAGTGTATTTATAATCATTTCAGTATGTGTGACTGATTCTTCTATCATTTGGGTCCTTTTTGGGTCTGTCTCAGTTGATTTTTCTACTGGCTGTGGGACTTGTTTTCCTATTTATTTATTTTATTTATTTATTTATAGAGAGAGGGGAAGGGAGGGAGAAAGAGAGGGAGAGAAACATCAATGTGTGTTTGCCTCTCACACGCCCCCAACTGGGGACCTGGCCCACAACCCAGGTATGTGCCCTGACTGGGAATGGAACCAGAGGCCTTTCAGTTTGCAAGCTGATGCTCAGTCCACTGAGCTACACCAGCCAGGGCTGCATGACTGGCAATTTTTTATTGGTTGTTGAACACTGTACATTTCATATTGTTCTGTACTCAGTTTTGTTGTATTTATTTAAATGTTAGTGAGTTTTGTTCTTGGATGCAGTTTCATTACTCTAAATGAATTTAATCCTTTGTAGACTGGCTTTTAAGATTTATTGGAACACATACTGTATATCTTTCTTAAGATACTTTGGTACCTTAATTAAGACTAATAATAAATTAAAACTGGTGGAACACTACTGACTAGTTACAGACTTGGTTTGGATTCGATCACCTTTCTCACGGATGCCCTTCATCTGTTCCAGGGCCCCCTCCGGGATCCCACGCTGCGTTTGGTCCTCAGCCTCCGCAGTCCCCTCCTATCTGCGGCAGTTTCTCTGTCTTGTCTTTCTCTATATTTTGGAGAGTGCTGGCCGGGTATTTTCAAAGAACACACTCAGTCTGAGTCTGTCAAATGTTCTCTTGATCAGACTGGGGTTGCGGATTTATGTGATAAATACCACAGAGGAGAAGCGCCCTGCTCATCACGTCCTGTCGGGGGACACAAGATGTCAACGTGACTTATTACTGGTGACATTACCCCGGAGCACTTAGTTAGGGTGGCAGTCCAGGTTTCTCTACCACAGTCACTCAGCGGAGAGAGCTGGCGCCGTATTTACGTGCACTCACCCACACACAGCGCACACCAGTGCTTACACCAACATTATCTCTGTGTGTTGATGCCTGTGAGAACGTCCTGATGTCTCTGACCAAACCAGCACCAGGTCGAGCCTCCTCCCCTTACTTATTTGTAACATCTTTTTGTGACAATGAGAAACTTGGCTCCTTGGCTCCTATTACCTGTTATTTGTGTGCCTATTTGTTCAACCCCAGCATCCACATGGTTGCGGAATTGCCAATACAGGTCTCTGTGAGAAACAAAACTGCCAGCTAGAGTGCGTTGTTGGTTTATGGTTCTTTCTGGCTTTAGACTTAAGAGTACCCAGTTGAAACACCATTTTCCAAAATTACGCGGTCAGTTCCTCTTTGCCAGTTCCTCCCAGGAAGGCTTGCCATGCATTTGTAGTACAGTGACTAGTATTTCTCACGGTCTGCGTCTCATCCTGGGCTCACTAGCATCCTGGGTTTTTTCATTTTCATTTGTTTATTTCGTATCCAGTAAAGTCCACCCATCATGGTGCAGAGTTCTGTGGGCTCCCACAAGTGCACCGAGGTGTGGATCCGACACCGAGGGTCCTGTTCTCGGCCCCTGGTATTTCCGTGTGAAGCTCCAAATCAGCTTGTCAATTTTCACAGTCACCTGCTGGAGGACTTCACCTGGAACCACAGTAGCTCTGCAGATCGACTCAACATCATAATGTTGAGCCTTCTAATCCCTAAATATGGTGTGTTCGGGGCAGGTCTTCTGAAGCACGAAAACACAAGAGACCTTGTGACATCCTTCTCCCAGGACACAGGGTCTGGACACCTGACCTTGCACAAAGCCATGCAGGGTCTTTCAGGCCCCTCCCCCAGGAACCTGAGGTCTCCCCTCCGGACCTGGGAGGGACTGGCCTCTTCTGTACCCCCCTCTCTGTCCATCCCTTCTCTGGACAGGTGCTCTACATCTGCTTTAAAAAATTAAAAATATAAACATTAATCATATCATTTTGAAAAGTTGGTCACAGCTAAAATGAACAAAAATAAAGCATTATTCAAAAATAACAAGCATTAAAAATGAAGAAAGCTTCATTAGCAATAAGAAATTTGAAACGGAACGATGCTGTTCTATTTTTTTTAAATGAGACCTTAAAAACCGAAGTGCATCAGTGACGTCATTATTGAGTCACTAGCGTATTTTTGTGTGAATTTTTTCCAGCAACTGTCAAAGCTCTTTTTTGACTGTGTGCTAGTTGGAGAAATAGAGAGGAGATATTTTTGAGCTAAGTCCAAATAGTTTCCCTCTGACTTTCATCTTCAAATCAAATCTCTTGTTCGATAACTTTGAGAAGATCTTTTAAAAAACATTCAGGACTTTTTTTTTTTTGCTAAGACTGCGATTATTTTATTGTCAACAAACTATAGTTTCTGTTTTAAAAAAAGATCGCCAGCCTTTGGGGTTTGTTTCCACCGTGTTTAGCTGTATCCTGCATAGACAGAGGTTTGCACTGCTGAGTTACCTGTATAAATTTCCACACTGACATGTTTATGTTCTCTTGTGCAGAACGCCTTCACACTGGGGTGCGTGTTATTCTTCAGAGGAAAGCGTTGCTCCATCGGTTGTCATCTTCTTCCTTCTCCAGAGGATGACAGACTTCTCAATGAGTGTGAAATTGAATGCAGATTATCGCTCTCTGGCTAGATCCCAAAATGCATTGGTTCAGATTTCAGGCTGTTAAAGTAATAGCCACAAAAGCCTGGAAAAACCTGTGATTACTAATGAGCTCACGCCCTGCCCTGACTCTTCCCAGCTGTTCTTGGGTCTGCTGGTGCCTGAGCTGGAGCCCAGGACACTGGCGGAGCTGGCATTGGCTCCGGACAGAGAACAGGGTGAGGCATGAAGGTGGCATCTCTCAGACCCTTAGAAACTCCTCGCAGCAACGCTGGTGTCCCTTTGTGAAGCTGCATCTGCACTAAGGCTGCCTCATCACTGCAGAAGTCTGGGCCCTGGGGTCTCCCTCCTGGAAGTGGGAAGGGGGTAGCCTGGTGAAGAGAGATGCTGCTGCCATTGTTGGAACAGAGACAGCCTCTGGACCCTCTCCTGGAAGGTGCCTGCTTGGCCCCAGGGTCTGTACCAGCCATCCCTTAGTCTCCAGGGCCCAGACATGGCTCTGGGGACCCAGCCTTAGCCCTCCCAGGAACAGGGTCCCCTGCTCCTCGCTCTGGCTCCTCCATCACTCCCCAGCCTGATGGCTCCTTGTGGCCTTCACCTCGAGCTCTGGACTTCTCCCTCCCACAGCATAGCGCAGACAGCCGCCGCCCACCAGGCAGAGCGCTCACAGGCACCAGCCACTCCCTCCACTTCTGCTGAGGCTCTGTCTCTGCGGTTTGTGTCAAAATTGTTTAATGAAAGGAAAGATTTGAAGATGGTTCCACCGCCAAGGCTTTCCACATTTTGATGGTCACATGCTCTGCCTCCATCACCCCCTTTTTCTTCCATGTTTATTTGCCACAAGGCACAAAGGTGGAAACAGTGCCAGGCAGACTCAGGCGACCTGGGTCTGAGGCTGGGTGACCTGGGGCAAGTCGCTCTCTGCCTCCAGGCTGCATTCACACACCTGAGACGGGAGGGGTGAGCCCAGACCAGAGGTCTCCAGACGTTTCTGATCGTGGGTTCCCAGCAATGGAACAATGCGGGGCTTCGTATATGTACTCCCATAATACACCTATGTTCATTCATAAATTATGTGCCTTTACTACAATACCAATGCATTCATATATACAAGCTAAAGATTATTCTCTTTTATTTTATATAGCAAAATTTCCTCTGCCCACGATGTAATTGTTTGCTTACAATGAATAACACTAGTGTAAGGGAGAGCAGTGTGGTTGTGTGTACCTCACTGTTCTTTGAAATCTCGCTTTAACACTTCGACATGGAGCTGTTCCGAGGTCTGGTTGCAGCTGAGTTTATTTTTAATGGCTGTCATAACTAATCCAAAGAGAAGAAGTGTATCACTGGCTGTATTAAATTATCGTTCTCATTATCAGTCTCATCCACCAATTAATGGCTCTTTATTGAAACGGAGCTAGTAGATGCCCATCTTCCCTTACGTCACTCAGTGGCTCTTTACAAGCTAAATGGAAAACATTGCCTTTTCATATTTTTAACAAATGGACTCAAAATCCATTGACATTCGTCAGTCGGAGGATTTTCAAACCAAATTTAACACAGCTGTTTCCAGTAGTTTCAGGGGCGCAGCTGCAGGCATCTTTTGTAGGTGGCACCACCTGTGCTCAACCACGAAGCTCTCATTTTCAAAGTGTCCTCTTGCTCCTTGTTGCCATGAGTCGCTTTTACCCTGAAGACTCAGAAGAATGGGAGTCCACTTTTTGGTGGGTATCTACCACGTATCAGACTGCCAAGCACCGCCAGTCACCATATAAACCTTAGCACACTCGGGACACTTGTCTTGCTGGGCAAGGAACACGCAGAACTAACTCCTCTTTGGGTCTGATGGCTATTCTAAGCGCTCTGCCAAGGTAACCAGGCAAACCTCAGGTGGTTCAAAAGATTTTCAGTTACTTCTCTCTGGTTACAAATCATTGTGTAAGTTATCTTTTAAACTCTTAAAAAACAACAACTAACTGCTCTGGCCCACAGAGCAGCCAACTGGAGCTCGACCACCTGCCTAGAACAAATGGGTTGGGGGGACAAGAGGAGTGAAGAATGGCAGCAAGACAAAAGATTCTGATCAAGCTGCAAACTTTATGTTTCTGAACTGGGTATATATATAGGGGAGGAGGGAGAGGAAGGAGATTAGGTTGCTTGCTATTGGCTAGCTTGAGACAAAGGAGGGCCCGCTTATTGGTTACTTGGGTGTAACTTGTACTCGTGGACACCTCACGTGCCTGTAGCCGATTGGCTTGTGGAGTGCATGGACGCTAGCTGGAGGTTGTTTTGAAAGTCCTTGTTGATTACAGGTTCTGGTAATCAAGGCAATGTTTTTAGCTAAAGGCCAGGTGCTGGAGACCTGGGGCAAGGTTCCGAACAACTAACCATATTAATGCCTCCTGCAGCACTTTGCATACTCCTGGGGTGTGAGCCTGGGCCGCAGTGATCTGCAGGCAGCTAGTTGTACGGTGTCGCCCCCTGCAGATCACCCAGAACCCTTTTCACGGTGGAGCGGCCCCTCCATCAGTGATGGCACTCAATTTCCCCCACATGCGGTGTTTTTATCAAAGCACTAACGTGCTGTTCAGTCCATATTGCCCCTTTCCTTCTGTGGCTCCCAGAGATGTGGTTCTCCATGCATTTCATTATCGAAACAAGAGTCTGGGAACTCCACATGAGAAACATCTGTACTTTTCTCCCACTGTTTACCAAACCTTCCGCAGTGGAACATTCGTTCCGATGCTTATTTCTCTACATCGTCAGCGAGATTTTCTCCACATCTTTCAACAGTATCTCCATGGTCACTACGCTGCGCTCTATTTACCGTTCTTGCTACCAAAGCAGCCACACCAGCTGTCCCCTCCCCCATCTCTGTAAGATGACAAGGTGCCTGCGTGCGGATAAGTCCCGTGATGCGGGTCTAAGGGGGAATGTGTTGGCTCTCTGGCAATCTTCCCCACTCCCCTTGCACTACCAGGGAAGCCAGTCTTGGGGTGGCCCCCAGGGAAGGGAAGATTACGGTCTCACTCCCGGCGGGCCAGCGGGCTTGTCTCTCTGCCTTGCGCCTGTCTGTGAGCGGGGCGAGAGCACTGAAGCCTGCACTTCCGGTTACGTCTGATGGGATTCTCAGTGCATTTCTGCCTCATAGGAAAAAAACCCCAAAAACTTGTGTTTTAAGTATGAGAGGTGTCTGCCCTGATGTTTTCTCGTTGTTCACTTGCATCATCTTCCGTGGCGGGTTCCTTAGGGAATGTTGTTAGCCACCTATCCATTTGTGGGAGTTAGCTTAGTTAAAATTTGACGAAGTAATCCGTGAAGCCTCCTAGTTGAGTACTTGTGACCTGGGACACACCACAGCAGGTAAGTCTTATTAGCATTCACTTGAGGCAGTCAAACCAGAGTTTCGGGGGGGTATGGAGGTGAAAGGGTGGAGGGACCGGGCTAGGCAGGAGCTGGTTTGGAGGTCCCAGCAGGCTTCTTCTGGACCCCGGCCACCCCTGCGACATGCGTGTGTGTGTATATGAGACGAAGCCGCTCACCTGAGAACCTTGTTTACAGTCTAGATTCCTGGGTGTACTCATTTGCTAAGGCTTCCTAACAAAGCACCACAACTATGTGACATAAACAGCAGAAATTTATTACTTCACTGCTCTGGCGTCTGGAAGTCCAAGGTCAAGGTGTCAGCAGGCTTGGTTCCTCCTGAGAGCCTGAGGCAGGGTCCGCCCCATGCCTCTCCACTAGTTTCCGATGCTTTGCTGGCAACCTTCGGCCTCCCTGGGCATGGACAGGCTTCTGCATGTGGATCTCTGCTGCCTGTTCGCCTGCTCTTCTCCTTTTACCCCAGACCCTCTCAGCCAGGATCTCTGAGGACGGGAGCTTACAGTTCACGTTCTTAACGGGAACCTCGGGTAACTCACATGCTCTCTAAAGATGGGACTCTGTGGCCACCCGAGGTGACACAGAATGTCCTTTCTCCTACCTCAAATACATAGGAATGCCAAATAAAATGAAATCATAGATTCTAATATGTAGCTGAGTTCAAGAGAAATGAAGAAATTTTCATGTGCCCTAAATGGAGAAATCAAAACTCGATTTCTGAGGCTGGGGCAACCGTGAGGAGCACCGGTTGGGAGGATATAGGCCCCCAGAGGCCAGGGCTGGGGTTCGAATGTCCATGAGCGGGGTGACTGGGTCATTGCGTGCTTCTAGCAGAGGAACTAACCCTTTTGCACAAAGCCAGAAGCCTTGAGGAAATACTTTGTCAGTGAAAAGGGGACCAGAGATTTATTTCAACTAATTGAGAATTTGGGAGATTGAAGAACTATCGGCCATTCAGTTCTGCTGTGTGAATTCACCAAATGACATATCTTTCTTAGCTGAGCTGCGTCCAAGGGAAGGGAACCTTGGTTGTGGGGAAGGGAGGGATCAAGTCATTTTGGAAGGCGGGAGCAGAGGTGGGGTCCGACGAGGCCTGCCAGCAGGCAGGATGAGTTTAGAACGAGCAAGGGCCGGGTCCCTGAGCAACTGAGGGGGTGAAACGTCCTGGTAGGCAGGACTGGATTAGGGAGTGGAAAGTGGAAGGAGGTGGGTGGTGCCAAGGATAAACTTGCTACTTTTAAACATGTTCAGGCTTGTTCGGTTCAGTTCCCCCTTTAACTCCCATCAGATCTGCTGGTCTCACCCCCGCGCTCTGCCCACCGAGTCTGCCTGTTCCCAGGGGCCGCAGGGGAGGAGCACAGCACTAATAAGATGCCTCAGAGCCGGAAGAGAAGTGGCTGTGTGTTTGCTTGGACCCTGCAGCGGGCGCCAGCAGGGCCCTGTCCTGCGTGCCCCTGGCCAGGCCCGGGTTAGGGAAACCAGGGGCTCCTACAGTCCCATGGCCCTTGCTCCTGTGGGGCTCTAATCTGAGAAATAGTTTGGTTTCAAAGGGAAAACTGTCGTTATCTGTGATAGCTGGGTGGCAACTAACAGTTACCCTTCGCCAAGTGGTATTTACAACATCAGTCAGTCTGCAACTTTAGAGCCATCCCGTTTAACCCTCACAACCCTCCGACCAGGGAGGTAATTCTCCCATCCTACGTAGTAGACGAGAAAGCTCAGGCTCCGGGAGGTGATGAGACTTGTCGGAAGTAAGGTTCCTCACCAGCAAATGGTGCAGCCAGGACCTAAACCCAGGTCTGTGGGGCTTTATGCCAACATGTTCTCCGTGGCTGACACGGGGGAGTGGATTGAAAACAGCTTTTATCCCATTCTTTTCTCTCTTTTTTTGTATTCTCCAAGTTTTATACATAAAATCGAGAAAAACCGGTAACCTTATAAAAACAACAGAAAAACCTCTGGGAGGTGCGTGCAGGAGGAGACAACAGCGGGGAGAGTGACGCCAAGCCTGGGCCCTCATCCCGGGGGTCCTCTCTCTTGGCCCGGGGCCCAGCCCACTGACCCAGCATCTGCCCCAGTACTGAGCTTGTTGCTATTACTTTCTTCTCCAATGCAGGACGCTGTGCTTCAGGAAGAACAAGCAAGGCCCAGGGAGACACGAACTGGATGTTGATAGAACCCCTCCCCCTCCCCCCCCCACAGGTCAACCCGTTCAGAGACCGGATCTGCAGAGTGTTCTCCCACAATGATGTGTTCTCCTTCGAGGACGTGCTGGGCATGGCGTCCGTGTTCAGCGAGCAGGCCTGCCCCAGCCTGAAGATCGAGTACGCCTTTCGCATCTACGGTCAGTGCCGTGGGGGGCCGAGTGATGAGGTGAGAAGTGCCGCAGAGTCCCTGCCACATCTGGAGCCCACCAACACCACTGCATGGGTGGGGTGGTGTTCACTGGGGGGTACCTGCGTGTGTAAGGACATGATCCTATTTCTCAAGGACTGCAGATTTTTCTAAAAAATTGTGCTCCTATTCCAGTGGATTGATGCATTCTCCTCTATGTCATCAGAGGCCATTGGAGTCACTGATGTTGATAGTTCATGGTCGTGGTGTGGGTAGATGACAGATAGAGATGGGGAGAGTGGGGGGGCGGGGAGAGACTACATCATGAGTACAAAGAAGTTATGCTTGTTTTGCAGAAGAGATTTAAACAATAAAATTCAGCCACTCAATGGCTGAGCAATCTTGGGCAGATCATTTCACTTGTCTCAGTGACGGGATCATCTCTGAGGTTGTGTGACGTTTTTCGGTCTCTGGTCTTGTCCTGGGTAGCCACAGGCTCTGCAGAACCTGTGCTTTTCCGTAGGCCCGTGCCCTTAGCACAGCTGGGATGCCTGCATCAAAGGGAATTGGAAGGAAAGAAGCAAAGAAACCCAGGGAAGCCTTCAAACAGACCGTGTGCAAAGCTTTAAGTGCCTTGTGATGGCTTCTCGGCCCCAAAGGACCTGTTCATCCAGGCTTACACATGTTGGCTCCTCCCCTGCCCTCTACTCCTGCCAGCTGCTCCTGTCTTCACGCAGTCGACACCATCTCAGTCCTGTCTCACCCAAGTGCACTTGGATAGGGTGGAATGGAAGAGCTTTAAGCCAGATGGACCTGTGAAGACTCGGTTTTCTTAGCTATAAGGAGGACTTAATGTTATTTTTGCCTCCTGTGTGTCCTCAGGCTCGGTGTCCGGTTAAACTCAATTGCAATCACAGATTGCTCTACTGAGAATGGCTGAGCCAGCTCCTGTCACACTGTCATTTCCACCGATCGCAATCATAAACCCTAAATAAATATACAGAAAGTAACTACTTGATGGCACTGGAAAGCTATCAAAAGCAAACAGATTCTAGAGGCAGCTGACACTTGAAAGAAGGAAATGGTACTAGATGGTCCTCCTCCCCACCCCCAACTTTGGGAAAAAAACTACGACTTTTTTTATCTTGAAGGTGGGTTTCAGTGAGTAGCATCATGCAGGACTGGCAGAAACTCTGCACTCTTTCTGACCTGAAGAATCGGAGAGGCTGGGGTGCTTCTCCCTTGAAAAACAAAAAGAAAGGGAGAGTCCATGAAAGCCAGAGAAAGGGTGCCCAAATTTTGTGTATGACTGTGCCTAACTCCCTTTCTTTCCTCTAAACCACATGTACAAGGACAGACGCACAGCAGCTTGGGTGAGGATAAAAGAGCTGAACTGAGGTGTGAGCGGCTGCTGCCTTTCAACCAGGACCCATGTGACAGACAGCGTTAGCAGTTTGAGTCCAACCAATTGCCTGTTAAAACCAAACATTTAGCACTCTTTGGAGGAATATAACAGAATCTAGAATTTCCACCAGAAAGTATTTATGATGTTCAAGATACACTCTGAAATTAGTCAACATATAAAAATTTTAGCCCTGACCTGTGTGGTCCAGTGGGTTGGGTGTTGTCCTGCAAAGTGAAAGGTCACCAGTTTGGTTCATGGTCAGGGCACATGCCTGAGTTGTGGGTCTGGTTCCTGGCTGGGGTGTGTACGAGAGACAACTGATGAACATCTCCTGCACGTCAGTGTTTCTCTCCCTCTCTTTCTCCTTCCCTTTGCTTCTCTCTAAAAATAAATAAATACAATCTTTAAAACATTTTTAAAAAATCGATGCATTCTCAAGAATGGAGACTGACTCTGACATGACCCAGGTGTTGGGATTGGCTGATAAGCATCTTAAAACAGCTATTAAAACCATGCCCACTGATGTAAAAGAAAGTATGCTCACAGAGAATAAAAATACAGACAGTCTCAGCAGAGAAATAAAAGCTATGAGGAAGAATCAAATGGAAGATATATAACTAAAAAAATACAATATCTGAAATAAAAATCACTGGATGGGCTTAACAGGAGACTCACAGGGACAGAGAAGAGAGCCAGCATCACTGAAGACAGATCAGTAGAAATATAACCTAATCTGAACAGAGAGAAAAACCATGAAGGGATAAAAGGAACAGAGCCCCAGGGACACATAGAGCAATAGAAAGGTCTAACATATAACCAGATCCTCAGGGGGAGAGGAGAGAATGAACAGAGCAGAAAAGATGTTTGGAGAAACAATGGCCCCAGGTGTCCCAAATCTGATATGAGAAACACATTTACAGTGACTTTCAAGCTGGGTCAGTACAAATGAAGTCACCGAAATCTGGTTGGCTTAACAGCCCCCACCTCCCATCCACGTCATCCTTCTTTATCCCAAGTATTCAGTTGGCCAAAAAGTTCGTTTGGTTTTTCCCGGAAGATGGCTCTAGTAAGTACCACTTAGTTGTCTTTAACTTCATTGGAATCAATTTTGTTAGATTGTATTGTGACATCTGTCATATCAACATGCATTTTTCAAAAAAAAACTTAGCAAAGTTGGCAAATTTTTGTTTAGTCATTTTAATATTGAAGATGGAAGAAATACACAACATTTTCATCATATTATGCTCTATTATTTCAAGAAAGGTAAAAATGCAACAGAAACACAGGAAAAGAGACTTGTGCAGCATATGGAGAAGGCGCTGTGACTGATCAGACGTCTCAAAGGTGGTTTGCGAAGTTTCGTGCTGGAGATTTCTCACTGGATGATGCTCTGCGGTCAGATAGACCCGTTGAAGTTGATAGCGATGAAATCGAGACATTGATTGAGAACGATCTACACTGTACCACATGAGAGATAGCCGACATACTCAAAACATCCGAATCAATAAAATATTGGTGAAAATAAAAAATGTGTCTCTTATTTTATGGAAAAAACCATGTAGACTGTTGGCCAACCCAAGTATTTCCGGGAGTCCCCAGGAAGTTCTCGGTGGACCCAAGGGGAACAAGTCCGCCAGCCACTGCTACTTCCCGTCAGGCCCTCTGCCACCGGGGACTTGCTGTGCTGCCTCTGGCCACTCCCATCTCCTGTCAATCTTCTTCTAAAGGGGGCAGCTCTTCTGAATGGGGAATGCTGGCCCAGGCCGGCGCTCTTGTCTTATCCAAGAATCTTCAGGTTGCAAGTAACGGGGACTTACCTGTGTGAAAGACAACTGGTGAAGAACAGCAGTATATTAGTTTTCCATTGCTGCCTGGTAAATTAGCACAAACGTAGTGGCTTTAGGTGACACACATTGTATCCTCACAGCTTCTGTGGCTCAGGAGTCCAGGCGTGGCTTGGTCAGGTCCTCCTCCTGGGGCTCCACAGGCTGCCGTCAAGGTTCTGGCTCTGCTGCTTCTCGCCTGGAGAACGGATGCTCGACTCAGGGAAGAATCCACTTACAAGCTCACTCCGATTGTTGGCAGAATTTATTTCATTGTGTGCACAGAAGTTGGAGCCCAGGCTTCTTGCTGACTCTGGGCTGGACGCTGCCAGTTTCCAGAGGCTGATCTGTGCTCCTTGCCACCTGGGCCTCCCGACATGGCCACCTGCTTCTTCAAAGACAGCCAGGGAGAGTCTCTTCAGCCAGTGTGCCGGCAAGATGGGGTCTTATATAATTTGTTAGAATCATAGAAGCCACACCCCATCACTCTCGCCAACCCATTGGTTAGAAGTCAGTCACAGTTCCTGCCCACATTAAAGGAGGAGTATGGATTCTACAAAAGCATGAACAGTAAGAGGGGCAGATCACAGGGGCAGGGGCCCTCGAGTTTGTCCACCACAGGAGTCTGGTACCCGTGGTAGACCTGGAGCAGGGCTCCAGGGGGCCTGGGATGCAGCCGGCCGGTGGGCAGGAAGTGAAACAGCTACTCTCTCTGCTTCTCTCTGCGGTGGCCTTGCCTCTTTCATCTCCGCTTCTCTCTGGGCCCTTTCTCCTTCTGCAGATCTGATGTTCATGCCTCTGTGCCTATGGGCCAAAGATGACTGTCCCGACCTCTCAATGGCCCGCTTCACTCTTACCAGCCTTGAGCACCTCCATTTCTCACTTCTGTTTTCTCAGGAGACTCGGACTGGCTCAGCGAACCAGTGCTCTAGCTACCCCCAGGTTGGGTGACCGGCCTTGTCCAACTGACCACAGCCAGGAAGCAGCAGCGTCACAGAAACAAACGTGGCGGCAGAGGCCTATGGCTGGGGGTGGGGACACTTCCCGAGATGGTAAAGTGTAGGCTGGGCAGATGTCTCAAAATATGTCTGCTTCAGCTGTCTTTCCATGGTTTTCAGAGCGAAACAAACAAAACCGCCCAAGCCTTCACGGAGCCAGGAGGGCAGCAGGTTCTCCTCAGGCTTCAAGGTGCAGGAGCTGAACTGTGTTCAGCTCAGAAGTGGGGAGAATGCCCTCACTCCCGGGAGGCCAGACGGAATGCCGCGGGTCAGCTCAAGGACCAGACACCACCGGTGCCCCACGCTCTCCTTGGGCCCCTCCTCTGCCCCTGCTCTCCAGGTCGCCTCCACTGGTTTCCTTCCTCCTCAAGCTCAAGCACAAAAACAAAAAGTGCAAAGCCTCCAGGCAAATCGGCTGTGCAAATAGATGCCTAGGGACTCATAAACTCCAAGGCTCCATCAGACACACCCAGACAATCCCAATTCTCATTGGGCTCTGAAGATTTCTTACCTTGCACAGCTGTCTGCAGGATTAGAGCTGGGGCCTCTGAATCTCTGAGCCCGGTGCCTGGCACGTGGTAGCTGCTCCATAAATGGAGGTGGTTGTGATAGCAGTGAAGGAGGAAGAAGAGGAAAAAAACTAGAAGGAAAAGAGAAGGAGACAGGAAGGAGAAGACGGTGATGGTAATGGCCGTGGTGATCACTCTCAGCCAGAGTCCGTGCACCAGCTGCATCAGCGTTGCCAGGGGGCTTATTGGAAATAAAGAATCTCAGTCCCCCCACCCCCCACCTACTGAATCAGGTGGTTCCTCTGTACCTTAAAGTTTAAGAAGCTCCAGCCCACTGGTTCGCAGACCTGGCTGCACAGCAGACTCACCTGGGGAGCTCTGAAGACCCGCAGCTGCTTGGGCCCGAGCTGCAGAGACTTGACGTAACGCTTTGGGTGCACCCTGGTCGGTGGGCTTTTGAGAAGCTCCCCGGGCCGTTCTAAAGTGGAACAGAATTTGAGAACCACTGCCCTGACCTACTCTATCAGTGAGAATGGTACACGGTTATGAGTAAGAGTGGCCATATCAAAGAAACAAAAACCGAAACCCCCAGATACCCCAAACCAAAGAAAAAACCATTCTGGATCAGGTAGTCCAGAGCCGGGACGTGGCTGCAGGAGGGAAGCGAGGGCCCAGCTCCTTTGAGCCTTCTGACCTGCCACCTTCGGTCCAAGACTGTTGTCCTCCCAGTCACAAAATGGTTGCTGTGCCTACAGGCATCTTACCTTCATTCCAGCAGAAAGAGAAAGGGTTGGAGGAACTGATTTGGGCACACTGAACATTCAAAGGCCCCGATTAAGTCCACTCTCCCCTGGCAAACTTGCTCGGAAGCCCCACGCAGCAACTTCATATTTCATTGGCTAGAACTGCGTCACATGACTACGCATAGCTACAAGAGAGCCTGGAAAGCCTAGCATTTTAAGCTGACCATGATGTCATTGTGAACAAGAATTATAATTCTATCGTAAGAAGGAGGGAGTGCATTACTACTGGTCAAGAACCCAGCAGGGCCAGCCACACCTGCCTGGGACATGCCTGGGCTCCAGTTTCTGCTCAAATGAACACTCCTGGCCCCCAGATGATCGGTCATCTCCCCCACCCCCAGCACCTCTGGGGGGGGTTTCCACCTACTAGACACCACCTCCCAGCACTGCCTTCCTGTTCCCGCCGGCGCGGCCTCCATTAGAAATGAATTACCCTCAGGCAGGTGCCAGATCTCCCCACATCTCCCCAAGATCTGATGTGGTCGTGAGGGATGCTAGTGGCTGGGGAGAAGCCAGGGGGGCCACCTCAGTTCTTGGGGGCATAAAATAGTGAAAGTGTGCCCTACCTGGCTCCATCAAATGGGCTAATTTTTGCAAAAGTATTTGGTACATTGCAAGGAGTAATATAACAGAGACATTGGGATGATGATGGTAAGAATGTTTTACCATCTGGGACCTGAAGGCTGAGCCCTACTCCCACCAACTCTCTAACCTCCCCTGTGGTTGAGAAACAGCAAGAGGAAGACCCCACCCCGAGTGGCCCAAGGCTGCAGGCCCTGAGGCTGTTGAGGCCCCAGGGGCTGGCCAGCAGCCCAGAGCTCCCAGCTCCCAGCCCCCAGCCCTTTCCCAGGCTGCTCTGCCCTTGCCCAACCCCCCCCCCCCCCCCCCCCCCAAAGGAGGGGAACCATCCAGGACTACACTTTATTCCAGCAGACGATTTTGTTTCCAGATGGCTTAGGACCAAAGCCATGTCACTTTGCTGCAGTCTCTGCATATGGGAGCTGGGCCAGCAGGACGCCTGGGGACACTGCAGGGCCTGTGGGAGAAGCTGCAGAGCTTCTCACCAGCAGGGCAATGTCACTGCGGTGGCTTACTGCCTCCAGTCCTGGTGACAGGCTCTCAGCCATCACCCATGGTGATGGGGGAAGGACTCCCGGTGCGGAGGCCCCGAGGCCAGGCACTCCGGGCAGGCCAGGCCTCCTGGGAATGGCAGGCCAGCAGAGCGAGGGCGGGGCAGCCCTTGGAGTCCACCGGGAAGATCTGAAGAAGGATCCATAGCATCACTGGCTGAGAATAGACTGAAGGCGGCAGCCGAGAGTAGGGAAACTGCGAATCTACCGCCACGTTCTGGTGTCTGGACCAGCGGGCAGGCGGTGCGGCGGTGGGGCAGGGAGAAGTGAAGAGGCCGGGTTTACTGTTACTGTCGTTTGAAGGCAGAGCTGGGAAGATTTCCTACATGTGAACTGTGGGGAAAAGGGACGGAAAACTCCAAGTTTATTGGCGAGCGACTGGAAGAGTCGGGTTGCCCATTTGCCGAGAAGGGCACAGCTGTGAGAGCGGCAGGTGTGCGGGCAGGGTGAAGGCGGGCCTGTGTAGAGTTCAGGTTTGAACGAGTTGCATTTGAGGGACCTGTTAGACCACGTGGAGAGGGCAGGAAGGTGGGTGGGAATATGCGCACCTGGAGTTCTCCCCTGGAGAACTGGAAGTATGAATTTGGGGACATGAGATTAAGAAAGTGTGATCATTTAATCTTTGTGTGCCTCAGTTTCTCTACCTATCTTAGGAGGACTAAACGCAGTGAAATGTAAATCGCGTAGACCACTGCCTGGCGCACCTGTGCGTGTCCAGGTGGTAATTATACAGGCCTAAGCTTCCTGAGTCTGCTGCGTGGCTGACGAGTGGTTTAGGGACTGAGTCCGGTGTCCTTGGGGAGGCCTGCCTCATTCTGCCATTCAAGGACCTTCAAAGCTCAGTCCACCTTCCAGACCTAACCTCTGACCTTCTCCCAAGCCTTGCTCCCCTCGCCCTGGACTGGTCACCCCAGCGTGGTTCCTTCTCTGCCTCTGACCCTGACACCGTCTCCAGTCACCATCTCTGCAGGCCCAAGTCTTTACTGCTTTTCTGATGCCTCCTCCTCCAAGAAGTCTCCCTCATCCGCACCCCCAATCCCAACCAGGCGTGAAGTTGCCCATCTGGAAACCCTTGAAGTTTTGGGGTGCCTGTTCCCCTCTCCCTGCAGCCAAGCTGCTTGGGTGCCAGGTGGTGTCCCCTGTACCCCCAGCCTGAGAGGTCCTTGGGGGCAAGACCCGACCTGGCACATCTGCGCACCGGTGCAGGGTGACAGGAGCAGGTGCTTGTGCCTCTGTCCTCAGCTCCACACCAGCCCGCTCCTGCTGTCCCCTGACACCGGCGCCCGGCCACCCAGAGACCCATTGGCTCGTGAGCTCGGAGACCAACGTTTCCACAGCACGGTGGTCGACACGGGGCTCGGGGGCCAGCTGAGCCGGGTCTGAGTCCCTGCCTTTCCACTTACTGGCAGTGTGGATGACACCACTGTGCCTCAGTTTCTCTTTGGTCCAGTGAAACAAATAGAAGGTTGATGGTAAAGATTCAGTGACTTAAATCAGGTGAAACTCTCAGGACAAATTTGAACAGGAGCACGCTAAATCAGTGCTGCTGCTGCTTCTCCTTCTGCTGCTGCTGCTGCTTGTTTATTGTGTTATTAGGCACCACCTTCATCATCAGCCTGCTCTGTGCAGTAGTGCCCTGCTCCTCAGGCCTGGCTGGTCTCACTGAGTGCCAGGTTCTAGGCCCACGGCAGCAGCTGGCTTCTGTGGGGCGTCCCACAGGCTGGTGGGAGCCTGTAGGTCCTCCCTCTCAGGCCCCGCCTCCTCCTCGCAGATTTTAATGAGAACGGCTTCATCGACGAGGAGGACCTGCAGAGGATCGTCCTGCGGCTGCTCAACAGTGACGATGTGTCGGAGGACCTGCTGACCGACCTCATGAGCCACGTGTGTGCCAGGGCTACACAGGGGGGGACAGGACAGGCTGGCACCCAATGCCCCAGACCTGGCCAGGGAGGTGCCCTGAGGGATGGGCACATGGCTGGAGGCCCCCCCCCCCCAGTTTTCTGTCCTTCCTCCAGGATCAGGACTTCCTCCCACGACTCCCTTCCGGGGTCCCCAGAGCAGTGTGCCAAGCCACCCACTCCAAGGGTCGCTCTCACACCAACACTGCAGGCAGGTGGCCCAACAGCGGCTTGGCAGCAAATGAGTACCTCACATCACCCCCTCCCACATTTTCCCAGCATCACATAATGGCCAGGGGTCCTGGCGTGACAGTGCAGAGTGTGACAGGACATGAAGACCGGCCCGTGAACCCAGCAGGGCACCGGCCCCCTTGTCCTAAGACCATGAGAACCCATGAGGGCTTTTGATCTGAATGGGAACTAGAAGCAAATCTGATCCCTTGAAGGGTCATTGCTGCCTCTGCAACCTGATTGGACCCCTTACAGTGCAGGGCTCCTGCTTGTGGCCAGGTGACAGGAGTGGGTGGTGGTGGGCAGTCACCCTGTTCACCCTGTGCCCGTTCTCACTGCTAAGTTTGTGCTGGAAGCACCTAGAGGGCCCCTCCAGTGTGAGACCTGCCCCCAAGGCCCTGGACCTCCGTGCACCTGACCACATTTCTCTGCACTTCGGGGTCCTTGTCTGGGGGGCGGTGCGGGGAGGAGAACCCTGACTCCTGGGGGGTCAGGGGACTCTGGGATGTGTGTGAAGGCTCCCTCTGGCAGGGAGCCCCTGCAGGCAGTGCCCCCCTTCCCCTGAGCCCCCCCCATCTCTCACCTGACCCCTTCTGCTCTCCGCTCCGTCCGCACCTCGGCCAGGTCCTGAATGAGTCAGATCTAGACAATGACAACATGCTGTCTTTCTCTGAGTTTGAACACGCGATGGCCAAGGCTCCAGACTTCATGAAGTAAGTGGGGCTGGAGGCGGGGGTATGCCCAGCAAAGTGGGGGACAGGAAGGGCCCCCCAGTCTCCCATCAGCCAATGGGGCACCTCTGTCTTCCCAAGGGGGTCATGAGTTTCTGGGGGCACTTCCCAGGTTCTTTCAGAGTCAACAGAACTGGAGCGCTAGAGAAATTAGATAACCTAGCGCCAGGGAGCAGGGTTTTAGCAGGCTGGGCTGCTGAAGGGGAGGACTGCATCCCAGCTTTACGGATGACGTGCGTGGCCCAGACCTCAGGTGCTGCCCCCTACAGCCAGCAGCCCACCTGTGTGCGGCTCCCAAAGCCCACGGGGCTCCAGGACCCACCTGGGGAGCTGCCTTTGCCACAGCCAGTCCTCTGTCTCCCCTCACAACCTCCGGGGGTCACTAGGAGTTGGGGGGTGTGCAGAGGGTGTGAAGATGCTGGAGGTAGAACTCAGAGAAGAATTCAAGCACTTTTAAACCTTATTTCAGGCAGAAAAGGGCCTAATGGTCTCGCCGGGCCCACACCCCCCGAGATAACGGACCATTTCCAAATCTGTTTGGAGCCTCCTGGGTGTGGGGAGAGCGCCGCCCCGCAGGCAGCCTGCTGGAGCCCCTGCAGTGCTGAGCTGGCCTCTCTGGGCCTGTGTCCGCTACTCCCGGGCCGATTCTGCCCCCGGCCTCATAGTCTGGGGGACTTGGGGGCAAGAAAGAATGCCCACCCAAAACGATTGAACAAACCAATCAGAATAGAACAAAGACACCTAGACCTCAGAGAGCCCCTGTCAGCAACCTGGGACAGGTCAGTGCCCAGTCTCTGCCTCTCACCTCAGCAACTCCATCCTTAGCTCTGCACGCAAACCAGCAGTCTCTGCCTCGTCAGACGTGGGCCAAATGTGGCCCCCATGCAGCGGTCATCTCCTTGACTTCAAATGACCCTCAGGGACTCCTAAGTAACGTCCTTCAGCCGTGATTCCACATTTACACTTGATCTTAACCAAAAGGCCGACAAGCCATGTGTGACCCCAAATTTGCAGAGAGGGGATCCGATTGGCCCAGCTCCAGTCAGGGGCCCACACCTCTTCTCACCGCCTGGAGGGATGGGAGGGCTCCATTCCGATGTGGCTGCAGGGGGCTTGGCTTGGGCAGACTCTCCCGTAAGAGGGTCCACACTTAGGACCACCCCAACCAAGGGTAATGCCTCTTCTTTCATGACAGCCCGCCACGTAATTGAGGCCAGAAGCCTGTCCTTCAGTTTTTCTCTGAATCTCTCCCATTTCTTTCCACGGGTTCCAGCATCACAAAGTTCCGATGTCCTTTGCACTCCGGCAACACTAAAAGTTGCTTAAAGAGGGCTCTGGGTTGGCTCGAGAGAGCTGCAAGTTGGCCGACACAGAAAAGGGGGCGCGTGGGGTCAGGGGGGTGTTGGACCTGCAGGCTCGGAGTGGCTCATGGGTTCTTCCAGCTCCTTCCGGATTCACTTCTGGGGATGCTGAGGGGGCCCTAAACCCCTGCTCCGGTGACTTCGACGGGACCACGGAACTTGGAATCCAGCCCCTTCCAGGCTCTAGGGGACTCGGGTTAGAAGTGTGACTTTGTTCCTGTCCCTCCCTCACTTATAAAATATTGTTTACTTAATAAAGCAAAAGAAAAGTCTTCTCTTTGCCCCATTAGTTCATCTTTTTTTCCCTTTAATGCGGGGTCACATAGAAATTGTATTTTTTAAAATTAAGGACTGCTTGTTCCAGTGTTTAAGTTTGCCGATGATGCCAAGCAAGCTGGAGTGTCCTGTCCTTCCGGAGGCAGGCTTCAAATCCCAGCCATCACCACGGCAGAGACCGGGCCAAGTGGGATGAGATTCACTGGGAAAAGACACGTCCTTCCCTCCTCTCACTGGAGCTCCCCCGCCCCCAACCCCACACCTTTCCTCGAGTCTGTCCATGACTCCTGCACAGAGGCGCTCAGAGCGGGTCATTCTGTTTTGGCCCCCTTGGCGCCCCCAGGCCCTCAGGATGTGACAGTGTGTGACCAGGAGTTGGGGTTTATTTGCTTTGCTATTTGGCCAAGGACTGAAAAGAATTTGGACCCTGCAGGAACTCTGTGGGGTCCAGCTGGCCAGGGACCCCAGGACACAGAAGCCCCTTCTGGGGTCTCTGAGGGCTGTCAGATGCCTCTGTGATGGGAACATGGTCTCACTTACACACACTGCCCCGGGGGGAGGGGCCTGAGTGCTGGCCCACAGGGCAGGGCTGTCTCCCGCTCTGTGTGGAACCTGCAGAGGTCCCCTTGCCCGCAGGTCCCGACTCGCCATTTAGGAGTAAGAAGGGCCCTGTTGCTGCATGGAGTCGCTGGATCAAATCCAGGAGATGCTGTGATGTTGGAGGGCTCCTGCTGGCCTGTGGTCCCCATCCCAGGTCCTGCCCATTGAGGGGCTGTCACCTGCACCCTGTCCCCTGTCCCAGGCGAAAGGGCTCCCAGCCCTTTTTCCTAGGAGTTGGAAGCAGCAGCCTGGTGAAAGCAGACACACCAGACCCTGGACTCCCAGGCCACCTCAGACATGTGACCTCGGAACCCACTCCCCGTGTCCCCGTCTGGCCTAGAGCTTCCTGAAACATAGTCTTCGAAGAATGGCTTAGTCCTGTGTCACTCCCTCCTGTTCCCTTCTGGAAACAGTCCCGGGGTGGATGGCCAGTCAGCATGTCCATGCCACCTCGGGCAGGACACAGGAAGGTGCACTTCTCCTCGGGGCACACAGGGTCCTTTGGGATCCAAAGGGCTACATCATCCCTGCACCCAGTCTCCATCTGGACCACAACCAGGGCCTGGGTGTCAGAAAGACCTGGGTTCTAGTCCTGGCTGTGCCATTTCCAAGCTGTGTGAAGTTGGGCAACTTCTCTGGGCCTCAGGGTCTACCAGTAGCACCTCTGCTGTTACAGGGCGCTGTGTGGACTAAATAACACTGAGCCAGGGCTCAAACAGGAGTCTCTTTGCATATGACACCCAGGTCAATCGTCTGGGATCACTGCACCCTCATTTGCAGACATGGGACAATGGGCTTCCTTGGTTACACCAGTGGGAGGCATCTCTGTACCTGCATGACCTGCCACCAAGACTCAGGAGCCCGACAGTCCTCAGTTCTACCCCCTTCGCGTCCGGGGGAGAGGCGGGCAAGCAGGTCACTGGACACCACTTTTTCTTGGCTTGAAGCCCTTGGGCTGAGCTTTCCATGGCCCTTCAGACACTGTGCTGTGCGACCCTCCGATGCTGTCCTGCTGCGGCCAAGAGCTCCTGGAGCTCAGAGGAGAGGAGTGTGGGGGAGTCACGGCTAAATATTTTATTCCAAAGAGCCACCCTGTCTGAGGCCACAGCTCTCAGGCATCACGCTCTGAACTCAAAGTAGGAGTCTCTCTTCTGCCGCTCCTGTGAGGAGACCCTCTTCCCCGATGGGAACGTCTGGTAGGTCTTCAGGTTATCGGGGGACAATCTTAAAAGGTGCCACTTATCCTTCGGGCTCAGCGGAGGCCTGGGGGGAGGGTGGAGGCAGTGTTAGGGGGGTGCCAGGGAGGGAGGGTGCAAACTGCCCCCCCACAGCCCCACCTGCCTATTCCCTGGCCCATGTGGCCCCTCACCCTGCTGGCCGCGCATCAGCTTAGCACCTGGTAAGTCACCCTGCCCTTGACACAGGTTACATTTGCACAAGGGTAGAGCATTTAAGAGCAGGGACATGGATGGCAGGCAGACCTGGGATAGATTTGGGCCCAGCTGCTGCTGGAAGCGTGCACATCAAATGAACAGACATTGGTACTTGCCTCTTAGCTCTGTGTGGAGGCGTCAGTGAGGTGATGCATATAAAGCACTTAGCACAATGCTGCACGAGGAGCAGACGCTCAGCCAGTGTTGTAAGGAATGTTGATGGTGATGGTGGTGATGATGGTGGTGATGATGGTGGTAATAGTAATGGATGGTGGTGATGGTGGTGATGGTGATGATGGTGATGATGGTGGTGATGGTGATGATGGTGGTGATGGTGATGATGGTGATGATGGTGGTGATGGTGATGATGGTGGTGATGGTGGTGATGGTGGTGATGGTGGTGATGGTGGTGATGGTGTTGATGGTGTTGATGGTGGTGATGGTGATGATGGTGGTGATGGTGGTGATGGTGATGATGGTGATGATGGTGGTGATGGTGATGATGGTGATGATGGTGGTGATGGTGTTGATGGCGATGAAACTCAGGGAAGGGCAGGCACTTGCCCCAGGCCACAGAGGCAAGCAAGAAAAGGGCTGACTGCGGGCAGTGACCCTCTTACTCCCGACGCCTGGCGGGCCTCTGCGTCGGACGTGGAGCCGTCCCCGCAGCGCAGGATGACAGGCAGTTAGGAGAAGAAACAGAGCGGGTTGTCCTTGGCTCCCCGTGGCTGTGGGAGCTGCAGATCCTGCCCAGAGCAGTTTCAAGAGGAGGTGCAACCCCAGGAGAGGCCCCACACTGTCTTCAGCTTTGGGCTGACTCAGAGCCGCCCCAAGAGGGGAGAGGGCTAACCCAGGGTCCTAGAGGTGGCATCAGGAGGCCTGGGTTCCTCCACATTTGACCTCCAGCCAGACTTGCCACCTGGCACAAATTTCTGAGGCTATTGCTAAGCCTCAGTTTTCCTACTTATAAAATGGGCTCATCCTTCTTGCAGAGGGGAGCCTATAGAGGTGGTTGTTTGTTTCTTTGAAAGAATCATTAAGTTCTATGGAAAGTGTTGCTGCTCAACAATGACAAGGACGAGGCAAGTCAGGGGTCAGCATGGAGTCAGAAACCGAAGACCTTCCCACTGACATCCTGATGCCCCTGACCTCCCAGCGCCCCGACCCCACACGACACCTTCAGGGCACAGACTTCTGACTTCCCTGCTTGGGCAGCAGGAGGGAAAGTGAGGCAACCGGTGCCTGGGACATCTTGCAGGGCCCAGCTGCCCTTTTCTGGGGGAAAGAAAGCCCTCCCAGATAAAAGCAGTCAGGTGCAAGGATGGAGGGACTTTCATGGTTTGTCAGATGGACAGTTGGACTTTGAAAGCTATTTTCAAGTCCCTAGGAGAACATTTTCCAAGTCTGGTTGGGGTTGGGGGCAAGAGTCCCTGTTCTATGTAGTGTCCTCCACATCCACCAGAGGGCAGCAGCTCCTCGCTGCTCCGGGCAGCTGCACCCCCGTTTGGGGGCGAGCGCCAGGGCAAGGGAAGAAACCTAGGGATTCAGCCTCACAAAAATTATGGGGGTTGCATCTGGCTAGGAAAACGCTCTTCCTGGTTCGGCCCATTCAGGTTCCTGGCATCCGGAAGCTCCCAGAACCCTGACCCCCTTGCTCTGTAACTGTCACCCTTCAGAGTAAAGGCTCTTTAGGGCAAGATCCTGACTCAGTTCTCCGTCCGGGGTGCCTGCAGGCATGGCTGGCTGAGCCCAGGTGCCCGGTGCACATGTGTTTGCTAACCGGGTGGATGGAGGGAAGGCAGGTACTCACAGGTCGGTGGGGATGGGGTACCGTTCCCGCTCCTTCACAGGCAACACGAAATAGGGGACCCGGGGCACGGTGTTCGTCTTGTCTCGATAGTGCTTTCGATGCTCCTGTGCCATCTACAGTTCAACCAGGCAAGAGATGAGTTTGTTGGTGAACGGGAGTGACCTTGGGCACCTACAGTCCCTGCCTGGCTGCACCTGAGCAGGGGTGTTATCTGCCTCCCCTAGTGCCCCTGGAGCGGTCCCCAGCTTGGCGACCTCCCTGAGCCTGGCTCCTCACCCATCTAATGGGGATAAGACCAGGCACCACACCAGCTTGGCTATGGAGAGCAAATGACACAAGTGACCAGCAGAGGTAAGCTATGTGAGGCCCAGCTCAGCAGGTGGTACAGGGAAATCCTGTGCATTCCTTCCTTCCTTCCCCTCCCTCCTGGATGGAACATGCTCTGTGTGCCCAGATGGAGAGCAAAGGCCAGCGCAGGCCCGTTGAACTGTCCCACAGCTCCTCAGATCTGACAGCATTTGCCCGGTCCTCTCCCTGGAGCTCCCAGGCACCCGTGACTTTGACCAGCCTGGAAGGAGGTTTGCAAGGGAGACGGTGAGGGAGACAGTGAGGTTTCCAGAACAGGTGGAGGGTGGGCCCAGCCCCCACTAGGGTGGATGCCCGTGGCAGCCGAGGAGTGTCTGAACCAGGGCCAGAGGAGCAGGACAAGAACACGGAGCTGTGGGCGGGTCCCCTCCACTTGCCTCTAGGACATCTGGGGCCCAGTCTGGTGCTGAGGTCGACTTGGGGCATGTCCTCAGAGGCCTGTGGAGCAGGAGGTGTCGGGTGGGCACCCGGCTCCAGGTGGTCAAGTACAGCCAAGAGCAGACTCGGGGCTGGGGCCCGGTGGGGACTTGGTGAGCCCTTTGTTCACATGATGTTCACCTGGGGGAGTTTTTCAGCCTTCACTCAGGCAGAGGGTAAGTAAGGGTCCCCGGGGCCGAGAGGCTACAGGGCAGTGGGGGAGCTGGGACTGAGTCACTGGAGCCCCTCAGGGAGGGGAGATCCAAGAAGCAGAGTCCCTGAGCCCTCTCCTCAGGGCCCTGCCCCTGGCTTAGCTCACTGGGTGCCCTGCCGGCTCAGGGGCTCTGTGATAGCAAACAAGGGCGTCTGGGGGTGAGAGGCCACTCCCGGCCCCTGCCCACCTGGTAGAAGCGGTAGAGTTCGGTGGAGCGGTCACTGTCCAGGTTGAAGCGGGTGTAGCTGGGCCTGTGCAGCCAGCGGGACCGGGCCTGGGAGCGGTCACACAGCACCAAGTCAGGGTTTGGGGAGTAGATGGTTGGAAAGTGGCCACCTTTGCTAAAGGGAGTGCCGCTGTTCTCCAGGGCTGCGTTGCGGTGGTCCTGGAAGTACTTGAGAGTGGCGTTGCCATAGGTGGAGCCGAAGGAGTAGTCCAGGCCAGGAACGTGGCCTTTGTACCTGCGACAGCAGTTGGGGGTGGGGGTGGGGGACAGAGGTCAGGGAAGGGCTCCAGGGCCACCTCCACAGGGTGCCCTTAAAACCTGGGGGTGAGGCCACTGGGCCTGTGGGTCACCTCTGAGCCTCAAGAGGCTGCCTAAGGCTCAGTACCCAGCTCAGGTCCCTGCGGGAAGGACAAATGAGACACTGTGAACCTCTTCCTCCCCTAGACTTCCAGGCTGGTCACATCTCCAGACCAGAGGCTTACACAGGGGCCAGAGCTCTGGGGTCCCGTCCCGACCCCCTCGGCAAGGCTGTCAGCACGTCACTGTTTCCTAACAGGCTGTTTGGGGGCTGCTCTGGAGATGGGGGGTCTCCTGCAGCATCCCCAGGGCGCCCCGCAGGGGAGGGACGCCGCCCTGCCACTGCAACATCCTGGGTTTCTCCATTCCAGGGACTCATCCTGCACCGGGGGCTACAGGACGATGAGGTCTTTGAAGCCAGCGCTCCAGCGCTCCCTCTGAGAGTGGCTGTGGGCTCCAGTCTGCTCCCCAGTAAGATGGATGCTGGCTGGCAACTAGGCAGTGATGCACGACTTCCTTCTCTTTGTCTTCACGTGGAAGGCGAGGAAGGTAAGAACAGTGACTGGGCTCCCCAGTGCTCTTCGATGCAGGCAGAGCATAAGGAAGGTCCCTCCCTGCTGACTGGTCCTCCCCACCCTCAGCTGTGCCTCCTAGAATCTTGCAGCGCTTCAGTTTGCCTGGGCCAGAGCAGGGAGAGATCGGTCCACAGAGCAGGCAGCAAGGGGAGAACCTCCCTTCAGCCTCACCTGTCGGGTCCCTGGGCGACTCTGCTCCCGATACCCTGACCTGGGCAGTCCTAACCCTTTTCCACCTGCCTCTGCCCTTGCGCTGGTCTCTCCTGAGTTCCTTGCTGGTGGCCCTGTCTCCTGCCCCGGGAAAGATGGTGAGCTGGTGAGTGCCTGTGAGTCTGTGGGCTGGCCTTGGCCACTACCAGGACAGAGTTCTCCTTGTTGCCAAGGCTCACCCCCTCCTGGGTGGGGGTCCCTCACTCCTGCCTCACTCGAGGCTCCCGACCCCCATCCACCCCTCCCTGTCTCACTCCGCCTCTGCCCTTCCTCCTGGCCACCTGCCGTCTCTCCTTCCTCCTTCACTTCTCCCCTTCTACCTGCGAGCTGCACATTTTCCCACATTTTCCCTAGACCGCGAGGGTCTGCAGTGAGCTGTGTTTTCTCACGTACCATCCATTCTATTCCTCTGTTTTTGAATTCCTCTAAGGAATCCTCTGGAACTTCTTGATTTCTTCCTCTCCTACTCTTTCCGTGACCGGTCTGACTTCTGACCCACCACTAAATGTGAACCTGCACTTCTTCATTAAAGCCACAGAAGGTCCTCCAATCACCAAGTCCGATGTCCTGCCCTCATTGCAACATATGCACTGGGGGAAACTCATTTGGAAGAAACATACCCTGAGAGGCAGAGGCAGGGTTCCTGAGCCTTCTCTGTGCTGGGTTTGAGACCTAGTAATAGTATGAGTTCAGTAAAGCCAGCAATCAAAGCCAGCGACAGGGGGGTGCCTCTTCCTTCAACCCAGTGAGTCCATGAAGAGGGAGCCCCCCAGGAGGAGGGAGACTCCCACGGAAGTCTCTGTCCCCCACTTGCTCTTCTATGTAGGAGGTGGAGGAACACTGGCGAGTGGAAGGGAAAAAGACAGGACTTGTTGAAGCCCACCCCTCCTTGCCCCTTTCCTTGGAAGCAGGGAAGCCCACACGGCTCCCCCCCACCCTGTTCTGGGTGGACACGCTCTGCCCTCGGAGGAAAGCCTGCCTGGCCCAGCCCTGCTGACTCGGGCTGGGCTCAGTGTCAGCCTCGTCCCCCACTGTCCGCTGTGGCTCTTTCGTTTCTCAAGGGGTTTGGAACACAGAGAACAAACGAGGTGCTGGTCACCGGGTCCTGCCAACCCCCAGCAAGATGGTAATGATGCAACAGAAGGAAGATGAGACCTTGAATGTCAGACTGGCCAAGGGCCACTCAGGTACAAAGGCAGCTGCCAGCAGGAGGGGACGGAGGAAATAGAGCCCCCTGGAGTCCAGTGACAAAATCCTGCCAACTAAGAGATGATACAAAAGGAAAAAAACAGTAATGTAGAAACCATTCGAAGGACTGGGTAACACCAGGAGGGGCAACCAGGTGAAGGCTGGGTGCAGAGCAGAATGTGTTACAAACCCGGCAGAGGAAGAACTAGTTTAAATAACAACTGTTGGGGAGTGGGGGGGGGGCGTGGGAATGCTCTCACTGCGAATTTCTAAAGCAGAATCAGCATGTGGCATCTAAAACGGAACCGTGTTGTTAAACACATATGCACATGTATGCACACACGTGTGCACACACACCATCATGACTCTAAGCCCGCTCTGGTTTCTGCTTTCTCTCTCTCTCAGACGGATCTTTTATGAACTAGTGTCTCCTGTGAGGAATTGGCACTTATCTAAAGTCCAGCCCTTCTCCCATTTTCCTTTAGTGGCCTTTGCCTCGTTTCATCCTCGTAAGATGACATTTCATGCTCTTCGCAGGCGACTCTCCCACGGTCGTCCTCTGTCCCACGGCGACAAGCCTTCCTCTTGGCTCAGCCGGACAGTCTCACGTCTCCCAGCTGGGGTCCTACAGCAAGTTCCTTCCCGCCCAGCCTGGCGTCCACACCGATGCCAGGCCACCGAGGCTCATGGCTCTCGCCACGTCCCCACAGGCGCCCTAGGCCCAGGAATGTTACTGGCATCTCTGGGGCCCCACATGCTCCTGAAGCCCCCAAACCTTCTTATGAGCCTCTGCTCCTGGGGCCTCTGCCCTCCCGCCCCTCGGGGCATTTCCCACCCACTCCCAGGAGCAGGGCTCTCTGCCACCTTCGCTGACCTCAGCCTCTACCAATCTCTGTGCTTCCCAGCGAGATTATCCTTCAACCACACGGACCCCGTTAGCTCATTTCCTCTGCTAATCTGCGTTCGCCTTTATCCCCAACACCTGCACAGCGCCTGACTCGTGACAAGTGTTCAATGCATGTTCACGGAGGAGGCGGAAGTCCAGAAACCCGGGGGCACCACGTCTTGGAATGCTGTTTCCAAAGGGGCTTGTCTCTGTCACAAAGCGTCCCACCCACGGGGGCGTTTGCGCTCCTTCGAAGAAAGTAGCTATAGAAATGTGACGTGTTCTTGTGATTCTTCCCTCCGCCTCCCCCAGGCTCTCCGTGAGCTCCTCCTCTGCTCCACCTTCTCCGAACGCCAAGGTATTTGCATTCCAATAGAACAGGAGCCATCTCCTCCGCACCCTCACCCTCCAAATTTCTGCCTGGATTCCGGCACCCCGTTGGAAACTGGCTGCTCAGGGAGGGGCACGTGCATGTGCATGCAAACGTCCACGTTTATTTAGCACTCTGTGGGCACGCCTTGGCCACCTCGGCTGTGTCCCTCGTGCACACCTGTGCCTGCGAGCTGGGAGCACGCCCCCGTGCCATGCGGCTGGAGAGCCTGTCAAAGGCCTGCTTTGTTGGTCACGTGGCAGGGGGAGGTGGAGAGGAACAGAGGGGAACTGCGGGTCTCCTGGCAGGGCCTCCGACAGTCCCTGCGGTGCCACCACCTTCCTCCTCCTCCATTGACGCCTTCACCGCCCCTGTGCCCCTCACCCACCTGCACACCACATGAGCTAGGAGCCAGTGCTCGGGCGGCCCCCGGGCAGCGATCACACCACCATCCCGAAGTCCACCGTGGTTGGCTACTGGGCGGATTGGGAGCAGCCCCTCCCTGCCACTTAATGGCACTGGGTGGCAACCTGAAAATTAATTACCAGGAGCCACCGGGGATCCCGTGAGCAGCCTGATTAATTAACTTGTTACCATTAGCGTGCCCTCGTCCCACAGCCGCCCTCCTCTCTGCCACACTGCCAGCCGAGCACAATTCTGATCAGACTCTTCCCCTGGGCAAGGCCCCCCAGGGCTCCCCATTGCCTACAAAAATCAAGAATAAACTGAGCCTGGTGCTCAAGGGCCTGCTCCAGTCGGGCCTCGGAGGGAGGTCTGTGCCATCTCATCACCCACTTTCACGCCGTAGCTCTCCCACTCCAGCCAAACAGGCCACTAGCTCCTGTGGACATATATCCTTTGGGCGCCCCCACCCCATGTTTTTCTCCTGCCACCCCTCTGTCGGGGAGACGCTGTTCTCCTCCTCTGCCTGCACTGTGATCTCACCCACCCTTCAGGGAGTGTGTCAAACGCCCCATTTGCGTGGAGCCCCTTCTGACCCACCCAGCGGCCATGGCCGTCCCCTCCGCCGAACTGTCTTTGCTCTTTGTGCCTCTGTTACGTCTCAGTTCACGCTGTGCTGTGTTGTAGTTACCTGGGCCCTCCGTATGGTCTTTCCTTGGGAACTGTAAACTCCGTGGGGAGGGAGGGCTGTGTGCTATTCATATCTCCATCCTTAGCACGCCTGGCACTCTGTAAATATTGGTGGTTTGAACTGACAATTGGAGGCACATTTTTAAGGGTTAATGTTTCCTCTGGAGAGAAGGGAGGTCCCTGTTCCAGAGCCCAGGTCCCCAGGGCCTGTGACGCCTGCTTTTAGGAAGGCTCCCCAGTTCCCCAGGGCCGGGTGAGAAGGCCGGTGACCTATCTGGACACGCAGGGTCTCCTACATGCTCCTGAGCAGAGAGGCTTCACTTCACAGCCTGGGAAGCACTGCCCTGTCTTGGGGGCTACACCTCCGGAGCCAGAGCCTGGGCGGAAATGCAAGGGACTTTGAAACACAGCTGCCAAATCCGCCCTCCCCCTCCACCCCACTCTCACCCCAGGAGGTGAGACCTCAGGCCTGAAGAAGTTGTCAGGATCAGGCAGAGGGTGCGCGACTGCTAAATTTTCAGGATATTTGCACACCTGTTGTTAGAGAAGCTAGTATTAAAAATTAAATTACATAAAGTTACTATTAAAGAAATTATATGAAAAACAAAGGTAATAAATACTGAAAACTCATCACTTCCTAGGTATTTTATACATTTGCCTGTCGTCTGTGTTCTTGAGGTGGTTTCTGTCGATTGTGGCTCTACGGTGGGGTTTGAGGGATGCCCACCGCTGCGTGTCCCCTCCCAGCTCCGTGTTTAGTGCATCGTGTTGACAGCTCGGCTTCAGCTGTGGCGGGAGTATTTATAGCGCAGAAATGAGTGAGCGCTACAGAACCAGGCTTCTTCTCTCCAGAGATTAGGTTGCTAATCATTCACCAGCACAAACTGGGTTTGCCCATCTGTTATACGGGGATTCTGGGGCAGGGGGCACAGCCACCTTGTGGGACCACCCTCTTGACAATGGCCAGTTGTCAAGGCCCTGAGGTCCCGGCCCAGCTCAGTGGCAGATATGAGCAGAGCTGTCCCTCCAGACAATGGAGGGAGGGGCTGGTACAAGTCCTCCTGCCCTCCCTCCCTCCCTCCCTCCCTCCCTCCCGGCAGGAGCTGTGGGCACTGGTGGGGGGCAGGGGGAAGCAGTCTGGGTGTGGATGAATGCACAGTGCCAGGTCACCTGTTTGCACAGAGCTCCTGGTGAGGTGTGGTGGGAGACAGAGCAAGGGAAAGGAGGTCAGCCAGATGTGACCTGGAAGCAGGAGGCACAGAGTGTCACTAGGCCAGTCTCATCTCTTCATAGGCTTTTACAGTCCCGGGGATGCTGACCCAAGAGTTCCCGCAAGGTCAGGGATGGTACACAGGCCAGAGAGAGGCAAGATGCTTGAGGACCGTGCCGCCTGGAGCATCCGGGAGCGCCCTGGCCAACCAGTCTGAAGACCAGCATCCTGTTTCCCACTATACCTGCAATCAGGCCGTGAACACCACAGGGGTCTGACTAATGGTGACAGCTAGCAATGGGAAGGACCAGGGCAATGGGAGGGGGGTTGAAGTCACAAAGACCTGGCTGGGCATCTTGCTGAATGACCTGGGGCAAATTTCTCACTTCTCTTCTAGGTTGTTGGGAAGGGTTTTTAATAAAAAGTTCATAAAGAACCCAGCACAGTGCCTGCCATATAGTAGGTGCTCATAAATGGGGGCTTACAGTGCTGCCCTGGGGCCTCGGTGACCTGGTTCCAGCCCAGCTCTTCCATCACCAACCCAAGGCTCAGGCCGGTCCCCCTGGACCTCGGTGATGGCATCAGAAACAAGACAGGGCTGGGTTACCCGATCTCCGAGGTCCTCAGCACTGTGGATATTCCTGTCTCTATGAATAAAATGGATAAGGGGGACGATTTGAGCATCAGAAGACACTGGCTGCACTGAAAATCCTGTGATTAATGTTAGAAAAGACACACACAAATAATAATTACCCAAGCGTGGTGGGGACTCTTGGATTCTTTTGTTAACAAAATTGCCAGTGAGGTAACATTTGGAAAGATAAGACAACTCAACTCATCTGCTCACTGATGAGGATCTTTGGGGAGAGCAGGCCCCTCCTGGGCAGGTACAGCTGAGAAAGCAGCAGGTCCAGGCTCAGCCGCTCAGCCGCTCAGATGAGCCCAGTCCAGGCTTGGAGCCTTGTCTACAGATCACGCGTTATAACAATTTCTAGACCAGTAACAGGACAGAGTGCTCAAGGGTAATGCGGGCAACGCTGTACACAGGACAACATCTGGGGATTGCTTCTGAAACAATCACCTCCCCCACCCACCCACTCAGACCTAAACAGAGTGGGGCAACCATGGGGGAGGGCTAAGTTCCAAGTGGAGACTGTGGGGAGCCTAAGGAAAAAATACATCAATGTATAAAATCAAACCTGATGATAAACACCCACAATGTGCTATAAACAGCACTCTCCAAGACTGCAAAGATGGACTTGAACTAATGTGTATTTACCCCAGCTGGGAACCCGTCGAGGGCAGCCCCCACACTGTTTTTGTCTTAATAAAGCACCTGGAATATCTTAAGCATTCAACGTGTCTTTATCAAATGAAAGCCTAGAGGAATGAAAGAACAGGAAAATGTGACCTGGCAAATCAGCTCTGTCTGATGGGAACCCAAGGAGCGTGTGAGCTCTCCAAGGTCCTGCCCACAAGCGGGCTGGTTAAAACTGCAGGACCAGCCCCCAGTTACTGCACAGCCTCCGTGTGTGGAAGTGCTTTCAATACCACAGCCCCTCACATGTGTTGCTTGTCCTGCTTCAAAACAACCCAAACTTCTTGGGTTTCAACCCAAAGTGGGTAGAAGCTTTATTATACTTAATAAACAAGCATATTATGAAAATCTTGTGTTCATTTTTTAATCTGTTCAGTTCACAAGGGAGAGCATATTTTTTCCCACCCACATGAAGACCTGCCTGTAGAACTCTCAAGACATTAATTTCATTCATACACTCATTCATTCATTCATTCTATACAGATGAGCTAAAACTGTGAAGGTTGCTTCTCAGAATGCAGCTTCTGCCCTCAATGCCTGTGGTAACTGAAAGGAGAGATAAGACAATCTTATACCTCGAGAGGAGGTTGGGAGTGGAAATCTCAGGCACTTTGGGAGAAAGAGCAAGAAGGAAACAATCAGACTTGCATTTTGGGTGTTTGGAGTTTGAAAATATCCAGAGACAAAAGGGTAGGTTTGGTTCTGCATCTGGAAATGCTAAAGGCCAGGCAGCCCTGGGGGCGGGGAAGCTTTCAAAGCCAGCGCACTGTGAGGATGAGCGAGGTCACTGGGAGAGCCAGACACGCACCTGAGGATAGTGCGCACTACTGTCCTGCCAGCATTTCAAGCCCCACCCCCAGGTGCCCACTGGTCTCCTTAACTTCTTTTTAAAATACATTTATTGATTATACTATTACAGTTGCCCCATTTTCCTCCCCTATATTCTCTTCTACCTTGTATCGCCCCTCCCAGCATCACTCCCCCAACTTAGTTTATGTCCATGGGTCATACATATAATTCTGCACCTTCTCCATTTCCTATACTATTCTTAACCTCCCCTTTTCTATACTGTACCAACCATTTATGCTTCTTGTTCCCTGTCCCTTTCCTCATTCTCCCCACTTCTCCTCCCCGCTCATAACCCTCCATGTGATCTCCATTTCTGTGAATCTCTTCCTGTTCTAGTTGTTTGCTTAGTTCATTTTTGTTTGTTTGTTTTTTTAGGTTTGGTTGTTGAAAGTTGTGAGTTTGTTGTCATTTTACTGTTCATATTTTTGATCATCTTCTTTTTCTTACATAAGTCCCTTTAACATTTCGTATAATAAGGGCTTGGTAATGATGAACTTCTTTAATTTGACCTTTTCTGAGAAGCATTTTATCTGCCCTCCCATTCTAAATGAAAACTTTGCTGGACAGAGTCATCTTGGATGTAGGTCCTTGCCTTTCACGACTTTGAATACTTCTTTTAAGCCCCTTCTTGTCTGCAAGGTTTCTTTTGAGAAATCAGCTGACAGTCTAATGGGAACTCCTTTGTAGGTGACTGTCCCCTTATCTCTTGCTGCTTCTAGGATTCTCTCCTTCACTTTTATCTTGGTTAATGATGATGTGCCTTGATGTGTTCCTCCTTGGGTCCAACTTCTTTGGGACTCTCTGAGCTTCCTGGATTTCCTGGAAGTCTATTTTCTTTGCCAGATTGGGGAAGTTCTCTGTAATTGAGTTTTCAAATAAGTTTTCAATGTCTTGCTCTTCCTCTTCTCCTCCTGGAACCCTTATGATTTGGATGTTGGAATGTTTAAGGTTGTCCCAGAGGTTCCTAAGCCTCTCCTTTTTTTTGAATTCTTGTTTCTTCATTCTGTTCTGGTTGCATATTTACTTCTTCCTTCTGCTCCAAACCATTGATTTCAGTCCCAGTTTCCTTACCATCACTGTTGGTTTCCTGAACATTTTCCTTTATTTCACTTTTCATAGCCTTCACTTTTCCCTCTATTTTGTGACCACACTCAGCTGTTTCTGTGAGCACCCTGATTACCAGTGTTTTGAACTGTGCATCTGATAGGTCAGCTATCTCTTTGTCACTTAGTTGTATTTTTTCTGGAGCTTTGATCTGTTCTTTTTTTTTTTTTTTTTTTTTTTTTTTTTGTATCCCTGGGTCTGTTACATAGTAAGCGGCAGAGCCTCTGGTGTTTGCTAGGGTGGGGCAACCTTGTGTTATGGTGCAGTATGTGAGGGAGGGGACAGAGAGGGAACAATGCCACTTGCTCAGCTCTCTGTGGGCTTTCAGTCACTTTCTCCGCTACCCACAAGTAAATTGGGCTCTTGAGGTGCTGATTCCGGAGTGGTGGGGTTTCTCCAACAGACTCTCTTGTGAGACTAGGAATTTCTCCCACCATCTCAATCTTCATAAGTTGTTACAGTCAGAAGTTCTGAGGCTTTACCTCTCCACCCTGGAACCCTGGGTTACGCAGTCTGTCTCAATCCCCAGTTGTTCCTCTGGGTTTATCCATATGCAAATGTGGGACCACCCACTCTGCCCCAGCCACCTTGCCCACCCTGGTCCTCCAGCCCCTGCCTTGTCCCACCTCCTCTCCACCCGAGCTTTCCATCTCTGCCCCTCCTACCGGTCTGGATGAGTGTTTCTTCTTTAACTCCTTGGTTGTCAGACTTCCATGCAGTTTGACTTTCTGGCAGTACTGGTTATTTTTTGTTTTTAAATTGGTTGTTGCCCTTATTTTGGTTGTGCGAGGAGGCAAAGTGTATCTACCTATGCCTCCATTGTGGCTGGAAGTGTCCTTAGCTTCTTAAGGGACAAATACTAATGTTGCAAAAGTCCTGGGTGCCAGGACTGTGCTGGAGGCTGACGAGCCTGCTAACTTTGGGAGGATTTCTCACCTTCCTGCTCCTGCCTGGGGGTCCCCAACCCCGTAGGAAGTCTCCCTCTCCTCCCAAAACTGGCCCACATCCACTGGAGGTCCCCTATCAGGGCCTGGGTACATTCTGTCTCTGCAGGGACTGACTCCCTACCAACGGGGACCTGGACAGCCTCACCTCCACACCCAGCCACCGCCTGCCCTGAGCACTCATCCCCTGGCAGGGGGTGGGGGGGCCACCCAGCTGGGCGGAAAATTGGCACCTCGGGTTCCTTCAGACCCCATAGATGCAGGGGCGGAGTTTGGATGACAGACGAGGGTTTCAGGGGCAGGGAAAGGGAGAGGTACCCCGGGGGCTCCAACCTGCAGGTTCAGCCTGGGTGCGCTGTGGCCTTACCCTGGCATGAGGGCAGGGGGCCGGTAGGCAGCACTGAACTCGGTCACTAGGGTGCCTGCGCTGCGGGAGGCCATGGTGGGTGCGAGGAGCGCTCAGCGAGCCCTGCTTCTGGCGTTTTCCGCTGGAGGGTCAACCGGCAACCACGCGCCTGGCAACGCCAGTGCGGCTGGGAAGCCTCCGTGTTCCTGGGCCGCCGCCCACCCCCACTCAAAACCCACTTCCTGAGGCAGACCCTCGTGGCGCGCGCTGAAAATGCTCCATTCTCCATGTGCAATAGTGGTGACCCTGCAAACCGCCAATCCCTCCGAGCTTGCTCTCACGTCCAGGAATGGGCTCATCTCTGGACTTTGCCGCGTGGTGTGGTGACGCTCAGACGTGGGACGGAACTGGGAAGTCTCCGAGGAGTCCCAGCTGGGTTCGTCCTCTGCACCACCGGACTCGCAGTGGCCCTGCTTGGAACACCCTTGCTTTGGAGGAGGCACAGGAGCCTCCCTGCGGGAGCTGCTGCTCCCACTCTGGGGGTCGAGTGCCCCCAGGCCCCCCCACCCCCACCCTGCTAGAGTCATTTTTCCCCAGGGCTGCCCACCATGCTCCAGTTCACCAGGGGGGTTCTTTCATTAATCGCTCCTCTCTCCCTGGGACCTCCCATCTCATCTTGCCCTTCAAACTAATAGTTTGTAGGGGCAAAAAGCAAATGATGACAACATCGGGATTTGTGACTGACATTTGTCCCAGCTCAAATCTACAGGCAGGGCGTGTTGGCCCGGAGAGCAAACCTTCGGAAGGTCCCCGAGTGTTCTTTTGTAATAATGCCGCTCTCCCGTAACTGTTCGGCGCCCCCCATTCGCATTTCTCTGGTGACCCTCACACCAGCCCTGGGTTCTTTGGCGGGGGAGGGAGAAGCCTTGGGTCTTTAACGCAGACGGGGTGACGGAAGGGTGGCAGTCTCCAGAGCATGACGCTGTTTGGGACTCGGACCCAGACCTGCTTTCCCAGCAACCCCAGCAGAGTCCTGGTATCAGTCAGAACGCTCTGCAGTTTACCCTTGTCCTTCACAGCCTCATTTCATCTGCCAGATGAGCAGTGCTCTCTTCACAGCGTGACTCTAAATGGCAGCTGATGAAGACCACAGGCACTAAGGAGCTCACAGGCCCCTGGAGCAGCCGGGATTCTCTGAAGGCTTCCTCTGGCAGATAACAATGGAACTGGGGGGAGCCACAGGCTTCCATGAGGTGCGAGAAGCAGGAGAACAGGTCGGGGAAGGAGAGGAAACTGAAAGGGAATGAATGACTGCAGACGAGGTGGGAGGAGTCCTCACCCAGCCTTCACAGCTCCGTCATAACCGGGTATTTCTAAATTCTCCTCGCAGAGCCTGGGCCACAGTAAGAAAATATTTACAAAAGTCGTAAAAGGACAACCCTCAGTTCAGGGGTGCCATACTCCAGGAAGGGGTTTCTAATGACCCCCTCCCCAACTCCAGCCCAGAACAAGGTCAAGTGTGTACTCTTCTCCCCCATTCATGGCTCCTGAGCTCACTCTGCTCAAGGACACATCACACCTGTGTCTGCTTGTCTGTGTTCTAGGCCATCTGTCTCTTGCACTTGAGGTCCAGTGCTGTATCATATTCATCCCTGAATCCCCAGGGCCTGGTACTAGAAGGGGTTCGGAACATGTTTGTTGAATAAATTGTATATTGAGTTACCAAAATGGGTAATGGGAGAATGGAAATTAAAAGTGGGAGCTGGCTCAGATTTCAGAAGGGTCAGCTGGCTCAGCTGAAGGATGCTCCGTGTTGGCAAGGTGGGACTGGCAGGTGGAACAACTTTGTGCATACGGAAACTGAGGTTCAGCGAAGCTTGTTGCCTTGCCCAGGGCAAGTTCATGGGCTTTTTCCCCAGAGATTCACAGGTGCATTGGCGACCTCATGAGACTCACCCCTTTCAAGAAAGAAACCCCAGAGAGATTAGGGAGGAGACAGATTTTTTTTTCTATGAAGTGCCACCCAGTCAATTTAGTTTTTTTAAAAAAGAGATATTGACTTCGGGTCCGGATGGCAGTGTAGGCAGACATGGCTCACCTCTTTGCACAACCACATCAAAATTACAACTAAAATATAGAACAACCATCACTCAGAATCATCAGAAATCAAATGGAATGCAAGTCTGACTATGGAATTAAAGAAACCACATCCATCCAGACTGGTAGGAGGGGCACGGCCGTGGAATGGGCTGGTCCCTCGCCCACAGGTGGTGGATAAAATTTGGGAGAAATATCTCTGGAAGGAGGAGTACCAGCCCCACACCAGACCCTCCAGCCCAAGGTTCCAGTGCCAGAAGTTAAGTCCCACAACTGCTGGCTGCAAAAACCAGCAGGGGTTGAGTCAGTGGAAGAAAGTGCTGGAGCCCCAAGCAGTTCCTCTTAAAGAGCCCACACACAGACTCACCTACTCAGACTCACTCCCTCTGAGCTCCAGCACCAGGGTGGCTGCTTGAAGGGCACCAGTGGTTTACAGGGAGAAACTGGAGTGTCTGGCATCCAAGTAAGCAGAGGTCATCTTCCCTTTTCTAAATTCTGCCCCCACAGAGCCGGCAAGCTGGTACCAAATCTGAGACTCCATTAACCTGACTAACACTGGTTGACCTGCCTGGGAGATCATCAGAGACTCTGCCCCACCCAACTTATCGACCCACCCAAGCTTCTTTTGCATATGAATGGCTGGTTTTGGCTCATACCTCACAACTTTCTAAATCCTATCAAACAAGAAACAGCAGGCCTAAGTGAGTCCCAGGCCCAGCACTAACAGCAGGCAGCCTAGATTCACAGACTGGCTTTGCCTGGGAATCTCCAAGCCCAGCACAAATAGCAAACACCTCAGATCACTTTATAACTCAGGTAGGGTGGCCCTGGGCAAAACACAGGTGGGGGCTGACCTTGGTCTGCACCACCTCGGAAACCCCAGGGCCAGTGCACCCAGTAGACAGCTACAGACCATGTCAGAACACCACCACCCTGTCCCTGCACAGCTGATCCTCCACAGAGGGCAGAGGTTGGTAGTATATGATCACAACCAATCCTTGCACCTGACTGTCTTGGGTAAATCCCTCCCATTGATCTGCCAACAGCAACCCAGGGTCAACTACAAGAGAAGGGTATACTCAGCCTACATGAGGGGCACACCCTAGAGTACCCAGCTTGGGTGATAGGGGAGGTTGTGCCCCTGGCCCCTATAGGACACCTACTACATTAGGCCACACTACCAAGACAGGGAGTCAAAGCAGCTCCACCTGGTACATAGAAACAAACACAGGGAGGCTGCCAAAATGAGGAGACAAAGAAACATGGCCCAAATGAAAGAACCAATCAAAACTCCCAAAAAAGAACTAAATGAAATGGGGATAAGCAATCTATCAGGTGCAGAGTTCGGAACACTGGTTATAAAGATGCTCAAGGAATGTAGTAAGGACCTCAACAATATAAAAATATCCAGTCAGAAATGAAGGATACACTAACTGAAATAAAGAACAATTTATAGGGAAACAACAACAGAGTGGATAAAGCCTAGAATCAAATCAGTGACACGGAACATAAGGAAGCAAAAAACAAACAAGAAGAGAAAAGAATCCCCCCCAAATGAGTATAACACAATCAGCCTCTGGGACAACGTCAAGAAGTCCAACATTTGCACCATAGGAGTGCCAGAAGGATAAGAGAAAGAGCAAGAAATTGGAAATGTATTTGAAAAAATAATGAGAGAAAACGTCCCTAATTTGGTGAAGGAAATAAACATGCAAGTCCAAAAAGAACAGATTCCCAATTATGATAGATGCAAACAGGCCCACTCCAAGACACATCATAATTAAAATGCCAAAGGTTAAAGAGAAAGAGAGACTCTTAAAAGCAGCAAGAGGAAAGAAGTTACCTGCAGAGGAGTTCCCATAAGACTCTTAGCTGCTTTCTCAAAAGAAACTTTGTAGGCTAGAAGGGATTGGCAAAGAATATGCAAAGTCATGAAAAGCAGAGGCTTACAGCCAAGATTCCTCCACCCAGCAAAGCTTTCATTTAGCATCAGAGAGTAGATAAAGAGCTTTCCAGACAAGAAAAAACTAAAGGAGTTCATCATCACCAAACCATTATTAAATGAAATGTTAAGGGGACTTATTTAAGAAAAAGAAGAAAATCCAAACTATGATCAATAAAATGGCAATAAATACTTACCTATCAACAATTGAATCTAATAAACAAACTAAGCAGACAAGAAGAACAGAAACAGAATCATGGATACCAAGAGTGGTTTCATGGTTGCCTGGTAGGAGAGGGTGTGGGGGGGAATGAGTGAAGAGGTGAGGGGATTAAGAAGTACAAATAGATAGTTATAGAATAGCCATGGGGATGTAAAGTGCAGTGTGGGAAGTGAGGTACCCAAAGAACTTATACACATGACCCAGGGACAGGAATGATGGTGCGGGGTTGTCTGAGGGAGCGCTGTGTACAGGGGGAAAAATCAGGACAACTGTAATAGCATAATCAATAAAATATGATTAAAAATAAAAAATTTTAGAGGATATTAAATTTATCTCTTTAAAAAAATTTTTAGACATTCATTTGTATTTGGTAAATGCAATATACTAAAATATTCTTTGATTCAACACAGGTAAAAGTGAAAAAGGAGAGCAGGAAATGAGGAAGAAGTGAGAGAGAAGAAAATAGAATATAAATAGAAAAAGAATAACAAGGCAAAGTAGCAAAGAAGCATCTAGAAGGAGGGAAGGAAGTTCTTGTGGCATCCTACAGGACTGGACTATAGAATTCAGAGGGAGTAATCAGCTTGTTAGCATGCTGTGAAAATTTAATATTTCTCTCTTTTAATCTTGAACTTGTTCCACATAAATCACCACATTGATAGCTCTCTTATCTTGCCAACATTCACTGGGCATCCTGCTGTACACCGGATACTATGCCAGGCCCTGGGGGTAAATGATGCAGGGCCCAGGGTCTCCCAGTCAGTGGAGAGAGGATAACGAAGCAGCCCGATTAAGGGGTCAGGTGAGAGGGGCAGAGGCTGCACAGGGACCCTGGTGAAGCCTGGATACGGATGCAGACCCGGAGGCATTTCCAGGAGTGGGTGCCAGTTGAGTGAGTCCTGGTGAGAAGGCAGGGTAGGCTGGCAGCATTTTGTGCAGAGAAAACGCTAAAGAACAAGGGTGCAGCTGGCCCTGCAAAGGTTCCAGTTTCCAGGACCCCAGTCCCCAGGGCCCCTTTCCCCATGAGCCCTTCCTTGGGCAAATTGCTGGAAGAAAGGAGGGGGCAGTTCTTCTTTGGTTCTTGGAAATTCTCCCCCCACCCCCAGCATCTGCTCCGGCCCATCTCACCAGCCCCAGTATCTGCATCCCCAGGCCCCCAGGACGGGGCTCAGTCAGTGGGTCAGTGCCCTAGACCTTAGCATTGCCCTTCATAGAGCACAAGCTTCTGAAGTCTTCATAGTTGGACATCTGCAACCAGCTTAGCCTGGGTCCAGCAGCACCTCCACCCGCTAGGTCCAACGATCCCGGGGCCAAGGGTTCAGGACTGGATGTCGTCTGGTAGATACTGATTTTCCACTGGGGAGCCCTGGATTAAGATTTCTATGTGGTACAATTTGACCCACTCATAGAAGCCAGAACTGACCCCTCAGGCTCCATGAGCCTCATGGGCACCGGTGGCCCTGGTGGCCAACTTGATGGTGGGGGAGGTGGCAAGGGTCACCCTGAAACACAGGTGCAGCCTCCCAGCTCCCTGTGCATGCAGATCATGAAGTTCCTTCTTCCCCCAGCCATGCCCACCCCTTTCACATCCATGCCCACTCCTGGTGGCAGAAGAGCTTGCCTAACAGGGAAGGCAGAGCCCTTCTCAGAGCATGGCAGGAAGCTGTGCTCCAGGAACTAAGAGAAGACACCCGAAGCTGGACAGGGCTTTATCTGGGAGCAGGCAGCTGCTGAATAATGAATTCCGACCCCGTCTGCATTCCCAGGCTGCACGCTGGGTGCACACACACACAGAGATACACGCTGGGCTGACAACTTGGAGGGGCGGGGGCTGGCAGGGCTGTGAGTCTCCGTGAGTGGAGTCGCTGGAAGGAGCAGCTCTGCTCGGTTGCCTTGGTCTCTGTGGGCAGCATCGGAGGGGGCTGGGAGGGAGGAGGCAGCGGCAGAGCGGAGGGAGGCGTGTGAGCCACGCTCCCCGGCTCCGGGCTCGCTCTTCTCCGGCTGCTCCCGCCTGGCAGTGCCCCCCGGACTCTCCACACCAGCATGGCCCTGCTCGTCCACCTCAAGACGGTCTCGGAGCTTCGGGGCAGGGGAGACAGGATCGCCAAAGTGACTTTCCGAGGTAGGGGAGCCCCTGTCTTAGGAGGACCTCAGCTCTTCTGGGGAGGATGGATGGGGAAAGTTCTGGTGGGGCTGGGGCACAGAGGGTTCTCCTGCCCCCTGCCCCTAGCCCGAATGGCCATTGTGATTTCCGGAAAATCAGTGCCTCCCATGTTTCCATGTCTTCATCTGTGTCTGCCTCCTCCTGTGCTTGCCAACCAAGGCGCCCTGCCCAGCCCTCCGACTGCAGGGGGTCCTGGGGAAGCAGAAGTGAGGATCCCACCCCTGGGCTCAGGAGGACCCAGGGCAGGGGGGCCTGGCCCTGCAGAGCTCTCCCAGGCCTCCTCTTCTTTCTCTCCCTCTAGAAGGTTGGTTTCCTTGGGCACAGGGCGGGGGTAGGGTTTGCAGGCTGGAAGACCCGGTGTGGCTCCTAGGAAACAGGTAGCCAGGAGCTCTGTGGGCCCCGGTAGGACAGGGATTCTGCAGGTCTGTCCACGAGAAGAACCCCTGTGAATCCCCCTCGTCTCCCCTCTGTCAGTTCTTTCTGTCTTCCTTCTCACTCGTGCATCCAGCGATCAAATATTGTCATCTACGTGCCAAGGCTGGGGGCCGAGTATGACCTGCTCTCAGGGAGCCCACATCCAGTGGGGTAGGGTCAGGGGGCAGACAAATAGGACAGTCATGTGACACAACAAGCATGGGACGAGTGCAGCATGCAAGGTACAGAAGCAGCACCCTGACCCAGGTTAGTGGTCAGGGAAGGCTTCCAGGAGGAGGTGACACCTCGGCTGAAACCGGAGGGACCAACAGAAGAGAGCAAAGCGAGGAGGCGAAGACAGCAGGCAGAGGGGACAGGATGCCTAAGCCTGGGAGGGGAGCCGATGTGCGGGAACAGACCGGCTCCACGAGGCCGGAGCCCAGAGTGGCTGTGGGAACTGAGGTGGGCAAGACAGGCAGAGCCGCAGAGGTGAGGCTGCCTTCGTCCCAGGACAGCGAGCAGCCCCTGAAGGCCAGGCCGGGCTCACTTCTGCCTTTTATTCACCTGTGCCTCTGCTTGGCCACAGCCCAGCCCTCTGGGCCAGGGCCATGTCAGGTAGCCTTTGACAAAAGGCCAGGGTACTCCTCTCTGTGCATGGCTTTCTCCGCAGATACTGGTCTGAGGGTGGGATGGGAAGATGAGGATGGGGGTGTGGGGGAAGAGCGGAGAGAGAATCACAGGGTTAAAGAAGGAAGTGAGGATCGGGCAGGCCCCACACACATGAGCACCTGTGCCCGGGGAGAAAGGTGAGACCACGTGGTAGCCTTCCCAGACCCCTCCTGCCCCTCCCCCAGCAGCCCCTGCCCACATCACCCTCTCGGTCAGGCCGGCACTGGGCAGGGGGCCCTGGGCAGCCCACACTGCAGCCTTTTGTGCACAAGGACAGCCAGGGATGGGGAGGGGTAGGAGGGCGCTGGGCTGCCTGCTGCTTCCCACAGCATCCCCGCAGCTGCTTTCTCTGCAGCACCTCGGACGCTCTGCATGCCACCTGCCGGCCCAGCTGGCTTCAGAAAAAGCAAGTGTGTCCTTTCATCTGTGAAATGTGTCCATGTGTAGGGCAGACAGCGCAGTATCTGGTCGTTTAGCTACAGGTTGCTATGTTGTTACACCTACGGCAGGGCAGCCCCAAGCCGCACAAGCCAGTCCCGTTCCGGGCTGGTGGTGAAGAGACCTGCATGGGGTTTATTAGCAGATGGGCTGAGGCATGGTGGCTCCAGCTCACAAGGCCTCACCCCAGCCCTACAAGCCCCTCTGTCTCCCCCTGGTCCACCAGGCTGAGTGCCCTGTCTACCCGATGCCCACCTTTCTCTTTGAGCGGTGGGGCTGGCCCTCCAGCCTCAACAACCACACAGGAATTGGCCTCCCTGCAACCTGGGCACTAGTGGAGAAACCCACTTCCAAGCTCCATGTCTGCAGCAGGTGGCCAGAAGCAGAGCTCTGTGGAAGGGCCTGGGCAGCAAGAATACGCAGATGGCGAGCAGGTTTCCAGAAATATTCCTTTATAAACGCCAGCGATGCCTCAGCCATTCACCTGCTGTAGCCAGAACTATTGACAGCAATAGACAATCAGAGACGAACACTTAGAATAATGCGGAGGGAACCAATCCACTCGAGAATGGTCCAAGGCACCTGGCACCGCAGCTGCCAGTGTCCGAGCAAAGTGACAAGGTGGCAGGCAGTGAGAGGTTCTCCTGGTGTCATGAGCGAGGGAGTCCCCAGTGGGTTCTGCCTGTTGCGAGTGCCCGGCGGACCACAACGAGCTGCATGAAATGCAGCCTGACTTTCTGTGCTCGGCCACCCAGGCTGCTTAGGGAGCAGCCCTGTGAGGTCCTGCTGGAGAAAGCGCTGGACACGGGGCCCGAAGCCTGGTCCTCAGGGGGTTCGGCCACTTTCTTTGCCTCTCTGACCCTCAGTTTCCTCATCCGTAGTGTGGACATCATGATGCCAGGCTGCTTCAGGGAAGCAGAGGGGTCTGAGGAGAGAACACTGAAGTGGACAATGTGTCCATAAGGTGAACATTCCAGTTCTTGGGGCAGACTGTCCTGTGGGGACTGGGCATGCACCGGCATTGTCCCTGGCCACCCCTTTTTTCCCACCACCCAGGTCAACCAGCCACGCCACCCTGGGTGCTCACTACCAGCTTGGTGCCTAGCTCTTAGCTCTGTCTGCACTGACAGCCACTCTTAACCTGGTCCTGCCCTTGTTCGTTCATTCATTCATTCATTCATTCATTCATTCATTCATTCACGGAACATGCTGATGTCTGTGGACAGGCCTAAAACCCTGGAGTGAAGAAAACACAGCTCCTGTCCTGCAGGGTCAGATAGACACCAGAAGGCCCGGACCCGGGTCCCGGCCATACACGCATGCCCACGAGGCCTCAGGGCCTCAGCTTCCCATGGACAAAACGAGACAAAGATCTGCTTTAAACACAGGGAGGGGCCTGTAGCCAGAATCAGATGCAACTGCCTGGGAAGGAGCCCTCCTGACCTCAAAAGGGAGGCCGTTTTAGTTTAGGGTCAGCCTTTTGTCAGCTCCCGAAATGATCCTCAGCACCTGTCAGAGCCACGGAACACAATGTGGGAAGGGGCCTCCAGCCCGGCCTTCTGGCCAGTGTCCAGCCCCATCCGCACCTGAGCGGTACCTGGGCTGTCAGGAAACCAGGGACAGGCTCAGTGGGCCAGACCCCTGGTCTCCCTTTCTGTTCTGTCCCTGGGCTTTCTGGCCGACAACCTGAGTTTGGGGATTTGGTGTGTGAGTCGGGCGCTGCGGGTCCGATCTGCACGTAGGTCACCCTTGTCACCCCGTGTCCCCTCCTCTCCCCACCCCACCCCACTGTGTTCCCACCACACTGAACTTCCTGCCTTGAGACCTCGTATTTCCTCTGCCTGGTATAGCCCCCCCCCCCCCCAGCCCCACCCCCCGCTGACCCTCCACCTTGAAAACTTCCACTAATTTTGTTCATCCTTCAAGGCTCCGACGTCACCTCCCCTGTGAAGCCTCCCCCTCCCCTGCAGTACTGTGTGCACACTCCTCCCACAGACCAGCCGGGGCACTTTGTGCTTTAGAGAGACCCCAGCCCTGCCTGCTGCCCTCGCACCTGAGCACCTTCAACTCAGGCATCTGATCTTAGCTATTCTGCCAAGCCCCTGCAGAGCACAGGGCCTGCTCTCCAAAATGAACACCAAACGGCTTCTGTTTTAGGGGTATTCACTCGCTAGTGGGTTTAAATTCTCCTTCTACTCTGGCACTGGCACTCTCTGGCTCAGTTCCCCACCTGTGACCCCTCATCGTTTCTATCCCAGGGGCATTAGGGATTGGAGGAGGCCCTAGGAGACAAGAATCAGAACTCTGGCCCCTGCGAGACTTGTGGTTCAATGTAGGCGATAACACTATGTTTCTCTCCCTCTCTCTTCCCTTCCCCTCTAAAGATAAATAAATAAAATCAATTAAAAAAAAAAAAAGAACTCTGGCCCATGCTCCCTCCACTGGCCTCCCAGCCCAGAGGACTTTCCAGCACCCCAGAGAGATGCTGAGCTCATCCTCTAGCCAAAGTCTGGCTCTGGCCCACAGGTCCGAAGCAAGAGGGGCCGCATGTGGCCCCACCCTGTCACTGAAGGTGCACTTTCTGAGCAGTCCTGTGTACGGGGTATAGGGCGGGACTTAAAGGCAAGACAGGGACTCACGCCTGATAGAGGAGAAGAGGCGTTTCCAGACCTGGAGGGCGTACATACACTGCAACCTGCTCAGAGGGCCGTGGCTCAGTCCCAGCTGCAGGCACCAGGGAAGGCTTCATTAGGGGGCAGAGGCGAGGTATGGGGCGGGGGGCGCACTTAAGCTGGGTCTTGAATAACTGCTTACACAGGGAGCAGTGCAGAAGGAGGGCTGAGGAGGGGCTGTGGTGGGGAGGTGAGGCCATCTGGGTGAGGGACTGAGGGGACCAGAGGCCAGAGGACAATCTCAGATAAGTATAGTGACGGGAAGCCACCAGGATTGTCTGGAGCAGCGGCTGCAGGACGTGGTGGAGGGAGATGAGCTGGGAGAGGAGCATGGGGCCAGGGGCGACTGAGTGCTGGGAAGAAGCTGGGCCCCAGCTAGGCACTGGGGACAGGGGTCCCCTTACTTCTGGCTGCAAGGACCATTTCAGACTCCAGATTAGATCTGCTTCCCCCATTAAAATGGGGGAGCTCTCCCTCTTGATGCTTATGTGACTTCTAGATGAAGACGTGTCCCCCATCCCTGGAGAAGGAGGCAGAGCAGCTCAGTACCCCGGGGCCTGAGATGCCCCTGGGGTGCCTGGGCCTGTGTGCACTCGGGCCGTCCCAGCACCTCCTCTCTGGGAGGATGTGGGAGGGTGCTGGCCCACCGAAGGCTGCAGAAAGGGGGCCTTCGGGACAGCCTCCGCTGGCTGTGGACACAGCTCTGTGCTTTTGCCGTTTATCCGAGGGTCGTACCCCGCCTGCTCTACCTTTCCCAGCGCACGCAGGCCTCTGGCCACCCAGGGGACTTTCTCTGCCTGAACCCCATGGGCGAATGTCCCCCTCGCACCCCGAGCCATCCCATGCTGACCCGGGAAAGCAGGCAGAACTGATGAAAATTCTCCAGGCTTCTGCTTTGTGAGACAGGGCGCTCTTTTGATATGGAAATGACCATGTACTGTCTCCTGCTACAAAGGCCTTTGGCAAAAAGGCTGCTGGAAACTCGCTCAAAAACAGACTTGCAAATCACTTCCCTGAGTTGCAAAGCCTTGTTTATCTTATCCACCATTCCCGGGAACACAAAGTCTGTATTCCTCCCACCTTCTCCCATCCCTGGTCTCATTCATTTTTAAAAATTATTAACTTTTCATACCGGAAAACCTCAGGTATGTACAAGAGCAGAGAATAGTGTTGATGGCCTCGCGTCCTCCCCACACGGCCTTGACCACCGACTCATGGCCAGTCTCGTTTCCTTGGTCCCCATCCTGCTCCCACCCCCCTGAATTATTCAAAAGCAAATACCAAACACCATAGCATTTCATCTGTAAATATTCAGTACATAGTTATAAAAGACCAAGACTCAAAACACAAAAATCCACATATTATGTTACTCCTAAAAAATTAAGTTTTGCATAATACTATCAAATAATCGATGATCAAATTTCTAATTGTCTCATCACTGTCATAAGTTGTTTTCCAATTCACTGAAAGCTCCATTTTAATGTGTTTTGTAAAACCAGTGTGGACTCATCCATTCGCTGCTCTGTCACTCATCCCGCCGATGATATTCATCGAGGGCCAGCTCAGTGCCAGATGCGATTCTAGAGGTGGGGTGACGACAGAGAATGAGACCGACAAGTCCTTGCCCTTAAGGGGAGGCTAGTCATTGAATAAGTCTCTAAGTGTGATGAATATTCTGGAAAGGGAGGTACAGGTGCAAGGCGGTGTGAGGCTGAGAAGCTGCCTGAGAACGTGAGTCAGAGGTTAGGAAAGATGGCAGGAAAGCACCTGTGACCCGAGGTGGGAGCGGGCCACGGCCTCGGTGCTCAAAGTTGACCACCTGGGGCCAACAGATGAAGCTGGAGAAGTTACAGAGGGCCCAGGGAGGAGGTTTTACTGAGGGGGAAGAGGCTGGTGTTAAAGCTGGCCCTCGAGAGAATAGCATCTTAGCAGGGACAAGATCCCCAAGAGGTCCCATCCCGGGCAGGGGGTCAATGTCAGCACAGATGTGGGGCTGTGTTTGGGGGTTGGGGAGTGCTTGCTGCAGTTCCGGGGGGCTGGGGTCCAAACACAGGGGGTCTCACTGTCACACTGCAGTTTAACGTTGCTTTGTAAGTGGATGGGAGTCCCAGAGCTCTTAGCCAGAGAATAGGATGGCAGGTTTTGGAAAGAACACTCTGGAAGTCAGGACTGCCACAGACCAGAGCCCAGGGAGGGAGAGGGGCAGCGGTGGGGGCTGAGGGCTGTGCCTCAACGGGCAAGACTGTGAGTTTGGAGAGAAGGCCCGACATGGGTTCAGAAAGGGGGTAGCGGCTCTGGGAATTGGAAGTGAGCGGGAGGACAAGACGTGGGTGCCCCTGGAGTTTGTACTCGGTCACTTGGGTGGATGGTGAGGCCACCAGCGGAGCCAGGAGCAGGCAAGAAAGAGCAGGCTGGGGCGGGAAGTATAAAGTGGATGACTTTGCTGGTGGCTCGTCCTCGCGAAAACGTCCCCCAGCAAGCCCCAAATGAGGCTCTTACAGTGAGGAAAGTGGCCGGAGCCCAGTGGTTTGGGAGTTCGAGTGTCAAGCGAACTCAGTCTGGGAGAGCTGACTGTGATCGAAGCTCTTACAGGGCTGCTTGGGGTCAAATGAGAAAGGTGAAATAGTGAACCACTTTACAAACTGTAAATCGCTGTGGAAATGTGAGGATGAGGATTATGCTAATTATCCCAGGACTCCTCGTGCTGCCAGCCTTCTAGAGAGGCAGGGATAGAGTAGATTATGACCCCATGGACTCCGAGATTTGTGGGGTAGCAGAAGACAGCCTTGCTTGATCCTTCTCTGGACTCCCACTTGTTGTTGATACCCCAAAGTCTGCCAGAGAGATGGGGTGAAAACGCCGGGAGTCATTACCATTCAGGCAGGCTTCTCCAGGGCAGGCACCCGGCCGGCTCCCCGAGGCCAGCAGAGTGCCCGGCCCAGGACAGACCCGAAAGGGAAGTGACAGGAAGGAGCACGGCCTGCAGGTGTGGCAGGTGCAGCTGTGCAGTTAGCATCCGGGCCCCTGCGGAGGCCCAGGCCCAGGCAGCTGCAGGCAGCCGCCCCTTTCCCTCGCTGACAGTCCCAGAAGGTCTCCCGAGGCAGAGAAGAACACCTGCTTGCCTCTACCTTCGGCCCTCATCTGCTTCCTGCCTGAGCTGCTCCACTCGCTGGACGCTGGCCCAATAGTCTTTGTTTCTACTCTCCCGTTTTTCAAAGCAGAAAGGCTCATTGGCTTAGTTGGAGGTCAGTTTTCACTAATTGTTTGGGTTTTTTTTAAGCCCAAGCTCAAAATAAACTCAGGACTGCAGTTTGAACACTAGTTCTATCTTACCCCATTTGGGTATATGAAAAGAGTCACCCTCCCATCATGCCTCATTATGTCCCCAGTGCCTGGCACAGGTCCTCTCCACAGCCTGTGGGCCACTGGGACCTCACGCTCCTCCATCTGTCCCAGCCATGGGCACGCCTGCGGCCAGCAGTTGCTGAGTGTGTGGCTAGCATTGTCCTGACAGGATGGGGGGTGTGGAGACAAATGAGAGGGGGTAGAATGATATTTGAATAAGATTCATGGAAAGTAAAGGGTTAGAGGTGGATGGCGCCTCCATCTAGCTGAGGAATGGCGGAAAGGGCTGAAAATGCTGGTGATTTTCTGAGAGCACACTATTTAAGAACTTAAAGAATAGCAGCTTTCCTGGAAAACTCTTTCTGAATTAAATTTCTCCATTTTCCTGTCACTGTAAAATTGAGTGTGTGTTCTTCATAGGGGCAGAGGTGTTGTTAGAAGAGACCATCACAAACTATCAGGCAAGAAAATCACTAGGGATACAGGAGAGTTGACAGCACCATCAACCACCTTGACCTGAGCGGCATTTCTAGAACATTTAAGCCTCTGAACGGAAAAGTACTTATTCTTCTCAAATGCACATGGAACACTCGTGAAGGCAGACCATGTGCTAAGCAATTAAACAAAGCTCAATACATTTCAAAAGACTGACATGTTACAGAGGATGCCCTCTGGCCACACTAGACTCCAATAAGAAATTAATAACAACAAGAGATTTTACGAAGCTCCAAATATTTGGACATAAAAAATACCCTTCTAAATAACCTATAGTCAAAGACAAAAAATGAAGAGAAATTACAAAATATTTCTAACTACATGACAAAATACAACATATCAATATTTATAGTTTTAAATACAGCAGGAAAGAAAAATGTCTAAAACCAATGACCTAGAAACTGCCTTACAAAACTACTCGAAGAAGAGCAAATGAAACCCAAGTGTTGAAAACATTACGCCGAGGAAGTGAGACACAAAAGACAACATATCTTACGACGCCATCGTGTGAAGTGTCCAGAACAGACAAATCCGTAGAGATGGAAAGTAGTTAGTGGTTGCCAGGGACCGGGAGGAGGGAACGAGTTTGGGGTCTCTTCTGGGCGATGAAAATATTCTGCAATTAGAGCGCGGTGAATTAAGGTTGAGTTTTCTGGTTTGTGAATTATATCGCATAAATATAAACTGAAAAATTAAATCCAGGAAGAATAATAGGAAAGAAATAAAAAACAAATAATGGGGAAAACTGACAAAGTCAAAAGTTGGTTCTTTAAAAAAATTAATTGAATAGGTAAAATGTAGCAAGTCTGAGCAAGGAAAAAAAACAAGACAACATAAATTGTCAATATCAGAAATGAGAGAAGGGATATCGTTAATTAAAAGAAAAATAAGGCAATATTATGAATAACGTTTTCTCAATAAATATCTACAACTCAGATGAAACAGACAAATCCCTTGAACAACAACTTACCAAAACTAACTCAAAAAGAAATAGAAATTCTGAAGAGCCCAATTATCTATAAAGAAATCAAATCTGTAATAACAGTGGCGATAGTGATGATGGTGGTTGATGATCACACACGGCTTTCCAGGCCTAGGTACCCTCGCTGGTAATTTCTAGAAAACACATAAGGAAGAGAATAATACTCACCTCACACAAACTTTCAGAAACTAGAAAAGGAAGAACACTTCCTAACTCATTTTATGGTACCAAAACCTGATAAAGACCTTATACAAAAAGAAACGGAAGACCTGATATCCCTCATGAACAGAGACGTAAAAATCCTTAAAAAGATGTTTGTTCACTGAACCCTGGCTGGTGTGGCTCAGGGACTGAGTGCCGGCCCGAGGACCGAACGGTCGCTGCTTGGATTCCCAGTCAGGGCACACGCCTGGGTTTCGGGCGAGGTCCTCAGATGGGGCTTCAGAAAAGCAACCGATTGATTTATCTCTCCAGCATTGATGTTTCTCTCCCTTTCTTACGCCCTCTCTAAAAAGAAAGAAAAAAAACTTTCTTCTTTTATTAAAAAAAAAAGATATCAGTTCATTGAATAGCAAAATATGAAAGGGAGAGGCTGTCATGACAAGTGAGTTTTACCCTAGAAATGCAAGGCTAGTTTAAAACTGGAAAATCAACCCAAGTATTTCACCACATTAACACCATATGAGAGATAAACCACCAGTAGATGCCCATAAAGTATTTGACAAAACCCAACGCCCGTTCACGATAAGAGGCCTCAGCAAACAAGAATGGAAAAGAACTTCCTCAGTCTGATAAAGGACAACTACAAAAGTGTCCAACTAATACAAACTTAACCCTGAAACGTGAACATTAGGAACACAAGCAAGGCAGGGTTGTCTGCTCTCACCACCTCTATTTGACCTTGTACCGCAGGTCCCGCCACTGCAACAAGGCAGTGGGGGTGGGGGGAAGATTCACACAGATCGGAAAGAAAGAACTCAAATGGCCTCTTTTCACACACACACACACACACACACACACACAACCTAGTGGGTTATGTAGAAAATTCTAAGGAATCTCCATAAAACCTACCACAATAATGAATGGATTTAGCAAAGTTTTAGGATATAAGCTTAATATACAAAACACATTTTTCTATAGAAACCAACCAGTTGGGAAACAGAAATTAAAAAGTAATTACCCTTACAGTAGCATAAAACAGTTAGCAATAAATTTCACTAAAGACATGAAAGACTTTCACATGAAAAGAAGAAATGCCGAGAGAGATGAAAAATGCAAATATATAGAAAATATATGATGTTGATGGATTGGAGGACTCAGACTTGTTAAAATGTCAGTTCTGCAAAAATTGATCTATAGGCTGAACACAGTCCTAACAGAAGTCACATCAGACTGTTTTGTAGAAAATGAAAATTATTTTAAAATTTACGTGGACACTCAAAGGATCTAGAAGCACCAAAACAATAGGAAAGTAGAAAAGACAGTTGGAGGAATCACAATATTTGATATGATTTGATTGACTAAAAATAGTATCTTGATTGTCTGGTAATTACACAGGTATAGTGCATTTATCAAAATTCATTGAGTTTTGCACTTAAGATCAGCAAACAAATTTTACCTACTGGTAGTTAAAAAAAAAGAGCTAACCACACCTAAAAAAACCTGAAACTTAAAAAATATTATGTAAGATAAGGAAGAAAATTATTCCTGATTATATACTACTAAAAATATACCACAAAATGTGATTCATAATAGAGGAGACCATTTTTATATTTAAAACATAGCTTAACCATCCAAAGGACTCATTAGGAGGATAACAGCCTTTTCTTACTGGGTGATGAACTGTGCGCCAGGGTGCCAGCACCAGCACCTCCTCCATTTTCTAGGTGAGCTAACTAAGGCAAAGAGAGGTTCACTTCTTCCAGAGCTCACGACCAGCAAGTGGCAGAGCTGGGGTTTGAACTCAGCAGTGTGGCCATCGGGCCTCACCCCATCCCAAGGCCCTTTGTGCTTATGAGGGACGCTTTACTCAGACTTGCACAAAAACTGCCTCTTGCTGATCTCACTGTGATTCTGGGATGTGGGCTGGTCCAGGGTAATTGTTCCAGTTTGCAGCCATTGACTCTTAGACCCAGAGGGTAGTCAGCATGCTCCCCACTTCCCGCCCTGAGCTGCAGTGCCTGGCCCCGCACCTGCCTGGGCCTGGCTTTTTCTATGCACATGGGGATGCCTGGCCCCTGCTGCCTAGGCTGGTGGGAGTAGCTGGCCTTTCAGAAGGAACAGGCTGATCTGAACTGGGGAGACAGAAAACAACAGGGCCGCCGCTCCTGGCTGCTGTGGAGGAGCAGAAGGCAGGCACATTTGGGGGTGTCACAACATTGCCTCTAGGAATGGGGTGCTTGCTGAGCCACCCTCCACATAGTCAGTCCCAGCCAAGGCTGACAGTGAGGTTCTGCTGATTTTGAATAGCAACAAGGAACCATAGTGACAGGTCTGAGCGACAAGCAGGGTGTTTCTCTCTATACCTAGCTTCCACTGGGGAAAGAGGAAGGCTCTGGTACAGGCCGCAGCACCAGGTCCTGGGCAGGACCACAGTGTCCCTGAAGCTTGTCCTTGGGACCTTCCCTTCTCCATTAAATCCACCACCACCTGTGCCCTCTCAGGACCCCAGGACCCCAGGACCCCGGCCCCAGTGGCTTCTTTCTGTGGGCTGCTCCATTTTCACTTTCCCTTCCCCATCAGAACCCACCTGTTCTGCATCCCGCTCCACTGTCTTGAGTCCATTCGATGCTCCACTCTTGCAAATCTTGCTCACACTGTTCTCCCCTCCCAGATGCCCCATTCCCCCTCCCTTCTGCCCAATCTCTCTGCAGAGCCAGGCCCAACAGTCTCCCCATGAAAATGCCCACGCCTCTGCAGCACCTTCATGATCTGCAAGGTGGAGGCCACTCCATCTCTTCCTGTGTTCTCACTTCATTTACACCTTTCGCATGCCGAGTACCAAATTTTGCCTCATTTGGTAGCTTTTTATATGGCTGACCTAGTCCCTTTCTGGATTGTAACATGCTTCTTCAGTCAGCATCCGTGTGTGAGTTCTCTGCACAACCCGCACCGGCTCCCGAGAGCTGACACAGTGGGAGTGGACGACCCTCTTGCACGCGGGCATGAATGAATGCACACAGGCCAGTAGCCTGACCCCCACACACCTGCCTTTGCTCAAGGTCCGGCTCTAGCAAGGAAACCTGTCTGGGAGAGGGAGCTGCTTGTTGCAGACAGGATGTTTTGTCCCCTAAGTCACGTTCTGTGAAAGCTTAGCACTCCACTCTGCATATGAGGCAAGAGCTAAGCTCACCTTCATTTCAGAGGGTGGGTGCAGTCTAATATTTGAAAATAGCAGATGACACACAAGTTACTTCTATTAAGCTTTGGACTCCTGAGCCCTTCCTTTTGGGTGTCCCCAGTCATGGCACTTACTAAAGCTGTGAGCACAGCATCTGTTCTCCCAATGCATTTAACGGCTGGAGTTTATTCCAAATTGAACGGCTCAGCTATCTCATGAGCAGCTGCCTCTGCACAGGGGCGGGGGAATCCTGTTCAGTTCTTCCATCAAGTGTCCTCCCTCCATTCACGACACCCTCTCCACCACCGAGAACAGGCTATTTTCTTTCTCTCAGCCTTCTCCTTGACCTTCACTGTGGCAAGAAAGGCTATTGGCTATGGCGAGTTTGAGTGGTTTGTTCCAGAAAGCCATTTACAATAGAGCTGAAATTTCAACGGGACTGGCGTTGAGTAGAGTAGATGTTAAGTGGAAATGAACTTGAAAGAACAATGAGCCCCACTGATAACCCGGAAGGGATGGCCATGGTCCCCTGGCTCTGTCCTAATGCGTATTGCAGGGTCACTGGGGTGACCCCTGCCCCTGTTGGTAGAAATCCTCCTAAAAGGCGGCTTTTCACACATGCTTACTGCCTTCACGCTGTTTCTGTATGATTGGTTTGATTTGTTTCAGCAAATCCTTTTTTTCCAAAAAATACCTAGAAGTAAAATCGAACTCATCCTGCTTGACAATATCCACCACACTTAAGTCTCCAGGGCCTCAGGCAATGAGGTTTTACTGCATTTTGAAACAGCCCTAAAATGCAGGAATTCTGCAATGACTAATTTTACTGCCTTCCGCATCCTCTCCAACAAGGCTTTAGGCAAACGCAGGCAGAGAGCCTCGCAGCCCCGGTGACTTCATGCCTGTTGGAACCCTGCCCCCCGCCCCCGACCATCTGAACCACTTAATTTTCACTCGGGAAGGCCCTAGCTCGCAGCCCGGCCCTCCGGTCCTTTAATCACTCAGAGTGCAGGTCCTCGGGGGATCCCGGCACAGACATGCTCACCCGATTCTCAGTTCGTATTGCGTGCTACCTCTGGGAAGAATTTAAACAAGCTCAAGCATTATCTCTCCTGTTTTCCTCTCCTCCCCTGGCTGCCTTTCGGTTTGATGTTGAGGTTTTTCTTTCGAGGTGTTTTGTTTTGCTTTGTCCCTGGCTAGTGCTAAAGAATCTTTCTTTCCCATCTGTCTACTTCATGTCTATTTTCTGGATATGTAGTTCTGCTTTATAGCTCCTTCCTCGTTATCTCGGATGGGATGCCAGCCCTCCTCACGTGCCCCCACTCCACACACCCACACTTTTTCCGACCATCCACTTGCTTCTGATGTCAAACAGGAATGAGCCTGCTTGGCTGGGCCTCGTCCCTCCTGCCCTGGCCCCACCACGGGGGAGGGTCAGAGAGCTCACCTTCACCCCTCCCGGGCCCGGGGCTGGTGACGCTGGGTCTCCCACATTTCCCGTGGGAGACCAGCCTACGTGCCCTGACAAGTCTTCTCCTGGGCCCCAGCCTGCCCATCAGTGACAACCCAAACTAACCCTCAGAACAGGATGGAGCTCCCCTTTGAGACAGCTCTTCAACGAGATGGTCCTCTGGTTTAGACTGGTAAAGGTTTAAGCGTTTTTTCTTTTTGTTATGAAAGTAAAGCACGGTCGCTAAAAAGATTTCAGGTTCAAGTGTATACAGCAAGAAGTCAGAGTGCTGCCTTCAGTGTCTTCTCCCCCCCGCCCCAGAGATAACCCCTCCTAGTGCTCTGAGCTCTTGTCTATTCCCACATAGAACAACTGGGTTTGAAGGGTTTTCTGTTCTTTATAAACAGGACTCTATGACCCATGTTACTTTTTGTGGTGTTCACTGGACAGATGATAATAAATTTATCCTAACTAATAATTCCTTTTTATTATTTTCACCCCATCTCTGGGTTTCTCCTCATGGAAATGAGAGCCCCTCTCCGCCCTCCCCACACCCAGTGTTTGTCTTTGGTCCCTGTAGCACTTCTCCGAGTCGTGCAGAGCGTATCGTGGGGCACGCAGTATATGGTGCTGAGCTGTTTGGGGGTCCTGCTGTCCCCTGCTAGACCGTCCGCTCCCCGAGTGAGGGGTCCTGTGCACTCCATCAGTCCCTTTATCCCGAGTCCCCAGGATGTGGCCTGGTACAGCATAGACTCCACTGGATGTTTGCAAAGTGACCTGAACTGGCCGGTGTCTCCCACACATCACCTACCCCTCCCCCACCCTGCCCCCGTTCTCTCCTGATTATGGGTCTTCCAGTAACCTGGGCCACTTCCGACTGCATGGGCTAGAACTTCTGCCCTGGTGGGTGGTGTGTGGATGGGGGTGCTGGGGTCTGGGAAACTGTGTGTCCACATCACCCTCCCTGTCCCCTGTGCCGGTGGGGAAAGGAGGGGGCGGTACATGGGAGAAATCACCCAAGCTTTCCCCTCTGCTAAGGCTGAAGGAAAAAGGGATGAGAGGGTGGAGGAAGGTGAAGGCCCCTGGCTTCCAGGGAAGAAGGTCTGGATGCACCTGGCTGTCCCGGGGCCTAGCTTGGGCAGGAGCTCCGAACCTGGCTATAGACAAGGGCCTAGAAGGGAGCTGCCACTGGGTGGGGTGCCCACTGTCCTCAGGGTCAGGTCTCCGCTCTGGCTGCTGCAGGCCGGGGAAAGTGAGCGGAGCTGAGAAGACCACGAAAGAGGCCCAGAAAGGGAGGGCAGCACAGTGGAGGAAAGAGGCAGAAGTTCCACTCCCACGGCTGTCTCTGACCAGTCTTGTGCCTTCTTATGCTTAGGAGCTCTGTTTGTAAAACACAGCTGATGACCTTTGACCCGCCTGCCTCATGGGGCTGCTAAGAGGATGGGAGGAGGATGAGACGCGTTGGGGACCTGCCCATCCTGGATGGGGAGGGCTGCGCAGGACACAGGGCAGGACAAGGTGCATGACAAGGGCCCTGCGAGCCCAGCGCTGCAATGACAACCACCAGGTGGAGGGGTCCAACCTCAGCTTCTTGTCCAGGGAGGTCTGACTCCACTTTTCCTCCTTCCCCCACCCAGGGCAATCCTTCCACTCCCGGGTCCTGGAGAACTGTGAGGACGTGGCTGACTTCGATGAGGTAGGACCTCCCCCCGACCCTACCCTCAACCATCCACAGCTCAAGCCCCAAGCCCAGAGGGGAACCAACACCTCCCTGCTTCCTGGGGGCGCTCTGCCCCAAATCCTGGGGGGTGGGCTTGCTCAGAGCTGCTTATCTCTGGTTTGCTTCCTGAGAGAACTCTCCCTCTCCTGCTCCACCCAGACCCGTATCAGGCATGTCTGCACCCGAGAGCCCCACGCAGAGCAGAGGAGTGGCTGCCCAGGCCCAACCCACTATCTGTTGCCGGGCTGGTCCCTTGTTCTCTGTGGAGAAAGGGCCCATGGGTGCTGAAGGTCTGAAAGTGAGCCCCGAGCTTAGGGCCCAGCAGGACGAGAGAGGGACTCCCTGGGTTAGTGCGGGGCCCAGGCTAACCCCGGCCATCTTCCAACAAAGCCGGTCTCACAGGAGCCTCCCTCCTTTCTAAGAGCTGGGGTACCTCTCGCATGGTCTCCCCAGAAAGCATTGCTTTTCCTTTTGGACCTCAGGCTCAGAGGTCAAGTTTCCTCCTTGCACGTGGCACATCACCTCATGGGTCACTGCAAGGCCCCGCTCTTACTTCCATGTGTGTCTGTATTCACATATGTGTGTGGTCTCTTTTATTCCCACATTCCTTCCTTCTACATACAACATTCTGTGTGCTTAATGTGTATCTGTTAGTTTCCTGTGTGTTCTTACAAAATTACTGTTATTGTCTGGTGAGCATATAATTTACATTTTCTTAAATGGCATTGTGTTGCACGTTTTATTAATGTTTTGTTTCACCGAGCACCATCTTTCAGTTCCCTCCCTCTTGCTGTGCTGACCTCTTGCTTCTTCCTGTGCACGGTGCCCCATGGGACACAGCCAGGCCATACTACGAGGACCAACCGTCTTTCAGAGCCACAAGTGGAACAGTCTGGCCGAACCAGGGCGGGTTGGGCGCCCTACACACTCACCCACACACTCCCCCAGTGAGGAACCCCAGTTGGCCTCCCAGTCCCCACCAGCAGAAATGCAGTGAATATTCTCACGCATGCCCGCTTTGGACCATTTTATTCTGTATTTTTATTTGCTGTGCTTTTATTTGCTTGCTCTTTTCTACTCTGCCACTTTCCATTGAATAGATTGTGCTTTCTTCTATTAGTTGAAAAGTTATACATTCCATTTTTGTTTTCAAGGTACTTACCCTCACTTGTGATTACGTATCTCTGTTGCCAGCTTAAACAAATCAGCAATAGTAATTTCCCGACAGGACAAGTATTTTAATACTCTCACGCCTCTTGGATTTCCCACCTCAGCCCACACCCTCAAGCTGATATTGTCTAGAACAGAATTTTAATTCTAGGTACTTATGAATGTGTGTTTTCTTTTTCTCTTATTTGTTTTAGCCTTTTTTCCCCTCTTTTTTTAAGACAGCACTAATCTTTACCAAGATATTTGATCGCCTTTATTTCTCATATCTGTTGAAGCATCTCTTGAAATCGTTTTCCTTCTTATTTGAGTACTTTCTCCAAAAGCATTTTTAACTTGGGCCTTTCTGTAACACACTTACAGCTTTGTAAATCTGAGAATATTTTTTTCTTATTTCTTCTGATTCAAATAAATTTGAATGCGAGTTTTACTAGATAGAAAACTCTGGATTCAAAGTTCTTTCACAACCTCGAAAATATCATTCCGAGTTGCTGTTGAGAAGGGGATGGCCGTCCAATTCTTGTAACTTAATGGGTGACATCTTCTTTCCATCTGGGGAAAAAGAAGTGTAGTTCCTTTATCTTTGATATTCTTAAATTGTATTATAATGCTTCTAATTGAGTGTTTCCTTATCTTTCCAGTTTTGCAGTATTTTGTGAGCCCCTTCAAACTGTGGGCCTTTCATCTTTCATTTATTATAGCAAATGCTGGCTCCATTTTTTCCAACTATTCCTTCCATTCAGTTTTTACCTCATTCTCTTCTGGGCCAACTCCTATTACGAGATGTCAGTACTTCTATTTCTAGCTGTCATTTCTTAGCTTTTATATTTTTGGCATATCTATCTTTTCCTGCTATCTTCTGAGGGAGTTCTTCAGATTGACCTCCCAAGTTTACTAATTTGTTCTTCCTTCATGATTCCTTGTCCTGTTTCATTGCTAATATAGTTTTCTCTGGTTTGCTTGTTCTAATGATGCTGCTCCAGTTGGTACACCCTGTTCCGTGTGTTGACTTCCTTCTATAAGAGAGGTCTTCTCCAAGTACCTCTTTCCTTCGCCCTGTCGCCTCTGGTATCAGCTACTCTGGTAACAAGTCTTGGGGAAGCTTCAAAGGCTGGCTGTGCCCATGTCTAGGGCTTGATAGGTGGGCCTGAGCCCCAGTCAGCAGAGAAAGAGTCACAGTGGTGGGAGCAGGGGTCTCATCTCTGAGCCTTGAAGGAGACACGGGGCTGACAGGAGCAGGCTGTTGCAGGTTCTAAACACACGAGCTGTGGGGTTCGCTGAGAGAAGGTGTGAGTGATGGTCCGTCAGCACCTGTTCATCAAGTCTCCTCCCAGCAAGGCTGTTGCCGCAATTCTATTAGTTAAGGAGCAAGCAAGGATCGCCCCAAGCGGACGCCTTGGGGAAATAAGATCAGAAGGTACGGAGATCTCCCCTGACCTGTCCTCCATGGCCACCTCCACTCACTTGGCCCAAGGGGGCAGCTCCATCCGCCCCACAGTCGAACGCCTGCGGTCTCCCTGGGTTTCTCAGGTTTATTTTTCTGTTTGTTTGTTTGTTTGTTGCTCCCTGGAATCCACAGTCCCTCTTGCTTCTGCAGTTTCTCCAGGGTTGACTTTGAGGCGAGAACCAACAGTCTCAAGTCACTATCTGGGCACGAAGCAGACGCTCTGCGGTGGCCCCCATAGCTCGCCCCTTCTTTCCGAGGCTTGATCCCTGACGTCTGGCTGTGTGTGGACTGGGAGGGCCTGTGGCAAACGGTTCCCTTTGAGGCTGGCATTTGGCTGAGCAGACACCACCCTGAGGGGCCGCCCAGAACCTCTGTCTCCTCCTCACCCTGGGCCCATCCCACACTCGAGTCCAGAGGCCCAGAGCTACAGGAACAGGGGAGCAACCTTGACCTTCTCTCCTGGGCTCTGGAGCAACCACCGGCCTTTACAGCCCAGGCCCTGCCTCCCCCAGGGAGAGTTCTGCTCTGGACTCCTCCCCTTCCTGGCTGTGTGAATTTCTACCTCCGTTCCTCAGTGCCCACACCTGTCAAAGGGGGCCGATGACGGGTATGAAGTCTCTTTGTAAAGTGATGACCAAAAGGAGGGATTCTAGAACCACTGCTGGGTACTAACCCACCACCTGGGCCTCAGGCGTGCCCCACTAAACAACTTGTCCATTCTCATTTTCTCCTAATTTCCTCAATCAGGGCCCCGAGAGAGAGGGGCCGGGCAGGTGAAGATGCAGGCTGTCCTGCCCAGTCTCTCACAGCCCTGCCTCCCTGGGCCCTGCCCGCTATGGGTCAGGGAATGCACCCAACTCCCTCCCTCTCACTAAGTCTCCCAGGGGACATGTCCACCCAGGCCCCCAGCTAGTGAGCAACCTGATGCCCCTTCCAGAGCACCGCCACTCCTTTCCATTAACTGCACCCTGGGACACCTGAGCCACAGGTGTACATGACATTCAGTGTTAATCACCGTGTCCTTCCCAATGCTGCCTGTCCTGGGCCAGGTAGAGAGTCGGTCTGTGCCGCCCCCACTCGTGGGACCGTGGTCCGAGCCCCTGATGTGCGCCAGGCCCGGAGCTAGACATACCCCAGAGGGAGACTCGGGCTCAGCAGCACAGGAAGATTCGTGCAAACACTTGGGCATGGGGGAGCCTCTGGGTCACTGTGAGAAACCAGGGAGGGGGCAGCAGCCAGGGGGTCACAAGCAAAAGCACGTGGCGGCATCAGAGAGGAGCCCTGAGTCGGGGAAAAGCAGCTCTCACGGGGGGAAGTCCCACTCAGCCAAGCAGCCAGAAAAGTTCCTGGTTGTCACAGGGGCGAACCCACTGGCACTTTGTGGAATGGGGGCAAGGACGCTAAATGACTTGGAGTGCTCAGGCCCTCTGATCGCTGGCCCCCACCACCTGTGACAGCCCCATGGGAGGGTTGTAACAGCAGTTTCCAGAAACAGCTGCACTGTGCTGCTTCCTGAGCAAGTCCTCTTCCATCTACTGTCTACCTGCAGGGGACGAAACTCAGGCTCAGAGAACACGGATCCTGCCCCGGGTGACAGAGCTGCCAGTGGTGAAGCCGGGCTTCTGAGGTCACTTTCAGATTGACTCTCAGCCCCCTCTGGGTATAGCAGTGGGAAATGACTCCCTGTCTGCCCCTGAAAGGCTTTGCTGGGCGGGGTCTCTGCACACCCCCCGCCTCCAGTTCTCCCTCTGAGAAGTGGCTCACAGCCTGGCTAACACTGGACAGCAGGGCACACCCCACAAAGCAGGGGAGGCAGCCTCCCACCGGCTCCTTGCTCAGGGAGGACCCAGGACTCTCAAAAAGAGCCCAGAACTGTGCCCAGGCTGCGCCCACCTCCCAGCCCAAAGTGGACAAACCCTAAACCTCCCTCACTGGCCCTGAGGGAACCCGCTGTCAGAGGTCCAAGAATAAGCTCGGAAAAGGAACCTCAGCTGCTCCTTGAAAAACCTCCAGAGGCCTGTTGGCTTCCCAGAAAATCCCTTTCTCATCCTTACTGCGGCACCCAGGGCCTTAGAGAACCAGCTCAGGGAGGTGCAAGGCACCCCGGCCTGGCAGTCAGGAGACCTGGGTGGCCATCCTCGCTGAGGTATGAATAAACTCTGTGACCTTGGTCTGGCCACTCAACTGCTCTGGGCCTCAGTGTCCCCATCTGTAAAGTGGTGATATACGCCTCGCTCTGCCTGTCTCACAGAACTGTTGCATGGCTGAAAAATGCAACAGTGGCTCTCCCTCCTCTGCTCAGACGAGGACGAGAGGGCCTGTGGCAGGCTGGGCTGAGCAAGGAACCTGAGTGGGAGGGCGTGGCCTTTGGAGGAGAACAATGCTCCGGACAACAATGGGTGGAAGCAGAGTCTGGATGTGGTGTCTTCTTTCCCAGAGGCTGCAACCTGAGTGAGACCCTGCATTTAACTCACAACCCTGGAGGGGGCGTGGGCTCCATGGCAGGCCAGCAGCCAGCAGAGGCCCCTGCCCTGGGGAAATGGGAATGGCCACCCTGGACCCACCTCAAGCCAGTTCGGTTTGGCTCTAAGCCAGGCCCTATGTGGCCCAGACTCCACAGGAGAGGCCAGAATGGCAAGAGTACTTATAGGAATAGTTAGCAAAGCAGCTGCTATTCGCTGGGCGTTTAGCATGGGGCAGGGTGGGCTGAGAGCTTTACATGGGATTATAACTCAGTGCAACCCACCTGGGCCAGTGATACGTAGCCACATCAGGACTGGACCCCGAGTGCATCTGATTCCAGAGCCAATGGCCACCTGCAAAGTGGACAAGGTTCATTCCTGCCCTCCAGGGGCTCAGTCTAGTAGGGAGAGGGACCGAGAACAAAGATGGACAATAGGCCTTCTGAGCCCAGAGGAGAGACAGTCCAGTGGCCGGAGGGAGGGTCAAGGGGACCTGGTGTCACCTGTCCACTTTGCTTTCACCTGGAAGTCATGGGCTGTGAGCTCCATGGAGCCAGGAATGTGCCTGTGTGGTTCATAATTGTCCTGGCACCCAACACAGAGCTCAGGGAATATTACTGAGCGAACGAATGAACTCAAGTTGAGTCTTAGGTCTGTAAATTCCCAAGACAGTCTCTTTCCATGGTACCCTAAACCTTTGCAACATACCCTAAGATTTCTTCCCCCCAAAATCTATAACACTGTCTCTTTAAGGATATTGTGGACACTGCCAGTGTAGGTCAGTTCCAGGCCAGTCGATGAGCCCCAGAATAATCCAGGTCATTGTCCAACCTACATCAGGAAAACCTTTCCGTGGAGTCCTAGATTGCAGGGGCTGATAGAACGCAAACTTGGCTACCCTGGCCAGCACCAGCCAGGTCAAGGCCATGCCTAGGGCTGGTGAACTGGGTCACAGCTCCATACTCCCAGGGTGCCTGAGATGCCCTCAGACAAAGGAGAGGGGGAAATAAAGGAAACAGCCATGGAAAATTCAAACCAAACCAAAGCCCACATTTCTGCTTCTAAGGAGGGCCAAGAGAAGTTGCGAAGAGCACCCTGGGCCCCGAGTCCTGTCTTTGTCACTTCCCTTGACCTAGGAGGCTGGTTACAGGTGGCGAAGCCCTTTCTGTTCTGAACCCCAGTGGGAGAGGGCCAGGTGCGACAGAGTGGGGGAGGAGGGGAGCCGGTGCTTGCTTTCATCAGAAAGGTCTTTCCCTTGAGCAGAGGTCCTCAAACTTGGCCTCACATGGAACCACCTGGGAGCTCTTCTATACCCCCCACCTGGACCCCCGCAGAGTCTCCGGGTGCTTGGTCTCAAACGCAGGCTGGGCCTTGGGATTTTTCCAAGTGTCGGGAAGTGATTCCAATGGGCAACCAGGCTCGACAGCCTCTGCTAGCTGCCGGCCTGGCACAGAAAAACAGAGGGAGAGACAGAGAGGTGGACACCGAGAGACAGAGAGAAACTAATGATTAACGTGGTGGGGTGGGACGATAACAGAGGAGCAAATGGAGAAACCAGGGGAGGCTGCAGCGTGAGGAGAGGGAAGAAACCAGAAGGGGGAGGAAGTGGGAGGTGAACGAAGCTGATGGGACTCGCCTTCCTCTCCTCAGGAAACCTCTGAGAAGGGCCTTAATCCCTGGCATCTGCAGGGAAAACCCGGATCCTGGCCCTGCTCTAGCATTTACCTACCTGCTCGTGTTCTCGCCTCCTGAGTGAGGCTCCTTCCTGGAAAACTCCCTGAAAGGGCCCTCTCAGCCGCGTGTGCGGGTCTGGGCCTCATCTCCAGTCTGGGCTCGCAGAGGCGCCCCCTCACCAGCCCTCCCAGACTCCCCTTCTCCCCGACCCTGCACACGGACTCCCAATGAGCAGCTTTCCATTCCTGTGGGCCCTTGTGACCCCTAAACTGCAGCCTTGGTCGCTGGGCATGTTGGTGGTGATGGGCAAACAGAAATCACAAGCCGGTTTCTCCTCTCGGTCCCCTTTTCCTCAAAATGACTCCCGCTGTTCCTGTGTTCACCGAATTAATGCCACTTTTCAAACACACCCTTCCTCTAATGTCATCTCCTTTTCCTCCTAATTTTTCTCTCCTTTCAAAGCCCAAATCCCCAGGGTGTGTGATCCACCCCACAGACCCTGGGGTCGATCAAACACCCTTGCCCCTTCCTCCCAGGGAAACTGGAATATCTTGGTGGCTCTCCCCCCCCACCCTCTCCCTCAGCAGGGCGCTAAAGAGCTGGCCCTTCCTGAGCTTGGTTATTTCCCCGAAGCCCAATAAAAGCAACTTCATTAAGAAACCACAGATTCCGCTGAGCTGGAGGCATCCAGACAGCAGGAGCAGGAGCGGCTTAATGAGGCCTGCGGACCAGACTCCCCTCACCCCTCGAAGTCCGAGGCCTGATCAGAGCTCGCCCCACCCCGCCCCAGCCGCTCCCCTCGCTGCTTCTTCCTCCCACCCCTGCCTGCTCCCACTGAACCAGGGGGCAAGGGAGAGGGGGTGGTTATCAGGGTCCTCCCTAGGACTTGGTCTGTCCTGAAGAGAGGGGACATAAGGCCATTTTTCTGCCCACGTTGGAAGTGACCTTCTGGACTGGCCCTATGCCACCCAAGCCCCCAGCCCCCAGTCTGGGAGAAGGAAGCTTGGCTTTGAACTGGCAGACTGCAGGCTGGGCTCCCAGAAGCCTCCCCAGGGCCTGCTCAACCCCTAGGTTCTCCAGGCCCTGTTATTTCCCTGAGCCTGAGTTCCCTTGTCTGTTCAGCAGAGAACACATTAGCAGCCCCTGGGGTTGCAGTAAAGACCAAATGAACTAATGCATCTAAGGCATTCAGACCCCTGCAGGATAAAAAGTTCTCTATAAATGGCAGCTGCCGTCACTCTTACTGTCATTATTATTTATCTCTAGCCTATTGAACAGTGTGAACTTGGTGAGGTATAAAAATGAAACAAAATTTAAAATCCACTGCCTTCCACTGCTCTGTCAAACCCTCCTTGAAACCATCTCTCAATGGCAGTTTGAGGAGACCTCAGGGCTTTCTGGTCATTTTCAGTTATTCAAAGTCAAGTTCAGAAGGATTGACTGCTCATCCTCTTCATGCCTGGTCTTCGCACAGAGTGGGACAGGGGTGCCGGCTCAGGCCCCCCACCTCTCCTCCACTCCAGCTGGGGGAGGGGAGATGGGGTCCGGTTCTTGTTCTCTGCCATGGATGTGGCCCCTCCTCATGGTGTGGCAGCTTGTCTGATGACCTCCAACCGGCCCTGGGAGCCATCTCTGTGGCAGGCCGGCCACCGCTGGCTGGCTCACAGGACGCTGTCTGGGCGAGCTCCGCAGGAGCCCTTAGTGCCCTCGCGCTGTGTGGATGGCCGGCCCCGGAGGTCTGGCTCCACCCCACCCTGACTCCTGCACCACCACCTCACCTAACCTCAGGACCCTTCCCCTGGACACGGCCTTGGGTAGGGTGTTAGGGGGCCAGCTCCAGCCTGACTGCCCTTCTCAGTCCCCGCTTGGCCCCAGAGCATAAACTGCATACTTGATGCACCCACAGTGGCACACCAGTCTCCTCGGTGGCCGCTGTCCTGGCCCCGAGGTGCTCTGTGGGTCTCCCGAGAGGTTCAGGGGACAAACCAGTGAGTCCACTGCCCAGGCGGACACCACTGGGAACTTGGATGCCCGTCCACCCTTCCTGTGGCTCCACAGCCTCTCTGAACTGTTGGGCCCGACCCTAATAACACTACGTGGCTAAAATCTGTTCCCCAAAGTTAACATTGCCAGTGCGAGGGGTGGTTTGACCAGAAGCGGGGAGCCTGCACTTCCCACTCTGAGCAGAGTTTGGTCAGTCAGAATGAAGTTGATGGGACACAGAGAAAACCAAGGTCACGAATCACATTCATTGCCGTTGCCCTGGAGTGCCCCCCTGGTGCACCACCCCACTCGTGGGTGCACCCCAGGAGTTGGGAGGCCGCTGTGAGGCCGTGGAAGGAGCACTGGGCTGAGTCGAAAGTCCTGGTCAGCACTAGGTTCTTCCACGTAGCGTATGACCTCCTGCGGGCCACCAGAGGCCTCCTGGAGAACCCTCTGAAAGAGGAGTGGGCAATGACCCCACGCTCTCAGGCGGTGGCTGGCGTTAAATGAGAGTCCAGGTGTGAACTTTGCCCCTGTGGAGCACTGGGCCCATGCGAGGGGCCAGCTTACCAGGGACTCCTCCCAGTCCCCACACCCATCCCTGTCATTTCCACCCAAGGCCACAGCTGTCCCTCTCTCCTCAGACCTTCCAGTGGCCAGTGGCCAGCAGCATTGACAACAATGAGATCCTCGAGATTCAGATCTTCAACTACAGCAAAGTCTTCAGCAACAAGTAAGTGTCGGCTGGGGGAGTGGGGGGCTGCCCTCTCCTTTGGGTTTTAAAGGGGTCGCACTTCTAGCCTGCCCTGGATTGATCTCAAAAGATCCCCTACCTGCTCCCTCACGTTGTCCTCAGCGTCCCCCAGGCCTCCTGACCACTGCTGGTCAAGAACACCCCACCCTCCCGTCCACCCCATCTGTCCCCTGCGCCACCATAGCTTCCTGTCCGCTTCTTTAAGTCTTCCCCTTGTACCATGCCGGACAGCAGTTGCCCAGGCAGAGGAGCTAATGTAATGGCTGCTGGTCTCCCCCAGGAGACCATCTGTAGCCTCAAGGGCAAACGCGTCTCACCTGTGCAACGCCAGTGCTCAGAGGCCGTTACGCACCAAGGTTTAGGAGTCAGGTAAACCTGACCTCAGGCGCCAGCTCAGCCACCTCCTGGGTGACCCTGAGCAGGTGGCACCTGAGTTCAAAGCACTCACGTGGAGAAAGGATAAGTACTTACCGTTGAGGGAAGCTGCGAGAATTAAATGAGACAGAGATTCAGTCATCTGTCCATCCCCCAAATGTTTACTAAGCGCCTGCTGTGCATCAGGCGTGAGACGTGCTGCGGACAGCGAGGCGCCGGCCCTCGTGGAGCCTGCATTCCGTGACGAAGTGCACCTGCCACGGGAGCACTCTCACCACTAGAGGTGCAGCAGAGGGTCCCATCCATCTCTCTGGGGGACAAGTAGAATTCAGAATGATGTGAATGGTCTGGAGTGGTGGCTCAGAAGGAAAAAAGTCAGTTCCTGTCTTGGGTTCAAAACCAATTGCTCTGGGCTTACCAACCAGCGAAGCTATACCCACAGCTTGGGCGGTGCCAGGAGCCCTGACGACTTCCTGCGAGAGAACAAATAAACGTGTCCGTGGGGTCAGGAGGCAGGGCGTGCACGGGCTGGGAGGGTCTGGGGGTCGCTCTTTTCCGAAGGGTTCAGGGCACTCCAGGCAGAGAGCCCGGTCACATGACTGGTGCATTCGGGGAAACAGGGGTAAAGGAGGCTGGTGTGAGAAATGGAGCTGATTCGTGCCAGAAGTGGAGGGCAGCTTGGAGAACTGGCCCCTCACCCAGAGGTCCCAGGGGTTGCTGAAAGAAGGCAGAAACAGGGGTGAAGGAAGAAAGGGTCCTGGTCGGGGCCAGGAGGCCCACTGGTGGGCCCGGCTCAGCCCCGTTTTGAATAAAGTCCTCCGTCAGGATCCTTGGACTTCCCTGTGAGGATGAGGTGTTGGGTCCAGAGGGTCTTGTGCTTCCCCCTGCCTGTCTAGGACCCCGGGGGGATGTTCTGACCCAGCTACTGGTCTCCGGGGTCCTGAATAATTCAGGAGCCAGGGCAGCGGTGGAGGCCTGGCCACCGGGGGCATCTGACACCAGCTCCCGAGGGGGAAGGCAATGAATTATTGACAGGTCCTGGTGCCCGGTTGCAGCTCCATTGTGGTCAGTCTGCCGCTGACGTGTGCCTGAGGCCTAATCCCCAGGGAATCCTCCCTGGGGACCAGACCGGCCCCCTGGGCGGCGGTGAGCTCTTTAGGAGATGCCCTCTTTGTGGTGGGGAACCTGGGTGGGTCCATGAGGGAGATTGTCAGAGGGCCGAAGGTTGGGTCCCAGCTCCTTTGTCTAACAGCTGGGGGAAATCGAGGCCCAGAGAGGGCTTTGCCCAGGGTCACACAGCGGGCTCTTCCACGCGGACCTCCCGGGCCCTGCCCTCCCAGGCAGCTGCTCCAAGCTGCCCCACCCCGAGGAGGAGAGGCGATAGGAAGACCCCACTGGGTTTACAGCCAGGCTGGACAAAGGGCAGCCGGGGTGGGAGGGGTTGCCTGGGGAGTCAGCATGCACCCCAAAGTCAGGGCTCCTTTCCTGTCTGTAGCAGGGGGCTGAAGGGCCCATTCTTTTGAAAGCAGTGCTGGGGACTAAGGCATGTGTTTCAAAGCTGTGTTTTCACAGCGAGCACCGTCTTTGCTTAGATGGCACATCTGCTGGCCTGCAGGAAGAGCGAAGGTTTATAAAATGCTTTCTTCATACTTTACATAAGACTGAGATAGTATCTACTGTCCATTTCAAAGACTAGTATTCTTTATTTTTGTTTGAGGGAGGTTGGGGGGACCTGTTAAGAGTTAAAACTTATTTCCTCGCCTGGCCCACCCTCTGGGCCCAGCTCTGTGAGGCTGCGCCTCTGCCCCCAAAGCCCATCCCGCAAAGGAGACCAGCCCTGCTGGAGCCGCCAGCAGCACGCCCCCTGCCCGTGGCGGGGGAAGGGACGGACAGCCAGTCTGCCGTGTCAGAGGAGTTTCACTGGGGTGTCCTCCCCGCCACGCGGCTCAGCGCAGCGAGTGCCATCACCTCCTTTGGGGAAATGGATACAAAGCAAGGCTCAGAGAGCTTAGGGGACTGGCCCAAGTCACACAGCTGCCAGGTGGGGGACCCCGCCTTGGACCCCACTCTGTCGGACTCCAGAGCGCATGCGCTCTACGCCTCCCTTTAGGGCTGGCCCCCTACTCTGTGTGTGGACGGGGAGGGCTTGGGTCAGGGCGTGAGGGGCAGGGAGGGTGGGGGTTGCCAGAAGGCGGACCTGGGCTTCCTGTGTGACAAAAGCAGTGGCAGAATGGACTAGCGGTCAGAGTAGCTGAGGGACAGTGGGAACCCACGGTGGGTGGGCGCCAGGCAGGGGAATGTGTCAGGAAGGTGTTTAAGGGACCCCTTCCTAACAGAACGCTGGACAAGCCCTCCTCTTGGGCCCCTCTGGAGTCTAAACCTGTGAAACACCTTAGTTAAAGCTGGGAGGCACGAGAGACTATTCTGAGCACTTGTGGGGGAATAGCTCCACCCTGCCCCCTGGGGGGGCATTGCAGCATTGCAGCATCTCTGCTTGTCCTCTGGGGCACCTGCTGGGAGGAAGGATGTCACTGAGTTCATCAGGTGCCTTACGGCTCCTAGCTGGACTAAAACAGCCTGGGTTCAAGTCAGCAAAGAGCAGCAGTAGAACAGGAATTCTCAGCGTGCCACCCTCCCCCTCCATCATCGGCCCCACCCACCTCTGAATCAGATGCCCTGAGGTGGGGCCAGGGGTGAGCCGGGTGCGAGTCCCTCCCAACTCTGGATTCAGTGACCTCACATGGGAAACCTGAAATTGTCTGGGCTGGGGCTGGGGGCGGGGCGGGTTGGGGGTGAGCATGGGACCACGCACACCATGCAGGTGCAAAGGCTACAGGTCAGGCCTGCCCTTCCCCTCCCCAGCCAGTCATGAAACACTTGCCAGAGCAACCAGGCAGGGGCTCTAGCAGGCTCTCTAGATGATTCTGTGCATGCTGATGTCTGAACCCCTGATTTAGGACCAGAAGAGGTGAGGCTGCAGAAAGGCCAGGGCGTTCCTTCATGCCCGCCGTCTGCTGTGAGAGTGTCCACACAGAGCAGACACCATGAGCCCTCCTCCCTCACTTCAGAAGGACAAAAAGGAGTCTCAGGGGCCATGGCTCCGGGTCCCCTGATCCTCAGGTGGGTGGGTGCTCCTGTCTGTGCACTGCCTGAGCCGGGGAGAAGCCTTAAGGCAGGGCCAGGTCTGAGAAGCTCCTAGAAACCTAGCCAGGCTGCAGAGGAGAAGAATGGTATGAACAGTTCTGCCCTCAGGGAGGGAGGGCAAGCTGGCAGGTGTGACTCTGAGCTCCAGAGAAAAGCCCTTCCTGGTCACCTGCATGGCTGCTCCCACATGGACACCATGCCTGTGAAGTGGGAATTGGCCAATGCCTCCCCTCACCCGGACCTGCGATTAATGAGCTGCACCTCATTCTGTGTTCTGTCGGCCTCGCCTGTCTCCTCTGTAAATCCAGGGCAGCACCAGAGGACTCCGAGCCCCGTCCAGTGCTCACGCTCTGTGGGTGCCCTCAGCTTGGGTCCCTTCACCCTGAAATGGCATGTTCATCTACCCCATGTGGAGTCTCCCTGTGAGGAAGTCTCTCTGAGTCCCCCAGAGCACAAACCTTCACACCGGCAGGGCGCAATGGAGTTCAAGTCCACTCCACTGGCATTGATGGGGGTCCCACTGTTGTTCATTAACTCAGCCAGCAGATACTGAGGTCACCAGTATGCCCGAAGTATCAAATAGTCCGGAAACAGAAAACAAAGCGCTGTCCCAGAGACACGCACAGTGTAGGGCACTGCGTCCCGTCCCCCCGTCCCCCCCAACACTTGGACTGCCTTTGGAGTGCTGTGTGCTAGGCACTCGGATGTGACACATTTGGCACAGAGGGTCTCAGTCAGTCCTGTAAATGACAGCTCTGTGAAGTAGGGGTTGTTAGCTCATCTTCAGAGATAATCAGGGCTGGGTAACTTGCAGGTAAGTGGCAGAGCTGGGCTTCAAACCCCAGTCCCCCTGACTCTGAGTCTGTGCTCCTCACAGCCCTGGGCTGCCTCTCCCCTGGGAGCACAGGGGTCCCACAAGCAGAGGGGTCCTCACCCTGGAAGATCTTGCAGAATGGCCGTGCAGGCGTCACTACTGATGAAATAGGGGACGAATGAGCTAGTGGTGTCGTGGGGGTAGAGACACTTGTCATGGTCAGGGAGGTCGAAAGTGGAAGAGTGGCTTGTGTGTACAGGAGCCTCCGTTCCTTCTCCAGCAGCCTCTGTGCTGGACATCTGGAAGCTGCTCTTCAGGGGCTCAGCTGAACCCCGATTCCACATATCCAAGGGACAAAAGGCTGAACCATTCCACCCTGTCTCCTGGTCTGTGACCCCTGGGAGCTCACTGCCCTCGGGCTCCCCCAGAAACACGGTCCACACATGCACCACACGCAGTTGTTGGGGGTTGCGCGCCCTCCTGGACATGCTGCTCTGGCCCCGAGGCCTCCTCCCACAGCCCCGGCCTGGAGCCTGGGAAGGCCCCCCTCTCTTCAGCCCTCTCGTCTCCTTCCCAGACACTCACAGCCTCTTGGGATGTCAGCTCACTCTGGCCTCTTCACCTGAAACCGTCATGTCCCCCTGCCATTCACAGGCTTATTGGGACCTTTCGCATGGTGCTGCAGAAGGTGGTAGAGGAGAACCACGTGGAGGTGACCGACACACTGATGGATGACAACAATGCTCTCCTGAAGGTGGGTGTGCCCCAGGTCCCTGGGCTTGCCCCTTGTGGGGGCTCCTCCCCACACACATAGAGTGGTCTGGGGGACACTTCTACTGGATTGAGAAGTGAGCCTGGAGGACGTGACTCAGGTCAGACTCTGCCAGAGTCCCTCTGCCTGGTGGCTGAGGCCAGAGCCCTTGGGGTATGGCCCAGTCTGCTGTCCCAAGGTGGATATCACAGCAGCCCTTCCTAGAGTACAAGAGAAGGGCGACTGGGGACACCCTTTCTTCTCCACTGAGGGCTCCCTCCACGTGGACCCAGCTCGGGAATCATTAGTGGTGTCCCTGGTTGTCTGAAGGCCAGACCAAGCTCTGCTGGCCACTCCAGGGTGTAGTCCTCACTATGCTCTTGGCTCTTCTCTAAGACCGCCCATTCTGCGAGGACAGGCAACTCACCTCCACCCCATTTGTCACGTCCCATCCTAGCACTGCCAAATGAGCACACGTGCACCAATGAGGCGCAGCCTGTCAGCACCTAACACATGTGCTAACCCAGATCGGAAGGAAAGCAGTCTGCCTGCCCAGACCCCGGGCTCTGATCGGAGGCATCCGGCCCCTGGAGTTTGTTTCTGTCCACTCACGGGCTTGGTGGTGAGAAACATGGCTGCTGAGTATGAACCTTAGTTAGGCCACTCACTAACTGTGTGACTTGGGCAGGTGACATGTCATCTGCAAAGTGAGCAAAATTATAGTATCTGCTTCACAGGATTGTTCAGAGGATTAAAAGAATACACAGGAAGTGCTCAGAACAGCTAAGCACATAGTAAGTGCTCAATTAATATACAAATTGCTGTTGGCCATGATCTCCTGATCCCAGCCTACCCATGTGTAAAATGGATCTGTGCCAGGGTCCCTCCCCCGGGGTCCCGTAATGGGCAGCCCTAGGTCGTAGCCAGCAGAACAGCCTCGGAAGGCAGCACTGCAGCCCCAGGGAGCTCGACTGGAGAGAGCCCCCTCTGGGCAGTGTCAGCGTGGGGCAGAACTTCCCATGGTGCCTTTGTGTGTCGAGACACTTCCATGCTGGGAACAAGGAGAGTATCTGGGGCCTCTGCTTGGCCCCAGCCAGGTCATTCTCTCCACTGGTAGGTGAGGACAGGGGCTGCTCCTTGAAGTCAGGGGGTGGGGGTGTCAGTCGCCCCAGTGAAGAGAGGAAAGGTGCAGAGCAAGCTATATACCCATGGAAACGGAGGACTTGGAAAAGAACCAAGGTGCCTGGGGAAGAGAATGGAATGTGAGAGGTGAGACGAGAGAGAGAGAATGGGGAAGTGGGCAGGGACAGATGGCCGGCCAGCCCACGCCTTGTGTTTCTAGAATCACACTCGGGGATTCAGCCACCTGCTGCCCATTATATGAGGGTGACCCTGACGTTCTGGATGGCAAAGGGCTTTGGTCAAGGTCAGACCACTGAGCAACAGCAGGGCCAGCCCTGGAATGCAGGACTTCTGATTCCAGGCCACCCCTTTCCCACCATGCTGTCTATGTGGCTCGGTGGGAAGGACGTGGGGTTGGAGTCAGCCAGGCTGGGCTCCAGTCCAGCTCCAACACTTCCCAGATGTGTGACTTTGAGCAAGCAACTTACCCTCCCTGAGGGTAGGTAGGGTGGGTTGAAGAGTTGAGATCAGGTGAGTTGACATCACATCATGTCAGTAGGATGCCTGGTGCAGTGAGCGGTCAGAAAATGTGTGCCCCCTTTGCTTCCCTTGGGGAGTTGGAGCCTGGGCATTCGGAGGCCCACCCACTGGGTGAAGGGTGCCCGTGTGGGTCTCAGGAACAAGGAAGTGTGAGCACACCTGGAGCCCCCCCAGCACCCAGGCGGGTTGAGGGAGTAACTAGGGTTCTCCCTGTGCACTGGGGAGAAACGAGAGCTGAGAGGAGGTACGCAGCCGAAGGACACAGAGTAAGAAGCCCAATCAGGGTTCTCCCGTGCACAGCCTGGGCCCAGGTTTGGGGCCCACTTTCCCCCGGAGGAAATCCCAGGCCACCCCCAGGGCCCTTCCTTTCCAGGATAGGAGGGTGGGTGTCAGGTGAACGTGGAAGAGTGCTGATCCTGCTCCTCTGGAGGGTGTCAAGCGCTGGGGCTTGTCTCTGGGAGGACACACTCAGCTCCTGTCCCCACATCTCCAAGGAGTCCCAGGGGTGGGAGGAGGTCATCTGACTTCAGACAGGCCACCCCTCCTCCCTGCAGGCAGCCCTGGTGCTTAGGACTCCTGGGGACACCGAATGATGCTCTTGATTATGTACACAGTGGACTCGAGGGCCCATCCCCAGTCCAAGTTCCACCCTCCAGAATGGGCCCTAACCTTGGGCAGCAGGGAGGAATAGAGCCAAGAGCGAGAGCCTGTCACATGTTGACCTGACTCTGCGAAGTTCGTCTTTCCGAGCCCCTGTTTTCTCATTTGCAAAGGCGGAGACGGGGGAAGGATAACACGCAGCTGGCCCTCCTCCACTAAGATAAGGCTGGGCAAGCACTTTGCCAACCCTGCGCAGCAGCAGAGGGTGGGACTGCGATCGCTCCTGCCATTGAGCTGCTCACCACGCACCTCTCTCCTGCAGACCAGCCTGTGCGTGGAGGTCCGGTACCAGGCCTCGGATGGCACAGTGGGCTCCTGGGATGACGGGGACTTCCTGGGAGATGAGTCCCTTCAAGAGGAAGAGAAGGACAGCCAGGAGACAGATGGGCTGCTCCCCGGCTCCCGCCCCAGCTCTCGGACACCGGGCGAGAAGAGCTTCCGGAGGTAATAGGCTGGGGCCTCTGGCTGCCCACTGTCCCCAAAGACACAGGATAGATGCCTGGTCCCCCAAAAAGACCCTTTTAGGCCTGACTAAGCCCAAAAGAGAACGGTTGAGTTACTGGGAAGACATATAAGGGGGCGAAAGTGTTTCTGCAGCAACCCCCCTACTCTGGAAGTCACTGGGAGGTGCAGCGTGGTCCCTGCCCCCTCGTAGAGTGGGAGAAGCTGACGGGGAGGCCTGATCTCTCTGTTCAAGACCCAGCAGAGCCAGGCCAGCCCCAGCAGCCAGGCCTCCACCCAGGCTGAGTGAAAGCCCAGGCAAGGTGGCTGCCTCCTGCCAGAGTGTAGCCAGAGGTCCTGGCTGGGACCCGGCCTCTCCTCTGTTGAGAGTACCTGCTGATACCCTCAGTGTCCTGAATTCATACCTGCAGATATCCTGCAATGCAGGTGACAGGAAGCTGTATCCAGGCCTGTGCTTTCCAAATGTATTTTTTTAAAAAAGGAGACACAATTGTATTCCTCTCAGAGCACGAGAGACAGAATCTGGGCTAGTGAATCTGTCCATAGGCGCCTAGGTCACTGGGGAGAATGTGTGAGATGCAGGTGAGGGGAGGAGCTTCTGAGGAGGGGGTGGGCTCAGAGAGAGGGAGCTGCCCCTCCCACTGCAACCGTCTCCCTCCAACCTGCCTCCACCCTTTCTTTTCCACAGAAAATTTATTCAGTTCCTGTTCTGAAAAAACATTCTAAATTAGTGGAATTTTATACTTTTATTGGACAAATATGTTTTCCTTCTTTGCACTTGAACTACTCCCCCCACCCAACACACACACACACAACTACAGACATGCACACGCACAGACAGGAGCCTAAGAAACCTCAGGGGCTGCTGGGGAGTAATATTAATGAGGTCGAAGGAACCATGCCTGTGGCAAATGCCCCGACCTTTGAGTACAGGCAGCTGTGGGGTGGAGTGCCAGCTGGGGGACTGCCCTCCTTAGACTCCAGGATGGTGGGGGCGGGGGCGGGAAGAGTGTGTACATGGGCCTCAGGAGATCCGGGTCTGAGTCCCTGCTCCGCCTCTCACTAGCCTTGTGGCCCTCTGTCAGCCACATTCCGTCTCCCAACTCCTCCACCTGTAAAACGAGGCCCAGAACAACGTTGTCAGAGGAGACAATGGGATGAAGGAGGGACAGGTTGTCACTCGGGTGCGAAGTGCTGCCCCATGGCAGGGCTGGTGACAGGTTCTTGGCAGCTGGACAATCAGAGGGTCAGGAATCTGGTGGGGAGATGCTGACACAAAAGGTACCATCTGGTCCCCATCCCCTGTCCCTTGTAGGAAAGAGATTGGCAGGGGGCTGTCTGAGACCGCAGGTGGGCTCTAAGAAAGGGCTTTCTGGGGCCAGGACTAGAAGCCACATAAGGGCCACCAATTGCAGGAAAAGGGGCACTGGCTCTGAGTCAGGAGAGCTGAGTTCCTTTAAGTCCTGTCCCGACTGCCACTGACTAGCTGAGTGACTCTGGGCAAGTCACTAACCCCTCTGGGCCAGTAACAGGAGTTGAGCATCCTGGCTTGCCTCTAACTCTGCCATCCTGGGGGATACTCTGGATCCTGGGGGAAGCCACCCTCTGGGAGCGCAGGACAGTCAAGAGGGCCACCCACCTGGGCAGCTGTGGCTCAGCCAGTGCTGAGCCAGGCCCTCCCTGGGTCCTACAGAGTGGGCCAGGGTGTGAACGGAGCTTCCTCTGGGCTCTGGCCACCCCTCGCTACACCGAGGGCTCTTTGAACAAACTCGGCCCACAGCCGGAGCGTCACGGTGGCCCTGGCCCCAAGCGGGGTGTCCCTCATCGCAGGGTTCCCCACTCCTCTCCAGCCCTCAGAATGGCAGAGCAGGGATGAGTTGCCGAGCCCATGGGCACTTTGCTGTCAGAAGCACAAAACTGGGGCTCTGGTTTATGTATGTCTATACATATCCACCTTCATCTCTGACAAGGGACTCGGCACACTTGTGCGCGCACACAAGTGCATGTGTGTTTGTGCACACTCACACACACACATTCTCCCGCTGTGTGAGGCCAGAGAGCTGCGCACACAGCTGGTCTCTGGGCTCTGCTGCTGCCGGGCCCTGGGAGCCACATCTTAGAAAGGACAAAGAGAGGAGCCCCGGAGTTCATCTCGCAACTGCCCTCTAGCGACTTGGGGCTTTCCCATGGATTCCCTGTATTCTACACTCTGTCTCCTCTCATTTTCCCCACCTTCCGGGTCCTCCTGCCCTCCATGGTCCCACCTCTTTCTGCCCAACTCTCCTTCCCTGGTGTCCCTGTGAATGTAGAAGGTCTTGCTAGGCTCCTCTCTGCTGAGTCCACCTTGGGGGGTCAGTGGGAGATACTTTTCCTGTTCTGTTTATGGCTCATCCTTTCACTCTGGTGGGGACTTACGGGAGCCACGTACCTTCCTCCTACGCATGGGGCCGGAGGGCAGCGGGGCACGTGTGCGGGGCTGGGGCTCCGTCAGAGAATCACATCAGGTCGGTGCCCGGGGGTGTGCATAGGCGTGTGTGTGCATGGTGACACACCCAGCCTCACCCCTGGAGTGCAGCTTTACCAGCTCCTCTGCCCCCCCTGCCCTCCTGTCCCTTCACCAGGCTGCATTCCAGGGATGCAATAGCCCCCAAACAGCTGGGAGGAGCCAGGGCCAGGGCCATGTTGGAAATGTGGGGTGAAGCAGTGCCCAGCAGACTCCTCCAAACTCAGCTGCTTCACCTGGGGTCCCCTCCACCCCCCTTCCAGGGCCAAGTGCTCCCCTGAGGCCCCCCTGGCACCATGAAACACTTGGGCACTAGCAAACTCTAGGTTTCCCCAGCAGGCGTCTTGCTAAATCTCTCAGCCCTGTGGCTGCTTTTAACGGTGCACATGGAGCCACTGGGGCGGGAGATTAAGGAAGGCCAAGCGGCCACAGAGAGAGAATGCTGGCTGAGAACGGAACTTCCCCAGCCCGGCCGCGGCAGTAAAACACAATGTGAACTCTGGGAGAAAAGTCAGGGCTGTCCAGGGCTGCATGAAGAGGTCCCCTAGCAACAAGGACCACCTTGAGGTCAAGTGCTACCCCACTGCTGTGGCTGAGTGACTGAGGGCGAGCTGAGCCTCGGCTCCCTCCTTTGGAAAGTAGGGCAATAATGACATCTGCCTTGTGAGATGGATGGATTCAGTATGACGAGGGCATGTTAGAGTTCTCCCACAGGGCCTTGGTGCTGATGTCAGTCCTCCTCATAGCAGTGGTCATGGTAAAATCACGAGGGCATCCTTTTCTCACAGAGTCCTTTACCGTTTTTCTGCCTTTCCACGCTCAGAGTGTGGGCCCGAGTGCAGCCCCTCTGATGGCCCAGTGGCCTGGAGTGTGTGGGGCTAAGTGCCAGGCGGTGTGTGCTGTGCGCCAGGGTGCGGGTGCCCGAGGTGCCCTGGCCGGCGGTGCTGAGAAGCCCTGCACTGGCCAGCCTGACACCTGTCTGCGATTTCAGAGCAACCCCCCACCGCTCGGGGACAGAGACAAAGCGTCCATTTTACCCCTCAGCTACCCCAATTCCACCCTCCCGCCCACCCTTGCCCTCTGCCAGGTAATGCAGCTCCCGTTCCAGCTCCTCCTCTACTGCAAAGAGTTTTGAACTTTTCAGGGGTACGGAATTCTTTAAAAAACACTAACAAGCAAACAAAATTCCCCAAAACCTGGATCAGTAAGTCAGAGGAAGGCGGCCCTGCTAGGACTAAAGTGGGGGGACAGCAAATCTCCCACTCAGCCCCGATTCTCAAAAGCTCCCTGGAGCCCATGCCCCACACAGATCTCAGTGGGTCCCAGTGGCGGCCGACGCCTGACCCGCCCGGGCCCCCCCCAGCCCAGGGCTGCAGTGGGGCTGCCGAGACAGTCCACACCCCTTATCTGCCCTCTGCTCAGTGGTCTCAGCCAGTGGTGGCACCTTGAGACCTTCAGAAAGGGCTACAGACCCACTGGCCAGCCTACTGGAGAGGGTGACTGACAAAAGCTGGATTTCAGCCGCCGTCTGTCCAGGCCTTTGGGTCCTGAGCTGTTGGAATGTGAAGTTCGGTTCACCTGGGCAACGCTGTGCCAGGACAGAGTGTGAGGAGAGAAAGGACTTGCTTACTGTTCCTCGCTTTCTTTTCTTTATCCTCATTGCCACAGCATCAGGGAAGCATTGAGAGAACATTCCAGAAGGGTTTCTGGAAGCCTCCATAAAGTGGGAGAGGAGTGCCATTCTTTCCCCGTTCTGAGTCCGGGAGCAATAGCTCACTGGCTTTTGCACATCCAGAACCTGCCTGGCCCGGCTTTCTTCTCAGGGCCCCTCAGGGCACCCTTCATGCAAGAACCTGCCCATGGGAAGGGGCCCGGGAGGAGTAGGGTGGCTCAGACCTGGAGGGCGGCCAGGCTCCTCTAACTGAATTCCCTGAGGCAGCTGTGACCCACGTTCAGAGGTCTCTAGGCCCTGGGGGTGGAGGAAATCAGCTGTCACCGGAGGCCCCTGCCCTCACCGGGGTTCCAGGTCCCTCTCTCCCAGACCTGATAGAACCCTGCCCTGCAGGCCCAGGTGCCCTAAACTGAGAGGCTGGGAGTGAGGGGACTCTGGGACAAGGAGGCCCCCTGGGAGCTGGGGGTCAGCAGGCCAGGGGCTAAGTCTGCCAGTGTCTCTGGTCCACACCCTCTCATACGAGTCCCCTTGTCTCCTCATTTCTTCTCCCTACTCAGCAAAGGCAAAGAGAAGACCAAGGGAGGCAGAGATGGCGAGCACAAGTAGGTGTCCCAGGCCAGGATGGAGCCCACGGGGCTCAAAGCATCCCCACCACAGGGTGCGGATGTTGGGGCGGCCCGTGTCAGAGGGCTGAGTCACGGGCTGTCCTGGTGGAGTCAGCACCAGGGGACGGCAGGGCCAGGGGGTGAGGGACAGGGAGGAATCGGGGTGGGGCGGGCAGGTGGCCGGGCCTTCTGGTTTCCATCCCTCCTCCCTCCTTTCAGCGCCTCTCTTCCTCTCCCACTTCCCTGTCGACTCCCGTCACTGAGAGTCAGGTGTCCCTGTGTGGGAGGGCGTGACCAAAGTCAAGGGATCCGTGGAGGCCCAGGAATCGAGGCAGGGCTGGGCAGATGGACACACAGCCCCGGAGGCCCAAGGGGGACAAACTCCGGGCACCGAGTGGCTGCAGGGTGGTAGCCGGATCAGGAAGCCCCAGAAAGCTCAGGAGAAACGACCAGCCCCTAGTAGTCCTCACCATCCCTATTCCCCGAAAGGCTTCCTGGGGGAGGGAGGGATCAGGTGCTGTCTGAGAGGCGAGAGGAGGAAGGGACCCCAGATGAGAGGGGGAGCCACGGCGGGTTGATGTGGGTCTCACAGGCATCCCCAGAAATGCACGTCAACTCAAAACCTTTCTATCATCCCAGGGAATCCACAAGGTCAGTGGCAGTTCGGGCTAAGCATGCTGGAGGGGCCTCTGGCCCAACACCCTTTCTTACAGCTGACAAATCGGAGTTCCGGGGAGGGGAAGCGACTTGCCCCAGAACAGGGGCAGAGCTGGCCCTCAAACCCAGGGATTTCACCTGTGTCCGGAGTCTACCATAGGCCCAAAGAGTTTCGAACACTGAATTTAATTCAGTTCTCCAGACGTACCAGTGAGAGCTGAAAAGCCAGGAATGTGGTCTTTATTTTCCAGATAGGAAACTGAACCTGTGAGATGTCGAGAGATTTGCTCAAAACAGTGATCCTAAGTCAAAAATGAGTTGGCATAGGATGTCACGGGGACAGAAGGATTGTGTGTATAGGGGTCTAAAGGGACCTACGCTGCACGGGCTTGGAGCATCTGCTTGTGTCAAGATCCTGGGCAACTCAACCTTATTCGTTGTTTCCACAAAAGCGTATCGAGTCCCCACCCGAGTGTTATGCACAAGCAAACGCCTGATGCCAAGGCAATGGCACCTCGTGGGGAGAACTCAGGCCCAGAGACCTGAAGGGTGGGGGAGTATGCCAGGGTTCAAGCAAGGGAGGAAGACTCAGGCCCAGCATGTGCCAGGCCTGGAGAGGGCACTAGGGGGCCGAATCCTGGGGGGTATGGGGAGATGATAGCAGACACTGAGCTCCCCTTCTTAGGGAAAGAGTTCAAAGAGTTGGGCACTTAAGTTCCTCATGGACACTTAGCCATGAAAGGCCTCTATGAGACAGGAATGACCTCTCTGTCCCCTGGACTCCCAGGCTGAGGGCAGCCATGCCCTCTAAGGCCCTTCTTGATTTGCAGCTCCCAGACTGTCCTGGGCCAGCTTGTCCTCCAGGATTCAGACTGGCCTGTTCCCTGGTCCAACTGCAGATGGACTAAGGGTTGTCTCACAGTCCGGGAACACAGTAGGCCCACCGTGAGTGGGAACATCATCCTAATCTCTTGTCACGAGATTAAGTAAACTGGCATTTACTATTCTAATTTTAATGTGTAGAGTTTTAGGACGATTAAAAGGGTAGGAAACTGGGATTTCTAAGAGGAGATTAAACAAGTCGAAACTTGTTTCTAACCTAACACATGGCTTTGACCTGCCCCCTGAGCGCACTTTCGGGGAACCTCAGGGCAGGGTTGCAAGGGGAGCTGTCGACTGGAACAGGCTGCACGCAGTGGCGAGTGCAGGCCACACTCGGAGTAGGGCTGGGGGCTCTGGGGGTGGCGCAGCTCGGGGATGGCCAAGGAGTGCGTGTACCAAGTGAGGCCCAGGACCTGGCCGGAAGGGGAAAAAGTGTGGGGGCTGGTCTAACTCCCTGGAGGGTCGTCGTGTGGTAAAGCTCTCAGTTCCTGTCTCCCCTGAGGAGGAACCAGTGAACACGGGTGCAAGTTGTGGTAGACAGAACTTGACAATGGAGCCATTTCCATTGAGAAGAATCTCTTTCTCCTTATGAGGACTCGAGATCCCGGGGAAGGCTGGTTTGGGGAGATGGGAAACCTGTTCCCATGATGCTGTTTGCCTGGGCCCTGCAAGGGGCTGGGTCTCCAGGGAGAGCTGAGGAGCGGAGTCCCCTGGCAAACGGGATAAGTATGGCAAGGGCACGCACACCGAGAGGCCGGCTTGGAGACAGCGTCTTGTGCAAAAGGTCAGCTGTCCCGCCCAGACGAGGGAAGGCATTCAAAACTAAGTGAAATTCAACACACTTTGAAAGATGACTGTAAAAGCTGCAATTATGAAATTAGCTGTACTGGAGCATGGACAATAAGAGAAATAAACCCACAAAGGAGCACTTGGAGAACATTTCCCCAAGGTTTGAAAATTTGAGACGATCCAGAGAAGACCCCTGGACTCTGCTTCTGTTCTGAAGGATTTCGCTTCCCCTGCGGCCTGAGCTAATGACACTGAGCTGGTTCTGACTGAAGGCGAGTGAAAGGCAGAAGCCCTGGGCGGCCATGGCAGCTGTCCCTTCTCAGTCACGCCCCTCTAAGTCACGACCTCCAGAATAACAGACCGCACTAGGGGGACCCAGCTCAGGACATTTAGTTTGGCCAATTCCCAGTTGTTATGAATACCAAGCTTTCCCTGAGGACCCCCGGTGCATCACCCACCACGACACCCTTCTAGACCTGAGCGCTGGATCTAAAAATGCAAAAAAAAAGTTTACAACGAGTGAACTAACTTTAAAATCTCTTCTCTGGAAGAAAAATTGTGGTCTAAGCTGTAAGTGCGTAGCATTCCAACTTGGAAGAATCCAGGAATGGGAAGCCCATATATGATCGTGAATCCTTGGAGAGTCCCAGAGGCCAGGCGCCCGGCCCTGCTTCTCCTGCTTTGTGCAGCCATGAGTAAAGGGGCCACTGGTTGCAAAGCAGTTTCTCACTGAGTTGGTTGTTGGCTTTCTCGCCACATTATATCTTAGTAACTGAAGAACCCAACTAGACCAAATGCAGGATTTTATTTAAAAAAAAAAAAAACCAAAACAAAACCCTCAGCCACCAGTAATCTAATCAACAAATCAGATCTGAAAAGAAAAAACTGTCTTTAACACAAATGGATAATCTTCAATTTTCTCTGATTAAGTTAACATTTACTTCGAAAATAACCCTGCCCTTTGCCAAGAGAAGCAAGCACGCTGCTTTCCAGGAACTGGCACTGCGACGGCATAAAAAGCTCTTCTGTAGTGAACTTCAGAAGTGTCATCGATCCGAAAATGACAGAGGGCTGTGCCAGCCGTGACACCGTGCTCTAGTGCCCACAGTCCAGACGAAGAGTGGACCTAGGTGAGACACAGGGAGGCACAGGGCGCCAGGTGAGAACCCCGATGTGAATTTACCCGATACGCCCTGCACCTGCCATGAAGGGTGGATCATCATTTTGGATGTGCTCAGGCACACACCTGAGATGGTTCAAACTCTGCAGGATCCGGGGAGAGGGGCTTCTCCTTTGAATCAATCCCAGGCCTGGTAGAGACTGGTTGGGTAAGTATAGTGGGCTTGAAGGTCTCAGTCTTCGCTTCCAAATACATTTGTTTTAAGGAATAAAGTGAGTGTTGGCTTCAAGGGCCATAGCTGCCCAAGGGAAGCCCAGACCCTTTTCCGCTTTGGTGGGTCCTTGGGACCATCATCAAGAAGCTACAGTTCTCTGCTACCTGCACCTGTTCTGGGCTTCAGGCTGCAGGGCCACATCCCATCCCAGGATGCCCAGAAGCCAGCTTCGCCAGGCAGAGCCCGCTTCCTGCCTAACCCAAGGCTTTGACCTGCCATCTGAGGGCACTTTCCAGGGCGGGGGTGGGGCGTGCATTACAGTGAGGGGATGGGATGGGGAGCGGTCCGACTGGAGCAGGCTGCATGCAATGGCGTCGTGTAGGTCACACACGGAGTGGGGCTGGGGGCTCTAAGGATGGCACAGCTAGGGGATGGCCAAGGAGTGAGTGTACCAAGTCAAACCCGGAGTCCTCCAGCAGACTCCTGGGTAATCAAGGAAAGAGCAAGGCCGTCTGGGAGGAAAGGAATCCCAAACACGGAGACAGGAGGCAGAGTGAGGGCCTGCACTGGGCCCTGTCTTGGGGGTCAGAGTGCAGCCCCGCTTTACGGCTGCCAGGCAAGGAGGAATCACACTGCATGGTTCAGGGTAAGCCAAGCAGGACAGTCCCCTTCTCGCCATCACACAGTTCTTCCTCACGGGTTAACTGATCTGCTCAGTGTTATGTCACCAGTAATTTAACATTGAGAGTGGGTTCTTCCAAAACGTGTTCATGCCCAGATTATGTTTGAATGAGCCCCTTCTCTGTAAACACAGGCACGGCCTATGGCACTCTTCGAAGATGACGTCTGCATCTGAACATTGTGCTGGCACATGGCCCACACCTCTACCTACTGGTGCAGGCCCTGGGGGCTTGCCGCCGGAGTTCAGAGTGATCGGGATGAAGGGGCGGGTACTCACCGAGCCTGCAGTGCCACAGCATCAAGGATGCGGTGGAAATGTGGCTGAGCCTCTGAGACAGAGGCTTTGTGCTTCAACCCCAACTCTCTGAGCTGCAGGTTTTCCATGGGTTGAGTGAGAATTGTTAGTCCCTCCCAGGACTGCTGTGAATAGGAAATGAGCAAACATCTGGAAAGCCATTGGCCTGCAGCAGTTGCTCAAGAAAGTTTATGTAATTTTTGTTGGCTATTTTATATATCTGACATATCCCCTTTTTAGAAGGGAGAAACTTTTACAAATAATTCCAAGGCACCCATTTTCCTGTTTGAGAGCACCTTTCCTCCCACTCCTCCCTTAATCACTTTCCAGAAAGCGAGATGCTAGAGAATGCAGACAGGGCGGTGTTGCCCCAGCCTTCTCTCACCCGCCTGACGCCTTTTTAGGGAATCGGAACATGCCAGTGCTTCCTAAACTGTGAGCTGGTCCCACCTGGAAAGGGTGGCTCTTGGTTGTTCTCTCATTGGGAGACAAGACACACGCCTCTCCATGTCTTGCCTGGAAGATGAAGAGTAAAGAAAAGGCCTAGGGCTAGGATAGGGCCACGTTTGGGGGGTTAGGGTGGCTCTCCAGCCCTGAGGAGAGAGGCCTGAGGTTTCTAGGCCATCTCTCCAAGGACAGAATGGCTTCCCTCAACCTCACATGGACCAGCATAAAGAGCAGGGGTCTTGGGAACCATAGTCATGCCTCCGCAGAGGGATGCATGGCCCAAAGATGGGTGGGCCCTGCTCCAGATGAGCTCAGGGTTGGAACCCGCACCTCACCCAACTTGGGCCTACAGGATGACAGAGCCACACCCAGGAGGAGGGACAATGGGAAGTGGAGGGTCAGGTATCCAGCTAATGCAACATTAATGGGGTAATGGAATACTGCACTTTACCCCCTGCTGATCCTACTCCTGGTCCCTCCTGGCACCAAGGATTACAGGCTCGGCTGCAGGGACCTTACTGAAGGAACAGTGAGGACCCCTGACCCCTTCCCTCAGCCCCCCTGACTGCAGGGCCTTCTCCTGAGGGCACAAGGCCACACCAAGCCAGAGGAAGAGGTAGGAACTATGGAGTCTGCCATAGGTTCCTGGGAGCTGGTGGAAGGGGGACTCTCCAGTGAGAGAGGACAGGCGGAAGGGGCCTTTTTAAAACTGGGGCCAAAGATAGATGGGAAACAGCCTATCTCTTCCTTTTCACTGGGGACCAAGGAGAATCTCAGGGCACAGAAAGGTTGGGAGAGGCAGGGCAGGCTTTGAGTGCTGGGCCATCTGAGAAGCCAGCAGCTAGTTTCAACCATATCTCCCAGCTCCTTGGCCTCCGCCCCTCTGAATCCTGTTCCTGACCTCTGTTCTGAAGCTTTGTCTGGGGTCTCCTGGCTTTCTTTCCACCCAGTTGTGGTGGGGTGCAGGGACAGGGAGGAGGGGGTTGGGGGCACTGGTGGAGCTTGGAGCTCTAAGGCTGGACTGAAGGGGCTCAGATCAGCCCAGGATCCTGAGGGGCTCCAACTGAACGGTGCTTTCCAGCTGAAGGCCACCTTCTCTGGTCGCTGGGGCCACGACCTGTTCCCTTGGTGTGAAGGAGGAAATGGGGGTGGGGTTCCTCTGCCCCTCATGGCCCCCTCCTGGCTCCCAGTTTGGGAAGCTTGGCCCCCAGTCTATTTCGGTACCAGTAGGTGAGAGGCTGGGGCTTGGATCTCCTTTCCCTTACGTGTTCTCTCGGGTTTTTTTCTTCTGTATTTGTGTGTCTTCCTCCTTGCCTCAACTCCCTCCACCTCCTTATTCTGGCGGCTCCTCTCACAGAGCTGGGAGGAGCGTGTTCTCCGCCATGAAGCTCGGGAAGAACCGGCTCCACAAGGAGGAAACCCAAAGACAAGGTACGGACGCGTGCCCCTGCCCACCATCCTGCCATTTCTGCACACCTGACAGTGACCAAACCCCCCCTCTCTTAAGGCAGCGCCCCAACAGGCTCTCCTGCGATTGGCCAGTGGAGCCACTTGGGCGGGGCCTGGCCTCCCATTGGCTGGCGGAGGAGCCAGGTCTTAACAGTGGTCCTCCAGAGGCTGGGGTGTGTAATGGGCATCACTGCTGGTCTAAAGCAGAACGGAGACCCCTACCCAGCGGGCCTGTTTAGGAAAGCCTCCTCCTGCCTTCTGCTCCCACTCTGTGCTCTCCATAGAGAAGCCTGGAGGTTTTTCATTAGAGGAGGAAATAACAAAACACAAAATTGGGGGGGAAGGTGTCCATTTCTTATTTCTAGGGGGAAACCTAAGTCCCCGAGAATGCTTGCTCAGCGGCAGGACTCGCTGTCTTCCCTTTTCCCCTCTCACCGGACGGCAGGGAAGGCCCTGGGGAGACAGGCAGGGTGGGCCCTGGATGCTGGAGGGGCCTGTGGCACTGGTCCCTCTGCAGCAGCAGGCTAGGAAAGGGGCAGGCATAAAACGGGAAAAATAGAGTGGCTAAAGGAGATGGGTGTAGCTTTCTGGCCCAGGTCCTGCTGATCACATGCCTCCCTCAGGGCTCCTGGCAGCCATCTCCAGTACCCACTGTGTGGCCCACTGGCCCCAGCAGCCCTCTCTGTCCCTTGTGCCCCATGCCAGTTCCAGCTGCGCCCTTCTCCTTCTTAGACTGGAGAGGACAGAGCTGCTGGCTGAGGCCCAAACCAATCATCCTCGGGTGGCTTCTTAGCATCGTCCTTTCTTCATCTCAGTGGGTTAATACACATCAGTACAGGGTTAGGTTCTGAATCCCTCCCGCTATTTTCCATGAATAAGTTTCTTCCTAAGCCTCAGTTTCCCCATCTGTGACATGAGAATAGTCATGCCCTTCCATGCACTATTCTCCTAGTGCGTGGAAGGGCATGACTATGAGGACTAGAGATATGTGTACCAATAGCCCAGCATTGTGCCGGCTCATAGTAGCCACTCAATGGCCGCTGTTGTTACAAGAGGCACATGGGGTGCATTCTCTATTTCCTTCCTTCTTCTATGGGGACAGTCTGTGCTTCAGTAAGTAATGTACAGTAAGAGTTACATTCGATTAAAATTTAAAAAGCAAGACCAGATAGAATTAAAATCAAAGATCAAGATTAGGTAGGAAACACTGTAGACATACAGGCCATACATTATTAGCAAATGCCACCAGGTAAATCTCGAATTTGACTGTTAGCTTCCCAGATACCAAAGCAAAAGGGGAAAGGACAGTCACTATCCCATGGCCTGGCCCACTTAATCTGCCTTTGCTCTTCCCCAGATGAACCAGCAGTGCTGGAGATGGGCGACTTTGACCGCCTGGCCACACGCCTGGCAGAGGGGATGGACCCGGACTGTATGTCTCTAGCTTCTGTCACAGCTCTCACCACCAACGTCTCCAACAAGCGGTGAGTGGGCAGCCCCCTGCACCCCCAGTTACCACCACCCCATCAGGCGGGAATGTCCAGGATTTGGGTTCATCCTAACTCTGCCCTTTCTTCTTTTCCTGGATGTCTCTGTTACCTCTCTGCCCCCACAGGCAGAGGGGCGCAGGTGAGAGCGTGTTTCCAAGTCACTGAGCACCTCCAGGCCCAGGGACGTCACAGAACCGCCCAACCCATATCTGAATCTGTTGCTCTCATGTCTGTCTCCCTATTAATTCTGCCATTGGCTCGTCGGCTCTGTTGGGGCCTCCAGGACAGCTAATCCCCATTCTGTTTGGCAGCCCTGGAGTGTTTGAAGACCAGGGTTCTGTCCCTATTCCCTCCCCCCAAAGTCTAACCACTGCCAGGGCCCCTCTCCTCTCCTGCCAGCAACCCCCTTATGCCAGGCCCAACAGCGCGTTCTCCTCCTCAGATCCAAGCCAGACATCAAGATGGAGCCCAGTGCCGGGCGGCCCATGGATTACCAGGTGGGTGAGGCAACTGGAGGCCTCGGGCCCTGCATTCGCTAGGGGGGTTAGGGAAGGGGGTCTGGCCTGATGTGCATTTGGAACTCTGCAGAGGCTGGGATCCGGGGGTCATGGACAGCCTCAACCGAATCTAAATGCCCAGAGTAAGCCTGTTCCTGGAGGCAAGCAGAGAAGTGTTGTGAGCAGAGAGGTGCAAACCCAAAGAGGAGCTTGACCGCTCTGCTTGCGTTGGTCAAAGCCAACCCGCCCCAGCCCAGGGTTTGTGTCTGGCACCGGACTTCCTAAAGTAAGAGGGCCCTAGAGAAACCATAGAGGGACCAAGGAGCAACCTCCTCCGAAACAAATTCCAACCGTCAAAATTAGAGCCTCTGAAGAAAGCTGGGGTTTTTTCGGTGTATTTTTAATTGTTGCTTTGTATTATTTTAATGTCATAAGTAATGTCAATCCTGGCTATCTATAGATAGAGTGTGGGTGTTTTTTCTTCTTTTTGCTTCTCTGTATTTTCTGAATTTTTTGTTTGAATGTTTCTAAAACTGGACACAAAATGGCTGGGGCAGGAAGAGATTTGCAGCTGCAAGATTGTTAATGGGCTGCAGGACAGGCAGGGCAAGTTGTGAGCATGACTGGTCAGTGCTGGGACAGGGCCACACAGGGTAACCGAACACCAGGACAGCCCTACCAGTGGGGGACCTGATGCTCAGCTTTGCAAGACCAATCGTCAACTTTATCTCTTCTCCCAGAGTTGACCAGAGCCTGAGAGGCTGAACTGCATTAACACAACTCACAAGAGGCTCCTATACAAGCCAGAAGCACCCAGTACCTATTTATAAACTGAAAGCAAGAAGGGCCAAGGGACCACCCATTGCTTTAGACCTTCCCTTGGGGACTAATGAGACCCAGCTATGGGTCAGAAGACTGCTGGGCATTCCTGGCACTGCGTGAGTGTGCTGGCTGGTCAGAGGGGACAGAGCCTTCAGGAGACCCCACCTACCGCTACACTTCCTGCCCTAGGCACCAGCACCAGACCCCAGAATCTGTGTGACTCCCTTCTCCCAGGGGAGAGCTTGTCTTTCATGCCCAGTTCCCAGGCCCCTTGTGCATCACCTCCTTCTTTGAAGATAGCCCTACCTCACCTCACTCAGGTGATGACCAGGTGGCACCTTTCTCTGTAGCAGGCACATCTGCTCATGTTTCCTCTGGACACACCTTGTCTCCCTTAGTCCTCACCCCAGGTTGTTTTCATCCAGTCCCTGACCATCTTCCCAGGTACCTGCAGAACAGCCCGAGGCAAGATCGAGTGGCCCTGCCCCTGTGGTTTTCCACAGCCTCAAGCCACTGAGCTCCTTACAGGTTTGGGGATGTCACTCCCTCACCTCTCTGCCTTCGTTAGAGGAGGGAATAGCAAGACTTCGAGGGCTTTTCCAAGGGACCAGGCTCAGGCTTTACTCCTCTGGGCGCTGAGAACAGGAAAATTCCACAGAACCAAGACCCCATGTCAGACACTGTTACCTCCACATTGTCACCCACTTGCCAGGTGAGGGCACAGAAAACAGAGCCGCCCTTGTTGCTGTTAATGAGACGGTATTTTCTGAAGGTTAACTCTATGGCAGACACTATGTCAGGAGCTGTGTATGCACTTTCCATTTAAGTTAATGTCATTCTTATAACCCTCCAAATACGGGTATTACTACATTTCACAGGTGAGACAGGGAGGCCAAAGGGGGATAAGAAGCCTGACCAGGTCAGTTACACAAAGCTAGAGCCAGGGTTCAAAACCAAGGGTGTCCAACCATGCCAACCAGAACGATTGATCTCTTTTTTAGCCTTTTGAACTGCCGCTCCCTCCGGTGCCTGGTTATCTTCAGCTTACTACCTGCTGCTTATTTTCCAAAGCTCTTTCAAACCACTTCCTGCCAGAGACTTTTACTGAGTACACCAGACATTCTCCCTCCAAAGACTTTGTAAATGATGTGAATTGAACAAAACAGTTGTATTTAACCTGGTAACATGAGCTCTCCTTGACAGGTTCCTTCACACCTCAACTGCAAGTCTTAGCATACTTTGAGAGAGAGCGTCGAGGATGCAAATGTTGAATTATTCTTGCTTCCAGCAAGAAAACCTACCAGAAAGAACTTTACTCTCCTGGAGAGCTTGGCTTTGCTGAGCTAGAAAGAACTCAGAAAGTACAGCCATGTGGCGACAGGAAAGGGACTTAGCTGAATTCAGATCCAGGCAGGACCCCAAGGGCTCCAAACAGTGAAAGGACCATGGCACCCTCATACCCCTTGTTTCTTCTGTGTAGATGGTCTGTAATGTGCAAACCCTTCTCTGACTACTGACATTGCAGACGTGAGAAGCCACAGTCTCCTCCCCATGAATATGCAGATTCCCCATCAGAGTGAGCAAAGCTTGGAGCTTGGCAGAGATGTTCTTGGTGGGTCAAGGTCTTGAGTCTATTCCCTGCTCTCCCTTCCCAGCACCAAGACCTACTACGTCTTCACCTCCAGACATCTGTCCACTTTTTACCTGCCTGTCATCTTCCCTACACCTCTAGCTTTGTGCAAATACTGCAAAACTACAGTGTTGTGCCCAGTTCTTCTCTGGTCTCCCGCCCTCAGACTGCCTCCTCCACTTGATCCTCCGGGATCTTCTCAAAACGTACATCTGGTCATGTCACATCTCTGCCTCCAGGAGTTGTGGGAAGGGAAGATTATTTTAGAAGAGCTGTGCTGAAGGGCCCACACCTCTTGTGGCCGGCTCCCAGCGAATGTTCTAGCGCAGTCAGATCACTGAGAAGCAGGTCACAAAGCACCGTGCCCCTGGGTTCTCCTAGGACACAGGTGTAGATTTACATTCAGCATTGTTCCCTGAGATGGCTTTCATGAAGCCACTTAGAGATTACGTCCCTTATCTTGGAAGGAGAGGGTGGAGTAGCCAATTACTAAAAGCATCCCCTCGGTCAGCTGGTCAGTTGGTCTCTTTGCAGCTCTAGCTGCCTCTTCATCTTTCACCCAGGAGAAATCAAGCCCTCTGCTGACCATCAGAGAACTGGAGGGGAGGGTGGCCGATTTCCTCCCTCAGCTTTGTTCTGTTTTCCATTTCAAGTCCAAGCGACGCCTGCCCCTCTGTGCCGTCCCAGCTGGGGAAGGAGCAGCAGGACGGCCATTCCTAGAGCATAAATACTTAAACATATGCTGCTTCAGGAATAGCACCACGAGAGTCTGCCACCAACACCAGGCAGGGACCTCAGTCGAGTGCTCTCAGGGCTCCCCGTGGGGCCACCACTCAGCCAGCAAAGAGCGCCTTCTGGAGCCTCTCTCCCCACTTTAGCCCATCCAGGCCTCTGCCCTCCTCCTCACTCCACCTCCAACCCCTTGCCTCCAGAGCTTCCAGCCAGGGCCGTCTGCCATTATTGGCTCCACTCACTGGAGGAAGGTGGACATTTTGGGTCCTGAAAAGGGGCTGTCGTCATGGCCGGGCCTCTGTTTGAAAACCATAAAGACCAACCCGCTGCTTGCATTGGAAAGGCTGACCTCCCCCCGGCGTGTCTCTAGTGCTTTGTCGTGCCAACACTGGGTCTAGTTCCTGGTCTTGACTTGCAGAAAGTCTTTTTTTTAAATATATTATTTACTTATTTTTAGACAGAGAGGAAGGGAGGGAGAAAGAGGGAGAGAAACATCCATGAGAGAGAGAAACATAGATCAGCTGCCCCCTGTACCCACTCCAGGTATGTGCCCCAACTAGGAATTGAACCAGCAACCTTTAACTTTGCAGGACAATGTCCAGCCAACGGGGCCAGAAGGTCTGGGCCAGAAAAGCCTTTATTTATTTTTTTTAATGGAAGCAAGGGGATGGGTTAGTTATAGAAAAAAATGATGAGATCTTTAAAATATGTCTTTGGTATATGGAATTTCTTCGAGGTCAAAACTCTATAAACCTCTATGCAAAGAATATTCTGGAAGGACTTCTAGTGTCCATTTACTCTCTTCACAGTAAACTCTCAGAGTTAAGTTAATTAGCTCTATTTGCTTGATAGCTCCCTGAAGAAATGGTGATTACTGAACTTCCTCAAAGCTCCATCCCCCATGGCTCCCTTCAAATTCCAAATAGAAAGGTTCCCATTCACGGTTCAAGTGCTACTTCAATTGGAAAATGTTCAGGTTCCAGTTGCGCACACTCTCCCAGCAATGTTCTCATTGGCATTGGTGTTGCTATTTTTCGAAACATCTTTGGTTTTGACGCGTGGAATTTTCTTGGACTTTGGAATGTTTATAAGATTCTGACAGATACAGTGGATGATGGTGTTGTGGTTATTCTTTTTTTTATGAAAAGGGAGACAATTCCCCTGAGTGAAATCAAAGCCCAGCGATTAAAAGGCTCAACCTTCAAGGTGAGAGGCATGTGGAGCAGCCTGTGTAGTTTCATTAGAAGGATGTGCTGAAGTCAGTGCTAATTCTAGCTCCGCAAAGGTTATTTTGTTAAAATGCAAGTTCAGGAGAGTCTACTGAAGCGATAGGGAGCACCGTGCAGAGGCTGTCTCCGGGGGAGACCGACCCCTTAGCCGCAGGCAGATTTGTTCTGGCGGAACCGGCTCCAGGGCTCACACATCTTTCCCTCCGGCCCCCCTGCTCCCCTGCCTGCAGGTCAGCATCACCGTCATCGAGGCTCGGCAGCTGGTGGGCCTGAACATGGACCCCGTGGTGTGCGTGGAGGTGGGCGACGACAAGAAGTACACCTCCATGAAGGAGTCCACTAACTGCCCCTACTACAATGAGGTCAGTGCCCATGGGTCCGGGCAGGGGAAGGGCCTTCCAAAATGTAGCAGGAGGCTGGGCCCTACCCCCACCTGGGCCCATCGGGGAGGCAAGGGGCACGAAGGGCTACCAGCAGAGGTGACCTTGACCCACCCCGTTCCAACCCCTAGAACGTCGATGTGCAGCGTCACATCCCCTGAACCCCCAGTGGAGACCCCAGCCTGACACTGGTCTGGCCAGGGGCCACCGTTGCAAAGGAACAGCACCCCGTGCTCCTGCACAGCCCTCAGAACTATCGCGGTGAAGCGCACGCCCCGTGAGGCCTGGGCCCAGTGGCTTCCCAGGCCAGAGCCCTGGGGCAGGGTCCCCTCATTCCAGCCCCTGCCTGTGGTGGCCTGGGGACATTAGTGAGCACTCTTCTACACGTGTTAGCTATACTATCTGTTCTGACTCTCCCAACTGTCAGAGGTTGTCACCATTAACCCTATTCACACCAGGGGACATTGAGGCTCCTGGAGAAGGAGCTTGCCCGGCGGACCTTGCGGGTCCTGCGAGCTCGCCCTCCCCCTGCCTCCAGGGCGGCCTGGCCTCTGCGGGGCTCCTTCCAGAGCACAGGCCTGCAGTCTCGGGTGGGAGGGGGGAAAAGCCCGGTGTCCACTCCTGTTCATTGCAGCCATTGAGGCCACATCAAGATCAAAACACCTCAGAGACCTCCTGGTTCAATCTCCCCATCTTACAGAAGCGGAGACTGGGGCCTCAACAGGGCAGGGGCCAAGGTTACGGAGAGTGCCGTTGCTGGAGAAGGGCCCGGCCTGCCCAGTCTCAGCCCAGCACTCGGTCTGCCACCTAGGACAGCTGCCCCGGACACATCCTCTTCACTCTGGGCTCCCGGGGGAAACCCATCCTAAGTGGCTTTGGTGACGGGCGCCCAAGTCTCCCTCAGATACCTGAACACATATTGGCCTAACCTGGGAGCCACTGGCCTGGGGTCCCCAGCCCCCTCTTTCCTGGTTGGGGCACCCAGTCTGCTTTCCTGTGGCTCCAGGCCGTGAGAAACTGGCCCAAGTAAGGCATGTGTGTCCAGTGTCTCGGCGTCTGTCCTGAGTGGTGAGGCTGAGGGTGCCGTCTGTCATTAAGGGGAGGCCATCTCCTGGGAAGCTGTGGGAGTCCCCGGGCTGTGCATCTTCAGTTAGAAAACTGAGCACACTTCTGCCCTTCCTAAGGACCCAGGCCTCGTGTGTGACACAGACGGGCCCTGTTCTCCCAGCTGGTCTCCCACCTCAGTGCTCAGGACGCCTCCCCCAGCCCACTGTGGCCACCAGCCCAGGAGCCAGGAAGTTCAGGTTCCACATCTCTGACACATCTTATGCCAGGGCACATCCCTGACTGGAGGAGCCGCCAGCCTAGATAAGGGTTTGCATTCCCCTAGCAGATGCGGAGACGGGTGCGGTGGCCTTCCGTGGTTATTCGATAGGGGCAAAGCCACGCTTGGCCGTCCGAGGGCTCACCTTGCACCTGGCCCATGCACCTCGGGTTTCATTCAAATTGCTTCCTCTTTCCCAAGGAAATAGCTGCTCTTGTGGTTCCCAGCAAACTCCTGCGCACCCTGCAGGGCCCAACTCAAATGTCCTTGCCACTGAGCAGCCTTCCCCACACTCTTTGGGCCGAGATCAGTGCACTTCTCTCTTTGTGACAGTAATGTCCCTGAGTTCTAGTTGGTCCTTCATGTCTGTCTCCCTGGGGCACTGGAGGCTCTGGACTCCTGCATCGCTGTGACCCGGCCCAGAGGCCGCGTGCCCCTGGAGGCTTTGCTAACACCTTGCCGAATGGTTACTCGGCCAAAGGAAGGACAAACATCAGCAGATCATCTACTGTGGCCCAGGCCCGTGCCCGCCAACACGGGGACCACAAAATCAACAGCTTCCATCTCCCAGGTCCAGCCTAGGAGCCATTTTCTAAACTTCATCGTTATCTCCACTGAGACTATCCATTTCATTCAAACAAAACTTAAATTTGTTCTTGGTCACATTTTTGTCCTTTTTCACAAACCTAAGTAGCTCAGGTTTGTGCAATTTCGATTTCCCCTAAAGCAGTGTTTCTCAAACTCAGCACTGTGGTTATTTTGGACCAGACAATGCGTGGTGTAAGGGACTCTCTTGCGCATTGTAAGATGTTCAGCAGCATCCCTGGCTTCTACCCACTAGATGCCAATAGCAATCCCCTGTCTGGTTGTAGCAGCTGAAAATGTTCCCAGATGCTGCCAACGGTCCCCTGGGCGTCTCTGCCTCTGCCCCCCTCGTTAAGAACCACCACTCTGAACTACCTTCCCATGGTTCTTTCCAGCCCCAAAGCAAGACTTACTTTCCCTTTTCTCGTCTTTCTATACCACATTCTTCTTCACTGAAAAATACTCTCCTGGTCCTACGGGTGTCCTGCTTCTGGCTAATTCTGAGAGCAGGGGAACCTTCCTTTGGCTCAGTAATCACAACTGGGAGCAGTGAGAGCAGGCAGTGTGACTTAGCAGATTTCTCAGTGATTATGAAAGGGAAACATGCACAGGAAACACAAGGACTATGACCACAGATGGCCCAGAGAGGGCAAAATGCTGGTTGTAGCTTAATTAGCCCCCTCTCCGAGGGCCGACATGGCTCTGAGGCACTTGGCCCGGCCTGGGCCCTCCTGCCTGGCTCCAGAACTGTCTTCGTATGAAGGAAGGCCCACAACCATTGCCCCCCAAGAACCATCTGACCGGGCCAAGACCCCTTCCCCGTGGCTGCATCTGGTCCTGGCCACTGGCACCTTCCTTCTGCCTAAACCACCTCCCCCCTCTGCCCTGGACCTGTCTCCTTCTGCGTCCCAGTGAACCTGGCATTGTAACATCCACTCAATGCCGCCGACTCTGCCTTTACTTCTCCTTTGGCTCCTCCTTTGCCTATAAGGTGTTCTACTCTCACAACTATGGAAAATCACGTATGCTCAGGGACAGAAACTGTCTGTCTGTCTCTGTCTAACTATTCAACTATCCATTCATCCATCTAGCTACGCCTTTCCTCAACCCCACACACCTGCCTCCTAGCGACCACCTCTTCCCTCCCATTCGCGGCCCAACTACATGAGTGGTCCCCGCTTCCTCACTTCCAGTCACACCTCGGTCTCCACAGTCGTCTCTGTCCCAGGACTGCACTAAAGCTGCCCGTCCTTAAGTGCACCACGGACCTTGCTGTCCCTGAGCACGACATCCTCTGTCTCCCCCTCTACCTTGACTGCCCAGCTCGTCTCACCCACCTGCCGGTCCTTCCCCTGGGGTCCTCAGGGGTCCTCTCCTGCTTTTCCTGTCTCACCAGCTCCTCTCTCCCCGTCTTTCTTGGCCTCTCGCTCTGCCCACTGCTGAAATGCTGTGCTTCTTGGAGCCCTACCCTGGGCCTGCTTCCCCCCAACACGCTCCTTGGGCATCTACCCCAGCTGCAAGGCATCGGTTGCCCTCTGAGTGTCTGGAGCTCCCCCCTCTCTCCAGAGCTCCCGTCCCCCACGGCCAGCAACACCTGGCCCAGTTGCTGCCGTGCACAGCGGTGGGTGTTTGTTGTGCCCCGACCACGTGCACACCTGTTCACCTGTTTGACAGAGGTCACCCTCTGTCAAACCGCGACTTCACAACCACACACTCAGCTCCCCGCCCCCGTGAATGAGGCCCCTGGAGCGGTTCAACATGGCAGCCCTGGATCCTTCTCCCCACATCACAGAGGGGTAAACTGGGGCTCAGAACAGAAAGTGACTGGTTCAATAGTAAAAGCTCGGCCTGTCTGTCTCTAAAGCCAGAACATTTACCCAGCAGCGGGAGCAGATTTCCGTGACATTTCCCCTAAATACATTGGCAGCATTTCTTCTCCTTCTCCCTGCCCACAAGTCTCCAAAGTAGGGGTGCCTCTGCTCACTGCCCCCCCACCCTCCCTCCCAGTGCCTGCACCCCGAGGCCACGAGAAACAGGTGGGCACTGCACCTGGGAGCCGCAGCCCCCAGCTCAGGACAGTTCACACCCACATCCCTGGACACCCAGGGCCTTCATAGGCCGGAGTCCATCTGTTCTAAAGCTTGCCCTGCTCCATCTTCTAACATCTCTGAAATGAGGCCACATCCTCCCAGAGTGGAGCGCTGTGCTTTAACGGCAAATGTCTGTGTAGCTCACATAACCACCCTGGACCTTCCCGTCGCAACAAGACACTGAGGCAGCGCCATTACCCTCATTCCACAGCTCAGGTTCAGAAAACGTGCTGCTCAAGGCCACAGAACTAGAAAGAGGCACAGCCGGGACCAGAACCCCGGTCTCCTGGCCACCGGGCCCAGGGCTGTTCCATCCACTGCTCCTGCTTTCTTCCCCTCCCCACGCTAGTTGGCACTGGCCCTGCCTAGGGATTGGGGCCTTGCCCTTCTTTGAGGGGCCGCACCTCCCACCTTCCCTGGGGCCAGGGAGGACCAACGGTTGCCACTGCTGCTCTTCTGAACTCCGGGATTCAGGGGAAATGGCCGGGGTGCAGACAAGCACTGCCAGGAGGGAGGGGCCCAGCACTGCCCCAGCGGTCAGCCGCTGCCCACCAGGTGACAGCAGCCTGGGTCCTTCTCCCCTCCAGTACTTCGTCTTCGACTTCCACGTCTCTCCTGACGTCATGTTCGACAAGATCATCAAGATCTCGGTGAGTGGGGAGCAGCTCCTGGCAGGCAGGGCCATCGGCTCACTCGGCACCTTTATGCAAACTTGGAAAGGGCGCCCCCCTCTGGGCGAACCAAGCATAAAAAAGCCCAGACACGGCTAGGCAAGTGGGGCACAGGCTGGCTTTGCGCCGCTCCCGCCCCTGTAGCCGGGTGACTTGGTGCAGTAGACGGCCCACTCACCTGTACCTGGCAGCCAGCAGAAGCAGGCAAGTGCAGGGGAGGCCGACATCGAGCCTCGGCGAGCCAGCCTTGCCTTGCCAAACACTTCCTGCCTCTCCGAGAGGCTTGGGTCCCCAGAAAGGCTGAGGTGGTGCCGCCATCTGTCGGCCCCACGGCCCCGTGGGAGCCTCGGCCCCGCCGGGCCTGACTGCCGCCTGGTGCTTCCGCCCGGAAGGTGATCCACTCCAAGAACCTGCTGCGCAGCGGCACCCTGGTGGGCTCCTTCAAAATGGACGTGGGAACCGTGTACTCCCAGCCTGGTGAGTGGTGTGCCGCCCGGTCCGCGTCGGTGCGCACGCTCCCGCCCGGAGCGTGGTGCGTGCGGTGCTTCCCGCCCAGCGGCCCCTGGGCCCCGCCTGCAGGGCCGAGAGTACGGCAGCCTGCAGGTGTGGGGAGTGATGGGCTGCTGCGTCCCACACCAAGGCGGCGGCCACCTGCACCGGTCTGCTGGCGTCGGTGGAAGACCCAGAGCCGCAGGCCGACCCCCTGCGGGGCTCTGCGGCTTCACCCCTTTTACAGTCGAGGGGTCTGGGGCTCTGAAAAATGCCCAGGCTTCCCCTGCCACCCAGCTGGTCTGAGGCGAAATCAGGCTGTGTGACTCCAGAGCCGCCCCTGAGCCCCACTGTCCCCAAAACCCACTCCTGGCCATCTCGGGAACCATAGGCACACACCCTGGTCTTGGGCTCCACCTCGTCTCTGAAGTGAGCCCGCCATTCAAGGTGCAGTAATGTCCCCACTTGGCCTTCTGACAGTGGCAATGCAATGTCACCCAGACTGTCACGTTTGACCCTCACCAAACAGTGAGGTAGACATCAGCAGTCTTCCCATTGTACAGATGAGATCAATAAAGCCGAGAGAAGGTAAGTGGCTTAAAGGTGCCACTAAATTATTAGGTTGAACAAATTGGTGATTGTTTATGGTTCGACCTAACAGACACTCGGCTGGTGCATGTTATAGCTGAGGCTCAGACTGGGGAATCTGAGTCCAAAACCCAAGACCATCCACGTAAAATCACATAAAATCACGAAATCTTAGGACACTCAAGCTGCAAGAGAACTTAAAACCATCTAGTCCAGCCTCCCTGTGACGATGGAGAAACTGAGGCCCAAGGCAATGCAGGGGCTTGCTCAGAGCCTGGGAACAGAAGCTGGGACTCGCGGCTGCCAGGCCGGTGCCGTCCCCCTACCCCAAGCATGCTGTCATCCTCAGGAGAGGGTGGCCCTCGGGGCCATCAGCACTGCCAGGAGAGGGCGGAGGGCCAGTCCACAGCTCCGGGGCTTCCCCAGGGAGCACGCATGGCTGTGGGGAGGACGTCGCAGAAAGAGAGTGAGGAGCCTCTGGGCTTCCAGGCAGAAGAGTCCCGTGAGGAAGCCAGGGCCACTCAGGGGACACCCACTGAGTGGCAGGCCCAGGCCGAGCATACAGCCCTGGCAGGTCTCACGCCCAGAACCCGAGCAGGCGACGTCACTCCCGCTTCACGGTAAGGAGACTGAGGCTCGGAAGTTCACATCACTGGCCCAGGGCCACACTGCGAGTCAGTAGGAGAAATTCCATGTGAACCCAGGTCTGTTTGGGCCAAAACCTGGTTTCTCCACGGGGGAAACCCACCCACCCCAAAATTAGCTGCTCCCGCTGAGTCTGTCCCTGAGCCTGGTAGCGTCTATGGGAGCCAGAAGTCACATGGCCCCTGCGATTGGGGCACTGACGTCTTCATGCCAATGATCTCCAGTTTGGCCTGAACTGCTTGATGAGTCCTGGTTCCTGACTTCTCAGGACATTGGTAGACAGCACACGGTCAGGGACAAAGGACTCCTGGGTGCCGCTGGGAGCCTTGGTGAGGTCAGTATCTCACGGAGCCAGAGGGATTGCTGGGGAACCAGAGTCTGTTCTAACCCCGACAGGACCTCATTTGCAGTATCAGGTACAACACAGAAAGCCGCTCACTCATTGCAGCTCTCTGCTGGCGACAAGGAGGGACCGAACGGGACTCCACCCAGCCCAACCCCACCAGCCTGCTAGCAACCTCCCCAGCCCAGGCAGCCTTCCCTGGCAGGTGGCAGAGCCAGACCCAAAGCAGGGAAGTGGTTTCAGGCTGGGACGTGTAGCCCAGGGCCTCATGCTGTCCTACACCTCTGGCCCGTTGACAGCAGCCATGCAATGTCACAGATCACAGCGGTAAGACTGGAACGGCCTTGGAGGTCATCAGTCCGGTGTTCACCAGCATAGGACCCTCAGACAGCGTCCCCGATTGGTCACTTGGTCTCCACTTAGACCTCCTCCAAAGGGGGCACCCACCACCCCCTGTTCCATATCTTCCCATCCTTTACGCCAACCAGAGTCTGTCACCCTGCAACCTCCACCCATGCTCCCAAGTTTGCCTTAGAGGGACGGAAAGAATTAATCCAGTCCCTCTTCAAATGGCCTTTAAATTTGAAGGCAAATTTCATGTCCCTCCTGAGTCTCATTCTTTTCTTGCCAAATCTTCCCAGTTCATCTGGCCATGCACACATCTGTCCATCCACACCTACATCCACACACCCACTCACCCATCCACAGACTCACGCATCCATCCATATGTCCATCCACCCATCTGTCCACACAGGACCCCATCCATCTATCTATCCATCTATTCACCTACCTTCCTCTGTGCATCTCCCCGCCCCTCCACCTAGCTATCTGTTCACACGTCCCTCCCACAAACATCTGTTCTGACAAGACCCCGAAGCTCTGGGCAGCCTAGGACATGGTCCCTCCTCCTGAGCTCTGCCAGGTCGGCTGACGACCTCCAGCCACTCCCCACCACACAGCTTCCCCATCTGGCCATGCTGGACTCCCTCTTCAGACTCTGCTACGGCATCCTCTCTCACAGGGCACGGCTGGGCTGGCCGACCCCCAGACAGGCTGATTTCTGCGTACAGTCCCATCGCACTTCACGCAGCCTCATCAGGGTCTGAGCTAGAGTAGAAGGGGAAGGAAGGGGAGGGAAGGAGGAGAGTTCTAAGCCCCTGGAGATTTCAGCGCCACACAAAACCAAGGCCATGGCTTCCCGCTGCTCACAAACAGCTTCAACGCAAACCTGATGTGCAGACCCACCCTAGCATGGCCTCTCCCTGTCATTGTCCTTTCCTCCACACTGGAGTGACACTACCCTGTCTTTAGCAGGCTTTCAGTTTGAAATGGGAAAGAGACAATAAATAATCACAGTGACAGTGTGATAGGAGGTGTGTGTATGGGACACCAAGAACACCAGAAGGTCCAGGCTCAGCAATTCTGAGCAAGTCAGGGAAGGCTGCATGGAAGAGGAGACATTCAAGCAAAAGGAATAGAAGTTTGAACTTGGAGGAGGAGAGTAGGGACAGAGGGATAGTAGGGATGAGGGCATTCCAAGCTCAAAGACCAGCAGCCACAGAGCCATGAAGGTGTGGAATAGCAAGTGAATCATCCGGGGGGGAGGGGTGAGCAGCTTTTCCCAGCAGGACCACAGGGATGGAGCGGGATGAGCCGAGTGGGCAGGAGAGCTGTACCACATCTGTGGTCTTTACCCCAAACACGGGGGCGGCCCACAGACAGAGAAAGGGCCCTCCGTGAAGGCTGTCTGGCCGCTGTGCACAGGTGAGTGCAGGGGTTGGGGTAGGGGGGCTGTCGGCAGAAAAACCAATTAGGCAGCAAAGTCACACTGCAGACCTGGGAATAAGACCTTGCCCGCTCAGGGACTTCTGACTCCTTGGCCCTGGTCCAAAGGCAGGCAGAGCAGGGGCCCCTGGTCCAGGGGACCTGATGGCCTGACCTCTAGGGGCCAAGAAAGCCCCCTGCTCTGCAGCTCTGCGGCCTGCCCTGAGGGCGCGGCGCCCCAGGCCCAGGGTGGTGGGTGCAGTCCCCACTCCTCCCCACTGCAGAGCACCAGTTCCACCACAAGTGGGCCATCCTGTCTGACCCCGACGACATCTCTGCTGGGCTGAAAGGCTACGTGAAGTGTGACGTCGCCGTGGTGGGCAAGGGAGACAACATCAAGACGCCCCACAAGGCCAACGAGACGGAAGAGGAAGACATTGAAGGGTGAGACTCCCATCGTCCCCCAGCCCGAGGCCTGACCCAACCCTTCCTTCCCCAGAGGGAGCCCCTGGGATGGACCAAGCCCAGAGATGGTACCTTCCACCCCCCTTACCCTGTTCTCACCCACCCCCAGACAGCCCAGCTCCTCCTGGAAGGACTTCAGCCAGGGCTAGGGGGCAGCCTGGGCTGGCCTCAGCATCCAGACTCCTCAGAGGACAGAAAGGGCTGAGGCAGAGCAGGGTTTTGCGGAGGTCGTCCCAGGCCCAGGGACATGAAGACGTCAGGGCAGGAGCTGGGGCGCCCGGCCTGCCGCCCTAGCTGTATGTGACGGCAGGAACTTGCTGCTCCCTGAGGGCGTGCCCGCCGAACGCCAGTGGGCCCGGTTCTACGTGAAGATCTACCGAGCGGAGGGGCTGCCCCGGATGAACACGAGCCTCATGGCCAACGTGAAGAAGGCCTTCATTGGGGAGAACAAGGACCTGGTTGACCCCTACGTGCAAGTCTTCTTTGCCGGCCAGAAGGTACTGGGGTAGCGGGCGCAGGGGCTGGGACTTGGGGTGACAGGCATCCAATTGGTGGACGGCCTGGGGCACACAAGTGGCAAAATCAGAAGCAGGAGACTGGCCTGTCATCGCCGTGGCACATTCACCTGTAAAGGGAAGAGAGAGAGATGAGGGAGCTCTGGCTGAGCGGGGCTGGCCGGTGAGGCCAGGCTGGGAAGTGCCTCAGCGCACACAGCCTTGGGGAAGCCTCCGGCCTCTGGGTCCTGGAGACCAAGAGCTGAGGGGAGCATGGAGTGGATGGAGAGGCAGAGAGGCTGGGGTGGGGAAAAGAGTGCAGGAGACAAGTACACACGCACAGCACATGTATACATATGTATGTACACTACATGCATGCACACACAAACATACATACACACACTGCACACATGAGTAAACACACACAAACCTAACACTCCCTCCCACCAGGGCAAGACTTCGGTGCAGAAAAGCAGCTACGAGCCGCTGTGGAACGAGCAGGTCGTCTTCACGGACCTGTTCCCCCCGCTCTGCAAACGCATGAAGGTGCAGATCCGGGACTCGGACAAGGTCAACGACGTGGCCATCGGCACCCACTTCATTGACCTACGCAAGATTTCCAACGACGGAGACAAAGGTCAGCAGTAGGAGACCGCGTGGTGGGGGGTTGGGGGGCAGCCCTAAAAAGAAGGAGTAAATGAGTGAGAGCTGCCCTCGCACGACCACCACGGCCCCACACCCGAGCATGAGAGGCGCTGGGCGTGGTGAAGCCTTGGACGGCAGCTCCCACCGCAAAGGAGAGGTGGCAAGTCACAGCTCAGGTCTGCGCAGAGCTGGACCGGAACCCCAGCTCTGACCATGGGTAGCAGTGTGACCTTTGTACCCACGTTCCCATCGCGAAGATGAAAACAATAATTACGTGTGTACATACACACATTGCATATGTGTGTGCACCGCTGCCATAGCGCCTACCTGTAGACTGGTGGGAAGGGGCCCCTCCTAGGCCCCAGACAGTGTGCTGGGTGCCAGGGACACAGAGGGCGGAGCGCGTTCCCGTCCTCGCAGCATTCGCGGGCGATCAGCGGGGTGCACGTGCTGCCAGAGGCTCAGGCCTGAGGCAGAAGGCACGCAAGACCCCACACCTGTGATTCCGTCTGTAAGATGTGCAGAGTGGGTGACTCCACAGAGACAGACAGCGCCTTAGGGGTGGCCGGGAAGGGGGGCAGGGGCAACCGGGGCAGACCGCTCACAGGTGGGGCATTTCTTTTTCAGGGGGTGGAAATGGTCTGGAGCTGGGGGACGGTTGCAGGACATAGTGAATATGCTAAAACCACTCAAACGCACACTTCAAGTGGTTAATTTTATGTTATCCGAAGTATGTCTTGGTTTTGTTAATGCTGTAACTTTTTAAAAAATCAGGTAGAATAAAAACCAAACAAACAAACAAAAAACCACTTCAGGCAGAATTGGATCCGTGCTACACACAAGACCCAGCAAATCCCAATGATGGGGGAGGTTAGTTAGGACTAGGAATTAGGGGGCTTCCTGGAGGAAGAGCGCTGAGCAGGGAGGGCATTCAGGGATGAGGAGGGGGGTCTGTGTAATTAGAGTGGGCCGCACGTGTATCTACACGTCATGGCCAAGGGCCCCGAAGCCACGCTGAGGTGTGTGGGAGAGGCCAGCGTCTGTTTTTCAAACAGCTTGTAGGCAGCCCCCAGCTCCAGACACAAGGAAGCGGGGAGCGTGACCCACACACGTGCCCCGCACCCGCCCACACATGGCAGACACGAGGTCAGCCCCTTGTAAACCACAGGCTGCTGCACCACAGGCCTTGGTCTGCCTCGAATGTTTCACGGAGCAAGGCATGGGGCCTTCAGCTCAGCAATCGGGAGGTGTAGGCTGGGAGCCCCCAGAAGAGGTCCCTCTAACCCGAGGGGGCCCTGGGGTGTGACACAGGCCACTCCTCTCTCCCTGCCGGCTCACAGGCTTCCTGCCCACGCTGGGCCCAGCCTGGGTGAACATGTACGGCTCCACACGCAACTACACGCTGCTGGACGAGCACCAGGACCTGAACGAGGGCCTGGGTGAGGGTGTGTCCTTCCGTGCCCGCCTCATGCTGGGCCTGGCTGTGGAGATCCTGGACACCTCCAACCCCGAGCTCACCAGCTCCACGGAGGTGCAGGTGGAGCAGGCCACACCCGTCTCAGAGGTGAGCTGTCCCCTGGGGCCCCTGGCTCAGCCGCCTTCCCGGCAGGGTGGCCTGGGCCTGGGCTCTGCCTGCACAAAAGGACTTGGGCTTCAGGCCTTCAGAGTCTTGGCTGCCCAGCTCTATAGCTGGGTGACCTGTCCCCACCATCAGCCCAAAAGGCCAGTAAGGAGGAGGCCTGACCCTGGTCCCAGCATCCCCACGAAAGTTTAGGGATGCCTTCAACCACCTTCCCCACAGAGTTGCACAGGGAAAATAGAAGAATTCTTTCTATTTGGAGCCTTCCTGGAAGCCTCAATGATTGACAGGAAAAATGGAGACAAGCCAATTACCTTTGAGGTCACCATAGGTGAGTGCTGGGCTCACAGAGCGGCCTTCGGGCCCTTGAGGCTTCTGGGTGGTCACTGCTGAGCCCTGCCCGGGAGGAGGGAGACTTTGACTGCTTTCCTCCACGTGTCCCCAAGCGTGCACACTGCACACAGTGCGTGCTCATGGTACACACATGCCCGTGGGGGAGGGGGGCCTGAGCTGCATCCACCACGCTAGACTATGTTTGGGACACAGGGGAGGAAGAAACCATCCCTGCTGAAGGGAAAGAGGCCCTTGTGGGGCTGGAGAGGAGAGAGTGGGAAGATGGGCCGTGTCCTGGGCTGGGCCTTGGGCTCGGGTCATCAGAGCTCTCTGCGAGATCTTTGCAGGCATGGAGGACATGGGGACCGTTCTCTGGTGGGTGTTCTGTCACAACTGAGCTGACCTGACTCCCAGAACTTCCCCTTCCCTGACTTTCCCTCTCCCCTCCCACAAACCCAAGGCAACACCCAGACTGGAGGGCCAGCTGAGGCCCTCTGAGAAAGGATTCTAGGCCTCAGGTGTCCCCTCGTGCTTCCAGGAAACTATGGGAACGAGATTGATGGCCTGTCCCGACCCCAGCGGCCTCGACCTCGGAAGGAGCCTGGGGACGAGGAGGAAGTGGATCTGATCCAGAACTCCAGCGACGAGGAGACGGAGGAGGGTGGGGACCTGGCCTCGATCTCCTCCACCCCACCCATGCGGCCTCAGGTCACTGACAGGTGAGCAGGGGCAGAGAGGGCCCTGGGAGGCCCTGCCTGCTGCCTCCCACCTCCCGGGACCCCAGTCCTCAACCGCCCACCTCCTCCCCGCCCCAGGAACTACTTCCACCTGCCCTACCTGGAACAAAAGCCCTGCATCTACATCAAGAGCTGGTGGCCCGACCAGCGCCGCCGCCTCTACAATGCCAACATTATGGACCACATTGCAGACAAGCTGGTCAGCCCCAGGCCTTGGGGGTGGGGCGGCGAGTCCTCTGCACCTCACAGGCCTGTTTGCCCAGAAGCTTGCTGTGAAGGGCCAGGGGATGGGGTGGCGGGACTGTTGGAGCGGCCGCAGCAGGACCTCTGTTTCTGTCCCTGCCCCTGCCCCTGCCCCCCGCCCCGAAGTGGGCCAAGAGACTGAGGGCTACCTGGAGTGGAGTCTGGCATTCCTGGCCCAGCCAGTCCTGGGGTTCCCTGAAGGCAGTGGGGTACCCTTCTCTCTCTGACCTGTACCTCCCCCACCTAGTCCTGATTCTGCTCACCCCTGTGAGTCCACCAGGACCCCAGATTCAGAGTCCCAAAGTGGCTTTTTCCTTTAGGAACTGAAGGCCCCTGGGTTTCAAAAGCAAAACCTGGGAAATTGGATTCCTGATGACAGTGGGACGCTGGAGGGTGGCACTAGTGGGAGGTCCCAGGTCACCTTATTTCCCCTGGTGGATGGAGTGGCATTTGGGGAGGCTGGGGGAGGGGCTGTGACTCGGCATGCACCCCACTCCTGGTCCTCAGGAAGAAGGCCTGAACGACGTGCAGGAGATGATCAAAACCGAGAAGTCCTACCCCGAGCGTCGGCTGCGGGGTGTCCTGGAGGAGCTTAGCAGTGGCTGCCAGTGAGGGAGAGGGGCAGTGGGGGGAGGCTGGGGGCCGGGATAGGGAAGACAAGGAGGTGTCCGCAGGCCTCCAGCTGGAGGGTGGGCTCTGCTAAGACCTGCTCCCCTCACCCCCAGCCGGTTCCTCTCCCTCGCTGACAAGGACCAGGGTCACTTGTCCCGTACCAGGCTCGACCGGGAGCGCCTCAAGTCATGCATGCGGGAGCTGGTGAGGACACAGGGTCCTCAGTGCTGGACCACAGGGGAGGGAGGGAAGGTCTGGAGGTGAAAGGGGAAACTGAGGAGGGAGGATGTATGTCTGAGGCCACAGTCCCCCCGGACCAGCCCCCTCCATCAGGTGTGGTGGCCCCACTTACCCCACTCACCCTCACAGGAGAGCATGGGGCAGCAGGCGAAGACCTTGCGGTCTCAGGTGAAGCGACACACCGTGCGGGACAAGCTGAGGCTGTGCCAGAACTTCCTGCAGAAGCTGCGTTTCCTGGCAGATGAGGTGTGCCCCTGCCGGTGTGCATAGAGGGGTGCCCAGGCCAAACCCCAGTGACCAGGAGGGGGGGGGCACACAGGAAGGGGTTGGGCCGGACCTCCTAGGAGGCCACTGCTGCTCCGACAGCTGTCGGGGGGACAGGGATGAATGAGCCTTTCATCCTACTGTACATTCTTCCCGCCCCATCGGTGGGGGGCGAAGGAAGACCAGCACCCGGGGTCTTTCCTCTGGTCCCTGAGGGAAAGACCCTGGTGGCCAGCGAGGCCCACGGAGCCCCCGCCAAGAAGCGGCCCCCTCACCCCATGGCTCCCCTCCCACAGCCCCAGCACAGCATCCCCGACGTCTTCATCTGGATGATGAGCAACAACAAACGCATTGCCTACGCCCGGGTGCCCTCCAAAGACCTGCTCTTCTCCATTGTGGAGGAGGAGCTGGGCAAGGACTGCGCCAAGGTCAAGACACTCTTCCTCAAGGTGCCAAGAGGGGGCCTGACCGAGGGGGTACTGCGGGGTGGGGGCTGGGGTCCTGGGTTTGCACCTGGCTCCTTCTAAGGGTCAGTCCCCCCCGGGGAGGGAGCCGCCCCCAGCCCAGGTCTGGCAAGTGTGAGCTGGTGGAGTGGTGCCCGCAGGGAGCAGGTGCTGAGAGAGGAAGGAGCTGGCAGAGAATGGGAGGCGGGGAGGACATTATGGTCCTGCCCCATCCACGTCCTCCGTGCTGACCCCACCCCCACCCCCAGCTGCCTGGGAAGCGGGGTCTCGGCTCGATGGGCTGGACGGTGCAGGCCAAGCTGGAGCTCTACCTGTGGCTGGGCCTCAGCAAGCAGCGCAAGGACTTCCTGTGCGGCCTGCCCTGCGGCTTCGAGGAGGTCAAGGCCGCCCAGGGTCTGGGCCTGCACTCCTTCCCACCCATCAGCCTGGTCTACACCAGTGAGTGGGGACCCCTGGCTCCCAGCCCTCACCCTGGGAGGGTGCTGGGGTGGGGTAGGGGCAGCGTCCCCAAGCCTCAGCCTGCCCTTCCCCACAGAGAAGCAGGTGTTCCAGCTCCGAGCCCACATGTACCAGGCACGCAGCCTCTTCGCTGCGGACAGCAGCGGCCTCTCCGACCCTTTTGCTCGTGTCTTCTTCATCAACCAGAGTCAGTGCACAGAGGTGAGGGTCAGCAGGGGAGGGAGTGGCTCTGGCTTTGAGAGCATCTGCGGACCCGTGAGCCTGTGAGAGACAGAGGGAAGCCCTGCAGACAAGCTGCGCGCCCAGGCCACCCCGCTGAAGGCTTTGGTGTGGTTCTGGTGAACTCGGGAAGACGCAGGCAAAGGGGGCAGGAGCAGACTTCACACTGGCCTTCATTTTTAGATTCCTAGAAGGGTCAGGGAACATGACACTCCTGCCCCCCGAGTCCCCTGGAAGCCACGGTGGCTGCAGGTGGCTTCTGATTGGAGATCTTTCCATCCACCACACTTATTACCTGTCTCCCCTGCCCTGCCCCGTACCGCAGGTGCTGAATGAGACCCTGTGCCCCACCTGGGACCAAATGCTGGTGTTCGACAACCTGGAGCTATACGGAGAAGCTCATGAGTTGCGGGACGATCCCCCCATCATTGTCATTGAAATCTACGACCAGGACACCATGGTAGGGGTGGACCCTGGGACCCGGGACCTACCGCTTCGTCACTGCCCTCCATGTGCATTGGTGGCCGCCTGCCCAGACCCCCTCAGCCAAGGCGCTGTGGGAAATGCGGGAGCCTGGGCTGCTGACCGGGCCTCCTGCCCTGTCTCTGCAGCCTGACCCTTCCCCGCACTGTGGGCCTCTGGGGTCTCGGGGGAAGATGCGTTAGGGTGTCCCCACCTCCCTGCACAGACAGAGAGAGCTCAGGCCCCAAGTCTCCGGGACATGTATCAGCAAGTCCTGCTGTCCCCAGCCCTCCCCTGTCCCAAGGGGCCCTCAGCCTCCTGCCCGCACCTACCAGTCAGTAACAGCCTCCCAGTTCTCCATGAGCGCTCTGGAGTGGGGGGGCTGAAAGATTGGAGGGTCCCTCCAGAGCTGGGGAGCCACTTATGACAAGCGTCCTCAGCTACTGGGGTCCTAGAGTGACCCTTGACTAGAGATGGGAGGACTAATCCTGAGTCCCAAATCGGCCCCCACTGCCAGCATGGCCTTGAGCGAATCTGTGGTGAGACTTGGTTTGCCCACTGGTGGGATGGGGTAACCCCACCTGCCCCTCACCCACTACGTTGTAACAAGGACAGAGTAAGACCCCAGGCATGACTGTGCTCGGTCAACTCAAGCACCAAGCAGCCACCTTGGCCATTTGTCCCATCAGGGCAAGTTCGACTTCATGGGCCGGACCTTCGCCAAGCCCGTGGTGAAGATGGCCGATGAGGCGTACTGCCCGCCCCGCTTCCCGCCCCAGCTCGAGTACTACCAGATCTACCGAGGCAACTCCACGGCCGGGGACCTTCTGGCTGCCTTTGAGCTCCTGCAGGTGGGCGGGCCCTCTCCCCATCCTGCTGAGGGGCCTGTCTGCCTGGAGCCAGGAGTGTGGTTCTTGGGGGCCTGGGGTGTTGGGTCCTCCCTGTCTCTCTAGATCACATGGCAACTTACTCCTGGGAAGGGAGAGCCCACTGTCCAGGCTCCGCAGGGTGTGACCTTATGACCCCTCTTCCCCAGATCGGGCCGGCAGGGAAGGCCGACCTGCCACCCATCGACGGCCCGGTGGATGTGGATCGAGGCCCCATCATGCCTGTGCCCATGGGCATCCGGCCCGTGCTCAGCAAATACCGAATCGAGGTGCGTGAGGGCTCCACCCTCCCCTCCCGCCCCTCCCGCCCCTCCCACCCCGGCCCTGCATGGGCCCTGCTGTGCTCGCTCTTCTGTGCCCCTCACTCTGTGACTCCAACGAGGGCCATCAGCATCAATTACACTGTTGACATCAGATTCCAGGGGCCTTCAGCAACCTCAGGCCACCTCATTTTTCAGACAAGGAGACTGAGGGACAAGGAGGGGAAGTGACTCGTCCGAGGTCACACCCGGAGGTGGCAGCAGACGCAGCCCCACCAGTCCAGTCTGCCCAGTCTGCACTGAGCCTCCCTGCCACGTGCTGGGACCCGTCCCAGCCCTGCCGCCCGTCCCCAACACCCACCCCTGTCAGCTGCCCTGGCCCTCCCGACCCACTGCCCGGTTCCTTCTCTGGAGGCCCAGTCCACCGCTGGATCCCTTGACTGAGGGGACTCTCCCGTCCCCCTGCCCCCTCCCAGGTGCTGTTCTGGGGCCTGCGGGACCTGAAACGCGTGAACCTGGCCCAGGTGGATCGGCCGAGGGTGGACATTGAGTGTGCAGGGAAGGGGGTACAGTCATCCATGATCCACAACTACAAGAAGAACCCCAACTTCAGCACCCTCGTGAAGTGGTTTGAAGTGGTGGGTGCTGGCCCGGGCACAGCCTGGCAGAGTGGGAGGCAGCTGGCACGGTGGGGCAGGTCAGGCGCCTCTGCCCCTTCTCTGAGCTCAGGCTCCGTTGGCAACACCCAGGACCTGCCGGAGAACGAGCTACTGCACCCACCCTTGAACATCCGCGTGGTGGACTGCCGGGCCTTTGGCCGCTACACCCTGGTGGGCTCCCACGCTGTTAATTCCCTGCGGCGCTTCATCTACCGGCCCCCAGACCACTCGGGCGCCAACTGGAACACCACTGGTAGGCCGCACCCCAGGGCCCAGGCCTATGTCCTCCGGCCCTTGGAAGGGGCTCCAGCTCACGGCCCAGTCACACAGCCACCTGTCTGCCACCCCAGGGCATCCACGAGTGGGTACAGGGGAGGCCAGCGGGAAGGTCCTGTCCCAGGAGCCAAGCCTGCACAGGGCTGCCCCTCACTCTAGAGCCAGAAAGAGCCAGAGCCGGAGATGCCCTTAGAGAGCCTGAGGGCAGATAGCTTCCTCAGCTGGTACTTGGAGGAGGCCTGGCCTCCACCCACCCCCACCCTGCCCCCGGCCTCCCTCCTGGCCCAGCCTCCACTCCTTCTCTCGGCTGCAGCTCCTCCTTCCTCCCGCTCGCCTTCTCCCTCTCCTGATGCCCACAGTTTTCCCCTCAACTGCTGCATCCTTCTCCCTCCCCTCTGAAAGCTGGAGAATCAGCTTTAGGCCTCTCTCTGGTCCGTCTGGTCACCCCTGACTTTCACTGTCACTCCTGCTCTTCCCTGTCTGTCTGCCTGTCTGTCCATCTCTCTGTCCAGTAAGACTCCTCCGGGGCTGCCGTGTGCTGTGCAATGGGGGCCCCTCCTCTCACCCCACAGGGGAGGTCGTGGTGAACATGGAGCCAGAGGTGCCTGTCAAGAAGCTGGAGACCATGGTGAAGCTGGACGCGGTAAGGCACGTGGGGCATGGCCAGCACCACACTGGCTGGGAGCGTGTGGCTGCGTGTGATGCTCCCTCTGAGCCAGGCCACCTCCTTCAGCGTGTCCAGGGCTGACCCTGACTGTGTGTGCAAACAGCTCCATCCCAGACTGTGCCAGTGTGTGCATGGATGAGAGGCGGAAAGAGCCAGAACCATTTGACAGCACAGCCAGCTCTTCCTGGGAAGCTCCCTTGTTTCAGGCCCTCAGCAAACAAGACAGAGGACAGGACCTCAGCTTCCCCATCATCCCACAGGCCCTGGGCTCTGGCAGGGTGTTTTCACCAGGATCCTCTTTGGCTATGCAATTATGTGTGGTGTGTGTGTTGTGTGTGTGTATCCACTTAATTTTTAAGGTGCTTGACCTGGTCAGAGAGGAAAAGTGGAGTTGAAGTTGACTCTGTCTAGCCAACCTCACTGAAATCCTGAATGTGGCCAGCCCCCCCCCAATCCTGACCCTCCCACTGAAATCATCTGGGGTGTCCACAGCTGCCTCAGGGTTGAGAACCACCGCCCTGTAAGGTTTCAGGGAACGTCTGCAAGGCAGACCTTTTGCGGGCTCACCGGCAGCGTGCTCTCGTTAGTGCAGAGTTGACCCTGGGTACGCAGGGACTCACAGCGCATAGCAAGTGTCTCCCCACGCTCTCTGGCTGGGCTGCTGCCTCTGCTGCAGGCTCCGGGGGTGCTAATTCTGTCCCTGTCTCTTTGGTTCTCCTTTGCAGACTTCTGATGCTGTCATCAAGGTGGATGTGGTGAGTATGGGGACTGTCTGGGGGTTCTGGAGAAAGAGGACCCTACACTGGCATGGGTGTCAGTCCAAAGGGTGCAGCAACAGGCAGAGGGCCACCCCAGCCCCTGGATGCTCATGCCTGCATACCTCCCAAAGCGGCAGACCAAGACAGCTGCTTAGGCAGTGGGGCCCCTGCATGCCAACCCCTCTTTGGCCGGGGGCTCATGTGGGCAGGTCATGACCTCTCCAGCCATGGCATCCTCCTCTACAAGACAAAGCCCCGCCCTTTGACAGTCATGGCCCCACAGAGCCTCACAGGGCCCAGGGCTTCCCGGGAGCAGATGGTCAGAATGGATGGGGAACCCCCTGGTTGTCCAGGACCCTGGAAATGGCCAGGGCGCAGCGATGTCTGCAGGACTCTTGACCTGGCCAACCCTCCAGGCTGATGAAGAGAAGGAGAAGAAGAAGAAGAAGAAGAAGGGCAACTCGGAAGAGCCGGAGGAAGATGAGCCAGATGAGAGCATGCTGGATTGGTGGTCCAAGTACTTCGCCTCCATCGACACCATGAAGGAGGTGAGGCCTCAGGGCTGGGCTAGGGGGCTGAGGAGGAACTGCTCCGGGGAGGCGACCCCAGCTCCGCATCAGGCCCTCCTGTCCAACTCCCTTCCTGCTCCCCACCTGGGCTGGCTGCTCCACCCCATTAACACGAGCTTGGAACAGCCTTGTCTCATAGCCTTGATGTTCTAGTCCAGGATGTCTTTCCCAGCATGGCGGACCTGTCTCTATCCCTGGCTTGCTTTCTTCTGGTCCTCATTCACTCCGTTCACAAACATCTCTTGAATATACACAAGTCAGACACCATCCTAGGTGCTCTGGGAGCGAGATAAGGCACCGCACCTGCCCCGAGGACCCTTCTGTTTGCTGGGCAAAATGGGCATGTAAGCAAACATAGTTCAGCGTGATAGTGAAAGCCAATCAGCCGCTGCTGGGGCCAGAGAAGGCTTCACAGAGGAGGTGATGTTTGAGGAAGAGGAGAAACATGCTCAGAAGCCAAAAGGAAACAATAGCTTCGCAGTAGGACTTGCTCATCTTCACGCTGTTTTATTTGACCCATCTTGGTCACTGTAGCTATGACATGTTCTTCCCCTGTTGTGGGCACATGGGTTCCATCGGCTGAGCCAGACCACAAGTTCCAGAAGCACATTTTTCCTCTTCTTCATCAATCTCTTCTCCACACTGCTTTCCTAGCTCAAAGCACTCCCTCCTGACTGGCTGACCGGGAGAGATGTGTGCCTCAATTTCCTCAACTGAGCTGACCCAGCCACATGCTCTCCCCAGGCCCTTTCTGTGGCCCAAGCCGTGTGTGATGTTTACTATGCATGTTAGAGCACAGGCTAAGCTTCCACAGCAAGTTAGATCGGTGTGAACAAGGGAAAAGCTGTTATGGTGACTCGATGGTGTCAAAGACCAAGATACTGCCACCTTGCTACCGTCCTCTGGGTAGTGAGTGATGGCACAGGAAGGGGTAAAGAGAAGAAGAGGGTCACATTCCTTTCCTTGACTGGCCCAACCCAGAAGTTGCACATATTAGCCAGAATCTAGTCCTAGGGCCACACGTAGCTGCAAGGGAGGCTGGGAAGTGTAACCTTTACCAGGGTTGCATGCATGCCAAGAAAAACTCCTCCAGAACAGGAGAGCACACCCAAACACAGTGGGTTTGTAACCCAGCCGGGAAGCCTTTCTGTTTCTAGCACATTTAAGCCTGGTCTGAGACCAAAGTAGGGGGTCCACTGACCCCTGCCCAAGAAGCCCACCTTCCTTCCTCCTCTCGCCTCATCTTTTGGCAGCAACTTCGACAGCAAGATACCTCAGGAATGGACTTGGAAGAGAAGGAGGAGACAGACAACCCTGAGGGTGAGCCCTAAAACCCTGGATCTCTGTCCCTCCCTCCCCTGCCCCCAGGTGGCCAGCTCCCCACCTGCTGCTGCACCAGCTGCTTCTCTTTCTCACTCCCGTGCACCCACATGGCTGCAGCAGCCAAGGTCAGATATCCCCAGGTGTCCCTGGGCACTAGTGAGCAGGCTTAGGCTGGTGGACAGGCATTCAGAGCCACAGAAGAGCTGGAAACGCCCTCGGAGCTCATCCTACCCAGCACTTCCCAATCCTTCTCTGTGGCACGATGTTAATGGGTATCCTGGAGAGAAAAGAGGGTTCTACGGTGCGAGGCAAAAAATAGGTCTTTTGGTTCAGGAATTCTCAGTGTCTTTAATGCACAAATGCTATTTTAAACCTCTAAAAGGAAGCTCTAATATAAAACATTTCCCCAACATAGTCAACCGTGACACCTTTTTTCTAAAGCTTTACAAGAACACCTCCACCTCAGACAAGCAGGCTGAGGCCAGGGAAGAGAGAGAGCAGCTTCCCCGCCCTGCTCTGCCTCAGGGCAGGACAGCAGTCTTTGCGCACATTCCTGGCGTGACCTTGCTGGGCACCTGCGCCGTGTGAGGCGGGCCTGCCTGGGAGCACGGTCTGCAGTTTACGGATGAGTGCACAGAGACCGGCCCAGTGACGTTGGCCAAGTGCATGCACTGGCAGCGGCGCTGGATCTCCAGCCATCCTGCTCCCCCGTGTCTGCCCCAAACGGACGAGGCCTCCTTTTCTGTTCCTGGCCAGGTGGGAGGGGGCTGATGAAGGGCAAGGAGAAGGCGAAGGCTGCAAAGGATGAGAAGAAGAGGAGAACCCAGAGCCCCGGCCCCGGCCAGGGGTCCGAAGCCCCTGAGAAGAAGAAATCTAAGATCGATGAGCTCAAAGTAAGGGTCTGGGACAGGAGGTGGCAAATGGGACAAGAGGGAGGCCAGTGGACAGGCCGCGTCCCCCTAACGCCTCGGCCTGGCTCAGGTGTACCCCAGGGAGCTCGAGTCAGATTTCGACAACTTCGAGGACTGGCTGCACACCTTCAACCTGCTTCGGGGCAAGACAGGGGATGACGAAGATGGCTCCAGCGAAGAGGAACGCATTGTGGGCCGGTTCAAGGTCAGGCAAGGAGCAGGGCCCAGCCCCTAAGCCCCAGGCCCTGAACCTGAGCCCTCAGGGTACCCTTATGCCCCCCACCCCCATGCCAGCAAGAGCCCAGGGCTGACAGTCACATGAAACTGTCAGCTGTACTGGTTGGTGAAATATGAAAAGACTTCCATGCTCATCGATAAAGAGCATCCGCCCCGGGGGCCTCCCCAAGTTGCCTCCATTCCCCTCCACTGCTGCCCCAGCCACTCCTTCCAGAACCCCTAGGCCTCCCCATGATCCAGCCACCAGAGGGTTCAGGCCCTGCCACAGCAGGTGCGACTGTTGGTTGTTCTGATGCCGCCCCTGCCTGTGCTCACTGAAGCCTGTGCCCTGACGTGCCTTGCCTTGCCCAGGGCTCCCTCTGCATGTACAAAGTGCCACTCCCAGAGGACGTGTCCCGGGAAGCTGGCTACGACCCCAGCTACGGCATGTTCCAGGGCATCCCCAGCAACGAGCCCATCAACGTGCTGGTCCGCGTCTACGTGGTCCGGGTGAGACCCCCTCGTGGCCCAGTCCCCCCACCCCGGGGCGGGGGGCTGCAGCAGCTGCGAACTGGCAGCGCCTGATGGGGAAGCTCCTGAGGGTCGTGCAGTCTAGTCCCCACCCTCGAGAGAGGAGGAAACCAAGGCCCAGACGGGGCACACAGCAAGCCTCCTGCCCTTTGCCCTCGGGACTGTCGGGGAGCAGAGCAGGGGCACTGGCGATGAGGAGGGTGTGGGGAGCCTGCTCAGGAGCACCCCTCCCCCATCTCAGGCCACAGACCTGCACCCCGCGGACATCAACGGCAAAGCGGACCCCTACATCGCCATCCGCCTGGGCAAGACTGACATCCGGGACAAGGAGAACTACATCTCCAAGCAGCTCAACCCTGTCTTTGGGAAGTAAGGCCTCCAGGTGGCCTCCCAGCTGCCCCCGCAACTTCTCCAGCCCAGACCCCCTCTCCTCTCAACCCACCTCACCTTCAATCCTTTTCTCAACCTCACCCGGCCAGGTCCTTTGACATCGAGGCGTCCTTCCCCATGGAATCCATGCTGACAGTCTCCGTGTATGACTGGGACCTGGTGGGCACCGATGACCTCATCGGGGAAACCAAGATTGACCTGGAGAACCGCTTCTACAGCAAGCACCGCGCCACCTGTGGCATCGCCCAGACCTACTCCATGTGCGTGGGTGGGGCGGGGCGGGGCTGGGCCCACCTGTCAGGACTTGACTCTAAAAATAAGATTCAGAGCACATGGTTTGGGAAGGTAGACATTTTACAGGGTCTGCTCCAGGCCGGGCCTGCACCCCTGCCCACTCTGGGCACGGCCTTCAGAGACCAGGACAAGGAGCGAGCCGCCAGCAGGTTCCAGGACAGAGGAGGCAGGGCCAAAAGAGAAAAGTGAAAAGTGGGCTGGGAACAGAGGCGGCACTGTGCCCCGGGGAAGAGTCCACTGGGGTTCCGGCCAGTCTCTGTCACTGACTGGCTACGTGACCCTGGTTACATCCCTTAACCTCTCAGGTCATCAGTTTCCTCATGGGAGTCTTGGAGGTTTGAGAGGAGCGGACACCCTAGGGGCAACTGGATACTCATCCTGGGGACACTGGTCATCTGGGGCCAGAGCTCAGGGCAGAGGGGATCAGCCTCCTGCAGCCCTAGCGCCTCAGTGGAACCTGGAGCCTGGGACGGGACCCATGGGCTGACGTTGGGCAACAGACAACTTAAGGGAACTGGCTATAAGCAGCTGCCACCTGGGAATGGCTCCGCCCCTCCCCAAGCCCCACCATGCCTCTGTGCCCCCTCCCACAGACACGGCTACAATATCTGGAGGGACCCCATGAAGCCCAGCCAGATCCTGACCCGCCTCTGCAAGGAGGGCAAAGTGGATGGCCCCCACTTCGGGCCCCCTGGGAGGGTGAAGGTGTTCAACCGAGTCTTCACGGGGCCCTCTGAGATGGAGGACGAGAACGGTAATGGGGTGCTGGATGCAGCCACAGTGGGGCCGGAGGTCAAGGAGGGGCCCCCGCTTCCCTCTGATGGGACCTCAGGGCATAGTCTGGGGTGCCCTTGGTCTGGGCCTAGTGACCCCCTACGCATCAGCCCAGAGTCCCCCCACTCTGCCTGCCCAGCCTCTGCCAAGCCCCCCAGAGCTACAAAGCACTCACCTGCTTGCTGCTTCTTCTCTCCTCTCAGCACCCCCCTGGGCTAGGGAGAATCTCCCCACTGCGCAGCTGAGGAAACTGAGGCCCAAAGAGTCTAGCAACTTGTCCAAGGTCACGTGGCTCCAAGCCCTGCTCTCTCTGCACTGCTCTGCCCGCAGGGCCCTTCCCCGAGAACCGGGGGGACCTGAGCAGGGACTGCGTGCTGCCCACCTTCCCGGTGCTGGGATGGGAGGTGGATTCTTGCCCCCCACCCCGACCTCAGACCCCCTGAGGATTCTCTGGTCAAGTTCCCCAGGAAGAGGCAGGGACGTGAGGCTCTCTGGGCCCCGCGGGGCAGCTGAAAACTTGGGCAAGCCTTCTCCCTCTGTGCCTCAGTCTTCCCAGCAGTAAAGTGGAGATGGGTGGGCCAGTGGTGGTCTGGTGCTGCTGAGCATGGGCGAGCAGCTGACGCGCTGGCACCCACAGGTCAGAGGCGGCCCACGGACGAGCACGTGGCGCTGTGCGCCCTGCGGCACTGGGAGGACATCCCCCGAGTGGGCTGCCGCCTGGTGCCGGAGCACGTGGAGACCCGGCCACTGCTCAACCCTGACAAGCCGGGCATCGAGCAGGTGACTTCCTGGAGGTTCTTTGGTATTTGGGATCAGAGGGTAAAACGGGGCCTCATGCTATTGGCTGCCTTCCCAAAGCCTGGTGCACCTCCCCAGCATGGCCCTTCACAAAGGCAGGTGGCACCTGTCTTTGCCTTGAGCGAAAGCCACACCAGCTTGGGTGGAGACCTGGGGTTTTTCCCTCAGAAGCTGTGATTGGCTGTCGATGATGTCATAGGAATTCCTGGCATCCAAGGCTGAAAATTGATGAAATGGGTCTTGTCGGAACAAAGGCTGGGAGGGTGAGGAGAGCAGTGGAGGAGCTATGAGGGGACCTGCCACGCCCCCCTTCCTCAGGGCCGCCTGGAGCTGTGGGTGGACATGTTCCCCATGGACATGCCGGCCCCCGGGACGCCTCTGGACATCTCCCCTCGGAAGCCCAAGAAGTGAGCTGCTGGGGCCCAGCACCACCCCTCCCTGCCCCCACCCGTCACTGCTCCCCACGCAGCCCCAGTCATTTTGGTGATCAGCTTTCCCCCCCGTGGCCTTGTGATGGGAACAAACCTACCCATCAAGAGAGTTGTGGGGCCTGCCCTTGGCGGGTCACCTTTGCCAAAGCAGGGGCCACAACCCCCACTGGGAGGTCTGTGAGGGCTCGAGCCCGTGCGCCATCACCCTCCAGGAGACTACCACCAAAACATGGGCTCCCGCACTGGGCACGCACCCGCACACAGGGCACAGACCCCTGGGAGCCGGCTCCACCCTTCGACAGCCTCACCCCAGGCTGTCGGGCTCTGCCAGGTTTTACCTGGGGCGCCTGCCAGTGAGATGTGCAGGAGGGGGCGCCCAGAGGGGCAGGAGGAGGGTAGAGTGGAAAGAGCACCGGACCAGGATCTGAGCCAGCTGCTTCTCCTAGATGACCCTGGTCAAGTCACTTTGCCTCCCTGGTCCTCAGGTTTCCCTTCTGTAAAGTGGCAAAATCAAGTCACTGCCAACAGTGATGCCCTCGTGGCCGGAATCAGAGCCCCTTTTGTGGGCTGATGGATTGGCACAGGGGCCCATGCTCAGGGGCACCCCACCCTTACTCCAACCTGATAATCTTGAAATTCTTAATGCTTTTTTGAACAAGGAGCCCCATAGTTCCATTTTGCCCTGGGCGGACAAGTTCTGCAGCCAATTCTGTCTGAAAGAGCCTCCCCCTCCGAGGCCACGAGTGTGCTGTTCCAGTGTCTACCACTAGGGGACACCCCAACCCATGGGTCACGGGGACCTGCAGTCCAGAGCCAACTTCTAAAGGTTGAAATGTAACTACCTCATTTCACTCTAAAGGGAAAATCCTCTTCAGGGACAGGAACATACATTAGGAAACTAGATTCCGTGGGTGTCCCCTGCTGGCTGCTGGGCTTTAACGTAATTTCTGCTAGAACTGGACTGGAGGTCTGGCCTTCTGGGAATGGGGCCTAGGTCCTGATGCTTTAGGCCCCGACCGTCCAGGAGCCAGGCTCCCTGGCCACCAGCACTGTGCTCTGGGCCCTGGCATTCCAGCCGGCCAGGCTTCCCCTGGGGCCACAGCCATGCTCCTCCCGACAGCCATTCCGACTGGCCACCCCAGGGACCCAACAGCTGGGCTTCCCCTCTACTCTCTCAGCTCCCACCTGCCCAGGCTCCGTGCTCACCCCAAGTCCCCAGGACTTCTCTCGGCCATCTCATCTCCAGCCCCCTGCCCATCCCGGCCTGCAACCCCCACCCTGACCGCTAACCAGCCTCTCCCCCTGCCCAGGTATGAGCTACGGGTCATCGTGTGGAACACGGACGAGGTGGTCCTGGAGGACGATGACTTCTTCACCGGGGAGAAGTCCAGTGACATCTTTGTGCGGGGGTAGGTGAGAGGTCCCTGGCGGGGTGGGGGCTGGGCAGGGTGAGCCGGCCCTGGTGGGCAGGAGAGGAGGGCGAGGACAGAGGGAGCTGCAGGGCGAGGAGAGGCTCCACGGGTGTGGCTGCAGGTCTGCCTCCGGCGCCTCTCTGCAGGTGGCTGAAGGGCCAGCAAGAGGACAAGCAGGACACGGACGTCCACTACCACTCCCTGACCGGGGAGGGCAACTTCAACTGGCGCTACATCTTCCCCTTCGACTACCTGGCTGCCGAGGAGAAGATCGTTATCTCCAAAAAGGAGTCCATGTTCTCCTGGGACGAGACTGAGTACAAGATCCCGGCGCGGCTCACGCTGCAGATCTGGGACGCGGACCACTTCTCCGCCGACGACTTCCTGGGTGCAGGGCTGGGCGGGGCTGGGGGCGGGGCCCAGAACACAGGGGTCAGGGCAGGGGGGAAGGGCAGGGGGAGGTGGGGACAGGGAGAGCCTGCCCTGGGTGTGGGGCGGGGTCATTCCAATCTGCCCGTCTCTCTGACTCTGAGGCCACCACAGGGGCCATCGAGCTGGACCTGAACCGGTTCCCGCGGGGCGCAAAGACGGCCAAGCAGTGCACCATGGAGATGGCCACAGGGGAGATGGACGTGCCCCTGGTTTCCATCTTCAAGCAGAAGCGCGTCAAAGGCTGGTGGCCTCTCCTGGCCCGCGACGAGAATGACGAGTTTGAGCTCACGGTGGGCAGCCCTCTGCTCGGGCGATGGCCAGGGCCGAGTCAGTGCTGGGGGCCGGGCACCTGGCACCGACATTGGGACAGTCCTCTTCCTCTCTGCAGGGCAAGGTGGAGGCGGAGCTGCATCTGCTGACCGCGGAGGAGGCGGAGAAGAATCCAGTGGGCCTGGCCCGCAATGAACCTGACCCTCTGGAGAAGCCCAAGTGAGTGCCCTGCCAAGTCCCTGGGGTCAATGGAGCAGGAAAGAGGGGCTGGAACCGTCTGGTCTTCTTGCCCCGACTCTGCAGGCACCCCTGCCCTCTTCTCCCTTCCCGAGAACTACTCACTCGGCCCAGGGTAGCCCCCTCCTGGCCAAGCCCCCTGGCCACTCCCTGAGCCTTCACCCTCTGCATCCTTTCTCGTGCTCCTCCTGCTCCTCTTGCTGCTCCAGCCGGCCAGACACGAGCTTCATCTGGTTCTTGAACCCTCTCAAGTCTGCCCGCTACTTCCTGTGGCACACGTATCGCTGGCTGCTCCTCAAACTGCTGCTGCTCCTGCTGCTGCTGCTCCTCCTCGCTCTTTTCCTCTACTCTGTGCCTGGCTACCTAGTCAAGAAGATCCTGGGGGCCTGAGCCGGCATCCTCCTGGGTCTGGTACTCCTCCCTTCTTCCTCTGGACTTAGAGCTTGGCAGCATGCATGACACACACATGCACACATGCACAACACGAACATGCACACATGCACACATGTAATTGTGCACACACAGGAAGTTTCACAAAGCTTGACAATACTTCCAATGGTTTCATAGGCTTTCAGAACGGGAAAGGACTATTTTCATGATTACTTATTGGGCCCGAGAGGTGAAGTAAGTTGCTCAAGGCCCTCTAGCAAATTAGGGGGGAGCTAGGACTCAGCCTAGGTTTCCAAGTTGCCAGTCCAGCATTCTTCAAACTACACCGCTTCCTCTCCCAGCAACACACCTGCCAGACTAACCTCTGGCAGAAAGAAGCTGAGATGCAGACAGGGAAGGGGAAAGGGCTTGGCTGGGCTTAGCCAGCAAGTCCCAAGTAGTTCCTGCAGTGTCCACCTGCCGACCCGCAGCCCCCTCCGCCCGGCAGGACAGTGAGGTGGCTCCATCCAGTTCCAGTATCTCAGTGGCCAGCATCTGCTGAGCACCTGCCCAGTGCCAGTCACTGCACTGGGAGCCTCGCCCTCCGGTCTCACCCCCTTTTCACCCACTGGCTCCACTGCTCACCCATGGCATAAATGAGGAAATTGAGGCTCAGTGAGATGCTACTTGCATGTCCTCGCTGGGGTCAGACACCCGGGGCCCTGTGCCCATGCCCCATGCTGTGGCCCCACCTATGTCAAGCCCAGCTCTAGCAGGTGCACCCGCATCCTCCTGGAGTCAGCAGGGCAGGCATCTGAAAAAGCATCTTCAATTTTACGTCCTGACATTGTGCAGAACCTGTTGTCCTGTAACACAAACAGTGCAAAGCTTGACAAGCACTGCTTGGCTGGGGGGCTGTGCAGAAGGCAGAGCAGCGGTCACGCCCTGACAGCAGGCCTGTGCACGTGGCCTGTGCCCTACGGAGCCCTCAGATCCCTGGCCAAAGTTTACGTTCAGCAGAAAGCAGTGGGGGAGGCTGGGAAGCGTGGTCTCACAGAACCCTGTACAGTGAGCTGCTAAACAGAGGCGCTTCCTGCTGATTGGCACTGTTGGGGGCTGCGGCTGTGGGTGTTCAGGTGGAGGCTCAGGGCTGCCCAGCGGCAAGAAGTGCCGCCTAGGCCCGGGGAGGAGGTTGGGACTCCAGAGGGTCCTGCAAATGGGAGTGTAAGCGGCACACCTGGTGCTTAGAAAGGGGCTCAGACCTGTCACCAGCACTCACTACTTGGGGACTGAGGCCATGATGGACAGGGTCTCTTGCAGTCAGAAGGGCAAAGGGAATGGGGTGCCGTGGGATGTGCCCACTGCCTGACCGCACCTCCCCCTCCCCCAGCCGGCCCGACACCGCCTTCGTCTGGTTCCTCAACCCCCTCAAGTCCATCAAGTACCTCATCTGCACGCGCTACAAGTGGCTCATCATCAAGATTGTGCTGGCGCTGCTGGCGCTGCTCATGCTGGGCCTCTTCCTCTACAGCCTCCCCGGCTACATGGTCAAGAAGCTCTTAGGGGCGTGAAATCCCTGCAGCCTCCCCGCAGCTCCTCTCCTGGGCCTGGGTGTGTGCCCCTCCCCTGGTGTGGACTTCCCAGACTCCCTGGGCGGAGCCTGAGGAACCCCGTGTCCACCCTCAGGCCTCAGGTCCCAGAAGCCCGTCTCCTGCTTCTTGGGCTAGTGATGGACCTGCCCTCTCCTCCCCGAGCCTGCGGCTGGCCCGGTCCTACCCCTCTGGCCCCTGCCTGTGGGGTGGGGGTGGGGATGTGGGCAGGAGTTGGGGGCTGCGCCTCACTGCTGAGGCCTTCCAGTCACAAACTAAAGCTCGAATGAAATTAACCCAGAATCATGGTCCAGTGCCCAGGGCTTTAAAAAAATGAATGAACAAGGAGCATCACCCTCCCCTCCCCGGACACAACCCTGTGGGGACAGTGACACCACTGGTCCTTGTTCTGCAGAATCAGGCCAGACTCTCCTAATGACCCTGCAGGTGGCTGCTGCTGCCCCAGGGGAGCAGTGGCTCCTCCGCGTGGCTCCTCCTCCTGCCCAGGCAGCCCCCAGACGGGGACTCGTGGGTGACTTGTGGGTTTTTGTCAATTCTCAGAGCTTCCTCTGCCCTGGCTACTGTCCGTAAGTCTGAGAGGCCGTGAGGATGAGCCCCTTCGCCCTCCCTGCCGCCCCAGGCAGCCCCTGTGCTCCCCGCCCTGCACAGCTGGCCCTTCCAGTCCCTCCAGGTGCAGCCAGGAGTTTGTACTTGAAGTGCTGCCCCTGCCTGCATGAGCTGGGATTCTCTTGGCTGTTTTTCCTTTCTTGAGTGGTGATTTTTCTCTTAATAAAAGAAATCAAATACTGAGCTGACGAATCTGCTCCAGTGGGGGGAATGGCGTGGGGCACAGGGCCGGTGGGCACTCGAGGTTGGCAAACTCAGTGTCAGCTGGCCCCTGTGACGTTTCCTCTGGGTGGCCTCATAGCCCACCTGCCTCAGGGCCACCTGCCTGGGGTGCCCATGGGAGGGACCTCACACCACAGCTCAGAGTGCACAGCAGGGTGCACCCGAGGGCCTCAGAAGCTCTCCGAAAGGGTCCTGCTGCAGGCCCAAGGGCAATCTGAAAGCTAAAGACCCTGCCCCAAAGTTCCAGCTTCCGTGCACAGGCACTGACTGCCTCCCAAAGCAACAAGGGAGCTGCACACCACTGGCCTGGCCTCATCTCACAGCATCGCGCCCGTTCGCCTGCCAGTCTGAGGCCGGGACACAGTCCTCTCCTGATCCAGGGGTGGGGGTAGGGGCCCGTGTCTCACTGGACCCAACCCTCTTTAAAAAGACAGCCACAACTGTTTAAAGACTTTAATCATGACTACAGGATACAGGTCACTGCCCTTGTCACTTTACAATGGCAGCTCTGGGCAATGCAGAGCGCAGCTCCCCGGGCGACATGCCCCAGCCCCCGCGCCAGCACCAACGCCAGTGCCCACTCCGACACAGCACCTCCTCAGGGCCGCTTGGGTTGTGTGGGCATCTGGAAAACCTGAATAGGAGGAATCTGCAGTTCCTCGTTTATCTGGAAAAGAGGGAGTGGGGTCACTACCTGTTCCCCAGGGTCCTCCTCCTTCATGCCCTCCGGGGGTCAGGTGCACTTGTTGACTGTCCCACAGGCCTGCACATCTCTGCGTGCACCTCCACCCCCTGGGTCCAGGTGTCTGGGAAAGCCCACGCCTGCCCTCCTACAGAACACAGGCTCCAGGGCCGCTCGTTTGGCTTCCGCTCCAGCTCTCTAGCCTCTGGGTATGTTCTTAACCTTCCACTCGGACCCATTCTCTTCAATTCTCTTCCCCTCTTCACTTGCTGTCCCAGCCCCTGGTCTAGCCCTGCACTTCCCTTCGTCCTCCCTGTCTTCTCGTGCACAGTAGCACTGATGGAAGAAGGGTAGACCGTGGTCCCCTAATGTCTGAATCCTGTCACAGGCCAAGAGGTCAACATGACACCCAAGCTTTACTACGGCCCCTGTTCAGATGCAGCCTGGGGCCTGACACCACACCGAGCCACACAACCCAGGGCCTGGGCTCGTGGCCTCTGTCACCTCTCACACACACAGCTGATGGCAGAGGAGGAACTATGCTCAGCCCAGTGGCATGAGCCTCCTGGCCCACAGGCTCAGCATGATGTGAAGGACACCCCACCAGCAAATCGGAGCTTGTAACTAACTGTGTTACCAACCAAAGGGAGCAGAGACATGAGATTCCTCCCCTTGCCGGGCCATGGGGAAGTTGCCCAGTATCATTGAAGTGGGCATGAGTGAGGGCCAGGGAATAGCTGCCCCTGTTGGAGCCCCCTCTGCCCACGTCACATCGCAGGGCAGAGCCTGGGCGGGCAGAGCAGGGAGAGCCGTGCTCTGGGCCAGCCACAGAAATCTCCAGGTTTTGATTCTCCCCCTGCAAGGGGGGGATTTCTGCCCTTGCTTCCTCACAGACTGATTGTTAGGACCAAAAGAGAAAACAACTCTGGAAGGGTTTGGCCAGCGGTCACTTGGACCTGCTCTGGCCCTGCTCCTAAGAGTGGCCCAATGAGCGGCTGGTGCCCAGAACCGTGACATCACGGACAACATGGCAACCCACGTCTCAAAGCGCCTTGGGTCAAGGAGGAGGCTCCTCATTTCCTAATATCAGCTCCTGTGTCCCCCACCTCTGCCCCACCTACCCCGGCCCCCTGCCCGCCCTCCACGGAGGGTCCCCGTCACCCACCTTGGAGTGTAGGTATCGCTGCAGAAGTGCCTGGAGCTCCGTGTTCTGCTGCTCCAGGGCACTGTTTTCTGCCAGCAGCTTGGCCCTCTGCGTCAGGACGAAGCTTTGGGCAGAAAAATCAGTGAGACGCCACCCAAGGCTTCCTCCACCCTCTAGCAAGGATCTCTGTTTTTACTCTGGCTAGAAGTGGGAGAGGGTCCCGGAAGCCGTGGCCTCCAGAGCAGCCCTCCTGCCTCCAGAATGAGCTAGGTTCACGGAAACAGAACCGAAAAGGCAGGGCCAGAGGGCCAGTCACCAATGCTGCACAGCTCCACCAGGAGTTGCCAGAGGAAGCTTCTAAGAGTTCATGGACAGGGAGGTAGCAAGTGTGGCTGCTTGGAGCGGGATGCCTCCCCACTGCCCGCCCAGCTCGTCCCTCCTGGGTCATGACACACGCACACTCACTGGTATTTCTCCAAGGCCAGGTACAGACCATCCCAGAGGTTCTCCGTGGCCTGGGAGACAACTGTGGCCAGGGCCTTCCAGTACTCGGAGTCCTTGGAGTTATCTCGCACTTCCTTCAGCAGCTTCACTGGTGCCCGAGAGTCCCTGAGGGTCAAGGGCACTGGTACCATCAAGTCTGCCTGGCACCACCTGGACCCGCCAGTCAGTGCCTGTCCTGTCCCTCACAGACTTCCTGCTTTCCCACAGGTTGCCTTCCCGGTTAGTTATGCAAGCTTATCAGATTGCAGGAGGGTCTCAGAAAGGACACATCACTGTTCCCCATTCTTGGTGCCAATGTCACTTTTGTGAGCACCACTGGAGTTTATCCACCCTTTTTCGCTCACTCGGTTTATCTCACTGGCTTTAAAGCTCATTACTATGCCTACTTCTCTCACTAAGACATCCAGAAACGCTCTCAAAATCTGGCACCGCCTCTCTGCCCCCTCTAGGACAGCCCTGACCCAGGCTATCACCGCCCCCGACAAATCTTCCCATGGCTCTCCTTGTACCAACCTGTCGCCAAGGTGATCTTTCTAAAATCCAAATCTGAGCACAACCCCCGACTGCTTAAGACCCTTTCTGGCTCCAGGCCACTAAAGGGTGAGGACCGAGACCTTGGCACCTTCGGAAAGGCTCTCCCAGGTCCCACCTGGCTCTCCCACCCACCAGCCCCACTTCCCAGACCCTGACACTCTAGCCACACCTCTGCCATTCTTGAACGCTCCAGGCCTGCCCCTGCGCTGTGACACCCTGAAACGCCCTTCCCTCCACTCTATCCGCCTAGGACAACCCAGTTCTGAGCCGCCCCCTCCTCAAGTCCTCTCTGACATGCCTCCCCGGAGCAACGTGACACCTTGTATATGCTTCGACCACCGTTCTGCTCATGAGGTGTCATTCCCACAGGCCTACACGTACCAGACCCCAGCAGGTGTTCCTTGAATGAATGAGCAATGGATGAAATCACTTCTACGCCCCATTTCTTTCATTTTAATGCCCACTGATTCCTCCAGCCCCTCCCTCCGGGTGTCCCTTTACTCACTCCCCCATGCTCTTGCTCAGCAGCCTCCCTGGCCTCTGCTTGGCCCCTCCCCCTCCCCAGCTCCCCCTGTTCTTAGGCAAGCCCTCTGCCCCACAGCCCACCTGGGCTTCCTCAGGCTCATGACAAAGGCCTCCAGAATCTTGAGGACGTCGTTGGGGTGGATGAGCCTGGGAGAAGAGGGGGCCTCCTCTTCCTCAAGACTTTGCTTCTCCTCTCCCTGGAGGTCTAGCTGCTCGGCTGGCTCCATTGAGGATGCCAGGCTTGCTCGGTCCTGCAGGGGGGACAGGTGCCAGGGGCCGATCTGGAGAAGGTGGCAGGGGTGACTATGGGTCAGAGATACACAGGCGTGAGCATATAAAAACGGATAGGAAGAGGGAAAAAGAGAAAAATGTACAAGAAATTACAGAAAAGATCAGAGGGAGACATTTACCCTGGAAGAGGAGTAGTGAGGACAAAGGGTGGAAAAGAAGGCGGATGGGACCAGGGCAGGGCATGTGGGGACTCCAGAACGTGGTCCCTTTCCAAAGCGGGGTTCACAGGGGCTCACGGCGCTGGCAGTTACAAGGCCTGTGTGACACAGACCTCCTTTCGAATGATAATACAAAATACATTTTAGCTTCTAAATTTAAAAAAGTCTTCCTCCTACTCTTACCGCTCAGTCCATGCACTTTGCCTCCCCAGACAAACGTCAGTTTTTACGCAGCCTTCCAGAGACGCACCTGTCTGTACAAGCGCACACTTTTCCAGCCCGCTTCCACATAAATGACACTGTCCAACACACATCATTCTGCCCTCGGCTTTTTCACACACCAATATATCTTAGTGGTCTTTTCCAATAAATACACCAAGAATGTTTTGTTCTTTTTCACAGCTGCATACTATTCCACTGCACAGCTGTACCCCTATATTATTTAATCAAGTCCTCAATGATGGAAATTTAGGTTGTCTCCGATCTTCTGCCGCTTCATACAACACCACAATGAATAAACTACAACAAACACAGTTCAAATGTGTACATCCATGTCCCAGGGGAGAAATCGCAGCGTAAGACGTATACAGTTTTATAACTGCTGCTGCCAAATGGCCCTGCACGGAGGCTGCAGCCAGGTCCACTCCCGCCAGCAACATGGGAGCCTGCCTGCTTCCCGCACCTCGGCCACCACTGCGCATTCTCACGCTTGCAGATGTTTGCCAACCAGACAGGGGAAAACGAATCTGAGCAGCTTTAGTCTGCATTTCTCTTATTACGAGAAAGCCTCATTATCTTTTTACATGTTTAAAAGTTCTTTGTATCACCTCTTCTGGAGGGTATTTGTTCGGATCCCTTGTCTGCTCTATTGAGTTATCGTTTTCTTATTGGTTTATGGCAGATCTTTATATATTAAGGAAATCAGTCCCCAACTGTCATGAGTTTAAAATACTTTTTCCCAGCTGTCATGTCTATCTTAACTTTATTTATAGTGATTTTTGCCCTACAGAATTTTTTTAAATCTACTTTAAAATATCCTTTTTTCCTTCTTTATGGCTTCTGGCTTTTGTCCACACGACCAATTCTTTTGGGGATCATACCAGGGCACTCATGTTGGGGTTAGCAATACTGTTCAAAACATCTTTTAAATTCAAGTTTTTACCACAATGACTTCCTCAGAATAATCAATTACAATCAAGATAGGCAGTACAAATGGGCTCCACTTTGCAGAGTATCCTTACCCACTAAATAGGGACAACTTGGCAGCCGGGTCTCACCTGGGAGGACTGGCTTTGAGGGCGGGCCCCAGAGAAGACCCCTCGGGCCTCAGCGTCAGAGCAGCCTCTCATCCCCAGCCATTCTCCCCTTTGCAAATAGCAAACGCAGTAACATAAAGGAGACACTAACTTAGCTATCCCTGTTGTAAGACCCTCACTGTTTCTCTAGAAATACTATTCAGTGGTAGCAATGCCTTCTGGGGGCTTCCAGGAGGATTTCAAATGCTCTTTTCAATTGCACTTCAGCTCACCTGGCTGGAAGGCAGGTGATGAGCTTGGTATTTGAGGAAGAAGTTCACCAGTGTATACAGGTCATCCTCATTTTCAATTCCAAGGGCCTGGGGGAAAAAACAGAATGGTCGCTCAAACACCACGCAAGGAGCCCCTGCACCACAGGGATGGTCGGACCCTCAGCTCCCCAGAGCGAGACGCTCGGCTTGCTCCCCTCATTGCCTCCAGTGGCTGCCATGGCCCAGAGGAGAGGCCGTTCAACACGGGCATGTGCAGCGAATGGGGGTCACACGTGTCAGAACAATCGACAATCAGGGCTCAGAGTCACACAGGCCTGGTGGGTACAAGAATGCTAAAGGGGGCCGAGCACACATCCGAGTTTAGGAGTGTGGGGAGAATCTGTGGTCCGAGAGCTGGCCACGAGAGAGAGAAGCTAGCAGAGGACGGGCCAGGCATGGGCGACATCGGAACGCTCTGAGGCCCACTTGTTGTAGAGAGCACGTAAAGGGGGCGATGGGCTGCCGAGACCCGGCCACTCCCAGGGCTGGGGCCACGCAGGGCAGACACAGGGGGCTGCCTTAGAACCAGGCCCCCACCCCGTGTCCACTCAGCCCCGTGGGACTCACTGAGAAAATGGCGTCCAGCCTCAGCAGGTAGCATTCGTTCTTCTCCAGGGGAAGGAGGAGGCTCAGCAGCTTGCTCTCTATGAGGAAACCCTGAGGAGACGGGGACGACATCTCCAGTCAGAGGCGGCTTTCAGGAGCATGTCCCGGCTCTGCAGCCTCCTCTGTAGGAGACGACTCCGGGGACAACTCCTCGGAGCAGAGCCCCAGGGACGAGACTCCGGGCCACAGGCTCCCCCGAGGGAGGCCTTCAGGTGCCTTGGAGCCCCTGGCAGGAGCAAAGCCACGGCTCCTCGTGGGTTTAGTCCCCCAACCTCAGGAGGGCGCAGCCTCACCTCGTCCACAAGCCCCCAGGTAAACACCTGAGTTGCCCACAGCAGTCCACACCTGACCCGGTCACAGCTTCCTACCCTCTAAATGTCACGTCACTCATAGGCCAGTCCCCATGTATCCTCAGAACACAGCTGTGTACACAGAAAAGCTGGAAGCAGGCAGGGGACAGGTGGCCACTGGCAGTGAGCCTGCAAACAGAGAGGGCACACCTGCTGGCCGCCTCCTTCAGCACAGCTGCCCTCAGTGGCCCAAGCCCCACTTTGTGCCAAGGACACTGTCACAATGGTCCCAAGGGGACTGGAGGCCGCTGGTCCTTGCTCCACCCCTTTCCCCATCTCAGAACCATGAAATCTAAATAAACACTCATCACGTCTGGTGACAGCCTAACTTCCAGCCAAACCAGCTCCGATGCAGCCCTAAGCCTAGTGGGTTTGCTAACATGCAGTGCACATAGCAGAAGCCTAATGCACCCAGAAGAATCTCAAACAGGGTCCCAGAGAAGGGCCATGTCGGTTGTGGCCATGCTGTTTGGCAGGTGGATTCACAGAGGCAACACAGGTGCCCCTTCTCTTGCAGAATGAGCTTTTTTTGTTTTCAATTATCGGGAGCCATTGGCCAGCCTGGACTATGCCTGGCTGACCTGCAATACTCCTGAGGGCCGGTCCCCCCTGCCTCCAGGCCACATCTGGCCCAGCCAGAGCCATCAGAAGCAGCACAACAAGGAGCAGCAGCAGAAAGCCGGCAAGGCCCCCGCCGGGAGCCCCTCTGCCGCAGCCCCTCACCGACTCGTCACACAGCAGCATCAGGATCTTTCTGGTGGTTTTCGCTGAAACCCGCTTTGGCAGGTCCAGGTAAGACTCCGGTGCTGCGCCGGCCTCCTCCGCCGCCTCCTCTTCTGCAGACGCGGCGTAGAGGGAAGGGAGAGACAGAAAGAAAGATCATTCCTCGGGCTGGTGGACTTTGAGAAACAGTCAAATGTCTTCCCTTGAGAAAAGTAAACCTCTTCAAAAAGCCCCTTTAAGGTCCTCTCAAGTCTCTTTAGCTGAAGAAAGCCTATTCCGGGGGGAAACAGGTCGTAAGGAGAGCGCATCTGGAGAATCCCCCATCCTTGGACAGCCTACACTGCCTCACTTTTCCCAATTTCACCTGGAAACATCTTACTGAAAATGCAGCCAGGGCCAGGGAGAGGGAGCTGCGGAGAGCGTGGCCCCTTCACTCTCACCTGAGCCCCCCGCCGCCACATCTGCTGTGTGGTTTCTAACCGCTGCGGCCAGCTCACAGGTGGACGCAGTGGCCGCCTCGCAGAGGAGCGATCAGCGAGCGCTGGTAGCTGACGGCAGGAGCCAGAAATTGTCTTAATTAACATGGATCAGTTTTAAGTATTTTAGATTGTGTGTTCATAGTATGACCCAGGTTGTACTAGCTATTCAAGAGGTAAAATGAGATAATATTTGCAAAAGTGCGAGACCTCAAATTGCTAGTGGAAATATGAAATGGTACCACCCCACGGAGCCACAGCCAACAGAATTACGGAGGCGCTCGCCCTTCGATGCTGCCCTCCTCCTCCCAGGGTTCTGCCCCTGCAACTCACTAGCAAGACCAGGAAAATGCATGTGCACGGAGCTATTTACTGCAGCGATGTTTGCAATAGCAGAAGTGAACAAACAAAAAACTGGAAATACCCCAAATAACCCACAGAGGACTATCTGAATAAACGAAGGCACAGCCATAGGACAGGGCCCCAAATAAAAAAGCAATAAAGGGTGCTTCTTCTCACTACTATAGACTGATCTCCAGAATATACTGTAAGTGAAAACAGCGAGGTGGAGAAAAGCATATGCTCTCGTTCATCTTCAAAAACGGTCTGTATAAATATAGTCAAATACTCGTTTATGATTTTTAAAAGCAATGAAAGGAGGAAGCACACACTTTTAAGTAGCTCCCTAGAGGACAGGTGGGATGGGGAGGGGGGTAAAAGCTACATTTCTTTGAGTATAGCTTGTTTTGTTCCTCTGACTTTGTGTGAAATGTGACTATTTTCCACAATTATAAAACAAAGTTCAATTGTACAGGGCAGCCCCAAATATCAGAAGTAAAGTAAAACAGAAAGACCTGAATGCACATTCAGCCGATGACATGACCACACAGAAACTAGTCCGAGTGACTCCAGAGGACAGCACCCTGTCTCTGCGTCCCTAGTGCGTCCCTCGGAGCAGAAAGAACCGTGGAGACGTGTGAACTCTTTTTCAGGAATCATTTGCAGCAGCAGGGTCGATGTTTTACTCTGGGACTATTCCAAGGTATTGTCATAGAAGGCAGTGAGTGAATTATTCTGGAGTCATTGGGCACCAAGATTTTCAAGTTAGAAGAAAGGAGATAGACTTTGATAAGAGGAAGGGAAAAGCCGGTCATCCTGATGAGGAGGAAGTATCAGGACGGACACATGATTTGTCTGTCAAACATAACCCTGCCCTGGCTGGTGTAGCTCAGTGGACTGAGTGGCAGCCTGCAGACCAAAGGGTCGCCGGTTTGACTGCCAGTCAGGGAACATGCCTGGGTTGTGGGCGAGGTCCCCGGTGTGGGATGTGTGAGAGGCATCCACACGTTGATGTTTCTCTCCCTCTCTTTCTCCCTCCCTTCCCCTCGCTCTGAAAATAAGTGAATAGAATATTTTTTAAGGAACGTAATTCTATACCCTGGGCTTGCCCACTGGGAAGGTCTAGAGACTGTGAGCAAACTGAAACAATGAGCACTCCAGTACCCAGACTGCGGTTCAAAAACCACTCCCTACTGAGAAGAACCAGGTCTCCCTGGAGAAATGGCTGCTTCCAAACCTGAAGCAGGAAAAGTACAATGTCAGCCTGGAACCTCTGGTCATTCTGGAGAGCCCAGAAACTGTCAAAGATGACCAGGGTTGTGTCTACGGGACCCAGAAGGCAACATGAAGAGACTCCCGCTAGCCAGAAACAGGACCATTTGAGCATCAGTAAGAATAATAATTGCAGTAAAGCAAACATATCAAATTTGCTTAAATCCATGTGTTCATTGTACATGTGTGTGTGTGTGTGTGTGTGTGTGTGTGTGTATTAAAAATTTGGAAAATACTAGAGACCCAACCCATTTATTCTGCAAACTGGTAAATAGAGAAAGAATAGGCAGCTATCCTGCTTTTCCTAAACAAACCACATCTCAGAGTAACAAACAGCTGATGAGATGAATATTCTCCTTTCAGAAGTGTTCCAGCTAATAAATGATGGCATTATGATAAAACTTAGAATATCACCATTTTGCCATCCCTAATGCAGATAATGGATCTTACACAATGATTATCAATGGTTGCAACATCACAAAAAGAGAGACAATCTGACCTTAGGGAGGTACCTAAGGGAGGTACCAAGGGAGGTACACAACAGTGTACCTTGCAAAAATAAATTGGACCTCAATCTGATATCAAGCTTCTAGATCTAACTTTCAGTTTGTAATACAGAGGAAAGGGTAAGATTAGAGACTCAAACGCCATGTCAACCACTCAGTCTACAGCCCTCCTGGCCCTGAGGCCTCTTCCCCTTCTTCAGACTGCGGTTTCCTTATTTGCAAAATGAGGGGGTTGCCCTGATGTGCTTGGAGGGTCCCCGCAGCCCGAAGACTCTTTGGCTCCGCTCTAGTCACCTGTCTGCATGAGCACTTCCTCTAGTATCTGTGTGGCGGACTTCTGCTGCTTCTGAGATATAGGCCCCACGTTCTTCAGGAACCAGAAATCGGGCGCCGTCCAGGGGAGCCCCAGATGATGAGTGTGGATGATCTTGTCTATATTAAAGGCTCTGCTTATCAGATCCTTTGCCTCCTCTTCGTTCATCAGCCAAATTTCCCGAAACTTCTCATCATCAATAAGAGTAAAATGCCTGTGAAGGAGAGTTACTGAGTGTGGTCAGCTGACCCCAGAGCCTGGCTAGGGTCCCTTCAATGAGTAGGAGAGCAAGAACCGAGACAGAACTGCAGTAAATCCGGGGCCCCGCCCCCCACTTCTGACAGACTGAAGGCCATCCCAATAAGCCTCAAGGAAAGGTAGGTGACATGCAAGTAAAGGGACAAGGAAGACAGCACAGAGGACTCTTTTGTGCCCTGATCCAGCTCCGGAAAAGCTGCCCATATTGAAGTCTAATGAAGTTGTGGCCACCACCAACTTTTTCCCTGCAACCTCGACTCGGGGACCCCATCCCTGAAATACCTCATGGATTTCTGCAGCTCCTTGTACTGTATCACAAGACGTTTGTATTCGGAGGTTAGCGACTGGTTGTCCTCCTGAAACTGCTTTATCTGCTTGGCATATTTCAATCTCAGATTGTTGAGTGTGTCGTGCAGGCTGGGGGGAAGGGGAAAAGGAAGTTGATCCACCGCTGAACGGAAGGGGTGATGCTCCTTTCGCCGACTACTCGGTGCTGCAGAGCCCAGGGTCAGACTCGTGGAAGGGCACAAGATGCCCCCACGAGGGTTCGTGTACTCCCAAACACAGCTCCCTTGGTGATCAAGGAAAGGAAGGGTGACGGAAGGTTGTGGGATCATCCAGAACTAAACGCATTTAAAACAGCGCAGAAGCCCGAGCCCACCAAGAGGCCCTCTCCTATTCGAGAGTGTGACTGCTTCTTCCTCCACACACCACGTGTCTGTGTCCCTCTCCAGGACCAACCCCAGGCATTTAAACCACCCGTCTCAGCCTCCGGCCTTCTGGAGTGGGGCGGAGAATAAACAGTTAACACTGCACACCACAAGCCCGAGATATACAAGCCCCCCATTCTCAAAGAGCCAATACTGATCATAGGTCTGATAACTCCTTCTCTCATTCAGTCATTCATTCACTTATCAAACACGAAAGGTCTCTTTCATGCCAAAGACATGTTCCAACACAAAGATGAGTGAGAAGGTGTCAGTCCAGTGAGAGACAAAGGCCGACATACAGCCCCGGGTGGAAAATGCCGCAGCAGAGTCCTACGGGGTGTGCCCGGGAGCCCAGAGGTGAGGCCCCTGACTTATCCCCGTTTGCGGGGAGGGGAGTGGTCCAAGGCTCCGCACACAGCCAGGTGTGGCCTGGCCCACGGCATGGTGAACGCTGGCAGGCCACAGCTCCCCCCGCCCGGCTGACGGTAGCTCTGCGCGTGCGAACTTGCCCCATGAAATACGCATGCAGGCGCAGCTTTGAGACCCGGGAACGGACCTCAGACTTCAAACCGCTGAAGAGGTGGGTGTCTCATGTCAGCGCCCCACCCACACAGAAACAGGTGGGTGGAAGGCCGAGGTATTTGAGGTTTAAAAAATTCTAAAAAATACAATTTTCCCTCCGAAGCATTATTCTGAGATAATCAGAAGGCCCCTAAAACACAAGCATTGATAATTCATATTTCCATCTTTAGGAATATGGGATGGTTAGTGTACACAGTCTCTGATAAAAAATCTAATTCATTTTCTTAACCATATGCAGGAGACTTTCTGCATATAAGTTTCAAAAAAAAATTTTTAAGTAGCTATTCCAAAGTGTCTTTCCATGTCCTTTAGGAAGGGAGTTTCTTTGTGCCGCCTAATTATAGAAGCTCATAAAACAAAGATAAACTCCAGCTGCGTGCTGGAGGTCTGAGCAAGGTAGCAAGGAAGGAGTGGGCAGGAAAGGACGGCCACAAGGGGGAGCTCAACGAAAAGTCAAGTGCTAAGCCGCGGCCGGAAGTCGGAGACAAGGGGAGTGAGGTGGGCGCAGGAGACCTGGGAGGGTCGGCAAGGCTGGTTGCAGAAACTGTACACGGGAAATGACAGCGACTCTCCAAGTCGAAATGTCTCTTGGCAGCTCCAGACAGAGTGAGGTGGTGAGGCCGGGATTAGGACTATGCAGCTGGCAGTCCTCCACACAGGTGGGATTCAAAGCCACGGGACTGAAGTTCAAGGCAATGAAACTTTTAAAAAGTCAAAGGGGTAAAATGCTTTCTAGAATAGCTTATCAGGCAGGAAAAGGCAGAACCCCCGCACCCCAAGGAAACCAATTAAGAATAAATTGACAAAAAAAAGTCTGAGATTCAGTATTCAATAAAAACAGGAAAGCCACAGCGCTTGGCCAGAATGGCACCATTGGTATCCTACACGGGGAAGTTTTTGTCCGAATAAGGGGTCATAGGTCAAATTATGAATGTGGGGGAGGGGCAAGGGGGCAAGCGATAAGCAACGGAAAATGGCCACAGAGACCAGAGAGGACAGAGGTAGTGTGTGCAGAGAGGAGCGGCAGGACTCCTTGGAGGGTTTTTCAAGATGAGGGAGACTGGAAGTTTGAAGCCAGAGGAAGAGCCACTGAGGACAGGATGCAGGGGATGGTGTCCCGCCCCGCCCAACCAAGCTCCCTTCTCCCACCTCGCCTCCTCTTCATCCAACACCCAACTTTCTGACTCCTCCCTCTTTGCCCTCCGACCTGCCAATCGCCACATTCCCAGCCCTTTTTTTTTTTTTTTTTTTTTTTGCTGTACGCTCTCTTCTAGGAGGAGGTGGGGGAGAGCACAGCCAGTTGAGAGCACTATCTTTTCTTAAAAACTTTTAATAATAACTTCGACAGTGGACCCTCCTACAGAAGGGAAGCACACACGCCCACCCCCACCTCCAGCACGGCAGGGCCCAGGAGCAAGGGGCGGAGAACGTTCGCTTACCGATTGATCTTCCTCTTCTGCTGGGATTTAATCACCGTGCTTTCTTCGTCTCTCTTCTTCAGCACCTGGAAGTTGTACTGTAACTTTTCTTGGTTTAGCTGGTAAGTTGCTTTCATTTGTTGAAGTTGTTGCTCAAGAATCTAAAGTTTGAGAAGATAATACTGATTGGCCCCGGGAGAATTTTGTTATGCCTGAGGATCCCGATGGTACATTTTGGAGCCCCATCAGAGGAATGACAAGGACAAGTGTCCCCCCTGAATCCTAAGGAAATGTGTCATGAGAAGCAACTTAAAGGCCAACCAGAAAGAACACAAATCATTCAGCTGCGAGCTGCAGTGAACATACCCAACGCCTCAGGGTGGTCAGTTGGAGCTTTCATTCCCCCTGGTAGTCCGCTGCAGACCCCGTAGAGGTCAAAGCAGCCCCCCTAGAAATACCATGAAAGTTCATATTGCCACAAAAACCCGCGATGTTCCCACTCCGACCTTCTGGTTGGCAGTGTGAGTGCTTAACTGCGTCCATTGTGAAGGAGGACAGACCTAACCGCCCTTACTTTTGGGGTTTCCACTCTGTAGTCGTGCATTCGGCAAATATTTACCGAGTGCCGAATATAAAGGGCAGGGGAACGTAGGTTTACAGCTGTTCATATGGCAACGAATACAATAATGCATAAATAATAATACAAGAATAAACTCTGGCCCTGGCTGGTATGGCTCAGGGGACTGAGCGCGAGCCTGCAAACCAAAAAGTTGCTGGTTCGATTCCCAGTCAGGGCACATGCCTGGGTTGCAGGCCAGGTCCCCAGTAGGGGGTGCACAAGAGGCAACCATACACTGATGTTTCACTCCCTCTCTTTCTCCCTCCCTTCCCTGTCTACAAAAATAAATAAAATCTTAAAAATAAAAGAATAAACTCTGTCTTATGAACTCGCAACTGTAAGTCTGCTCTTGCCACACCCCGTAGGTCAGACACTTGACTAGGTGCCGATGAGAAAACACTGGTGAACAAGGCACAGTCCCGCCCTGTCTGGGAGAAGGACAGGTGACGAGCGCTGGTGACAGGAAGTAATGGAGGGATAAGCACAAGGTGGTAGGGGGCCGATGAGAGGAGCACTTCCAAGGCCAGGACAGGCCTCCCTGAAAAGATGGCATCAGCATGGCTAACCGAGATCCAGAGAATGGGGAGGAGTTACTCGGGTGGACACCTGAGAGGAGAAAGTTCTAGAAAGAGGTGCTTTGGGAAAACCCCAGCAGAAATGAGGCTGGCAGAGCAGCAGGGCCTGACCAAGCTAGGAACTGGGCGCTTTATCCTACAGGCGAAGGAGGGCCACTGGAGATGTTAAGCAGGGGAGTGGAGTGGTCAGTGCAGGCCGTGCAGAAGGACCGTTGGGACGGCTGGGGAAAGGAGGTCCGAGAGGGCCAGCTGGGGGCAGAGCAGACACAGACAGGCCTGCCCCGCCTCTCCTGGTAGAAATGCAGGAACAAGGGTGCAGTTAAGCATAGTCAGATCGTGATAAAGCAGCCGCAGGTGATAAGCTCTTTTAAGCCTCCATCCCATCTCCCTCCACCAGGCCACAGACCTTTGCCAAGGAATCAACAGAGGAAGTGACTGCAGGCAGCTATCACCACCCGCTGTGCGTCATCCTCAAGGTGAGTAACCGGCCGGAGGTGAAGCAGAGCAGAATAGAGGCACTGACACCTTATCAGGGGTGAGTCATTTCCATGGCCCCCATGGAATCCGGTGAGTCCCCAACTGCAACTGAAGGAATTCGCCAACAGTTCCTATTTAACCCTCCCAGGGACTTGAAAAGCTGCCTTGCGGGACAAGAATTTGAACGTCTCCTTCAGAGCAGAAGCCTGCAACATCAGTTCTTTAACATCAGCTCTTTAACAGGTGGGCAGTGAAGAACCGTATTGATCACTGAGATGATCAACACCTGTGCCTCTCAATTTCTCTACTTGCTTAGTCAAAATTGCATTTACTTTTACCAGTTATATGGTTTTCTTTGTAAAAAATTTTCCTGGTCCTGGCTGGTGTGGCTCAGTAGTTGGGCAATGGCCTATGAACCAAAGGGTCACCGGTTCGATTCCCATTCAGGGCACATGCCTGCGGTGTAGGCAGGTCCCCAGAGCGGGGCATGCAAGAGGCACCCACATGGATGTTTCTCTCCCTCTTCCTCCTTCCCTTCTCTAAAAAATAAATACATAAAACCCTTAAAAAAAAACTTTCTCTGATTGTTTCTACTAATTGTAGAAAACACAGAAAGTTCAGTAAAGAAAAAGAAGACATAGGAGGAAAAACTACCCATAATTCTCTCCCCAGAGTCGACTCGGCCAACTGTTGACATGACTCCTTCCAGTGTCCTTTACATAGCGAAGGTCGAACTATAACTACATTTCTTTATTTGTATCATCTTTTACTATACAAAATAAAACTTCATCTATGTTGCACATTCCTACTTTCTACAAATCTGGCCTTTAAAAAATTCCCCCAAAGTACAGCGCCATCCGTGCTCCTATTTTTCTGTCCAATGATTCCAAATCCTGTCTGCGCCCTCTCACAGGACAAAGGCAGGCACAGGCGCCTCGGAGCTGCCGCCCACGGCACACGCACATGCACGCACACGTGCACACGAACACGTTTTCCCGCTCTGAGTGTCCGTCCCCCTGCCACCCTCCACCGTTAGTCCCTCCCGACGGAGGGGCCAGGACAGCCAGGCGTCCAGGCTGCCCCTCCTTAGTCATATCTCACCAAACCCCCACGATCTCCCGTGTCTCTGAGTTTTTTGGTTTTGTTCAAGCATTTGAAAGTTAGACTAAGAACATGCGGTTCCACCCCTACAACTCAACAGCAAAACGGTAAATTTCCTGAATAGAAAATGGACAAAGCACCTGAATAGATGTTTCTCAACGAACACATACAAATAGCCAACAGCTATGTGAAACTGTGCTCAACGGCATTAATCATCAGGGAAATAAAAATGAAGACGACGATGAGATACTACCTCATACTGTTAGGATGGCTGCTATGAAAAACCAAAGGACAACAGGTGCTGGCAAGGCCATGGGGGAAAGAGAAGCCCTGCCTACTCCTGGGGAGAATGTAAACGGTGCAGCCACTACGGGAACGATATGGAGGCTCCTCCGAAAAGTTAAAAGTAGAGTCATCATCTGACCCAGCAGTCCCGACTCTGGGAATACATGCAAAGGAATTGAAACCGGGATCTTCATCGCAGACTTATTCGCAACAGCCAGCTAAGTGCCCAGCAGTGAACTACTGGATAAAAAAGGTGGTACTACACCCAGTGGAATATTATTCAGCCTTCAAAAAAGGGAAATGCTGCTATTTGCAGCTACAGGGGTGGACCTGGAGGATGTCATGCTACGAGAAATAAACCAGACGCAGAAAGAGCTGCATGATCTCATACGTGGGATCTAAAATGGTCAAACTCATGGAATCAGGAGAAGAATCTGCTACCAGGGCTGCCAGGGGTTGGGGGTGTGGAGGAAATGGGGAAGCGTCGGTCAAAGGGCACAGAGTTTCGGTTATGCTGGGCGAGGAAGTCCGGAAGGTCGCAGTGCGCCAGGGGGCCTATGGCTAACCACGCCATGATGCAGACTTACAATTCTGCTAAGAGGGTAGATTTTCTAGTAAATGCTCTCACCACAAAAGGAAAACAAAACAACAGCAAAAAAAAAAAAAAAAAAAAGAACACAAAGTTCCATCATTTCCCTGAGGCCGACAGTGTGTAGTTTTGTTGCATAAATTATCGGAGAACCAAGATAGCTTCAGAAAGCTTAACAATAGGCGTTTTCATTGCAAGTGTGGTGTGTGCAGCCCACGCGAGTGGGGCCGCGCTGTCGCAGACCCTGCTGTTCTTTGTCCGTGACCCTCATTTCCATGACACTGATGTGAGAAAGGCCAAGGAAAATCCTGGGACTGGTAAGAATCTACGTGGTCTAGTGGGGTATTTAATTTAACCTCTTTATATAAAATGACAAGAGGAGGAAGAACTAAAATTCTACCAAAGGCTATGTGGAAAAGCTTTAATTTAACATGCTTTTCTAGATGGGTACTGAACTGAACAAACCAAGCTTGAACATTAAGAGGCAATGGCATCACACCTAAATGTAATGACAGATGTACTTTTTTAAACGGATGTCGAGACACAGAGTCCCAGCCCTGGAGAGAGCTGCCGAAACCAGCGAAGTCTAGCCTCCTTCCCACTGCGGGGATTCTGCAGCACGAAGACAGGCAGAGTCACTCAGCCTTCAAATACTCGATGAGACAAAGGACTCTGTGTTTTGAGGGATAGATTTTTCTATTTGGACAGTTCTAACTGTTAGAATGTTCTTTCTAATGGTGATTCAGAATGTGCACCACAGCGATGTCCGATCGTCAGTCAGAGGGCTGCTTGGAATAATGGCAAAGATACAGGCTACAGAGCTGGACAGAACTGGGTTTGAGTCCAAAGTTTACCATTTACTGGACGAGTAGCCTTCTCTCTGAGCCTCCATTTGCTGGCCCTGGAAATGCTGTCAGTGATCTCCCCCTTTCATGTTAGGGTGAGGATTAGAGAAACTGGGCATTGAGGACCCGGAACATGGCAGAGGGCCTCTGGAGGGCGGCAGTCCTAGTTCTGGCCTGCTGCCGCAGCTGCCTTGCCCTCAGGACATGTTCCGCCAACTCTCTCAACAATTCCTCAGGTGCCTTGGGGCCCAGACCCTTTTAGGCATCTTGGTAGTTCTCCCCCAGTTGACTGAAGAAAGCGCTCCTCCAGGGCACCTTGTACCTGAGCCCCTGCAGATGTGGCCGTTTAAAGAAGGAACACCATCAGTAAAGGTCGGTTGAACGGACCGGCTCTGGAACGTCGGCAGTGGACGCCGAGGCTGAGACGCGCACAGGCGCTCTCCATGTGCTCTGGCTGAGGAGCAAGCCCTACCTGCACGTCCTGCTCCAGCTTGATCTTAATCGTGTTGTACTCTTCGAAATCCCAGACCCTCTGCTTTCTCAGCTGCCTCTCGTAGTCCTCCACCTTCTTGAGCCGGTTCGTAAGATACTCCAGCTGAGGGCACAAGAGGACAGGGGAAGTTGGGCCCCCTCCCTGCCCCGTCTCTCTCCTTCAGGTGGCTGACAAGAGTGACACGGGGACCGGTCTGAGAGAGCCATGACTCTGGAGAGAGTCTGTCCGCCCTGGGAAGCCCTCATGCCCCAAGGCTGTGTATCGTTTAACAGGGTCCTTCCTCCGGAATGTCCGAGAGGAGCTCACCATCATCAAGCACGGGGGGGGACGTAAGGTTTAGCACAGGGAAGAGAGCCAGCAATCTTGAGTAACTATGTATGGTGATAACCAGATTTATGAGGGTGATCACTCTGTAAGCCATGGAAAGCTTTAATCACTATGTTGCACACCTGAAACTAACATAATATTGTATGTCAACTGCAACTGAAAAAAAAAATTAAGCACAGATCCTGCAGTCAGATATTTGTATTTCTAAAAAAAATCCATTGCATCTTGGTTCTTATGTCTTTGTTCTATATGTCCCTGAAATAGAGTGACAACCTCACACCTTTTAAAATGTGTCTTACAGCACTTTCTTGGGCCACAAGCATCCGTGGCTGCAGCAGATGCCCAGGAATCAAGGGAGAAGGTGACATGGAAACCAGAGCCAGCTGCACAGAGGGCCCTCGCCATGAGCAGGGCGACTGCCATCTGCAAGGGCACCTGATGAACTGCGAAGAGCAGCCCTGAATGTCTGCCAGGGCGATCCTCCGCAAGACACAAGACGGCCCGCGTGGCCAGTCGCCGCGGACATCACCCCCGCCTCCACGGATCACCCCGACACCCCCACCCTACCTCTTTGGCGTTGTGAGCCTGCAGCGCCCGCTCCCATTTCTTCTTATTACTGATCAGGAGCTCCTGCCGCTCCACCTCAAAGGCTTTCTATGAGCAAGAAGGGAAAGGGCTCTTGTGTCTGTTCTGATTAGGCAGGTCCCACGGCATCGGAGAACCCAAAGCTAACAGCCAAGTGCCATGTCACCACACAAATGGCTATGTCACCAAATGGTCACATACCCAAATGGCCTTGGAGGGAGCTGCCTGGAAGTCAGTGTTACAGACTGCAGCCTTCTCACAGGTTGAGACAGGGAACCTGCCGACGGACCGAGCCTGGGAGCTGGGGCAAAGCCAGTGCCCTTGCTGGGCAAACCCAGTGTGTCATTCAGTCGGGACAAGGGGTGTGTGCTGGGTGCCGTGGGTGGGGCTCCCACGAAGCAAAGGCAGCGTGGAGCTCCTGAGCGGCAGGCCTGGGGTGCAGGAATGAGTCCATGATAGTCCAGACAGAGAGGTGCCCCCCCCCCTTGGCTCTCTCTCATTTTAGAAAGATCTAAGCCTCCATTTCAACTTGATATTTCATTCAAATTCAAAGTACTGCTTCCTGAATCCTCCTTGGCATGCCCCTTCCCCCCCCATCCCTGACTAGCATAAGTAAATCGAGTAAATGATGGTTACGCAGCACCAATCTCCCTCCTCCACTCCTCTTACCCTCACCCAGCTTTACTTCCTTTCTAAGCACCTGTGAAATTATATATTCAGCTATTTATCTCTGTTGTCTGGCTGCCTCCTACTAGAATACAGGCTGCACCGAGAGCCTTGTTTTGTTCCTGGCCGTAACCCCAGCCCCCCATGCAGTGCCCGGCAAGAGTAGGCACTTGATGAATACTTTCTGAATGAGTAAATAAGCTAATGAAACCCCAGAGTGGAGACACAGGCGGGCGCCTCCCTGGACGGGCAGGGCCGCCCCAGCCTGCCTCCCAGGGCAGCAGGCGGGTCTTGCACCTGTTACCTCGATGTGGTTGAGCTCCTGACGAAAGGTTTTCATCACACTCTTCACTTGTTCCTCCATCCGCTCCAGCAACAGGCTGATGTCGTCTGATTGTTTCTTCAAGTCCTTCACATACTGGTCATCCTTCATTTTTAACTCCTAGCAGAGAGCGTGTCAAAGGTGGGTCACACACTGCGACAGAAGCGCCTGCCACCTGGACCCCCGCCATCCGCACCTGTGACCACCAGGAATTACACGGTACAGGGAGAAAGTGCAGGTGATGGCGAGGAGTTGCGCAGCACTCTGAGGCCTGAAGCGAGGCCTCCGCATTTCTCCGTTCAGGAAAGGCAGACCCACAGCCCAGTGAGAGCCCCCCCACCGCCAGCCGGACCCCACCTGGCTGGGACGAACGGCCTGGGCCTCTTGCCTGCTGTAATTCATTGATAAGCTTGTTCTTATCTTCTATCAGCCCAGCACAGTGCTCCTGCTGGGTGTTGAGCATTTCCCACAGTTCCTGGGGGATTCTCTTCTCTTTGCCCTCCTTCCACTTGGCAGTAATTTCATCGAACTTGTCATGGCTGGTCTTGACTTCATTCTCCAGTTTTTCAAGCCTGCAAATACGAACATGCAGTCCGTGCTGGCTCCGCTTCCCATGCTGCCTCCCAACAGAGCTGGCAGGTGCCCCGGAGTCCGTGATACAGGGCCGGGTCCCAAGCACTGCGCCCACACACGCCTACCCAAAACCAAACCGGGCTCCGAGAAATCTGCTTTTCAGCACAATGCTTGAGTATAAAGCAACCGAGCCCAAATAAACAAAGTAGCACACAACAAACAGATCAACAGTAAAGACACACACACACACATCAATAGTCCATTGGTCGCACGCTTCTGAGTAAGAGGGTGACAGTAGTTAACACCTGGTCACTGGAGTTACATAGCTTGTGTTCAAGTCCTGACTTTGCTATTACTGATTCTCAACTTTAGACAAGTTACTAGGTTGGCCAAAAAGTTCATTTACTTTTTTTCTGTAGGATGGCTCTGGTAGTGTTTAGTGGTCTTTAACTTCATTCAAAACAATTTTGTTGGATTGTATTGTGACAGCTATTATGTCAGCGTGTATTTTTTAAAAACTTATCCAAACTGGTGAACTTTTTGCAGCCATTTTAATATTGAAGATGGAAGAAGATACAAAACATTTTTGGCACACTGATGCTTTTATTATTTCAAGAAAGGTAAAAATGCAACTGGAACACAAAAAAAGATTTGTGCAATGTATGGAGAAGGGGCTGTGACTGATCAAACATGTCAAATGTGGTTTGCAAAGTTTTTTGGTTACTACAGACATTTTGGTCAAATAATTTTTTGCTGTGGGGCTGTCTATGCATTGGGAGATGTTTAGCAGCAGCCCTGGCCTCTACCCACTAGAAGCCAATAATGGGAGATAAGCTGACATACTCAACGTATCCAATTCAATAAAGTTGCTGGTGAAAATGAAAACTGCATCTTTTATTTTACAGAAAAAACCAGCCAGACTTTTTGGCTAAGCCAACACTTAACCTTGTGAGCCCCACTTTTCTCACCCGTGACACGGAGAAGGTGAGAACCTCCGCCACCACATGGCTGTCGTCAGGACCAAATGAGATGATGCTCAGTGCAACCGTCACTTAGCAAGTGCTACTCATATGATGAACTGCCATTATCAACATGACCTCAAGAGTCTGGCCGTTCCTCTCCCAAATGAATGATAAATGTCCATTGGCATGCACAAACAGGGAGACTCCATCATCAACAATGGGAAATAGGGGTGGTCTTTTTGGAAATCCCAAAGAAACTATGTGACGGAGACCACCAACGTTGGGCCTGGGTTGAGGGAAGGCCTTAGGTCTCAGGACGGGGCATAGGGCATATGCCTGAGACTCTGTCCCTACTCCAGCAGAGGGCGCTCCCATGACACTGTCTCCAAAAAGCGTGCACACTCCCTTAAGGAAAGACTGGAATTGCAACCTAATCATCTTCTGATCCCATTTCTCCTTCCCACCCTCCAAGCTTGGCTACATAGTCCCTGTTATATTTCAACTGATTTTCTTCCTCCAAAAAATGAGAAACAGCCATGGGGTCATCTCTCCAAAATCCACATTGGTCTTGTAACTCTGCTCTTAAACCCTTCCATTTGCCCTGAGCGTCTGGGGACGAGTCCTCACTTCTTGGCCCGGCACTCAGGGCCTTTTGCAAGCTGCCCTGCTGAGGACCAGCCAGTTTAGCTCCTGGTATAGTCCATGCCAGTCAGTAGGAAGTTTCAAGAATAAAGTCACCAATTATATACTAATAAAGATGATACAGCTGCCAATAGAGGAGCTACTTACGTTTAACAACTAAAAATACCGTTATTAAACTTGCAGTGTGTGTATGCAAAGCTGGTCAAGTGGGTCTCTCCTCCGACTGAACTGTAGACTGAGGGGCAACCTGAGAGCTGGGCAGAGGGGTGAGCCGCAGCCCTCCCACTGAGGACTGGAGCTGGAGGTCTGCCAGGGGCTCCCACGGTCCCTCCGATGCTCTACACTCTACACTTCAACCATGGAGTCTCTCCTATTCTTCAATACCTGCGACATTGAACAGAACACTGACATGTTTATGGGTCTGGTCGCTCTTGTTAAACTGAGCTCAGGACAACCCAACAGACCTTCTTATTCTCATCTCTTCTCGTCCCCCAACCCGCTGCCCACGCGCCCTTCCCTACCGTGCTGTTTCCAAGCATGTCACGTGATCCGTGGATTTGCATGAGCTGGTCCCTCTGCCTAAAACGCCCACTCCTCAAATCCTACCCATCCTTCACGGCCCAAGCAAATGTCACTCTGCCTGGAGAGTTTCCTCTGTAAACCCTCCAGAGAGAATTAAAGGCCTCCCCGTATATGTTTCCACAACTCTTCACACCTAACCTTCATTTTCACATGCATCATGGTGACACGTTTCCTTGTCTATCTTGACTAGACTGCCAACGTCAAGACCAGAGGCTCTGCTCACTCTGGGTTGTACCCACACAGCTTGGCACCCAGAATGAAATACTTAAGAAAGGGAGGAGGAGGGGAGGGAAGGAAAGAAGGAGGAACAATTCATAAGGGGGTGGGACTGCACTACGTTTGACCAAGTCACTTTCCAAGGACTGGGGAGAACTCAGGGGCGCACAGAGGAGACACATACACAGCCACCTGGCTTCAGAGCAGGGGCCCCTCACCTCTGACGCCTTAGCTCCTCTTCCTCCACCCTCCTGTGCGTCTCTCTGATGTCCGTGGCCACCTGGATGTTCGTCACCAACTCGGTGCCACAGAGCAGCAGTTTAGCCAATTTCTGAAAGCAAGGAACTTACGACGTTAGAGCACTTTATAAAGAATGTATGTATTTAGAAAGTGTATAAAACCGTTCATAAGGAATTATAACTTTATCACTTCAAAGGAATTTATAAAGTCAGAAACACTTGTCACAACTGTTGGTAACTCTTCTATCCACCCGAGCACGAATCAAAAGCTATCTGGAGACTTTTCCTTTTTGTTTTTGTTCTTTTCTTTTTCTTTTTCTTTTTTTAAGGACTTTATTTATTTACTTTTAGAGAGGCTGGAAGGGAGGAGGAAAGAGAGGGAGAGAAACATCAGGGTGCAAGAGGAATATCGATGGGTTGCCTCTCACACGCCCCCAACCAGGGACCTGGCCCACAACCCAGGCATGTGCCTCCACTGGGAACTGAACCGGCAACTTTTTGGTTCACAGACCAGCACTCAGTCCATCCACTGAGCCACACCAGCCAGGGCTCCTTTTCTTTTTTAAATTCTCTCTTTCTCTCCTTCTCTCTTTTTTTTTTACCTTAAGACTTTTAAGAATGGATCTACGTAGCAGCCCATTTCCACCGGGACATTTGAGACGTGTTGCTACTGCACAGTCTAACAGCACTCTGCAGTTCTGGGTGGACTTCAGCTTCTTCTCAGAGCAGGGACCAGCCAGCCAGTGGGCTGGCATGTGCTCTAGGGACACTTCCCCCCGTCGACCTCCAGGAGGCTGACACTGCCGGGGTCCTTTCCAAAACTCTCAGCCGGGGGGCGGGGGGGGGGGGTGAGGCAGACAGTAACCACTGTCTTTTCATAACTATCTCCCCTCTTCTTCTAGTAACTGAACACCCTCATTTTAGCTGTGCATTTGACCTCCCAAAACAGATACACACCCCAAACTCCCCTGCAGCCAGAGTGGGCTGATCAGCCGCACAGGGGCAGAGCTGGCATGTGTCACTTCTGAACTGTGCCTTGAAGGGAAAGAGTGCGCCTTCTGTGGCCCCTACCTCCCCCTTCTCCCAGGCTGGAAGTGGTGCTAGAGCACAGTATGAGGGGCACCCAACTGTGGCCAAAGGAAACGTAACGTACTCATCAGGCGGTAATTATAGAATAGGCTGTACTAACAGACTCATAGAAGATTCATGTACTAAGAGTTTCCATATAAGTATTTTATAGACATCAGCACTTGAACCTCCTACTTAATTAACCAAGGAATGGTCCTGACCACAAGAAAGTGGGCAAGTGTCAGCGACTCGTGCAGAACCAGCAACAACACTGCCGCACGTCCTCCTCCCAGGTATCAGCAGGGAACTGCAGACCGAGGGACGAAACTGCATGACGATGCACACTGGAGACAGCACCGAAACCACCCAAGAGCTGAGCTGAGAAAGTGCACATTGCGGAAACGCCTGCGGCCCCCTCTTCACATGGTTCCCCTACATAAATTAGCCAGGACGCCTGAGATGCTCAGTTGGGCTTTGAGACGAGAGTCCCTCATCTTCCAGGTCGCCCATACCAGAATAAAACCACTTTCCTTTACATCGGCACCTGCCTCTCAAGTATTGGCTTTCAAAGCAGCGAAGCAGTGGGCAGCCCGACCTGCATTCAGTTACAAGCAGATGAAGGGCAGAAGGAGGCGAGGGTCCGGCATGGAGGAGACCCCATGTCAGCCCTGGGTTAGTAAGTGGGGCAGGAAAATAAGCCTCTATCTTACTGAAGCTAATGTTACGTGGGATCTTCTGTTACAAGGGAGAGAACCGTAGCTGGCTGCTCTGCCCTCCCCTTCATGGACTTGGGGATTCTGCCCTTCTAATCCCTCCTCATAAACGCCACACTCCGTATCCTCGCTCCTGGCATTTTTGTCATGTCATCATTTCACCAAAAAGTTCACGTACCCTTCGGTTATGCCTAAGGTTTTCCCAGTCTGTTTTGGAGCCTGTACATTCTCCAACTCTCCAATCATTTTGGAACCGAGAACCTATAAACATCTTTATCCCAAGGAGTCACTGACTCAGTCAGAGACTTTGTCTATTTCATTTTGAGATGCGGTTTTCATGAATATAAAACAGATCCTAAACCAGGTAACTTGGGCAACACAGACTCTTTAAAATGCTCGCGGCCTTACCACTTGTACCGAATAGTCTTACCTGCATAAGGAAGTAATGGCTTTCCTGCAGCTTTGATCAATTTTGTATTTTTTACTCAGACAAAACAAACATCAGAAATTTCTGAATCAAGGATTTAAGACTCAAAGTGAAATTGAAAATGTTATAGACACCAACAGACCAACAAACACACCCCTGACGTTTTTAAGACCCAAAGGAAGAATTTAAGTGGAGGTCCACATACCATACATCTAAGTATTTAAAAATTATAATTCAGTGTTATCAACTGTCAATAAAATATGTTCTGTGCTCCTACCTTGACAGCTTCATAACAATTTAGACTCCTAGTTTGAATTTAGACCACATGGCACAGTTCCGCCCAGCAGGTGGTGGCTAAGGGAGAGCCCCGTAACCTTCCCACCACACCTCTGTCCCACACCATTCAGGGCTTTGTGTGCAGGCATATGGACTTCCCAGACCGCACTCCCAAGCTCCATCTGTGGCCCTTGGTCATCCACCAGCCTCGAGGTAGTACAACAGTGGCCTCACTCATCTGTCCTGAGCAGGACAGATCTTGGGAAAAGCCTCATGTAGGCCTTGAAAGCGCATTCAGAACCCTTTGGGCAGGGAATTTGTGGTTCTGTGATACGCTGAGAGTGATCTAAAGGGGGAACTTGGGCTCTAAATGAACTTGAGGCAAGTTCACTTGCTGGAGTGCATTCAGAAGAAAGCCAGAGCAACACACAGGTGCCTCATCATTACCACTTCTGTTTAATGGGCTTGAAGGGCCTGTCTAATGCAATAAGGCAAGAAAAAGAAATAAAAGGCACAAATATTAAACAGGAAGAGATAAAACTTAAGATGATATGATTATATATGTAAAAAACACTAAAGTAAGAAAGGAACTTCAGGTAAACTACTAGAATTGAGTTAAAAAGTGAATTTGACTAGGTTGCTGAATATCAAATCAATATAAAAAAATCAATTGTACTCTTTACATCAACAATGAATAAGTGTCACCTCAATAAAAAGTATAAAACATTGCTGAACAAAACTAAACAACACCTAAATAAATGGAGGAATATTTTGTACTCATGGACTATAAATCTCTATATTGGTAACATATTATTTCTTTCCCAAATTGCTCTCTAGATTCAACCCAGTGTTAAGTAAAATTCCAGCAGGTTTTCTGGTGGAAATCAACAAGCTGATTCTAACAGGTATGTGTAAATGCAAAGGGTCAAAAAGAGCCCAGACAATCTTGAAGAACAACAAAGTCGAAGGACCTACCTACCAGATAAGCTACAGTGATTAAGACAGTGTGGGACTGGCAAAAAGACAGACAAGCAGACCAATGGGACAAAACAGAGAATTTAGAAACAAACACACATTTATGATCTGATTTGCAACTAAGGTGCACTGCAGTGTTGTGAAGAATGGATGATCTTTTTGATAAGTGCTGCCGGGCTGATTAAAAATCCACCTGGATTTTTAAACACCTTGAGCCCTGCTTTTATACCACACACTCGAATCAATTCCAGATAGATTATAGACCACAATGTAAACAGGGGAACATTTATTCTTCCAGTACGGAAACATGGAAGAATATCTTTATAGACTTGGAAGAGAGGAAGAAAAACAGGGAACAAAAAGAATTACCTCTAAAAATGATTGCTAAGGTGCAGGGCCAAGGGCAGGGGCCCCTGCTGCCCAGGTCTTAGGGCAGAACTGGTATTTAATACCTCGACACTGAGGGAGGTGGCACTCTTGGTATACATTTCTTCTTGGTGCCAAGGCATTTCAGACCTCAGTCCTAAGTGATAGGAACCTTGAAAAGCTGCTGATGAAAACATTATTACCCTTTTGGCTTTACATGCCACTCAAAGACTGCTCATGATGAAGTGTGTATCAGTATTTTCAAGATTATATCAATACTATCTTTTCAAGATTATATATAATATCATTTTGCTCAGAGATCACTGACCCTTTAAATGAAGAAACCTAGGGCCCGGCTAGGTAGCTCAGTTAGTTAGAGCATCATCTCAAAACACCAAGGTTGCAGGTTCAATCCCCAGTCAGGGCACATATAAGAATCAACGAATGGATGTGTGAATAAGCAGAGCAGCAAATCTCGCTCTGTGTGTGTGTGTCTCTCTCTCTGTCTTATCTCTGTCTCTACCTCTATCTCTCCTTTCCCCTTCCTCTCTCTCTCATATCAAGAAAGAAAGGAACAAACAAACCTCGGTACAAAGAGGTGACGTGACTCCTGCACTTCACAATAAGCAGCAGATCTGGGCCGAGAAAGCACAGCAACTCAGTATTTTCTCCATTACCATAAAATATCTTATCCTCGACATAGTACAGTATAGGTTATTCATTATCCTATATATTTATTCTCTATAATAATATGTCAGTAGCTTGAATATTTTTCCTCTCAATAATTACACTTTAATTTCTGCCAGAAATGAGCTCTCTCTCTTCTCCACTTTTATAAACCCCTCCCATTTTTCTAAGACCCAGCTCAAACCACGCTTCCCCTACAGGACCTTCCCCGGCCAGGCCTGCTTAGAGAGCAGGTTTCCATGTCTCGGTTCCTACAGTATCACCATCTACGCAGTTCATTTTTCAAGTTATTAAGTGTAGCACTTGGCTAGGTCTGGCTCACTGTTTTGAACTGGCATTTTTATTCCTCCAGCAGCTCTTGTTCCCAGTCCTTTATTAAATACTCCAGGAGCCCCGTCATTGCCAAGGGAGAGCAAGGGATGATTTTCTTTTTGGTGGTCACTGAGTATAAGCCAGGTGCTCCTCCACAGGGAATCAAAGAGACTCCCTCTCACAGAGCTTACAGTTGCTTTGGGGACATTGCACGCCAACACATTTGCAAAGTCATACAAAGCAGAAGACTATCCGAAATGCAATGAATTCGACTCACAAGAAGTGGTCAGTATCTGTAAAGGAGTTCAGCCTGGTGTGGACGGCCTCACGAGGGGTTTGGGACCTAGAAGGTCTTCAAGTATGGGAAGATAACCTGAAGACAGAGAGGAGAGGTGAAGAGGGAAGAAGAGGAGAGGGGAGGAGCTGGGCATTCAAGAAGATCAAAGGCACTGAGCAGAAAGAACAAAACCATTGGAGTAAGCAAGTCCATCAGCTTCCCCAAAGTGGAAGGCCCAAACTAGGTAACAATGGGAGAGAAGATTAGAAAGTTAAGATGGGAACAGACTACAAAAGGTGTTGAATGTCAGGCTAAATTATATGGACTGTATCCTATGAGTAGTGAATGCCATAAAAAGTACGCAAGCAAAGAAAAGGCAGCGTCAATTCCAGAGACAATAACGCAAAGGCCTACTCCTAGGGAGCTCCCACAATCGGCAAGATTCAAATTCAGTTCTGCCTGGAGACAGGCGATAAAGTCTGCACTGCGCTCTCATCTCCACTGAGTTTCTTCTAGTCTAAATGAGAACACCACATCCCGCCCTCTAGTCTCGCAGGACTGCTGAGACCCATTTGCTACTACTCAGTTCATACCAGTCTGCTTTCTTCCTTCTGTTTATAGCTCTTGCTTTGATCTTCCTCACTCTCCTTCTTCCCATCTAAATATTCTCCAAGCGCTTCCCTGTGATGGAAAAGAACAGAGAAACTGACATTATCTCTAGTACTTAAATTCTATCTTTAAAAAGTACAAAAGTACTTTCATACAATATACAAAAGTACATTCTACAAGGTTAAAAATCTAGATGTTAAAAAAACACAACCATAAAACCCGAGAAGTAAATAGAGGAGCGAGAATAAGACCAAAGTCAGGGTGGGGGGAAAGATTGAAAGATTTTACTTCCTAAAATTTTAAAATTTTATTCTTAAAAGTCAAGAGGTAAACTGGTAAAAGATATCTGACAAAATTTTGCTCTCTATTAAATAGAAAAGCCTCCTTCAACTCAATACCCCCAAAAGACAAAAAATACCAGATAGAAAAATTGGCAAAGCATGTGAACAGGTGATTCATGGGAGAAATGCAAATGGCAAATAGATGCTTGAAAATATGTTCCACTTTGCATAACCAGAGAAATAAAATTGCGAACCTGTGAGGCATCATTCCTCTCCTACAGACCAGGAAAGATGGGAAAGGTTGGCAACACGCACTCACACTCACAGGGCCATGCTCATTCTCCTGATTGCTGTCAGTGTGGTCTGAGCAGAGCAGGACCATCGGGCTACCCCACCGAACACCCCACTGAGCCTCCTCATCAGGAGGCTTCACAAACGGGGCCGGCTGGACAAACAGGACGAAGAATACTTTTGACATTTTTTAATGGTTTCAGAAGGAAAGAGCAGGGTGAACAGACAGAGGACAGGGGATTTTTAGGGCAGAGAAACCATTCTGTTCAACACTCTAATGGTGAATACACATCATTATACAGTTGTCAAAATCCACGAACACCAAGGGTTCGTGGTGTAAACGTGTAAACTCGTTTACATCACAGTGTAAACTCCGGGCTTTGACCGACAGTGACGTGTCAGTGAGGCTCATCAGTTGTCACAAACGGACCACTCTGGTGGGGATGTTGACAGCGGGAGAGGTTCTGTGTGTGTGGAGGCAGGAGGTTCAAAATATATGGGAAAACTCTGTACTTTCCACTTGATTTTTCTGTCAACCTAACACGGCTCCAAAAGAAGTCTATTAATTTAGGGGAAAGATAAAAATATGAAGAAAGTTTTGTGACACAAACATATGACATTCACATTCCAGTAGCCATAACTGAAGTTTTGGTGGGACACAGCCGAGTCGCTTTAGGCCCTTGTGTCCAGGGGCCAGCAGACAAGAAGGGAAGCCACCGTCTTAGTGGGCCGCTGACCTCGGCCAGCAGGACACGGAACAGTGTTGGGACACAGTGAGGGTGTTCAGGAATCCCGGGAGTCACGCAGGTGCCTCTCAGGTGCCACCTTGTGACAGTCCATTGTGTCTGTGAACGGACAGGAGCCGCAACCCTGAAAGGGATACGGTTATCAGCTTCAGACACTTCGCAACTGAGGGTGCGTGTCACACCAGCAGATGAGCCCCTGAGGCCAGCAGAGGTGGCAGCTGAGGCCCACTGGATAAATCCTTGTGGAGGGTGGGCAGGCGAGGCGGGCGGGAAGGAGAGACAGGTCTCCGAGCGCAGGTCATGGGTCGCCTGCGTTTCAGGGCCCTGCCCACAGTGCCCGGCGCACCTGGCTTTCCGTGAAAGTGTCGAAGGGATTATGATTTCTGTTTACTAGCGTGTTCTGTCTCTCACTTTACTAGCGTGTTCAATGTTTTAACATCCCATTGAAGCTTCTGGAAGAAATGTTTTCTATCTTATTAAGAAACAAGAAAGAAGTGTGAGAGCACGTGGGGCACTCGGCCCTACACTACAAGGGCTGTCGCCCCTGCAGGCGCCCCCTCGGGCACCGCACTGCCTTTCGACCACCACCCCCCACCCCACCCCGGCGCTTGGTGTCCCGCTGCGCAGCCCCGCTCACCGTCTCCGGGCCTCCAGGCGCGCGGCGATGCGGAGGCGCCGGGCTTGGATCCGCTCCTGAGGGTTCTCGGAATGGATCGAGGGCCCGCGAATCTCAGCGGTTAAGTGTTCCTCCTCATTCTCCCCCAAGACCCCCAGGGGTCCCGACTGGGGATTCATGGCAGGCGCGTCCCCGGGCCTGCTCCGCCCAGACCACCGCCGGAAGGTGGCTGGGTTGCCAACAACAAACCGTTGCCAGGGAAAAGCAGTCACCTGACCCACCTGGGAGCTTGCGCGCAGCTCAGGCCCCGCCCACCGTCATTGCGAACTTGGCATCCCGGTTTGGGGCTTGATTCCTCTCTCCTGCGGTTAAGAAGTGCTATCTGCAGGCCCCAGGAAGGCCCAGTCACTTCAGACAGGAAGACCGAAGAGCTGGACCGAGTTGTGGTTCATCGCTTACTGACCCTGAGGACTAATTCACCCTTCGTTCGTCATCAAATGTGAATGCCTCAAAATCATATCCCTCGAAGATCATTGAGCACCTCATTGCCCAGCGCCATGCTAAGGGTACAGGCATTGCCCTTCCCTCGTGGAGGGTACAGAAGAATAGATCCGCTGAGCTTATCGTCTCGTTGGGAAGTTTGGACTAAAGCATATTGCATCCATCCATTATTCAACATCCATTCATCTTTTAGCTCCTACGTCGTGCATGTGGCAACTCCCCTCCTTTAGAACGTGAAACCCCATACTCTCAACACATTTTTACCCAGCAAGGGATTATCGTCTTCTGTAGCCATCTTCGTAGGCTACAACCTAGGGCAATCCCCCCATCACCACCTTACGGAAGGAGGAAAGGGGAACAGAATTCCAGGGGTATGGGCGGGGAGGAATGTGAGGGTTCAGAAGCACAATTAAACTCAAGGAAGCACTGCCCCTTAAAAACGCAGTATTTCCTGGGTGTTTTCTGTGTCTCTATGTCAACAAAATAGAGTTCTTACTAAGAATTAAAATGCTTTAAAAAATAAACTGCGCAACATTTGGCAGGGCCTTGCTCCATTGGCCTGTGTGGGAAACTCGGGAAGGGGCCGTGGGGTAGTGAGAAAATGCAGGTCTCGCCCCAGACCTGACCTGCGACCTTGGATAAGTCAGCTGCTCAAGGACCACTTTCTCAGCTGGTGCGTGGTACCGTCTGCCTCCTCAACTCAGGCAATTGCGAGGCCAGAGGCAAGCCTTTTGTGAGGCAAATAGAGTTCGGGAGGTTTTTCAAGAAATCATTTATTCCAAGTGAGCAAGTTGTAGAAATATTTGGGAGTGCCAAAATCTGGAAGCAGCCAAGAGTGCCGATAGCTCTGCCTGATCCTTGTCCCATATCTGGAGGTGAGGGATGAAATAGGGTTGGGGATAGTGTTTACTTTGGGGCTTCAGGGCCCTCTGCCAAATTTCTCTCTCCTTTGGCTATAACCTCAGGCATTCAACTTCCCTTAGAAGCCTAGGAATCGGAGATAGCGTTCGGCCCAGAATTCTGCCAGACCCTGGCCCGCGCTCCCAACTGTCTGCGAGAAGAGGAACAAGTGTGAGCGTGCCTACAGCTGGGAGCAGGCTGCCATGAGGAGAGCAGTGGGAATGAGCTCTTGCACAAGAGGTCGGTGCCATAAGCACCCGTGAAGGTTGATCAGTGAGATGCTTGGCCCTAAAGCTGTCCTCAGGTACCATCATTCCAGATGGATAAGGAATCTGATTCCTTTTTTTGCTGTCTGGAAGCTTTTAAGCCTCATTCTTCCCCTTTGCTCCACATCTGGGCAGCTGCATTAAAAAAAAAAAAAAAAAAGCTGTGTTCTCTCCTTTGGCGTTGGCAGCAGCTTCCAGGGTGCGCTGGGTACCCTCATCCCAGCCCCCACCCCCAACCACACGGAAGCCCCAAGCTGGTCTCCTTTCCCGGCTCTCTCCAGCCATCTTCCAACCAACTGGAAGGGGGTCTTCCTTGCTTGGTCACAGATGGGCTCAATGGCATGAGTAATAAACCTTTTCACATAGCTGTGGGAAAAAAGACAACTCATTCACTGCTGGAAAGGCACATTTTAGAATCGCCAATACCTGTTAATAGCTTGAATAGTTTAAATAATGTATTGACTGGGTGATTCTACTGAAAAGAAATAGCCTAGAAAGACAGCGTCTAGGCTACAGCGCTGTGGGGTAGGAATCATGTCAGTTTTATTTAGCAGAGTCCACACAGCGCCTAGCCCAGCCCCTGCCGTGCAGTGAGTGCTCCATAAGTATTTTTCAAATGAAAGGAATAGACACACATGTATCTGTATGCTCACTGCGGTTATTTGTAATATTAAAACTGTGTATGACCCAAAATCCGTCAATAGAGGAACTGATCAAGCCTTCACAGCATGAAGAACAATGCAGCCACTGGGGATGAATCTAACCGAAACGGACACCCAAGCTACATCATAGAGGCAGGGTGCACAGCGCAGCGCGTGGAGGGTGGTCCCAGTTTTATTCGAAACATAGGCAGAATGTACACGGGAGAAATGAGGAAAGAACACAGAGCAGTTAGGCTCTCTGCGGATTAGGGCTGTGGGGGATTTTCAGTCGGTAGTCTCTCAAAAAATTTTTCTAACAAAGAACACAAATCACTACGGATGTATTAAAAAATAAAGTTTATTCATGTATGGTTTTTTTCAAGAGTGGTGACAGGAGCTCGAGAGATGGCAGCAGACAAGAACACGGGGGTGAGAGGTTCGCAGGGAGGCTGGAGGTGGCGTCTACCTTGATGGGTCACTAGCCTCCGGAGTCTGGTCCTCAATTGGCAGCCAGAATTCCAAAAGCCTTGCCTTTGAGAAGTGACTCAGGCTAACAAGCCCACGAAAGGAAAACACATAGAGAACACACTAAACTAGTTTGAGCACGAAACTACGACTGATACACAGGGCACATGTGTGTGTGTGTGTGTGTGTGTGTGTGTGACTTTGACCAGCACGTCCCTGTGGCTGACCTACAAAGGGGAACACGCTGTAATTGGGAAGTTTCTTGGTGACGTACAATCGGCTGTAAGAAACTCAGGGGGCCGCATGGGTGTGACTTGCCACTAAGACTAAACAGGAGAGTCCTTGGGCATGACACTCGCATCTCTAGGTAAGTTTGGGGTGATAAAGGCAGACCTCTGGCTCTATGGACTTTCTCTGCTGTGCTACAGGCTGGCCATCTACCTTAAGTGTTTTAGTCTTTCCTCAGAAAAAAAAGAATGATCTATTGATTCAATTTTAGCATACTAAGTCGAGTCCCTCACCAAATTCCACATCCATAAGGTTACACACGTTACCTTAATTGGGGGTTGGGAATTCATCATTTACATAATATTTTAATTGTATTGATAACGCTGTCACAGTTGTCCCAATTTTCCCCTTTGCCGCCCTTTACCCAGCACCCCCACTCCCTCAGGCAATTCCCCCCACCATTGTCCATGTCCACGGGTCATGTGTGTAAGTTATGGGCTATTCCATTTCCTGTACTGCACTTTACATCCCCATGGCCGTTCTGTGACTACCTATTAGTACTTCTTACCCCCTTGCCTCTTCACCCATCACCCACACACCCCCCAACCTGGCAACTATCAAAATGCTCTCCATATCCATTATTCTGGTTCTGTTCTTCTTGTTTCCTTAGCTTACTTCTTAGATTCAATTGTGACAGGTACACATTTATTGCCATTTTATTGTTCATAGTTTTCATCTTCTTTTTCTTAAATAAGTCCTTTACCATTTCATATAATCATGGTTTGGTGATGATGAACTCCTTTAGTTTTTTTCTTTCTGGGAAGCTCTTTATCCACCCTTTGATTTTAAGTGGTACCTTTGCTGGGTACAGCAATTTTGCCCAGAAAAAGTAGATCCCTGCTTTTCATGACTTTGAGTACTTCTTGCCAATCCCTTCTAGCCACAAAGTTTCTTTTGAGAAATCAGCTGACAAGACTTACAGGAACTCCTCTGTAAGTAACTGCTTTTCTCTCGCTGCTTTCAAGATTCTCTTTAATCTTTAACCTTTGGAATTAAAAAAATTGTATTTATATATAAATAAGTATATTTCTAAATAAGTATATTTTGAGAGAGAGAGAAAGGGAAGGAGAAAGAGAAGGAAAGAAACATCAATGTGTGAAAGATATACAGATTGGTTTTCTCTCACATGCCCCCAGCTGCGGACCTGGCCTGCAACTCAGGCATGTGCACTGACTGGGAATTGAACTGGTGACCTTTTGGTTTACAGGCCAGCACTCAAACCACTGAGCCACGCCAGCCAGGGAAAACTTTGGCATTTTAATTAAGACGTCTTCGAGTGGACCACTTTGCATCCATCTTCTTGTGCTTCCTGGACTTGCATGTCTATTTCCTTCACCAAATTAGGGAAGTTTTCTTTCATTATTTTTTCACATAGATTTCCAATTTCTTGCTCTTGCTCTTCTCGTTCTGGCACCCCTACAATGCATATGTTGGAATGCTTGAAGTTGTCCTAGAGGCTGCTTACAATACCCTCATTTTTTTTGGATTCTTTTTTCTTTTTGCTGTTCTGGTTGGTTGTTTTTTCCTTTCCTTATGTTCCAAATCATTGATTTGATTCTTGGCTTCATCCACTCTACTATTGTTTCTCTGTAAATTGTTCATTTCAATTAGTGTATTCTTTGTTTCTGACTGGATCTTGTTTATGTTGTTAAGGTCCTCACTAAGTTCCTCGAGCATCTTTATAACCAGTAATTTGAACTCTGCATCTGATTGCTTATCTCCATTTTTAGTCCTTTTTCTGGAGTTTTGATCGGTTCTTTCATTGGGGCCATGTTTCTTTGTCTCCTAGTTTTGGCAGCCTCCCTGTGTTTGTTCTATGTACCAGGTAGAGCTGCTGTGACTCCCCATCTTGGTAGTGTGGCCTAATGTAGTAGGTGTCCTGTAGAGCCCAGCAGCGTGCCTCTCATATCACCCAAGCTGGGTAGTCGAGGTGCGCCCCACATGTGGGCTGAGTACACCCTCCTCTTGTAGTTGAGCCTCAGTTGCTGTTGGCAGGTCAATAAGAAAAATTTACTCAGGCCAGTCAGCTGCAAGGACTGCCTGTGACCACTGACCACCATCTCTGTCCCCTGTGGAGGATCAGCTGTGTGGGGGCAGGGTGGAGGTGCTCTGACCTAGTCTATAGCTGTCCACTGGGTGTGCAGGTTCTGCAGTTTCCTTATGGTGCAGGCGAAGGTCAGTCCCTGTGTTCTGCCTGGGTCCACCCTGAATGAGCTATAAAGCAGTCTGCAGATGGCTGCTACTTGTGCTGGGCTTGGAGATTCCCAGGTGAAGCCAAACTGTGATCCAAAGCTGGCTGCTGCTAGTGCCAGGGCCTGGGGCCACTTAAGCAAGAGTTTGGGGGGTGGAGGGGAGATTGGGGCCCACAGAGGCAGGCTGCTGCTTGTTTGATAAGATTCAGGAAGTTATGAAGCACGAGCCAAGGCCAGCCATTCATATGAAAATGCCACTGTTAACATTTTGAGTGGGCTTATAAATTGTGTGGGATGGAGCCTCAGGGGATCTCCAGGGCGGGGCAAATAGTGTTAGCTAGGTTGATGGAGTCTCAGATATGGCACCCACCTGCAGGCTCTGGGGGAAGGGTTCAGAAGACTTCCTGTCTGGAAGATAGCTGTTCCCCAGCTCTCACCTGGATGCCGGACACCTCAGTTCCTCCTTGTGTGCTGTCGGTGCCTTTCAAGCTGCTGCCCAAGCTGAGCTCCAGCTCAGGAGTGAGTCTGAGTAGGTCCGTGTGTGGGTTAAGAGGATCTGCTTGGGACTCTAGGAGTTTCCTCCACTGACTCAATCCCCGCTGATTTTTGCAGCCAGAAGGTAAGGGGACTTACCTTACCTGGCATTGGAACCCTGGTTTTTGGGGCCTGGTATGGCGCTGGGAGTCCTTGCTCCCGAGATACACCTCCCAAATTTTTATCCATACACATGGATGTGGAACAGGCTGTTCTGTGTCTCCGCCCTTCCTACTAGTCTGGATGGATGTGGTTTCTTTCCTTCTGTAGTTGTCAACCTTTCATTCAACTTGGTTTCTGATGTGTGAGGATGGTTATTCTACAGTTTAGTTGTAATTTTGATGTGGTTGTGCAAGGAGAGCTGTGTCTGCCCACACCGCATTCTGACCACAAGTTCAATTTTTTGGTTTATTCCTATCTCCCAACTGGTGTGACATTTTACTAAGATTCTCACCCAACTGGTGTGAAATTTTACTAAGATTCACAGAAGGCAATCTTAATCATTTATCTGTTATTTTCAGAACTGTCTTACCATCACATTTATGCACTGCTTAAGGTTTGGAGGAAATAGAGAATTAAAGAAGATGAGAAATCATGAGTAGGTCATAAAGCTTAGGGAAAAGTTCAAGAGTAAAAATTGAAAACAAGATATTAGTAGATACCAAGCGCCTACGTTGGACCACTCACTGTGCTAAACATTTCACATGCATTATTCATGATATACCACACAACTGTGGTAATAGTAACAATCCCATTTTATACCGAAGGAAACTGAGGGGTAGAAAAAATAAGTCACATGCCCTGGGTCAACGCTTAGGAAGTTGAACATGACTAAGAAACAGTCATCGTATTGACTGTTTCTCCTGCAAGCTTAGGAGATCTTGAGAAACTTTCAGAATGAAAGTAAGAAAAATAGAAGGAGCAGTTATAAAGTTTTCTCTCAAGAAATTTGTGAGGAGGAGAAAGATGAGAGAGCACAGGAAAAGGAGCAAGACACTTGGGGGCACTGGGTCTCTTTAAATTTGGAGAGTGGTGGTCACCTAGTGCTTGCCTACTGTGTGTCAGCTACTTGCCAGGCATTTGCAATCTGCGGACAAGAAGGGGGGACTGCCGGGCAACCAAGAAGTCGGGAGCGCAGGGGTTCACAGCACACAGCTGGACAACCAGCCTCGGTCACAGTTTGGGACATTTCTTCTTTTACCTTCTTCAGCTTTTTAAAAATGCCCACTGTCCAAACTGGGAGGTCAATTCTGATGTAAAATATAGAAAATAATTCTCCTCAGAAGTAATGCCAGAAAGTCAAGAATTTTCATAAGAACTTACAGTTTATATATTGAATACTATAGTTGAGGGAGACAAAATGTGGGTTACTAGGTGCTGGTGGAATTAGCCTGGAAAATTAACACCATATAGGAACACTCTTTCTATGGGAAAATGTTCTGGAGTCCGAAACAGCCACCTCACAAACTCCCTTCAGTGTAACCCGGTGTCCTTCTGTAGCGTCCAGCTCTGGGGGAGGCGAGAACAGCACATTATGAGCAGGTGTTGCTGCCACCTGCCCTTCTGACACAAGTCACAGGAGCAAGAACACCCAGGAGCAGGCTGATCTCTCTTCAAAAACAAAAATCCTTTCGAGTTTTGTCTGTAAAACAATCAGTGATTCTGGGACAAGCGACCAGACATTAGTTCCCTTCCCCAGCTCCTTCCCACTTTGTGCCTACGAAGGAGAAGCAAAGAAGACAATCTGAACACAACGGAAAGGATTTAAAAATTATTTACTCTTTACTTTTATTACAATAAATATTTATCAATAATAGAATTAAATGATTTTAAATTAAAACCTACTGCATTACTTTTGGGTTTCACAGCAGCAGAAATAAACATAAATCCAGTTGAGAGGACAAGGCTTCCAGAATCCAGTGGCGAAAAACAGTCGGCTCTTGATTATCTGGGCTAGCGAAGGGGAACAGCAATACCGACAATGCAAGAGTATTGGTAAAATACATGGTTGTATTCTACTTGTACATCGAAGACTTATCTAAGATTTCACCAATTCCAGCCACGGCATTTAAGCAAGGTTGTGATGCCCCACTGCTGCAAGAGCCAGACTTCTCCCCCATCCAACCCAGGAGCAGAGCCTCTTCCCAGAGCTGCCTTCTGGCCGGGAATGGGCCCCCAGCATCTTCAGACCCAGAAGCCCCAACCCTGATGGAGGCAGCCATCTTTCTCAAAAGCTGTCTTACTGGCCCACAGAATCCCTGGTGAAAGGGAAACGGAACATGACTTATTTCAAGGGCCTTTCCCGGGGGCTCAGATGAACTTGAAGTAAGAAAGGCTGTGGCTCCGGATGAGGAAGAGGCTTCGCAGGGTTATGGGCTACGCGCAGGTCACGTCCACGTGGGGACCGTGCAGTGAGGGCGCGCCACTTCGCTGATAATCAAGAGGAGACTGCAGGTACAGACGAACACATCATCCATGTATATGCACAGACAGTAGATGTGTACATATTCAATGTGTACACACACACGCCGCACATGACCAGACAAAATAAATGCTACATTATTCACTCTGAACACAGCAAGTCCTAGACAGACCGATTACTACCAGGTTCAATTCAACTACTTGAAAGGGAAAAATAAGATTTTGTGCTCCTCTTCATCTTCTTCTCTGATATATTCTACTCATAGCAAATATATTCCAGCTGCTGGAGTGGTATTGTTTCTAGGGACCTGAGAAGGGATGGAATTGTCCTTTTATTTCAGAATACAACAGAGAGCAAACTGCAACAGGACCACTCAGTAATTGATTCAGCCATGATTCCTGCCACCTAGTCACAGGGCACGTAACCTTACTCAGAAAAGTATGCAATTCTTTCTCTACAATTGGCTACAAATCTATCACAGTGGATGGGAAGAGAAGGGGAAAGAGGGCCGCAGGGAATTTACACCTCCTTTCCTCAGCAATTATTTCCTCCCTTCCCCTTGACCCAGAGGAAATGCTACCGTTGAAATTTGGAGTTTAATACTAAATTCTGCTTTCTTGGCACATTTCAGAATAAGTAAATAACACCTGCAGCTCGGTCTTTGTCTCCCGAATGGCTGTTCTAATGGAGTAAGCTGTCTAAACAAAATATCCTACAAAAAACATTAATATTGTGGTCAGCTGTGTGTATGTGTGTGTGTGAAGTCTTAATAGTAGTTATTAAACTCCAAGTCTGACACTGAATGATACCAGTATTTTAAACAGATTTATAATGCAGCATTCATACATCCTGCAAAATTGAAAAAGGCTTCTGATTAATAACATCAAGTTCTAACTAAACATTTCCTGGTCAAGAGCTTATTTTTTTAGATAACAAAAAGTACTTGTCAAGAATTCCAGAATATAACCCTGGCTTGTGTGGCTCAGTGGATTGAACGCCAGCTTGTGAACCAAAAGGTTGCTGGGTTCAATTACTGGTCAGGGCACGTGCCTGGGTTGTGGGCAAGGTCCCCAGTTGGGGGCCTGTGAAAGGCAACCGGTCGATGTATTTCTCCTACGTTTCTCTCTCTTTCCCTCTAAAAATAAATAAATATGTATTTTTTAAAGACCAGAATCTAGAATTTATGGAGAACTGAGTATGTTTTAACTAAAAAATTTATTCTAATGGTTACCCATACAAACTGCCCTAGAGAAGACTCCAGCCAAAGAGCCACAAGGCACCCAGAGCAGTGAGCCGCTCGCTCCTTGCGTCTCAGACCTGTGTCTAATTGCAACGTAGCGTTAGCTATGCTGGGGCCACGGTCCGATTCACGCGCTCTTAAACAGCACCGTGCTGCTTCAACCTGGCTTTCTAAGAATGACTCTGTGACAAGCAGGCAAGAAGAGCAGTGTGTGGACAAGCAAACGTCCTGCTGTGTCCGAATGGACTTTCCTAAGGAGACGTGTTCGTCCTGGTGTCTTCTAACATCAGTCCACGTGCCACTTTCTAGTTCTAGGAACCCGGCCACCCGTGAGAGGGCTACAAACGGCACCCCTGCTCTTGCTGTCCTAAATATGAGCTTTTTAAAGGTCTGTCTGCAAAAAGAGCAGGTCCCTGCTTAAAAACAAACAAAAAAAATACAACAAAATCAGCCATTACTATTTCTTGCATATTTGTTTACTAAAAAGCAAAGCATATCACTAGCATGCAAGTTAAAGAGTAGGGTTACATTTATTTTGTGTTGCAGAAACACTGGAAATGAGTTAGCCAGTAAATCTAATCCCCCTGGCTCCACACAAGGAAGAAGTAAACACGTCACCACTTTCTCTGGAAAAGTTAAACAACCATGATTTACAATATGCCTTAAAAGTAGCTGCCTGCCAGTAATATGTCAGTCATTTATACCACTTCAGAGATGGAAAGTAAAATACATAAATCATGTGGGTTTCATAATTAATAAAGGAAGATCAGAATTTACTTAAAGCTTCCTAAAATGCAGAGCATCACACTTTCAAGTTTCACAGTGATTAACTTAACATCATTTTATTGTTAAAACTGTCATTTTAAGTGTACGTGTGAAAGTGCTTCAAATGCAGAGTACTAGTTAAAACTCCTGGAAGGTTCTAGCACTGGCAGCCACAAGGTTATTCGGCCACGAGGTGTTCAGGAAAGGGCATGCTGTCTTACTAAGCAACCTCATCGTAGAACAAAGAGAATTCTAGTGTGACTTCATAAATTTCTTACAGGGAGCTCCGTCAAGTCCAGAGTGGAAGTCAGGATAAAGGCCACCCTGAACACAGGAATCGACACAACCAAAAATATCTGTGTCTGTGTTCTGGTGTATCTGGGGACCCGAAGTCACAAGTTCCAGCCTGTCGGGTTTGCTTTGTTCCCTCTGGCACAGTCCCGGTCCTTGACTAGACAAGACATCTAAGGCAGCCAATCAAGGAGCTCCGCATGCGGTGAAACCGAGGAGCAACACGGCAAGCGGCATCTCTGTCCGGGGCGGCGGCTGGTGGAAATGAAACCCAGGTGAAGTCGGACTGGGAAGAGTTACAAACAGACTTCTGGTGAAAACATGAGGGGACAGTGGGCTTCGACTCTAACACCTTCAGATTACCTTTTTATTCTCCACAGGTTACAGCATCGGGGTCTCCTCTGGAAAGCAAGGTACATTCCAAAAGCTTTATGACCGACCACAAAATAAACTAACTCTTTGAAAATTGAACACTTAAGAAAGTTTGAATTTGAAATGAGTAGAGGAATGATGAGCTCAGTTGTGACCATTTCAAACTGGGCATCACGTCTAAATCATGGGGCCCTGAGGGCATTAGGCCTGAGGCAATCCTCCTCCCGAAGCAGATGCTATACGCTTCTTCCCCTGCGTGTCTGCCCGGTGCCCAGGCCCCGGGTCACGATCAATACTCTCTTGGCATTTAATTTAGAATTTGGGCAACTCTTTCCAACAGCTCTCCATGAAAATAAATGGCATGTTGCTAGTAGTACTATAATATTCTAGACCATAATCACATTTAACTTTTGTTTTAATTGGAATTAGAAGTATGTCAACCATGATATTATTAAATATCAAGGAACACTATTTAGTTTATTTGGAGGTTACTCACTCTATTACCCTTCAGACCAAAACCCATAAACTGTGTTTATTCCTTATTAGTGGAGGAATGGCAATTTAAACAGTAATGATTTTACAATGAGCACTACACTAAGATCATACCATTAAAGGATCATAAAAGGCAGCATTAATATACTCTATCCGGGTAGATTCAGCTTTTTTCTATCCCATGCCCCCTCAAATATAGAGGAATTATTTTCTGACAAGCAAGAAAGGACATTTTTCAGACCCTAACCTGAAAAGAAGCTTCTCTTACAGGTCCAGGAAACTTTGGTCAGCAAAGACACGACGGGAACCTCCGGCCTGGCTAAGGCACTATTCCGAAAGGTACAGAAAATGTGTACGGGTGACCAGCCATCCCCCAAAAGGCAGCTCAGTGTATGCTGGGGGAAAGGCTGAGGTGTGAGCTCACCCCAAAATACCATGCATAAGCCTGAAGTAGCTTTTATACTTTGGAAATGTTATGATAATTGGCATGACATGAATGAACAGCGATCTGTAATCAAGTCCTGCCTCAGGCACCCCATCACTACAGAACAAAGGGGCGCCTCCAAGATGCACTTCGAGACGGCAAACTAGACCAAGACCAAGTCAGTGGCGCGCTACCCACGCACAAGGCCACGGTGCGAAACAGTCAGTCGCCCAGTTCCACGCCCATCTGGTTGACCGCCACCTTCCTTCATCTGAGGGTGTCAACAGAACTATGACATAATTCTTTACCACTACGGGGAAGGAAGTTGTAAAGTGTAGCCACAAAACAATTTTCAAATAAACCTGATGCAACAGAAAGAGAGCGGAAACACACTTCCAAGGTAAAAGCCCCAAAATTGCAGGACATGACCTTTTGCTAGAAGAAGTATTTTCTTGGTATACTACTAAAGGGAAGGAAGCCCATGGTCCAAATGAGTCATTTCATAAATATTTAGCAGTTCCTTTCTTCTATCATGCAGATTAATTTCATTCTTTTGTACAAGGTCAACAGAACAGTAAAATGATTAGCTTGCAAACCCTAAGAACAGCTCTGCTCCCAGATCAAATGAGCACCTTGTGCAGTTCAGTTTCACGAACGACAAGGAACAAGGCGACAAACGACCGCGCCCCCTTCCCTGAGCCCAGCAGCTCTCCAGCCTCTGCGATGGCACCTCCACCACACGCGCGGAATCGCAGCCCACGTGCCCCGGCATCAGTTTCGCACCTGTTTTCAGTGATCGTTTGTGTCTCAGAGAAGGTCGCTGAATAGACCTCAACCTTTACGAACATTTTTTAAAATGAGTACAGAACCGTGAGTTAGCTCCTTGACTCATCCCTACAAACCTAGATGACAATTATTAGATTTACATATTTAAAAATTGAAATATCAATTACATAGTTATGTTTACAAAGCAGCAGAAAGAAATTCAATGAAGGAATACACTAGAATTAAATTTTGAAATGGTCATTCACAGATAAATAATGGTTATGAATTTAATTACAGAGCCACACAGCGGTGCCTATTTCATCCAAGTGCGATCCATCCAAAACGAGGGTTTAAGACACACTCTTCATTCAAGCACAAACTCCATTCAGTGAAAAAATTTTAAAAGTAAGTTTCACCACCACCAACGTAAACGGAGACAAAGTCAAAAAGCAACAGAAGAAAATATCTACATTCATGAACAGGTGTGATCTTTAAAACAAGCACATTAAAATCAAAGGGATTTTAATGTCTGTCAGTAAACCTCAAAAACTGCTCCAAGTTATAGTAAAGAGACTGAGGACTCAGTAAGGCATTCATATAAAAATTTTCTTCAAGTGGGGAGGTGGGCAAGTTGGAGAAGAAAGAATTTCTCTCTAGTTCTTTATCCTGAATGAAAAATTTAAAAACCACAGCACTCTCTCCTTCACAAAAAATAGACAGAGAGAGAGAGAGAGCAAGGAAGGAAGGACGGACGAACTCAATCAGAAAACTAATTTTGCAGTGAGGTTCACGGTAGTAATTTCATAATGAGGTTCGTGAGATTCATACTCCAAAGTAAAGTTCTCTAGGAAGAAAGCGTATCTGTGTTCCTCACGAGTAACTACCGTAAGACTCACGCAGTCACAGACGTTCATTTAATCATAGTTTACAGGCACCAAATCTCAGCAACGTGCATCTGAGGGGGCGTGGGGGTGGAATGCCACGTTTAAACAGTGGACCATGCCAATGGGTGAGCTGTAATTACAATCCATTCTCTATTGAGTCTCAATAGGATGTTTCTTTAAAAGAAAACCAAACCATTTACCAAGTTCAGTTCCACAACTAAGACAGCCAGAACACTAGAGAATCTGTTAGCACATGAGGACAAAGGCATTTCCATGGGAAAGAGGAACCAGTATTTGGCAAACCTGTATATTGTTCTGGAATCTTTTGGCATCTCTTGCTGAAGGTGACCTGCTCTTACCTTTTCCCTACATTAGATGTGGGCTACGATGGCTTCCATAGTGAGCAACCGACTACAACTACTAAGTATCCAACATGAAAACATACTGTGGTTTTCTGAATGTTATCTGTCAGTGCTCTAAACCAATTTGGGGGCTTTGAAAACAATAAAAATAGAGCATCTTTAACTCTGTATGAACCAAAACATTATGGATTCATGAAGCTAAAATCACTAGAAATATTTTGCTGGTCTAATGTACAATATGCTTAACGGAAACATCACATGGTTTTATAAAAAAATAAAACAAGCCGGGAGTTCGTAGGCCCAAAACTCCACGTTTCAGACGATGCACATCGTTCCTGCTGTACAAGTACCACACACAGAGTTCCCATGTCCGTCAGGCAGATCAGTGTAGTTCAAAGGTGATGGGTGAAATATTTACAAGCATCTTATTTACAGTACTTCTCTCTGTAGGTTACAGGCCAATATTCTTTTCTTCCATTCCTAGTCAGTCTGAGTTTGGTTTCCTCAATGAGAAGGGGTAAATCTGAAAATGGTCGCTCAGCTGCTTTACCTACAGAAAACCAGAACAGGAGGCAGTGACAAATACGTATCTAATTAATTTTCAAAAGCACAGAGAATTAACCCTCCGGAGACAACAATGTACTGACACAGCAAAACTCGTCATAAATAATGAAGGTTTTTCTGGGCTGGGAAAGGTAAAGAGCTGGGCGCTCAGTGAGCGGGCCGGCACTGCCCTGGGAGTTGGGGCCCAAACCTGGGCCTGCCTGGCTCCGCTGTCCTAGTCCGTCCAGACCCCTCCAGCCCACACGGGTTCACGTCAGATCTACTGACGAATTACAGGGTTAGCTGACTTAGACTATCTAGTAGGTCAAATATTTACACACATAGACTCAATATTCGGCTTTTTATAACACTTCTAGGTGATCATTCCTGAACCCAACGAAACAGTTTAAAACTAGATGTGTCCCTTTTCAGAGGTCTGAGCCATGTTGGTCGGGGTATCACTAATGGGTATGCAAGAGCGAGTGAAGGTTCCGTGTGACTCAGCAAGTTTTACCTTCGGTCAGAAGCTGCAGAAGTAAGACAGCAAAAAGGCAGACGAAAAGAAACGCTCCTAGAATCTCTTTCCGTTAGCTTGTGTTTATTTTCCGGATTTTTAACAAAGAAATGTGGTACCTTGGTAATGTAAAGGAAAATGTGCTTTGGTTTGGTTTGGTTTCTGTATGATTTTCAAGGCACTGGCGAGTGCGCTCCACTCCATACACACAGCGGATGAAACATCAGGATAAAGGCCTACGGCTGTTACTCTAAAGTGTATGATGTTACATTGGCGCAAATAAAAACATAAACAATCGTGTCTTCCTGTCATAATTCATAGACTTATACCATCATTTTTTTCCATAACAATTTCATGCAGTTTGTCCCCCAGATGTGGACCACTTTGGGGAGAAACAAAAGGACGCCTACGTTTAGCGACATGTGCAAAGTATGAAGTTGTTACCTAGCATGACAGGTGCCCCTGGTTTGTAAATATGAACGACAATATAAAACTGTTTCTCAAACTGATTCACAGCAAGGTTCCTTTTAAAACAAGCAAACCAAATAGAAGTATTTAAGAGACATAAAAATGTAAACAGCCTTCTCCATAACCCCACTGCTATGAAATTATTATCTGAAAATAAAGCAAAGGAAAGAAAAAATATTCTTCCAGATTTGTCACTCCAACACTATTTATAACAAGGAAAATTTGGAAACAAACCTAAAGGATTAGAATAACTGGATCATGATTAAGTAAACTGGGATATTATTAAGTAATCGCCGTGATAGAATATGCTATACCATTCAAAAACCATGAGACCAGACTAAAATATGTGAGATAATTAGAAAAGGATGTTCACATGTGATAAAAAAGAAAATGAACTGCACGGTTATGATTTTCACTTTATTACATCTATCTTAGTTCATTTGTCCTGAAACTAGTCTCTTATTTCAGAAGACAATATTAAGGTCTGCCTAATACTTCTTAAACCCTTTCTCTTCTATATATCCCCTTATGTATTACTTCTCCCGATGAGAACTCAGGAATGAAATGGATGAAGTAAAACCTCAAATAATGCAAAAGCTTCCCTTTAGTCTGAAGTCCTAACCTCCCTTACCATGCCACTTACAGAATTGGGCAGAGAGAGGGAGGAAGGCAGTGCTAGCAAACCGATTTCAGTTTCTTTCCAAATTATGTTAGCAAGCAACAAAAATGCCCGTAAAGCTAAAGAAGCACACGTAGAAATAATAATAAAATGGGATCATCTAGTCCTATATTATTAAAAGCACAAAAGAGTTTACCATTCTCTTCACCAAGAAAATGATTTACATTTCTACCTACTTAAAAACAAGAACTAATTCCTTATAATTATCTAGTTTTTAAATTAGTTGTAGTTACTAAACATATTTATTAGAGAAACAATCTTCAAAATTACACACCTGAATGTTACCCAATATTTAGAGAATATACTAAAATCCTTCCAGCTACTATAAGCGAGCTTCCTTTTGAAATTTCCCTCACCTTCTTTCCATTATTTATAAGAACTAACTAAATGAAACCAAACTTCTTCTCAAATGGAACCAGTTCTGGTCTACTCACCACTCGTACTCCATAGTGGATGTGGGCCACAGTGCAAAGAGCCGTGAGGACATACAGAAGAACGCTCTCCGTGTACGCAGACACGCCTAGGTTTACCGCCATGACAACCAGGAGGAGGGGCGCCAGCAACCAACTCAAAGTTGGGCACCTCGTGCTGCTCATTTGACAAACAATCAGCTGACACTTGAAATTAGAAAAAAATAAGAGGGCGGGGGATTTAATCAGCAAACCACTTTCAATACTTGTCACTCCAACACATTTGTTATGTTAAGTTCAGTCACCTCAACTGCTCGGGGGCCAACGGGACCTCTGCCTCCACCTCCAAACCTGTGGCCCCTGGAACCATGAGTGTGCCGGAAGAGTCTGTTAGATAATTTAGCAAGGATGCTGCAGAAGGCATTCTTCCACTGGGCAACAGTGTGGGTAACAGAAATTTTAAGATTCTCTGTTACCTAAAAGAAAAATTTTTTTTCAAAACCTCAACACAACTAAATTTCTTCATGGAGATGAGATGTTACCTCCAACTCAGCCGAATTACCAATGAACACCTCAGTGCCTCTTTGGCTCCCTTTATTCTCAACACCTCACTCAAACGTGCTTCATGCTTTTGTAATTACTTTTTATACATGGAAACAGAAGTTCAGTGGTTAAGTAAGAAAATAAAAAACTTATTAAGAATCTGGTCTCAGCACAGGCTTCCTGGCTGTCAAAACTATCACGGTCTTTTCTCAACTCCTACTTTTAAAAAACATGTTGTATTTATTGCATAGTTTATAATTCCATGTTCTTAATTGAAAGTTCAGTTGATTAAAAAAATGTGTGGGATGAATGTACATGATGTGTTTTCTCTCTTGCAAAAACCCCTTTCACGCTCCCTGAACTAATCGTGTCTGCAGCCATTTCAATTACACTGGTAATATTTACAGTCTTAAAGGAATCTATAAATTATCCCTTGGATTCTTCAGCAGGCAACCAAAACAAAAAATCTCAAGTATGCCACGGTTCTAAAATACTACTGCTGTCGCTAAATCCTACTGGTTTCTAAGGGAAAAATAAAATGATTTCAGCATGTTCTGTCTTGGAGGTTATTATCTTTTTTCAAATTCTGAATTAAAGTATCTTTAATTTAAAACTTGGTTTTTCTACTACTGTATAAGGTTTCTCACACTATCGAACTCCATCTTATGTTCCCTGTATATATCAGGGCTTCAAAACCAGTCTTACTGTGCTGTTGGCAAAGGCTGTCCCGACCATGAAGTAGAACAGCCTGGGGTGTGTCTCTAAAACATCGGAAGGCGACTGCAGGATCCACGCCGTAGACAAGATGAACAGCAAACATGGAGAGAAGATGGGAACCATCGCTTCGTAGACCGAACTGTGTTTCAAGGTGTTATTTCTATAGCTTCTGAAAAACAAGACCGAGTAATACAAAAGAACATGATTACATATAAAACTTATATCTGCATTTCATAGTTTTCAAAGTACTTTTTCAAAAATTGTTATTCTATTCCAGTCATCCCAATTTTCCCCTCAAAGTACTTTCATACGTATTCTCTTATGTTATAATCACCACAGTCCTGTGGCATAGGCAAGAATCTGTTTAGGTGAGGATGTGAGAATTTAAATTTACATAACTTGCTACCCAGTGGCAGGGCCAGGACCACAACTGAAGTCCTCTGGCCCAGCCCATTTTTACCCCTGGGGTGTAATAAAACGTGGTCTTTGTTCCATGATGCAGTTTTCAGCTGGCGTGCCGCAAGAATTTGAAAAACAAGCAATACCTGACTACTTAGTCAGGCTTAGTCAAGAGCACTGTCCTCTTTCCCTTAGATTGTCTAAAGAAAAAATGATAACCGAACACCTATATAATTGTTTTAACCAATGTCGCATTGATTAAATTTATATTAATTTGAAGTTTTAAATTCAATTAAAAAGTTAAAAAAAAAACCCAGCCAACACAACAGTAGACATCCAATGTGAATGAATCAAAATTATATCTATTTTTCTGTCAGACCAGCAAAACTAAATATATATATATGTGTGTGTGTGCTGCTGAATTTTAGTAATTAGTTTACGTGTACCCTGAGATGAAAAAGGTTGAAAACTGCTGTTCTGTAAGATTATATTCTAATAGGGAAAAGAAAATGAATACAAAGCAATACCAGAAGAGGACCTCCCGATGTTGCTACAGTACAAGTGACACAGAACTTAGGGTGAGAACTAGTTCCCACGGAAGACTCTGCAATGAGACTGCGGAGAGCGCCCCAGTGTCTCCGAGCACGTCTGCCCATCTGAACAGAGCCCCAGGTTCTAGTTCTGGTTCCGCCACTGGTTGCATGCCCTTGGCCAAGGCATTGCCCAGTCAGGACCTCATCTTAAGATAAGCACGAAATGACTGAAATAGTCTCTGGGGCCTTCAAGCTTTAAATTTTAGGACTTCTCTGAATGTTTGCTAGTTGTAATAAACAAAGAAGATTCACAGAGTGTGGCTTGACATGGAGTGGATTCTGCAAGACAGATCTGAGAGCTGAAGGATTAAACAGGAAGTACAGGAAAGTTTTTCAAGTAGAGGAAGCAGTAGAAGCAAAAACTGAGGGAAGAGCCCTGGCTGGTGTGGCTCAGTAGATTGAGTGCCAGTATGCGAAAGACAGGGTCGCTGGCTCAATTCCCAGTCGGGGCACATGCCTGGATTGCGGGCCAGGTTCCCAGTAGGGGGCACTCAAGAGGCAACCACACACTGATGTTTCTTTCCCTCTCCTTCTTCCCTTCCCCTCTCTCTAAAAATAAATAAATAAAATCTTTAAATTAAAAAAAATTTTTTTTAAACACCAAGGAAAGAAAAAGCAGAATATATTTAGGTCACAAAAAAAAATTCAGTGTGGCTGCACAAAGGTGGGGAAATACATAGATCAGAAAAATGAAATTCTACCCAGGCAACTTTGCTTCCCAAGCCCCACCCTCCCCCACAGGCAGGAATTACAATACAGCGCGGTTTGGGAAGAGTTAGCATAGGTCTAGGAATTGGTCCTAAACTACATAAATTCAGCTTTTTTTAAATGATCATACTAAATACACTTAGAGATAATCAATTTATAAAACAATGCAAATGTACCGATACTCAACAGGAACATACTTCCTGTGGTCAGATTCACTCGCAAAAAAAACGACAAACTGGAAGCCTGCTGGGTGAGCCCAAAACGGTAACACGAGAAGAAGAACAAGCAGCTGCTGTGCCGAAGTGCCCGCAGGAGCCACCAGACACCCTCCATGACCCTAACCTCACTCTACACTCAAAATTCGGGTTCAGGACCTTTTCAATGTGTCCGCCGAGATTCCAAAGAAAAAAAGACCCTAAAACGCATCTAAATTACAATTTCTAAAGATTTCCTTATTTCCAACCCAATTAAAAATTAAAATACACAACAGTGTGGTGACTGCTGGGCTGGAGGTGGGTGTAAGGGAACTAAATGGTAAACAATGAAAATTAAATTAAAGAAATAAAATACTTACTTGTAGAAGTTGAATAAACTCATTGGAAGAGTCACAAATAATGCACAACCTAAAAGGAAAAATGTTTAAATCATCATGATTATTATTCGAGTGACTTTTATAATAATCAAATATACACAAAATATGTACTAATTTTAGACATAATGATTTTCAGGTTCTAGTTTAACTTCTGTAATAAAATCAAACACCTTTCCGAACAACAGTCACAACGGGAAGAGTGGCAGGCGGTACAGCTGGCAGATTCAGAGCAGACTTCCAGGAGCTGCACCGGACCTCAGGCTCAGCTGTGCCACCAACTGTGTCACATGACTCCAGGTCAGTTAATCTGCCTCAGTTCCCTCCTTTATAAAATACAGATAAAAGCAGCACTGACCCCACAGAGTTTTGAGAATTAAATGAATTATTCCATGGAAAGGCACCTTGAACAGTACCTACTATATATATATAGTATATATAGTAGGTACTGTTCATTGAACTATATATATATAGTTCAATAAAGGTGAGCTCCTGGAAGAGGGGTGGCTAGGGGATCCTGCTCCTTCCCATCTATTTTTACCTCCCTGGCATCCTCAACTTCTTCCCCGCCCCTCCCCACCCCACACACACCAATTCTTTCCTCTCAAACCTAAAAACAAGAATGGCCTTCCCAAGAAACCCTACCTTCATTGCTTGTGCCCCATCTACTATCTCCCATCACTCACCAAAATTTAATCTTTGTCGCCTTAATTCCTCAGCACTCAAAAGCTCATTCTGCCTCCCAATCTGCAGCAATTTCATTCTTAAAATTTACCAAGCTCTCCTAATGATGAAATTCAATATTCTTTCTTCTTTCTTGACTTCTTGATAAGATGACTCCATTAACTATCCACTTTGCAATTCTTTCCTCCCTTTGCCTTTGTGATTCCATTCTGCCAATGTCCCTGCTAACCATCGAATCATTACATCTGGTCTCTTGGTGGGAACTCTGCCTCCTGCACATTCGTAACTGGCTGTTCTGCTGGCTCCTGCAACCTCGTTAGGTACTCTTGGCCAAATCAGACAATACTTAATTGTCTGAGCTTCAGACTCCTCAGCTGTATGACTATAGGTTAAATGATTTTCTAGTATTCCTTGCATCTTTAAAATTATGATTCTATAATCTGTTGAGGTATAAATTCACATTCTTTATTTTAAACTCCAAATCAGTGCATGTGGCACTTCCCAGACACCCGCTGGACATCTTGATGTCACTCAACAGCCCCAGATTGTCCATTCCAGACTCCCAGTAACTATGCAGGGCTCGGGTGGGGAGGGGTGTCCATGCAGCTATGGTTGTACAGCTCAAAGACAGAAAAGCGTCCCTTCGAAACAATTCCTAAGACATGCTGCAAAAACAGATGAAATGACTGGAATCCACAACAGAAAAGTCTTATTCCTATTTCTAAGTCCAACTGGAACAAAGTTCCCCAAGTTAGAAGATTTTAGAAAGAAACAAAGGAGAAGACACGCTGGTCCTCAAAGTCCTCAGAAATTTCTACAGTTTAATCCATGAAAGGGAGTCAAGGCTAAGTGAATTAACACAGAGTTGCTTGTGGCTCTGAGGTGCTGGAAACAGACTGAGAGAAACTGGCAAAATATTTGCTACCAAGAACATTCAGTAGCGTACAACATCTTCAAATAGCTGCATCTTAAGTGCAGTGAGCATGTAGAAAAGCCTGGGCTCTAGACAGGCTGCCGAAGAAAAAGAATGCATCTAATAGTTCTTTTCTAACAAGCACTTAATGTGTATTCTATGAACCCTTAATTATTAACTACTTCTCCATTAAACTCTACCTGACAGTGACAGAACCCGCACATGTACAGACCTGCATGGGAAGGCCCAGACTTCATAATATAGCAAACTTAATAGCTACAGAAAAATTAGAGTAGAATTCCTAAGAAAGAACTGAATAAAATGAGATCTGCTGCAAGGAAAACATGGTCACATAACATATTTTGGTTTTTCATATTTCCAGGCTTATTAGTAAACGGGAACTTCAATTAGCACCAAGACAAAAGTACCTTAAGGAAAGTGAAAAAGACAAAACAAACAAGGGGGAAGAATAATATACATCAAGAGAAAAGATCTAAATACCTAATATATGAAGAGCTTCTAAAAATAAAGAAAATGTTTAATAATCCTATAGCAAAAATTGACTAGATATATAAAAAGTATACAGGAAAAAAGGATACCAATGGCTCTTACACAAGCAAAGTTCATCCGCAAAATAAGAGAAATACAAATTAAAACTATAGATATACCAGTTCTTACCTATCAGATTAGCAAAAATCCAAAAGTTTGACAATATACTATGCTGATAAAACTGTAAATAAATAAGCACTTTCATACACAGTTGGTGAGAATTTATAAGAAATCTGTCCTTTACTAGCAATTCTACTTCTAGGGATCTCTCCTAAAATACCCTAATAAAAATATAAAAAGACATACACATGTGCAAGACTATTCACTGCAGTAATTTGGGTAACAGCCAAAGACTGGAAATAACTCAAACGCCGGCCAGTAGAAGGCTGGTTGAATGAGCTATAATACAGCCCCACAGTGAGGCACCAGGCAGCTGCAAGTGCAGTAAAAAGTGTACAGTATGCTACCATTTACCTATAAAAAGGGGTGATAAAGCCACATGCGCGCGCGCGCACACATTCATTTATATTAAGAAACGATGTAAAGATAAACCAAAAACTCAAAACTAAGAGTGGTTAACGAAGCCCTGGCTGGTGGCTCGTCTGGCTGGCACGCCCCCCCCCCCCCACACACACCAAGACTGGCTCACTCGGAGGGCGGAGAGGGTTACAGCACTGACTGCAGCTAAATTTTCATGTATAGATTTGACTTCGTAATCACGTGAATGTTTTATATAAATACAAAGAAAAAGTAAATTTTAAAAGCAAAACTAATCCCTAAAATTCAAAAGTAAAATGAAACGAACCAAAACATATATATCCAGTTGGTGGCAGAGCCACAGAGTGGTAACTTTAAAGTATAGTAACCTCACTGGGTGTCTCTAGTAGAATAAACCATAAGGATAAATGGAACCTCAAAAAACCAAAATCTTAGCCCTGGCTGGGGTGTGGCTCAGTGGACTGAGTGCCAGCCTGTGAACCAAAGGGTCGCTGGTTCGATTCCCAGTCCTGGTACAAGCCTGGGTTGCAGGCCAGGTCCTCAGGAGGAGACATATGAGAGGCAACCACACATTGATATTTCTCTCCTCCTTCTCCCTCCCTTCCCCTCTCTAAAAATAAATAAATAAAGCCTTAAAAAAAAAAACAACCAAAATCTTGAATAATTTTCAGTAATTATATTGTTGCTGATTTTGGTACTGTATTCTGAGACTGTTGTGGGTATTTTGTAAATATTTTGTGTCACTGAAAACAAAGACTTTTGTCACCGTTTAAAGGATACCAAGATAAAATCAATGAAGTTAAAAATCTGTACTGTCAAATCTGATTTGCAATTATCAGTATGAATTTATAAGATATTTTATTAAAAACAAACCTATTGCCCTGCCTATCCACTGAATTAATGGATTCCTAAGCAACAATCATCAATGTCTGTTAATACTACTGTAGTAGTATTCAGCTGATGCAGAACTTTGTAATAGATGGGAATAGACATAAATACCTCAACCCTCTCTCTGATTACTATTCACATCAAAATAAAGAGAAACAACTAGATATTGTGTCCTCCTAAAAGTATTATTACCTAATAAGGATTGTTGCCAAAACAGCAACAAAATTAAACGTTTATCTAACCAAGTCTGTGGATCTGTTAGTTTATAGGGAAAAAAAGAGGGAGAGAAACATGTTAAATGACACAATGAAAATGTAATTAGCAAAATGCAAAGAAATTTTTTAAGTAGTCAATAAAAACTTATTCTGAAGTGGACCCAGATGCTGAATTTGGCAAACATACTTTAAAGTAGCTACATTAAATACGTTCACAGAACTAAAGGAAAATATAGTGATAATGAAAGAACAGATAGGAAATTTCAACAGAGACATGGAGTATAAAAAGAGCCAAATGGAGCCCTGATCAGTGTGGCTCAGCTGGTTGGAGCGTCATCCTATAACCAAGTTTCAGGTTCAATTCCTGGTCAGGGCACATGCCGAGGTTGTGAGTTTGATCCCTGGTCCGGGTGCCAACACCCAGACATAGCATGTATGAGAGACACCAATCAACACTTCTCCCTAGCACTGATGTTTCCGTTGCTTCCTTCCTCTGTCTCTAAAAGCAATGAAAAAAAATGTCCTTGAGTAAGGATTAAAATAATAAACAAATAAATAAATAAATAAATAAGTAATTTAAAAGAACCAAATGGAAAATCTAGAACTGAATAGTATGATAACTTAAATGATAAATTCCATGCAAGATTCACCAGATAGCCTTAAGAGGCAATAGGAGATAGTAAAAGCAAAAAAGGGGTGAACTAAAAGATAGATGAATAGAAATCACATAGTAAAAAAAAAAAAGAGAGAGAGAAGACTAAAAAAACATTAATAAAGCCCCATAAAATTACCTGCAGGATATCATCAAGAGAAGCAGTCTAATATACATGTAAATGGAGTCCCAGAGGAGAAAAGAAAGACACAATAAAAATCTGAAGAAATCAACTGTGGTTAAAAACTTCCTACACTTAGTCAAAAATATTAACTTACAGATCCAACAAGCTCAACAAACACCAAGAAGAACAACACAAAGAAAACCACACCTATGTACATCATAGCCAAACTTTTAAAAGCCGAAGATAGAAAATCTTGAAAGCAATGAGAAAAGCACTGTATCACATACAGGTGACAATGATGTACAAGCCGGCTCAGAAAATGGGGATGCCGCAAGACATTAGAACGACATATTCAAAGTGGCGAAAGAAAAACTAAGACCAAATCAAAACACTTTCACATAAACAAAAACAGAGAATACAATGCTATCAGACCTGCTCTGTAAGAAATGTTAAAGAAAGTACTTCAGACCTCTGAGAGAGAACACCGTATTTTAAGTCAGATATACAAAAAGGAATGAAGTGCGGCAGAAATAGCAATTATGTGGGTACACAGGAAAGACTGCATATCATAAACTAACCTGAGGGTTATGGGGGAGCAGTGCATTTGAAATAAGATTGGCGCTAGTATTGAAAACTGTTAGAGGTGGGTGATGGCACATAGAGATTTATTATATAAAAGTAGCAACAGAATATAGGTGTTTAAATATTCTCATAATCAAAAGAGGGGGAAAAACGAGAGTGGGCATCTGATCTTCATCTTGGTGGCCTGCCTGTTGCACCCAAAGAAGGTACTGCTCCTAATGGCAAACAGGGGCCACCCCACCCCTACCAACCTTTTAGCACCCCTTGCCTCACTGGACACGCTAGCCCAGCCCAGCCACCCCAGTGCCAGCACTACCAATTTTATCAGCAGAAACTAAGCAGCTTGGGCCCTAAGGCCCTTCTGTCTATTTGTGTCTACTCAAATCTAGTGCTGGAAAAGCTAGTTTACTTATTCGTAGAGAAATATGTGGGCTTTTGTTTTATTTTTGAGGGGGGAATTCAGATAAACTTATAAATGACAAAGAACATTCACGTGCCCAATAAAGTACCCACTTAACATTCACAAATACATCTCCTGTATCGCAGAATTCCACCTTATCTTTAAAATTTAACATTTAAATGTAGAATGCAGGAAACCTGCTATAGGACAGGCTGCCTAAAATCCAAAGATTCACTACGTGGTGGGAAATGGGAAACAGCCAGCCTTTTCAAGGTAAAAACCACAGTTTACATAGGCACCAGAAAGTGAACATTTGGTACATTACAGCAGCAGTTCCTAAAATCTCTGTGACCCAGAGCCACACGACAGCCAGTGCCTAAGGCACCACTTTCTCAGCAGCTTCTAAGCCTTACCTAATTCCCATTTCAACAGAAACAGCCGGGCTTATTTCTTAGCTAAGGGAGTAGAGCAATGGCAACAAGTCTGCTTTTTCACTTCTACACAGCTCTTTAGTGCCACTCCTGATGCTGCCAGATAATCCAGAGTCCTCCTCCTCTTTGCCTCTTTCCACGGAAAACCCTCCCCCCAACTCAATCATCCCATGGACACCCCCTTCGGCTCAATTAAAAGGGAAACATCGCCATGATGAAAACCTTTCCCTAGGTTCAGTGGCATAAGAAGGAGACACCTAGAGGCTCAATTTTTCAGTGGGTGTATTACAAAGTAATCTTCATTCTGTTTTCTACAAATACTCTTTGACTTTCACACAAGTAGAAAATCTGTACCAACGTGATCTACAGGTGGATCCTTCAATACAATCTAGATTACTCTGAATAATTTACAAGGTTTGTATGACCTATTTTGATATTTTCTTCCCACTGAAAATAGCTTAATGCTGAACAACAGCAAAACACAAAGAAACCTTAGTTTCCTTCATGATTCGGTTGAAATCCTACAGGACTGTAGGGCTGTCCTGCTTGCTGTAGGGTGTTGGCAAGGGAGAAGGGTACCACTGCTTGTTATAATCAAACACTGGCTTTGATAACAAAGTGATGTTAAAATAGGCTTCAACATGGAGCTTCTTACCAATAATCATTGTAGTGAATAGGTCTCTATATAAGAAATTAAACAGGAAAGGTTCATACCAGGCCTCAACTCCCACAATCGCAGTCACTATGTAGACAAAAGAAACAGTCTGGAAGGAAAATGCAGACAAAAGCAGACAAAGGCGTTAACAGCTGGAGAGACCAGGGAGTCGATAATGCTTTATGCAGCATTAAGTCTAGTCATACAGTTTTAGTAAAAGCAAGAAGTATGCTTAAATTTGATATTGTGGCAAGTCTTCTTGCCTTTAAAAAAAATTTTTTTTCAGCCAACAATGCCATAAAATAACTAACTTCTAGACAATGAAAGCAACTGGCCATCATTTGAAACACTTTAAGGCACCTCACCTCCTAAGTGGGGTGAGTCAGACACAAGATGACCCAATTTGCCCACCCAATCGCTTTCCTCATCAAAAACATTCCAACTTCCGATTGGTTACTGGAGCCTTAGGTGCAAATGGGCAAAATGGCAACACAAAAAGCGGTTTCCAAAGGCAGGGAGAGTTAACAGCAAGCCTATTAAGTAAGAGAAAACAATCTCACCACTCACTGAAAAGTTGGGGACAAGGACAAAAAGCCAACAATTATGTGCATATCTTTCTTTTACAAAATCAACAGTTAAAATGAAAGTCTATTAACATTAAGAAACCATTCATTTTGGGGTGTAATAATGGCATTGTGTTTATGCCTTTTAAAAAGAGCTCTTATCATTAACAGATATAGAGTAAAATATTTATGACATAATTTTAGGAATTTCCTTTAAAATAACTGGGCAGGGAGGGAGAGGGGAGAAAGGGTACACATGAAACTAGACTGGCCATGCACTGGTAACTGCTGAAGCTAAGTATCAGGTACACAAGGGTTCACTATACTATCCTCTCTACTTTTGTGCATGTTTAAAATTGTCCATAAGTAAGTAAAAATAATATTTCAATATAAGATTATTTTTCTTAAAGCACACATCAGTTCTAATAAAAAAACGTAAGGGCAATAGAGAAAAAAAATGACAAAAAACCTTCCCCCAAATTCATGCAATGTTGACAATTTAAGTTACAACACATACTTACCACCTGGCTAATGTCATATCCCCACGGCAGGAAGAGAACCCCTGTGTTATACTTTTCCCAGTGGGACAGGATAAAAGAGAACAAAACAACCCATAGCAGCAGATAAAGAACAAAAACACTGACACCAGATGATCCTCGTCCAAAGATGGAATACACAGTCACAACAAAGTAAACACATGACCAACTATCCAGGCCATGGTCAAAAAGCTCCCCTAAGGGGGTGCTGGAATTGGTTCTGCGGGCTTGCTTTCCATCCACACCATCTGCAAGAAAAATACAGTACCAAAGGTCAAATCTGCACCAGTATGCAAAAGGCTTCTTCAATAAACTGGAAAAAACAAACCAAAACAAATCAGCATATCACAGGAATGTTAATTAAAGTATATCTATCAGCCAGTACAATAAAAATCTAACCTTTAATTCCTAATATTTCAGAAATAAAATCAGTAATTTCTCTAAATTTAATCTAAAAAAAATTAAAATGTTACTTTACACTGAATGGTGTCAATTTTAGATCTAAGGAAGCAGCCTTTGAGTTGGACTCTGAATTTCTCCAAATTGGCCTAACAACTGAATCATTCTACAAGCCACACAGTCTCAAGCCTCCAGAGAACATTCACTAGTTATTCATTACATTTTATCTAAGCACTTCTTGCTTTAAGATCCAAAACCACTCTGAACTTCAGCTGTAACACCTATCCCATCTTGTTTGATATTGCAGCTCTACCACCTCCACAATTTTAAGTGCTTCCGGAAAAAGTTTTATACATAGTAAATAAGTTTCAGTAAATGTAAGAATTTGTTGAATCCATGCAATGCACTTTTCTCAATTTTGTAAAGATTACAAGAATGTTAGAATAAACTAATTTTGTGCCCTCAGAGTGTTTACAACTGATAAGAGAGAAAAAACACGGTAATTAAAGACAGCACATCACAAGCCACAGAGGAGTACAGAAAAGGGACAGGTTCTCTTCAGCCTAGGATAATCTAGAATGGCTTTGAAGACAAGATGAAATCGGAGTGGGGACATACAGCTTGAGTTGGATTTCAGTGGAGGAGAGATAAAGGAGTATGTCATTTCAAGAGGAGGGAGTGCTATCAGCAAAAACACTGAGATGGAAAAGCACGTGCCTGTTCAAAGCCAAGTAGTTTAGTTTGACGAGAAACTAGCATGTGCAGAGGGCAGTATAAAAGAGGCTAGAGAAGGAAGGTTTGAGTCAGTATAAAACTTTTAGGGAGTATAAGGAGCTAGTGAAAGTACGTAAGTAGGGGAGCGACAAGATGGAAATCGATGAAGTGGTTTGGGAAGATTCCCCTGACGTCAGTGTGAATGACAAGCTGGAAGAAAAACACTAATTAGCAAGCCAACATTGAGATGGAACTCGGGATGAATGAAAAGCTGGACTGGGTGAGATAGTAAGTAAGTAAAAACACAAGATGAAAGGTGAGGCCCAAGTACAAGAAGACCATCTCCAAAGTTTCCAGTCTGAGTAGCACCACAGTGGCAGTGTTGATAGAAATGAGGAAGTCAGCAGGAGGAGCAAGAATGACAGAAAAGATGCTGAGCACTGTTTTAGAGGCTGAAACTGAAGTGTTAGCAGGATATCCAAATGGTAAATGTCAAGCAATTCAACCCCAGGGTACCCACTGGTAACTAAGAAGATAAATAATAGCTAGCTCTAAACAAAGGAGTCATCTCAACAGTATTAAGAATCAGGACTACCAAAGGAATTAGGAGGGAAAAAAAAGTTAAGGATAAAGTATAGCAGAACACCTTCATTTACAGGCAGAAACAGAGGAACCTGAGGGAAGGAAATGAAGGCGGAAGTAGAAGGGGTAGGTAGGAGGGGCAGAGGAAGATGAAGCGGGAGATGGGGAGGAAAAGAGAGAGAGAATGGTAAAATTTAATTGAAAAGGAAAGTCTAAATTATAAAAATTTCTCCCCAAAAGAAACAGTTTTGTTAAGTAAGTGCATTAGAATTAGGCAGCTTTAAAGAAATTAGAAGTTCCTTGCAATTACTGTTTCTCGTCACAGTATAGTATTACCCTCGTGCCTAGCTCAGTTTGTGACAGAGAGGACTTTCAAAAATATGGTCAAGGGCCCTGGCTGGTGTGGCTCAGTGGACTGAGCACCAGCCTGACAACCAAGGGGTCACCAGTTTGATTCCCAGCCAGGGCACATGCCTGGGTAGCAGGCCAGGCCCCCAGTAGGGGGCATACGAGAGGCAACCACACACTGATTGATGTTTCTCTCCCTTTCTTTCTCCCTCCTTCCCCCTCTCTCTAAAAATAAATAAATAAAACATTTTTTTAAAAAATTGGTCAAGGAATATATAAAGGATGAAGGCCAAACTCCTGCCCAAAGGCTACAGATCCCTCTTATATAAGGTCTTTCTGCCCTTAAGTAGCTAAAATATTTCCTAAGTCTATTCTCATTATTTGCTGGCTTAATTTCCTATTTTCAGTGCAACTTCCATGCAGTTATAATAAATATTGAATTCATGAATTACATATTAATTAGGTCTTGTGCATCTTCTCACCGAACCCACAAGTCTGAGGTCTAGATATGGGTCGGAGCGGTGGTGTGTTATTTTTTTTAAAGAAAGGTCATTCAGGGAATATGCCATATACTATTAAAAACCGCAGTGAGACCTAGAGCAGCACCTTATGATTAAACACGTGAATAATTTCTGCAGCAAAATGTAAGCACAGTCACACGAGTATAAAGGCTGTAAACCACCTCAGGTGAATTCAAGATGGTTCTGCAACAAACTGTTCTTGTTAGGTCTGGATTTTTGCCAGAACTGTGGACCTGAAACAGGCAGATGACACAGTGTATCACAAGGCTCTTCGGAAACGCTAAATGTTAAAAGGCAGAGCCCACAGGCTACCCTAACCTTTCCCCTACTCCTCCTGCTCCTTGGCAACCAAATAGTTTTAAAACCTTCTCATCTTTAATAACAAATGCACAAAAGTCTCTACCTAAGTATGTAACTAAGCTTTTTCTCTAATTCTTATAGACTTCATTGCAGTGCTGGCCGTCCACCATGTCAGCATTTAATCGTGCAGCAGATCATACTGGTTTTTATGAGTGTAAGTCATTTTTATCTGAAGAGATCTAAGCAACTTGAACTCAGAGCCTGCTAGTTCACATGCATTTAAAAACTATATCCTGAGTGCCTATGTTCTAAACACTGGGTACAGAGCAGTGACTAAAACAAAGTACCACCCTCAAGAAACTTACATTTGAAAGCAGACAGACAACAAATAGGTAGCAAGTAAATGAATACTAGGTCATATGGTTTTAAGTGCTATGAGAAAAATAAAGAAGGAAAGGATGCAAAGAGAATGCAGGACAGGTCATTCAGATATTTCAGTTGAAAACACTCCTGGCAGAACAGACAGCATGGCCTAGTACAGTTGACTTCCCTAACCACTCCCTCCACCAAATAAGAACTGATCTCTTCCTTATTTGTTCTCCACCATGCTCTGTACAGTATCTCAGTGTTCTGCAATTATTTGGTATGTCAGCACTGCTTCCCAAACTTAGGGCAAAAATTATGTCTTATTCCATAAGCTGGCAAATATTTTTTGTAAAATACTTACAAAAGAGGCAGAAAGGAAATAAATAGCTTAGACATTCTGGGCCATATGATCTCTGCTGGCAACTACTCAACCCCATCTTCCTTTCATGGAAGCAGCCACAGGCAATATGTAAAGGAAGGAGCACTGCTGTGTTCCAACCAAAGTTTACTTACAATAGACAACGTGCCAGTTTGACCCACGAGTGCTAGTTTGCCAACTCCAATCTTACCCTTTAAGTCCTTACCAATGAGTGACAATATTTTTCATAGAGAAGTTTGAAAATATATTTATCAAATTGAATGGAATTTAATAATCCCTAGTTAAAACGAATGAAGCATAGGAGAAAATACTTAATTCAGTGGACAGCTATCCTTGCTGACAGATTCGATTCACCAGCCATTGACTAGAGTATTTGCCAGTTTCTTACCTAAAGTGTAGGCTACGAAGTTGAGGATGCCCACAACAATCCAAACCCAATCGGGTACATGCTTGTGACCTGGTGCTACAAAGGAAAACAACTCTGAGTTTAATGCAGTCTCAGTACAGTCAGTCTTACTGGAGTATATACTGCCAGTGGGGAAAAGTTCCTATTTACTAAACAGAAGTTACAGTACTTTACATTTTATTATGATTACTTTCTTACCCTCACCTGAGGACACTTTTTCATTGCTTTCTAGAACAAGTGGAAGGGAGAGAGAGAAACATGGATGAGAGAGAGAAGCACCTATCAGCTGCCTCCTGTACATGCCCAGACAGGGGAGTGAACCCACACAGCCTAGGAATGTGCCCCGACCAGAAATCAAACCCACAACCTTTCAGTTATGGGACGATGCTCCGACCAACTGAGCCACACCAGGCAGGTCACTTTGCAATACATTTTAAATGCAGAACCAGATAAATGTTAAAATATATCAGTAAACTCTGAAAAAAAAAAAAGGTAACTGTCCAACCCCTCACAAACAATAGACATTTATTTTGAGCTTTAATCATAATTCAGGACTGATTAACTCATCTTTACTTAAAAATTACTTATGTAGAATGAAAAATAATGCTTTTGGAGTTTAAGAAAATGCTTGCATTTAATCTGATTCTCACTATTTATAGTTATACTACAAACATGCACTAAGGCTTCAACCTACACTCTCTTACTGCATTAATTAGCTAAATTAAAGACCTTCAGATCTGGGTACAGACAAATTACCTCACCAGTGTGATTCTGGCATCAGAATCACAATGAAATGTTTGGACCTCACTTTTCCTCAAGACAGAACAACTAAGAACCAGGAGGTCTGTCTCTGGACGAGTAGCTCAGTTGGTTGGAGCACCGTCCCACACGCTAAGGTTGCGGGTTCCATCCCCGGTCAGGGCACATACAAGAATCAACCAATAAATGCATAAATAAGCAGAACAACAAAAACCAATTGTTTCTCTCTTCCCTCCCCCACCCTGCAACAGCCCTTCCTCTCTCTTTAAAAGAGCAATTAAAAAAAAAAAAAAGGACCAGAAGTCCTAGTCTGGGTTCCACTCCTGGCTCTAAAACCAACGAGCACTGTGACCTGAATGTCACTGAACGTCTCCTGCCTTCCATTTCCCAAATACACTGGGACTAGATGGTTGAGTTGGCCCTTCAAGTTCTATGATTTGAGAAAATATATTTATATAATATTTACATATTTTTAGTCTCTTAATAACTAAGTAAATATTCTTAATTAGAGAAAACAATATTTCTAGTTAGGAAGTACACTTTTGAGGCTGTCCTGAGGATTAAAATACAAAATTTTAAGAACACATTATCAAAACCATGCTTGATGAAATTTATTCTTCCCTATTATTCACATGGTACTTTATGATCGTCACATGGTACTTTATTACTTCCCTATTATTCGCAATGTACAGAAGCTGTGAGTAAAAGTTTCAGTTGATAAAATTAGGTATGTATAGTTAGAATTCTATAATAGAAAAACTCCTAAGTGTTTAAAACTCCAATTTTTCCTACAAAAATAATGTAGGATTCCAGTGATTGAAACCAGAACACGGATGAATTATAACACTAAAACTCCTGACTACATCACTTATAAGTATTCTTATTAGAAAATATACTCTCTAACTAGAATGCAAAAAATACTCACCTACCTCCATCTTTCTAGTTCTCCAAACCCCATCAACTAGATGAAAAGGTAAAAATAAACCCTGTCTCCCACTATCCGCCCCCATCCTAAACACACTCCATACTCCCTCCTGTCGCCTGGGGCAGGTACTATCGACAGAAATTGGTGTGAAAGAAGACACTGGAGTCCCAGGTGGGGACCGGCTGAAAGTGGTGATTTTTTCCAGTCTTCCTCACTGAGGATCCAGACTTCTGTCAATAAATACTTCAACATCTAAGAATCTAGAACTGGGAATCACTAGAAGTAAGAATAGTGAGCAGAGGGAAAGAGACATTACATTCCCTTTAGAAAATGGGATTTTGCACCCATAACTAGAAAAAAGGAAGGAGTATTTCAGGATTTAGTAGGTACGGTGGGCTCTATTTGTACCCATCCATTTTCAGGCAGTTTTACAGTCCTGATCCTCCATCTTATAAATCCAGTTATTCTTTATTCACCAAAACCTTATGCTTTTGGACACCACATCTAAATTAAATACCCAGTTAGTTTCTAGAACTTAATTGAAACATATATACAGATTGTGAAACCATGTCTTAGCTTTTATACTGTCATTATACCCAAAACTCTTCAGAAATAAGCATCCCAATAAAACCAGAAAATAACCATATCATTTTTCTCTATTTAGACGATTTAAATTTTACATTAAAAGTAATAATCGGGGAGGGGTGGGGGGAAAAGGCAGAAAACTATACATAAACAACAATAAAAATGTTAAACATTTAGAAAAAAAATTTTTTTAAAGAAAAAAAAGTAATAACCTTACCTGAAGCATAAAAGTCAGGGTCGAAGTACGCCATAAGCAGGAAGTTGAACACAACCAGCAGAAAGCCAGAAAAGGTTATCAGGTTTGGAGCCAGCCAAGTAGGAAATACCTGTTGTTTTCCCAAAATAATCACAACATAGTTAAAGTAGAGAAATATCTCTCTCCACACATACAACAACATCAGATTCACATGATAATAAAAGCTATAATTTAAAATGTCATCTACAGGAGTTATTTATATTAAAATGTATACCATAATCTCCAGCTGACAGGAAAAAACACTTCTTTCCATTGTTTTAGATAATTCTATAATCAGCAAACTTTTACAATCATAATATTACACTTATTTTACAAAAATTTTACAAAATTATAAATTCCAGAGTATAAACTAAGATCTCAAACAATGACATAAATCAAAACATAGGTGGGGCCAAAAAACAGAGTTAATTTACAAAAAACCGTGTATTTACTCTTACATGTTTGAACTTCAGTCACCTTCAAAGTCCTCTCCATCTGATGCAATACACCTATCGAGACTTTTTTTGACCACTCAAAACAGTTTTTGAACTCATTGATTTTGATGCCTTTTTAGTGCTTCTGCAGTTTTTGTTTCACAGTGACAAAACGTTTCCCCGTGAGGACTTTTTACATTTAGGGAAACAAAAAAAAAAAAAGTCACTGGGGAGAGATCGGGTGCATAGAGAGGGTAGGGCACAGGGTTCAGGCCATTTTTGGTCAAAAACTGCTGAACACTCAGCGCGATGTGGGCAGGTGCACTTGTAAATCTCCCATCATGAAATGGGCAAATGCGTTGAAAGAGTCTTCAAAAAAAATTCACTGAAGCTGAACACAGCCTCTCACAAACCAGCGGGTGCACTGATACAGACGGGTTCCTAGAACACTCAGCTAGTGGGGGAAGTCTACTACAAGGGGCTGCCCTCCAGATGATAATTCCGGGGCTTTTTTGGGGGGTCCCCCTTTGTATGTGACTAAGGGAAATGAGATGGGAGGGGTAGTCTTTCTAGATATCTCATTAGGCTGAATGTTACTTCTCTAACATTCCACAAAACAGTTTAAAATATTTAAAACTTTCTAAAACATAAGTGCATGCCTATTAATCACCTTACCTTTACTACAGTGTTCCAAAATGGATGCATGACATACAGAGAAAGTGGGTTGGAATCCACAGCACTGTACTGTTAAGAAATGAAAGAAAATATTCAGAGTTAATTCTTATATACTAGCAAACAGAACAATTCCTTAGCTGAAAATAATGGTACAGAAGTAACTTGGGGAATATGTCTATTTACATGATGTCATCATCTGAGTAAGGAAACTGGAGGAGCAATATAAATGAGGCAAAAACTGTCAAGCATACCCAGATATTTTTTTACTCAACCTTCATATTATCATGTTTCAGTAGAAAAATCTATAGGATCAGTAAAGTGTACACTATGTGCATTCAAACATCACCATACAACTCCTCAACCTTCTTCACCCCTCTCAACTTACAGGAATCTAGTTGTTTCACCACTTGATACCGTCACTACTGCACTTACTAGCTGTGTGACCTTGAATAAGTTATTTAACCTCTCTGCTTAATTTTTTCATCTGTAAGATGAGGATGATAGCCTTTGCCTCAAAGGGTTGCCATAAGAAATTAGGGAAGTAAATATAATAATGCACATGAGGCACTTAGAATAGTACCTGGCCCCAGTAAGTGTTATATATATAAGCATTAGATATTATTATTATTATTATTAAATGTGTTTGTGACAGACTACATAAATAAGCAAAGGAAGATAATAACAGGTTCCTGGTTATTTTCCAGAATTCTCTTGTAGCCAAGTTTATTCCCCAATTATTGAGCTACTTAGTAAAAAATTCAAAGAAAATTTTAACAATATCTGTATATAAATATGTAAAACTTCAAGAGTGATATATGACTTATTCATCAGACACACACACATGACAGTACTCCACTAGCTGTGGGAAGGGACAATTCCCATCCTTAAGAAGTGGGAATATTACCTGACTCGTCCAGCCAACATTTAAGCAACATCATACTAGCCAAATGTTTGAAAAAAGTTTGACTGTGTTTTGTACTTATGCTTGGTATGCATATAAAGAAAATAGTAAGCATTTGAGTATCTAACTTTTTCTTTTATTTTAATTGTTGTTCAAGTACAGTTTTCTGCCTTTTACTCCCATTTATTTTTTTAATCATAAAGACCAAAATTACTTCCTGAATGTTTTATGAATATTCAGGGAATATTTTCTCATAGGTGCCTCAAGACTTAAAAGTATGATGGAACAGCCCTGGCTGGTGTGTCTCAGTGGATTGAGTGCTGGCCTGAGAACCAAAAGGTCACCAGTTCAATACCCAGTCAGGGCACATGCCTGGGTTGTGGGCCAGGTGTCCAGTTGGGGGGTGTGCCAGAGGCAACCGACTGATGTACATCTCACACATCAATGTTTCTCTAACTCTTTTCCTCTAAAAATAAATAAATATTTTTTTAAGTATGACGGAACAAAAAAGTACTTAAAAATACTGCAAGCAAAGAGAGTTGAATGTTTATTCAACAGACTCCATGCCTGAGTGCCTCCATTTCTCCATCCTATTCGGACTGAAATGGGGTAACTCGGACAAAAGATCTGAGATAAACTGTGGGAAGAAAATGGGGGTGAGGCCTTTGCTGGTGTCACTCAGTGGACTGAGTGCCAGCCAGCAAACCAAATGGTCACTGGTTCAATTCCCAGTCAGGGCACATGCCTGGGTTGCAGGCCAGGTACCCAGTAGATGGCATGTGAGAGGCAACCACACATTGATGTTTCCTTCTTCCCTCCCTTCCTTTGTCTCTAAAAGTAAGCAAATAAAACCTTAAAAAAAAAAAAAAGAAAAGAAAAGAAAATCGGGATGGAGAAGACAGTTTGCCTCTGCTGGCCAGAGCTAGAAGCTATGGTGTTGCCTCCAGATTCTCAGCAAGAGCCTACTTAATTTGAGTATTATACTGTTCCTATCAAAATCAACTTTTACTTCATGGTTCTCTACTATCTACAAAGCTTTCCACATAGTAAATACCACTACATCTGAACTCCTGCAGAATGAAGGAGCTCTCAACTGACACAACGTTTGAACAGAACCAGTATGAACCCTTAAGGCCTGCCAATGACAGGGTGGGAAGGCCCTGGCCTCCTCACTTCACAGAAGTCTGCACCCAGACCCACGTGATGTAGCCAGCAGGTCAGATAAACTGGAAAACCACACATTTCAAGTCCACCACCTATGGCAAAGCACAAAAGTTGTAATGAACCCAAATCAGAACAATAGCTAATCACAAAATAGCTAATACGATACACAAACTACAATGCTCTTAATTCAAATGTTTGCTGAATGAGTCTCATTCAACAGCTTTCCATAATTTGAATTAGATCTAAAAGAAGGTCCTTAACTGATGGTATTTTGATTTGAAAAGCTCTTTTTAAATTCTGAAATTTTAACTCTAAATCTATATTTCAGGAGACCAGTAGAATTATAAAAAGAATGTTAAGAACTAAATATGAGGTCTGTTTGTCAAAATGACTCTTTTACATTTCGTAATAAGATGATGAACTCAAGTACAGCACGAAAGATTAAGATTAGATTACAAAAGACAGCAAGCAATAAACCTAAAGAACACTGTGTTTTAGCCTTACACACCTGAGTGCTTTTTTTTTTGCTTTTTTTGTGTGTGTGTGTGTGTGTGAGAAGGAAAGGAAAGGTTTATTTAATGCTATTCAGGCCTAATGCCTCCACTAAAATATCAAAGTCCTTTAGGGTATACACCCACATACACACACAGCTCTCCCTTCTCCCAATGTCCCAACTCGGAGTACCATATCTCAGGAAAAGAAGCACACATCTACGTTTCAGGTTGCTGTATCGTCAGCTGTGTTGACCATCAGGCAGGATCTCTAGTTAATCCAAACTCATGTGGCACCCTCTCATGGTCCACTGGCAAGAGTTCTTTATACCAAGTTCCAGTCAAAGTCTCTCCTACTTTCCAGGACATGTGCGGCCAAAGGGGGGGCATCCCAAAGCCGGGTGCGTCTCTTCTACCAAAGCTGCAGGGGTCAGCAGTCTGACCAAAAGCACGTGTCTTTCTTCTTCACTTGGCTGCAGAGGTCTCCATTCTGGCAAAGCCGAGTGGTATTCTTTCACTCTGCTGAAACCGTGTGGCTCTCCCTTTCACCTGGCTGCAGGGGTCTGCACTTTGGCCGAAACCACACGGCTCTCTCCTCACCTGGCCAAGAGGGGACCCTTACTTTGCTGAAACTGCGTGGCTCTCCTGAATGCTTTTTAAGGTCACTTGTCACTTTGTATAAACACAGAAACTTGAAACCATCTTGGGAATCAATAGTAGGAAAGAAGAATGATTCAAACCTTCCACATGTGTGAAAAAAACAAGTAAAATATAAGCTTTTAAAGGTGCTAAGCTAGATTTAGGTTATTTGGTAAGGCTGGCTAAAATATTTTCAGCTTCCATTGGAATGATGTTTTGATATACACCAGAACACCTAACCGGGAGGATGTTCCGCTGTGCCGTGCTCAACCCCAATCTGCCGGGTCAGACCAAGCTACAGCCTTGGAGAGATGCTTGAGGACCACAGCATGAGTCTGAGAGAATCATTCCAGCGCAAAATCTCAGAACCCTACGAAGTTACACAGACAAGAAAGGGTCTAATTTTTCATCCAAACAACATTCCTTCCAATATTTGAAGACAGCTTTCCCTGTCACACCTCACACATGTCTTCACCTGAGAACACCCCATGGTCCTTTTGCTGCTCCCCTTTTGCCATGGTTTCCACCTCCTTTATCATGTAGGTCTAGCTCCATAGACCAGAGGTGGAAAAGCATTCTCTGTCAAGGGCCAGATCATAAATATTTTAGGTCTCTGTAACAAACACCCAACACTGCCAATGAAACAGGAAAACAGTCATCACAGAAAATATGTAAACAAATGAGCATGGCTGTGTTCACATACAACTTTATTCACAAAACAGGTGGCCTGTGCACCGGGCGATCCAATTTGTTGTTACACCAACACACACAAAGGTGTGATCCAGGGCAACAGGAGCATTTCTAGTGGTGCGCTGAGCAGATCAAGAATACGACTATAAGCTCTTCTTTCTCAATAACTTACTTCTCTAACTGAGCTGAACATATTACTGCCCTAAGCAACACAATCCGCCTGCAGACTCGCATACAACTTCAGTCACCTGAACGCCTCAGGCCTTTCTTACACGGACTACCAAGCCACCTTTCTCTGTGCTGATTTGAGGCTGACTATTAGAACCTAAGTGCAAGACTCTACGCTTGTCACTTCAAATTTCATCTTGATAGACTCAACTCGTCTTTCTATCCATCCCCTCCACATCTCTCCGGAGTCATCCTCAGTTACCCAAGGCAATCACTACACCTCCCAAAACTCTCAGCGTGTAAATCTGTCATGGTGATGATGCCTTCACTTAAGTCTCTGTAAAAATGCTGACCAAGGGAGAACTTCTAAACATCTGCCTCAAGATTGCTATTCCTACATTTGATCATTTTCATCTGGGTACACAATTCTGTACTGTCATCTCCATCTATCTGCTCATAAGAGAAGATATTCATAAAGTCTTAGCAAACTCCAGAATTACCTTCAATAGCCTTTTGTCAACTATGAGTAAGTTTCAAAACTTTTTTTTACTTCAATACAAGGAAATGAAGCAGAGTCCATCCATGCAGTCAGTCCGTCCATAAATATTTATGACCGCCTGTGATTCTGCCGGGCATTGCACTAGGCCACTGGGAAGAGAAGGGTGGACAAGACCAAACTGTGTCCTGTGTCCACTGAGTCTACAGACTAGTATGAAATAGATGGTAAGCAAGAAACAACTAATAATCGTAGGTTGTGATAAAACTATGAAGGAAACAAAGAGGGTGCTGTGCATGAAGATAATGGACCGGGAAGTGTGCCTAACCGGAGCGGTCGGGGAAGCTTCTCCAAGGAGAGGAGACCGAAGCTGAGTCCCAGAGGAGGAGAAGACAGTCAGGTAAGGAATGTATGAGACAAAACAGTAGGTCGAAGGAACGAGACACTAGTCATCAGGACATGCTGGTACAGATTCCCTTTATATGAAGTTCAAAAACAGACAAAATTAATTTACAGCAAAAGAAATTGTAAGAGTAGTTTGGTGACAGGGGCTGAACGGGGGCCTTCTGAAATGCTAGCAGTAATTCTGTATCTTGACCTGGCTGGTGGTTACATGGATAAACACATGTGTAAAAGTTCATTAAACTATACATTCAAGATCTGTGCATTTATATATAATGTATACCTAAAAAGAAAAACAAAATTAAAATATACAAAAGCATTTGTATACAAATATACAAAAGTAGGTTAACAATTGTTTACATGGAAAATAATACATAAGCCCAGGCTGGTGTGGCTCAATGGATTCTGTGCCAGCCTGTGAACCAAAGGGCCTCTGGTTCGATTCCTGGTCTAGGGCATATGCCTGGGTTGCAGGCCAGGTCCCCGGTGCAGGGTACATGACAGGCAACCACACGTTGATGTTTCTCTCCCTTTCTCCCTCCCTTCCTGTCTCTAAAAAATAAACAAAAACCTTTAAGAAAAAAAAAATAACACAGTAACTATTAAATAATAATATAATAATAAACTGTTTCACATACAACTGTAAACCTACTTTTGCCTGCCCCTGTGGGGCTGTGGGGGGAGGGCTGGGGAGTTTCAACATACCTTCCGGGCAGGGAGGACAAAATGTGCAAAGACCACAAAGCTAGAAATATTTGAAATACTGTAGGACGACCAATGAATGTAGCTACAGCTCAGCACAGAAGGAAGAGTAGTTTGAGATGAGGCTGGAGACCAAGGCGGACACCGCCCAGCAGGACCACGGTGGGCTAAAGTTTACCTAAGCCCACGCATGCCCTTATTTATATTTTTAGAGGGTCACACTGACTACAGTGTAGAAAATGGACTGGAAGGGGCAAAAGGGAAAATGAAACCAGTTCAGACACTGTTAAGGTACACCAAGCAAGGGACAATTACGGGGAACATTAGGAGCAGCATAGTAACTTCTAAATTACTTCTGAAATAGCTTGTGAAGTGCCCCTTTTTGAAAAGGACATTAGAAATGGGAGCCTCCTCTTAATTCAAGAAGGAAATTGGCTCTAATGGAAGAAAAACTATGGAACCACCTCCTTGAACCTGAAAGTATTTTCTTTATGCAGGTGCTATATTTTAAATCCCTTCTGTGTACTGATAAGAAACTGATATGAACTGACTCACCCTTGCACGGAATACAGAGATCTGGGTAACTTATTAATTAGACTGAAGCTATTGTCCCAAATAATGTTCAACTAGGTATAATCAGATTTCTCTTGCTCTGTCTTCTAATCAGTATGAGAATAGGACTCTTACTCTCAAATTATTTTTAATACAAGGCCTGTCTTTAGGCACCTGAAATATAAATTTTATACTTATAAAACATATTTTAATTAACTGTGGAAATCTGTAAAAGATGGCTTGAATATAAGCTAATATTTCATAAACTGCACATATTGAGATGTAAGCAAACCCAAAATAACATTTCTGAATTTTAAAAATTATTTCCCAAACTCAAGTGCAAAAGCATCCATGTTTTTAGGAGTAAAAAGCAAGACAGCCACAAAGAACTGTCTGAAGTTCACAACGAGGTTCACACAACTTTCCAGACATCTCTAAATTTCCCAGACACATTATCGACCTCTCTTAAGAACTCAGGAGAGAGAAAAGAGATGTCAACTCTCGCTCTCTCTTTGCTGCCCCTGCACAATAAAGCTCAGTGTCTGGTAAGGTACCGGGAAAATATGGAGGTCAGTTCCTTTATGAATGGTCTCGTGATTCAAACACATTTAAGTTTTAAGTCTCTACGGGGGCAGACACTCCTGGGGCCAACACGCTCTACCTACCACTCCTGGAGCAGAGTTCTTTAGCAATGGCATTCCAACCCTCCGGGCCAGTCACTGGAGCCCCAAACATGAAACCAGGGATCCCACTTGCTGCTCACTCAGTCAACACTAACTAAGCTGCCTCCCTCCCACGTACAAACATGGGGCTCACTGAGCGCTGAGATATAGAGACAGGTAAGACGATGAGAAAGCTTCCCGACATGATCCCTTCTGCTTCTACCACACAGTAGTGGACTGAGCTCAATAAACACTTCAGATGCTTCCACACAGGAATGAACAGATGGGTGAGCTACTCTGCACGCTGATTTAAGGAGCAGTAGTACAGAACGAATCTATCAGTGCTGAGAAGCGCCACTCCCTTCACCAAATCTATTTCCCCCCAGAAATGGACCAACTTTTAACTTCATAGAGGGAAGCTCCTCTTCCTCTTCCTCTGTTAATAACACCACTTCCATTTGTATCGTATTGTATATTTAGTTTCCAAAGGAAAATTATTTGTATATCTCTTATTTGATATTTTAAGATAGTTAACGTAGATTATTCCTATTTTGCAGATGAAGAGATACAAAGTTCAGAGAGTAACAAAGCCAATCAACAGGAAGATCTAAACTGTAAGTCCTTATTGAATCATCTCGGAACATTTCTGGGAGACTGATCGCTTTGTTTTAAACCGGACTCCCCTGTGCTGGTTCGAGTATCAGTACAATCATGAGCGACCTAGGTCCCATGTACTGAAATCATTACTCCCACAGTATCCCCAAGACACACTTTTCTGTTTTCCGATTTGTGACAGATCCATGCTAAGGTCAATTCCCAATAAGTCAAGCTCTTGTATCAATTGCCTCCCCTTAATGGTTCATTCCACTGCTTGAGGTTGGAACTTGTGACTTGCTTCTAACAGACAGAATATAGCAAAGATGGTAGACGTCACAGCGTGGACTAGGATACATTATATGGCAAAGGTGAAGAGATACCATTTTCATGTACATTTCGGATGAAGATTCCATCTTAGCAGTTTAGAGAAGAGTCTATAGCTGACCTTGAAGAAGCCAACAGCAATGATGTGAATGGCAAGGGTCATGTGGCAAGGAAAAGAGGGCAACCCCTAGGAGCCAAGAACCTTAACCCTACAGTTGGAAGAACTGAATCCTGCCAACAACCACCGAAACCTGGCTGAGGAGCCCCGAGTTCTGGATGAGAACACAGCCCTGTGGACACTTCACTACAGTGAAGGTGAGACCGTGATCAGAGGAGCCGCCTACCAAAGCCCAAACCCCCGGCCCACAGACTGTGAAACTATCGGTGTGGTAAGTCTGTGGTAAGTTGTTGCCCAGCAACAGAAAACTAATACACAATTCTGAAAGCACTCCATCATTCTCTCTTGTAATAAAAAGAGACCCTGAGATTCCTAGCTACAAAAATCAAGACTGTCTGATGCCTGAAAGCTAACTTATGAGCATCAGAATAATACTTTCTTATTCCTTTACATTCATCTCTCGGTTTTACTAACTGCTCTTCTGGCTGCAATCCAAATGAGGACTCCTTTCATAAGGCGGTTCTCAAAATGTAATTGCCAAACTGAATGCAAAATCTTGGGCCCTACTCCTGATGTACAGAAGCAGACACTGTGGGCTTGGGGCCAAGCAATCTGTCCCCTGGTCCATATCTCTGGTTCCGCTTTGCTCATTAGTTTATTTTGTTCATTAGATTCCTCCTATAAGTGAGATCATATGGTATTTGTCTTTCACAGACTGACTCATTTCACTCAGCATAATAGTCTCCAGTTCCATTCATGCCGTCACAAAGAGCAGGAATTCCTTCCTCTTTCCTTCTGCTGTGTAGTACTCCATTGTGTAGATCAAACATGACTTTTAAGAACTACCCCCACAAAGAACACGTCTCAGTAGCAATGAGACCTCATGTCACCAAATATCGTCCATTTATATCTGTTGAGAAGTCAGAGAGGATGGTGGTGAGAAAGAACTGGAAAGGAGCTAGAACAATGAGACGAGAGCACATAAGTCATGAGGATGAACAGGTCGGCTTGCCAGACTTCATTTATAATGAGCTCTAACAAGAGAGGAGAAGATAAAACAAAAGCAGGAACAGGTCGGTGAAGAAACTTGAAATCCTTGCTGAGGAATCTGGATGCTAAACTTATGATAAACACGTGGAAGGTTAAACAGGAGAGTGGAATTTTAAAACATTTACTCTCCCTGTTGTACTATTATACATGATTAAATATATACTTTCTCTTGGTGTTACTTCCTGGGATGCTGCCTGTATTATATGCCATGTTCACAAGCAGGGGAGCTCGAATGTCAACTGCTATTCTTTATTTAGTTAATAGCATCCTTAGCACTATGTGCCAGACGCTTTATAAATCTTAACTCTTTCAATTCTGATAATGATCCTATGAGATGGGTACTGCCCGAATTTACAGATGAGGAAGCCTGGCTGGGAGAGACTGTTACCTGCTCAAGATCACAGAGCTAGGAGTATGTGGGTTCTTTTTAACTTCGGTCCCAAAGCTAAGTATTTAATCAAAAGCCTCTTATCTCAATTGCAGCTTAGAGAAATGAGATGTTTGCAACGCTTGACTAAATGTAAGGCTAGTATGTAAAAGCCCACTTGCCCCCACTAATTTATAACCGGGGGAAGAGACATTAAACCAACTCTGTTTTTGTCAGTGTACATTTCCCCGTCTGCAAACATCAGACACAAATTCAACTAAGCATGACGCTGAAGGTCTTTATTCTAACGTTTATATATCTTACACAAATACCCAGTAACTACAAGGCAGAATTTATATTTATTTCTTAGATTTGAGAGGCAGCATAGCATGAAGTCCACAGACCCAGGACCCACGTTGCCTGGGTTCAAATCTCAGCTGTGGGGACCTTGAGCACTTACTTAAACTCTGTGCCTCAGTGAAATGGGGAAAATAACAGCACCTTTACTTCACAAGGCACTTGTGGATATTAAATGAGGTAACAGGTGTAAAGTCTGGCACATAGGAAATGCCACATAAATGCTTGCTATCATTATTATCATCCAGTACTTACCATGACACTGCTCTCGCTGTCACAACTTTGCTTCCCTGAGCGCACTGGGCTCGCCCCGGTGCCTCTGAGACCCACCCTCCCTGCACCTCCACCTACCATGGTCCTCCTGGGCTCTGTGCCTTCGTTCACAGCCTCTCTGATCGAATATCTTTCCCCAAACCCCCTTATGTACTGGACAAATTCTTATTCAGCAAAGAAGTTCTCGATATTTAAGCATTACAGGGGTTAGAAAAACAAGCCACTGTCAGTAGTAAAAGAACCAATTCAAGTAGTAGTAAAAGAACTTGAAGTAGTAGGAAAGTAGTAAAAGAACCAATTCAAGTAGTAGTAAAAGAACTTGAAGTAGTAGGAAAGGAGTAAAAGAACCAATTCAAGATGCTTCCTCCAAATCGCACCTAATAACGCAGTAACCTTCTCCTGACCATTTACTCTCTCTCTCTCTGCAGAGGTTTCCCATCCATTCTTTGTTCATTCCTCCTTAAAGACTCCTCTCTCTCTCTGCCAACTGCGAAAATAATTCTGTGAGACATTTGTAAATCTCTATTTAAGACTACAAAAAGGCTTTTCAAGCCTTACTGATGTACTTAGAGGTGGGAGAGGCCACTTCCTCAAATCTGTTCAAGGAGACTAAGGCACAACTAAAGAGAAGCTACACGTGAATTAACTGTAACATATCTAGGCAAGGCCATGATGAACACATGGTGTTTCAGTCAGCCTGCAACCATAATTAGTGAAAATCAAAAGATCAAGAATTTCTTGTGTTTCTACCACGGCTCAGGAACAGGAGGAAAGTATGCTGATCTTTCAAATCATCATGGATCTGTTCCTCCACAGACAGCAATTTATCCACATGTGATATTTCCTTAGAATATAATTTTTTTTTAGTTTTAATTCCAAGTCCACAAACCACAGCTTCAAGTGGCCCTGTCCAAGACAAGTGCTTCATGCTGAAGATTATTGTTATTCTACAGGTTGAGTGGCATTTATCATTTAAGTTATAATTATTGCTCCTGTAAGGATAAAACTCTCCTGACTCTGGTTACTCATGAGATATTAAGAACACCTCCTCATTGCGCTATCAATAGAACTAAATTTTTGACTCAACAACGTTAGGTGCTATTGTTACCAAGAGCACCTTTCCAGGGTGAATGCCTTACAAAACCTTTACCTCCGTGACGGCCGCCTCTAGCCAAGTCGGCCCACCAGACAGGACCTGGGTCATCCCAAACTCCTCCCCATTTTCCATCCTGAGGCCCCCACAGTGCCACCACTAGTCAGGCTCCATGTTCTGTCAGTTTACAATCTTAAATCATGGACCACAAACTCAAGCGTCCACAGGGCCGGGCATGTAAACTGAACAAAGGACCTGCATGAGCCTATGGACTGGTAGAGAAATGAGAAACTAACTGGTCAGCTTCGGGAAATTCTTGTCAGGGAGTCTAGGTCCACCCTGGCTCAGGTGGCCCAGTGGACTGAGCACCCGCCCGCCTCAGAACTGCAAGGTCACTGACTTGATTCCAAGCAGGGGAATGTGCCTGGTTGCAGGCCAGGTCCCCAGATGGGGGTGTGCAAGAGGTAACCGATCGATGCATGTCTTGCACATTGCTATTTCTCTTTTCCCCTCCTTTCCCCACTCTCTAAAAGTAAAGTAAATGAATAAAATCTTTAATGAGAAGAAGAAATTCAAAGCCAATATTCTGGCTTATCAAGAGAACTGTAGCTGTGGGTCAAAGTGAACATATCTACTGGGCCACAGTGGGCAGGTTAACCAGCTGCGACTGTGACCTCCATCTTTAGAATCCCCAACTCCCTTTCGACCCCCATTGCTTAGATTCAGGCCCTTCCTCGTTCCTTACCTAGTTTTATGCAGGGGGATCCTATGTGAGAGGTCTGTCTCCAGGTCACCCTTACCTCCACCACCACACACTCATAAACTTACGAATTAATAAATTCATTTTTATAAGCTGCCAGGGTAAGCTTCCTAATATTAAAATCTGATCCTCTTCAAGATTCTTAAGTGGCTCCCCAAAACCTACAGCGTTGCAATAGACCCAAGAACCATCTGAGGTACTGGGTTGGCCCAAAAAGTTCGTTTGTTTTCTGTACGATGGCTCTAGTAGCACTTAGCTGTCTTTCACTTCATTCAAAACAATTTGGTTTGATTGTATTGTGACAGCTGTCATTATCAGCATGCATTAAAAAAAAAATTTGTGTAGCCATTTTAATATCAAAGATGGAAATAAGCAACATTTTCGGCATATTATGCTTTCATTATTATGGTAAAAATGCGACTGAAGCATGAAAAAAGATGTGTGCAGTGTAAGGAGAAGGTGCTGTGACTGATCAGACGTGTCGAAAGTGGTTTGCGGTCATGCTGGAGATTTCTCTCCAGATGACGCTCCACGGTTGGTAGACCAGTTGAAGTTGACAGCGATCAGATCGGGGCACTGATTGAGAACAATCAACTTTACACCACACAGAACACTGCTGACATACTCAAACTGTCCAAATCAATAAAGGTATCGGTGAAAATGAAAAATATGTATTTTGCAGAAAAAAAAACACACGAACTCTTTGGCCAACCTAATAGTTGTTTAACATTAAATAATGGCAACCTATCTACTTTGAATCTCCCACAGTGTGCCTGGGAACCTGCTATTAAAAACCCCTTCCCTACGGAATTCCGATACCTATTCTTCTTGGGCCATAGAAACACTCATGTACTGAGTAAAATACAGAAGTCCTTTTCATCAAATCCCCCTCCTCTGACAGGACCTGCCTCACTCCCCAGTCTCACCTCCTGCCATTATGCTTAAACCATTACTGTGGTTCCCAGAAATTAATCTCTTGGGCCCCACCCCTTTGCCCTCCATCACTATCCTGTTCTGTGATGCCTTTTCTCCCCTCTTTTCCTTGTTTAACGGGTCCACTCAGCCTTCATCCTTCTGGGCTGAACTCCGTGAACTTAGCTAACTTCATTTATTAACTGCGTATAATTATCTACTTGTCTGTATACACCAAACTTGGTCTCTTGAAGGTAGGAATTTTAGCCTAGCTTAATTTTTGTAGTCCCGATGCTTGCTATGCCTGACACAGAATGAGCCCTCAATAAATGCTTATTGAAGAAGCAAGATTAAATTGTGTGAACCAGTAAGGGTAAAGGCCAGATTCTAGTTCTTTAGCATTACCACCAAGACACAGTCTCTCTTTACAACCATAATTTAATAATAATTAAAAATGAGCATAATTTCCATAATCTGGTCGTTATTAACAGCCAAATTAACTACTGTAATAGCAGAAACAGCTCATCATGTTATATTCCTGAAACCAAACAGGATACTTCACAGAACACCACCTCTCTGACACAGAATGATACAATTCGAAACTAGCTGCTACACTATCAATTAAAATTATACCTTCCCTAGGTCAGATTAGGTAAATCTCAATAAAAGTTTCCCCCCTAGAGAGGCAGAAAAATCCTTCAACTACAAGACGTGTCCAAAGAAAGGATAAGTAGAGGAAAGGAATGTAAGCAGATACACAGCTCCCTTTTACCATACTTCCGAAATGGTTTACACACCTTCACGCTTTCATTCCTCAATACTTATGTTGAGAGCCTACTCTGTTTGTGTGCTAGACCTTGGTCATGTTGAACAAGACAGCTACAGGCCTTGCCCTCCCAGAGCGCATATCCTAAAAGAGAAGGCAGACACTAATTACTTAACTGCTTAATAAAACTACAGTAACACAACTGAGGACACAAGTGTTAGGAGAGTACATAGCACAGAATCCATCCATGCTTTCTTCTGTACTGCAAATCAATTGTCTTACAGTTTTTTAGTCCAGAAACCTAATGCCCACTCTGCGTGTGCATCCCTTTCAGCAGTTATTCTGAATAACTGCCAGGTTTCCAACTGCAGCTCTCAGATGTACCTCCGGGGAAGATAAATTAAACTACTTTAAAAGTAATTTTTCCACCAGTTGCTTTTATAGTATCAACTTTTCTCCACATCTCTTTGCCCTAATATACAGGATCACATCAGGGAGTAAAATAAAAATCTCCTTTGAGTATTCTGAGTTTTTAGTCATTTATGGGTAGAGCTGTTTTCATTCAGTAAGCACTCATAAAGGACTTACTGTCAAAGACCACACAATGGGAACGTGTGATCTTCGGGTAGAAAAGGTCTTGAGATGGCGATTTACATTCCAGAGAAACTAACCACACAGATTTTTCGTTTGGACTCCACCTTCAGATTCATACTTTTTAATAGGAACATAGTTTTGAGTAAGGACCCCTTCACTAGAAGAAATAAACTTGTGCTCTCTCCTGTTTTAATAAAGAAGCTTCATTATAACAGAAAATTAACAAACTATATTTTACTAAACACTGGATGCTTACTTAATTGACCTTTGTTTTCCAGGATGACAGGAAATCTGTCAGATAGAGGAAGTGAGTCAGATAACAGAAGGGCTGGGGACTAGGAACAGAAAAGCACACTAAGATTTTCTGGAAATCAGGACCCCAATCTAGAGAAGACTGCTTACAAGAAAAAGTCAAGTCCCTATTCCACAGACTGCTGCAGATGAAATAGCTATACTATGGGCATTACCCAGAAAGACAGATCCTAGTAATGAAGAAAAGGTTTTATATCTCAATATTTATAGTGCAAAACAGATTAACAGAAGGGGAGTTGAGCTTAAGGCAAAATGGAGGTTATCTGGGTTAGTAACCTCCTTTAATTTAAAGTTGTAAAGCCCTGGCCTGGGTTACCAAGGCTCTGGAACTTCTTTCCACTTCAAATTTTAAGACAAGGCAGCAGCACCTCAGTTCAAAATGCTGTGGCACAATGTTGCTTGAAAGCAGAGGAATGCACTGTGTTGCCTTCTAAGGTCCCTTTCAGTTTTTCCAATTCCAGCTAAACACAGCCCACTATGACTTTTTGAGTTATTCACTCATTCCACAATAGTACACCAGGTGCCCAGTATGCACCGTAGCACAGGGCTTGGGCCAGGGTGGTACTCGGACAAGCCTCACCACTGGGGCATTACATTCTAATGGGGCAACACACTGAAGAACGAATTCCACGAAGAAGCAGAGTGGGCTGTACAAGCACAAGTTAGGGGAAAGCAGTCGTTGGGGAACACTTCTCTGAGGAATCAACACTTAAAATGCGAAGATGAAGATAATGGGGAAGGAAGATACAACACTGAAGACGTGGAAAACAAGAGGGATGGAGGAGACAGCTAGTAAGGCTGGTAGAGGCAGACAGCAAGTGGCGAGATGGGAAGCTGGACAGAGCCTAGGACCAGACCATTGAGAAGCCTGTCGTGAAGTTTCAGACTTAATTCCAAGAGCAGTGGGAAAACACTGGAGGGTTTCAAGTGAAGAATGGCTGTGACCAGATGTTTATTTTTCTAAAGGTCACTATGAAACACAGAAAAAAGGATTGAAAGGGCAAAGGTGAATATAGGTGAGCAACGATATTAAGTAGTACTGGAGTACAGCCCAAAGTATAAAATAAACATTCATGATTTCATATGAATGGAAATGACTTAATAAATAAATACGCATCCGGAAGGAACGACACATCTTCCATGCAGAATTCCAAATATAAATTATGTCTATAATTTATAGACATAATTTGCAGAGTATAGTATAGACTATACTCTGCCCTCAAGGTAGTAAGTGTGGGCTGCACACAGGGACTGCCTTCCAGAGACAGCGCCTCTGCAGGGAGGAACCTGACAAACAGGACCTCAACCAGGCAGTCAAAGTTAACATCCAACATCGAGGGCAGAAAGTTGCACTGACAGCATGTCCTCCTCATATGACACAATGAGAAGGGCACTTCACCTCTGCAGCCTTCCAGGACTCTGCAAAACTATGGAGATTACCAAAGACAAAAACCTGAGAAACTGTCACAGCCAAAAGGGGCCTAAGGAAACACGATGCCTAAATGTAATGTGGTCTCCTGCATGAGATCCTGGGGCAGAAAAAGAATATTAGGTTAAAAACTAAGGAAATATGAATAAAGAATGGACTTCAGCCCTGGCTGGCGTGTGCGGCTCCGTAGATTGAGTGCCAGCCTGGGAAATGAAAGGTCACAAATTCAATTCCCAGTCAGGACACATGCCTGGGTTGCAGGAGGGTCCACAATGTGGGGGTGTGAGAGGCAACCAATTGATGTGCTCACACATTAATGTTTCTCTCCCTCTCTTTCTCCCTTCCTTCCCCTCTCTCTAAAAATAAATAAATCTTTCAATAGTACTGGCTTATAAAAAACAATGGATTTCAGTTAATAATGTGTACATTAATTGTGACAAGTGTACCATACTAATGTAAAATGTTAACAGGAAAAACTGGGTGTGGAATATATGGGAATTCTGTACTACCTGCACAATTTTTCTCAAAAGCTATACTAAAATAGTCTGCAAGTATTTTCAAATAAAGAGATTACTGGGAAGTGTGGGTAATGGAATGAGTCTTCTCTAGTTCAGGATAAAAATGACAGAACACCCAGCATCTGGTGATTCACGGGCGATGATCAAGGAAGGGGGATCAGAATGAAAGGTTACTGCCCAGCTTCTTGCTCAGACCACAGGACGGAGAGAGGAGTCATTCACTGGGGAGGGAGCAGTGGTTCACTGACGACGAACCAGGTTCGGAGGGAAATTTAACCATTTACCGAAGGCCCATTATATGCCAGGCGCCCCTCAGATTCTTATAATCATGTTGCGCGGTAGACACTATGATTTGGCCCCAAGCCAAGTAAAGAAATTAGATTTCGGTTTCGGGTTTATATGTAATCCAAAGCCCGCGCTCCTTCCACTACAGAGTTCCTGCGCTCACTCCGCCTGGCAGCCCCGGCGCCACACGCACCGGCCGCGGGAGCCCCTTTCCCGGGAGAAGCGGAGTGCATCAGCAGTATGGCCTCGGCAGTCACTCCCTCTCCCCGGGCCTCGTCTGCCAAACGATCACCTCCGTCTCTGAAGTTGTATACAAGCGAGGAGGATAGAAAGTTCATTAAAATGCAGACAAGTAAAACGCCACAGACGGGAACTGTATCACCTCTCCGGGGGCTACAAAATAATAAGGATGATGAAGTAAAGAAGCGAAGGGAATTCTCTCTACTCTCGTCGAGCAGTCTCCGAAGGAAAAGGCGATCCCTGGGTGAGGGCCGAGTAGGGGGGACGAGCCTAGGGTGCTCCCACGCACCTCGACCCCGAAGCCCCAGGACTCGGCAAGACCCCCGGAGAAACGCCCGCCAGCCCGCCCTGAGCCACGCGGCACAAGGTGACACGGACCATGCCGGCTCCTCAGCCGCCTAGGAGAGGCCGGGACCGGGGGGAACAGGAGCGTCCGCGGGGCCCGCGCTACCTTGTACTTATCAAAGCCAGCCAGTTGCTCCGGGCTCACGTATTCGTAACCAGCCATGACGACCCGAACACCTAGCGGCCACTCAGCAGCCACTCTCCACGACGGGGTGCGGAAACACCAGCCCTAGCTAGGCAAGGATAGGAAGAACTGGGCTGGTAATATTGGTAAAAGAGCCGAGCTCCGCCTACCACGCATGCGTATCCGCCTTAGCCACTCCACCACCTCCCGGCGCGCAAGCACCGCCCTCACTTCTCCCCGCCCACAGAGGGAGGTTCCCTAGCCGGCCCACGCAGACCGCCCCTCTGGCCGTCGCAGTCCAATCAGCGTGGACAGAGCAACGCTAAGTCCCGCCCACCAGGTCTCCTCATCGCTTCATTCGCTAGCGTCAAAATTGGTGAGGTGAGGTGAGAAGAGAGGAGAGGTGAAAGTTCAGTTTCCCAAGGGGCTTTGCCCCTTGCCCCTAGGAAGGGGTGAGGGTTACGTGGTTCTCCGGAGTTCATAGAAGTCGAGGGTACCCTTTTAGTCTTGGCGGTAGAGTGATTGCATGCGAACCAGTTCAACAGTATCTCAGGCAAGAGGGCTTAGTTCCCTCGAGCCGTAAAAGAGCAGGAAAAGGGTCTGTGCCCAGCGCGCTTCCAGCTCCTGGCATGGAGGCACGCTGCGCACCGAAGGAACTTGCTAAACCAGACCTGGAAAAGCTGGCTCGAGGCTTTTCGCAGGCGGGAAAGAGCACCAGAGACAAACCTCTCGAGTCAGCGTTCTGAACCTTGGATCGCCTCACCACACTTTGCTCTATCAAAGTGCTCCAAATTAAGATAGCTCATATCCCCGGACCAGATAAAGGCTGATCAAGTCTCTAGGGGTCCTTAAATACGTTTGAAAGAAGTATGCTTGCATAACTGGGGCCAGTTAATTGTGGAAAGAAAACTAGATCGGTGACTAATAATAAAATTGAATAACTAATAAAATCAAATTACCTAATCTAATAAAATCAGATGACCTAATCCAGGATTATTACGGGTATCTCCCGCTTTTCAAAAGTTCAAATTAGTACACTTCACTCTTAGGAAAGGCCTACAGCAGGTCCTCAAATAATACCATTTCCGTTCATCATGCTTAGTTATAACTTGTCAAAAAAAAAAAAAAAGAGAGAGTGAAAGGCCACTACTAAACTTTACAAGCCCAAGGGGAAACCTGCATGGTGGTCCTTAGAAACTCAGAATGAAAGGAGCTACAAAGATGGTCTGAACATTAAAATTCCTAACTACAAGTGGGTCATACAAAGTAGTCATATCCTAGGCCTGTAGTTTCCTTGACAAAGGTCAATCTTTACCTTCAGTGAGCCTGTCTGCTGCCTTTTTGTGTCTGAGATAAGATACCTTTGCAATGCCAGAGTCACCTCATTTTACCCCCGGACATTTTGCAACACACCTTCTGTGGCAGAGCAAGAGCACACCAACCCCTCATTGTTACCTGCTTCCTGGAATACCATATGGATGTGCTGTAAAAGGCAATTATTAACTATCTTGTACCCACCAGTGTAAAAGAAATAGGTGCCTCTCCCTTTTACTTTTTATCTAGTCCCTGAGATTCCCCCACTTTGCCTTCTCCCATCCCTTTAACCTAACACCAATTGATTGTCCTGTAACCCTCCATACATTCTGATGTATAAACCCTCCTTTGATTCTGATGTACACAATGAGCTGAAAAACACTGTTCTCCAGAGCATTTTCTCAATCCGTTGCAGTTTCGCTCCAGCAGTTGTCATCAGTTTGGCTCCAATAAACTGATAAAAAGTTCTTTACACATTTGGACATTTCTTATGTCGCCATACTGTTGTTGATAAGATAGGAACTTAACTCTTATTTATATCACATAGTCTATAGTAAAATTATTTTCAGTTTTATGTGTTATTTTGTATGATTTGTTTATTTTGGGAGTCTGGGAATGCTTAAATTTTTCCCTTATAGATTAATGGTGATTGGTTTTTGCTTTACACCATTTTATCTTACAAAAGTGTTCGTAGGAATGTGCTACTTTGGATAATGGGGAAAACCTGTAATTCTAAAGCCTGTAATTCTAAAGCTCAGAAGTGGTCGACCAACATGAAATGAGGTCTTTGGTATCAAGAGCCACTACCTGTCAAAGCCTCTTAATCTTTCTGGGTTTCTCAAGGAAGAGTAGTTATTTTGAGATCTCTTGTGTTTCTTACATTCATTCATTCAACAGATACCTATTGGGGGCTCAATATATGCCAACTATATTATTATTTCTGCATGTCTTGTCTTCCCTTGTAAAGTATAAGATTCTAACAAGGTGATAGATGTAATATGTAGTACATGGTAGATGATTGATAACCTTGAGTGTCATTTAGGAATCCATGATCAGATCACTCTGTGAGGTTTTTGTAGAACCCTTTTTTATCCACAGCATCTTCGACATCTTAAGTTTTCCCAGGTCCCATAGCCCAGTGTAAATAATACACTGTCAATATATTTCCTTGAATGAATAAGCAAAACAGAGAATTCTTCAATATTATGTGAAGTGCCCAGCTCTGCGAATGTAAATCTCCCATTAATTTAAGGAGAAAATTTGCTCTAATGAGAGGAAAACTATGAAACCACCTTCTTGGACATAAAAGTATTTCCTTTATGCAGGTTCTGTATTTACATCCCTTCTGTGTACTGATAAGAAAACTGAATTTTTTACTGGTGGTGTTGGTGGTGAAATCAGTCCTCAGTTCTTGAGTTCAGCAAAGAAAGAATTCAGAGCCAAGAATGCAAATTATAAGAGTACATTTATTTAGAAAGTTACAGAGGTAGAAGGGGTGAGCCAGCTGGGCTGCGCAGGCTCAGGAAGCAAGTTGCAAAAGCAAACGAAGGGGCCTAGGAGCCTGGGAGAGAGAAAGGCAAAGGTAACGCACCTGGTGTGGGAGGAAAGAAGAGAGGGAAGGAGAAAGGTGCAGGTGCGCTCCCAAAAGAGAGAGCTCTGAATGCTCTTATGTCAACATTATCAAATGATTTTTAATATCAGACCTGTGCCTACCATCAGAAATAGAAACTTCATACTTGTAAAACATATTTTAGTTAATTGTGAAAAGCATAAAATGTGGCTTGAGTACAAATTAATAACATTAACATTAACATTAATATTAATATTAATATTAATATTAGTGGCCCGAGTACAAATTAATAATATTAATATTAATATCAATAATAATATTAGTTTGCATACTGCACTTATTGCTAATCACTTCAGATGTAAGGAAATTCAAAATAACAGTTTTTATTTTGTAAAAAAATTCTAATATTTTTTCAAAAAGATTTTTTTTTAAAAAGAGCAGCTTTTAATTTTGTCAGAGCAGTTACAATGTGCTGCCTCTCTTTTGCATTAACTTTGATGGATTAATTACAGGTCATACTGAGAGTTTCTACTTTGATATGAGGAAGGAGTAAATCACAGGTCTGGTTATTTGTTTAGACTCTTTACTTTCTTGCCATCCAGGTGTTGAAGATGAGTAATTATTTCTTTTTTATAGCCTCTTTTTTTATGAGCATGACTGTTAAAGAAAAGGAGGCTTATTTTTTTTTAATGATTTCAGGCCAAGTTTCAGCATTCTTGAAGTTCTGGTAGTGACTCAGCATCTCTATTTCCTGAGCAAAGAAAGAATTGATACCTCTCCTATATACACATCCTCCTCCCCATTAGTACTGCCCTAGAATGGCAACAGAACTCTAGATAAACCAAGTCCAAATAATTCAGGTAAGTAGCCGGAGTGGCATCACCCGTCACATCTCTCACCTAATGTCAGGTCTGCAGATATAGCCAAATGTAACTACTATTCTTTTTATGTAATTACTTCAATTTGAACATCTAGCTACTCAAGGAACCCCGTTTTTGAGTAAGGATCATTTTGTCTTTATGAAAACAGTGAGATCTTTTAGTTGAAATCCATGGTTTTGGTGAAAGAGAAAGGTCCTGGCAGAAAAAAAAACCCAAAACCTAAGAGAAGCAAGAGAGTAGAAAACAGGGCTGTGACCCATTTTCCTGTACCAACTCTCAGAAACCTGGGGCAGGGGTGGAGACAAAGTTGCCAACATAGGTATCTACCACTTAAGGCTTTGAGATCTTCCTTGATATATTCAAGGCTCTGTACCCTGCTTGACCAGAGCTCGGGCAGAAGCTGGCTCTACTTTTAGGAAACAAGACATACAAATATGAAACAACGTATAAAAGCAGCAACTTCATTCTCTCCACGTATATTTTTGCTGCACTTAGCTGTGTGCTAAATCCAGATACCATGATGGACCTTGGAGATACAAAGTAGAATACAGTGTGAACCCCAAACAAGAAGTCATTGTTACCACACTCTGTGAATGACCAGTGCTACTTAACAGCCCTGGCTCTTCATAGATTCTCTTTCTTTCTTCCTCCCCTCGCCCCTTCTCTCTTTTTTAAAAATTTACTGTTAAAGTGTGAGATATTTTGTTGTGGACAGAGAATTGACTTAACGCCAGAAAATAAATGTTTGAAACCAGAAGAAAACTCTCCAAGTAGATCTACTTTGAGATCTCGCTGGGATCTATTTAATATTCTGATGAATAATCTAGAAAGAGGGGTACAGAGACAACCCTTCCAGTTTGCTAATACTGATAAGGAGACATCAGTAGGCATGCACTTCAGGGAGACACTTTAAAAAACTAAGCAGATGTCAGAGTGATTTATTGCCACATAACAAATCACTCAAACTGAGTATCCTCAAATAATAACCATTGTACTTGCTCATAATTCTGCGGATCAGCAATTTGGGCCGGACTTGCTGGGGGCAGCTCTCCTGGTCCCACTGGTCATTACGTCCAGGGGTCTAAGTAGAAGCCAAAAGGTCTTTCAAGGCCTAGGCTCTGAAGTCACTCGAACTCTGCCAGACCAAGCAAATCACAAGGCCAGCCCAGATTCTTGGGAAGAAACATAGAGTCCACCTCCTAATGGTGGAATGGCAAAGTTACCTGGCAGCGGGGCCTGCACCAGTGGGGTGGAGGAATGGCTGCGACCATCTTTGCAAGCCACCTGCCACCTCGGGCTGCCTGCTCTAACTAAAAGGCAGGACAGTAAGTTCCATCAGGGAGAGCTTTAGAAACTGCTAAATTATATTCGAATTGTTTTTTTTTTCAATTTAATTATTATTTTTATTTTTTAGAGAGAAGGGGAAGGGAGGGAGAAAGAGGGAGAGAAACATCAATGTGAGAGAGGAACATTGGTTAGCTGCCTTCTGTATGTGCCATGACTGGGGACTGAACTGCTACCGGGTCCTGTGCCCTGACCAGGAATCCAACCCGCAATCTTTTGCTTTAACCAACTGAACCACACAGGCCAGAGCACATTTGAGTTGTTTTAAAGTACTAAGAAAATGAATGGCAAAAACAAACTAAAACAGTAAAAAAAATAAATTCCTATCACAAGGCCTTGCTCAGTCCGCAGAAGCTGTTCCTAGCTTCCACACTGCTCGGTGGCCCTTCAACCCTTCCCGTCTGGTTTCCAGCCTCACCAGCTCCGCTGAAATGGTGGCTTCAGGCTCCTCAGCTTTGTTGCTAAATCAAAGGGCACGTTCAGACTTGATATTTCACTTTGCGTCAGCTTACACTGCCTCCCATTGTTTCCTTGAAATTTCCCCCTGCCTTGAATATTTTCACGTATTCTTGTCCTTCTTCTCTCTCTGATCCCCCCCTCCCAACACTCACACAGACACACACACTCTCCCTGGAATGCAGGATTATTTACGGATCCTGAGTCTTGTCGGGCTGGACTTACAAAGTTTCTATTTCTTTGTTCATGCCTGGCTCACTCCGTCTCAGCCTTCAAAATGCACCATAAGTTTCATTGCTTCCAAGGAGCTTTTGTTGGTCCCAGTTCCTAACCTCCTCCAACCTCCCCCGACTGGAGTCAGCTCCGCCTCTGCGCTCCTGCGGCATCGTGCGCACGCCTCTTTCTCTGCACTTGCATGTTATGAAATGGTCTGTTTTCTGGACTGTGAGTGCGTTGAGGGTAAGGACCTCATCTGTATACCCCTGAACCTAGCATAATGCCTGTTACTCTATAAGCCCCTAGTAAGCTTTTGTTGATTCAAATCGAATTGCGAGGGAATAAAGAAATATATGTTGCTGCCAGCAACAAGCGCTAAAAACCTCTCTATTCACTGACCTAGTAATCCCGCTTTGGAGGAATATACTTCCAGGAAATAACCCGAAATAAAACAATCTTTGTTCTGAAGATTTGGAAGGAGCCATATTTACCCTCGTATAATTGCAGGGGGGAAATGCAGGTCGTCAAAATGCCCAATGAAGTAAGCACCCAAACTGTAAACTAGGGTAAGTCAATGTGATAAAATATACAGTCATTCAAAAGATAAGCAAGTGGGTTCTTAAAACATGGGGGAAACTCCAGAAAAATAATAAGTGTTGGCAAGGAGGAGGGGAAATTGAAATCCTTGAGCATTGCTGGTGGGATTGTAAAGTCCAGCCTTTGTAGAAAACATTTTGACAGTTCCCCAAACAGTTAACCGTAGAGTTAACATATGACCCAGCAACTCTACTCCTAAGTACATAATCCAGACCTTGTACGTGAATGTTTACAGCAGCATTAATCATAACAGCCGCAAAATGGGAACAGCCCAGAGGCTCATCAACTGATGAATGGAAAAAGAAAATGTGTGCATCTATAAGTGAAATATTTTTAACCTCTAAAAGAAATACAGGATTGATACAAGCCGCAATGTGTATGAACCTTGAAATCAATACTCTTAAGTGAAAAAAACGAGACACAAAAGACACATGTGGTATGATTCCATTTATAGGAAGTGTCCAGAAGAGACAGAGGTACAGAGACAGAAAGGAGACTCGTGGTTATCAGCAGGTCGGGAGAGGAGGACTGGGAATGATTAACAGGTGTGGGGTTTCTTCTTGAGGTGATGACACTTTCTGGAAACAGTGGTGATGGTTGCACAACAGTGTGACTATACTAAAAGCCATTGAATCATACCCTTTAGAAAGGTGAATTTTATCTCAACAAAACCAAAAGGGATTGGCAGTGTTATATTAAAAATGAAAGCATAAGCCCTGGCTGGTGTAGCTCAGTGGATTGAGCGCGGGCCTGTGAAGCAAAGGATCGCGGTTTGATTCCCAGTCAGGGCACATGCCTGGGTTGCAGGCCAGTTCCCAGCAGGGGACACACGAGAGGCAACCACACATTGATATTTCCCTCCCTTTCTCCTTCCCTTCCCCTCTAAAGATAAATAAATAAAATCTTTTTTAAAAGTTTTTTTAAAAAATAGCACATATATACAAGTATACTTCTTACCATCAAAAATGTGTTGGGACACACTCTCCTCATCAGGAGCACCCGAGTCTTCCCCTCCCCTCTGTCTTGCCCCCACAGGCACGTTACCTTTGCCTTTCTCTCTCCTAAGATCCAAAGGCCCTACTTGTGCTTCTGCAACTTGTTTTCCGAGCCTACATAGCCCAGCTGGCTCACTGCTGCTACCTGTACGATGTCCTAAAATAAAGTTTCTCTTTCTTTTTTTAAGATTTTATTCACTTATTTTTAAGAGGAGAAGGGAGGAAGAAAGAGAGAAGGAAAAATGTCAGCGTGTGGCTGCCCCTTGCATGCCCCCTACAGGAGACCTGGCCTGCAACCCAGGCATATGCCCTGATTGGGAATTGAACTGGCGACCCTTTGGTTCTCAGCCTGAACTCAATTCACTGAGACACACCAGCCAGGGCTAAATAAACTTTCTCTTATAATTTGACCCCCAAAATGCTGATATCACCAAGGGGAAGACAGACGAATGTCATGAATTGGGTGTTTTTAATTTATGAGCTTTTTATTATTTTAAGTAAAGTTATTCCAAGTTAGTACTTTAAAGGCATATCTACTATAATATTAGAGCAACCTGTACAAAGCTAAAACTGTAGAATGATGAAGTTCTACCAGAGAGCGTAAAACTATAAAGTTCTATCATTTTATAAAGTAGGAGAGGGTAGATACATCCTTGTGTTAATAGGGTGGTTGTTTAGGATACCCTGTGTTTTACTCATGGAGAGATAGTCATAAGGATTTGATGTGTCAGCAAACTACTCATACTGGATTTCTCTCTCTGGTTTGACTCAGGATGGGAACAGGAAAGGCTAAAGCATCTGTGATTTGAAAAGTAAGCCCTTGAGGTAGCCACCCGCCGGTTCCCTCTTGAAAACAGTATGTAGGCAATCAGCAGAGAGTGAAATATTTACGGCTTCCGTAGAGAAATCTGAAATAAAGAAAGAAGGCATTAAGACGGACTCAAGAGCCCAAATTGCTACTAAGGAATAAGGCTTGCACGTAAGAATGTCAGTAAAAGTCAAGGGAGAATAAAGTAGTATAAAGCACTTTTTATAGGAAATTTTAAAAATCTCATCTTCTGTGTAAGTGCTTTAAATTTTGTGTGTGCTAGAAGCAAAGACTTTCCTTTTAGAAATGAAAGCCTAAGTGTGTATGAGAAGAAATCATTCTCTTGTAACAAAAGGCATCCGTGGCTGGGGCAACCTGACGGCTGGGGCCACCACCGCCACGGCCCTGGTTCTAGGGAGGAGTCGCTCTCACAAGTGACCAAGAAGACTGAGGAGGAGCTTGAAGAGGATGACAGGAGCTAGAGGAGCCCCTGTAGGGGTCTGACTCCCAGAGAGAGCCAGGTTCAAGGCCAGGACCACTTTTGACAGCTCCTTCTTCGTGGCTCCAAAAATGTGTGGGTCGTCTAGGGCAGCCCTGGGGGCTGAGGCCACTTGCTTTATGCCCCTGACCCTTCCTGGCGTCTTTCCGACGGAACGGTTGCAAATGTAGTAACGGAGGCATCTCAGGATCCTTCTAGAATCCAACCCAGGGCTGTCAGGAAGAATGCTGGGGTTCTACCTCCACTTCCTGGAAAGATCTAGAATGTTACTGCTATATTTGAGCTGTCTCAGTGGGAAAACGAGAAATTCAGTAGTGTTTGAGTTGCTGATTATCTGAATGCCTTTTGTTTTTTATTTTAAATTTTAGTACACTGATCTCTCTAAACCTGGGGAGAATTCTCCATGCTTCATCTCACAGAGATGGCTCCAACCTCACCTGTGCCTTCTATGCTCTCCTGACCTAGGTCTTCCGCAGACCATTCCTCCGGTTCCGGTCACCCCTCCCCTTTCTCTTACTTGCTCCAAACCCGATGACCCCCTCACTCTCCCATCACAGGGCAGGAGCTGATGCCGTGGGACAGATGTACCCTGACCATTAACAACTGTTTGTGTTTTATTTTGGAGTGGAGATGTTGGGGAGGAACATGCACATGATGTGAAACTGAGCTCAGGCATGAGCTATAGGGTAAAGCAGCCCCTGTGAATTCCAACGTGTGTTGGAGAGCATGGGGCAGGGCCCACGGCATCACCAACCAAGGGCACCGCGGCTGCTTTCCCTGTTTCCTCTGGGCATGGCGGCTGTTAGAACTGTGTGTGTTAAAAATAAACAAATAAATATAATGGAAAACAACTAATAGGGGGAAAATGTCAGCACTCGCTTTTTGTTTTTAAATATTAGAATGATTTAAACTAGATAAAAAGAAGGTATCTGTGAAATATATATTGTATGTATCATAATATACAAATATATAATATACATTATATATTGTATCCAGAAACTTATCTTTTAGTAGAAAAAAGGAGAAGGATCAATCATTATTGTCTTTCCGGCCAAGACCAGGAAAGGTTCTCATCCCTCTGTTCATCACCATCATCCTCACTTTCTGTTATCACTACAGTAAATGGAAAGCAATATGTCATGGCCTGGGGCAGGCGACATAAAACTTTCTCAAATTCCAGGGACACGTTTGGAACAACTGATTTCCTTTCTGGGTCATGAGTTTAAGTGACAGAAATGCTTGAACTGTAGCCTAGACAGATTGGGAGACTTTCACCTGTACTGTGTCACCTGGGAAAAAAATGAATCTAGTCACACACCTGAATTAAATATATGGTTTTTAAATTTTCAGTGACATTCCTAAGTGACTACCCTTGTTTCTTAATGATAGCATGCAACACAGAGCAATGTAAATGTAATTTTAAAAAGAGAATCCTCATGCCACAAGAACTTCAGAAAATTCATTAAATAAAGAGGTTCTTGGGAAGTTTTTTAAAAGACCATTTATACATCATTTTAATTAGGTTAGCTTTACAAGCAGCTTGTAGAGGTTCTTGGCTTTTTGTTTGTTTTTTATTTGTTTGTTTGTTTTTTAAAAGAAGAACTTCCAGTCAAGATGGAGGCATAAGTAAACACAGCTTGCCTCCTCTTATGAAAATTACATCTAAAAATTACATCAAAATTACAACTAAAATATAGAATAACCATCACTCAAAAACATCAGAAATTGAGTTGAATGGAACTCTGACAACTATGGAATTAAAGAAACCACATTTATTCAGATTGGCAGGACGGGCCGGGATGCAGGATGGTTCCACATCCATGTGTGGTGGATAAAAACTCAGGAGAAATATCTCAGGTATAAGTCCCAGTCCCATACCTGGCCCCCCAGCCCAGGGTTCCAGTGCCAGGAAGATGTCTGCATAACTTCTGGCTGCAAAAACCAGCAGGGATTGAGGTGGTGAAAGAAACTGCTAGAGCAGTTCCCCTTAAAGAACCCGCATGTGGACTTACTCAGACTCACTCCCTCTGAGCTCCAGCACCAGGGTACCAGATTAAGAGGCACCAGTGGCAAACAGGGAGAAACTGAACTGTCTGGCATCAAGGCAGGAGCTAGGGAACAACTATCTTTCATAGAGAAAGGCGGACAGAGGCCATTGTCCCTTTTCTGAACCCTCCCCCCTGCCGTGGACCAGCCGCAGCAGGGTCCAGGGTTTCCTGAGAGGTGGGTAAGGCATCGGTGATGGGTAACAGACGACAACACGCCTCAAAGGACAGTGAAGCTCTGTTCCGTTTATTGCAAGTACAGGCAGGTTTTTATATTTTCATTTTAGTGATTAACATTTGCAGTATAGCATGATCAGTTAAGCAGAAAAAATTAACACAAAGGTAACCAGGAAAAGTATGAAAGTTCCCATAGATTCAGTTATAATAAACAAAGATTATTTTGACCAGGAGAGCCATAAATCAGGTAATTAGAAATAGCTGTGTGCACAGAATTTGAATGTCTTATTGTATATTAAAATTTCTCAGAATTTGTCATGGGGCAAAAGGATATGCTAGATTGAGTAGAGGTAATAGGAGATTTATTATAAGGCCTTTGTGATGTCTAACTTAGCTATCTAGCCTTTTCTGTCTAAAATGTTTCTCTGTGTACTATGGACTCTGACTCCCTGGTAATCGTTTCTATGTGTTTAATTTGTAATTGCTAACCAGCATATCTTATTTCTTTGCCTGTCTAATTGATATATATTCTTTTTTTCTTTTTTTTTTCATATTTTTTTTATTGATTATGCCATTACATTTGCTCTATTCCCCCCCTCCCCCTCCACCCTGCATACCCCTCCCCCACCATTTCCCCCTTTAGTTCATGAACATGTGTCTCAAATTCTTTAGATTCTGTATTTCCCCTACTATTCTTACCCTCCCCCCTATCTATTTTCTATCTACTGTCTGTACTACTTATTTTCTGTACCTTCTCCCCCCTTCCCCCTCCTCCCACTCCCCTGTTGCTAACCCTCCATGTGATCTTCATTTCTATGGTTCTGCTCCTGATCTAGCTATCCTCTTAGTTTGCTTTTGTTTTAGGTGTGGTTCTTAATAACTGTGAGTTTGCTGTCCTTTCACTGTTCATCTTTTTTATCTTCTTTTTCTTAGGGTAAGTCCCTTTAACATTTCATATAGTAAGGGCTTGGTGATGATGTACTCCTTGAATTTGGTCTTATCTGAGAAGCACTTTATCTGTCCTTCCATTCTAAATGAAAGTTTTGCTGGGTAGAGCAATCTTGGTTGTAGATCTTTGGTTTTCATGACTTGGAATACCTCTGTCCAGCCCCTTCTTGCCTGTAAGGTCTCTTTTGAGAAATCAGCTGACAGTCTGATGGGAACTCCTTTGTAGGTGACTGTCCCCTTAGCTCTTGCTGCTTCTAGGATTCTCTCCTTCATTTTAATCTTGGCTAATGTAATTATGATGTGCCTTGGTGTGTTCCTTCTTGGGTCCAACTTCTTTGGGACTCTCTGAGCTTCCTGGATTTCTCGGAAGTCTATTTCCTTTGCCATCTTGGGGAAATTCTCCTTTATTATTTGTTCAAATAATTTTTCAACTGGTGGTTGTGCCTTTCCCCCTTCTGGTACCCCTATAATTCGGATGTTGGAACGTTTAAAGATGTCCTGGAGGTTCCTAATCTTCTCCTCATTTTTCTGAATTCTTATTTCTTCATTCCTTTCTGTTTTATCATTTTTTTCTTCTGTCTGGTCCTCTCCCTTGATTTGAGTCCCAATTTTCTTTCCATTACTATTGGTATCTTTTGTATCAGCATTCATTTCAATTAATTTAGCTTCCATATGTTTCTCTAATTTGTGACTAAAATCCACCAGTTCTGTAAGAATCTTTATAACCAGTGTTTTGAACTGTGCATCTGAAAGACTGGCTATTTCTTCATCACTTAGGTCTATCGGTTCTGGGGCTCTGAGTTGATCTAGAGCCATTTTTGGTTTATTCGTGCTGTTAAGTGAGCGGAGCGAAGCCTTAGTTGTTTACCAGGACGGGGGCGACCCAGGTCGCTGGTTTGTGATGCTGTGTGTGGGGGCGGGGTCAGAGAGGGAGCGATGGCGTTCCTCTCCGCTAGCCCAGAGCATCCAGTCACTCACACAAACGCCTCGGGCTTGCTTATCTGATCCTAATTTTGCGAGCCTGCTGCACCGCGCGCGGGTTTCCCTTCTCACTGGTTTCTCCGCACGTAAATGCGCGCGACCGACTGACCCACCGCGCCTCTTCCCTATGCGCTCCGCAGCCAGCTCGCTGGCGATCAGCCCTCGGTTGCCTGCGCGCCCCGCGCACCGCCCCGGGAATTTTTTCTTGCTAACCTGCTCCGCTTCTGGTCTCGCTCCTTGTACCGTTCCAGCCGAGTATCTAGTTGTCCTTTGGACTCCGTATTGTTGATTTTCCGTGTGGCTTGGTTGTGACTGCTGTTAAAAATAGTTGTTCTTAGATTTGGTTGTGCACAGAGGCGAGGTGGACCCTCCACCTACTTCTCCATCTTGGCGGAAGTCCCCTTTTTTTCTTTTTTTTAAAAATATGGAACGCTTCACGAATTTGCGTGTCATCCTTGCGCAGGGGCCATGCTAATCTTCTCTGTATTGTTCCAATTTTAGTATATGTGCTGCCGAAGCGAGCACTAATTGATATATATTCTTATTCAAGGTAAAGGAGGGGCTGTTACTCCAACAACTTTTAGACATTCAGAAGCTATTTCATTAGAGGGGATTTTGTTCTCTGGTCAAGAAATTATTTTGTACAACTTCATTGAAATTATGTGAATCAATGAACCTGAAATACAGGTGTCTAACAATCCTACCACATTTTGATCACCCAAACAAACATGTAAGGAGAGATAGACAGGAAATCCAGCCACAGTTGCCTCTGCCCTGCAGATGCATCTCAACCGTCCCGACCATATCCCTGGGCTGTGGATAGGGGTCTATATAGTTTTTACTTGTTTTCTTGGAAGACCCTTTGTATCTGTGGGTAAGGAACAGTCGTGGGAAAGTCTTTCTAATCTGTTCTTCCAATTCCTCAACTGTTGGCAGCACAACCTGTGTTTGCAACAATAACCTGGTTCTTTTTTAACTGGCCTTAACTGTTGATCTAAGAGATGTAATTTGTTTTTCTTATTTCTGGTACACCATGGCAGTCTTGATCACTTTAAGTTGCTCAAACCAGGGTAATTTATACAACTTGACGTGTTTTCCCTTATGGTTAACAATTATATTACCCTGGCTGTCGTACTCTCCTGTATAAGGGAGAGGGGAATCTGTGGGGATTTGTCCATCCTTTCAGGCAGTTCCGTGGGGAATACTAATGTTTTCCCCTGAATTGTCCCTTCCTCTTGGGTGATTTTCACAGGAATAAGTAAGTATAGTACAATGTCTATATTCAGTAGTAAGAGTAAAATGGTTAAAATAAAACAGCCAATTGGTAACCCATTTTGGATGCCACGTTCTCCTCCGGGGAGACGAATTCCTTGAACTCGAGTCCTCCATGCCCAGACCTTGTCAGACAACATGGTTGGAAGAGGACATGGTACCCCCAACAGAGCTGGCAGGTGAGTGCCACATCTGAAACTCCATCAACCTGGCTAACACTGTTTGCCCCACCCTGGAGATCCCCTGAGACTGTGTCCACCAAATGTTTGGGCCTAACCAAACTGTTAACAGTGACTTTTCCATATGAATGGCTGATCTCGCCTGAAGCTTCACAACTTCCTAAATCCTATCAAACAAGCAACAGCCAGCCTCAGTGACCCCCTAGTTCCCCCTACCTCCTGCTAAGTGGCCCCAAGTTCAGAATGAGCAGCAGCCAGCCTAGGTTCACAGCTTGGCTTTGCCTGGGAATCTCCAAGCTCAGCACAAGTAGCAGCCATCTCAGATTGTTTTATAGCTCAGGCAGGGTGGCTCCAGGCAAAATGCAGGTTGGGGCCGACCTTGGCCTGCAACCACCCAGGAAACCCCAGGGCCTGCCCACCCAGTGGACAGCTACAGACCACATGGGGCACCACCAACCTGTCTCTGCACAGCTAATCCTCCATGGAGGGTGAAGGTTGGTGGTCAGTGGTCACAGCCAGTCCCTGCAGCTGACTGGCCTGAGTAAATTTCTCACATTGACCCGATAACAGCAACCGAAGCTCAACTACAAGAGGAGGGTGTACTCAGCCCACACAAAGGTTGCACCTCGAGAACCCAGCTTGGGTGATAGGGGAGGCTGTACCACTAGACCCTACAGGACACCCATGACATTAGATCACTAATGTAGTGGTCTAGCTGCTGTAATGGTCTAGTAGCTACTATGACAGGGAGTCATAGCAGTGTACCTAATACATGGAAACAAACGCAAGGAGGGTGCCAAAAGTAAAAGACAAGTAATCATGTCCCAAATGAAAGAACAGATCAAAACTCCAGGAAAAAAACTAAGCAAAATGGAAATAAGCAATCTATCAGATGCAAAGTTCAAAACACCGGTTACAAGGATGTTCAAGGAACTTAGTGAGGACCTCAACAGCATGAAAAAAGATCCAGTCAGAAACAAAGGACACACTAATTGAAATAAAGAACAATTTACAGGGAAACAACAGTAGAGTGGATGAAGCCAAGAATCAAATCAATGATTTGGGATTAAGGAAGCAAAATACAACCAATCAGAACAAGAAGAAAAGAGAATTAAAAAAAATGAGGATAGTATAAGCAGCCTCTGGGACAACTTCAAGCTTTCCAACATTTACATCATAGGGTTGCCAGGAGGAGAAGAGAAAGAACAAGAAATTGAAAATCTATTTGAAAAAATAATGAAAGCAAACTTCCCTAATTTGGTGAAGGAAATAGACATGAAAGTCCAGGAAGCACAGAGAGTCTTAATTATGATGAATGCAAAGAGGCCCACTCTAAGACACATCATAATTAAAATGCCAAAGTTTAAAGATAAAGAGAGGCTCTTAAAAGCAGCAAGAAAAAAGCAGTTAGTTACCTATAGGGGAGTTCCCATAAGACTGTCAGCTGATTTCTCAAAAGAAACTTCAGGCTCAAAAGGATTGGCAAGAAATATTGAAAGTCATGAAAAGCGGGGGTCTTACTTTTTCTGGGCAAGATTGCTCTATCCAGCAAAGCTATTATTTAGAATCAAAGGGCAGATAAAGATTGTCCCAGACAAGAAAAAAACTAAAGGAATTCATCATCACCAAACCATTATTATATGAAATGGTAAAGGACTTATTTAAGGAAAAGAAGATCAAAACTATAAACAGGAAAATGGCAATAAATATGTATTTATCAACTGAATCTAAGAAACAAACTAAGCAAACAAGAAGAACAGCGACAGAATCGTGAATATGGAGAGTGTTTTGATGTTTGCCAGATGGGATGGAGGTTTGTGGGGGAATAGGTGAAGAGGTAAGGGGATTAAGAAGTACAAAAAGGCAGTTACCGAATAGCTATGGGGATGTAAAGTGCAGTATAGGAAATGGAGCAGCCAACGAACTTATACACATGACCCATGGGTATGAACAATGGTGTGGGGATTGCCTGAGGGAGTGGGGGTACTGGGTGGAGGGAGGGGAATGGGAAAAATCAGGACAACTGTAACAGCATAATCAATAAAATATAATTTTTAAAAAAGAAAGTAATATACTTATCCCATATGCCACCACCAGGATTAACAGATATCACTCTTGTGCCAGATGTGCTTCAGCACTTTTTGTTTTTACTGCTTCAGCTAAAGCTCCAGCTCCTCACCATCCTTTCCCTTTCAGGCCCTGAGTTAATGCTGCCTGGAAGTTGTTGTTTATTGTCCTTATCGTATCATTTGTACTTTTACGACATATGTTCACATTCAGATTCAATATAGTGTCATACTGTGCATGTGTGTGTACCCAAATAACATCCCACTGTTGCTAACTTGTCACATTTTTTACACTTAACATCACTTTGAGGTTGAGCTATACTGATACATGTAGACCTACATTCGTTTTAATTTCTGTGCAGTTTTAAAGTATGATAGTATATTATAAACCTATCTGCAGTGTGTTTATTCATTCTACTGCTTATGGACAGTAAGGTCATTTCCATTTCCTGGGTCATTCTTAATAAATTTCTTTTCTCAATTTTTTAAAAAGTTCACAGACTCTTAAGAAAAAGACATTCTGAGAACCACATTCATGAAAAAAGAACAACTTCCTTGTATATTTCTTTCGTGTGTGTGTGAGAACAATATGAAAAGTTGAGGTTGTTTCATTTTGAAAAATAAGAACGGGGAACATACACCTTCTAAGTAAACACTCCAAAGCAAAGTATATAGTCTGGTTTGTTTTATGACCAGAAAGGGAGTGGTAAGCACTTTCAGTTTCTCAATTGTCACATTTCTCAATTGTCTTCATTTTCTTCAACAAGCAACCATTGCTGTGATAACCTAAAATCAAAGTCACTTCTATTTTTTAGAAGTTGTTATTTGCCTGCTTTCCTGTGTTTAATGCAGGTATTCTGCTGTTGCTCAAACGTAGTGGGGTCTTACCTGAATGCAAACACTTCGGTGGAACTTACTCTTCAGCTCCGAGGTAAATGTGCAAACTAACTCTACCCCAGATTTCAGGAGACAGGGTGCGATCGCCTGAGGGGGATGCAGAACCCACCTTCATTTTTATTTGACCTTGGTGTCCTGTGATTAATTCACTTCCCGCTGGCAATTGTGACACGATCATCAAACGGCCCCTAGGTCTCCCATTACACCAGTTGGATCTGAGGAGGCTGCATTTTACCCCGGAAAGGATATTTTTAAAAGAATGATGTGAGGTTCTAAGAATACTTGAGAATATTCTTAGCTTTTCTGTTTTCTCCTTTTTTTTTTTTATTCTTAGCTCTTCGATAATGCATTCAGAGAAGTGTTTTCAAAAGCATGGAATAACAATGGTTATAAGAACACTACACATTTGCTGTAAAGAGAACAGTGTTCAAGGGATATGGGTGGCATTCTGTAATGCACTCAGGGTTGTGTTTAAACATGAAATGAAACAGCTAAACGTGTGCCACGTGCTGCCACTTTTTTGACATTTAATTCAGTGACCAGTAGGTGCTTGGTCAGGAAATACAGAGTGAGACATACTCCCCCAAATCCACAACCCAACAGCAAAGGAGGCACAAAAAATAAAGTAAAACGTAGAAGACACAAAGGGTTATACTGTTGTAAGAAAAAAAATGTAAACAATGGAATTCCTTAGAGAATTATCTCTAAGATCAGTCTTATTTTAACACGTTCCCCAAGTGCTGGAGAACATAGAAGAGGAAATTCCAAAGTTTATATTCATTAATACATTCTCCCAGGAAGAAAAACCACAGATAAGTTCATACTTCGTGATTGATTAACAACTTAAAAAAATGGCATATATTCCAAGGGAGCATTTAAGAAGCTAATGAACTAATAATACAGTCAATATGAATACATGCTAAAGAATGAATTTTCTTAATAAAGAAAGTATTTTCCATCAAATATGACACCAGAGAAGTGACTAATTATGTTTTCCCCACACCAAAATTATTAAACTGGGCCACATGATTTAACAAAAGACAATGGTATAAGATAATATTAGAATGACTGTTTGGGAATAAGCCAGGAAATATCTCCTAATTTAGTCATAATCTTGGAACAGTCACACCTAGTCCTGAAGTTAGATGTTTAAAATTATGGAATTATAGGACTTAGAGAAATCTGCAGGTTCGAAAGATCCATTTCATTGACACAACAGCTTCATAAGACCATAAAAATCTCACTATTAAAAGCATCAGAAAAGATTTTTAAAAGAAAAGCAACCCAGGATTCACTTCTTCTTCTTCTTCTTTTTTTTTTTTTTTTTTTTTTGGCAAGGCATGAAGAATACTGTGGTAGGAACTATGAAAATATTTTGGTTAAAGTAGGTTTTCAAATTTTCATGTGACAATCCGAAAAACACATTAATAAATAATCAGAAACAACTGTTTAGATTTTAGCAAAGGTCATCTTCACCCTCCACAACTTACAACCAGGTGGGAAAGTCTGAGATACTGAATCATAGGAACAGTCCCATCTCTGGAGAATGCCCATAGAGTCACACACCTGTGTCTTCCAGAGACACAGCTCCTGGAGCCCATATCTCGAACATGGGCAATGGGCCTGATTCATTCCTCTGATCTTATGCTCTTTCATTTAAGAAAGTTCCAGAGGTGAGATATGTTCTCTCAAAATTAAAGTTGAATCCAAGTTTAAGGAACACAGTCAGTAAAAATAGGCTCATTTATGATGATTGTCTTTAGCAAAAAAAAGTATCAGTTCATACATAATTTGGATCAGGATTCCCCTACTTTCATGAAAGTTTATTCCGATATCTGCATATTTTCAAAAGGTCAAGAGCTTTGCCTTGGGTTTCTACGGCTGAAGGGTTTCATCATTGTTTCTGCAGACTTTGAAATGAAATATCCACCGTAGCAAAGAATTTATCGGGCATTGCAGTATTTCACAGGTAAGTTTGTAGCTGAGAAGGTTATGAACTGCTGGCTAGCTGGTTAGGGACATTTCCCCACCGTCTATAGAAGGGTTAGGATAAACCTGAGAAACTCTCTTTCTACCACAACAGAGACAAAATAAATTGTCACCATGTTCCTGAGTTTACAGGACATGGACATTCTGTCGTAGTTTCACCTATGTGGACATTTGATGTGGACACCTCCATCTGCTCACCAATGGCAGAAAGAGTATGTTCATGTTGCTTTGACTACAGGTATCATTTCAGGGAAACTTGAGTAACTAGAGAGAGGACTTCAGGAAGATGACCCCACAGAGCTTTATGAACTCCTGAGCTCTTTCCTGGTGTGTGTGCACGGGCCTGACCCTAAGTAACACGGCATGGACTTGGCCCTGTGTGGAGTGATCGGTCATCACCAGGTCCCAGAATGGCCACCGGGAGGCACACATAAGCCGTAGAGCTGAACGTCACTGCAAAGCCTTTGAAAGGGGAAGCAGTGTCGAAAACACTGTCCACAGGAGTTTGGTCAGAACTTGTGACCTGAACCAAACCGGGGCAAAAATAGCAACATTTTCCATAGGGTTTAAGTGAGATTCAGGGTCTCATAACATAATATTCAAATGTCCAGGATACAATCCAAAACTACTTGGCATTTGAGGAACCAGGAAAAGTCGACTTATGTGCCCCGACTGGGGATCAAACCCACAACCTTGGCATAGCAGAATGATGCTCTAACCAACTGAGCTACCCAGCCAGGGCCAGAACTATGCTTTTAATGCCACATAACATTTTTATACATGTGTCATGGGATACATTTGTAAAGCTGTTTTGAGTACAAATGAAACTGGAAAAGCTGGCAGTCCTGCTGCCTGTCGCCACCAGACCCAATAGGCAGAGACGGGGACTGAATTGCTACCAGCGCTTTATTTACATGGCCGGCGATCCGAGAAGACTTCGGGTTATGGACCTTCTTATACTCCTTTCAAGCAACCCCTTTTTATAAGAAGAAGAAAAGTGTAGGTAAGGGGTTTGGAATTCAGGGGAAAGGTTAATCAGATAAAAAGCTGGAGGACCCTTTCATCCATTGACCACGCGTGCTTTTTTATCTGTGTCCTGGGCAGTGGACATATGTCCCTGGAGCACGATGGCTCGGATCCCACCCCACCTTGATGGCTTGTGGTCCTCCTGGGGCACAAAGGTAGGACTGCGTGTGGTCTCCTGGAGTCAGGGTGGGTCACACCTTCAGTTCCTGAAACAATAGCTTTTCACATGCATTGATTACTAAGCTTATTGACTATTACCTAACACTAAAATTTTCCAGCTCTTGAGTCCCCCAGCACAAATAGAAATCCAAGGATATTAAATTTAATACATTTCAAGGTAAATATTATAATAAAGTTATACCTGTATCCCTTTAAAAAAAGAAAGAAAGAAACCATGAAGGTCAGAAGTTCAGAAGTGAAACAACATTTTTAAATTGCCACAAAAGTCATCTAATTTAACTCCTTTATCTTACTGACATAAAAAACTGAAGTCTAGCCCTGGTTGGTGTGGCTCAGTGGACTGAGTGCCAGCCTGTGAACCAAAGGGTTGCCAGTTCAATTCCCAGTCAGGGCACATTCCCCGGGGTTGCAGTCCAGATCAGTAGGGGGCACATGAGAGGCAACCGCACATTGATATTTCTCTCTCTCCCTTCCCCTCTGTGTAAAAGAAATAAATGAAATCTTAAAAAAAAAAAGAAGAAAGAATTGTCACTTTCAATGCCAGAATCTGGTAGAGAGGAAAGGAACTATTTATTCAAAAGTTATACAGGTTTAGAGTAATGGTGGAAGGTCACCATTAAATCCCAAAGACCCTTTAAAACGCCCACAAACACACATACGCAGTCCTGCCTCCCCTCACCAAACCAGGCCAGTCAGGGGTACTGTATCTCAGAAAAAGAAAATAGGAGTCTGCAGCTCGGCTAGGCTCCTGTTCTTAATCCAAAACCACATAGCCCTACCTCGGGCAGGCCGGTGGGAGTCCTTCTGAGTCCTTTCAAACCATGTGGCCGAGAGAGAGAGCTCCACGTGGCTGCTACATCTCAGTTTTCTTGCTTTCTAAGCCACATGGTCAAAAGAGCCCCCTATCTGCTCCCAAACCACATGGTAAAGCCCCAGCAGGGCTGCGGCACAGATCTTCCCCCGTAACCCCATCTCCAACTCCTCTCACACTGGGTTACACCTGTCGGTACTCTTGTTTCTCCTGCCTTCTCTCTCCCACCATGGTTTGTCCAGGGAAGTGCGGCCTGTGAGGCAGAAGCCCCCTCCAAGCGGCTCTCCAGGTGCAGGAAGCCCCTCTGGCTACGTTGCATCGTGGGTTGGGGTAATGCCCATCTCCCCAGCTCCAAACAGGCACAGCTTTTAATATTGCTAAAGCACCCTCCAAGTTTTTCAGATATGCTAAGTAGCTCTCAATGGCCCTGCTCAGCTTCCCTCATGCCCTAAGCAATAGCTGTAGGGGTTTTCTGCGTTTGGGGGGAAACTCTAGCTCAGCACCCCATTACATAACTGGGTAAAAAGCCGTGCACTTTCTTCTCTCTGCACGCTGTCCAAATACTGTGTGACGCAGTAGCTGTCATGCTCTCTCTGCCCAAATCACATTTTGGCACATACACTAAGGTTCGTGTATCTCGGGTCAGCAGTGGGCATTAACACATATGTGCGAGTTCTCTCTTCTTGCCTGCTTTCTCCATTTTAAATGAGGTTTCATTTATCATTTCCACAAGAACAATGTGATCTTTTGCATCTTGCTCTCGTGCCTTTGATGAACTTTAAATAGCTATGACAGTTTTTTAGTGGATCCCTTAGGATGGTCTAACTATGAGGTCACACCATCTGTGAGTAAAGGTATTTTCACTTTTATTTTCCAGTCTGGATGCCTTGTAGTTCTTTTTCTTGGCTACACCCTTCAATAGAATATTTCCGTGACCTGTTTTGCTGCTCACAGGCCTGTTTTGGCTCCTTGTCAATGACAGCTGAGTTTCCAATGGTCACATTTGCTGAATTAAGGACCTTTAGATAACTAAGGTGTTTATGAGGAGACTTTCCAAGGACACCTCGATTCTCATCCACATACTGTCCATGAACTCCTATTTGTGTATTATATTCATTTCCTTTCCTCTTTAGGAAGACTTTTTGAAGAACTGCCTTCCTTGTAGAATCAAATTCTGTCTAATGTTATTTGTCATTCATATTTGCAGCCACACTTTTCTGTCATTCTGTATCTAAATCATGCCACCTTCACCTCTCTGTCTAGATTCCCTAGACTCAGAGTCGGAAGACCTGGCCTTCAGGCTTCCGGTTCTGCCACGTAAAAGCCGTGTGGTCTTTGCCAAGTCCATTTCCCCTTTTGGCTCTTTTTCCTTTTCTGCAAAGTGAGAGTTGGATTAGATGACATCTCAGCCGAGGTCCCTTCCCACTCCAATAACCTATCCTTTTGTATTTCTGATAACTCAATGCCAGGCCAGGTGGAAAAAGAATAAGTTAGGGTTCACATGGACTAGAGGTCTGAGCCACCTTTATTCGTTAGTAACCTATTAACAGTTTACATAGTAAAGGGAGGTTTAAAATAACTTGTTTGGATTCAGAGATACAGACAAGAGAGGCTTGGGTTGCAAACCTTTGTCATCAAAGGCCCCAGCTGACATGGCCAGAAGGGGCCAAAGCTCAAAGGAATAGGAAGGAAACTTTCTTGCACCAGGGTGCAACTCGCTCGAACAAGCTGTCAGCAGGGTGAAAACATTGGTTTCTAAATGCCATTCTGTATATAGAGGGACAAAGGTCAATAGCCTTATGGCTGACCTTGGACTTGGGAGTAGGTAGGTGGCAGCAATGAGCACCTGTTTGTCTGAACCCCACCCTAGGCCAGAGAACTGATTCAACCCCATGGTTACTTCCTGACAACTAGGGACACCTGGGCCCAGCCGAAGGACTCTGAACCTGGTTGGTGTGTGAGAAAGAAGCTGAAACTTGACATTGTTGATTAAGATTTTCTTCTCATCATAGAATACAAAATGGAAAAATACGGAAAAGAAGAAAAAGGTACAGATCCTACCATTTAGTGGCAATGGAAAGGACAAAGTCAGCGCCATTTGCCATCTGGGCACCATTTGCAGAGCAGGCCTATGACCTTGTTAAACATGACGCCATCCTACTCTTCTGTGCTTCTGTCCTCAGAACTGGAAGTTACTGGAAAGCTAGACCAGAACATGATTAACTGCTCCCTACAGCCAAGGGCGGAAGGTAATGTTGGAAGAAACTGCAGCCTCGAGTTATAATGCCCCCAACAACAATGCCCCCCTTTAATCCTATTACAACTCAATAAAAGCTCAAAGCCCCACCTCCCACTGCTGTGTGTCTCTCCACACCTCTCCTTTCTTACACAGTGAATAAAACTTTATTTTCTACACTTTCTTCTCTTTGTGAATTCTTGCATAGCCCACGTCACCAATTACCCGAATGACAACCACTATCAAGGTCTTGATGTGCTTCACTTATTTCTTGATTCATTTAATACAAATATTACTTAGGGCCTCTTCGAGCTACTTCACTATTTTGTCCTCCATAGTGTTATGTTGTTTGGAAAGCCCATATGTACTTAGACTATTCCTTTGGAAGGGACATAACTCACCTGCTTTCACAAACGACTCTTCCTTGCACATCCTTACACATATTTGTGTACTCATGCACAAGCAGGTTTCACCCACCTGATCATAATCCATATCTTGTCTTTTGGTAATTGGTAGCTGACAGAGTATTTTCTTCTTACTCATTTGCATTTTTTATATCTTGAATTGGATATTTTTCTATGTTTATCAAACTATTTCTTTTTCAATAAGCCGCCTGTTCCTATTTTTCTACTTATTGTCTATCTTACTGATGTGTAAAATAAAAAATTCTTATGTTAAAAAGATTAACCCTTTCAAAGGAAACAAGAGAAAAACAAATGAGATCACATCAAACTAAAAAGGTTTTGCACAGCAAAGGAAACTATTGACAAAACAATAAGACAACCTACCAATGGAAGAAGATATTCACCAGTAATATATCTGATAAGGGGTTAATATCCAAAATACTTAGTATAAAGAACTTATACAACATAACACCAAAAAAGCAATTTAAGACCTGAATAGACACTTCTCCAAAGAGAACATACAGATGGCCAATAGACAAGTGAAAAGATGCTCAATGTCACTAATCATCAGAGATGCAAATTAAAATCACAATGAGATATCACTGCACACCTGTCAAAATGGCTATGAATAAATCAACAAACGACAAGTGTTGGTAAGGATGTGGAAAAAAGAGAACCCTCATGCACTGTTTGTGGAATTAAAAGCTGGTATGGCCACTATGGAAAACAATATGGAGTTTCCTCAAAAATTTAAAAATAGAGGAAGTTCCAGCCAAGATGGAGGATTAGATAGAAACACTTTGCTTCCTCACACAACCAAAAGGATAACGACCAATTTAAAAATAAAAAGCAACGAGAAGTGCCAGGAAATAAAACCGCAGGGAACTCTCACCACCAAGGAGTTAAAGAAACACTCATCCAGACCAGTAGGAGGGGTGGAGATAGGCAGCTGGGCTGGCCGAGCAGATGGTCCTACATCTCCCTGTGGATAAACCAGGAGGAACAACTGGGGAGTGAGGCAGACCATGCAACCCACAGTCCCAGTGCTGGGATGTAAAGCCTCAAAGCCTCTGAGTGAAAACACCTGTGGGGGTTGAGGCAGCGGGAGAAACTTCCAGCCTCACAGGAGAGTTCGCTGGAGAAACCCACAGGGTCCTAGAATGTACACAAGCCCACCCACCCAGGAATCAGCACCAGAAGGGCCCGATTTGCTTGTGGGAAGCAGGGGAAGTGATGGAAAGCAGGACGAGAGCCAAGCAAGCAGCACTGTTTCCCCTCAGACCCCTCCTCCACATACAGCACCACAGTGCAGCGTGGAGGTAACCCTGAAGTGGGAAGTGGGAGGGGGGAAAATTACAGGGAATAAGAAGCATAATTAGCAGGAACAAAACAGACAGGGGGAGGTTAAGAACAGTATAGAAAATGGAGAAGCCAAAGAACTTATGTGTACGCTCTATGAAAATGAACTAAGTAGCTGGTGGGGTGGAGGAATGTTGGAGGGTAGGATGTTGCAGGGCAGAGGGGAATACAGGGGAGGAAAAACTGGGACAACTGTAATAGCCTAATCAATAAAATATACTTCAAAAAACTTAAAAATAGAACTACCTTATGATCCAGTAATTCTACTTCTGGATATTTATTGGAAGAATTCCAAAACACTGATTCAAAAAGACATATATATCCCTTTATTCATTGCAGCACTATCAGTAGTGCATAAGGTCGGTCCAGAACATATCCAGACATGTCATATGAAAAATAGAGACATTTGTTGAAAATACAAGATACAAGAAACACTGTCCATAGGACAAGGACACCTCAGTAGTCCCCTTCCAAGTTATGACTTCCTTGAGGAAATCTGGTTCATTGATAGTGGTTTGAATCAAGTCATTAGCAACTGCAGCACCATGTTCCTTCTGCTCTGGTAGCAGAAGCTGCAGAACAAATTTTGCCACGACATGTTTCATGCCAAGATCCTAAGTCAAAATCTTGGACACAGTAGTTTTTGGAATCCCCAGATCAGCTTCTAGTTCTCACACTATCAATCACTAATCTTTACTGATTGCAGCCCATACACGTTCAATATTCTCAGGTGTTCTGCTTGTTGCAGGCCTTCCAGAACGTGGATCACTTTCAACCGATTCTCGACCATCTTGGAAGCACCTGTGCCACACTTTTGTTTGTGCTGCACTCATGGCATCATCCCTGAAAGCCTTCTGAGTCATCCGAATAGTTTCCATGAAGGAATGTTCAAGTTTAATGCGAAATTTGATGCGGATTCATTGCTCTACCCGCTCAGTCATTTTAATGAAACACACAGAACACATATTCACTCAATGGCATCTGCCGCCCCCACTGACTAGTACAGTGAAGTCATCATTGTTCATGCTTGTGCTTTCCAGTCCACTCTCCTTGGCTGCCAGTTACATAGATGTCTTGCAAACCATTCTTATTATATTAACAATGGCTGGACTTTTTCTGGGTATACAATGGAATATTACTTGGCTATTAAGAAAGAGTGAAATCTTACCATTTGTGACAACATGGTTGGACCTAGAGGGTACTATGTTAAGTGAAATAAGTCAGAGAAAGACAAATATCATATGATTTTTCATATGTGTAGAATCTAAAAAGCAAAATAAACAAAACAGAAACAGGCTCATAGATACAGAGTACCAAGGTTACCAGGTGGGAAGGGGCTTCGAGGGCTGGGTGATAAAGGTGAAGATATGAAGGAGTACAAAGTGGCAGTTACAGACTAGACACATGGACGTAAAGTACAGCACGGGGAACACAGCCAACAACATTGTACCAACTATGAATGGTGCCAGGTGGGTGCCAGATTTATCAGGGTAACCACTTTATAAGTTGTGTAAATGTCTAGCCAGTTAGGCTGTACACCTGCAATTAATATAATATTGAATGTCAACTGTAACCGAAAAATTAAAAAATAAAAAGAATAGCCCCTTATGCAACCATCCGGCTACAAACAGGCTGCCCTTTGCCTTTTTACCCTAACATTCTTCTCATCACAAAGTTACGTCTTTTTCGAATGTCTAATTCATTTCCTTTCTGGCCTCTGGGTTTTGTGTCTTGTTCAGAAATGCCTTCTTCACTTCAAAATTCTTTTGTGAAATTACAGGATAATTTCTCCTAGTATTTCCCCAGATCTTTTGTTACACTTGAGTCTCTGTCTGGAAAGTATCTGAGACGAGCCATCAGCTCTCACGTCTGTGTCTTCTAACCTTGACTCTGTGACCCATGATCCAGCTTCCTGGGAGCTCCGAACAGTCCAGATCTTTCTGGATCCTTGGTGATGTGACTGAACCTGACTTACTGACACACTGCTGCTGGTTGTGACCTTGGACCCCTAAATCCTCTCCTGCTCGCTGAGTCCTCAGTCCAGACCCCAGGGGGAATCTGGGCAGACTCCTCTCAGCGGGGCACGTGGGCTCCAGGTGGGCACGCAGTGATCTGGATACCCATTGTCTGGGTCCGGGGTGGCAGCACTTCGTCTGTGAATTGGGCCCCCAGCTCCCTTCCACTGCTTCCTCCCATCCCACCTGTGCCCTGCCCCCCGCCCCAGCTCCTCTCCAGGAAATTTGCATCCTGCCGCGGAGGGCAGGCTCTGCAGGACTGCTTCACCGGCCATGGTCTGCTCAGCCACCCCCGTGCTCCTGCTGGCCATGACTCTGCCCCTGGTGGGGTCCCCAGGGGCACCAGCGTCCCAGCCTGTGAGTAACACTGGGGTGAGGACCCCGGGAAGGTCTGCAGAGGCAACAGTGAGGACATTGGTGTGAGAGGCAGTAAAGGTGTGGGATGCAATGACAGGCGGAGGGGAAAGGACTTAAAAAAAGAGGCTGGGTTGTTATAAGGTCTCCGAGAGTTCAGTCTGTATTCCAGAGTGTGGGGGTAGCTTCGTTTCTTCATTCGGGTACCTGGGAATTCCGGGGACACCGGCTGCACTTCCAGTCAAGCTTGCAATTTAAACATGAAAACAGAAACTTCCCGGATTTGGGGACCATTGGCACAGAGGAGAGGAGAGAATCTGAGGAAAGGCAGCCAAGACTCGAGTCTCGGGTGTACATTTTCATCCGTGTTTGCTCCCACGTAGCATCTCTGCCTCTGTCTCCATCCACATCCTGATCTGTATCCCTGTTTTCAGCTCGATATTCACATACACGCACAATTTTGAGCATCAGGGGAGTTGGTGAGGAACAGTTTCCGGGAACCAGGGACTGCAGGAGACGCTGCCTCTGCTCACCCCAGTGGCAGCTCCTACGGAGGGAAGAGAAGTTCCCAAGCCTCTGGGCCCCAGTCAGCTGTGGCCAGCCCTCCCATCCCCTCCCCCTGGAGCAGCAGGCCCAGCCATTTCAATTAGCCCAGAGGCCCAGGGACGAGGGAACTCAGGAAGGAATTAAGCAAAGCTTGTTGACTCTCCGGGGTGTGCCTGGCTCCTGGGCTCAGGCTCTGGCGGGTCCCTGGAGCTGCATCTCTGCAAAGTGCTGCCAGAAGCCTACTTTCCCCTCCTGACTAACTGCAGGCAAAAAATAAAAATAAACATTTAAAACGAGGCCCTTCCAAGAGACTGTGTCATGCCAGCAGATTTGCCAGGCTGGTCCCTGGGCTACTTGGGGAAGAAGGTGTCCCAGACAGAAACCTGGGGCCGGCCTCTCCTCAGAGGTCTGTACTCTGTTCCAGGGGCCCAGTCCAGCAGGAGGGGAATCTGGGCAGCAACTGGACCTCTCGAGTGGAGCAGGTGATGAGTGGATGGAGGAGGAGGAGCGGGAGCAGGGAGCAGGGCGGGAAGAGAGGCGGGGGGAGGCCGCGTGCAGGGCAGTGGGTGAACGGAGAGGAGCTGCTCAGGCAGGCCTGTCCGCCCGGTCTCCAGCTGTGAGGCCTCAGGAAACTCCTCCGTCCCTGAGAGCCTGGTCTGTGACATGGGGGTTGTTGGGAGGGTGACAGAAAATGGGTGTGCCACAGCTAGATGAGGAGTAACTGTCCCCAAGTCCTGGCTGTGCCTGGAAGGGCCGCGGGAGGGGGGCCTGCTCCGGGTTCCTGGCAGTGACCAGCTAGGCATGGGAACTGCGCCTCCTGGCCCCTCCTCTCCAGCAGCCCCCTCTTCTGTAGAATCGGTCCTGGCCTCCGTCCACGTGCAGCTGGACGTCTCCAGCGAGATCTGGCTGGCCGCACTCTCCAGGCCCCTGACTCTGCCCCCCACCCCGGCTTCCTCTTCCCCAAGAACTCTCACTGGCCTCAGCCTCTCAACAGGTAGGGGGAACTGCACTGGGTCCTGCCTCTTGGGGCGCCGATGGCATGGGAAGGGGGCTCAGAGCGAAGGGAACGTGGGCCTCCCAGCCCTCCTGCAGCCAGCTTGCCTGTTGTGCTCTCCATTTCCTGGAGGGTCTGCATGGCCCAGCTCCTTCCTCACTTTCCTACCAGACAGACCCTTCCCCTCCTGCTCCACGGCCCCACCTTGTAACAGAGGGCCCAAGGGGCAGGTGGTAGGGAACCTGGACTTCTCACCCCGACCCCAGGCGCCTTTGGGAGGGCATGATCTCCGCTGCTTTGAACTCTAGACAAGGAGGCAGTCCCAGCTGTGCCCTCGACTTTGGGATTGCTCCAGACACCCAGCCCCAGACCTCTCAGGCATCCGGTGGCGGTCAGTCCTGCGGAGGTGGCCTTTCCAGGCAGCCTGCCCTCTTCTCACCCCCTTCCCTATCACAGGGTGCACCACCAAGCCCAATGGGTTTACCCACTGTGATTGCCTGACCGGATACCAGTGGAATGCCAGCGTCTGCTCCCACCACAAGTCTTGCCATTCCCCCTACAACCACGGGCCCTGCAGCTGTCTCGTCTTCAGCTCCCCGGAAGCTGGGTACTGCCAGTTGCTGCCACCTGGTGAGGAGAGTGGAGAACTCAGAAACCACTGGGCCCAAGTGAAAGAAACCTTCCCTGTGTTTTTTTTCCTGGCTGACTCCTGTGTTTCTGCCAGCTGGCCCAAGCCCAGAGGCTCCTCTGGGTGGGAGAAGATGCCATCACAGCAGATCACAGGCCCCCAGCTCGGGACCTGAGTAGTGAGACTAATGAGCAACAGGGCTCTGAAGACACCCTGACGAGGAGAGAAAGTTTCCCCACTGGGAGAGGGGAGGTCATAGGTCAAAAAGGTTCCCTGTTTGGTTCCCAGTGACAGATGGGTCTTCCAGGCTGGACCGCAGCAGCCACACCCCTCCGGGGAGAAAATAAAATAAAAAATGCTAGGTGGGGAGGGAGCGAGGAGGGGAAGGAGTCTGAAGATGGGGAGTGCCACAGCTTAGCTGCACGGGGGCCCATGAGTTCCTGCTGCAGTGACCCCCTGTCCCCTTCCTCCTTTCAGTCCCGGCCACCCTGAGCCTGAACTCCGGGCTGCAGATGCCTGGTGACACGCTGAACTTGACCCTCCTCACGAGCCATGAGACCACCAACCTGAGCTGGTTCCTGCGGCGCCGCACAGGGAGCCCCATCCTCCTGCAGCCAGGGACACAGGTGTCCCTGACGTCTAGCCAAGGCCAGACTGTCCTCAGCATCTTCAACATTTCCCACAAGTGGGAAGGTAGAGGGCTGTCCTTCCCTCTTCCTCTCTCTTCCCTTCTACTTCCTCCTCCCCTTCTCCTTCTTTCTTCCTTTCTTCTCTCCTTTTCCCTTCCCTTTTCATCCTTCTATTTATTTGTTTTGGGGAAATAAAGGCTAAGAGTCCTGTTGATGTGAAAATTTATAAAGGAAGAATGCTGAAAATACGGTCTCAATTTTAACTGAGAACAGACAAGTTCTTTTCTTCCAGCTGTTGAAATGGTAGGGGATGGTGCAGGAAGGGCATCTGTTGGAGGGGAAAAGGTTCACTTTATCTGTTTTTCTTTTAATATTTTATTTATTTTTAGAGATAGGGGAAGGGAGGGAGAAAGAGAGGGAGATAATTGTCGATGTGCAAGAGCTACGTCTATTGGTTGCCTCTCATCCGCACCCTGACCTGAGACCGGGTCCGCAACACAGGCACGTACCCTGACCAGGAATCAAACCTTTGACCTTTCAGTTTGCAGGACGGTGCTCAACCTACTGAGCCACATGATCAGGGTGAGACAGGTTCACTTCAGAATTCATGGCTACAAGCTAAAAAATAAGGGTCAGGAGCCTCTTTGGTTCTCTTCTTCCTCTTAGAAATGCTTCTGGGGGCAGGCATCTCTTGCTGTGGTTAAGCAGAGCCTAGACTAAGAAGGCCCTGTGTCTGCAGGTGAGTACCTGTGCTGCTTTGAGGCCCGGGGGTTCAGATGGGAGCTGTACCAGGTGGTGAGGGTGCCCCTGCAGGTGGCGGATGTCGCTCGACTTCCAGACCGGCTCTCCCTCTCCTGTGCCGCCTCCCCTGGCTTCCAGCTGAGCTGCTGCATCCCCCACACACTGCTGGGCTACGAGGCTGCCTGGAGCCCTGGAGAGGGCGGCAAAGGTACGCAAGGGGCCGGCTGTCTGGGGCAGAGGAGAGGGGGCAGCTTGTCTTCTCCAACTCGTTGAAGCAGATGCGCAGTTCAACGTGGGAGTTCCAAGTCCAAGTCCAACACAGTTTTTTACCTAATAGAGCAGTGATTTTCAACCTTTTTCATCTCATGGCATACATAAACTTCATGCAGCACACCAAAAAAAAATTTTTTTGTGATCTGGAAAAAAAAAGGGTATAATTTTGATTCATTCACACCAGACAGCTATTGTAGTGTTGGCTGTCGTCATTTTTTATTTGACAGTCTAAGGGAAAAGAGGTCAGTGTCTGCGACTAGTCAGGTATCATATATATTAAAAATTCCTGTGGCACGCCAGCTGAAATTCTCTGTGATAGAGCAATCCCAATTCTATCCATACAGTAAGAACCACATGGGTGTAGATGACGTCCTGCTGGATGCTTTTTACACGGTTCATTTAGTGATAGTTCCATTTTACAAAGGAGGAAACTGTCCCCGGGCTAGTTCGTGGTCCTCGGGGGTCTTCAGTGATTTGATGCCCACACAGTACTCTGCTCTTGCCCACTGCTTAACCTACTTCTGAAATTGCTAGAAAAACAGAACCAGCAAATCGGGGCCTGCTGGGTTCAGGGTCAGCTCCTGGCCTGGTGACCGACAGCTCCCTTCTCCCGTCTCACCCTCAGCCTCCTTATTCAACCAGCCAAGTGAGCAGTGCCTTGTGCTGGCCATTCAGCATTGCCCTGCCGCTGACACCACGTACACTTGTGACCTGCAGAGCCCAGGACTGACCCCTCTCAGAGTCCCCATCTCCGTCACCATCATCCAGGGTACGTGGGGCTTACGGTCCAGCTGGCCGACCTCTCACCGGCTCGCCCCGGGAGCTCTCCCTGGACATCCCCCTGCCTGGGCACCAAGGCCAGGCTCCAGAGCCTGCTTTGGGCTTCTGCCCCAGGGAAGGCTCAGCTCGACTGTGGCTTCTGATGTCATTCCTCAGATGGAGACGTTACCTGTCCTGAGGACTCCACGGTTGTTGCCTGGAATGTCACCAAGGCTGGCTATGTGGCACAGGCCCCATGTCCCGTGGACAGGACGGGCATGGTGAGGAGGACGTGTGGGCCCGATGGGGTCTGGGGGCCCGTCCACAACAGCTGCACAGACACGAGGCTCCACGCCTTGCTTCAGAGAGCCCAGGTAGGGCTTCTGGCTCCGCTGCCCGCCGGTTACACCCTCCACGACCTGCCCCTTCCTCGCTCGAGACCCAGCCTTAGACTCCTTTGCTCCTGAGGCTCAGCCCAGAAGTTGCTCAGCTTCTCTGAATCGAAGCCCTAGCAGAGCCAGGAAGTAGGTGTGGGGGCCTGAGAGTGGCCAGGACTCTGGTGGCAGTGAGGGCGCTATTCCCAATCCTTTGTCTATCAAGGATCCCTGCCACTAACGTTGGTGTCAGCTCCATCGACATGGCTCACTCTGCTCTCTGCTCCCTGATCCCCTGGGAGGGGTGTGGCTATGGGGAGGAAGGAGTTGGGTGTGGGGGAGGCGGCCCCTCTCCGGTGCGGACTCACTCCCCCTCACGGGCCCCACTGCCGTCCGGTCTATCTCAGCTGCTGTGGGCAGGCCAGGGCTGCCCTGCTGAACAGGTGCCACAGAGCCTGGCAGAGCTGCAGGAGCAGACAGTGGCGGTGAGCTCGCCTTCCGACTTGCTGGCACTGCTGCGCACCGTGACATACCTGGCCAAGGTGGTGGCAGACACCGGAATACAGCTTAACCGCAGGGCCCTGAAGGTAAAGTCTCTGAGCCACGGCAGGTGCCAGCTGGGTAGAGGAGGCTGGAAGTTCTTCACCTTTGGGCACTTCTGTCCCTCTGACATCACCAGGGGCTGTCAGACAACAGACCACTCCCGTGGTCCATCTCTCTGCTTAGACACCAGTGTCTAAGGCCGCAGAATGTGTAGAAGGCTTGGTGCTGAGAACACATGGGAGATTGAGGGCGGTGTGTGCAGACATGAGTTTAGAGGCATACGTTCACACACAGATATGTAGATATGACATGACTTCTCCCTATACACACCCACGCACACGCAAGCATCTGCATGAAGACACTCGAACACAACTGGCTTTACTGGGCTCCCCTAAACCAGCTCCCAATACAGACACCAGTTGGTGACCCTTAGGCTGCAGCCAAAAGAATAACTTGGGGCTAGGACACTGCAGGCCCTTCATGTCTGGAAAGAGGGGTCGCGTGTTGGTGTACAGACATGTGCGTGGCTCTCTAGTTCAGGACATTGTACCCTCTCCCACCATTCCTGCTTTTCAAACCAGTAGAGGTCAAGAAATTGAAGAAGGCCTCCTCAGGGCCTGGCTGACCCCGAGGGATGGAGGGGGAAGAAGGGTTGTCGGGTGGAGGGGGGGATGAGCCTCAGGAGACCACATACTCGAAGAGGCCCCAGTGGTTAGCTGAACAGCACCCCATTCTTCCCATCTAGAAACTCCCCCTTCAGAGGCCTGTCTTCTTTTCCCCCTATTCTCCAACCTTGGGTCTTGCAGTGAATGAGGAAAGGTAGGCTTGGGGGCCCATGCACCCTAGTGCCCAGGCTCAGTGCTGAGGGTGCTGGCATTCCTCTCTGTTGGCCACCACAGGCTCTCCTGAAAACCACCGACAAGGTCCTAGACATGGACAGCAGTTCTCTGTGGACTGCGGCCCAGGTGCAGACACCCATGGTGAGCTCAGACTTCCTGCTGGCTGTGGAGACCCTGGCGTGCCGCCTGCGCCCACAAGACCACCCCTTCACCTTCAGCTCGCCCAACGTGCAGATGCAGACCCAGCTCCTCAGCCCCGCACTCCCTGCTAAGTGGAGAGTCTCCTTCTCCACTCAGCCGCCACTGCGGGCACTGATTCCAAGACACTCACTGGCCCCCCTGGTTACTGGTAACAATAATATCACCATGACTGGCCTGGTGCTGCGCAAGCTGGACCACCTCCTACCCTCGAACTATGGACAAGGGCTGGGGGACTCCCTCTATGCCACTCCTGGTCTGGTCCTCGCCATCTCCATCACGGCAGGTGGCCAGGCCTTCAACCAGGGAGAGGTCATCATGGACTTTGGGGACAGAGATAGTATCCTTCACTGTGTCTTCTGGGACCACCATCTCTTCCAGGGCAATGGGGGCTGGTCAGAGGAAGGGTGCCGGGTGCAGGCAGCCAATGCCGGCTCCGCCACTCAGTGCATCTGCCAGCACCTCACTGCCTTCTCCATCCTCATGTCCCGACACACTGTTCCGGAGAACCGCACCCTGGATCTGCTGAGTCAGGTGGGCTTGGGGGCCTCCATTCTGGCGCTGCTCGTGTGCCTGGGCGTGTACAGGCTGGTGTGGAGAGTCGTGGTACGGAACAAAGTTGCCTACTTACGCCACGCTGCCCTACTCAACATGGTGCTCTGTCTGCTGGCCGCAGACACCTGCTTCCTGGGAGCCCCACTGCTTCCTCCGGGGCCCGGAAGTCCACTCTGCCTGGCCGCTGCCTTCCTCTGTCATTTCCTCTACCTGGCTACCTTTTTCTGGATGCTGGCTCAGGCCCTGATGTTGGCCCACCAGTTGCTGTTTGTCTTCCATCAGCTGTCCAAGCGCCGAGTACTCTCCCTCATGGTGGTTCTCGGCTACCTGTGCCCGATGGGGTTTGCAGGTGTCGCCCTGGGCCTCTACCTGCCTCGGGGGCAATACCTGGGGGAGAGGGCATGCTGGTTGGATGAGAAAGGTGGGTTGCTCTACACCTTTGCCGGGCCAGTGCTGGTCATCGTGGGCCTGAATGGGCTGGTACTGGCCGTGACCATGCTGAAGTTGCTGAGACCTTCGCTGTCAGAGGGACCCCAGGTGGAGAAGCGCCAAGACCTTCTTGGGGTGATCAAAGCCCTGCTCGTCCTCACACCCATCTTCGGCCTCACCTGGGTGCTGGGCCTGGGCACTCTGCTGGAGGATGACTCCACAGTCCCTCACTACATCTTCACGATTCTCAACACCTCCCAGGTGGGTGGTGACGAGGTGGCTGTGCTTTGTGCCGTTTCAGATGTTCTAAGTCACTGCCAGTCCCTTCTCAAGGTGCTGTCACGGTTGAGCAGAGGAAATATAGCTCAGGAATTTTGGAAGGCATAGGTTTGGGTCCCAGTTCCTCCAGTGACTGGCTGGATAACTGGACAAATCCCTCCGAGCTTTGGTTTTCATATCTGTGAAATAATACCTGGTTTTGCCAGAGAAGCCAGGGAGTACCCAACCCTTTGATAGTCCCTTCGCAACCGCAACAGCAAGAACAGCACCAAAAGGGTCCTGTACCCCAGTGATGCTGACTGTACAGAAACCCGAGTAAGACAAGAGGACAGAGGCAAAGGCAGAGGGAAGGGAGTGAGTGGACTGCGGTCGATTCCTTCCTCCTTGACTCACTTATCCCCTTCTCCCTCCTTTCAGGGTGTCTTCATCTTATGGTTTGGTTGCCTTATGGACAAGAAAGTGAGTCTGCCCACCTCGTCCCACAGACTCACAGCCAAAGCCAGGGGCTTCAGCTGCCATAACCCGGCATTTCTCTCTGCAGGTACAACAGGCTTTACTCAGACGCTTCTGCCGCACACAACCCCCCAACTCCACCATTTCCCTGGTGAGTTACTGCCTTCAAATCCTTCGTTGCCCCCCCGAAAGCAAGTCGGAAGCAGGTGACCCACAGCCTTTCCCAGGGGAGATGGGCACCACCAGAGGCTGAGAGAAGATTGGGGTTGTTTTCTAGAGTGAGCACGCCCCAGGCTCCAGCTGTCCACAGTGCAGAAAGCAGCCCGGTCAGGAAAGTCAGAATCAGGTGCCCCAGTTCCCAATTGCAACCTGGACTCCAGGTGACTCTTTTGTCCCTGGTTTCTCCATCTGACCATCTGCCTCCCGTTACTATTTGAAAGGAAAGGATAGGATCAGTAGGCGCGGGCCTCACTGTGGCTAAGAGCAAAGCGCCCCCTTCCTGCAGTCCCCGAAGGAGGGCAGGCGAGAATGTGAAAATGGACATAACCTCGTCAAAGGTGAGAGGGCAATGATCGCCCTGCAACTGGGCCTTTTCACCCCTCCCTAGGCCACCAATGAAACCCACAACCTGCAACACAGCAAAGGAAGAAGCGAAAAGGCTGCTAGGTGAGGATGAAGCGGTGTGAGTGGCGTGAGCAGCCTCCTGGCAAAGCTCTTGAGAGAAAGCTCCTCTTTATATACCTGTCCCAGCCCAAAGCGGGGGAACAGACTTTGCTACGGTAGATGCGTCTCCATGAGCTGGGAAGGTGAAGGCCTGAGGGAGCAGATACGACAGCATCTGCTGTTGCTTCCCCAGAAAGCTGGAGGGACTGTAACCACCAACAGCCCTTGACTCAGTTCACTCTGAAAATTCCTTTTCACACTATCAGATATTTAATTACCCTGAAAAATCCTTGTTTGCTTTTCCTTCAAGATTTTACTTACTTATTTTCAGACAGAGGGGAAAGGAGGGAGAAAGAGAGGAAAACATCCACATGTGGTTGCCCCTTGTGCGCCCCCTACTGGGGACCTGGCCCACAACCCAGGCCTGTGCTGTGACTGGGAATCTAATCGGTGACCTTTCTGTCCTCAGGCTGATGCCCAATCCACTGAGCCCCACCAGCCAGGGCAAAATTTTTTTAAATTCTTGTTTTGAAAGAATTAGCATTGGTGAGCTTGTTGTCCAGAGGAAGGGCGATCTGAGAAGGTGGGGCAAGCTTTCCTTTTACTGGCCTAGAGCTTCAGGACCAGCTCTCTCTCAGGGGAACCATACAGAGACCCCATGTTCCCTCCCGGGGAGTGCAGGGTGTGCCCTTGAACCCACCAGGATGGGCCTCAGCCCCGCGCCCTGAACCCTTCCCCGCTCCCAGAGCTCAGCCCTCCTGAAAGCCAGGCTCTGTCTCCATCAGCCACACCCACCTGTCCCCTCCCCTCCCCCCGCCCCTAAACCAGCTCAGCAAGAAGAGCGGGACAGACTAGCTAAAGCCCGCTAATGAATGGACCTGGCTTTGCTGTCAACATTATCAAGATATCGGAGTTTAAAATAATTGCAAGTAAAACTGTCTCAACCAGTTTTTAACTCACCAACAGTTTATGTTACAGGTATAGTTGATAAACATGGTTTTAACTATTCCGTGATTTCTCATTATTTCTTCTCTACAGTTATGAAGAAAGGATGGCTTAACTGAAGAAAGGAACTCTGATCTTCCAAACATTAGAGGCGAAAGGCAGAATTTGGTTAATTTATTGTCAAAGTTCAAGAAAAGGTGAAGCTGATGAGCCCCTTTCTTTCGCATTTAAACATATCAACATAAAGTTGTTTCATAGACACTTGCGTGTCTACACAAAGTCACTGATATGAACACATTTGAAAGAAGGCGCTGTAAATTTTACAGTAGGAGAAGGGTACTGCAGATTCCTACAAATTAAGAAGAAAAGACAACAAACACATTTAAAAGTGACAGGATCCAGCTAAGGCTAGATATAGAGAATAAAGATTTAAGAAAAGCCTGTAGCGGGCCCCAAGACATCTAGCTGAATAAATTTACAGAACTCACAATAGATAATGACAGGATTCCAAAGAACTTTTAAACTAGATAAATGAAACAATTTTGATAAGTGAATCTTTGTGAATTACAAATTTCATGAATATTTTTATAAAATGGAATGGGGACATTTTTCTGTCGAAATAAAAATGAATACCACATACTATTGAAAATGTTTTTCTTATCAACACTATATGTTCACTTAATGATTTGTGTGAATATTTAAATTTTCTATAAACCGGCCTGAACATTTCTCTAAGTAGATTTGATCGTTCTCTCAAACAGAAGGTACTGAGTCACCAGGGCGGTTGGGATGTTTCTAGGCCTAGGGCTCATTGCGGCCCCCACGGGTGGGGGGGGGGCAGGCAGGCCCTGAAACAGGGGAGACTTTCCTTGCTGGTTTCCCTGGCAACAAGACATGTCTCAACGTGACTATCACTTCATTAGTATTTACAGTGTTGATGTTTTTCAATTATGAAATTACTTTCAGAATAATTCAAACAATGCACTTTGGAAGCAGCAGAGACTCCTGAGAATGCTTTGTAGAACTATGTTCTCATTTTCCTTCTCAAATGACTGCACACACCCAGTGCATGCTCTGCTGGTAAAAAAAAAATGCACTTTAGAATCTATGGGTGAAATGACATTAAGCCTTTGTTCCCTTGGCTCTCACCACAAAAAGAAAGGAAGGACTAAAAAAGGAGGCTCTGGGAGTCACTGTGAGATTTAGCAGCGATTCCATTTCTGAAAAGACGGCTTAAGGGAGTAAGTGGACAAGGAAACAGACAAACGCACAAAGGATGTGCGTTCCAGTGGTCACATCCTCAGAAGAGAGGCACCGATCACAGCGCATCAATACAGAGGACTGCTGTGTGGTCACTAGAAACAATGGATAGCTCCACCTCCTGACGTGGAAAACGTTTAGGCTATATAGCTGTGTAAAGCAAAAGGGGGCCAAAGCAGCATTATATTGGGCAATTTTGCGCCACATGTCCAATATATATGCATTGAAAAAAAAAGATATCAAACTATTAATAGTGGGTATCTTGCTTTTTTCATCTCACTCTATAAATATTTAATTCTTTTACAAATAAGCATGCATTTTTATATTCAAAAATAATAAAATGATTTTGAAAAATGTTCTGTTGAACATTTTGCATATTTAAAAATAGAAGCTTGTGCCCTGGCCAGTGTGGCTCAGTTGGTTGGAGTGTCTTCCCATAAACGAAAGGTCGTGGGTTCATTCCCTGGTAGGGGTGCCTGTGGGAGGAAGCAGATGGTTCTCTCACATTGATCTCTCTCTCTCTGCCCCTCCTTCCTCTCTAGAATTAAAAAAACAAAACAAAAACAAACAAAAAAACTTGACAAGCGAAGAAACAAAACGCCCTCTGGAATTTAGGTTTGTAGGGAGTGTGGGCTACATTAGGGTCCCCGAGAAAGCTCTGAGCCCCTTATTTGGAGCTTTGCTGTGGGAATCAGTTCCATTTGGTCACTGGTGGTCCATAAAGTATGGAAGGGAAAAGCGCTCCTAGCTGAGTTGGTTGTAGGTACAAACATTGCCAACACGTCTAAATGCTGCTTCTCCTTCACAATGTTTTCAGAATAGTATTTCCACTATTTTTGTCCTTCTATTCCCACATTCTCCCATTTACTCTCAATCAGTGATCCCTCTTCATCGAAAAAGCAGAATATACCAGCTCAAGTCTGAAATAAACTACGGTGGACACAAGCAGAGGGACCTCTGAGCCATCCATTAAAGTTTGAGACAGGCTGGGAGACCTTGATACTGCTTTTCACCCTTCAAGAAAGACCAGAATTTGAGAGGCTTGGAGGAATCAGTACAACTAAGAAAGGGTAGGGGGGAAAAGATGGGCTGAGAACTAGGATTCTTCTCTCTGGAAAGATGGAAGCAAAGGGGGCAAGAATTTCTGTCTCTTTTGTTGGTTGCTGTAGCCTCAGTGTCTAGAATAGCACTCGACACATAACAG